>NC_140412.1:248372779-249810279 GCF_965140295.1 Lepidochelys olivacea | reverse complement strand
CGTGCCGAGCGAAAAACTTTTTGCAGAAAGTAATTTCTTCTGGAAAGTTGCTGCAGTTACGCTTTTTGCCCATCAGGGGCCACTGTAGCGCTAGAACAGAGCAGCCTCTCCTGGGCCAGCCCCAACTGCCGATAGGGAAGAGAAGACAGCACCCTGCCGGTGAGGCCTGGTCAGGAGACAGGGGATATGAGGGAACAGACAGTGTAAGTCACATGGGACTGCTGGGGGATCCCATTCTTAAGGGCTATTGGGGGAGGACAGACTGGGACTGGGGCTGAATGGGAGTGAAGGCACATGGCTACATGGGAACAGGGAGAAGGTGGTGCAGCACCACATGAGGATGGGGGAAGGGCAGTGGCTGAGTGGGTGCACAGGGACAAATGGGGATGGGGGAGGAGGTGCAGGGCCACATGGGGGAAGAGGGGTGGCTGAGTGGGGGCACACAGACACATGGGGCATGGTGCTGGAATGGGAGAGGGGGTGCAGGAACACATGGGGATGGGGGAGGAGAGGTGGCTGAGTGGGGGATGCGAGGACACGAGGATTGGGGGGGTGGAGGGACACATGGAGACAGGAGCAGATGTGCCTAACTGAGTGGGAGAGGCTAGGGGTCAGCCAAGGTCGGCGTGAGGGAGGCTCCCTAACAATCCCTCCCTACCCCACCGTCCCAAAAAACCCTTCCATTTTTCTCCAACTCACACCCAACAACCCTCCAAGTTCACACCCAGGCTCCTTCCCAGCAATTACTTCCCTCTCCCTCAGCTCCTCCGTTACCCTGGACTTCTCCAAGCCTTTGCGCTGGTTCTGAGTGGTGTGGGAAATATGGTTCTGTATTGTAGTTTAAATGAACTATTATTCAGAGTTCTATATTATGCCTAGTAAGGGATCTATTTGTCAAAAAACATTTCCTGAATCTTTTTCGTTGCCTGAATTGTTACAGACATACTTATTGACAGGTATTTTGAAACAAATTACCAAAATAATTGAAACTGGTGTGATTATATTGTTCTCTTTTTACAAATAAAATATGCAGAACTTTAAAATATTGTGCACAGAATTTTTAATTTTTGGCGCAGAATTCCCCCAGGAGTAACATATTTCAAGACTTATCAGGTCATAGAATCTTAGAATATCAGGGTTGGAACCTCAGGAGGTCATCTAGTCCAACCCCCTCAGGAGGTCATCTAGTCCAACCCCCTGCTCAAAGCAGGACCAATCCCCAACTAAATCATCCCAGCCAGGGCTTTGTCAAGCCTGACCTTAAAAATATCTAAGAAAGGAGATTCCACCACCTCCCTAGGTAACGCATTCCAGTGTTTCACCACCCTCCTAGTGAAAAAGTCTTTCCTAATATCCAACCTAAATCTCCCCCACTGCAACTTGAAACCATTACTCCTTGTTCTGTCATCTGCTACCACTGAGAACAGTCTAGATCCATCCTCTTTGGAACCTCCCTTTCAGGTAGTTGAAAGCAGCTATCAAATCCCCCCTCATTCTTCTCTTCCGCAGGCTAAACAATCCCAGTTCCCTCAGCCTCTCCTCATAAGTCATGTGTTCCAGTCCCCTAATCATTTTTGTTGCCCTCCGCTGGACTCTTTCCAATTTTTCCACATCCTTCTTGTAGTGTGGGGCCCAAAACGGGACACAGTACTCCAGATGAGGCCTCACCAATGTCGAATAGAGGGGAATGATCACGTCCCTCAATCTGCTGGCAACGCCCCTACTTATACATCCCAAAACGCCATTGGCTTTCTTGGCAACAAGGGCACACTGTTAACTCATATCCAGCTTCTCGTCCACTGTGACCCCTAGGTCCTTTTCTGCAGAACTGCTGCCTAGCCATTCGGTCCCTAGTCTGTAGCGGTGCATGGGATTCTTTCGTCCTAAGTGCAGGACTCTGCACTTGTCCTTGTTGAACCTCATCAGATTTCTTTTGGCCCAATCCTCTAATTTGTCTAGGGCCCTCTGTATCCTATCCCTACCCTCTGCCCCTGAGTATTTTTATTCTCAAAGGTCAGATTGTCAAAATCTTTTATAATTTTTGTTGCTCTCCTTTGGACCTTCTCCAATTTGTCCATATCTTTCCTAAAGTGAGGCACCCAGAATTGGACACAGTACTCCTGCTGAGGCCTCGCCCAGTTCTGAGTAAAGAGGGATAATTACCTCCTGTGGTAATAAATTACACTCATGTTAATAAACCCTCAGAATATTAGTCTTTTTCACAACTGTATCAGATTGCTGACTCATATTCAATTTGTGTTCCACTATACCCCCCAGATCACTTTCAGCAGGATTACTGCCTACCCACTTATTTCCCATTTTGTAGTTATTCATTTGATTTCTCCTTCTCAAGTGTATGGTTGATGTACACACTGTTTGGAAGTTGGCGTAGGCGCCAAACTTTAAATACTGCTATGACACAGGACTAGTGGGATGCAATTACTGTACCTAAACCATAAAAATCATATGAATAAAGCATTTAAAAACAATTGTAAAAAATGGATACTACTGTCAATTCCATTTGAAGTAATTATAAAGAGACCTCTAACCTGGATGATTAGCTGAGAAACTTCAATGTACTGCTCTAGAACGTTCTCCTCCTGTTCGTGCATTAGAATAGAAGGTAGAACATGACTTTCTATCCAAGCACCTGTCTCCTTCAAATGTGAAAGGTAAACTTTTCCTTCAGAAGAAAACTGTGCAAGAAAAACAAACAATAATAAAAACAGAGCTTGATAATTGTCTTTTTCCCTCATGAATACCTCCTTAAAAAACAATACCTTGTGCTGAAGATGAATACTTAATCTGCAGTAGAGGGTGAAGGCTCTTATGGCAGTTGCTTGATTGAAGCTATGAGACCCTGCACCAGTTGCTTTCATAATTGAGCCAAGAATCTCCTGCAATATTATAACTTATAGTTATATTTAAAAACAAAATATATTTTCAGGAAGTCCTGTTCTGCACTTTGCTTTTGCTTAAAGACTGAAATTCAACTTCAAATATATTTTCAATAAAGCCAAGATTTTCAGAAAGTGACTGGGGTGTTTTTGACCACTTTGTTTTTTGAGTGCCAAACTTTACACTTCAAAGGGGCTTGATTTTCAAAAAAATGCTCTGCACCTATCCTCTGGAAGTCAGGCTCCTTTAACATGTCTCAAATTGGACAAGTTTGAGGCACCTGCAAAAAAAAAACTAGAGATTTTTGAAAATCTTGGAGTAAGTCTTGCAGTCCTATAATTTATTTCTATTCATGATCTAAACTGCTAGTTATTCACAAAGTTCAGAGGTATGCAAGTTTTAAATTACAATAGTTACATTTGCTACAGATAAAGAGGTACAGCTAACCTCAGATTGTTAGTCACAACTGTTAAAGCATCAAATATGCAGAAGACAGCTTGGTCAAGTTCAGGCAGTACACTTTCAGAAAGGAAGAGACCATTAAACACTATGGATAGCTTTTTGATCACTTTTCATGAAAGTATTTCATCAGTTCATATCATGAGTGTGATGGCAGAAGATCCAAAGGATGGAGGGGTGGTGGATCTTACTGAGACTTTTGAAGAAAAAATGTTAAATCTAAATTTCAGTAGTGGTACTGTGTCACATTAAATAGTGCTTTACATTCAATATTCTGCAAATATTACCTTTGCAGCTCCAAGTACTTTCAAAAGCTGATTCAATTTCTTTCTGGGGACAGATAGCAGGCAATCCCGATTCATGGAATGAGTTAATAAATATTCTAGATAATCAAGCGCTAATTCTGGTTTTGACTCATGTGTTACTTGGATACGTACTCGCCGCTCAGATGCTGTATTGCTCTAAATGTGGAGGAGAGAAGAAGCCCATTAATCAATGAGATACAAAGGATACTACAATAAACTTTAATCTGGAGGATAAGTAATTACTATAAAGGACAAATAGAACCAGATTATATAATGCAACATAGAGGTAGAATTCAATGTTTTCTTGGCAAACCTTTCTTGGCGTCATCTCACTGGACATCCAATCACAGATTAACTCCATAATGTGTCCCACTTGTCCCCAGCGACACAAGCAGTCTATCAGGGTGGAGTATTTATTTTCATCAGCTCCCTTCTCAAGATTCCTCAATTTAGAGATCACACCACAGCTGAAAACAATTTCAGATATAGCAGCTGTTTTTATTCATTAGCACAGCAATGACGCAGACAAAATGAACTGATATGATATCTGAAATATTAACAAAACAGTTATAGGCCTATTGGCCCTACAGATTTTACTAAGTTATCAATTGTCCTGAATTGATATGTTCTTCATTAAGGGTATTTTAATGTATACCAAATAAAAACATAAAATTAAAGTCGAACAACAGAGCACCCCCACCTCAATTTTGACATTAAGGAAATAGTACCTGAATGTAGGAATAGCAGAAGCTGGCATGAAAGATGCCAGAATAACTAATGGAATCATGCAACGATCATCCTAGGATTAAAAAAAAACAAAATAACCAAAATTATAAAAAAAAGAGACTGAACCCATCTGACTAATAGTTGCAGAAGACAACAAGAATCTAAGCACCTTTTTTCAAGGAGTGGATTCTGTCACTGCAGAATTTTCATACCCATTAAAGAATCACCAGAAACAGCATTGAAAAGAAATACTTAGAGTGGATTGTCAGATTCATATACTTGGGAGTGCATGTGCTCCTGGTGGCCATATACATGCTCTGCTACCAGAAGAAAAACATTTACTTTAAGTTTATATGAAGATGCATGGCCATGACTCCATCCAATTCCTTTCCATTTAAACAATGTATTAGAAATAGAAGCCAAAGAAATGGGTATACACAGGGTGAGGAGTGTAGCTTTATAGTGGCAATTTATTCGTACTAGATAATCTTTGTTCTCTAACCATTTTCACCACAGATCCCTAATGTTGGAAGATTAACTATCAGTCATCCCTCAAAGAGGTGGGTCTGAGAACTAGTTAAATGACTGTGCGATTACTTTCCAAAATTAGGCATGGGACCTGGATTCAAAGCCAATGGTAATGCTGCCTAAATGTAGGGATTAAACATCAAGTAGCAGCCTTCAATATCCTTGTTTAGATAGGTTTGTGCAGCACCTAGCACAACAGGGCACTCATTGGAGCCCCTAGGTGTCACTGAAATATATATAAAAAAAAAAAGTGACTTAGAGGTTACTTTGGATCTAGCGGCATGCATCTGAAAACCAGGCAGAGACACTTTCAAGATCTTACCAGTTTTATGCCAAAATCTTCTCTGTTTAAATTGTGTTTGAAGAGGTAGTGTCTCCTCTGGACTTAGCTCCATGAAATACAACATAAAAAATTTATGTACAAGTTTAGTCCCATCTGGATAACAAGTGAGAGTGTCTCCCTCTTTTTAAAAAACAACAACAAAATGGTAACATTCACAGAAAAAGAACAGTTTTACTTTTCCGGCAGAAGAGAGCCTCTTGCCTGAGTTCCTGTTCTTCTTGAAACTAAGACTCTGTTCAGACCGCTTTTCAGATCCATGCTGCTTCATCAATGCCAGAAAGCATGTCAACAACTAGGTCAAAGAGACTGCCAAAGCTGAAAAGCTTGTCCGAGTTTGGCTCAAAGCCAGCTCTGATTAAGAGAGAAGGTTACTCACCCTGTGCAGTAACTGTGGTTCTTCAAGATGTGTCTCCCTATGGATGTCCCACTCTAGGTACGCTTGCGTCCCCTGTGCTCCAAATTGGAGATTTTAGGTAGCAGTGTCCATTCAGCTCACACATGTTCCCTCTTCATCTCGTGCCCTGCACCAGGGCTATATAGTGCTGTGTGGGAAAAATGCCCTCAGTTCTTTCTCTACTGCAGAGCTCATTGGAAAGAACTCTGAAGCAGAGGAGGAAGGCAGGCAGTGGAACACCCATAGGGACACATCTAGAAGAACCACAATTACTGCACAGGGTGAGTAACCTTTTTTCCTTCAAGTAGTGTCCCTGTGGGTGACCTCTAAGGGAGAGGTGGGGCTTCAGAGTCGAGTCTAGAATTGAGGATAAGACAGAGAAGCCAAATATGGCATTGGACACTGAGTTGTGAGAGACTGCATAATGTTCAGCTAATGTATGAGCACATGTCTAAACCGTGGCTTCACATTTCTGCAACTGGAACGTTTCTGAGGAAGGCTATGGAAGTGGAGAGCAATCTCGTGGAGTGAGTTCATACTCTAGAAGGAGGTTGAAGATCACGAGACTGATAGCAGTAGGTAATGCACCTCGATATCCACCTAGAGCAGGGGTCGGCAACCTATGGCACGTGTGCCAAAAGTGGCACGCGAGCCGATTTTTGATGGCACGCAGCGATGGGCTGAGCTGCCACCACTCTGGGGTTTCCGCTGCCGGCTCCTGCCGGCCGGGGTCCCTCGCTGGTCCCACTCAGCGCCCGCTGCCGGCCTGGGTGAAGGAACTCCAGGCTGGCAGCGGGCTGAGACCCAGGCTGGCAGGAGCCGGAACCCCAGAGCGGGGGCGGGCTGAGCTGCTAAGTCGCAGCTCTGGGGTTCCGACTTCCGGCCCCTTGCCAGCAGGGGTCCCTGGATGCAGTCCCACTCACCTTCCTTCCAGTTGGAGTTCAGGCCCCCTCCCAGACAGGGTCCAGGCCTCCGGCCCTGCTCAGCCTGCTGGTGGTCTGGGGTACTAGCGGCCAGCTCCACTTACTTCAGCTGCCGATCTGGGGTTCCAGCCGCTGACCTCCTGCCAGCCAGGGTCTGGATCTCCAGCCTTGCTCAGACTGCTTTCCGGCCTGGAGTGCCAGCAGGCCACCCTGGGCTCTGCTCCTGGCCTTGGATCAGTGCTCTGCAGCCTCCCTGCTGTGGCCCACTGTCCCCAGCCTGGGACAGTGAGGGTTGCACATGAGACAAGAGAGGGTGCAGGTCAGCACCCCCATCTTAAAATTGCTTATACCAGACCATGCTGCATTTGACCTCATGCCTGCCGTCTATCGCCATTGTTTTTCCCCACTGAGAGTTGAAGGGAACATTTGACAAAATGGCAGCTCCTAAGAAAGCAAAGCTAGATGTCTGATCATTTCAGCCTGCTTGGACTGACACATTTGGATTTATTGAAAAGAAGGACCGTGCTATTTGTGCTTTCTGTTACGAAAGTGTTGTTTGTTGCACATCAAGTGTTTGACGACATTTTGAAACAAAGCATGAGAAAACCTTTCTTGACGAAGTAGATGACTGAATCAATCAAAAAGGCAGTAGCAGCCTATGAGAAGCAAAGCAGTGTTTTTAAAAGCTTAAGTGTAAGTAAAAATCAAGCTAGAGAAGGAAGTTACAAGATTGCACAGTGCATTGCAAAAAACGGAAAGCCATTTACAGATGGGGACTATATAAAAAGTTTTTCTCAGCAGTTTGGAGATTTTGTTCAATGATTTGCCAAATAAAGATACAATCATATCTAGAATAAAAGAACTGCCCATCTCTGCCAGAACAGTTGAGAGACGCATAAGTGAAATGGCAGAAAATGTTAAGGAAAAGCAGACAACTGCATTGAAAGACACAGCAGTGTTTAGTGTTGCAGTTGATGAGAGCGTGGATATAAACTACGTTCCGCGTTTGGCAGCTGTTGCAAGATATTGTGCTTCCTATGAAATCCAAGAGGAACTTTGTTGCCTAAAACCCCTGCATGGCACAACAAAGGGGGAAGATAAACTGGAAAGTTTTGTACACCATTTTGAAGAACAAGGAGTTGACATCAGAAAAATATTTTGTGTGACAACAGATGGTGCTCCTGCCAAGGTCAGAAAACAGAAGGGATTTGTAAAGTTACTTGAAGATCAAATTGGCCGCCCAACAGTCAAATTTCACTGCATCATCCATCAACAAAACCTTTGTGCTAAAATGTCTAATTCAGAGCTTAATAATGTGATCAATACGGTGGTGTGAATTGTGAATTTCCTTGTTGCTCAATTTGCTTTGACTCACCGACAATTTCAAGCACTGCTAGAAGAGATGGATAATGCTTATAACGACATCCCACTTCACAGCAACATTCGGTGGCTAAGTCGTGGCAAGGTTTTGATTCACTTTGTAAACTGTTTTGATGCAATCAAGGCCTTTTTGTCGGAAAAAGAACAAAACTACCCCGAACTGGATGATGACAAATGGCTGTGTAAGATCATGTTTCTAACTGATATCACCGCTCACCAAAACAAACTCAACTTCTGTCTCCAGGTGCATGGCAAACAGTTCTGGATCTTTATGAAGCCTGGAAAGCATTTGTTGTGAAACTAAGCAGTTTTTTCCAGGAATATTCAAACTTCTACTTTCCACTACTTCCAACTCATAAAAGAGCTATCCACACATTGCACTGTCAATGTCGATGAGATTGGAAAGTACATGCAAGAACTGGAATCAGAATTTTCTGACAGATTTCAAGATTTCCAGCGATTTGGCCCAATGCTTTCTTTTCTAATTAAACCTGAAAAGTTCAACAAAAGCGCCTTGGACGTGTCTGTATTTCAGTGGATTGGTGTTGAAGATTTCGAAATGCAACTCATTCAGTTAAAAAGCTCAGAACTGCGGACATCAAAGTTTGTGGATCTGTGAAGCGCACTTGAAGCTACTGAGAGAGATCATGGGGCCTCTATTCTGACCTGCTGGATGTCCCTGCCAGTGAAATTTAACTGTTTGAAGAAAATTGTGTTTGCAATGCTTTCAGCATTTGGATCCACATACCTGTGTGAACAGGTATTTTCACACATGAAATCTGTCCTCTGTCCCTCTCAGAGCCGGTTAACAACTGATCACTCAGAAGCCTGTGTGCAGCTTAAAGTATCCAAATACATGCCAGACATTGGAAAACTCAGCAAGGATCACACTAAACTGATAAGATCTGCACTTTAATTTAATTTTAAATAAAGCTTCTGAAACATTTTGAAAACCTTGTTTACCTTACATATAACAGTAGTTTGGTTATATAACATATAGACTTATAGAGAGACCTTCTAAAAAACGTTAAAATGTATTACTGGCATGTGAAGCCTTAAATTAGCGTGTATAAATGAAGACTCGGCACACCACTTCTGAAAGGTTGCTGACCCCTGACCTAGAGAGTCTTTTTGCAGACTGAGGATCCCTTAGATCTGTCCACAATGGAGAGAAATAGTATGGGAAATTTCCTGAAGGGTTTAGTCCTATCTAGATAGGAGGCTAGTGCAAGCACTCCTGACATTGAGTGTGTTTCAGTGTGGTTTCAAAAAGGAAACTAGGAGGTGGATAAATTGGTTTATGTGGAAGTCCAAATATATTTTTGGTAGGAACTTGGGTTGCAGTTGTAGTGTGACATCTTTAAATAAGACTGGAAAGGGGGAGAAATATGCCATTAGAACCCCTCTCTCTCCCACTCTTCAAGCAAAAGTAATGGCTACTAGAAATGCAGTTTTCAGAGAGGTGTAGAAGGGAGCAGGTGGCCATGATTTGAAAGGAGATGGTCTTAGACACCTGAGGACCAAGCTGAGGTTCAGTGTTGGTGTATGGCATCAGATTTCTAAGAAGAGGTTACCCAGACCTTTGAGAAACCTTCTTGTGGGATAAGAAAAACAGAATAACCCTCTATCTTATGATGGAAGGCTGTGACACTGCGAGGTGCACTTTTACAGAAGTTAGAGATTATCCTGACCTTTTTAGTTCTAGGATATAATCTAGCACAGATGATAGTGGAAAGGATGTAGGAGGAAAATGTCTTGAGTCACATCAGAGTTTGAATCTCTTCCACTTTTGGATATGTGTGTCATGAGTAGTTTTTTCCTGCTATGTAACAGCACCGCCTTTACGTCCTCAGAGCACATCATTTCTAAGCTCTTGAATCATTGACCACACATGCCTTAGGCCAGAGAACCTGTAGATTGAGGTGATGGACCTAGCTGGCATCCTAAGAGAGCAAATGAGTGGCTGGAGAGTGATTGGTTGGCAAACAGCAAGCTGAGTAAGGTAGGGGAATCACATTTGTCTCGGCCACATGGGATCTACAAGTATAACCCTGTTTTTTTCCTCTATCTTAAGCAGGATCGTGGATATTACAGGAATCGGTGGAAATGCACAGAGGAGACTTCTGTTCCATTGGAAGTGAAAGGCATATCAGAGAGTGGTGACCCAGACCGGCCTTGGAGGAAAACTGAGAGCATTTGCTGTTTTTGACTGTGGCAAATAAGTCTATCTTGGGGATGCCCCAGTGTAGAAATATGGTGGTGTCTATTTCCCATTTGTGATCTTGGGATCTTAGAGCCTACAAGTCCATTCAGTCCTATTTATTGTTCAGCCAATCACTAAGAGAAACAAGATTGTTTACATTTATGGGAGATAATGCTACCTGCTTCATATTTACAATGCCATCTGAAAGTGAGAACAGGTGTCTGAATGGCACTTTTGTAGCCTACATTGCAAGGTATTTACGTGCCAGATATGTTGAACATTCATATGCCCCTTCATGCTTCAGCCACCATTCCAGAGGACATGTTTCCATGCTGACGACACTAGTTAAAAAATTAATGCGTTAATTAAATTGGTGACTGAATTCCTTGGGGAAGAATTGTATGTCTCCTGCTCTGTTTTACCCACGTTCTCCCATATATTTCATGTTATGGCAGTCTCGGATGACGACTCAGCACATCTTTGTTTAAAGAACACTTTCACTGCCAATTTGACAAAATGCAAAGAAGGTACCAATGTGAGATTTTTAAAGATAGCTACTGCACTCAACCCAAGGTTTAACAGACTGAATTCTTAGAGTCTTTAGGCTTGCCGGCAATGACGGTACCTGAGGAGCCTGCAGCCTTGTGAGTACTGAGCCAGAGATCAGTGAGTGCTGAGGTGGTCGACCTGATCGGAGATCATCTCTTCGTGGTAGATTCTCTACCCAAGGGACTTGAAGCCTGCTTTCTGGAAGCTTTTTGAGAGGAATCCAGGAATTTTTTCTTGGAAGCTGCGGGGGGAGTATTGTGCCAAGGAAGTTGATGGAGACAGCCTCGTCAGGGACCGTTGGACAGTAAAAATCCCTGGGTTGGGGTTGGAAGCTGGTTGAAGCAAACTCTCCGTCATAAGCAGATGCAGTTTTACTTCAGAGTTTTCTGGCCCTTGACCTTAATTTCTGGCAGAAATTATACTTTTGAGGGACATGTGACTTCGGTTATGTCTGTCACTGACCGGGATAGCCTCTTGGCAGGAAAGATAACATTTAAACCCGGGGGAGCTGGGCATACCCTTTCCAGGTTCCTCTTCCCCAGATGGAAGAAAAAAGAAAAAAATAACTATGGATGGTGAACAGTTCACTATTCCAGTAAGAATTTTTTTTAAAACTCAAAAAAGAAAAAAGGGAGTATAAGAACTAACAGAAACTCCATGAACTAACAAACTATCTTGAACAAGAGAAAAAAAATACAAGTTAGGTAATCTCAATTCAGAGGCTACTGAGGCTCCATCTTGGGCTAAGGCGGCTGAGAAGGAACTGAGAGGGCGGTTCACCTGTGCAACGCTATATTGCACTGGTGCATGGCACAACATGTATGCGCAGGCCAAACGGGCACTGCTACCTAAAATCTCCGATGTGAGGTACAGAGGGCAAAAATGTTCCAAGAGTGGAGCACCCTTAGGGACACTACTCAAAGAAGAAAGGATAATTCTTCCACTAAGGAAGCTTTCAGATGGCTTTCACAGTCCTTGAGGGCTCTCAGAGCACAACTCACACAAATAAGAGAAGCCTTCATTTGGATGATCCTTCCAAAGGTATCACAGGCAGCACATGTACTATTAGTAACGAACAGAGCTTGGCATCTCTCATGAGGAATACCGCAGGACTAGGTGAACAGATCAACTGGGCCAACACTATGAAGATTAATGGAACTAACTGAGCCAAACATGTCAACGCCTAACAATGAGCAAGTGCATCAAGAGAATGCCCACTACAAGGCAGAATTAAGATAGCAAAAACAAGTGCAAGGAGGGGAAGAAGAGTCTGGTGTTTCTAAGTTGTCTGCTCAAGTAGTGAAAGAGGAACTGGGGTAGTGATTATTCAGAATGGTGGGGGGAAACTCCTCATATGACTTAACACTGAATATTTTGTTCTGCAGGGGAGCCTCAAGAGCTATCTGCCAGACTCTTTGTGAAATTAGAGCACTCTCTTTTGTTTAGAAAGAAAAGGAGTACTTGTGGCACCTTAGAGACTAGCAAATTTATTTGAGCATAAGCTTTCGTGAGCTACAGCTCACTTCATCGGATGCATGAAGTGAGCTGTAGCTCACGAAAGCTTATGCTCAAATAAATTGGTTAGTCTCTAAGGTGCCACAAGTACTCCTTTTCTTTTTGCGAATACAGACTAACACAGCTGCTACTCTGAAACCTCTTTTGTTTAGGAAATTCCAAGGACCTCACTCCAGCCACTTTTTAGTTCATGGCATCATCCAAACACCATATGAAAACACAATTGCAGAAAGACAGACAAGGGACATGTGCACATATGCCATGCAAGCACTAGAATTAAAAATAATTTAAAATAAAAGAATACAGGTTTCTAGGAAGTCATTCATCTATATTTTAAATTTGCCACAATTTTAACCTGTGATATTAAAGTTTACCTTAAAAGCTTTAAAATATTCTGGCAGTACAGAGGCAAACTTTCTGATTGTGTAACCTTTGGCTTCTTCATTGTGATCCAGTGCTTTGTGAATACTTCTCCAGAGAATTACAGTAATCTCCAGTAAACTTGCCATGGAAGCCACATCGTTTATTGACAACACATTATTTAGCATCTAAAATGCAAACATTTGGGGATTAAAATAGCTAACACTGTATAATATGAATGAAGGTTAAAATTATGTTTCAAAAATTGAAAACCTTTTTCTGAACTTTTCATTTAACAAAGGAGCTATGCTTACTATATGGGGATGTGAATGCTGCAACTCAGACTTAATCTGTGCATAAATATAGTCATTTTGATAGATCCATATTTGAATAAATACAATTGCAAAATAATTTCTACTATTGTATACTTAGAATAACCATCAGTATGAGACAAGCACCCATTTTAAGTATGCCTGGAATTCCTCTTGCTTCTTAAGCTACTTGCCACTCTTTCTCACATCACAGCAGTGGCTTGATCGCCACTTTTTCCTGTCTTCCTATCCCTAGAGATCACCATTTGTTCCCCTTATGGTCTTCCTCTTTCATGTTTACTTTCCTGTCTCTCACAACATAAGTGCTATTTTAAAAAGTTGTTAGTACTCAGCATAAAGTAAAAGCCTTATTTTACTTACACTTATATTCTCCTTTTCACTTTCTTCTTCTTCATCATCTTTATTTTCTTTTATTGCTCTCTGAATGCAGGCATTCAAGCAGCGCCGAATAGTGAGCATGAATTTAGCTAAATTTTGAAAGTAGATAATTTAGACAACCATTCCACTTAAGAACCCTTTATCAGCAACAGATGATATTACAGGTAATTATAAAAATTTGAGGAAGTGGGAGATAAGAACCAGACACAGCTAGTATATAAGATACCAATTCCATTAAAGTAAATTTAATATATTCAAATATGAAACACTTGTGGTTTAAGTAATCACCGCCCTTTCTGATCCAATCATTGAAAACAACAAAACAAAAAACAAAACAAAAAATACACAATCCCCTTGTTTGGTATTTTTCTCCAGAGAAAAGATCACAGGAAGCTATACTAAATTTATTTGCAATAGCTATTACTTCAATGAACTAGTCTCAAAACATGATGGCTCTCTGTGACATGGAGACTCCTTGGCAAAGGGTCCCCTGTTATTTGCAAACTCTCACCTCAGAGCTAAGACACCCACTGCACCAAACTCAGTCTTACAGGAGATTTATCCATAATAAGTAACGTAAGGTATCTACAGAAAACTCCTGGTCAAGACTCAATCATTTCAAGATGTATGTATGTATGGATAATATTTCAAGAATAATGTATTTATATTGAAAGTATGCTTTATGGACTTGGGAGTAAAAATTGGGCTTGGTCTACACTAGAAGATTAGGCTGTTGAGTTACCATGGTGAAAAATCCACACCAGAGTGGCATTGCTAAACCCCGCAGTGCAGACAGCACTAGGTCAATGGAAAAATTCTTCTATTGACCTAGCTACTTTCTCTTGGGGAAATGGATTACCTAGGAGGATGGGTAGCATTTTAAATGTAGATGTACCCTAAGTCATCGGGGTAGTGTGTCTTGGTGATGAGCCATTAAAGCAAAAGGGAGCTGTCACTCAGACAGCAAAGTAATGAAAGGCTCTATTATTTATCTTTGCCACAACCCAGAACAATGGAAAGCCATCAAAGACAACACAAAACAACATAAACCACTTGGAGGTGACAAGGAACATTATAACAGGCAGAAGATCACCCTGGTTGTGAATAAATACAAAAGACTGTTGTACATTTGTATCACCAAATGTAAGGAAAGGTTCTGTATCCATTCACTGAAGAAATCCTTTAAGGAGCAGGGGACTTTCATGAATGTTTGGATCCTGATTCTTGTGAAACCAGCCAGCTCTCTACGGGGCTGAACTTTCTGGGGGTAGGAAGCTTACTTTATTATATAGGAAAGGTAACTATTGACAAGAGTAAACCTAGGTTCACATGTTATGATTTTGTTTTGAGTTGTAATCAGTTGTTCCCATCACTTTCTTTCACTTCTAGTTAAATCTTTATTCTTTCTTAAAACAAATCTACTTTTGTTTTATTGTAAGTGCTTACAAGTACTGTGTGGTTTACAGAAGCAATGGTTTAAGATAAAACTGGTAATCTGGGGTACACTGCACCTTTGGAGGCTGATGATCTGGAATTTCTGTGAGTAACCAATGTCAGAGGCTTGATATCAAAAAGGAATGATTCCAAGTGATTCAGGGTGCACCTATTGTTAACCTGCAAGATGAAGTTAGGGCTGGCATAGTCCGGAGAAGCGTGGTCGATTGGCTGAGAGGCTGGTTGGTGTCAGGGAGAGGATACCCAGCAACCACAAGGAAGACTCCCTCTCCCTGAAGGTAGGGAGTAAAAGTGACTGAGTCTTATGTGCCCTGATAACCATCACTCCCCCCCGGACATAAATCCACAATCTTTACAGAACACATAATTAGGCTACTATCTTTGAAATCTCTCAGTGTCCACACAACCACCCTCATCTCTAGAATGCATGTGTAGGGATTGTTCTTTGGGTGACCTGATGTCTTGAGCATGGAATCAACCTGTGCAGATTCCTTATTTCTTTCTGACATTAGCAAGTTCTGGAAATAAAACCACTCTGCTAGTTTGCTTGCTGGCATGGATTCAATAGCATTCTTCGCTAGAAAGAAAACTTCCTGCAATGTATCTCCCTGATACTGCTGGTCTAAGAACATTTTCAATTAGGGAAATTTGGAAGAATTTTTCAGAAGAGATTTTTGTAGAGTCAGCCATTTGACAATACTGAAGGCCCCCAAGTACTGGAGACAAACTAAGTGTTAAACAAGTAATATAAAATTGACATTTCCAGGACTCTTGTAGTGTCCAGTACTTTACCTATGTTGGTGGGAGCAGTATACTCGTAAGCATACTGATAGAACTTTCTGGCTGCTGCTGGATTCATCTGGATTAGTGTTACACAGCGTTCACACCATACCTCCTCAAGTTGATTAACAGGCAAGAAAGAGTTGAATAGGAGATTTACTAAGCGGCGTGACACAGGACGTGAATCAACTTCAAGACGAGTCAGAAGATGCTCCATGGGACAAATTTTCCAGAACTTTTGAAATTTTTTTTTTAAAGTGAGAAGGGGAGGAAGTTAAAGGGGCAACAGAAGAAGGGAAAGAGAAACAAGATATTACAATTTTTTTTGGTTAACAGTACTTTCTGCACCAAAACACTGACTGAACAAAAGTAAAATGTATTGTTTAGGAGTAAAATACTAAAATACATAGCACTATATAGAACCAGTACTCTAGCATTATTCAGGTGCAATACATAGCATATTGAGTGTATTAATCAAATTCCAACTCTCGCAATTACAATCCAGTGTACCTAAAATTCTTTATTCAGTTCAGTTGATAAGGAAGAATTACTTACCTGCAGTAGTAATACTTTGAAAATATCATCGCAAAAACTGTTATTCAGGATTCTTACTCACGTCTCACTCCCAGCTTCAGAGAGAGTTAAATTCCCTACCTATGAAAATTTTAGGTTGAGGCAGCTGTAAGGGTGATTAGTGCACAAGCTACCTTCCAGATATATCCACCAAAGATTAGCCCATGCCATCAGCTGCCACTACTTCAGTCCTGTCTCAGCTACTGCATTACAGACATGGAATGCAGGGAGTAAATTCTTAGTTATGCAATAGTAATGCTACTACTTTACATCTGTCATTTTTGTGGCAAGGTCTTGAATTAATTAGGTCTATGCTTTTAGATATGTGATTTCAAAAAAAGTTTTGGAATTGTTATTAGGCACTGAAAAATCTTCTTCCTTATGGCTCACTAAATACAGCAGTTTTTCCCTTGTGGTTACAAAATATGGTGTTACCGCATGCAGCTCAATAGATCAGCCTCTCCTAATAATCACTTTACTAACAAGGGCTTATTGAAAACATATTTTCCAACATTCAATACTTAACAAAAGTACACATTTCCTATTTATTTAAAGAAAAACAGTTACTAACCTTTTGTAACTGTTGTTCCTCAACGTGTATTGCACATGTTCATTCCAGGTGTGCGTGCACCCTGTGCACAGTCATTAGAAATTTTTTCCTCAGTGGTACCCATTAGGGCAGCTTAAGCACCTTCTTCTGCCATGCACCAGTGCATGCCAGTATGAAGGGCTCACCCATCCCTGAGCTCCCTCACTTCCTTCTTGCCGGACAACTCTGAAGCCAAGGGGTAGGAGGGCAAGTCGTGGAATGGACATGTACAACTCATCTCTAAGAACAACAGATATGAAAGGCTAGAAGCAATTTTTTTTTTTTGGGAGTGATTGCACATGTATATTCCACTCAGTGACTCACAAGCCATAATGTATGATGGAGTTCATGTACACACAGACTGGAGTACAATTTGTCCAAATTTAGCATCATGTCTGGAGTACGGAGTACTGGCATAATAGGATGCAAAGGTATGAACTGAACACTAGACTGCCACTCCACAAATGTCCTGGATTTAGACTTGAGCGAGGAACACTCTAGAGGCTGCCTGCCATATCATGGAATGTACTGTCAGTCTGCCCAGCAGGGAAATGCCTACCAGATCATAACAAACATGAAGGCAGAAAGTTATCCAAGACAAAATTCTTTGCAAAGAGACAGGATGACCCTTCATCTGCCTGCTATGGCCACCAATAGCTGGGCTGACAAACAAAACGCTTTAATCCTCCCTATGTAGGATACCAACACTCTTCTGACATCTAAGGTGTGCAAACGTTGCTCCTCTGTTGGCATGTGGTTTGGGGTAAAATGTAGGAAAGTAAATTGACTGGTTAATATGAAAATTAAATACCACTTTTGAGAGAAATCTTGGATGAGGGCACAAGTACACCTTATCCTTAAAAGGATATTGTATAAGGTGGTTCGGATGTCAGAGCACACAATTTGGCTACCTTCCTGTCCGAAGCGATAGCTATCAGGAAAGCCACCTTTAGAGATAGGTGCAGTAAGGAACATGTTGTTAGAGGCTTAAATGGTGGCCCCATGAGCTTTGACAAATCTAAAGTTCAAGTTCTGGTGGGGATAAGTTCCCTTATTTGAGGGTACAACTTTTCCAGTCCCTTCACAAATCTGATTGTTATATCATTAGAAAATATAGAATAGTTATCTACATAGGGATGGAAAACTGATATTACTACCAGAATCATTTGGTAGAAGAATCATTAACTACTGCTGTTTAAGTGCAATAAATAGTCCTCTATCCAGCATAATAAATAAATGCTGGAGAGAGGACTGCATTGGCGAGACCCCCAAACTGGCAAGACCAGACCGAAAAAGGCCTCCATTTTGACATGTAAGCAGCTCTGGTAGAGGGCTTTCTAACAAGACATGGTGAACTTGCTTCAAGCAAGACTCCCTCTACGACTTTGCCATGGAGCCTCCAGGCTGTTAAATGAAGGACCACAGGTTTGGTGGAGCAGCTGACCATTATCTTTGGAGATCAAGTTCAGGTACAACAGGAGCGAAATTGGAGCTGCAACTGACAGATCCAATACAATGGCGAACCAGTGTATCAAGGCTAGTAACATAGCATAGTAACATTGGGGTTAGTAACATAACTTAGACCTGATCCTGCTTGTTCTTTAGGAGGACTCTTTGCAGGAATGGGATTGTGGGGAAAAGCATTGTAGAGCTTGTTTGTCCAGGGTAGCAGGAAACCATCTGCGATGGAACCACGACTCTGGCCTTGTAAGGAGCAACATTGTTGGCATTTCTTGTTGCCCTTGTTTGCAAATAGGTCTGTCTGAAAAATTGAGAAAACTGTCTGGATGCATTTGGGCAGAGAAACCATTCATGACAACTTGTAAATGATCTGCTTAGGTGATCCACCAACTCATTCTGCATCCCTGGAAGGTAAGCGGCTTTGAGACGGATTGAATCGGCAATGAAAAAGTTCCATAGGTGAACTGCCTCCTGACAAAGAAGAGACGAGTGGGTTCCCCCTGCCTGTTGAGGTAAAACATTGCCACAGTAGTGTCTGAGACACCAAACAAGCTTTTGGCCTTAACATGTGGTAGGAAGGCCTGACAGGCAAGGCAGACAGCCCTTAGCTCTCTGACACTGATGTGAAGAAAGAGATCCCTTGAGGCCCACAAACTTTGAGTTCGGAGGGCATCCAGATAAGCTCCCCACACCAGGACAGATGCATCTATCACCAGTGTCAGTAAAGGCTCGGGGCAGACAAAGGGAACACCCACACAAACATTGAGTGAGTCTGTCCACTTATCTAGCAAGGTTGGTACCTGTGAAGGCACAGTGAGCACAGTGGTAACTTGGTGAATAAATGGAGGCCAGCCAACTTTGATGAGTCCTGCTTTGCAGCCTGGTATGTTGGACTACATGTGTGTATGAAGTAATACAGGAGTTTCATACAGTTTTGAGTTGATGTTGGAGGGAACGTTAAGGTCTGCCACAAGAGAATGAATTGTTTGGAATCTTGTGTCTGGAAGGAAAGCTCTGGCCTGAGCAGAGTCCACTAATGCGCCTATAAAAACCCTATTCTCTGCACTGGACAAAGGAAAGACTGATCAACTTAGACAAACAGACCTAGAGCTTTGAAGGATGATGGGATGAGTTGTACACTGGAGAGAACCTGAGCCCTGGACCAGCCCTTAACTAGCCAGTCATCCAGGTATGGTAGACCTGTATTCCTAGTCTCCTCTGAAACGCTGCTACCAGACATATTTTGTGAAAACCTGAGAAGCTGCTGACAGGCCAAAAGGCAGCACAGTGAACTGATAATGAAAGTGATTCACTATGAACCTGAAAAACTTTCTGTGACCTTGATAAAATGCCACATGAGAGTAGTCATCTCTTAAATTGAGGGCAGCATACCAGTCTCCAGGATACAGGTATAGAATAATGGAAAGCTGGAAGGCAAGGTGACCACATGAAACTATCTTTCTGAAGTATTTGTTGGTGCAGGTCTAAAATTGGTCTGAGATCTCCCTTTGGCTTCAGGATTAGGAAATAACAGGAAAAGAACCCTTTTCCTCTGTGACACTGCAGAACCTCTTCTATGGCTCCTACCTGAAGGAGAGACTGAACCTCCTGTAGTAGGAGCGCCTCGTGAGTGGCCCCTGAAGAGAGACAGGGCAGGGGGGTTGGGTAGAAATAAATTGGAGGGTATATCCCACTTCCAGTGCTTAATACCCATCAGTCTGAGCTAATCCAGGACCAAGCACTGGGAAAGTGGGAAAAGCAGTTTGCAAGTGTGGGGAAAATGGAAACTGGCATGGCGAGCTTTAGCATCTCATCAAAATGCCTGTTTAGCTTCCCCTGGGTGTCTAGATGGAACAGACCGTGACGCTGAGACAGAAGGAGAAAGAGGTCTATATCTACAACCCCTACTCTTTTTTTCTCTGCAGATCCTGCCAAGGAGCAAGGACAAAGTAATAGTGGGTCTGCTGTGGGTGTAAGTGCTAACTGGGTGGGACTGGAGTATACACCCACAAAAACTTCTTCCACTGAATGCATCCGATGAAGTGAGCTGTAGCTCATGAAAGCTTATTCTCAAATAAATTTGTTAGTCTCTAAGGTGCCACAAGTACTCCTTTTCTTTTTGCAAAAACTTTAGAGTTGCCCTGTCAAGTCCTTCAAGCCAGGGATTTTAGAGTTAGTTTGCTCCAAAAACAGTGAAGACCCTTCAAAGGGCAGGTCCTGTAAAGTCTGTTGAATCTCTTGTGGAAGCCCCAAAGATTGCAGCCAACAGCTCCTGCACATGGCCACTGCAGAAACCATGGACCTAGCTGCCGAGTCCAGTGCATCCAGTGCAGCCTACAGCGCAGAACTTGCTACAGATTTCCCCTAATAAGGTAACGAGGGGAACTCCTACCTAGCATCCTCTGGCAGCATGTCTCTAAATTTAAAATGGAATCCCAAACATCAAAATCATACCATCCCAAAAGTGCTGGCTGGTTGGCAATCCTGAGTTGCAACCTCCCAGTAGAATAAAAACTGCTATATCAAACAGATGTAGGGTTTTGGGGGTTTTTTTCATCTTTTGATTTGGGGGTCACATCTTGTTACCCTTGTTGGTCCCCTTCATTGGACACTGACAACACAAGAGACACTCACCTAAATTGAGACTGGAGGAAGGGGTCTGCCAGAGAGCCGTAATAGGGTCCATACTAGCCTTGTTAACAGGGAGACCTCTCTTGAAAGCCAGGCTGTAGCCAAAATGCCAACAGGCATTAAGAGGGTTCTTTAACCTCCTTCACCTGGATCCTCACCCTCTTCAACAGCTCTTGGTGGCCTTACAGTCATCTGGGGGAGGCAAAATGCCCAAGGAGACTGCTTCACCAGAAGAAGAGGCCAGCACAAGCTGACACTGCTCTTCCTCCACTAGATATCCAGCAAGGTCCTCCTGAACCACCTCTTGCTGTTTGGTATGGGGACTGGCACCAGGCTCAGGAACACAGTGCCTGGCGAGTAGGTGCCCCATGCCTCTCTGAGGACACAGAACAGGAACATCTCCGATATGACCTAGAATCCTGAAGGAAACCCCATGGATTCCAAAATGGGCCCCGGTGACCCCCTAGCCATTGAGGGGGTGGCCAAAGGTTCCCGAGCAGAGAAGTAGTGCCTTAGTGGAGTGGAATGAAAGTGGCTCTGAGGGTGGGAAACATAGGAGCCAATCTCCGATTCAGTGGAGGACAACTCTCCCCCCTGCAGACCAAGTAGGGGCTAGTCCCAATGATGTCGGAGTCCAATGCCAAGTCAGAGAAGGACACTGAGCAGCCAATGTTGCAAGCTTCCCCTCTGATGGTACTGATGGATTTGCAATTTGAAGCAATGGAGGTTGACATGGTACCAAGTGCTGCAACACCCCTGTCTGCTGGTACTGAGAGCACAGTCTCCTGCACTGTCAGAGAAACTGGCACTGAAAGGCTCAGCAGATCTCTTGCTGCCACAAACTCCTCCAGTGTGGTCACTACCGAGATGGTCTCAGAATGGCATGGTACCACAGTTGTAGAAGGCATTCCCTCAGGCTTCAGACGTGACTGCATCTGCTTTGGTGCTGGAATCAATGGTGCCAGCTTCTGCGGTGCCACAGAAGAGCAGTGCTTAGGTTTTGGCCTCACTCTATTCTGATCCCTATGCCTGGCAACCTTCCCCTCTCAGTGGTCTGTTTAAGAGGTCTTATGCCTCTTCCTAGACAGATGGTGCACTGGGACTCAGGCAGCATAGAAGGTGCACTCCTAATGAAAGCTGAAGCACTCAGTGCAGGGTAGGACTGACCAGGCTCTAACAGAGGACTTAAGGCTGCCTCAATGAGCAAAAACTTTAGCCGGCCTTCTCTGTCTTTCCTTGTCCAACGCTTAAAGTCTCTGTAGTTCTGACAATGAATATGAACTTCTCCTAAACACTTAAAGCAGCTTGAGTGTGGATAGCTCACAGGCATTGGCCTAGTGCAAGAGATGCAGGATGAAGCCCAGTGATCAAGGCATCATACAGTACCAAGTAATAGACAAAAACCCCCAATTGAGCCAAAAAAGAAAAAACTTACACTAAGTACTAAACCAATACATCTAGTAAACTATGTACAATTAATTTACAATCAACACACAGAGCACTGGCTAAGGCAAGCCAAGCAATTCCAATGACTCACAGGCTGAAGGAACTGATGAAGCTTGGGGGCAGCTTGACCCTTTATACCACCATGTGGCAGCAAAGGATGCTCGAGCCACCTGACGGGTATCATAGAGAGAAAAATTTCTGATGGCTGTGAGCACGAATATCAAGAGTAGAATGGACATGTGCAAATCTCTCGAAGAAGAAATGTAACTTATGACAAAACATGTAAGAGTATCAATATTAAACAGTCTGTTTTAAAACAACAACACATCCATCTATTTTAACAAAATGAAGGTAAATAGATTTTGGAAAAATTTTAAATTTAGTGCACATGCAGAGTGAGAAAGCTTACCTCACATTCCCTTTTGGAAAAACATTTTACACAACAATTTTCAAGCACAGTAAGCCAACATGTCAATGGAGAGGCAGCTTAATTAACTCAACCTACTGGAAATAAAACTAATAGCAATCTACTGCTATAGCTCATCTCTACTAAAAAATTTAGAATATTTTAAACAATACAGCTCTGCATGCAAACTTAATCACTATATCAATTTTTTTTAAATAAATACTCAGACCACATAGGGAACATTTCCAGAAACCTACATCTTAATATTCCAATAAGAATTTAGTATTACATGCCTGTTTCTTTCCCTCTCAAATCTTTTTATACTAAACAAAATAAAGGTTACTCTAACCTACAATAAAAATAGGTGTCTGCACCATGTACAGAGAATAATAGGAATGGAGGACAGGGTTGTTTTTTCCCCCCACTCTTACAAGAGACTCTTCTCATGGATATTTGCATGGTACTTTTATGTAATGCTTCCATGAACCTTGTATGTTTTACATAATATTAGGGGAGCCTAGAAAAACTAGTAACCAGAAAGTAAAATGAGATTTAACTTGTGAAGGTGCAAATTAATACATCTGGAAAACAGTCACAAAAGACAATATTCAGTGGCCGTGAAAACAACCACATATTGCCAATGATCTTCCACAATGAGGACTGTGGATCTTTGCAGTTACCCACTGCAATGTGGCTATACCGTTCATTAAGGCCTAAGTAATTAATTGAGTGTGAATACCTTGGAATTCTACTACTTCAATTTCCACATAGAAAACATTAAATGGGCACTCGGATCAGAAACGCAACAGCTACAGTTCCATGTACAACCTTAATTCTTTTCTTTTTGCCTGTGCATTAGGATAGTGTGTAATCATGGAATCAAATTATTTCACAAATAACAGAAGAACAAATGTATGCTGTGATTGGAATGCTGGGCATTCATCTTTAGAATTTGTCTAAAGGCAAGAACTTCACGTTTCATTTCAGATCAAATTGAAAACTTTTTTTTTTTAAAAATGTGACAAAAAAAGTCTTAAAAAACCTGGGTTTGGGTCAAAATGAAATGGTATATAGTTGGAAATCTCTCCCCTCACCACCCACTAATAAAGATAAAGTGAAAAAATGGCTGTGAGTTACAAACTACTGATGAAAGGAGGGCTGGCAGTGAACTTTACAAAAACGAGAAAGCTATAAAAATTAATACAATCATATTACTAGGGAAAATCTTTTTCTGTTATCAATCTACTGGAGACTACTTTTTCCTAGTGGAAAAATCAATTGCATAAACTTTCCTTAACAAGTTATTTTAATTAAACAGAAAAGGCTACATTAAAAGACCATTATGCTTCCTAAATCAAGCACTCAGAAGTTAGTAAATGACAAAATTAAGGTTGCCAGTGCACTATGACACAATCTTTAATTACAGGATAACATACTATTTTTTCCACAGCACCCTGCCTCCATCTGTGCACAGGATGGACGGTGCTCACTTAGTGAGTAGTTATTTGATATTTTGTTTTCTCCGCATTGTTCAGTATGTGTAGAACCCTGTGAAATTCTTTTTTCTTTTCAATAATTTTTCAGAAATTTTGTTTTATCTCTTGGGAGGGGAACAAAACAAAATAAAATGAACATTGCAGAAAAATTCCCAGGGACGGAAGAGGGCATGGAGAGCAAGCCTACTCCAGTCTAGTGAAGAAGGAAGATCCTAAGGGACAGGGCTGGAGAGTGAGACCACCTTGCACTCACCCTGCAGCGGTGCTCTGCATGTCATGCCCTGGCACATGAGGTCGCAGCACTACTCAGTTTTGGCCCCATTGCCCTTCTGTCATCATGACAGAGGAGTGGCCAGGCCAAACCTGAGCAGCACTGCGACCCAGTGCACCTGTTTTTTTTAGTTTTATGGTGTTTTATGCTATTTTGCATTTGCAAAAAACACAAGGCTCTAAATATGTGGCTCCAGGCATTATTTACCACAGACTATTCAAACCCTGCCCAGAAGGCAGAACTATTGATCTCCTCATTGGCTTTTTCTATGGTACCCATTACAGCATTTCTTCACAAACATTAATATTCTATTTTCACACTATCCCTCTGAAATGAGAGGGTAGGATCATCCACATTTTATAGATGGGGAACTGAAGCAAAGAGAGATTAAGGTCAGAAGTACCCACTAATTTTCTGTGCCCAATTTGAGAAACCTAGGACTTGATTTTTTGAAAATATGTAGCATAATACAGCAATTATGTTCCAAGCATGACTTCAGTTGAAGTCAATGGGAGCTCTGAGTGCTCAGTACTTCTGCAAGTGATACCCCGGGGTCTCAAGACAGGCACCCAGAAAATGAGGAACACAATTAATGGCCATCTCTGAAAAATGACTTCCTATCATCATGTATGAACTCTGTGGCAGAAGCATGAATAGAACCCAATTCTCCAGCATTCATCAGCTGCTCCAACCGTGAGACCAACTTTCTCTTTCTGAAATATCCTGCCTCATTCACTACACACCCTCCATCTTCTATAACAAATGAGGCAGGAGTCCTACAGACAACAGTCTGTTTTACTACACAACTTGATTGATCTGGTGGGAAAAAAATATGTGAACATGTAATTAAGAACCGATATAATGCACAGCCAGGCTTAATTCTGGCATTTCCTAACCCCAGAGTGCTTGACTTAATAATGTTCTTTTAATATTTCTTTAATAAGGCTAGGAAGTTGCACACAAAAAACCTAAAACCACCCAAACACATTCTATCATGTGCCAACATATTAACACCTACATAGGTCATTAGAGGGCTGGAACCTTTAAATCCATGGCCCAGACCTCTTCCAGTTGAGCTGATAAGCAACAGAGCAATAGTAGGTTGTCATCCTCTATGTGGACTAACAACAGAATAGGAATGAGACACTTTGCCAGTACGCTTCACAGATATATATTGATGGCAGAGGAATGGTGAGGCTTGGAATCTTGGGTTCCATTCTAGGATCTGGAGAAGAGTGTCCTCTAGTGGGCACAAACTTCTCTCCATTCTCCTACAACCTGTCCCTATAGATCTTCCCCACTCCTAGCTCATCATCCCAGTCCATTTACCTCCCCTAGCCAGTCTAAGTGTCCATTCCTCAGGCTTCTCATACAAGTCCCAGTTTCCTTGCCCAGCAAATCCTACTTCCCTAATCCCAGTCTCCCCCATTCTCAGTTCCCTACCCAGCCAGTTCCCCCCTACTCCTAGTTCTTCATACAATCTGTCTCCCTCACAATTTCCAGTAACTTCCTTCCCTATCTGCTCATGGGCCCAGTCTCCCTCCCCAGGCTCCTTATCCAATCTCAGTGTCCCATCCGAGCTCCTCATCAAATCTGTCTCCTCATTCCCCATCCCTCCCCGCTCTGGCTACAAGTCCCCTCCTCCTCTCCACACTGCCTGGCCATCAGTGGGGGGTGAAGAGGAGTGTCATTCAGAACACAGATCAGACAGGCTCCCAATTCCCAATTCCAGTGGATCTGGCACAGCCTGGAGCAACCAGAAACTGCAATTGCAGGGGAAGTCCTGCTCAACCAGTTGTAGTTCTGGGCTGCAGCACATTCTTAATAGGCAACCTTAACAACAGGCAGTGCTATGAGCCCCTCCTATAATAAATGTAATAAAATGAACAATCCATACTCTAATAGCAATAACCATGTCAGCACAGACACGTGTACTACAGGATATTGGTGCATTTTTAGGATGGCTGAATCTCATGCCTCTTGGAAAACCTAAAGTATGTGCCAATGCATGACCACTGTGGATTTTCATATTAGAAACTAAAATAATACAGCCTCATTCCCAGAAATTGCTGCTCTTGGCCCAAGATACATGTTGACATGAAATTTGCAATTTGCTGCCTTTTCAAATTTCAAAATCTTATTAAAATTTAAAATATGAAGAAAAGCATTTTGATAGATGAGATTTGCAAGCAAGTCTAGAATCATGTCCTCTGAGACTAGCATTAGAGTAATGAGACATGCACAAACTTCCAAGACACCAGCACTAAGCATTAATATCATAGTAATCAGTTTCTGTCAGATGGGTAAGATTTGCATTGAGGCTTAACTTGCAGTACAAGCACAAGCATTAGTATCACAGTGATCTTTCTGCCACTCCATGTTAGCTCTGCTGAAAGGAGAACTATTAGGAAATCCTGCTTTGGCATCAGTATTTTAGCTAGAGCCAGGCTTAAACTTTTTCAGAGTGGGATCTCTCTCAGAGGTGACCACCTCCTCTATTTGGAACACTGCAGCCTCACTGTAACCACTATTGAACTGCTTTTAACTTTTCTTTAAAAAAGGATAATTTTATTTAATCTCCCCATCCCATCTCTTCCATTTCTCTCTCTCCTCCATGTTCCCTTACACATTATTCTCTGTGACTTGTTTCCCTTCTTCTCTGATCTCATGGACATTCTTTCTCCAGTAGTGGCCCTGCCCCATAAGCAGCTTCTGTTTTTTCTTCTCCTGCCCGTTCTGGTCCCAGAGGGCTGATTCCGTATCCTCTTTTTCTTAAGTAGCTACTGGCCCAACAGAAAATGGCAAGAGCTGAAACTCTTCTGGTTATTAAAGAAGGAACTGAGAGGTACCAATCAAGAACACACTAAAGTTACTAAGAATCTAAGAGGAAAAGATTAACTTGTTATATGGAAAGTTTGATCCTCATTTGAGATAACAAAAATTCTGATGCAGTAATCTCCTGATGTGGCAATATTTCCTAGTGATGCCCCCATTTCCATTGAAACAATCATGGAGAGGCAGGAAGATTACAGGACACTAGACTTAGGGTCATGGTACTTAACAAGAATCTAGACAATCATAACATTAACTTAATTTTCAAATATATAGCAGGAAATGCTTAAATACCACTATCCAGGATTTTACATCTCAAACCTTTAATGGGACATACATGACCAATAAAACAATTTCCTGTAAGTTTCTGCAAATTATTGGTTAAGTATTCTAATAACAGATTGACTGCGGTATTGATAAATATACATCTTTCAGAATAAATTGTCTTGTTCTGTTTACATCTCCTGTGTGCAGCCTACCAAGTCCTATTTATCTTACCTTAGCAGCCCTGACAGCCTTAATTTTCAGCAGCATATCAACAAAAGCCACTCGCACTTTCTCAGAATTGTCATGGAGACTGTATTTTACTGTTGGCAGGAGCTGTTCCAATAATGGGTGGCTTAGTTTGTTGTCCAAAATTATAGGCAGACACTGCAACAGAAATATCACACTGAATAAAAAAATAAAATAAAAAAAACAGCAGACATACAAAAACTATACTAAAATTTTTAAACTTAAGGCTAAACATAGTAGCAGATGTTTCATTTACGTATTTTTTTCTATAATTACCTTTTAAAAGAAAATGCTAAAGAGCAACTCAAAATCTCTTAATTCCTTTCATTTCAGATGAAGTGGTTTTACCTTTTAAGATCTTCTGACCTGAGGCAGTGTTTTTGTTCATCTCTTGTACTTGAGGAGTACATGTTTATGCCCAGGAAGTGAGTGTTTCTGACACTTCTGACATTTGTTAGATGGAGTTGATCAATCAATCCTGGTTTACTGAACAACTATCTGGGGAACAGCCTTCCCCAACACACAGACAGTAATATATGCATCCAACCATGGGAAGACTGACAGTGGGGTACAAAACACAGCACTTAAACCTGTCTTTTTTTTTCCAGGTCTTGCTCTCTGGGTCACACATGATGCCTTGGAACTGAGCTGGAAACATTTTCTACACAGTTGTGTAATTAAGTATACATCTTTAGTTATTTACAATTATCTGAACAAGAAAGTCTAATCAAAATACCAAACCAAGAGCATGGAAAGGAGGTCTTTCCACCCTCAGGTAGCCAGAGAGAGAGGAATTGAGGTGGTCAGGGATCACATAGCTACTCAAACTCAGCTCTAAATGTTTGGTTCCACAAGGGGTTGTTTGTTCATTCCCAGAAGGCATTTTTTCTAGAAGGTTTGCAAAACTTAAATACAGGAAGTACATCACAAGGGAAATTATGCAAAGATCAACTCAAGGAAGAATCAAAAGGTTTTATAAAAAGCACGCCTTCTACTGAAGTTGACCCTTAACCCACGCCACATGCTTCAAGGAAAACTTAAAAGTTTACTATCAATACAAGTTTTTAAAGTCTGCTTATTAAACTTACCTTAAAAACAGAACAGCGAACATCAGCTGAAGTTACATCAAAAGCCAGATCTCCAATTAGTTTTTTTAAAAGCTCAGCAAGGATGGTGGCAGGAATCATGTCCCAGTATTTGGATGTTATTTTACTAACACCAAGTACCCCTGTAGAGCGGACCAATGGGTGAGGATCTTCTAAAAGACTCTATAAACAAAGAAGAAGAGAAACAAATTTCATGTATGCATCGTCATGCTTTCCGTTCATATTTAAAAGAAGAAACAAAAATCATCGCTATTAGCATTTAACCAAACCATATAAGATGTGATATTATGAAATATTTCCATATCTGGAATATTCTCCAAATGAGTGTTTATTGCTATTATTAAACAACTTTTGGTTAGAAAACAAAATTAAGATAAAAATATTGGGAACGATTTTCAAAAACATCACCCTAAAGTTAGGCTCTTAGAGTAGAATTTTCAAAAGTTATTGAAAGTCAATGAGACTTGTGCATGAAAGTCACTTAAACACTTGAAAATCTCACTCCTGAGGTTTGCCTTTATGCACCTAATTATCAAGTCTCACTGTTCACTGTTTGTGAGGCAATGACCTTAAAACCTGGAATTTCCAGGAATCTTCAGTGATCAAATATTTATTCTTGTGAATACAATAAATTTCCCCAGACAGAATAAAACACTGCTTGAGGAATAAACTGGCTTGCCCTCATCTTTCCAATTCATTATTTTAACTCTTATCTCCCCCATACTTCTGTTTAGATACTCCATCATAGGAGCTGCAGATACTTAAGATTAGGAATTGCAGATTTTCAGCTGTTGCAGCACAAAAGTCAAGTAATCAAGTATAGAGCCCTCCTTACCCATTGTATCCTGAGTAAATGAATGAAAGTTAAAGCCAGTATCATCTGGCTTTCCTAAGCACTCTCTCAGGTTTTTGAACCATACTTGTAGCTCAATTAATGTAAACTCAGACCCCCACTTCATTAGTATTTAGGCCCCTTTCCAAAACATTGCTATTCCACCAGAAATCAGAGCGTGCACAAGATTAAAGGAATTTAATTGCATATTTCTGCACTCTTTCCTGTGGGTAACATTCTCAATCCCCTTACTCCATTGATTGCAGTACATGTATTTCAAATGGTCTTACTGCCAAGTAAATTTTGGCAAATGTTTAACTTAACATTTTGTTTTCACATTTTGTCTTCATGAAAACTTACGAAAAGTTCTTCAAACTGTTTCTGAATTTCATTATCCATAGCCTCATTATTAAAATGGGGATCACGAATAGGAAATGCTTCAACGAACAATAATGCTGCATTTGATCGAACTTCTGAGTTTCTGGCCTATTACAATGGAATAGAAAAGAAATTGTTCATAAAATTGGTACTCTTTATTAAAACCTATTGACAAATATTCTTCAAATCACCCTTATCAGTTTAGTAATTCTAATCAAATAGGAATTCTAATAAAGTAATTGGATTAAACATAACAATTTATAACAACTTCTACATCTCACAGTTCAAAGTTCTGCCCAACCAGTAAATTCTAGGTTAGCTGTAAATTGAGTTCTCAGAGCATATTGGCTTCAAAGATGCAGAGGATTCACACTTGGAGGAGTGCCATCTTGCGTAGGCCTAGAATAGTTAAAGTCAGTTAGCACTGCTACAGACCTTCAAATATGTGCTCTGTGGTAGAGAGGCTGCAGCTATAGAAGGTGGTACTTTGGTCTCAGCCCTTAAATTAGTGCTCAGAATATGGAAATTGAATTCAAGCAAACATACTTGAAGGTTTTATTTTGGGGGGCAGGGAGTGGGGAGAAGGTCATCCTCTGACACTTTTGGTGTTTGTCATTACTTGACAAAAAGTAGAAATTTCATAGGGATTTCTTTAAATTGGTTTGAACATTTTATTTAATCAAACAAACAAACAAACAAAAACTTAAGTATATCATCCACCATATTCTTCAAGCAGTATGTGTATGTAAATAATTAGTAAGTTTAATTTACTCCTTAAATTCAGAAAAGGCAATCTTGTAATAACCTAAAATTAGAATTTACAATAAATAATAAGCATTTTTGCATCAGTACCCCCAATATCAGTCTGAAATTGATGAAAGTAGCCCTGGTTCTAGCAAACACAAGAATCCTCAGTAGCTTTAAAAAGGGAGGATAAAATGGTTACCTACCTTTTGTAACTGTTGTTCTTCATATCCGTTCCATTCTAGGTGTGCGTGCGCCCATGTGTGTAGTCGTTCGAGATTTTTGCCTTCGTGGTATCCATAGGATCAGCTGTGGCGCCCCCTGGAGTGCCGCGCTCATGCATCAGTATATTAGGTGCCACCAGCCCTACACCTTCTCAGTTCCTTCTTCCCAGCAACTCCAACAGAGGGGCAAGAGGCTGGGTAATGGAATGGACATGAGCAACACATCTTGAAGAACAGTTATGAAAGGTAGGTAACCATTTTTTCTTCTTTGAGTGCTTGCTTATGTCGATACCATTCTAGGTGACTCACAAGCAGTGCCCATGGAGGTGGGCTCAGAGTTCACGGTCACACAGCTAGCAGCACTGCTCTACAAAGCCAGAGGCATCATGAGCTTGCTGGGTAAGTGTGCAATGAGATATGAATATGTGGACAGACAACTAGGAAGCAGCCCTATAGATCTCTTGGATTGGTACCTGTGCCAGGAAGACCGCTGATGACGCTTGTGCCCTAGTTGAGTGTGCCGTCACGATTGCCAGCAGAGGCACTTGCGCCAGCTCATAGCAGTAGGGGATGTAGGCAGTGATCCAGGACAAAATCATTTGAGCAGACACAGGGTGACCTTTCATTCTGTCTGCCACTGTAACAAACAACTGCATCAACTTATGGAACGCCTTTGTCCTGTCTATGTAGAAGGCCAGCACCTTCCTGATGTCCAGGGCGTCGAACCTGCATTCTTCATCTGACGTATGAGGCTTTGGGAAGAAGATAGGTAAGTATATGTCCTGGCCCTTTCATTCACAGCAGACACGACCAGTGACACCGATGGAGGGTGCGTGTAGAGGTATTTGAACCCTTTTGCAAGGATCTAATACTTCTTTTCCATCTTGCAACAAGTCGGTGGAATGGAAGAGGGGGTTTGCCACAGCCATTTGGCAATTTTAAGACCCATGGGTGGACAGGCAGCGTGACCCGGGCTGGGGTGGAGGAGGATATAACATTGAAGAGGTCACTGGACTCTTCTGCGACCTCCTCAATTTGTAGGTTAAACTTAGCAGCCACTCTTAAGAAGGGCCTGGTGCTCCTTGAGATTGTTGGGGGGGACTACCAATTTGGGAGGGATCTGCCACCGCTTCATCTGGGACGACTACACCACTTGTGGAAGAGCAGGTTCCCCCTCTCTCTCCAGGGATGGCTCTTTAGGCGCTGGGGTTCGGTGTGCTGCTCCCGCATCGGATTTTGCACTGCGTTCCAATTCCGGGGCTGGTGGTGCCAGGGCTGGTTGGTCCAAGGTGACCAGGGAAGGCTGGTGAGAACACTGGACCGGCATTACTGGCACACCCCGCGGGTACCAATATGGCCATTGAGCAGGCCACTGCCCCCGCTGCACATTATCACTGAGGGTGCCACACTGGTCTCACGAGTCGGCAGTGCATCTCCCCTTCTTGGTGAGGGGCTGAACTCCCAGTTCGACTCGGACCACTGCCCTTCTGGTGATCAGGGCGGAGCAGTCGAGGCCTGAGTCTGCCGACTGACTCTGATCAGCAACCGGCAAGGTGAAAGCGAGGAACAGCACCTTCCCAACAAATGGTACCAGGGAAATGGGACTGGTGCCGTGACAAGGAGCGGTCCTGCCCGGGCGGGGATCAACATCTTGGAGACCATCTGGGCGAAGGTGAGCTGGGCTACGGCAATCTCTGATGGGAAGCTCACCAATACTAGTGGTATAAGGACCAGCGCTTCAACTCCGGTGTCCCATGTCTTGTAGATGGAGAGCGCGTTGAGGACCTGGGCCTTCTAGTCGGTGACCTAGGATACGGTGCCGGAGTCCAAAGCCACAGAGATAGAGATCTGCACCTGTGGTCCAGTGATCAAGGGTGCTCCACCACCCTATGAGGCGGTCCCATGATTGGCTTGCCCTTAGACGTCGGGGTCTTAGCTGAGTCTGCTGCCTGGTTAGGTGCCAGTAGGCCTACTTGCTCTTTAGCCGCCAGGGCCACTTCGGGCAACGATGGCCCTGGGAGAGACCATGGTTCCCTACCTCTCCCTGGAGTCGGATCCCTAGTCGGGCTGGGGGGGACCAACCTCCGCAGTAACCCCGTGAAGCACCAGGGTGGGCACATGGCCTGACATTGGTCCTTTGCCCAAAGATCCTTGCCCTTCTGGTGCCAGGAGGCTCTTCTTCTTTTGCCACTTCTTAGGCAAGCCAACTCTACGGATACTGCTAAGGCAAAAGTCTCCGACAACTGTGCATGTAGGCGCACACACACACACCTAGAATGGAATCAACATGAGCAAGTACTCAAAGAAGAAAGCATTTTACTGGGTTGCAAGTAAATGAAGGCTTTTGTTCCACTGACTCACCTGGCAGATGATGCTTTTTTAAAAATACCACTGAAACCTGACTTAAGAAGAGTAGATTGCCTTCACACATTACAATAAGGTTGCAAGGCAACAGTTGCCAAATGCATAGAAGGAGTCAGAAAAACAGTCTGAAAAGTATGCATGTTTTCCTACAAAAACTGCTAAAGTGAAAAGTGCCTTAGAAATTCAGATAGGGTCCTGCTATTTGTTGTAGTGATGAAATTATTTGAACTGAGAATTAGGAATAGCATCAGCATTAACGATGCACAAAAGAAAAGGTAATGCTTTTATATAAAAAATTGCACAGCTAATTTATTGCCATGTGTTTATCTAAATCTAAGATGTATTTCATAAAGGAAATATGTTCAGTACTGGTGTATTTTCAAATCACTTGTAATGCATGTATTTCTCAACATTATTGTTTCCAAATTGAACAAAGATTACACTCAAAGTGTTCTGCTGTTTGGTATTAGTGCAACATAACCCCCCTTTCCAAAACCCCACAACTATACAACCTTTAGAAGTGTAAAATGCATATTAATTATTATTTGTATAACTATAGTATCTAGAGGCCCTAGTCATGGGCCAGGACATCATTTGGCTAGGTGCTGTATAAAATAGAAAAAAGTAACTGCTCCTACCCCAGCGAATGGTACTATTTGAGCATAAGAGAGACAATAGATGAGGAGTACAAGAAAATAAATGAGACAATACTGATGAACATGATAGGCAGTTGTCTCAGCACGAGTGACCGAATTGTTGTCACTTTTTTGTGGGCATTATGGAAAAGGAGTTTTAAGGAGGACTTTGAAGGTGGATAATCAATGAGTTTTGCAGATGTTTACAGGAGGAGCAGCATGGGAGAAAGCACGAAGATGCTTGTTTGGAAATTTAACAACTGGGAGATTGAGGTTGGCATCATAGGCTGATCAGAGGTGGAAATCAACTTCTTGATAGCAAATCACAGAGGATAGCAGAGAGTGAATCAGGATAAGGACAGGCCATGAAGTGCATTCAAAGTGAAAACAAGTAGCTTAAGTTTGATGTGATAGAGAAGGGGGAGTCAGCAGAGCAATGCAAAGAAAAGGGTGACACGGTCAAGTGATGAGCTAGCAAAATGATCTTTGCATGCTCACTTAACTAAGGAAGACCTGAACATATTTTTCTGTAATTTACAAAACAAATCACTTTTATATTGTTTCTGTGATACTCACTTCACTTACATCATGGCAAAACTGTTTATGAAGCTATCACTGGTTCCAAGTTAGGTGGTACACAGTAAACAAGGTTAGATTAAAATAATGTACAGGAGGGGTAATATTAAACCAAATTCAGAAAAGAATAAGAAATGTTGCTCAAAAAGAAGTTAAACATCTGGTGAATCAGCACTGAATGCTACTCTCAACGAGGGGCATACTGGCCCCTAAGTGGTCCCTTCCTCCCCATTCCCTACATAGATCTCCTTTGTTTCCTGACATCTTGTGCCAGATGGAGAGGGGGCAGAAACTCAAGTGCCAATGATGTAAAACAAAGGCTGAACACAACATATGTCTCAAAGCCTATGCTGAAGCTGTATTACACAACAAGTGAACCTTCCCTTTCAACTTCCATTGAAGTTTCCAAATCTCACCCCTAGGAACTATCCGGGTAAACTGCTTCTTCATCAATCCTGAGACTACAGCCTGCATCAGAACTATCATCCTACTTCACTGAAAAGATCTTTCACACTCAGGAAGGCTTCCTAAAGAGGAGATAACTTACCTGTAATTGAAAAGGAGTACTTGTGGCACTTGTAATTGGAGATTCTTCAAAATGCATGGTCCCCATCTGTATTCCACTGTGGGTTACACATGTGCACCATGCACCCAGAGTCAGAGAATTTGAAAGCAGTGTCCTTTGGTCTATACATGCACCCAAGCCATGTGCTTCCATCCAAGGCGACAAAAGGTGGGCGAGACCGAACACATCTCAAGTTCATTCTCCATCGTGAAACTGACAGATCTGAAGCAGAGGGGACTGAGGGCAGGAAGTGGCACACAGATAGGGACCACACATCTTGAAGAAACTTCAGTTACAGGTAAGTAGCCTTCTCCTCTTCTTCGAATAATGGTTCCTATTGTATTCCATTGTGGGTGATTGACAAGCAGTACCTACATTGGAGCAGGGTGTGAGGATAAGGATGGAAGGGTCAAGTGGAGAACCACCATGTCAAACAAGGCATCCTAAGTTCCCTCTAAGCTGCATGACCGCCCAGCAGACTATCAAGTACCGCACACTTCAGGTGCCCCTCCGTCCACTGCTGCACTGCTCCTGCTTTCTGCCTTGGAGCTCCTGGGAGCCTCCTGCTTGCGGTGCAGAGCAGAGAGGGAGGGAGAGGGCATTGATGTCAGGGTGTCCCCCTCCCCTGCACCCCATCTCCACAGAGCAGCGGAAGGGGCGGAGAAGAGAATATGCATGACAGGGCTCAGGAGTGGGACAGATGGAGCTTGCTGGCAGCTGCTGTTCTGTCTGAACAAGCAGGCTTCAGACTGGTGAGCACCGATCTACTTAAAAGGGTAGCGTACTTAAAGGAGCAATGCATGTCTCTGTCTCACACACACACACACAGAGTCTTTCACACTCACCTCCAAACACATACCTGTATTATTATTGTTGTTACTTCTTGATACTTCTTTCAAAGTGTGTTATTTTAGTTTTTTGACTGGTCTATGCATTTCATAATTTTTATTTCTCTCACGCTTAAATTTAATTCGAGTAGTGAGTTCTAAAATGCCTAACCTGTCCTGGTTGGAGTAAGTATCCCTATGGTAACTTTTTAAAAATATATAATATATCTAGGTTTTTTGTTTCTACTGGTGGCACACATCTGCACATTACCTCAATATGGTGCACATAACAAAATTCATTCCACACATGGATGGAAAATATTAGAGGGAACATTGGAGGCATCCGCTGCCGAGTCCTGGACCAAGGCATTGTGAACATGTGGACAGAGCTCCACATGGTTGCTCTACATATGTCTATGCGAGGCACATCCTGAAGGGATGTCGTGGTCATTGCTTGAGCTCTAGTAGAGCTAGCCTGTATGCCAGAGTGGGGAGGTAGATTCAACAGCTGATAGAGTTTAATGTAGTCAGAAATCCATTGGGAGATTCTCTGGGTGAAGATGGCCTGTCCCCTGATTCTCAGTGTTGTTACAATAAACAGTTTAAGGGACTTCCTGATTATTTTTGTTCTTTTCAGGTAAAAGGCCAGAGCTTGTCAGATGTCGAGGGAATGGAGCCTATGTTCTTCTGCAACTGTGAATGGATTGGTAAACATGAAACCGCTGAGAAAAAAATTCAGGCATAGGTGTAAGGAAACTTTATCTTTATGGAATACTATGAATGGCAGGTCCACCATTATAGCTCCAAGTTCCCAAACCCTTCTCACCGAAGTGATAGCAACAAAGGCGGCGGCCTTCATGGAGAAGAGGGACTGAGAGCAAGATGCCATTCATTCAAAGTGTGTGTGTGTGGGGGGAAACTGTTAATACCAAGAGTACCAGATTCAGGTCCTATTGAGGTGCAATCTTTTGCAGGGGTGCAAAGGTTCTTAAGAAGCCTTTCAAAATCCAGCGGTTAGCAGGTATGTAAAAACAGTAACCCTCCAAAGGAGGATGGAATGTGCTGAGCACGAAACCTGATGTCTTGAAAGATAGAATGTAGTCCAGGATTTGGGGAATCTTCACAGCTTCTAGGGGAATCTTTCCTACTCTTAGAGAGAATGTCTTGTAATGCCAAGGAACATGCCTGTTCTATAGTTTATGCCCATCCAAACAGCACACTCTGAGGTGGAGTGGACATGGATTGGGATGCTTGATCTTGCAATTGTATTGGATCAGAAAGATTGGGGAAGTTCAGGATGGTAATCAGTGGACTGGATGACATGTGCAGGAGATTGGGGATCCAGAACTGTCTGGGCCAGAAGGGTGCAATCAGAATGACCGTCGTCTTGTTTCATCAGATTTTGTATATCACACAAGGTAGGAGAGGTAGTGGAAGAAAGAAGTAGTTGAATTGGTCTGACCAGCAGAGAAAAATGGTTACTAAGCTTCTCGTAACTGTTGTTCTTCAAGGTGTGTTGCTCATGTCCATTCCAATTAGGTGTGCGTGTGCCACGTGCAAAGCAGCCAGAAGATTTTTCCCCTAGCAGTACCCATTGGGTCAGCCTGGGCACCCCTTGGGGGTCGCATCTTCATGGTGCTCAATATAGGGCCCTGCCGATCTGCCACCCCCTCAGTTCCTTCTTACTGCCAGTGAGAAGAAAGAAAGAAGTACTGCCAGTAAGGCTAGCTGGAACACCCTTAGATCTTGCCTCAGCAAGCGCATCTTTGCAGTGTCCTGGTATATAGTTGTTTATAGTCAGTGGTTTTAGTAGTTATATTCTAGTTACTAAATATAACTATTTAGTAGTTATATTAATTTGGGCCCCCCACCCCAACACCAGGACATGCCTCGGTCCCTGGGTTTTAAAGCCTGCGAGGACTGTGGCAAGTCTATGCCCAAGAGCGACCCACACACTTCGTGTTTGAAGAGTTTGGCAGAGAGCCATTTGAAGGAGCACTGTAAGATCTGCAAGGGGTTTCACCCCAGAACCCTAAAAGACCAGGACCAGCATCTCAAATTCTCCGATTCCTACAATGGAATACAGTAGGGACCATCACTCAAAGAAGAGCAACCTGGATTTGCCCTCCCTGCATTCACCAATATACAGACTGCCTGCATTCCTGGTGTTCAGTATATGCACTCATCAAGAAGTTCTGGACACCCTAAAAGAGTCTTGATCCAAGACCTATGAATCCGATCCATGTGCCCCCTGGCTTGTGAAAGAGTCATAAGCAACTGATGCCACACAAAACTGAAAAAGCCAACAACTCATTCATTCACCTACAAAACAGAAGAGACTATCGTCATGTTTCTCACCATTGAGCTCAAAGAGGTCTCTGTAACATATATTTACAAGCCATCAAAGATACTTTTCAATTTCATCAGACTGCCCACACAACAACCAAGTGTACCATATGAATCATAACTGGTGATTTCACCAGCCATACCACTCAATAAAGCTAGACAGAGAACAGGGACGATGGACGTGACGTGGGCAGTCGCTCATCAATTAAGCCTGATTCATCACCTGAAGCTACATAGTTCTTTTAACAGTTGCCGGTAGAAACATAGAAAATTAGGGTTGGAAGAGACCTCAGAAGGTCATCTAGTCCGATCCCCTGCTCAAAGCAGGACCAACCTCAACTAAATCATCTCAGCCAGTGCTTTGTCAGCCAGGGCTTTGTGTTTATACTCACACGCATAGAAGTGTGAGTATAAACCTGACCTCACCTTTGTTAGCACTTCATTAGCTCTCACACGTAGAAAATTGGTGCTAGACCCAATTTCGAGATAACATCCTCCTCCACTTGGAATTGAGGTACATGCTTCTGCCATTCCTATCTTTACACCGTTCTGATGTCAGTTCAACTTTGAAAGCAAACTGAATCATAGAATATCAGGGTTGGAAGGGACCCCAGAAGGTCATCTAGTCCAACCCCCTGCTCAAAGCAGGACCAATTCCCAGTTAAATCATCCCAGCCAGGGCTTTGTCAAGCCTGACCTTAAAAACCTCTAAGGAAGGAGATTCTACCACCTCCCTAGGTAACTCATTCCAGTGTTTCACCACCCTCTTAGTGAAAAAGTTTTTCCTAATATCCAATCTAAACCTCCCCCACTGCAACTTGAGACCATTACTCCTCGTTCTGTCATCTGCTACCATTGAGAACAGTCTAGAGCCATCCTCTTTGGAACCCCCTTTCAGGTAGTTGAAAGCAGCTATCAAATCCCCCCTCATTCTTCTCTTCTGCAGGCTAAACAATCCCAGCTCCCTCAGCCTCTCCTCATAAGTCATGTGTTCCAGTCCCCTAATCATTTTTGTTGCCCTTCGCTGGACTCTCTCCAATTTATCCACATCCTTCTTGAAGTGTGGGGCCCAAAACTGGACACAGTACTCCAGATGAGGCCTCACCAATGTCGAATAGAGGGGAACGATCACGTCCCTCGATCTGCTCGCTATGCCCCTACTTATACATCCCAAAATGCCATTGGCCTTCTTGGCAACAAGGGCACACTGCTGACTCATATCCAGCTTCTCGTCCACTGTCACCCCTAGGTCCTTTTCCGCAGAACTGCTGCCTAGCCATTCGGTCCCTAGTCTGTAGCTGTGCATTGGGTTCTTCCGTCCTAAGTGCAGGACCCTGCACTTATCCTTATTGAACCTCATCAGATTCCTTTTGGCCCAATCTTCCAATTGCTCTAGGTCCTTCTGTATCCTATCCCTCCCCTCCAGCGTATCTACCACTCCTCCCAGTTTAGTATCATCCGCAAATTTGCTGAGAGTGCAATCCACACCATCCTCCAGATCATTTATGAAGATATTGAATAAAACCAGCCCCAGGACCGACCCTTGGGGCACTCCACTTGATACCGGCTGCCAACTAGACATGGAGCCATTGATCACTACCCGTTGAGCCCGACAATCTAGCCAGCTTTCTACCCACCTTATAGTGCATTCATCCAGCCCATACTTCCTTAACTTGGTGACAAGAATACTATGGGAGACCGTGTCAAAAGCTTTGCTAAAGTCAAGAAACAATACATCCACTGCTTTCCCTTCATCCACAGAACCAGTAATCTCATCATAAAAGGCGATTAGATTAGTCAGGCATGACCTTCCCTTGGTGAATCCATGCTGGCTGTTCCTGATCACTTTCCTCTCATGCAAGTGCTTCAGGATTGATTCTGGTCGGCATTCTCCAAAGATCTTGACATAGCTGTCAGACTTATTGAACCAATACTTAAGAACTACATCCACTTTACTGATGTTATGTGTCGCTCTGCTAGGAGAAACCTACCTTGTCAGAGGGAATATAACCCCTGCCTAAAACCCCAGTCAGTTATACTGTAGGAGGCATATAAAAATTCTAAGACCATGTCTTTGCCTATGACAATAGTCGCTAGCAAACATTTGCTGTCAAAAGTCACTCAAGAATGCCTAAAATCCTAGCAGAACTTGATAAAAATAGATGGATATGACCCATAACAGCAAAAAAACTTGGTCAACCATACATAAGCTCTGACAATAAAAAAAATGAGTGGACATTTCAATATCTCAGCTGATCAGATCACCCACTGAATGCTACTCATTGGGAAGGTTAAGCAGACCACTACCAACTAGTCATTATTCCAGCAAACACCCCTGGATATATCCCACAATCTAGATCTTACAGTGTCTTTCACCCTGAAGGAATTGGATGCTGACATCAATGCCTGAAAACAGGGAAACCAGCAGGCCAAGATGACGTCTGAAGTGGGCAGATAAAAAATTTCTCCCCACATACACAGAAGTGGCTCTTGAGTATGATCAATACCAGTTTCATCCAGCTCAAACTCCTGAATATCTGGTAAAAAGCCAAGGCAGTGGCCCTTTTTAACCATCCAACCCAAAAAACTTTCAACCTATCTCACTCTTGTGTGATATTTTAAAATTGTTTGAACGACTACAGTTACTCTGCCTTACACCAATCATCAAACCCTTTCTTATCAACAAACATAGGCTGGTTTTTGCTGGGATCGGTCCCGTCCTGTTCAGCTTCTGAATTTGACAACATATTGAAGATGGACATGAAAGGGGATTAATTATAGGAGCAGTGTTTATTGATCTCTCAGCCACTTATGATAGTCAGTCATCGAGGATTCCTTGCCAAGGTACTAACATTAACAAAGAACCACCACTTCATGAAGCTAATACAGACTATACTGGAGGACTAAAGATTCTTCATGAACTTTTGTGGCAAACGGAGCCGATGGCGATGACAGTAGAATGGCCTCCCACAAAGTATTGTCTTAGCACCTACATTATACAACATCTACACAAACAACCCTGGAAAAAGGTGCTTTATCACCACACACACAGCACAAGGAGTTTGACTTTAATACTCTGGTGAATGCACTTAACCTCGCCAAGTACAGTAAAAGCTTTGTTATCCAGCATGTTGGGAAAGGGGTGTGCTGGTTAATCAAAAATACCGGTTAACTAAGAGTTACACTTACCAATGGAATACCAATTTTCAAAGAATTAGAATATAATAAAATCAATAAAGAATAAAATAGTATACAGGTACTCACCAATCCAGTAGTAGTACTGCACTGCAGAGTGCTTGGTTTCTTGAAGCACTTAGGTGTATACAGGTCAAGTTTTCTATACAGTAGGTTATCTTATGACACTACATATCGTTATGGGCAGTGCATGGCGTACACCCAGATCACTAAATACACTTAAAACTAAAACCATACTGAACATAATGTGATCTTTCTTTGATGATTCAGAAGGCACTTCAGGATCTTGCAGTGCCTCAGTGTCATCATTATAAACATCAATTCTCATTATAGATGTAAAAGGTGCAGGAGATTGGGCTGAATCTATAATGACCCTATGACAAACCCTGAAAGCTGCTTTTTGAATACATTCCTGATATCAGCTTGCTTATTGTCTCCTACCTCTTTTCCATAGAAGAGTGCAGAATGTGCAATTGCGTCACCTCCTGGTCAGTATACTAGTCCCAGTTACTAGATTGAAGATTTGTATTGGGAGATATCAGAAATACTGGTTAATAGAGCTTTCTAGTTGATAAAGTGCCGAATAACACAGCTTTTACTGTACTATTACTCCTGGGGAATTCTGCGCCACTACACATGCACAGAATTTATGTCACCTGCAGACGGGGAAGCAAAGGGAAGCCACAAGAGCGGTCACGCGACTGTCCCCAGCAGTATGTTTCAGGTGCCCGGGGCAGCCAGCAGAGATTTAAGTTACTGTGAGGCAGGACTGGGGAAGACCCTGCTGCTGGCTCCTACCCTGCATTGGGCTCAGCTGCTAGTTCTGGCTGGACAGGATGCGACTTCCTCTTCCCCCTGCATGGCATCCAGGACCATCCCCAGGTTTCTCCCCCAGCTGCAGGAAGCTCTGCAAACTTCCCCCCCCCCCCCACTGCTTCCTGCACCCATCGTTCCTCAGCTGCAAGGGGAGGGATCCCTGTATAGGGAGCTGCTCCCCCATCTGCCCAACCCCCATGCACCCAGACCCCCTCATACCCAGACCTTCCCGCCAAGCCTCACCCTCCAATATACATTCAGACCCTCCCCCCAATGAGCCTCATTCCCCCTGCACCTGGACTCCCACCCCACCGAGCCCCAACGAGTTACACCTGGATCCCAACCCCACTGAGCCCGACTCCCCCAGCATCTGGATCCCCCATTAAGCCCCCCACACTCAGACCCCCCACAACTGCTGAGCTCTATCCCTCCACATACAGACCCCCCACCACTTTTAACTGGACCCCCCTGTAGAGTACCATCACCGTTGCACCCAGAACCCCTCCAACAAACCCTTGTGAACCCAGATCCCCCTCACACCTGGATCCCCCACTTAGCTGCCCACACCCAGATTGCCCCACACAAAACCCTCTCAACCCACACCTGGATCCCCGCCCCAGTAAGCCCCTCCACTTTTGGATCCTGCCTTGCTGAGCCTGCCTGCCCACACCTGGTGCACCTGGCATGGAGGAGCGGGGCCCTGGGATGTTTCTGGGGTAGGCCTGGTCCTTGCACTGTGCCAGGGTTGGGTGCAGCCTCACCGCTGAGTCCGTGTCCTGGGTGGGAGCTGCACAGTGATCTCCCACCTCTGTGCAGCCAGTGGTCTGTGCTTCCCAATGCCATGCTGGAGCCTCCACATTTATATGACAAATAAAATTTGCACAATCTTAAAATATTGTGTGCAGAATTCCCTCAGAAGTATACTATGTATCCAACCAACTATGGGCAAATGAAGCAAAGATGCAAGTCAATGTATTGGCTGCTTACACAAAGCTGATGGAGGATGGGCCAGCTGGCTGAAATTGGAAGGCCTTCTCCTTTGAGATCTCTCTCTAAACTGGATAATCTGACTGCTGGAAATACTTCTGGGAATACTGTCGGATTGTTGCTACTGTTATTGCTGACACTCGTGGAAACATCTCTCTATCACTGGGCTATAAAATCCCAGCAAACAAGGGACAATGCTTGAAACCCAGTGAAGGCATTACACCAGGCAAAAACAAACTATCAAACTAACTAATCGAACACTAAGGTACTAATACTAACTATAACTATATACAAACAAAACAAAAAAAAGAGAGAGAGAAGGAGAAGAAAACTCTCTGAGTTAAGAAAAGGGTGAGGTAAATACCACACAGAACACTCCGACTTAAGCTGCAGACAGTGAGAAGGAAGTGAGGAGGGTCAGGGCAGTGCCGCCCTGTCATAAATATAAAGGGAAGGGTAAACCCCTTTAAAATCCCTCCTGGCCAGAGGAAAACTCCTCTCACCTGTAAAGGGTTAAGAAGCTAAAGGTAACCTCGCTGGCGCCTGACCAAAATGACCAATGAGGAGACAAGATACTTTCAAAAGCTGGGAGGAGGGAGAGAAACAAAGGGTCTCTGTCTGTCTATATGCTGCTTTTGCCGGGGATAGACCAGGAATGGAGTCTTAGAACTTTTAGTAAGTAATCTAACTAGGTATGTGTTAGATTATGATTTCTTTAAATGGCTGAGAAAAGAATTGTGCTGAATAGAATAACTATTTCTGTCTGTGTATCTTTTTTATAACTTAAGGTTTTGCCTAGAGGGATTCTCTATGTTTTGAATCTAATTACCCTGTAAGGTATCTACCATCCTGATTTTACAGAGGGGATTTCTTTACTTCTATTTACTCCTATTTCTATTAAAAGTCTTCTTGTAAGAAAACTGAATGTTTTTTCATTGTTCTTAAGATCCAAGGGTCTGGGTCTGTAGTCACCTATGCAAATTGGTGAGGCTTTTTACCAAACCTTGTCCAGGAAGTATTTGGGGGGAAAGACGTTTCCAAACAGCTCTTCCCCAGTAACCAGTATTTGTTTGGTGGTGGTAGCGGCCAATCCAAGGACAAAGGGTGGAATATTTTGTACCTTGGGGAAGTTTTGACCTAAGCTGGTAAAGATAAGCTTAGGAGGTTTTCATGCAGGTCCCCACATCTGTACCCTAGCGTTCAGAGTGGGGGAGGAACCTTGACACGCCCTTAAATAGCTATGGGAGGGGCTATGAGGGACAGACGGCCCTGGCAGGTACTGTTAAGCAAAGTTCTCTGGCTTCAGTGTGCACGCACACCTGAGTGGAATAAATATCTGCAACCACTCACTCAAAGAGGAACTGGAGTGGTGGCAGGTCTGCATCTCCCTATATTCTCTCATCCTGGAGCACGAGGGCATCTACAGCACAGGCACAGACACTGTTGATGAAACGCTCCAATCCAGGGTACACAGGCGCGCACACATCCTGATGTGAATCTCACACAGGGATGCTGTTCAAATAATTAGCTGAACATGACAGAATGACATTGTGGCTAAAAGGGCTAATGCAATCCTTGGATGTATAAACAGGGGAATAGCAAGTAGGAGTAAGGAGGTTCTATTACCTCTATGCTGGCATTAGTGCAAGTGCTACTGGAATAGCGTGTTCTGGAGTCCACAATTCAAGGAGAATGTTTGAAAGATTGAAGGAAGTTCAGAGAAGATCCACGAGAATGATTAAATTATTTGAAAACATACTCAATAGTTAAGCTTCAAAGGATTCAGTTTTTATTGCTAAGTGTTAGTTTCACCATACACACAAACCAATGAAAAAATATTTACAGATAGGCAAAGTACAAAAAATGCTGCTTGAGAACTCTGATTTAAGCAATTTTAGTTCGTACATTTTGACGAGCGATGTTGACAATTTGTGTTTCAATAGTTATAAAGCTCTAAATGTTTGAATCTCAATGTTTACTGCCAGTAATAATTATTCTGACTCCCCCCCACATAATTTCCTGCAACTGCGAAAAGTTAAATGGTTAAAAATAAAACATGCTTTTAAAACATCTGTTGACATCACTAAAAATAAAAATTGAATTCTACCAAGCCCACTTATAAAGAAAGATGCAAGGACATCAATCTTTTTATCTTAAAGAGAAAAGATTAAGTAAGGGGTGACTAAATCACTGTCTAGAATATCCACAGAAATTTTAATGTGGGCTGTTCAATCTAGCAGGCAAAAGGTACAAGAAGAGCCAATGGCTGGAAGCTGAAGCTAGACAAATTCAGACTGGAAATAAGGTGCCAATTTTTAAGTCATGGTAATTAACCGCTGGAGCAATTTATCAAGGGTTGTGATGTATTCTCCATCACTTGGAATTTTTAAAAATGAGGTCTGGATATTTTTATAAAGTTACCTGTACACTGCACATCGCGGTCAGCACTGTGTAAGGTACATGCAGCTACACACCATAGTGAAAAGCAGGCTGCATCCACAATGTAAAAGTTTAATCAATTAACTGATAACTGAAACTGATAAGTATCAAGCTTAATGATTAAACACCTCTGCCGCTCCCTGGATAAAACGTGGGGGTGCTGCAGCACCCCCACACTGTTAGCTCCCCAGTTAAACATTTAATCAATAGAATTTTAATAGTTTACACAGTTACTGCTCTACAGTGGATGAAGGCTCCAGCACCGGGGAGCTGGTGGAGCCTTTCCCCACTCCCTTCTCATTGATGGAGCCTTTCCCAACTGCCAGTCTCTCCCTATAGCAGGGGAAGGCTCCAACAGCGTGCCTTTACTAACCATAGCACTGTAGATAGTGAGGCATTGCTTTTTATACCCATCTTAGGTGGGGGATTAACCATGCAGGTATTCTACATGCCCCCATAAGAAGAGTGCAGTATAGACATACCTTAAGAGAGATGCTCTAGTTCAAACAGGAACTAATTCAGGGAAATCTAATGGCCTATGCTTTGCAGGTCAGACTAGATGATCACAATAGCCCCTTCTGCCTCAATCTTTGAAACAAACACAGCATATTTGTAAAAATAGATATGTTTAAAAATTCCAAAACAAGACATCCACTGCAAACACTTCTCCCTCTGGGAAGAGGATGGAAGAACAAACATGTAAAAGTTTTAAGTCACATTGCTTAATGCACTAGTGGAAGGCAGTGGAAGTGCCAGTGAGGAGCACAGTACAAGAACCTGTATATGACAATTATATGAGTCCTCGTTCCTTTTAGGTCTCCATCCTTTAGAGCCACTTTGGATATAATTAAGCTCCAAGCTGTATGGAACCCCATTTCATAGACATTTTGTTTCAATACAACTATTACAAATTGTAACATTTTAAAGAAAAAAAAAATCAATGTGAATGTTACACCAACTGCAATTTGAAGATATCCAGTAAAGGAGAATTACCTTTAATGCTCTCCAAAGGATAGGTTGATACAATCTGTGCAGCATTTCTTCAACTCCCTGACGAACTTTACTTTGTTTGTGAAAGTAACTCAGTAACTGTCAAAGCAAAACCAATGTTAATGTATGAAATACATTTCATATGCTAGGTTCAATACATTTGAGAAAGGTAGCTTGTTTTATTCCACTACATCTTTTACAAAAGAAAATTGACTTTTTTAGTCTGCATAAATACAATTATTTTAGGTCAAGCTAGTCTATGAATTAAAGTGTTGTTTTTAAATATGTTCAGATCACTTAGGGAACAAAAAACTCTCCTTCCCAGATATCAAAGTTTTATTACGAAATTCTCACTGAAATCTTATTGTACACTGAATAATGATTGCTACATTATTGCATGCCTTCCTCTCCAAAGTCTCTGCCATGAGATAGATCCAAAGAATCAAGACATTGATTCCTAATAGATTGAAAATGCAGACTCATCACCAAAATATTTCAAGAATTAAAGCCTATTCTGAAAATAAAGTTCTAAAAGATACAATAGTATAAGAGTGAAGAAGTTAAGAACTGAATTATTCTAATGTATATAAAATTAAAATATTGAAAGCAATACGTCAAAAACCAAAGTAAGGCAGAGAACCCTACAGTCATCACTTGTCTTGTACCTGAAAGATTCACTTCCAGTAAATAAGGTTTTGGCCTGATTTTCATATGTTCTAACACTCCCACTGACTTCAAGGTAAGTTGCAGATGCAGAGCACGTCTGAAAATTGGACTTTAAAAGAAAAAAACAGGGGGGTGGGGGGAGGAAGGAAGGAACCCATTCCAAAATAAAGTTGGAGTTGTGGTTGAAAATTTTCTATTTATAGAAAGGAAAACATCTTAGAAGAATGTTTTAAAAACCCAAATATTAGAAAGCCAGGAAATTAAGTTCAGCAAACAAAAAACGATCAGTTATGGAAGATCATTACTTGGAATCTGAGATGAAGTCTGTATAGGTTTGTATGATACATACTGTATATGACTATACAAGGTCAAGATGCTAAGATGTGTCGGGGCAGGAAGTTTCAACAAGTTTTCCTCTTTGACAATTATAGTCATTAACTCCTAAGCAAGTTTAACGTGTCACCATATACACCAACTTGATTTTGACTATATTTACATGCCAGATTGTGTACCAGCCAACATTTTGGTAACTATCTCCGATTAACCTTCCCACTTTGGCTAAATTTGTTACCTGTATGGCAGTTTAGCTAGCTAAAGTTATTGTTAAAAAGTACCTTAAACATTAATTTACATATTTTGAACTTTCCTGTCCCACAAAATGAACCTTAATTTAGAAAATGCCCTGGTTTTCTAATGTCTTGATTTTAATTCCACTACTATGTTGTATAAAGGTTTTTTCCTCCCTTTAAGTTACTTATATTTTCTCAATATTAAAATTGTGTCTGGGAGTCTTTTTTTGTGTTTTGAAAGTCTTTAAGAACTGCTCAGTGAAATGGATCCATGTTGCTGTTGGGGTTTATAATCTCTTTGAGGTTCTAAGGAGGCTTCTAATCCGGTGTTAGAGGAAGGCGCTGAAAGCTAGTCTGGCAGCAGGGAGTTTCCAAAGCATTACCCTACTGGATTCCCCACCCAAAAAAACAGATGAACTGGCCATGAGCAGTTAACTCTCTGAGGAATGGAGTTCTTAGACTAAGTTACCATGAATAGAACTTCAATTAGTAGCTGCTAGAAGCAGGGAACGGTCTCCCTGTCTAACTGAAAGAAGGAGCTGTTTTCATGACTGCGACACTCTATCCCATGAGATAAACTCAGTTATGAATGAGAAGCAAGAGCTGATTTGGGAAACATGAATCCTCTTCGAGAAGCAGCTTCTTCTGCCACCACTATGAACAGAAGAAGTAAGGAACATGAGCTGCCAGATACCATCACAACCTGTGATAATAAAATAGGCTGTCTCTAAAGACCAGGGGGTAGAAAATTCCCATAGGACCAACAGCACATAACTGTACTCCTAAACTAATGGAAAAAGAAGCATTTAAAAAGTTATATTTGCATTATATTGGGAACTAATTGTTTTTAAAGCTGACTTCCTGAAAACAGTTTACATGCAATGGGCACACCTGACAATGTAATTTTAAAACACAGGGGATGCTAATGGGCTTAAAGTCATTAGGGAAAAAAATTCTTACCTATGATACTAATGCAACCATGAATAATGAACTTCAAAAGCTAATTTTCACCATCTCTATTGTCTACCTTTTCATTTCACTCATTTTAAAATAAATTAGCAGTGTGACAATTTCTAGTCAAGTTCGCTGTGTTTTTACATAAGATACAATGCTTAGGTTGCAAATAGTGCAGGGAAGCGTATAAGTACAAACAAAAACCCTTCGAACAGATTTTATTTTAATGTTATGAAATTGAACATAAATTTATATTAAGTTGTGCAAAATCCCTTCTTCTATTTTTTGATCTGCATAGAATATCAGGGTTGGAAGGGACCTCAGGAGGTCATCTAGTCCAACCCCCTGTTCAAAGCAGGACCAATCCCCAATTTTTGCCCCATATCCCTAAATGGCCCCCTCAACGATTGAACTCACAAGCCTGGGTTTAGCAGGCCAATGCTCAAACCACTGAGCTATCCCTCCCTAAATTTGTATCTAAAAGATTTAAAGTGCCCCAGTTAACAAAAACTAATGAATAGATTTTCAGAATCAGTACACTATTCTTAACATAGGTTAAGACAAACTTAAGACAACCAGAATATTCTCATATTACAATAATCTGATTGTGAAAAGAACTTTAAAACACACATTGTGCTAGTACTTCTATGTTGTGTTTGACAACAACATACCTCTCTCACTTTAGGATGCACTGGAGAACTCCTAGGAAGATTAATTCCATGATGCATGAAATCCTGAATGCAATTATGCTCAAGAGTCTAAAGTAAAAATGCATTGCAAACTATAGTTAACATACAAGATTATAGGCTGCACAGGTATGATTTACTTAAGGTTGCTTGATACTTTACATTTTCATACTTTGTTTTCAGATGCCTATAGCTAAGCCCCTTCGTTTTCAGTTTAAACTGATTTTTACCGAAAAAATCCTGGGTTTTACAAAAGTATTATTCATTTCCCCCCCCCCCAATTTTCACCCTAGTTTTGTATCATTCAGATATATTTATTTTCTTAATAAAACAAGATTTTTTTTAATGTATCTCATGCAACATATTGTATTACGATAATACATTAGTCTGTGTATATGCAAAGCGGCCTGTTGAAGTAAGGGTATGTATTAGACTAGAAGATACACAACAAATAGGCACACATGCAAACTTTGAAGTACATGCGCATCTGAACATACTGATGAATCTCACACCCACCACGTACACATTTCAAACTGTTAGCAGATAACTAGGGCTGTCAAACGATTAAAAAAAATTAATTGCGTTACTAAACAATAATAGAATACCATTTATTAAATATTCTGGATGTTTTCTACATTTTCAAATATACTGATTTCAATTACAACACAGAATACAAAGTATACAGTGCTCACTTTATATTTATTTTTTATTACAAATATTTGCACTGTAAAAAACAAAAGAAATAGTATTAGGTGAATTGAAAAATACAAGTACTATAGTGCAATCTTTTTATCACGAAAGTTGAACTTACAAATGTAGAATTATGTACAAAAAAACCTGCATTCAAAAATAAAACAATGTAAATCTTTAGAGCCTACAAATCCAAATCAGTCCTGATTTCTTGTTCAGCCAATCACGCAAACAAATTCGTTTACCTTTGCAGAAAATAATGCTGCCTGCTTCTTACAGGTTACAATGTCACCTGAAAGTGAGAACAGGCCTTTCAATGGCACTGTTGTAGCCGGCGTCGCAAGTTATTTACATGACAGATGCGCTAAAGATTCAAATGTCCCTTCATGTTTCAACGACCACTCCAGAGGACATGCGTTCATTCTTATGATGGGTTCTGCTCGATAACAATCCAAAGCAGTGCGGACTAACACATGTTTATTGTCATCATCTGAGTCTGATGCCACCAACAGAAGGTTGATTTTCTTTTTTGGTGCTTTGGGTTCTGTAGTTTCCGCATCAGAGTGTTGCTCTTCTAAGACTTCTGAAAGCATGCTCCACAACTCACCCCTCTCAGATTTTGGAAGGCACTTCAGATTCTTAAATCTTGGGGTGAGTGCTGTAGCTATCTTTAGAAATTTCACATTGGTATCTTCTTTGCATTTTGTCAAAATTTCCAGTGAAAATGTAATTAAAAACAAACATGTGCAGGGTCATCATCCAAGACTGCTAATAACATGAAATATATGGCAGAATGCAGTTAAAGCAGAACAGGGGACATACAATTCCCAAGAAGTTCAATCACAAATTTAATTAATGCATTTCAAGAGTCATCAGCATGGAAGCATGTCCTCTGGAACAATGGCCAAAGCATAAAGAGGCATATGAATCTTTAGCACAGCTGCCACGTAAATATTTTATGATGCCAGCTACAACAGTGCCATGCGAACGCCTGTTCTCACTTTCAGGTGACATTGTAAGTAAGAAGCAGGTAGCATTATCTCCCGTAAATGTAAACAAACTTGTTTTTCTTAGCGATTGGCTGAACAAGAAGTAGGACTGAGTGGTCTTGTAGGCTCTAAAGTTTTATACTGTTGTTTTTTTGAGTGCAGTTATGCAACAAAAACACACCACATTTGAAAGTTGCACTTTCATTGATAAAGAGATTGCACTGCAGTACTTATATGAGGTGAATTGAAAAATATTCCTTTTATCATTTTTACAGTACAAATATCTGTAATAAAAATAATATAAAGTGAGCACTGTGAGCTTTGTATTCTGTGTTGTAATTGAAATAGACATATTTGAAAATGTAGAAAAACATCCAAAAATATTTAATAAATTTCATTTGGTCTTCTTTTGTTTAACAGTGTGATTAATCATGATTAATTTTTTTTAGTTAATTGCATGAGTTAACTGCAATTAATCCACAGCCCTACAGATAACGGTTTAAAGATATGACACACTAAAATGGGAAGAAAACGAAAATCTGTATCAGAATGTGTTTCAGAAGACAAGAAAGTATTCAAAAGTTTAAACAAAAAACAAGAGAAAAGGATTAAATTGAATGTGTGCGCTGCAAATGTGTGGCTCAAGTATTAACTGTAAATATTTATAGGCTAATAGTTCTAAGTCTACAAAAATAAACTATTTATTCAAATGAAAAGTTTTATTTGGGGATTAGAGATATATTGTTTTCTTAAACTCAGAGGTGGCATTATTTTGAGTTCTGTTTTAGTTCTTCAGCAAACTACATTAAATTCCATTCATCAAAGCACTAATCCACTGCACAGGTTCTCAAATTTCATTGTACCATGACCCACTTCTGACAACAAAAATTACTATACAACTCCAGGAGGGGGGACCGAAGCCCGAGCCCCACTGCACCGGGCAGAGGGCCAAAGCTGAAGCTCAAGGGTTTCAGCCCCAGGCAGGGGGTCTGTAACTTGAGTCCCACCACCCAGGGCTGAAGCCCTCTGGCTTTGGCTTTGGTCCCAGGCGGTGGGGCTTGGGCTTCAGCCCTGTGCCCCAGCGAGTCTAACCCAGCCCTGGCGACCCCATTAAAATGGGGTTGCAACCTACTTTGCGATCCCGACCCACATTTTGAGAACTGCTGATCTACTGAGAATACTTCTTTCCCTGTCCTTCCGTCCACCAAAATAAACCATGATATTGAGCCAGAAAAATTTTTAATAGTTTTTTCCACCGATTTTCACCGATTCTGTGGTTGTGGTCATAAACACTGATAAATTCCCAGGAAAAAATACATAAAATAAAAAACAAAAACTAAGTGCCCTACTTATAGCTAACTATTTTGAGCTAAATTTTTCCATGCTGGGTGCCTCTCTTGGACTGATTTTTTTTAATGTTTCATCAAAAATTGTTCATCCATTTCTCAGAACAAGGTTAGGGATATAAAATGCCTCCATGCTGTAGAGCAGGGACTTGAAATTTTGCTAGGACAGTGGTTGGGTATCAAGGATGTGCTGTTTGCTGTCCCCTTAAAAATCTGTCCAAATTTGGCCAAAATTACAGGCCTCTGAATTTCTCAGTTCATCAGTTCTCTGATGACTGCCTACACTAAGCATGCTCAAGTTCAGGACTGCAGGGGTTAACTTTCCTTCCAGTTGTTCCTTTCAGCTGTCAAAGGCTGCCATGGTGCTGAGCATAGAAACAGAGCATAGAGACTCATGTATGTCTAATGATCCCGCTGTTAGTGCCCAGGTAATGAGAAAGAAGGAGAGGAACTGAGCCTGCGTTAATGGCAAGGCGTGGGGGAAGACTGAAGGAGAGACTAAAACCAGGACAAGAGGTCAAGGAAAGTCTGGAGAGAACAGAGGAAGAAGGGTCTAGAGTACATCTTCCCTCAGAACCTGGAATTGAAACAAGATTTCTGAGTCTCAACATTCTATGGATGTCAGCAAGTAGATGTTAAATCCACTGTGCCTTACCTCCCTTCTAGTGGCTAGTCTAAATAGAGGATGACAACCTACAACTGTGATCAGTTATTATGTTAGCTCAAGTGGCAGAGATTTACGCTGTGTATCTGAAGATTCTAACCTTGTTTAAGAACTAAGTGAATGGCAATACGGTTCAAATTGATGAAATTTGCTTTTTTTAAAAAAAAAACGTGAAACTACAATAAAGTGAATGCTAAGATTATAAAGTCAAGGACGCAAAAGTTCGGAAATGCTGAAATTAAGGTTACCCATGCAACCTTAAGTTATTTCCTTCTTTCACAAACTTCATATCGAAATCACGTTAAATTTTAAAATGCTAGCTGCCTACATCTGTTACCTAAATTATATTTACTTATCGAAAACAGAAAAACTCCAAAACTTGTCAGAAATATCTACAGCTAAAGGTTAAGCTTTATTTCAGAAAAGCTATAATACTAAAGTATCTTAAATCTAGTTCTTACCACAGTGTCTTAAAAGAAGGGGGGAAGAGAGAGAGAGAGAGAGAGAGAGATAGAATAAACGAACGAACACATAAGAAACATGCCCTAGGCATGTAAACTCAAAAGCTGCTAGCAAGCACTATCCTTCAGGGCAAATGTGCATACTCAGCCACTACTCAAAGCTATAACTCAGTTTCTTCCACTAAATTTGGAATATTGCACAAAAGATTGAAAAAAAGTAGAGAAGATAGACATGCTGTTTGAATCTAAATGGGCAATTAGATCAAAGAACTACAGTGGCTGAATTAATCATCCTTTCTCCTTCCAGTATTACTTCTAAAGACAGGAGATTAAGCAGCAGTTGTGCTCAGGAGATGGGTCAGAGAATATTTGTCGAAAACTGATTGCTCTCCCAAATAAGGCATCAGATCTACTGGCCAAAACTAAGGGAGAAATGTTGTATAAAGATGCGTATGGAGCTATACAATTGTCAAAAGGAAAAAAAAAAAAATTCTGAACCTTTTAACTGGTTCAATTTCAAAGAATCTTTAGATTAACTAATCTTAATAGCAAATTCAAAACAGAGTATGTACCTCTAAGATCTCTCCTGAAGCCTTCTTCCAAGCCCTGAAATAAATTTCTGCAACATATGCCATCAGAGATCTGTGTTAACGAATTAAGAGAAAAGAAATATTAAACTTCTATACCATCTTTACAATAAATATTGTACAAAAAAAGTTAATATGTTTGTTGGTGTTGAGTGGCAAGGGGTATTGAGGGTATTACACAGTCTCTTTCAGCACTGTTTTTAATACCAGCAAAAACTTGAAATCTATTTTAGTAATTAATACACCAACAGAAGAATATAAAGTTTACTCAGTTACAGATTTCAAAGAAACCCTCCATTAACATTTTATGTATTTTAAAGAGAAAACCAAAGCACCCACTGAATATTATTGCAGGTATTATATATTACCTCATCTTTAAAAAAAATTAAGGATGTGTTTCCAAAGCAATGCAGTTTTTAATGTTTACATTCCAAAATATGTAATACAGTGATGTTGCAAAGTATTGTGCAGTCTGCTTTGGCAGCATACATGCTGTAACCTTATATTAATGAAATAAGAACTACAATCAAAAGAACTAAGCACAATAGCATTTGCACATTTCAGAAGTGAGAGAACTGATGTATTTATATAGAATAAAATACTTGCACTGAATCTCGAGTGCTTTAAATTATTTAAAAAGCAAATGTGAGAAGAACAGTTCTAAATCAGAAGCATTATGCAGATTATTTTAACTTAAAAAGAATACCTCAGTATCTTTACTGAACTATTTGGCAATTAATCTCTCACAATCTCTTTAAACTGGTACCATATAAAAGAGTACAATGCTACGTAATTAGTAATTTATCACCAAACCAGATGAATTCTTCCAATTAGGCAAATACAGTTTTGTCCCTATCCAGAGGACCTGTGCTAGTTTTTGATATTCTGCAATATATTTAATTGTAGTAATCCAATCAGGACTGGTGCCTCATTTTATTGGGCAACATATAAATATACAAAAACAGAGGTTTGTTTTCACAGCTAGTTAGTGCATGACAAGATGGGGTGTGAAGGTACAGCATGCTAGCCTGCAATGTACTAAACTGACTGTGTGGACCTACTATACTGCACTAAAAATTCCCTACTGCACATGTAGCGTGGTGTACAGTCATATCCGGGCTTGCCACGCATACCTAGCCATGGACACAAGCCATGGGTCAACCTTTTTGTGGATAGAAAAGGAGTACTTGTGGCACCTTAGAGACTAACCAATTTATTTGAGCATAAGCGTTCGTGAGCTACAGCTCACTTCATCGGATGCATACTGAGCTGTAGCTCACGAACGCTTATGCTCAAATAAATTGGTTAGTCTCTAAGGTGCCACAAGTACTCCTTTTCTTTTTGCGAATACAGACTAACACGGCTGTTACTCTGAAACCTTTTTGTGGATGTATGCCACATTTATATTATGAGGGAAAAGTAAAATTTAAAACCAAAACAGGTACAGATAAGCCTGTGTGTTTTTATAATTTGTGTAAAAATATGAAGAGACAACATGAAATTATATGGTTCAAAATATTTAGTTGGCTGACATAAACATCCATATATTTTGAGATTCTGTGATGTTTTGGCCATTTGGCTCCCATTCACTCTGAGAATTGTATACAGCTAAACCACCTGTTGTTACTGATTGATGTAGTTAGGTTCACAAGAAGTTCAATACAACATTAGTTGATTACTTTGTAAAACAGAGTCCTTGGGATTTTAGATAGCTAAAAAAGAAAAAAAAAATCAATACTAAAAAAATACATTCTTCATCCACACATCAGGCCCTTGGGCGCCAATCCCGCAACTTATTCCTCAGAGGCAGACTCCTATGCACAACCTTACTGAAGTCAATGGGAGTCTCCACATGAAACAAGTACTATGCATCTTTTTTATACAGGACATTCCACTTATTAGCTACCTCTCAGTTCCCAGCAAGAAGTTGCTATTATCAAAAGGCAGCCAATAAGCAAAAGGCAGATTTGCAGGGCTGCAGGCAAGGAAGGAAGCACTAGAACATGCCTTCCTGGATGTAGCCCTGCAAACGTATCTGCAGAGGAAAGAGATACCGTGCAGTCACGTGACCCCCAGTACCTCCACTCCCCATGGAAAGTCCTGCTATCTGGGCTGCAGTGCCTCCTTCCTGCAGCTGCCAGGCCCACACCTTCCCCTCCCGGCTACAGGCAAGCTGGCAAGGCTGCAGCCATGAAAGACATGAAAAAGTGGCATAACTATTGCCAATATTTGAATCCTATTAACATTAAAGTCTATGGAACAGGATTGGTTCCTGTAAAAAGGTTGCTATTTGCCATAAGTTAATATCAGGATTGCTATTAACCAGCATCCACTGTATAGACAAGATATAGAGTTATTGAAGCAATATGGAAGTTATTCGGTGTATTTGTAGAACCTGATCTTTTCATTCAGGTATATTTCATCCATGAGCTAGAAGTTCCATCTCTGAAAACTTAAAGCAAAGTTTGCCATTATGAATGCTAGCTAATCACTGTAACTGTGATACATACTTTGAAAAACACTGCAACTGGTTTTTAATAGTCCCATGGATCATTTTAATGAAGTTTACATTCCAGCTCAACAGAAAGCTTAGGAATCTTCTTCCCTGTTAAGGAAAAAAATGGAAATAAGCCCAAATCAGGAATCATCAATTTAAGATCCATTTCAAGTTGTTAACTGCAAAAAAATGGTTCCTAGCCTTCCATAACTGTTGTTCTTTGAGATGTATTCCTCATGTTCATTCCAATGTAGATACGTGCTTACCCCAAGCACCGCCACCGAAAAGTTTTTCCCTGTGGTGTCCGTCGGGTCAGCTCTGATGCGCCCTGGAGTCATGCTCTCATACCGCTGGAAATAGGGCCCCACCAGCCCCTCAGTTCCTTCTTGCCAGCTAACTCCGACAGAGATGCAGGCGAGGAAGTTTTGGAATGGACATGAACAACACTCTCAAAGAACAACAGTTAAGGAAGGTTAGCAACCATTTTTTCTTCAAGTGCTTGCTCATGTCCATTCCAATGTAAGCGATTCCCAAGAGTTGCACAGGTCAAGGGTTTGGAGTTTATTGACACGCTAACTAACACAGCGCGGCCAAAACTCGCATAATCTCTAGTTTGCTAGGTGATGGCATAATGGGATGCGAAAGTGTGGACTGACAACCCTGTTGCCATTCTACAGATGTCCTGAATCGGAACTTGTGCCATGATGCCACCGCCGATACTTGAGCTCTTGTAGAATGGGATGTCAGCGGAGGAGCTGGGACCTTCGCTAGATCATAGCATGTGCGGATACATGAAGCAATCCACGATTAAATTTTCTGGGCTGGGACTGGACAGCCTTTCATTCTGTCTGCAATGGCTACAAAACTTTATATCTGTGTGTGCGGATATCAGCAGATATAAAGCGGATATCCGAGGAGCTGCAGATCCCTACTGGGAATGGCAACAGTGAAAGCAGCTGCACGTCTCACAGAAGCCAGTGGCCCACGCAAGCAGTTCCTCTGGCGTGGCTGAACCACCTCCAGCTCCGCTCACTGGGGCAGACACCAGACTCAACGGCACCTGTCCCTGGTCATGCTAGTCCAGGAGCATTACTCCTGGAGAAATTCTGCGCAACTGCGCAGCAGAAAAATGCTCTCTCCCCCCCCCACCCCACTTCCTTGCAGAAAATGATTTCTGTGGGGAAACAAAGAGAAGCTAGCTGCACCAGTACTCACTCACCCCTCCACAGCAGCTCAGATGTGTCTGTTCGGGCAGCTGGGGGAAGAGATAAATCACTGAGGGAAGGGGGTCTGGAGATGCCCTGGCTGCCCAGGGACATTAGTCCCAGCTGGGAGGGGAGGAGGACAGAGAGAGAGTTGCCCCTCCACCATTCACGGAGCAGCCGGGGCTGAGTCAGATCAAGATGCAGAAACTTCCCCTGGCTGCAGGAAGCTCCGCACTGTGGGGAGGGAGGGGAGAGAAAGCTGTCTTGGTGCTGAAGAGGGGTCTGGGTGCAGCGGAGTGTAGAGGGGTCTGGGTTCGGGAGAGCAGCTCCCTGTCAGAGACCCCTCCGCCCACCCGCTCCCCCAGATCCCCTTCCTCCAGACCCCCTCCGCATCAGGAGCCCCCCACACCCTCACCCCCACTGACCCCTACCTCCTGCATCAGGAGCCCCCCACACCCGGACCCACACCCACTGAGCCCCAAGCAGCAGCACTCTGACCCTCCACCCCACCAAGCCCCACTCCCCCAGACCCAACCCCGGCCCTGCAGAGTCCCATTTCCCCTGCACACATAATCCCACACCAAGCCCCTGTGCATGCAGACCCCCCACCGAGCTGCCCGCACCCAGATTACGCCACACACAACCCTGGTACTCGAGGGAATTCTGCACCAAAAAAATTCTGCAAAGTTCTGCATATTTTAAATTGTCAACATAACACAGAAACAACAATATAATCACACCATTTTCAATTAATTTGGTAATTTATTTCAAAATACTTGTCAGCAAATAATTGAAAATGGTGTGATTATATTGTGTTATTTTGACAAAATATGCAGAATTTTAAAATATTTTGTGCAGAATATTTAATTTTTTGGCACAGAATTCCCTCAGGAGTAGAGCATGCAAGCCAAATATCCATGTTATATCCACGGATATAAATTTGGTATCTGCACAGGGCTCTATGGATTTCCAAAAGGGCTTAGTTAGTCCTTTCTATGTAAAGAGCAAGTGCACGCCTAACATCCAGCAAGTGGAGTGTCTGTTCCTCCCTTTTAGGATGTGGCTCACATAGAAGACTGGAAGGAAGATATCCTGGTTACTACGGAATTGTGAGACCACCTTTGGCAGGAAGGCCGGGTGTGGCCGCAGCTGAACCTTGTCCTTGAAGGTTCAGCTGTATGGTGTATGGTGGTTCTGAAGAAAGAGCTCTGACCTCTGAGACCCTTCTGGCAGAAGTAATGGCGACCAGGAGGGCCACTGTCCAGTACAGGTACAGCAGAGAGCACATTGCCAGTGGTTCAAATGCGGGGCATTTAGCCTTGTCAGCACCAAGGTCCCAGGAAGGGACTGGCTGGCATACCTGGGGGTATAGCTGCTCCAATCCCTTAAGAAAACAACCACAGATCAAGTTTGAGACGATCAACCAGTCATTCACCCACAAGTGAAAGGTCGAGATTGCAATAGATGACATCATTAGGCCATGCTGTTTCGAGGGGAGTAGGTAATCTAGAATAAAAGGGCAGTGTCGACTGAGTAGGCGAGATACCCTCTTGCGCTGAGCAGATAAAGAATCTCTTCCACTTCGCCAGGTAAAAGCACCTCATCCACAGGCCCAGAGCATTCCAGTTCTGTGGGGATCAACCATGGAGCTTCCATGCCATGAAATGAAGAGACTCAAGGCTCAGATGACGTAGACAGCCGTGGTCCTGACAGATCAGGTCCGGATACGGGGGCAAGCTGATTGGCCTGTCCACTGAGAGATCTAGGAGGGTGGTGAGCCAGTGCTGATGCATCCAGGTCGGGGCTATCAGGATAAGACACATCTTATCCCTTCTGACTTTCAGCAGGACCCTTTGTATGAGAGGGATAGGAGGGAACATGTAGAAGAGATGGTTCGTCAAAGGGAGGAGAAAGGTGTCTGTGAGCAAATCCAGGCTGTAGCCTAAGAAGGAGCAGAACTGAAGATACTTCTTGTGCTTTGTCGTGAACAGGTCTACCTAGGGGTTCCCCACCTCTGGAAAACGGTACGCACAACGTCTGGGCAAATGGACCACGCATAATGGTTGGAAAAGGATCTGTTGAGATGGTCCACTAAATCGTTCTGTGACCCCGGGAGGTAGAAGGCTTTGAGGTGGATCAAGTGGCTATGCAGAATTCCCACAGGTGAAGAGCTTCCTGAGAGAGGAGTGCGCTCTGCCCTGTTTATGTAAAATGTTGCTGTCATGTCTGTAAGGACCGACACGCAGTTGCCTGCCAAAGGGGGTTGGAACACCTGGCAGGCTAGGCACACTGCAGTCAGTTTCCTCATGTTGATGTATAACAAGAGCTCCTCCGGGGACTAGAGGCCCTGAATCCTGAGGGTCCCCAAGTGAGCCTCCCCATCCCATCACCGACACATCTGTGACAAAAGATATTGGCGGCTGGGGCCTCGAGACTGTGAATACTGCACATACTGTGCATGGGTCTAACCACCAAAGGAGGGTGGAAATCATCGACAGGGGAAGCAAGACTGCCCTGTCCAGATGGTGTTGGCCCAGTGCGTATACCGATGCCAGCCAAGTCTGGAAAGCCCTGAACCATAGTCTCATGTGTTGCACCACATTGGTGCATGATGCCATATGCCCAAGGAGCTTTACACAGTTTCTTGCTGCGGTGATGGGGAAGGCTCTGGCCTGGGTCAAGTAGAGAACCACCCCGATGAATTCTGTCCCTTGAACTGAGAAAAGGGTAGATTTCTGCATGTTTATCAACAGCCCCAAGGCCTGGAAAGTTGACTGTATTAACTCCACATCTGCCTCCACCTGGGCCTTGGACCAACCTCTGATCAGCCAGTCATTGAAGTAAGATAGACCTGAACCCCTTGTCTCCTTAGAAAGGCTGCGACGACTGCCATGCACTTTGTGAACACCCAAGGGGCCGCTGACATGCCGAATGGGAGCATCGTAAATTGGCAGTGCATGCAGTTCACAACGAATCGTAGGAACCTTCTGTGTCCCCAAAAAACTGCAATATGAAAATACGCGTTCTTCAAATTAAGGGCAGCATACTGTCCCCCTGGATCCAGAGAAGGGATAATGGAGGCTAAGGAGACCATGCAGAACTTCAGTTTCTTCATGAATCTGTTGAGGTTTCGCAGGTCCAAGATCGGTCTGAGATCACCATTAGCCTTCAGGATTAGAAGGAGAGGGAGCAGAGCCCCCAGCCCCTTAAACTGGTGGAACCTCTTCCACTGCTCCCACCCTTCGGGAGCGATGGCATCTCTTGGGCCAGAAGCTTCTCATGAGAAGGGTCGCTGAAGAGGGACAGGGATAGAAGGTGGGAAGGAGGGGAACAACTGAATTGAAGGGTGTATCCCAGTTCTATTGTGCATAGCACCCAGCAATCTGAGGTAATGTAAGCTCATGCCTGATAGAAGTGGGATAACCTGTCTACAAATACAGGGGAATTTGGATCCACACATTGTCCTGGTATGTCACTCCATCAAAAGGCCTGCTTAGACCCTGCTGATTGTCTTGTGGGGGGAGGTACTGGAGCAGATGAGGACTGCAACAGAGGCCTTCTCTTCCAGCCTTTACTCCTCCTCCTGCTGTAATCCTGCCTCTGCTGTGGCAGGAAGAAGCAGGACCATTGGCTGGGGCTTATAATGCATCTTGGCAAAAGCCAGTGTATGTAATCAGGGTGGCTCTAGAGTCTTTCAGTCCATGGAGCTTCGAGAATGTCAGCTCCAAAAAGAGCAACTTGCCTTCAAACAGAAGGTCCTGCACAACCTGCTGCAACTCACAGGGCAAATCAGAGTACTGAAGCCATGAGCTTCTTCTCATGCCTACAGCCAAAGCCATGGATTGGGCTGCTGAGTCTGCCATGTCCAAAGCTGCATGAAGGGACGCTCTAGCCACCAATTTCCCCTCTTGAGCTGAATTTTCCCTTTATGGCTGAAAACTTGCCCCTAGACTCGTTTGGCAAAAGCTTGAATTTAGCCATTGCGCTCCAGCAGTTGAAATCACATCAGCTCAGCAGCGCTTGCTGGTTTGTGATCATGAGCTGGAGGCCGCGAGTTGAGTACACCTTCCCGCCAAAAAGGTGTAGTTTTTTGGCGTCTTTGGCCTTGGGAATCAGCCCTGGCTGACCTTGACATTCCTTGTTTGCCACTGAAACAACCAAAACCCAGTAGTGGGGGAGGGAGGGGTGTACAGAAATGTATACCCCTTCGGAGACACAAAGTACTTCTTCTCCATCCTCTTCACAGTGGGTTGGAGGGATGCAGGGGTCTGCCATAAGATCTTGACAGGGTCCAAAATGGTATTGTTCAAAGCAGTGGTCTTGAAGCCGCTGAGATATCCACCAGGGCATGAGAGATTCGGAGATCTCCTCCACCTGGATAACCAGGTTCTGGGCTACCATCCTGGGAAGGCGCTATACTTGTTCCCACCACCACCTCAACAGCAGAGGTGGAAGAGGATGCCTGTACTGGTAAGAGGCCTTGTTCCTCACCCTCTGCACCAGCTAGGTCCCATGAGGTAGAGTCTTGCAATTTGGTACCAGGCTAGGCACCGAGGCCTGGTCACTACTCCAAGGGAGGTGGTGCAAGATCTCTTGACTCCAATGCAATGGAGTAGAACCTCCTGGACTGTGCATCCTGGACTGGCTGAAAAGGGTCAGAGATTGGATACTGTAGGGCCAGAATGGATACTGTATGGATACTGTAGGGCCAGAATGGATACTGTAGTGGCATCTGCCACTGGGTCGGTGGCCAGGCTGTTGGCAGAATACCCAGGCTCATCTCAGTTGTTGGGTGTCACCGACTGGAGTCACTGCTTGGTGACCAGAACGGAGCAGTGCCGACCGGTGCTAGAGAACGGTGCCAGGAGGGAAGAGACCAGTGCTGTGACATCATGTCGGGTTGCCCTTTGATGGCACCTAAGGTCTTGGTACCACGGCCATCCTTGCCTCTGGTACTGCCACTATCTGCTCCCAAATGGCAGGGGATGGCAATACCGGGAGGGACAGTAACTCCCTCGCTGTCTCAAATTTCTCCAGCATGGATAGTAGCACCAGGGCCGAACTCCAGTGGCTCTCTTTTGGCGGTCAGTCCAAAGGTGCTGGACTCAACTGTGCCCTTCTTGGGGCCGGAGTCAACGGTACCATACACATCGCTGGCAACTCTGAGTGGCCCGGCATGGGTCACACTCTGTCAGTGTCTCAATGTCCCGCAGACCTTGGGGTTGGGGAATGCCCTAGTCAATCTTTTTCTGCTTTTTTCTAGGTACCGGCGATGGAGAGCAGTGCCAAGAGACCCTGGAATTGTCTTCCTTAGCACTGGAGATGAGTGTCGGTGCCGGGAGTCCTGAGCCATACACCCAGAGTGCTTCCTAGGTACCGGAGAAGTGGAACAATGTTCTATCTCCCTTAGAGATGCCAAGGTGCTTCTTACTGAAGCCAAAGTACCCAGTGCTGGGTCAATGTGACTCTGCTCCACAGGGGGACAAAGCACTGCCTCCATAAGGAGGAACTTGAGTCTAATGGCCCTGTCCTCTTAGGTCTTGCAAGTCCTTGCAAATCCTGCAATGCTCCTGCATGTGGGTCTCCTTCCAGACACTTGAGGCAGATGGAATGTAGATCGTTAACCAGCATCAGCTTATGGCATGATGCACCCGGCTTGAACCCCGGGGTCCAAGGCATACCCTGATGCCAGGGAAGGGCTAACCCCGCTAAGCGGGGTCTGCTACAAACAAACAAAAACTCAAACTCTAGAAAAAGAAGTATTTACAGATGATCAGCAAAGTCCACAGAGAAGTACTGAAAAAACGCAAGGATGAGCAGCAGTTTCAGTGACTTTCATGGGCGGAAAAAAGGAATTGAGGGGTCGGCAGGGCCCTATATAACGGTGCTATGAGGGTGCAACTCCAGGGGGCACCACAGCTGACCCAACAGATACCACAGAGAAAAACTTTCCAGCGGCGGTTCTCAGGGCAAGCACACACCTACACTGGAATGGACATGATCAAGCATTTGAAGAAGAACTTAAGGTCACAGGTAATGTTTCTTAAAGAAAAAAATTTCATATATTTCAGTGATATTCTGATTGTTTAAGAAAAGTAGTAAGATTCTTAAGCATTTTTATTTCCTAGTATAACTGAAGAATTGCTTAGTATTCACTTGTACTGCAGTAGTGCCTAGGGACTCAAACTGGATATCAAGAACCCAATATGCTAAGTACTATGTACAAGTTCAGGCTAAATTCTCCAGGTACTATACAGTTCACCTGGTACTAAGAGCCCCTTAATAAAATTGTTAAGTCAGGTGTAGAATCACATTAATGCACTATCTTTCAAAAGGCAGAGAAACTGTTTACACATAGTGGTGATTTTCTAAAGTCTTTTTTAGTGAGAACACAGATTTGTAACATAGTCAAAACAGTATTTCAACCTGAGGAAAACTGGAATTGTGGTTGGTCTATGGAATAATAGGTCTGTAATAACAAGTGAAGGCCTTATAAAAAACAAGATCTGGAGAAACAAGCATACATGTTGATTTGTTGCTGAAAGATAGCTAATGCAGATTTATACATTTGTATAATAGCTAGTTTTTAATGCTTCTATCGTCAATATATAAATAGGAAATATTAAAGTAAACCAGATCATTCAGAAACTACCTAACTAGAACAAAATTATTTAACATGGCTAATATTACCCTTAATTCATATAATTATATTGTTTCTGTAGCATAGGATGTGACCAAGCAAGCACAGTTCTGAGACTTTTTCAATACCTCTGAATGCACTAAGTCAACGACACAGTAACAAATTTAGAATTTGTTTTTGCTGTAGTGTTATAAGAATAAAACAACTGGTTCATTACCACACTTTCTTCATTGGCTTAATATATATATCTCAGTTTCAATCCATGCTATGACATTTTAAGGTGTGTAATGTATAGACCTCAATATTCCCTAGTGTGCAAACCAAAGTAAAAAGTTACAGCTGAAAACAATTTTTCACTGAGAAGCGATCAGGTTTAAGACTTCTGCAAACACAGTACAAATCTGAGTCTGCAGAAACTGATAATACTTCAATAATTCCAAAAGTGGGCTATGATGTAGAATCAGAAGGGTAAGAATTATACTGTAGTTTTTGGAGTGCTTTTTCCCTTTCCTGACAACATTCCTGCAGCACAGAATGGTTTGTCTGTGCTTAGGGAGACAAGAGTCAACAGTGAGACAATAAGAACTGGAAAGCCTGTTTCACAAGGTATTACTTTCATGATAACAGATGGGGCCAAATCTTGTTGTCTTTACTCAGCAAAAAAAAAAAAAAAGAGATTCACTTTGGGGGAAAAAGCCTACATATTGGCGCTTAGCTCCATAACCTGAAATAAGTGGTGTATTGTCTGTCTAAAGTTCACTATATGACTATAAGAACTGGTACTTCCACAAATACTATGTCACAAAAAGACTAACTCTGAAAGAAGTTAACTTAAAATATGTGAAAACATATGGAAAAGCATAATGGGAAAATGTGTTTACCTCTTCTTTTTTTATATGGTTAACACTCATAAAGCACTGAAGCAACAAATCTTTTACTTCGTAACTCTCCTCAAGGTCATAATCAAAACACAGTAACATCTGGTGTAGATGCCATAGACGAACTATATCTGCACCCTAAAAAAAGAAAGAAACACGGCTATGCTGTAGTGAAAGTAAACCCAATTACATTTTTAGATTTTGCTGTCTAAGAGCTCTCCTGCCAACCACATTTCAGTTTCAGGACCTGAACCAGTCCTGTACCATATAGGCAGTGGTACTTTTTCAGACTGCATAAAACATTAATTTCCTTGATATAGTGGAAATGGAAACAGATTGAAACAACATGCATGACCACAGAAAAAAGACTTGCAGTGAATCTGAGAGTCCAAGAGGAAGCCAAGGAAAAGAAACCGAAGATCATTAGGATAAGGGGAAGAAACAAGACAATGTTGCAGAGGTGGGATGAACCATGACAGAAGCAATTAGAATGATGGAGATGACAAAAATGAAAATGACTGTAGAGGAAACAATTTCTTGGGTACTGCCACAGATGTGCACAGTGCTTTACAAAACACAGTTCAGACAAAAATCGTTCGAGAAAATTAAATCGAAATCAAACTGAAATAAAACAAGCAATTAAAAATGAGAAGTAAGGATGGGAGCTAAGAATTATAGTTCATCAGCAATGGAAAGCTGAGCAAAAGGAGTGGACATGCCTCTGGAGCACACTGGGTGTGGAACTGCAGTTATGTGTCTGCCTCAGTTTCCCCTACTTGCCTTTCAATAAATTCAATGAGGCTTGTATACAGAGAATAATGCCCCTTCTGGGGTCTAGTTTATTTAATCAACTGCCAAACATGGTATGTAAACAAGCCTTCTCCCTCAGCTGTAACTCTCCTGGCTTCTCCACTGCCTAGTCTCTCCCCTGATGACTCAGAGCATCTCCTCGGCCTTCCTGTCCAGAGAGCTTTGTAATCTCTCCTCTGGAAATGTGTGTTCTGGGGTAGTTCCTCTCTCCAGAAGCTTCCTCTGTATTCTGGCTCTTCATAAAGCCCAGGTGTTCCTCTACTAATTAACTAACACCCAGCTACTGAAAGACACCATAATAGAGGTTCAACTTAAATGTATACCCCAAATTAAAAAAAAAAATTGTAAGAAAACCAAAAAAGTGCCACCGTGGCTAAAAAACAAAGTGAAAGAAGCAGCGAGAAGCAAAAAGGCATCCTTTAAAAAGTGGAAGTTAAATCCCAGTGAGGAAAATAGAAATAGAAAGCAGCATAAACTCTGGCAAATTAAATGTAAAAATATAATTAGAAGGCCAAAGATTCAAAAAGGAATAGCAAAAAAATGCGTTAAGTACATCAGAAGCAGGAAACCTTCTAAACAACCAGTGGGGCCATTGAACGATCGAGATGCTAATGGAGCACTCAAGGATGATAAGGCCATTGCGGAGAAACTAAATGAATTCTTCGCATTGGTCTTCACGGCTGAGGATGTGAGGGAGATTCCTAAACCTGAGGCATTGTTTTTCAGTGACAAATCTAAGGAACAGTCCCAGATTGAGGTGTCATTAGAGGAGGTTTTGGAACAAATTGATACACTAAATAGTAATAAGTCACCAGGACCAGATGGCATTCACCCAAGAGTTCTGAAGAAACTAAAATGTGAAATTGCAGAACTACTAACTGTAGTCTGTAACCTATCATTTAAATCAGATTCTGTACCAAATGACTGGAGGATAGCTAACGTGATGCCAATTTTTAAAAAGGGCTCCAGACGTGATCCGGGTAATTACAGGCCTGTAAGCCTGACTTCAGTACCGGTGTTGGATCATATTAAAGAAGTTCTGTATTAAAATCACAAATGAGTTTGATTCCCCCTAGTTTAAATTCCAGGGTATTACTAATTAAGAGGTCTCTTGGTTTTTGGTACTGTTTCTCTCCCTCTCTGTGTGAAACTTGCAAGCTGCTAATTGTGTTAGTACATTCTAAGACAGAGTCTGTTCTCAAAGCAATTCTTTGTAACAACCTCTACTCACACAGAGAGAGACTCAAAGCAATACTCTGTAACAACAGAAACAGCACCCAGAGACTCCCCGCCCTTTTGTTGTACTCATCTTGCTTTGTTAACAATTGTGATTAAAATAGGAGATAGAGGATGTACGTGGATGGATGCTTGGTATGGATAATAACTGAATGATCAAGGAGGTGCCAGCCTAAGAATCCAGTGTCCATTGGCTGAAGAAGGCGTCAAGTGGAAATAACCAGAGGACCCCCAGAGGGCAGACTGGAATCCACCCAACAGCCTCAAAGATGGGAGAACCAAAGAACAAGATAACATCTGGCAGCATGGAGCCGTCAGGAATGTGCTATCTGCTGACTGATTCAGCAACAGCATGATGAAGCAATTCCCATAGACTGGCATTGGAAGAAATTCCTATAAAAATGGACTCTAGAAAGTGAGAACTTTGGGGTCTGATTCTGCAAACCAACTTCCAGGAGCGTCAGATGAGCATCTGACAAGGCCCTGCTCCCTCCTCATGTCCACGCCACCTGGCCAGTGGCTTGGCATGAGCAACTCTAAGGCTGGTAACTATGATAACAACCTTGCAGAACCTGTGTGTGTGTGTGTGTGAATAAATATGAAATTGAATGGAATGTATAGCTATAACTAACTGCTTACTATGATTCTTTCTGTATTCACAATAAATATAGCATTTTGCCTTTTCCCCTTTAATAAGATCCTGCTCGTTTTTATTTTATTGGTATAACACCGGGCAAACTGGTTGAAACTATAGTAAAGAACAAAATTGTCAGACACATAGATGAACATAATTTGCTGGGTCAACATGGTTTTTGTAAAGGAAAATCATGCTTCACCAATCTACTAGAATTCTTTGACAGGGTCAATAAGCATGTGAACAAGGGGGATCCAGTGGACATAGCGTACTTAGATTTTCAGAAAGCCTTCGACAAGGTCCCTCACCAAAGGCCCTTAAGCAAAGTAAGCAGTCATAGCATAAGAGGGAAGGTCCTCTCAAGGATTGGTAACTGGTTAAAAGTTAGGAAATAAATGTTAGGAATAAATGGTCAGTTTTCAGAAAGGACAGAGGTAAATAGTGGTATCCCCCAAGAGTCTGTACTGGGACAAGTCTTATTCAACATATTCATAAATGGTCTGGAAAAAAGGGTAAACACTAAGGTATCAAAATTTGCAGATGATAACTATCTTGAGTGTTTTTGTAAGACCCAGGCAGACAATAAAGAGCTCCAAAAGGATCTCTGAAAACTGGGTGACTGGGCAACAAAATGGTAGATGAAATTCAATGTTGATAAATGCAAATTAATGCGCACTGGAAAGAATAATCCTAACTATACATATAAAATTAACTGTTATCACTCAAGAAAGATCTTGGAGTCATTGTGGATAGCTCTCTGAAAACATCCACTCAATGTGCAGCAGCAGTCAAAAAAGCAAACAGAATGTTGGGAATCTTTAAGAAAGGGATACATAAGACGACAGAAAATATCTTGCCTCTATATAAATCCATGGTACGCCCACATCTTGAATACTGTGTGCAGATGTGGCCACCCCATCTCCAAAGATATATTAGAATTGGAAAAGGTTCAGAAAAGGGCAACAAAAATGATTAGGGGTATGGAATGGCCACCATATGAGGAGAGATTAATAAGACTGGGACTTTTCAGCTTGGAAAAGAAATGACTAAGGGAGGATACGATAGAGGTCTAAAAATCATGATTGGTGTGGAGAAAGTAAATAAGGAAATGTTATTTATGCCTTCTCATAACACAGGAACTAGGGGTCACCAAATGAAATTAATAGACAGCAGGTTTAACACAAATAAAAGGAAGTATTTTTTTCCACACAACGCACAGTCAACCTGTGGAACTCCTTGCCAGAGGATGTTGTGAAGGCCAAACCTATAACAGGGTTCAAAAAAGAACTAGATAAATTCATGGAGAATAGGTCCATCAATGGCTATTAGCCAAGATGGACAGGGGTGCTCCCTAGCCTCTGTTTGCCAGAAGCTGGGAATGGGCAACTGGGGATGGATCACTTGATTATTACGTATTCTGTTCATTCCTTCTGGGGCACCTGGCATTAGCCACTTTCGGAAGACGGGATACTGGGCTAGATGGACCTTTGGTCTGACCCGTATGGCCATTCTTATCCCATTACCAATCCACAGGTGGATCTAGATTGGTTTACTCTCCTTAGCCGAGCCTGGGTGCCTGACCCCTCCGAGGGCCAGCCCCTGTGACATCGCACAATAAAGGCTGATCTAGAATGAGGCTGAATTAAAAAAGGATAATTTCTGAAAAGTGCTGAGCACATGTACTCTGAAAAATAAAGCCCTTTTCAGGTTATTCAGGAACGACACCCCAAAATTGAGTCACCCGAAATCATTAGCCACTCTACAAATATTGACCATTAACTTTCTGGGGGATGGGGGAGAAAGTGAGAGGAAAGTTTGCAGAACAAGTGGCTAACTTATCACGTGATATCATTTTCAAAAGGATTCAAGTTTTAAATTCATTCTACACCGGATTATAACAATTTAAAAACACAAATTGCAAGACAGGTATCAATTGGAGACACTTTAGATCCAATCAGCCTTAAACATATGTTGGATAAATTATATTAGAGGCCTTTATGACTGAGACGACCAATTAGCTCAAATAAAATGAAGGATATTTTAGATACATATGAACTCTGGATATTCAATAATAATTATAAAGTTATCCACATAGCTTCAACATACCAAACCAGTTTTGCTCTTCAGACTTTTTCTTAGCAGCATAATAAAAGCTGTTTTCCCCAGTTGTTCTTTTCCTTCCAGTCCTTTCTCCCACCACATACCACATAATTGCTGGATGGCACCCTGCAGGACTTTTTCAGATTCAGATAATGCATAAAAAATACCTACAACGAGTGCAAAGCAATTATTTACTGCAAGTATAATCAAACTCCTGTGGCACAACAGCCTATTAGCAAGTTGAATCTGTCTCATGATCCTACCTCAAAGTTCTGTTCTTCCTACGTTTGTGCCCACAATACCAATCACAAACAGAAAAATAAGTTGTTTGGGTTTACATAAATGGTTCTATTAAGCTCTAAGCTCTTTGTCAGAGTATACTGGGTCAGCAATAATTCAATTCATAAGATTCACCCATTTTAATAGTGACAGAGAGATAAAGGTACTTACCTACCTCACCTGGGGTAGTTAGTTATGTTTGTACAGGATTTGGGGGATGAAGATGCACAGCTTAGCCTTGGACACATCTCTAAATTATAACCCCCCACCCCTTTTATTTTTCCAGCACATAGATAGAATTCTAGATGCCCTACACTTGAAAAAAAAAAATCAATCTCATAGACAGAATTTAAAATCAAACACTCAGTATACTTAGCGCTATATTAGCTTACACAAATGCACTAGAAAACCACAAATCATCAGCAGATGAACACATAATTAAGCTGGTGATAAATTTATTTTCAGATGGTACCTTGATTCTTGACCAGAGTGTCATTGGAGCAACAGTTATATCTATGTGAACATAAGGATACTTCTTAAATAGTTGAGGCACAATTACACTGACCTTCATCTCCCCTTCCATCTTCCTTTGACAACTGTCCCATAGAATGTTGGACACGAATATTTGAAAAATGTATTTAAACTGATAGTTTACTTGTTTTTTAGGGACAGGAGAGTCAACCAACACGATGTAAAAAAGAATGACATAAAACTGTTTTTTCTTATGGGATGGATTGTAAACTTATTTGTTGGAGGAAATAAGGAATCCAAATTAGGATATGCAACCCCCTGCCTGCCATCCTTCACAGTAAGCTGTCATAGTAAATAAGGCCTGCAGGCCAAAATATTAGTGTCTCTGGTACCAAAGTTCACCCTTTTATTCAAACCACAACAAAAACAAGACAACTCAACCATTAGCAGCAGATCAGTGTACTAAAGTGCTGCCGAAAATCAGCATACTATATAACATTCCACATTAAGAAAAATACCCACCATTTAATATTAGAGCACATTCTAGAAGAGCTTTGTAGTTTATATTTTCATCTACTACAGGTATCGAAGCAGTAACTACAGTTGTCACCCCTTGGATCACAGCTGTCATTTGTTTCTGAAAGTTAAAAAACAATTCATCTTAAGTAAACTGAAAAATAGTTTTCTTTATAATAACTCGAAAGGCTTCAAAATAGGCTATAATTCTGAAAAAAATAAAGTCTCAGAAAATAAGCATTAGCTACAGAAAATGAGCATGCATAGCTCAAACAATGTTCTGGACACATATCCACTTGCTTTGTTCAATGTTAGATGGAAACTATCAAGTCAATTATGGCACAACATTCATATCTGCAAAAACCAAAGTTTTTACAAAATTTAAATTCAAACAAAAGGCTTTTGATTTTTATTATCTAATTCCTAATTTAATTATTAATACAGAATTTTTGTTTGTATTTAAGCCACGAGCCTGGTTTGTAATCCGAACTTCGCAGCATATCCCCATTTGAGAGATAAGAAATTATATCTACTTAGCAGGGTTGTTTTGTGGATTAATGCATTTGTAATTTTAAATTGTTTAAATCCTCAGCTGCAATGTGCTATATAAGGTAAAGCATTATTGTGTTAGTACAGCGGTTCTCCAACTTTTATAATTTGTGGACCATTACATCACAGTCTTGCTCCCACCAACACAAGTGCTCTACAACACCGACATAATAACTCCACCTCCACAAGAGGCGTAAGGCTTATGTCCGTGTAGTTAGGGTGACGCAGCGTCAATGTAGACACAGAATGAACCAATAGTCAATGTAAGTGTCATTCTTGTCAATTTCATGGCTCCATATCGGAGATATGAAATTGACAAGAAAAGCTGGCAGTCTTCCTGCTGTGAACACTGAATTTGTAAAAGACTGAACTTGTAATAACATTTGATCAATTAATACACGGTTAGCATCACTTAAGTATACCCCAGAAACAGTCAAAACTCCAGATTATAAAGAGAGCAGGAAAAGATTAAAGAGCGTTAACTCTGAAAAACCCCAACTTGTTTTTTGGAAGTTCTACAAACCAATTCTGTGCCATCTCTAAGTGGATACATCTGGTGGTAGAAGATCCTAATTCAAAGTACTCAGAATCTTGAATAGCACACTGGAAGATTTTGTATTTTTATTTTACCATTTTGGGACTTTCCTCTATTTCCATATCATCATCACTTTCATCTTCAATCCTCTGCCATCCTTCCACTGGGTTCTCTACCAAAATTTGTGTTAATAGATGCGTCAGCCTCTCCCATAATACTTCCTTCTGTTTTCTTGGTAATTCCTGAAGCAATTCATTCAGATCAAATGGATCAAATGGATCTTTCTGTAAAGTGTTCAGAAAACATTACATGGCACAAAATAACAAATTTATTCTGTGTCAGTGTAGTGGTTTACATTGATACAGTCACACTGCAATAAAATGCTTATTTTAAACAAATCTTTCATACTATACCTAGTAATAAAGGGAAAATTACTTGCTTGAAATTCTGCTTATTTGATGACATCAATTTGAAGGATTCCTACTTCTAAGTCTTAACTCCTTATCAAAAAACAAAGAGAACTTCCTTAATGCAAAGTCTTTTCATCTTTGAGGGCAACAGTAAGTGGGATCAATCATAAATAAAGCTAAGTTTTTGTCACGGATATTTTTAGTAAAAGTCAGGGACAGGTCATGGGAAATAAAAATTCATGGCAGCCTGCGACCTGTCCCTGACAAAAAATATCCCTGACAAAAGGGATAGGTAGGTTCAGCACCCACTGCTGCTGGGGCTCCCGGGTCTCACACCGATGCAGTGCGTGGGAGCTCCGAGGTCCCTCTTCCTCGGGGCTGGGCTGCTGCAGGGTCCCCCAGCCGCCCGCCACTGGGCAGCTGCGCGGGATCCCACTGGCCGCCCACCATGGCTGGGCAGCTGCACAGGGTCCCCCCACCAGGTTGGGGCCTAGGAGCTCCAAAGGCAAAGCTGGCTGGGAGCTCCAGCCCCAGGGCAGAAAATGTCAAGGAGGTCAATGGAAGTCATGGATTCCGTGACTTCCATGACATAATCGTAGCCTTAATCATGAACCAGGTTCCCCACTGACCATCAAACAATACCACCTGCTGAGTATAAATGCTCCAAATGTTCCTATCACGTCCTTCTTGACTTACAGCTAGAGGGAATTTCACCATTCTTCCATTACAAAATTAGAATCCAGAAGTAAGAATCCTGCACTGATGGTATTTTTAGATAAACGTTTGTGATAACATTCAAAAGAACAGGTTTCAGAGTATCAGCCATGTTAGTCTGTATCTGCAAAAAGAAAAGGAGTACTTGTGGCACCTTAGAGACTAACATTTATTTGAGCATAAGCTTTCGTGAGCTACAGCATGCACCCGATGAACTGAGCTGTAGCTCACGAAAGCTTATGCTCAAATAAATTTGTTAATCTCTAAGGTGTCACACGTTTCAGAGTAACAGCCATGTTAGTCTGTATTCGTAAAAAGAAAAGGGGTATTTGTGGCACCTTAGAGACTAACCAATTTATTTGAGCATAAGCTTTCGTGAGCTACTTCATCGGATGCATACTGTGGAAAATATAGTGGGGAGATTTTATATATACAGAGAACATGAAACAATGGGTGTTACCATACAGATTGTAACAAAGTGATCAGGAAAGGTGAGCTATTACCAGCAGGAGGGCAGTGAGGGGGGAACCTTTTGTAGTGATAATCAAGGTGGGCCATTTCCAGCCGTTTACGAGAACAGTAGGAGGGGAAATAAACAAGGGGAAATAGTTTTACTTTTGTGTAATGACACATCCATTTCCAGTCTTTATTCAAGCCTAAGTTAATTGTATCCAGTTTGCAAATTAATTCCAATTCAGCAGTCTCTTGCTGGAGTCTGTTTCTGAAGTTTTTTTGTTGAAGAATTGCCACTTTTAGGTCTCAAAAACATGGTAACACCCATTGTTTCATGTTCTCTGTGTATATAAAATCTCCCCACTATATTTTCCACTGTATGCATCCGATGAAGTGAGCTGTAGCTCACGAAAGCTTATGCTCTAATAAATTTGTTAGTCTCTAAGGTGCCACAAGTACTCCATCTCATCATGATGTCCTAACAAAATATCAACTGAGCGATCTGTTGACAAAATTCCTTTCCTCCTCACTGCCCTCAACTCAAACAGGATTTGTTAGCTTCTAAATGCAGGCTAACCAAAATTACCCTGACATAAGGTGTATATCCCAGCTTCAAAAAAAAAAAAAAAAAAGGGGGTGGGGGCATATAATGGTCACTCTCAAAGACCTAACTTTCACACACGCATCATAAAGTTCTTAGATGACCCTCAGTAACAGTCATCCATGTGGGAACTGAATTCACCCAGAACAATTAGCGTGACACTGAGCCAGCAAGGGTTAAGCAACCAGCAGGCTTTAACAACCCTTAAGGACATATTAGAAGAGTGCTGAAATGGTAAAACTGGACTAGTCCTTGTAGATAGTTAGCAAAACCATGTTAAGTAGATTAAAGTGCCTGTATTGTTAGAAGATCAAAAGTAGATAATAATTGTATTTGTCTGTGTTTACTTAGATCTTGTTAGAAGTTTAACAATGTGATAGAATTAGGTTGTAGATGCTAAACTTCTGTTCCTGTCTATAATGTTTCATTACTATATTCTATTGATTCAGAGATCAAAATGAGATATTAATATTTAGATGGAATTTGTGGTGTAATAATATTGTCTTCATTTCTCTTTGAAATTTGTAGTAAACTACCCATGAATGGTTTGATTTGCTTTATGCTAAGCAACTCAATTACCAGTGAATGAACATATTTTAAGAGTGACCAAGTTGTATATAAGACACCAGCGTTTTATAAAACATACATACATACAATATAGTTTCTTGGTATTATGTCTGCAATAAATCAGGTTTCATTTTTGAGTCAGGGTTAAAACAAGCACATTTTCAAAGTAGTGTGAATACAGAACTGTCCAATTCTTTATTAATGGAAATCACATGGTTAAATCTTCATTTGCCATTTTGACAGCCTACTCCTGATTAAGTTATTTGGCAATTAAGCTTCTCAGTTGAAGACAGTGATTTATGGGTATTTGCCATTTGTAATACTTAACTCTAAAGTCTATTTAATAGTTCATATGTATATAATTTGATGAAATTATACTTTGTTTCAGGATCTCTTTATGGAGCTCAGGAATTTATATCTGGCATGGGATCGCAGACAGCTCATATTTCAATTTCACCTGTGGGACAGACTTATATGGAAGGCTCTTATAACAGCATATTAGTGAAACTGAGTAGAACGCAGTCTAAGCTTCGCTGAGAAACACAAGTATCCTGTTGCAAACTATGCAAATAAACATGCTTAAGTCAGTTTCATTGAGATCCCGTAACAGCACATGCTGTATCTTAGCAGATAAAAGATAGAATGAATAGAGGACATACAAAAGGTGATGGGAAGCAAAAAAATACCAGAAGGAGAGATGAGAAGACAAAATATCTCTAAAAAGTGGGGGAATGGAGAGAAAATAAATAAAAACAAATTAATTTTAGTATACTGGATTGGTAACCAGAAAAACTCAGTAGTCTAAGTTGACAATGCACTTTAAGTACTAATTTTTAAATTAATATTTACCACAATAATTATTCTAAACATGGTTGCAGTTACTAGCATGGAAGATTTAAAAAAAAAATCTAAGTATTGATAGATGGGAGGATTTTACTACTATTATCCATATTTATCATGGATTACTTACATGAAGCTGCAAATAATGCACAAACTCTTCAACAGTATCTGTAGATACAACTTGTAGAAATGCTTCACGTCTTGTCATGATTTATTTTTTCCAAAGGTCCTTAATTTGTGAAGCTAGGAGAAAAAAGTCAGTTATTAAAAAAATACCTTTTTTCAATCAGTATATAGTGTAATTTTTCAGATGAAGAGGCATTATGGGTACAAGAGTAAGATTAATAAATTTCTCATCCAAATCATACTTCATAAGAAACAGACCACATCATTTATCACCCCAAAAAGCATATTCACAGATAGCTTTACTAGCTAATTTTCTGGTTAATAATGACATCAACCTTCAGAATCTGTACTTTAAATAAAAAACAAAAATGCTTTAGTAGGAAAGAGATCTTTTTAAAGAAAGTTTAGAAGAACTTAGGTTTTTTTTAAACGAGGATCATTACTTTTTCCACCAAACTCTCTTTTTAGCTAATAACTTAGCATCCCAGACAGCAATATTTACTTACACAAAGCCACAAACAGTGGCAGTTCAAGTTCTCTCAGTGCTGCCTCACCAAATTTTTCAACTTTGACCTAAGGAGCAAGACCTAGACCAGCAAGAGCTAAGTAGTGCCCAGTTAACCCACAGTTTATACTACAAGATATACCTACTAGTCCTGTTGCCTGCCTTTGATAGGAATGCCCGATTTCTAACAGCTTTTATTGTTATGATGGGAGAGAAAAAACAAACAGTTCTCTAAATATATTAAGCCTAGCTCTTGACTACACTTCTCACTAGTGTGTTACCCAAGGATCTCTTTGCTGAAGCCCCACACATTCATCTTTCATATCCACCTCTGATTACTCTGCTGGATATATGCCATCATGTGCCAGCAATGCCCCTCTGCCATGTACATTGGCCAAACCAGACAGTCTCTACGCAAAAGAATAATGGACACAAATCTGACAACAGGAATCCCGGTTGGAGAACACTTCAACCTCTCTGGCCACTCAGTAACAGACTTAAAGATAGCAATTTTGCAACAGAAAAGCTTCAAAAACAGACTCCAACAAGAAACTGCTGAGCTTGAAATAATATGCAAACTAGATACCATTAACTTGAGTTTGAATAGAGACTGGGAGTGGCTGGGTCATTACACACATTGAATCTATTTCCCCATGATAAGTATCCTCCCACCTTCTTGTCAACTGTCTAAATGGGCCATCTTGATTATCACTACAAAAGTTTTTTTCCTCCTGCTGATAATAGCCCAACTTAATTAGTTTAATTAGCCTCTTACAGTTGATGTGGCTTCTTCCACCTTTTCATGTTCTCTTATGTATGCGTGTATCTCTCTCTCTCTCTCTCTCTCTCTATATATATACATATATATATATCTCTATCTATCTTCTTAGTATATGTTCCATTCTATGCATCCGATGAAGTGGGCTGTAGCTCACGAAAGCTTATGCTCAAATAAATTTGTTAGTCTTGAAAGTGCCACAAGTACTCCTGTTCTTTCTTCTGAATAGTAATCCTCAAATTTTTCAGGCATTAAAAATAATCAAAACCTTTGGATCAGCTGAATAATTGACATTTGCTTCCAGCCTTAAAAACAGGGTAAAAATTTATTACTGATATTTATAACGTCAACCAGTTCAAACTTGTTTTTGCAAGGCATATTTTTGAAGTTTTGGAGATTTTCTATAGAACTTACCCCAGCAGTAAAACAGTTCACTTTACAAAGCCAAAATATTTGAGTGACACTGCAAGGGAGAAACAATTTTAGATCTCCACAAAAATGTGAGATCTAATGCGGGGAGGGACCAGAGGAAAGTACTTGTGAATTTTGACAAAATTCCTCACATTTATATTAATTTGCTGACTGAGCTGGCTACATCGCAGAAGTATTACATTATCCGCTCCAGAGATGACGTATATTAAATGCCATGGACACATCTGTATTACAAACTTTGGATGATACAAGTTACATGGGCATACAGCTGTCAAAGTTCGTATTTCTTTCATTTGTGTGTATACTTGGCTGCTTGTGTGGGGCTGTACATACTTACTAAAAGTGCATGAAATAATCAGTTTAATTCACCAACTACAGGTAATCCCTTGTTTAAAAAAAAATCTTTTAGTTGTAAATATGAAACATGTTTTATAAAGGAAGTGTATGTAGCCAAAATATTTAATTTAAATATTCTGTTTAATAACAATTTTTTATACACTGTTGTATGTTTAAGTTCCGTTACCATCCTAATACAGTTTGACACAAATCATGAACAAAAAGTTAATAAATAAGCACTATGGCATTGACCATTTTCTAACAAATTAAAGGTACACAATTAAGAATCTGAATATATTAAGCTATATAATTGCTTAAATAAATGTATACAGTTACAGTGTATCCTCCTAGGCAGCAAAAAAGATGCACCAAATCTAGTGTAAAAGCTCTATGTAACTCTAAATCAACATATTTTAACGCTTGTCAACCAATGAGCACCTTTCCTTAGAAAGAAAAGGAGAACTTGTGGCACCTTAGAGACTAACCAATTTATTTGAGCATAAGCTTTCGTGAGCTACAGCTCACTTCATCGGATGCATACTGTGGAAAAATACAGAAGATGTTTTTATACACACAAACCCCCCACCCCCACTCTCCTGCTGGTAGCAGCTTATCTAAAGTGATCATTCTCCTTACAATGTGTATGATAATCAAGGTGGGCCATTTCCAGCACAAATCCAAGGTTTAACAAGAACGCCTGAGGAACGGGGGGGGGGGGGGGGGGAGGGAAGGAATAAGCAATGGGAAATAGGTTACTTTTTATAATGACTCAACCATTCCCCCGCCCCCCGTTCCTCAGACGTTCTTGTTAAACCCTGGATTTGTGCTGGAAATGGCCCACCTTGATTATCATACATATTGTAAGGAGAATGATCACTTTAGATAAGCTATTACCAGCAGGAGAGTGGGGGGGGGGGAAGAGAAAACCTTTTGTAGTGATAAACACCCATTTTTTCATGGTTTGTGTGTATAAAAACATCTTCTGTATTTTCCACAGTATGCATCTGATGAAGTGAGCTGTAGCTCACGAAAGCTTATGCTCAAATAAATTGGTTAGTCTCTAAGGTGCCACAAGTTCTCCTTTTCTTTTTGCGAATACAGACTAAACACGGCTGTTACTCTGAAACCTTTCCTTAGAAAACAACTGAAGTACAAATAGAAAAGTTGATTAAAAACAATGATTTAAACTGAGGCTTTCCACTTGGTGATTTAAATCACGATTTAAATTGCTGATTTAAAATCAATTCACCCTGCAACAGGCAATGCAATATAAACTATAAACAAAAATTAATGGAATGGAACTTTGAAATTGGAAAGGCAACAAACATTTGTCCATTTTAGTGCACCAGTGTAATCTGCTGGAGCTACACATACACCAGTCATGCTTCTCACAGGTCAGATTGTGATATTCTGGTTTTCCTTGCTGTCCCCACACGTGGGGTAAGGATATAACCTGTGATGCCAGGTGAAACGTTGTGCGGGGTGGCGATATAAGGAGCTACTACCATGGAGTTTTCCAAGCAGAGGGGAGTCTGAGATTTTTGGACCTGTAGGTCAACCAGGATCTGCAGCATTTCGGTTTGCTGCCTGAGAAGACCCATTATGCCATAGACTCTCTCGCTCTCCTTTTTCCGCTGGAATTCTGGGCCTCTCCCCTCTTCCCTTCTCCATGCCACCTGCAACAATGGCCCTCAAGGCCCTGGCTTGCAGCATCTCACTGCACGTCCTCCTTAGTCCTCTCCCTTTCTCCTCCACCTCAGGGTCAAGGTGTTCTGAAGGTATGGAGAATGTCACAATGCCAACTGCTGACAGATGCATCATTGTATTTACAGTCACAACGGAAAGGGAGAGATAAGTTTCAAAACTCTTTTCCCTTATTCCCATAAAAACTTTTCAGATGACATCTTATTGACACTTCAGCTTTGGAGTGCCTCTGTGCATTGCTACTCTCCAGCCCCAGCCAGCTGCAAGTGAAAGTGTGTTGGGGGGAGGAACTTCAGTTGCGAGAAACAATAACTTTTTTGTCCATATTCCACTGGTATGAGTATAGGGAAGTGGCATTGAATACTAGCACTGTTTTCCACAGATGGTGATGGTTTTAGCTGGTATCTCATTCCTGAGGGTAACAAAGGTACAGACAGCACAGCTGCTACTGGCATCCTGAAGCCACCCAGGCCCCACCGTGTTGCTAGCCTGTTTACTGCAAGGATGCCAGCCAAACTCATCACAGACCAAAGTGGGAAAGCATCCCACCCCAGAGGAAGAAATAAGGCAGCCATCCCTAGAAACCTTCAAGAGACGATTGCTGAATTTCTCCATGAAATTTTCACCAAGATCTTTCAGGATAATATGAGACGTCCCTATGTACATAGGCAAACTGCTCCCAATGGGTTCCCCGCCAACCCAACAGGGGAATGAAAAGCAGTTGTCAACTCTACCTATTTGTTGTAGCACTAACTCAACCCATATGAGTAAAACAATGAGAAGTTGATACTGGTGTCATGTTAACTTGTGGGTGGGATGGGCTGTACATGATCTTTAAATTTAAAGATTGTAAGGAAAAATGTATGCACACGCTTACCAGAGATCCCTTCCCCTGGCTCCTCCATGCTTGGCTGGCAGGACTGGCTAGACTATGGTGGAGTCTCTAACAGGTCCTTGCTCATGGCACAGCTAGAACAGCCTCCCTTCAACTTCCCCTCAGTGTTCACAGCAGAGATCTGTCTCAGGCTCCTCACAGGTATCCACATTGATCTGTGGGGTGCTGATGGGGTCTCCACCAAATATGGCATGCAGCTCATTGTAGAAGTGGCAGATCTCTGACTCAGGATCAGATTTATTGTTGTGCTCCCTGGCATTGTGGTATAACTGGTGTAGGTCCTTTGCTTTCACGTGACACTGCTGCTGATCCCTGTCATACCCCTGTGCAATCTGTTCATAGATGTTCATGTTTCCTCAGCTGGTCTGTAGCTGTCCTTGCACAGCTGCTTCTCCCCACAAAGAGAATTCAATACCTCCTGTCTACTCCAGGCAGGAGCGCATCTAGTGCATGGAGCTGGCATGTTCAGTTGAGCAGCTGCACGCAACAAGGATGAGCTGCTAGATGTGCTCTCCAAGCTGGTCAATCAGGAAAAGGCATTTCAAAAATACACAGGCAGGGAGGGGAGGTGATGCTTTCGGTCTCCGTGACCCTGGGCTGCACAGTTCACAATTGTGACCAGACCAATCACTGTCACAGGAAATGGGACATTGTGGGACAGCTGTTGGTGGACCATTAGGGTCAACACAGGTCACACAGTTTCTACACTAGCACTGCATCAACTTCAGCAGATCAACCACAGCTCCACATCGTTATGGGGAAGCGGTTTACTACATGGCCATAATGGAAATTTTGTCTCTTGCAGACAAGTGCAAGTGTGGACACATGCACTAATAGCTCAGCACAAAAGTTTTAGGAGTAGATCAGGACTTGGTCAAGGAAATCTTTGTGCCCTGTCCAAGGAAGATTCAACTCAGCACTAAAGCAGAGCTAAAGATCTCTTCTAGCTCCTTTTTGAACTGGTTGAATTTTTCAAAATACTTTTGTTTCGTCTTTGTGCAATTTACAGTAAGATGTTAAGCAATAAGAAGCAATAAATACCCACACTAATGTCTTAAGTGAAACTTAAATCAGCAAGAGGATTTCTGTACCATCTAAGCTAGAATCCAGTAAAAACTAACAAAAGAGAGAATGAGGAGAATGGTGTGAACTGATTTTGTTTTAAGTATCTAGATAAAAGATTAACTTCACAAAATTTTGAACTTTTGAACAAAGAATAGAACTTCATCCTGTGGTTACTAACAATCAGAACTAGTTTGATTCACACTTTTCTGCTAGATCGTAAAAAAAAAAAAAAATTGGTGGTGCACCTGAGGTATAATACTGCCTGTATCACCTAGCAAGAAAATTTAAACAAGAATCCAGCATTTAGTGGAGATGGTCATGTGACTATAGATTCAGATACTGAGGGTAACATCCATAATTAGCTTTGCACTCTCTGCTTATTTCTGAAGCTCATTAGAGGTTAATTGTGGCAAAAAATAATAATTTTGGAAGCTGTAATAAGTTTAAAATGGGGTGCAGAGTTGAGTGTCAAAGTGCCTTTTCAGTAAGAACAAGACACATTTCCCACTTTTCATGTCTACCTCTTTACATTGTAATTCTCCCTTTTACATAACTACCTACAAGATTCAGCTCCCTTCTACCACCATCAATAATGCTTATACTTGAGGCATGTTATTGTCATTAAGGATATTTACCTACCCATCCCACTTTATTCTCCTCTACATAATTTCCAAATATTTATTGCAAATCTTCCATCAACTTTGGTGGCTGAAACATCAAACTTTCTGATACAGAAAAAACAGGAGAAAAAAGTATCAGTAGTTTGTGGTATTTTTTTAATTAGCTCCTCCCTTTTATGTTTTTAATTTAGAAATAGTAAGTGGGTACAAAGGGGTAACAATGTATATACCAAGGTAATGAGCAAAGGCCTATGGCTATAAAACACAAGCTGTAACAATAAAATCATATGCCAGTGCAGGAAGTGTGAGAGAAAAAGTGAGGTGGAAATTAAACAGGAAGTTGACATTTCAGTTGCTAATCATACATAAGCCAGTTTTTACTTAATAAGTGATAACACAAATAATGTGTTGTAATGGTGTAATTGAAGTATATTCCATTTACAAAGCCCTTCATCAAAAGAACTTGTAGAAACGTAGAGAAGAAAAAAGTCTTATTTTATTCTCTAGCCCTATCCCCAAGGCCCAGTGTAGTATGATTGGTACTTGCAGCATACGTATGGGTTTTGCCCAGTTAATGGTACAGGTCCTGTGGGTGACGATTTCATAGTCTGGAATATTTCAATGGTATGAATCCCCTCCCCTGGTTTTTCTGTTGTTAATGTCGCCCGACTGCTCGGTGAGATTCAACAGCCTGGGAATTTGAGAGGCAGGTCGCTTCAGGAAGGAGCCAGGCCAAGTCTGCTAGCTGGGGCAGAGCAGCGCTGCCCCTAGGGGCACCTCTTCTCTGAGGCGCAGGAGCCCAGCGGGAGGACTGGCGAAACAGACACCCGATGATACGGATACCCGCCACCGCGAACCGGGCGAGCACCGCCACCCCGCGCGCGCGCGCTCCCTCCCTCCCCACCCAGGCAGCCCGCCCGCCCAGCATCCCGCCGCTCCCGGCCGCCTGCAGCCCCGCACTCTCTCACACAGCCGTGACAAAACCAACCTCCCCCTGCCCAGGCTCCTCGGCCAGCCCTGACACTGACAGGCAGCAGCACCATTCCTCAGCCGGCCCCCAGCGTCAGCCCCGCACCCAGGAACCCCAGACTCACATCGGCCCGAGCCGCTCTGCGCTCGCTCTCCCCGTTTCGAATTCTCCCGCGGCGCGGCGGCCGTTAACCGCCAACGCCCCTTACGCAAGCGCCGCTACACAGCCGTGCGCGAGGGGAAGTGCGAGCGCGCACCCGTCGCCTCTGCGTCCACCCACTCGACTCTGTCTGCACCACAAAGGGCGTGACGGGCGCGCGCGAGCACTGCGGCCGTTGAAGGGAGGAGCTGGCTGGTTAGGGGTTGCCGCCGCTCAAGGTGGGAGGGGACACGTCTGCCCTCCAGTTCCTGCGCTCGCCAGCCCGTTGGCGGCGTTTGCGCTTCAGCAAGGCCCCTTGGAGGCGAGCAATGTCCCTTTGGACTCAAGCAGCTCCCCGCGTTCCCCCACGCACTTTCCATCTCCGCCCCGCAGCGGGTCATGGGCGGAGGTCCTCCACGCACACCCGGGCACAGATTTCACGGCCTGACCTCGGCTCCCCATGATGTCAGGAAGCCGCCTCTGAGGCAGAGGGTCCCAGCGTTCAGGCTGTTGCCGCCCAACAGCGAACTATTAAACAGTCGCTCAGCCCCAGCCCAAATCAGCTGGCAGGGCCAGCCGCTGCTGTCTGATCGCAGCATAGATGTTCCCTAAGAGTCCATCTCCTGCTGCATGTCAATAGGATGCATGCAGGAAATGCTGTGGCCTGTGGGGCTCCAGCCGCAGAGCTGTGACACCCGCAGTTTCATATCACTTTCTGAATGGGACAGGTCAATGCCCTTACACATTGGGGTTCTGTAATCTGTACAGGGGGCAGGCCTCAAAAATCACAAGCTTGGCTTCAAAATCAGGAGAATTTTTTTTTACATAACAATTTTGGGGTTCTTTTAATTTACCTTGGGTTTCAGAGCCTGCTGACAGCCGAGGAGCACTTGCGTCATGGCTTTAAGCTTTTTCTTCTGCAACCACAAGGCCTTACGTTTTAAGAATAGCAGCTGCTGAGCTGTCTGGGAGTTGAGGCTTTAAGTGAAATGTCAAATATCATGAGACAAAAACATGAGAGTTGGCACTGCCTGGAGTCTTTACACGTTTGTCCTTTGCTTCTTGAAACAGAGGGGCTTCCTTACTCTACATCCTCTCCAGCTGAAAATAGAGCGGCAAGTGCTGGGGGTTGCCCCTGCCTCTGGAATTCATTTATAACCTAAACCACAAAGAGGCAGTGGAGAACATGGTTTTGAATTCTCTGGAGAAGAATGTTGCTGCAGCCATCACTGATGTGCAGCCACCTCTGTAAAGGATACAGAATACAGTCCCTTGAAAGGCCATACCACAGTGATTTGCAAGTTAATATATAAGACAATGGGACAGGAGGTTTTGATTCCTTTCCTGGTCTTGCCACTTGCCTAGGCAAGTCCCATTTCTCTGTGTCTCAGGCCTGCTCTACACTATAAAGTTAGGTGAATGTCATCATCGGCAATCCCTCAATTCAAGGATGATCTCTACCACAGATTTACATATGGGTCCTGAGATGACTCAGGGGTCCAATCCTGGAATCACAGATCTGCCTGCAGTAGGTAGAGACATTTCCTGGTGGGTCAGCTGCCTGCTCAGAGAAAGTTCTTTTTCCTTCCTTCTCTCTCTCTCTCATTTCAGCTTTGAGGGCAAGACGCTTCTCCTCCAAGCAAGCTACTGTCTGATGGAGATGTGGCACCATTGAGGTCAATTGGTTGCTTGCTCTTGCCAGCTTGTGATGTCAATATCAGTTGTCTTGAGATACACTTTCAGTGTGTCTTTGTAGCATTTCCTCTGACCACCATAGGATATTTGACCATGGGTGAGCTGAGAGTAGAGGACTGGTTTTCAGAGGTGAGAGTGTGGCTTCCACACAATGTCCAGCCCAGCTAAGTTGGTGCATGAGGATGATTGCTTCAATGCTGGTGACATTGGCTTCAGTGTCCTGGATGCTGGCATTAGTACAGTGATCTTTCCATTTGATGCAAAGTACCTTCCAGAGACTTCCTTGGTGGTACCTCTCCAGACTCTTGAGGTTCTGTCAATAGGTCACCCAGGTTTCGCATTCATAAAGGAGTGTAGGAATAACAGTTGCCTTCTAGACCTGCATCTTGGTATCCTGCTGTTGGTCATGGTCTGTGAAAATGCGTCAGAGCAATTTCCCAAAGGATGCACTTGCACACTGGGTCCTGTGCTGGATCTCACCGTTGATTTTTGCATTTTGAGAAAGTTGGCTACCAGGATAACAGAAGTGCTCACTCGACTGTCTCCAAAGTCTGTCTCTTGATGGTGATTTGTGGTGAGTCATGTGCAAGACCTAAAGCAGGCTGATGGAGCACTTTAGTCTTTTCAATATTGGGAAGACATAGGTGAATGTAAACTGCCTTGAGTCGACCTAGTTGTGCATGTGTTTACACTTAAATTTGTCTCCCACTGATGTAAGTGCCCCATTATGCTGACATAGTAACACCAGCTCCCTGAGCAGCGTTGAGTCATGATCGATGTACAGAGGTTGACATAGCACAAGCTTAGACACTGCATTTACCTGTGTTGATCCTAACAGTCCTTCAGCAGCTGTCCCACACCACCTGACACTGACTGCTTTGTTCACAATTGTTAACTCCAATGCCCACGGGTCATGTAGACTGGAAGCCCCCTCCTTTAACACCCCTTCAAATTTTTAAATGCCTTTTCTTGGTTGTCCAGCTTGGTGAGCACACCTATCTGCTCTCAGTTGTAGTGCACAACTGACCAGCTGCCTGTGGGGACTACACACTCCAGATGTGCTCCTGCCTGAAAGTAGACAGGAGATATTGGATCACCTGGGACTTGGGGGAGAAAAGGCTATACAGCCACAGCTCGGAACCAGCCATAGAAACCTTGACATCTATGGGAAGATTGCTCAGTGGATGCAGGAGAAGGGGTGCAAAGAGGTGTTACCCGGGATTCTTTCAACCCAAAGCTTTTGGTAACTTTGACTCTGTGCGAGGTGGTGTCAGGAAATAAATCAGGGGAGACACGGCTGTCCGACCGATAGATGGCTGGCACAAACAGGACAACGCAAGAGTGCTTTCACTTAAAGATAAACTTTACTTAGTCTCAAGCACTTATACACACGTCCGCAAGAAGTTAGTAAAACACCCCCAACCCTTGATAACTACCAAAGATGAGTGTGGCTCTCAAGTGGCACAGCGGCAGCCCATTGCCGCTGGGAAACACAAGATGCATCCAGAGAGAGAGAGAGTCCAGTCCTGAAGAGTCCCCCTACCTCAAACTTTTCTCCCTTATTTATACATGAGTAATAGAATGACATGTCCCTTAAAGCAAACTTGTTAAGTAAGCAGTTTCAGTTGTCAAGTGAGAGGTTCCTTCTGATTATCGATTAACCAGTTGTGGGTTTTTCCAGAGTTTGTAGCCTTGAGGCCCCAATAGACATTCCTGGGGCACATCCTGCTCTTCTAAGATGCATGTATCAGCAACTTCAACACAATTCTTATCAGGAAGGACGTGGGGTCAAGCTGCCTTTCTCTGGCACCCAACCCCCCTGCCCCTCCCCTCCTGCCTTGGTTAAGCAAAGCCTGCTGACTTGGCTAATTTACAGCCTGCTGACTTGGCTGCTTTTAGCAATAAGCCATAGTGGTTTCAGGCACTTTACTGGTTTGCCAAAGTCTCCCCGTACAGAGGGACCAAGAGCAGTGCCACATGTCAGTCAAGGAACTATGGCATGCATACAAGAAGGCTGTCAAGGTTCCTCCCTCACTCTGAACTGTAGGGTACAGATATTGGGGACCTGCATGAAAACCTCCTAAGCTTACTTTTACCAGCTTAGGTTAAAACTTCCCCAAGGTACAAATTAATTTTATCCTTTGTCCTTGGAATAACCACTGCCACCACCAAACTCTAACTGGGTTTACTGGGAAACGTAGTTTGGAAACGTCTTTCCCCCCAGAATCCTCCCAACCCTTGCACCCCACTTCCTGGGAAAGGTTTGGTAAAAATCCTCACCAATTTGCATAGGTGACCACAGACCCAAACCCTTGGATCTGAGAACAATGAAAAAGCATTCAGTTTTCTTACAAGAAGACTTTTAATAGAAATAGAAGTAGATAGAAGTAAAGAAATTCCCTCTGTAAAATCAGGATGGTAGATACCTTACAGGGTAATTAGATTCAAAACATAGAGAATCCCTCTAGGCAAAACCTTAAGTTACAAAAAAGACACACAGACAGAAATAGTCATTCTATTCAGCATAATTCTTTTCTCAGCCATTTAAAGAAATCATAATCTAACGCATACCTAGCTAGATTACTTACTAAAAGTTCTAAGACTCCATTCCTGTTCTATCCCCCCGGCAAAGCAGCATACCAACAGACACAGACCCTTTGTTTCTCTCCCTCCTCCCAGCTTTTGAAAGTATCTTGTCTCCTCATTGGTCATTTTGGTCAGGTGCCAGTGAGGTTACCTTTAGCTTCTTAACCCTTTACAGGTGAGAGGATTTTACCTCTGGCCAGGAGGGATTTTAAAGGGGTTTACCCTTCCCTTTACATTTATGACAAAGGCCAACAACTGATCTGGTGTCAAGCTGAAGACCTGCTGCTTTTGCGAAGAGCTGCATGCCATATTTGGCAGAGATCTGACCACGATCCCACACACCACTGTGGATACCTCTGAGGAACCCCAGTTATGCCCCTGCTGTGAACAGTGAGGAGGAGGAAGTGGAGGACGATTATGGAGGATGGGTAACAGGGGGTCCAGCTGTGCAGCAAATTAAGACCTGTTTTTAACTCCATCACAATCCAGTCCATCCCTGCAGTCAAGCACGGGGGGAAGGAAGTCAGGTAAGTGTGTAAATAAATTTCCCATTACAGCGATGGCACTCTCAATTTAGAAGGACACAGCTATTGACTTTTCACTAATTTACTCTTAGTGGAAGTGGTACAACAAAGATCTGTGCTTTTCATTCCCCTTTAGAGTTAGATTTGGGGGGCAATAGCATGTGGAGTAGTTTATTTATGTGCATAGGGATCCCTTGAATCCTCCTGAGAGATCTTAATGAAACTTCCATGAAGGTACACTGCAATCCTCTCCTGAAGATTTCTAGGAATGGCAGCCTTATTTCTTCATGGTATTTCAGTCATGGTAGGACACTTTCCCACACCCATCAGCGATAACTTTGGCAGGTACCAATGCCAAAAAGAGGCTAAGCGCACACAGGCCTGAGAGACTTTGGGACACCAGCAGCAGTTGTGCTCTCTCTGTCTTTATTACCCTCACGAATGAGATATCAGCTAAAACCACCACCACTTGTGGAAAATGGTTCCAGTCTTCAGTGCCAGTGCCCTATATTCAGTTTTATGCAACTCCCTTCTCGTTTCCCCCACCACAGAGGGTCATACTCATCCTGGCTTGAGCTGATAGCTGAACCGGGCACAAGCACTCCAAAGCAGAAGTGTCAATAAGCGTTTCTTGTTTAACACTTTAGGGGAGCAAGGAAAGGGGGGCGGAGTTCTGAATCTTAAGTTTCACTTTCTGTTCCTACTATATTGACAATGGTGTTTTATTGCAGCCTTGAGGTATTCCCACTCTACACCAGCAGAATGACTGATCCAGATAAGGAGGAGGAAAAAGTAGAAGTAGAAGGACATGTTTTGCGAAATCCTGCAAGTCAGTGCTGTATCAAATCTTGAACATAGGGCCTGGAGGTTGAATATTACAGATTGTATGGAGAATGAAAGAGGAGGCAGGAAAAAGGTGCAGGAAAAGCAGAGGGAGTGGCTCCAGGATATAATGGAGCTTCTCCGTCAGCAAATTCAAAGGCTACAGACTCTTGTGGATCTCCAGGCTCAACAATCCTGGGCTCAAGTCCCATTGTAGTCTGTGGAGAACTTCAGCATAGCATTTCCATACACCCATCCCGCCTCAGCATGCCACGTGACCTCAGGGTCCACACGCTTACCCCTACCACTCCACACTGTGGGAAGGCGTGGACAACCAGAGTTTCACATACACTGACCTGTAAGAGCCACGGTTGGTATATATGTAGCTACAATGGACATCAGTGTTCCTTCCTCTTACTTATTTATTAAGGTTCATACAAAAAATTAAGTAAAAATGTATTTACGTTTAAATTCTTCAGATGGGGGAGGGGCTGTTTTCATAAGTGAATAAAACTCTTGGGTTTTAAAAGTTATTCATCTTTGTTAATTTACAGCACATGGTGTATAATGCCTGCTGGCAGTGAAAATAGTGGTCTTGTACAGTCACAACCCATAGGATCAGTGCCAAACAATGTAGTTATCAAAAATGTACAGCAAGCACTCTAAGATTAATAAATGCACTCTCAGTAATATATGCACAGCAAGTACCATGCACATCCTAGCAGGCCCCCAAACTGCAGTGTCAGGTTGAACACAGTACCCTACCACACATTACTGGAGCTCGTGAAGTGCTCTTTCAAAGCGTCCCTAAGCCATATAACTGTTCATTGAACTCACCTGATAGCCCTTGTGTCTGGCTGATCAAACTCAACTGACAGCCCCTCTACCACCACAGCAAGTTTTCCCTCTTTGCTTCACAAATATTATGCAGGACACAACAGGCAGCTATAACCATTGGTATATTTTTCACACTGAATGTGATGTCCCAGTTCTTGAACCCAGGCCTGGGAATCCCCAGGCAACTGCTGCATCCTGGCCTCCATTCAATGTCTGCTAAAATCTGGTGGGCTGAGAAACTAGGACTCAGCCAAGGCAGCACCCATGGGAGTCCTGATTGGAGGATTGCCCGGGGGTCCCTGATTGGTCCAACCTTGCTATTTAAGCCAGAAGGAGGCTGTCAAGGTTCCTTCCCCACTCTGAACTCTAGGGTACAGATGTGGGGACCTGCATGAAAACCTCCTAAGCTTACTTTTACCAGCTTAGGTTAAAACTTCCCCAAGGTACAAACTATTTTACCTTTTGCCCTTGGACTTTCGCTGCCACCACCAAACGTCTAACCAGTATTATATTAGGAAAGAGTCCGTTTGGAAACATCTTCTCTCCCCCCCACCCCGCCAAATCTTCTCAAATGTTATCCCCTTTCCTGGGGAAGTTTTGATAAAAATCCTCACCAAGTTGCAGAGGTGACCACAGACACAAACCGTTGGATCTTAAGAACAATGAAAAAGCATTCAGTTTCTTAAAAGAAGAATTTTAATAGAAGAAAAAAGAATCACCTCTGTAAAATCAGGATGGTAAATACCTTACAGGGTAATTAGATTCAAAACACAGAGAATCCCTCTAGGCAAAACCTTAAGTTACAAAAAGACACAAAAACAGGAATATCCATTCCATTCAGCACAGCTTATTTTCTCAGCCATTTAAAGAAATCAGAATCTAATGCATATCTAGCTAGATTACTTACTAAATTCTAAGACTCCATTCCTGTTCTATCCCCGGCAAAGGCATCACACAGACAGAGAGAGAGAGAGCTTTGTTTTTCGCTCCCTCAAGCTTTTGAAAGTATCTTTTCTCCTCATTGGTCATTTTGGTCAGGTGCCAGCGAGGTTATCCTACCTTCTTAACCCTTTACAGGTGAAAGGGTTTTTCCTCTGGCCAGGAGGGATTTAAAGGTGTTTATCCTTCCCTTTATATTTATGACAGAGGCACAGAAAGTTGTCTGAGCAACAAGGTGATTTCCTGTTGTCCCTGCTTCCTGCACCCAACCCTGTTCCTGGCTCCTGCCTTGGTGCCTGTTTCCTCCGTGCTCGCTCCTTGCCTCTCCTCCAGTTCCTGCCCTTATCTTGCTTCTACCATTATTTGCCAGTCCTGGCTCCAACCCTGGCCTACAATTTCTGACTCTGACTTGACCCTTGACTCTGGCATTTGGTATCTGACCTGAGCTCCAACCCTCATAATCAATTCCAGACTTTGGTTTGACCCCTGGCTTCAGTAATTGGCAGTTTACTCTGGTGCTAACCCGAGGCTTTGTTCCCAAACCTAGATGCCTGGTCTGCCCACTAGACCTAACTCCTGCTCTGACTACTAGGCCAGATTGCCTGTATCCTGGGCCATGACACTAAGATCCAGTCTGATGAGTAAACTAAGCCAATGCCCTTTCATTCTACCAAAACCACATTCAACTGTCATTCTGCACCTGAGGAGCCTGTAGTTGAATCTTTCCTTGTTGCTGTTGAGGTGGTTAGTGTACAGATTCATGAGCTGGGGATTGAGGGGAACGCTGGATCCCCCAGAATCACTGTTGGCATTTCAACATCAACAGTGGTAATCCATGGGTCAGGAAAGAAAGTCCCTGCTTATAACTTTCTGAACAGTCCTGCCTTCTTAAGGATGTAAGCATCAGGCATCTTCCTTGACCAGACAACACTGATGTCAGTGAAGCATCCCCAGCAATCAGAAAACCGTGGAAAGGTAGTTTAGGGCCAAAGTAGGGTTGCGAGTGTTGTCTATTGCTGCACTACTGTTTGGGAACCCCATAGTTGCAGTGCCATCCACTATGTCCTGCACATTGGCAAGAGTCAAAGTCATGTGTATCTGCAGATGATTAATGGCCCTGCACACTTCCATGGTGGGGGCTGTTGTCATGGATTTTTCCACTCCAAAATGGCTTTCCACTGACTGGTAGCAATCCAGCATTAGAAGTTTTCACCTTGTGATCATCACTCACTTCACCACTGTCAGTGCAGCTCTCAGTTTGGTGTCCCTGCATTGGATGGCTGGGACAAGCTTTACACACAGATCTAGGAGTGTGGCTGTGTGAATACAAAAGTTCTGCAGCCACTGCTTGTCGTCCCAAACCTGCATTACGAGGTAATCCCACCACTCAATGCTCATTTCTTGGACCCAGAAACAGTACTGCTCCACTATCTGCAGCTGCTCCATGAACGCCACCAATAAGGTTGATTTGGTTCTCACTATGTCCCACAGCAAACTGACCACCAGGAAATCATTATGTTCCCTGTGGTTTTTCTTGTTGTTCTGCAGATACTGCACCCTGTGCTTGCAACACTCATGACAATAATGCAGAGCTGTGCAGGCTCCATGCTTCTGTCAGAGATGGAGGAGAGTGACAAGTCCCACATGGATTTGTGGGGAAATTGAAAATAGGCACAAAAATTGTGGACTAGAGATGGTGTTATGGGATGGAGAACATTGGATTATGGGAAGTTGACTCCTTGCTCCTAGTCACCCATGTATGATTTGTTTTTGCCCCACCATGCATTGCCAAAACTATCCAAAAAACAATGAGCTGAACATTGGCGGGTTTCACCTGGGGATACTTACTCATGGTCCATTGAACTGTGTATTGACACAAGCACTCCTGGTGAATATGTGCAGTACCAACTCAAGGAGACAAGTGTGCACATGCACAAGCAATACACTAACTGTGGTGGCTTTATGCCAATTAAATTGCGATGACACCGTGGCAAGCCTTGTAGCATAGACATGGCCTCAGTCTCCTCACTTGCAAAATGGTCACAGGTGCTTAGTGAGACTTAATTCATTTATGTTCATAATGTAGCTTGAGATTCATGGACAGAAGGCACTATAAAAGTCCCACTGTTATTAAGCTGATACTATTCATACATGCACCTTGTCTGTAGTTAGGATGAATGTTCCCTATGTGGTAGCAAAAACAATTACTATTTACTCACAAAGCTCTCCTCAGTCCAATGTATTACAGTGGCAAACTTTTCCCTCCCCAAGGGGCCTTGTTTTTAGGCTTCTAGTGTTGGCAGCTATGGAATTAATTGTAACCAAGGTGAACAGCAGGTACACTGCACACTCTTCATCCAAAAGTGGAAGAATGGACCAGACCTTGCAAGAAGGGAGCACCTTAGAATTTATAGGAAACTGTGTGGGCCAAATACAATTTGTTTGAAAAAAAAATACTTTAAGACTTTCAGACTACAGTAGGTGGGAATATCTACTTTTTATTTATTATTTTTATATGCAATCCAGTATCAGTGAGCAAGAGATTCTGGACCCTAGTTCTTTAAAGTAAGTTTTCAATTTATATAGTATCCTCTTTATCATTTCATTGAGCTCCTCCCAAAACTAATAGTAATTAATATGTCTTTCCAAGGCTTGCTCTATAATTTTGTTCTTGTATCACCAGCAGTGCTATATTTGTTCAATTTTTCTTTTACCTATGTTGATAGCATACTTAAGAGTGACTTGCTTGATTTAAATTATTTCCAATTTATTGTAGGAGGGCCACATGTGTCTGCTTGATCATACCAACAACAATTTTAAACTAACAGCTGTAGGAAAGTTACTAAATATGATTGAGATTTTCTGGACTTCAGCTTTTTCACTAAGGCCTGACTCAGAATAAATTTAATGAGGAATAGTGTGTAAAAATGCTTTCTTTTTAAAGCCAGGGCATTGTCTTATTCTGTAACATTGTTTTGACTGTAGTATCTTTTTATATCTCTCTGTTCTATAGTATCAAAGGGGTAGCAGTGTTAGTCTGTATCCACAAAAACAACAAGGAGTCTGGTGGCACCTTAAAGACTAACAGATTTATGCATCTAAAGAAGTGGGGTTTTTTACTCATGAAAGCTTATGCTCAAATAAATCTGTTAGTCTTTAAAGTGCCATCGGACTCCTCATTGTTTGTTTTATAGACTTTTTTTTGTTTATGTTAAAAACTCAACTGGAAACATTTTCTCCCATACCTGTATGCCAATTTATAGTTGCATAGAGTTTAAACCAGAAGGAACCATTCAGTCATCTGATCTGAATTCTTGTATGTTAAAGGCCATTACATTTAACTCAGATATCCCTATACTGAGCTCAGTAACTTTTAGTTGGAATAGACCAGGGGTCTCAAACACGTGGCCTGCGGGGTTCTTTTGTGCGGCCCGCCAAGCTCCCCGTGCCCCCCTACCCACCTCAGGCCAGGGGTGGGCAAACTACAGCCTGTGTATCGGATCCAGCCTGTGGGATTGCCCCCCTTGGCACCGCGAGTCCCACGCCGCTCCCTGAAGCAGCCGGAACCATGTCCCTGTGAACCCTGGGGGTGGGGGGAGGGCAGAGGGCTCCGTGCATTGCTCTCACTTCCAGGGTCCACCCCCCACAGCTCCCATTGGCCAGGAATGGGGAACCGTGGCCAATGGGAGCTTTGGGGGAGGTACCTAGAGGAGCGGCAAGAGCAGCACATGGAGTCCTCCCCCCCCCCCCATCCCAGGGACATGTTTCCAGCTGCTTCCTGGAGCGGAGCGGGGCCAGGGCAGGCAGAGAACCTGCCCTGGCCCCGATGCATGCCACTGCCACCCTGGAGCCGCTCTAGGTAGTTGGCACCAGGCCGGAGCCCACACCCTGAACCACTCCTGCACCCTGCACTTCCCTCCTTCCCCTTTGTTTTGTAGATATTTCCAGCAGTCATTTTGGGTGGGGATTCAGTGAAGAATGAACTTAGATTAAATCACTCCCCAGTCTTAAATAGGATTTGCATATGGCAGGAATCTTTTGTTTCCCAGTTTGACCCCAACCCCCTCCTAGTGGAAAAATACCAGCAGGCCAAGATGGTGTCCAGTACCAGGTGACATGACCATATGACCCTGTAGTGTCAAAGCAGCATCCCAGGAAGCTTCTCAGGAAGGTGGGAAATTAGCATCTTCAAAGTCCAATTGTCCTTCCTAATGGCCCATCCAGGCCGTTTGCCTACTGTCTGGTGGGTGTTCCCCTTGTGAAAACACAGTTATAATTGTTACATAGTCAATATTCCTAACTTCAGATACAGAAGTTATATATGTATATAAATTGGATAATCACATTCAGTAAATCATAACCTTTCCAATGATACCTCACATGACCCATCTTGCATAAAATACATCTTAATTATGCCATATTCATCTAATAAGCATATCTCTATGAAGAATTTCAGAGTAACAGCCATGTTAGTCTGCATTTGCAAAAAGAAAAGGAGTACTTGTGGCACCTTAGAGACTAACCAATTTATTTGAGCATAAGCTTTTGTGAGCTACAGCTTATGCTCAAATAAATTGGTTAGTCTCTAAGGTGCCACAAGTACTCCTGTTCTTTCTATGAAGAATATGGGGCATAGTGTCACACCCTGCAATATCAGGGAATTGATTAGATGAGATATATCCAGATGGTCCTCGCAGGTGATTCATACCCCATGGTGCAGAGGAAGATGAAAATTCTTCCAGGTTCCTGCCAATCTGACATGGGGAAAAATCCACTCCCAATGCCAAATGTGATCAGTTAACCATGAGCATGTGAACAGGACACACCAATCAGGTATCTAAAAAAAGAGGATTCTCTGTAGCACCTCAGATGATGCTTTCCATCTATTGCCCCATCTCCAGCTGTGGCTAGTCCCTGATGCTTCAGAAGAAGGTAAAAAGAAAACCCCGAATACATCTAGGCAATTGTGCATTATGGAAAATAATTCCTTCCTGACCCCTACAGGTGACCGATTTGAAGTCCTGAAGCATGAGATGTGATTATAGTTATTGTCTTACTGCAGACCTGAAAGTATTGTGAACATGCTGAGAGCCATTCAGGCAGTGTTGTTCTTCCCATGGTCCATGAAAGAAAGGGATGAACAGGGTGACTCACAAAGTCAAAGATTCCAAGGTCAAAAGACACCACCAGGAAATATCCAGCCCAGCTGCATTCTCCTCCCCACACACACTGTAGAATTTCTCCCAGAAGTTGAATTAGAGCATATCTTTCAGAAAGGTATCTAAGCTCATCTTAAAGACTCCAAGTCTATTCAAGTCATTGGCCCAGAAAAAGAGACTCCGAATGATTTGACAGTCCAGTGGTTAGAGTACTTATCTAGGCAGAGAGACCCAAGTTCAAGTCCCTGCTCCAATGACTATTTATTTATATAAAGTGGAACAGCTTCAATAGGAGAGACTGAGAATAACCTACACCAGAATAGTCTATGGCCATGGGGTAGGGCACTAACATAAGAATGGCCATACTGGGTCAAACCCATGGTCCATCTAGCCCAGTATCCTGTCTTCCAACAGTGGCCAATGCCAGATGCTTCAGAGGGAATGAACAGAACAGGCAGTCGAGTGACCCATCCCATCATCCACTCCCAGCTTCTCACAGAGGCAAGGGACACTCAGCGAGCATGGGCTTGCACTAATAGCTATTGGTGAACCTATCCTCCATGAACTTATCTAGTTCTTTTTTGAACCCTATTATAGTTTTGTCACAACATCCCCTGGCAATGAGTTCCACAGGTTGACTATGTGTTGTGTGAAGAAGTACTTCCTTATGTTTGTTTTAAACCTTTTGTCTGTTTGCATTCTCCTGCAATGTGAGAGATGTAAATTCAAATCCCTTCTTCACTTGAGGCAAAGTGGGAAATTGAACCCAGGTCTTCTACCCACATCCCAAGTGGTGCCTTAATCATTGGATTAGAGTTTATAAGAGGATGGCACAATCTCCTCTGCCTGTTTTGTGACTCCAGCCCAAAAAATCAACATCTTTCAATAATGTCAAAATGAGCCATTTCATTTTGACATTGCCAAAAACATTTTGATTTTCTAGTTAGGTTGAAACTACTCAGGAAACTGCACAAATTCACTAATATTTTTGGGTCGACCCAAAACTGCATTTTTTTGGCAAATAAACTGTTAACTAAAAAAATTCAGCCTGCTCTAACTTTGAGATCTGTCAATCAGCCAGTTTAATTCATTTTATAAATTCCCTGCTCATTCCATATGATGCAAGTTTTTCAACAAAAATGTCATGTTGTATTAAGTCAAATGCCCTGGAGAAATCCAAGTATACTATGCCAACTAGTTGCATTTATTAACCAGACTTGTAATCTTGTCAAAAAAAAAAAAGTCAGCTGGTTTGTCTGACAAGATCTACCTTCCATGAAATCATGCTACTTGGCATTATTTTATTTGTTAATAAAGTCCCAAATTAACCATTACATTATCTTACCTGAGACTGGTGTCAGGCTAACTTGTTTATTTTTCCCTTTTACCCATTTAAAATATTGGAACTATGTTGGGAGTCCTCTGATCCTTTGGAATTTCCCCAGTTTTCCAAGATTTGTTAAAATCTAACATTAGTGGTTCAGAGAGCTCCTCAGCTAGTTCGTTTAAGACTCTTGGGTGTAAGTTATCTAGATCTATTGATATTTATGTAACCCTTCTGCCCATCAGAGTTGGCAGCAACCAGGGCTAGGTTCAGTATCTAGGGGTTCCGTTCCAATAACGCAATGCAAAACCAGCTCGAGCCCCCACCCAGTGACCTGGGACAAATATATACCACCCTCCCCGGGTGCCTCTAGGAGGCAATACTTCTCCTCTCACAAGCACAGAGTCTGAGTGTAGCAAAAGCCTTTTAATAACAGAGAGAAACAATGTGGCATTATGTTGGGGAAACACCACCAACAGGATTCATAACACAAACCATGAGCAAAAACCCACCGCAAGCAAATTGGGCCATGTCCTTTCCCTTTGGTTCTTGAGTCCAGCAACCCAAAAGTCACCCAAAGTCCCCAAAGTCCAACAACCCAAAAGTCTCTGTCCCTGGTGAGTGCAGCCCCAGAGTTCAAAAGTTTATCTGCAGAGTTTCACCTCCTAGCCTGGGTGGAAATGAGGGGGGGCGGTTAAGGGGCACCTTACGTGGTCCAAAGCCGACTGCCCCACCACTCTGTGGGGCTCCGCTCCACTCTGCTCTGCCAGCCACTCAGCTCCGCTCCACCAGCTGTCCATGAGCTACTCCAGCAGTCCCATGACCTGCTCCGCTCCACCAGCCACTCCACTCTGCTCTGCTCCACCAGCCATCCCGTGAGCAGCTCCAACCATCCCACAATATATCTTCAGCTCCCCCCGCCCACTACTTAACACAGTGACTTCAGCTCTTCATAATTTTAGCTCTTTAGTGATTTCAGCTTGTAGAAGGGGAGCCTCAGTACTGGTGCACCACTGGCCCAAAGTGAATTCAGCTCAGCAACCTGTAACTAGACTCCTAATGGAATCAAAATTAGCTCTGATATTCCACAGTAAAAAGATGAAGAAGTGCAATTAGCACATAAGGCCCTTACCAGGGGACCCATACCACCACATATTAATTCCTATCCCCAGCCTCTCTCAATTCACTGGGTTTTGGAACCCATGACCCTTGCCTAGCAAGTGCTGTGAAGTTGATGGCGAGTCCCTCCATCATAACAAAAGGCCAAGTAATGTTCCCTTGTCCTTGATTCACATAATCAGGATAACAACAGTTTATTCTTCCTGCCCCAATAACAGAGAAACTGGGGCTCCTACAGCAGCCAAAGTGACCATCTAGGCGGGGTGGGTGTGCCTATGCAAATGAGATCAGCCCCTGAAGTTCTTTTCCAGAACCTGCCACAACTCACCACCAGATGTCAGGGTAGAGCTCATCCTGACTTTGCTTACATTTAATTTTAGCAGATGTTGCTTCATATCTTCCTTTGTTACAGATGGTAAACTATCTATTCCATCCACATCATATGGTATGGATATATCATCCTGCTTCATTTCAAATGTCTGTTGAACATTTCTGCCTTTTCTGCATCACTATTTATAATTTTACTATTGCATGTAGCAATGGACCTATACCTGACCAATGGCATTTTGTTGTTTTTGTTCCTAATGATTAAAATGCCTTCTTATTGTGCTTAGCCCTATTAACCATTGATATTTCACTTACTTATTCTCCTTCTTTCATTTTTTTAAATGTTGTAACTATATTCTTAAATTCTATAAAGGATTTAGTTTAAATGGAGAACAGAATGGAAAATAAAATTTATTGTATGTTTATGATGTATAATTAATGCTATTCTGTTCCAAAAGTTTCTGAGATCATTTGAAATTAGATACGATGAGTAAAATGCTTTAAAACAAAGATAAAATGTTTAAATTCTTAAATCATTAACAGAATATATGTGTAGACTTGGAAATAATTAATTTGAAAAGAAGATAAGGATATTGCATAGCACCGAATTCACTTGGGCATCAACAGGAGAATAAATTACAAATTACTTGTAATTTAAAAATTAAGATGGTAATGAGATACAAGAATTGATAGGACAGCAAAGGGGATTAGCAGCCTAGAGGCCACTCTTCTTTTCCCACACCACCCAACAGCACCAGTCTTCTCTGTCTGTCAGTATGTACTAGCAACCCTACTTTCAAGCACCATTAGAGTCCAGTGATCTGTCACCAACACTAGCATCTCTCTTTCAGCCAAGCACACATCCACACAGAAAATATCACCAGCTTTTCTCTTCCCAGGACAACTGTCTATCTCACCTTGAACATGCCAGCTGCAAGAGCAACACAGCCCTGTCTCAACCATCTCTCCATCATCCACCTAAAGGCAACCAGTAAGAATAGTTTGACAGTCACCCTGAAAAAGCCTGCTTGCACCACTGCCACCCATTCCCACCCTTCAGCAGCCAGCCAGAGTTGCCCCCACCCCCGCAAAATAGCCAGGTCAACCAAAAAAACAGGGGTGGGGGTGGAATGTCTGCTGCTATAGAGGGAAGAATGTTCAGGTCAGGGAAGTCTCAGGAACCATGGATCAGATTTTTAAAGAAGTTAGGTACTCAGTTGAGTGCACAAAAACATTCAATAGTTTGACTAATTTGTGTGAAAACTTATCATGGCTGTGAAAGTAAGAGTAAATAAATCAGCCTGCAAATTTGACTTTTAAATTATTTTGTATATGCTAATGTATATTCCTTTTTCATATATTAAATATTTTTGACATCTTAGACTGAACTCATGGATTTGCTTAACATGTCTCTTTTTGGATTGTACTAGAACTGAATGCGTCATTAATACCTTGATTAGTCTTGTAATTAGTTGTTATATTAGTCCTCTGGCCACTGTTCATTTAACCTGGCAGATATCCATTTAACAAGTTCATTAAAACATAGTTTTGCTTGGAATTTGTATTAGTGTTGCATAGAAACCACAAAGGGACTTTAAAAATATTATTGTAATTAAGAGTTGACACAGAAATAATAACAGACTGAATAATATCAAAAGATTGTTTTGAAGAGACACTCAGAAAAACCAGAGATATGGCATAGGATTTTGTCATTCTTAGAAGAATCACTTTTTGTACAGTACATTAATACCTAGCCAACCACCGCATTCTCACTTTCTCCAACATTCCCTCTTTCAAGAGCTACCAAATTGTATGCTTCTTTTCTCACGTCTTTTCAAAATAATCAATACCCTCTGATATTAATCTCACATCTATTTTCCTGTCACATCTAGTTAAGGCAATAGCAAAAAATGGCCCCTCCACACATGGTTGCTAAACAACAGCAAATACAGATTTCCTTTTGTGCTGTCACTTCATAGAGCACGCCTTTTTTTTCCTGGTTGGTGCCCTGCGTAAAAGATCCCTGTTACAAACATCTGAACCACCAAGCAGTTCAGAATGCCTGATGCAGTTCATTTTAATTATCACAGAATCATAGGACTGGAAGGGACCTCAAGAGGTCATCTAGTCCAGTCCCCAGTACCCATGGCAGGACTAAATATTATCTAGACCATCCCTGGCAGGTATTTGTCTAATCTGCTCTTAAAAATTTCCAATGATGGAGATTCCACAACATCCCTGGACAGTTTATTCCAGTGCTGAACCACCCTGACAGTTAGGAAGTTTTTCCTAATGTCCAACTTAAAACTCTCTTGCTGCAACTTAAGCCCATTGCTTCTTGTCCTATCCTCAGCAGTTAAGAAGAACATTTTTCCCCCATCTCCTTGTAACAACCTTTTATGTACGATTCAACATCATTATAGTTATAAAAATAAGCAAAATATTCCTTGAATGTCAAGATGCTTATTTTACAGTGTGACAGATTATACCTGCGTTCACACTCTACACACTACTGTAATAATGTTGGTACAAGGTATGCCTCGTGAGATATCATTTAAAAACTCATAACTTTCTGATCAATAATGTCATGGCAAAATGCACATAGCAACATTACATGTAAAGTTATGAACATAAACAGAAATCATGACTGAAGTGTGTTTTCCAGATAAGTCTGGGGAGTGGCTAAACCAGTTCCTCAGAGACAAAGGGCAAGCTGACAGCTCAGCCAGATCAAAGCTGATGGACCATTACCTGCTAAGTGACCATTCTCTGGCAAGGAAGGGGCAGTGACAAAAATCTACATCTAAGCAAAGAAATAGTGTGGAGTTTCCTTTCTTCACCACACTGTCTGTTGCCTTGCTCCCAGCTGGAAATGCTTCTCACAGGCCGGGCTATAAAAAGAAGGGGCAGATAGCCCTCTCTCCCTGCCCTCCTCTCTCTCCCTGCCTGTCTCTAACATTGCACCTAAAAAGACAAAGGAAAACAGCTGTTGGACTCTGATGGGGGTGTGGAGTAGGGTCCTGACCTGAGAGTTTGGTCAGTAATCTGCTGGAGCATGTGGTCAGAAAGTTTGCTTTGCAACTAAGATAGTTTCTTAAGTAGTAAATGCTTTATTTTTTCTTGTAACCATTTCTGACTTATGTGTCATTACTTATACTCACTTAAAATCTCTCTCGTTGTAGTGAATAAACTTGTTTTACTGTTTTATTTAGTTGTGTGTTTAAATTGGAGTGTCTGGGTACTCTATGTAAAATTATGAGCTGGCATATTATTCACTGAAAGGAATAACAGACTTAATACTGTATGTTTGTACTGTTCAGGAGAGGGCTGGGCAGCACACGACACACATTTCTGGGGAAAGAGCCGGGACTGGAAGTGTGTCAGGGTAACCCTACATCATAACTCAGGCTGGCAAGAGCCAAGATCTGACTGCACATACAGATGTGGTTAGGCGTGACTTACGTGATGGAGGCTGTGAGCAGTCCAGGTTGGAGGCTACAGCAGCAAGGCATTGCAAAGGGCACCCCAGGTTACAGGGCAGGGGTGACACATTTACTCATTATTCTGGATTATGCCCTACGATGTGACAAACAGCTAGAATCTTTGCTTCTGTCATATTTACAATGTTACATTACAACTTTATTTTCAATAAGTGATTTCTATTGGGATTATGCTACACATATCACTTCACTATCCATAGTTACCCCTATTTCTTTCTATTTGAAATATGAAATGCATTGCTACAATTAGAGCATTAGGCACAAACTCTCCTAGTTCTCAGAGGTAGCATTTTAGTATTTTCACTTGTAATATATGTGTATTACATTTTTAATATTTCCAGCATCACACACTGATAAACAAGCTGGGGCATGTTGGGTGAGGTGGAGCCTTGCACCACTCCAGCTTCCCAAAGCTCTCCAATGTGCAGTGGGGAAGTGTGCCAACTGTGCCACCTTATATGAGGGTGCAGCTTGAGCTACCCTCTGCAGCTGGCCAGCTCCATGGACTGGTGTGGTGGTGCCATGGCATCACTTCCTTGTTTCACTTGCCAAACTTTCTGAGGTGGGTTACAACCCAGTGAATACTAACGAGTGACAACCCTTGAGCTTGAGAAATTCTAAATCCATATACAAGGAAAACTCCCATTTAATACAAAAGGCAGAATTGCACCCTTTATATCCTCAGTGTGCACAAGGGATGCAGAAATTGTTCAGACTGGCCTCTCCCCTGAGCAGCCCTCCTTATGGAACTTCACTGGTGCCAAAGTATATCTCACAGCCAGGGCCAGTCACACTAGGGTACATTTCAGTCATAAAGAACTAATTTAACTTGTTGCTGTTGTTGTTACTGATGGCAACTCTCCTTCCTCACAGGCAGAGTTACAAATCACAGTAATTTTACTCCAGTGACTATAAATGCTTCAAAAACCAAAAAGGGGCTTTGCAAGTTAATGTGAAATTATTACAAATAGCATTTATCATAAAATGAAACAATATTTACCTGGTTAAATTATTAATTTCATTCTGTTGTAAATATAATCTGTGCAAACTTGTCTCATATTTAAAAAATCTTAATGAGATTTTCTAAGCACTGGGTAGCTTTTAGTGTCACTATAGCTAGAGCAGGCATTTTACAAGCAACATGTAAAGTACTGAATATCTTCCAGGGGCATCATGTAGTGGTGAGGAAACTTGTAACTCTAGCCTGCAAACAATGTTCTTTTTGAACTTGTAAAAGACAACATAAATGCACACCCATATTTAGATTCACTTAAGTTCATATTAAAGATTAACATAATGTGAAATATCTTTTAATGCATTTCTAGTGAAATATTGTAAATAGTGTAGAGTATGCCTTAAATGGTAAAATTAAGATGTACTAGTTGACAAGTCCAGTTGTACAAAGCCATTGTTTGTTTCATTTTGAGTATAGCTTGTTGTACATAACATAAAATTAACTTTAGCCTTTAAAAATCAAGAATCAGCTCAGGTTACAGTGAATCTTCTCTGGAATCAATAAGTAGGGAGAGACCTGACTGGGATGTGAGTCCTACCCACCCTCCCAATTTTTTTATGCTCTAAATGGTGGAGGAAGGAGTAATGTTTATGTAAAAGAAAGTAGATCGTATTGTTATTAGTTTGTTTTGCAAAAGCACCTAGAGGCCTTATTATATTAGATACTGAACAACTATATATGACACAAAGTTCTTTGGAACAGGGACACAATGCACAAATGAGAGAGGAAACAGATGTAGAAAGATGGTTGATACACGTTTCATTATTTTATTTTGTGTTTGGGGAGGGTGGGTTATTTATATGGAAGGAGATGGAACTGTGATAGCTAAGATTTAATTATGCTGAATGAATAGAATTTAAAGCGGGCAACAGAGACAAACTAGCTAGAGAGGTCTGTCTGAATGGACCAATGGTAACACTTGTACATTTAACTATTTTAGTTTAATTGTAGCCTTCCATAATATACCAAATATGTATTTGTCCTCTTCTCTGGTTAATGTTAATTTTCCTGGTCTACAGACTGAACAGTCTTTGGGTCCAAGCGATACCCAGTGAAAACAGGATTAAACAAATGTTTACAGCTAATGCCTCTAGAAAAAAACTAATGTGCTGTTGGGTAAAATAATATATCCACTCTCATTATTTTCACTTTTAAAAAATTATTCTCCTAATTTGGTTATTGTGTTACACCATGACCATATTTCGGTACTAAAAAGCAATGTGAACTAGGGCCTCATTCTGTAAGTGCTTATTATTAACGATTATTATTAGTAGTATTAGTAAATATTTATATTATGGTGTAGCCCAAAGGCCCCCATTGGAATTGGGGCTCTATTGTACTGGGTACTATACAACCATAGAAAAGAGGCAACATTTGCCTCAGAGTCACTCAGGTGAGTAACTTTCCTCAGGTGAGTATATACTTCTACTGACTGGTCTTAACTTTTTGCACTTTACAACCTTATTTAGCGCACTCAGAGCCTTATGCCTCCATCCCTAAGAGATGTATATTATCAATTCCTTCATAGATGAGGTAACTGAGGTACAAAGGGGCTGACTTGTCCAAAGTCACATAGGAAGTTTCCTTGGAATAGAATCTTCATTTCTGCTGTGGAAGTCTGATGTCTTATCAATCAAATCATAGTACTTCTGAGGCAAGTGGCTTTAAATCCCCTGCCTCAGGTAACCCTATCTGGAAAATGATACACATTTTTGTAAAGCACTTTGAGATCTAGAAAGGCAACGCACTAAGGCGGTATAAAGGATTACTATTAACCTAATTATAAATTCTTTCAAGAAACTTGTGTTAGTTGAGCTTCAGAGCAAAGGGGTCAGGGCATGGTGGGTTGGAGAACTTACCACTGTGTTGATTTTCCCTGTCTTGTGCCACATTTAGTTATATCTAGTTATACCCAGTGAATGGTCTAGTTATTACGTAGTTCTTCCTTGAGTGCAGGGGACTGGACTAGAGGATGTCTCAAGGTCTCTTCCAGTCCTGCACTTCTATGAGGGAGAGGGAGGGGACGAGGGAGAAAAGACTGCAGGAGGCTCCAAGTTACTCCATGGCCACTCACTACATCAGCCCAGTGCCTGGCCTGGCTACTCAGACTGGCTGCTATACTGAAGATTTTAACCTTAGTAATTACTAGGTAAACTGTAGAGCAGCGTCTTCTCATTTTCACATAGTACAGCAACACCCAATCAATACTGCTTTCCAGATGTTTCAGTGTCTATTGGTTACATTAGCCATTCAATAAGTCTAACGCAAACAGCTATTTATGACCTCGGATATTTCTCAACAGGTCTACAGCACCATCTAGTGGGATTTAAGTGTCATCATTAGAGAAGGGAAAACAATCCACTGGAGAACATTAATCTAACCATTTACCAGAGAATAAAATATTTGAGTCTGCATGGAAGACAAGAAAGTCAAAACAAAAATTATAATACATAATAAATGTATGTAAAGCAAAATATTAAGAAATCATTATTTTGAAAGTCTAGATCCTAGGAGATTTGTGTTTCCACAACCTTTTCTATAATCTTAACAAGGAAAGGGAAATGAAATTCAATGTGACAACTGTTTTCTTAGAACAAAAGTATCTTAAACTGCCATGCAATTATATTCACAAAATTCCTTTAAGCATGTTACAATCCTCATACCTATAAACAAGGTATTTACATGCTATTTAATTAACAGATTGATCTGTGTAATTTTGCCTATGCTTTGTATGAAAAGCATTAATATAATTGCAGTCCCATCAGATATCCAGGACCATTTTTTCAGAAATGACATGTATGAATGATAAATTCTTGGGACAAACGTGACATTTCCATTTTGATTGATGCAGTTGGCATAGTTGACATTTATTAAACTGGGTTTTGTGCTGAACTTTATCATGTGGATTATGCTCAGTGATTATCACAGTTACTGTAGCTCACATAGCATTGCATGTATCAATAAGAACCAGAAATAGGGTCTTATTAATTTTAAGTCAGATGACATCCTAATATCTTAACATTAACTAAAAGTCCAGATAGTAGCAGAAAATGTGCATGACTCTCCAGGTGTTTAAGCATATCTCTGGTAGCACTTTGCAAGTATGAAATCCACTGCAGAGCTGTAGGAAGGTCCTGCCAAAGGTTAATATGTTAATGAAATAACTAATATTTGTGAAATACTAGGCCAGGTCAAATGGTCAGTCTTTCAAAGTTTTCAGACTGAATAAATGAGTTTGAAATTCTTAATAAAAAATAAAACTGAGATCTAAAATTCACAGTATTCAATTTTTGTTTGTTTACACCAACTTATGTTCCCTTTAATTTTTTTCCCTTTAAATGTTCCCTTTAAATTTGTGAGTAGAACAAATGGTGACTCAAGCTTAAGTTTATTTCAAACCTGTGAATGCAGTCTATCCAACTCCCATTCCTTCCTCTCCTCCCTCAGTCTAACCTGTCATTCACTGCTTCCTTTTCCTTCCTCATTCCATTCTCAACATTCATTATTACTTCCTCTCCACTACTCTCACTCTCCTGCACTCTCCCTTTCACTTTCCCTCCTCTCTTCTCACTTCCTCCCCCAGTGCCACACGATCTGTCCTTCCAGTGTGTGCTGTGTGTGTGTAGATGGACAAAAGTCAGAAGGGAAAAAAGAAGGAAGGGAGGGAGAGCTCTGGGGGATCTTTTCTCCCCCCCCCCCCATCCTAGATTAGTAGAAGCGTTCAAAGGAAGGGAGATCCCTTGACCTTCTTTATCTCCCACCCAGTGCTAGGGCCCTTGCCTCTCTTCTTCTTTCTTGCCCAGCTGATGCCATCAGAAGCAGCAGAGGGAAGGGGGGAAATGAAAAGCCCAAGTAGGAAAGAGAGAATGAAAGACATAGAAGAGGGTGGTGGGAGAGAAAGGAGAGCTGTAGGACAGGATAGTGGAAGGATCTTGACAAATTTATTTACCAGTGAGTACATTTCTCCTGCTGATTACATCCCTCTTCTCCCATTCTACTGGAAGAATCAGAATTCAATAAAAGTAGCAAGTAGTATCCCCAGCAAGGAGGCAAGCATATTTAAGAGGTGTCTTGGAGTACCTTGCACTAGAAATCTGTCTCTGTGGAGGCCTTGAGCTGTACTAGATAATAGTTGATGAATGTGTGAGGTTAAGACCATCTGGTGACCTGCAGACTGTGAGGGTTATGGCCTCTGTCCTGTAGTAGGAAATCTTCTGGTGCAGTGTCCTGTTACCAATACTGGTGTTAAGTCATATTCATACTGGTCAATATTCAACATATTCAACTAGCCAGTTGCTTAAGGTGGTCTTAGAGACCACAACTATCTTTGAACCATAGAAGTAAAAAGTCTCAGTTGTGAGGGAAATAGCCTAAATGAGAGCTGGCTTGGTATAAACTAACTTTATCTTACATGGAATTTATTTTAACAAGATCTAAAACAACTCCCTTCAAGCTTAAAAGTTGCTATCAATAAGACATAGGCACAGACACTTAAAAAGTATTTAGGTGTTGATCCACTTCGCATTGCCAAGTGTAACCCCTAGTAGCCCTGATACCCAGAGGAATTTTCAGCCCCCAAGCTAGGTGCCCAGACTCCCCATATGAGACATGGGGAGAGACAGGTGCCTCAGGAAGGTATTTTCAGAAGCTGGTCCTCTGAGTGGAGAGCTGCCTAAGCTAGCCAGGAGTCAATGCTGAGGAGATGAAGGGCTTAAGGTGCTCAAGCAGTTTGACCTGGTGAACTTGACTGATGGCCAGCCATCACCCTTGGCTTGGGATCCTCAGGTGTGAACCTTTGCCTGGAATTAGGCACCTAAGCCAGGTCAGCTGCTTAGGTAGCCCACACCCTAGCAGCTGAAACCATCTCTCTCTCTCTGTAACCCCAGAACTAAACTAAACTAAACCACAGCCATTTTGGGTGCATTTAGCCACCATTGATTAAAAGCAGAACACCAGATAGCTAGGAATAATTGTCAGGGTTCTCATAGGCCAGGCCAAATTGCTGTGGTTGCAGCTTTGCTAATCAGAATGAGAGGAGGGGGAAAGAGTTAACAGACCATAAGAACAGAAGAGAGTAAGTGGATAGCGATGTTGGATTTGGGGATCCTTACATATAAATTTATTATGACTAGAAATACTTGGAATGTTTTGTTGAGAAGAGATAATGAGTAATTTGTTGAAGCTAGGAGAATTGGTGACCCAGTAGGGGTTAATATGGTAACTCCCTGGGGGTTACTATGAGTTATATGTTTTGTGAGAGCTGGTTATAAAAAGATGAAGTAAGAGTAAACACCTTAGAGCAGTCCAAGGGAGCTTTTCTTTGGGCAAGGAGCTGACACCTAAACTCCCCATCAGGGGGAGAGGAGGGCCCTTGGAAGCTTGGCTGGTGATCACTGTTCAAAGGGGAACGGGCCATCTCTGCACCACTGATTGGACTAGGAGGTCAAAGAAATAAGGTGTCTAAAGCACATCCACCTTATTTGATGTGAACCTACAAAGAATCTTGGGTAACAGAGGAATAATGAAGATGGAAAACAGATATCTAAACTCCTTCCCTCAATCCAGGAAATGCTCAGAGTCAAGGAAGTGCAGGCAAAGTGTGAGGGCCTGAGTGTCCCTGAAGGTGAACCAGGCCATTCTACAAACATGAGATGAAGGGGAACAATTACTAGTGAAAACTTCTCTCTCCCCTCGGGTTATGGGGTACCAAATAAAGCAATCCTTCTCATGTTTACTTCTTGAGACAAATGACCATAAAGGGGCTCAAGAACATAGGCATCACCATGAATTCTAAGTTGCCCCTGTTGGTTGATGTATGCCATTGCAATTACTGTAGGTTGTTGTGGTGGACCATCATAGGTCACAAGGCTTGTCTGATAGTCGTGACTGTCAGTAAAACAAAGACTGTCCCATGCTCTGCAGAGCTCCCAAAGACCTTGATTGGGATATTGTCTAAAACATGTTTACCATATATTCATATATGGTATATTACCAAGCAAAAGTGAGACTCTGAGCAAACACTTGTCTGGGATCTAATAGACTTCTTACCATTAAGCTATCCCCACATCCTCTAAACAGTGGATGGACTTATCTCTTTCCAGGTGGATCTCTACAATTTTTTCTCAGGCTACCAGAATTACTGTAGATAACATGTTCAACATTGAAAGAAAATGTAAGATATAATATATATGCCTTTTAGACAGTGTTTCCTTTTACCAATAAGCCCATCACTGGACCTAAGTATGAGCTCACTTACTTCATTTCCAAAGACACGCCTTTTTAAAACAAATATCTCTGCTTTATTATTGAGATGACAGCTTCCATTGATAGAGAGAGCAGAGAATGAAGATGAAAAATATTTCTAAAAATGTTTGTATGTCTTATTTTTAGAAAAGGATTATTTAGCTATCTACAATATTAAAACTAATCATTGACATCTTCATTTAAGAACAGTCCTAAATGAAACTAGAGAACTATTTTCTAATGTGCTGGCTTTGTTTGTGGCTTCTAGTTACCAAGAGTTACATGAACATATTTAAAACACCATATAAAACTTCAAGTACTTGTTTAAAGTTTACTATAGTGCTGCAAACTTCTACATGATATAAGAAAAATTACATTTAAAATTATATGACTGCAAAACTGTAAACCTCAACAATAGCTCAGTCTCATCTATTTTTATTGTTAGAAAATGTTGCATATCTCCCATTTATCTGAGTGTTTTTATTATTGCTTAATCTACAAAAGACTAATTTTAACAGTTAATCAAGAAACACTGACCTAGGAGAAAATAATTTCTTCAACTTGTGATATTACCACAGTCTTCCCAGCTTGGATCAATAAAAGATAGTTAACCAGTTATAGAAAAAAGAACTGGCACAATAAACTGTAAGGTTATCACTTATCATCACTGTAAAATAGAATGCTAGTGGTTGCTAGGCATTTAGTTTAGGTCTTCAACCCATCATAGACTACAGCTGACAGCTTTGATATCCATGATTGATTGATCTACTTGATCGATGTAATTGAATGTGACAGAGTGCTGCATTTTACAATGTCTTAAGTTTTTAAATGGAGCACTGAATTATATACCTTACATTTAGGAACAGTATTTCAACCAACTTAATAACCAGTGTTCACAATAGCATTTGAAAATACAGCCCAACTCTACTGCTCTATTATCTGCAACTCAGTGGTAAAATCCTTTGGAAACCATTTATCTATTATTCCCTTCTTCTCTGGAAGACAATTTTCTGCAGAGTAAATGCTAGCTAAGCGCTGAGACTTTGGTAAAAGAAACCTTTTTACTTGTGACAGCCACAAGCAAGTCTCCAGTTGAACTTCGGTGCACCCCCCACTTTCTCTCTCCCTGAGCAACACCACAGCAAAACCTGACATCACATTAGCAATATAATAGAGAAATAATATACATGGCACCAATTCATACAACTGCATTCTCTGCAGAGATTAGGCCAGCTGGATGGGATAGTGCGAATGGTCAGATATCTCTGTCACCTACAGATCACCAAGGATTGCTAATCACCATTTATTTCTACATCTGCATGTCTGACATGGACTGGCATCATCACAGCACAACCATAGGGGAGTATAGATGGCTTAGGGCTGAAACAAAGTGATTTTTTTCCATCAGTCTTTACCACAGTGGATGTTGGGTAGATATCGCACCCAGACCTGCTCTTTTCTGGTAATAAAGAGGAGCTACTATCAGAGATCGAGGTGTCAGAAGAAGAGGTACTGGACCAAAAACGATAACTTAAAAAGCAATAAACTATCAGATGCAGATAGTACATCCAAGAATTATGAAGGAGCTGAGGTGTAAAGTGGAGAGCACCTAATCAAAATTGGCAATCTCATTAAATATTGTTTCCAGAGGATTGGAGGAGAGCAAGTGATGTACCTATTCTTGAGAGAGGACCTAGGGGTGATCCAAGTAATTGTAGACCAGTGACTCTTATATCTGTACCCAGCAAATTGTAGAAACAGTAACAAAACACCTGGAAGATCATGATATGATAGGGCCTTACCAGCACAATTTCTGCAAAGGAACATTGTGTCTCATCTCAGAAACCTCAATGAAGTAGTGGATAAGGAGAACCATTTGACAATTTTTTCTTAAGACTTTCAAAATGTCTTTGACAAGGTCCCTCATAAGAGACTACTACAGAAGTTTAATAGTCATGGTGGGAGAAGCAAAGGAGTGTCATGAATCAGAAAACAAAGAGTAGGATTACATGGTCAATGTTCATCATGGCAAAAGTTTAACAGTGAGGTGCCTCAACATTCTGTACCAGTGTTATTTAATATTAATAATCTGAAAAGGGGAACGAGTAGTGAAATAGTGAAATTTGCCAATCGCACAATTATTTAGGTTAGTCAAGACCAAAAACGTCTGTGAGGAACTTCAGAGAAACTTATGTAAGTTAACATTAACACAACATGATGACAAATTATTTTTAATGCTGATAAAAACAAAGTGATGCACACTGGAAAGAAAAGTTTAAACTACCCCTACACCTTACAGGTTCCTAAATTAACTGTCAGTTCAAGAAAGGAACCAGGCAGCATCATAGGCTGCTCAATGAAAACCTCTTTTCAATGTTCAGGTGCAGTCAAAAAAGCAAATAAGATGGCAGGATGCATAAAGAATGAGAGAATAATATGGAAAATACTATAATACCGTTACATAAATCAATGGCGTGTCCTCATCTGGAATACTTTGTGCAGTACTGGTCACCCTTCTCAAAAGAGCTATTGCAGAACTAGATGAGATTCAGAGAAGGGTGACAGAAATGATCAAAGGCTTGGGAAAAATCTTATATTATGAAAGATTGGGATTGTCTGTCTTAGAAAGGAGGCAACTGAGAGGGCACAAGTATGTACAACAGTGAATGGCAGCTTCCATTTTCCTAATTTCATAATATAAGAACTTGGTGACATTCAGTGAAATTAACTGGGAAATTCAAAAGTGATAAAAGGAAATACTTTTTCACACAACACATAATTAGACCACAGAACTCACTTCCACAGTAAGTTGTTCAAGCCAAGAACTTAGCAAGATTAATAAAAGGGACTGGAGATTTATATGGATGACACTATCATCCTGGGTTATCATAATTAATGATAAAATGTTGTAAGGAATATTAAATCTCATGATTCAGGGCTTAAGCCGTTCTCTAACCATTAGAGATCAAGATAAAACAATGTGTGGGCATGTTATCCTATATTTGCCTACTTTGAGGTTCTTACACCTTCCTCTGAAGCAGCTGGTACTGACCATTATCAGACAGGATACTGGACTAGATGGACCTTGGGTCTATTGCAATATGTCAGCACCAGTGTTCCTAACTATTGGTATTTAAACCTAGCCTAACTGTCCCATGCTAACCTGGTGAGAAATATTGTTATGTTATTGCTGTGATGTCATTCTCAGAGATACTGCTTTTGGAGTTGTACTTCCAGGCAGTAATGTAGCTAGACATTTGTAGACACATTTGTTGATGTGTTGTTGCCTCTCTTCAGTATACTCACAACCTCCCATAGATGACATGTCATCACAAACCATATGGTCTGTAGCACACAATGAGTCAGGGACATCCAACATTGTGTAGAGGGGTGGGGAAGAGGTGGACGCCTTCAAAACAGGATTTAAGGGGGGCTTACGTATTGCATGCACCTGCTATGTGCCCTGTGAACAGTGTATGGCATTTCATTCATAGAGAGGAAATTATACCTCTAAAGTAGGAGTGGCATTAATACATTCATCAAGATGAGAACAGATTCTGGCAGGTTTGCAAAAAAGCCAGGAGAATATTTTTGGTATGTGGTTAAAAAGACATCTTCATCTTGTCCAATCCTTTTTTAAAACCTCTTCTCAGCAGTGTGCGTCTCCACTCACAGCATCTTTCCAGAAAGTGAAGACTAACTGAAACATAAAATGTGTTTGAATTTTGACAACTTCTCTCCTTCAGCAAATAGTTTTGCGAGTCAGCATGAATTGAGGGGACTGAAAATGCAGGATCTAGAACCTACAAATTCCTGCTTGCTAATCCCAGTTCTGCACTAACAAACTGCGTGGCTTTGGGCATATCATGTAACCTCTCTCCTTCAATTTTCCAAGTAAAACTGGATACTTCTTACCTCTCTCCATCCCTCCTGGGAGTGCTGTGTTGATTACAGTAGCCAATGTATATACATCACACAACTCTGAAAATGGAAAGCATAGTATTTTCAGGTCTGCAAGATGCTATAGTTAGTCTCCTTGCAAGGGCCTGCAGGAAAGGGAACCGCAACACACTGACTTCCATATGAATTGTTTATTGAATAAATACATGCATCATAATGTAGAATTACATGAGCAAAAAAGGCAATCTGTACAAAATAGATCACACTTTGTTCTCATTTCAATTCTCATCAATTGCCCCATCTCTGCTAAAGAAGGATTCCAAACAAAAGATTCATCTCTTTTAATCCAAGTGACACACTGTGATTTGTGTTTGGATTATGCCAGCTCTGAATTTAAGAGTGCTGGTCTTCTTCCCAATGAAGCGCAGCATTTCTAAAAAACGTTTCCATACCATAGAACATAAATGTTGGTAAATACAGCTAACAAAGCTCATTTTTGTTTTAAAACATATTTTAAACACCTTTATATGTTCATATGCTAAGGCACGGGATAAACAAACAAACCACATGGAAAGCTAATGAGCTGACATTCAAACCTTGACTTACTAACGAGACAGGTTTTTTTGGACCAAAAGGAAAAATAAACATCCTCACTTTTTTCTTTTCCCAAACAAAAGAACAAGCCAGGACTAACAGTTACTATGACACACAGATTTTTTTACGCACTACCTAGGGCAGAAAAAGACTCTCTTACTTGGACCAAATTGTTCGGATCCATTTTTTACGCAACACCAGATTTTCGTAAAGCACCCAGCAGTGAGTACTGAGAACAAACAGGAGCTGTTGGGTGCTCAATTATTTTGAAAATGTGGCCTCTTCATTTTAGGTACCTAAGTGGAGCTGGGCTATCTTGAAAATCTAGGCCCGACGGTGAGTGCTGAGCTATTTTGCAAATTGGTACTATAAATTCTACATTTACTTTCTCCTCCATTTTGTGTTACTACCACTTGTCTTGACCACAAACACCGCATTTTCCCCCTACGGACTAAAGAAGGAAAAACATGCAGTTATTTGTGATCCAGCACAAAGTCTAACTTCTTCCTCAAGTTAGCATTTAGAGCTGAACCATAGTGGGGCTGAAAATTTAGCCTTTAGATAGGGATTGAACTCCTTGATGTCACTGGTCATGGTGTTAACCACAGCTGTCAACTACATTTACACCAAAAATCCTTCCTCCTAGAAGCTGAACTGAGGCAAAAGGCAATGCCACTGAGCTACACCTCCCTTACTTACATCAGCTCGTACTTTCTGCACCTTCATTTGCATCTACATCAATTCTCTCTCTGTTCCTCCTCCCTACAGTGTAAAGGGATAAATGATTATTCCACAAGAAAAGTTATATTTCGTAATATATTCCATTGTGTGTGTAGATAATGAATGTGTGTACATATTTATACATACCCATTAATATAGAGTGGAACCTTTAGTGAACTTGAACAAGAGGCAGACTTGTTATATGAAGTGGGAAATTCTCCAGTTTTCTTATGGTTATAGGGTACAGCTCAGTCCTGTAGTCTAAATGCTTTCAAAACTCCCAGTGAGAGTTTTGTCTGCTGACGTTGTTTTGTGAAATAAAATGACCTCACTATAAAAGAGTTCCACTGTATATATAAGTATGTGTGTAATAGATAAATTGTGTGAAAACACAGACTGATATCAAACTAAAATGGGCTGATGCTTAATTTTGATGGAAACTACAGGCTATGTCTACGATAGGCACTTTGGTATATTTAGTAACGTAGGTATATTCTACATCTAGAATTAAGGTTCTGTCAGTAATTATATTATAAAGCTATTTTTTCAGGAGTTTATTCTGCCTTAAAAATTCTTTCTTGGCTAAGACTCAATTCCAGACTCTTAACTAAATACTACACTTCTATTGTCTAATTGCATATTTACCCAAGATCATGAGGCTAATGGCTCTGAAAGAGCTGCACTGGTCTCTTGCGTTCATAATGCACATTTTATAACAGTCTGAGAAAGCTTTCAAAAAGGAAAACAAATTGGATACAAAAACAGTGATTCATAGCAGGAAGGTTGTAGTGGCTTGTCCTCAACTCTCAATTGTCTACTTTCTTGCTGGTGTGTGTTATCTACATTGTTGTGGGTCCTGGTAGAAGAATACAGCAATGTTTCAAAAGAACCTACCTGGCACATGGTAGCAGTGGGGGTGCATTTTGCCTCATGTACTAGGTACATTAGGCAGCAATGAAGCAATTACGGAAAGAGTGTCAATTCTGGATTTCATGGGTTTTTTTTCCAGTTTGTGCTCCACTTTAATATTATACATATTCTGTATAATAAAAAGACTACTGTGTCTATTTGATGAGCCTGAATTATAAGATGCTTCATATACCTTATTTGTCAGTGTAATGACAATGCAATTGTTAGGACAGTCCACGAGTGGTTATTTATGAGACCTGGTTTCTAATATGGAAGTTGACTGTCCTCACCATTCTTTCAGAAGATCATAGGTACAGTGCTATAAATTATGGGGAATAAATTACACCAATAAGAAATAATAAGTCAATCTTCATAATAAAATATTGTACTGTTTATATGTCTTCATTGCTGCATCAAATGAAACCCCAGATTTATATGCGTAGATTCATGGACCATGACAATCCTTTCTTCATACGTTTCTAGAACTCTCAACTCTAAAACACATTTATTATATTCTCTAGAATGACTTTCCAATAATACATTTCTATATAAATATTAAAATATTAATGTTGTGTATGTTTTCTTTTACTAGCCTTACAGGGCCAGAATCACACTGTTAAATCTTAATAATGTCTTTCAATTAAAAAAAAAATCCACAAAATTAATCATTTTAAGACCATTTTGCTGCAAGGGCAAAACTAGATTTGTCCAAAGAATTTAACATGCATTTAGAAGAAAATATCTATATCCTTGATCTGTTTTCTTCTGACTTCAAACCAGGATGGAAAAATTATATAAAAAAAATAGTATATATTTACATGGTACAGTGTACCTCGTGATATATAAAACAAGGCAGGAAAACAGCAGAACAGCATCTTTTCACTTTCTAATAGGTACAACTGCCATAAAGTTCAATTTAAACACAAGAGGTTACTCTACCATACCATTGCACATTACAGTAACATCATGAAAAGTAGTTCAGCAAATTAAAATACAAAGTTTAAGAATAAGATTGGCTAAATCTACATATCATGTCCAAGTATTATAAAACTATTGGGGTGTGTCTAATAAGTAAATAAATGAAGCTATAAAAATAATATTGATACATCTGTGAGAACAATGCTTTTAAAATATATAAAGGCTAGCAGAAGTATGCTAGGGGGAACTCCTGGTGTCTAATGGTGCCTAGGTTACAACATGTGGCTTTGTACCATCTTCTGTTAAGTCATACCTAAAAAGGGACAGAGCAAAGAGGAATTATTATTTAAAGTAGAGTTATGTTATTGAAAACCCACCAAAACGTTACCATACTCACCACTGGGTCCAGCCTTTGGTGAGTTCTTCAGATGCCAGAGGTATCAATAACTGTGAGAGGGATGTTAAATAGACAATCAATGCACTGGGTGCATATTTAAGTCTAAACTTCTCTTTAAATGGTCAGAATTTGACACTGGGCTACACTGAAAGCAATATTGCCAGCAGAGGGCATTTTACACACATGCTGGCATATGTATTTGATACCGGTTGATTTCTAGAGGAGGTTTAAGTTGTTGATTTTGATCTATAAGTAGTTTGGGTCCAGGCCACTTGAAAGATCAACATTCGCTCCTGTGATATCATGGCAGCTCTGAGTGGCTGATATGCTCATGCTAAAAGCCCCCTAGTTTAAATGGGAGGAAGCTGGCAGCAGACAATTCATTGTGAAAGGTATGAAAGGTCCTCAGGTCTGGAATCCCTTACTCAGTCCATCAGAGCCCAGATCTGGTGACTTCCAGGACTGCAAGTCTTGCCTGTTTTTCCCCAAAACCTTTCCTGGGCATTGTGGAGATTAAATAGGTCTTGCAGGATGGTGAACTGGGTTGACAGATTAACTTGTTCAGGGGCATAGAAGGTCTTTGACAGAGGTTCTCTTCATGTCTTTGTACATTTTGTTATTTTAATTACTGTGTGTGAATTTCTTGTGTGTACTTTGAAAAGTTCAGTTCCACACCAAGTAAACATGCCCTTACAATGGCCCTACAATTACTTGCAGGAATAATAATTTAAAGTAAATCAAGTGGCTCAGATCCCATTTTCAGGATCTGCAATTCTGGGAGACCATTTTCTGGAATTTCATCCATGTTCTATTACCCCTTATCTGTCTGTACCATCACTAAGTTAGGCATTTAGAACACTTGTGTACATTTCTGCAGGAGCGTATTATCCTCCCACTTTCTGCCATCTCCTGGTCTGCCATTCTTCCCACCTCTTGTCATTTGTTCCTGTCCTCACTGAGGCTTGAGGTATAGAATGCCACTGATTTTGAAAAACAATAGATCTGAACCAGGCACTCACTCAATCAGGCTTAGGCCCAAGGGTTTTAGTCTTTATAGCTGTGACTTGCTACATGACATTTTTCAGCATGTTTTCAACTTACCTTGCCAAGCAGCCCTTTGTCTTTGGACAAGAAACCACCACTGTTCTTCACTGCTACATCTAGTGTCCTCTTCTGCACGTCAGGTAGAGAAACACTGAAATCAAAGCTAACATGGAAAAAATACCGTTTTAGTGAGGATTTCATGCCTGAAACATGTAATATGCTTTGAACTGTGCTAGTTTTGTTGCTGCTGCTAAACACCACAATTCTCATTGACCCATTTCTAGAGCATTTCTTTTACACCACAAAATAAAAGCATACAACAAATAAGGTATGGACTATAGAGGGAGAAAAAGAAGGAAGAGAGGAGGATAATCCCACTGTCCTGTCCAACATTTCCCTTCAATAAAGTGTTCAAGGCTTAAATCAAATGTTCAGAGCTATAGGGTTTGATCCTGTTCCTAGCACCTAGTGCTAATCAATGGGCTGATGATTGGTTATCTGGGGGAAATAGGAGGAGGAATCCTACTCTCCAGGCTGTAGTGCTGCTTCTCATTTTATAATCAAGATTCAAGGCTGCATCAGACTCCATGGCTCAATGTCCCCATTCTCCAGGGGGAAACAGCTGGTGGGTCTGTACAGCAGCAGAGCCACTGGCCCTCATGCCCTTCTGTCAGAGTCCCTTCCCAATTCTTCCCCACAACAACACACAAGGAACCAAGCAGACTCTGAAATCCTCCCCACTCACAGAGTGGAATGCATTTTGTTCCTTTACATCTGGGACCTCTGCACTTCTGGAGAGTGAGGGAAGCCTCTCTACCATAGTGACTCCAGCTGAGCATTCACATCTATTGTCACCTGACCCATTGCTCTGTAAAGCACTTTGTTTTGTCAAACAAAGAAACTCAAATCTGTCACCTGGATGGGGGAGGATGGAGATGTAGTCTTCGGGAAGCCTCCGTGGATTTTAACAACCGTCTTGTTTTTCTTGTCTATTTTTAAAGATCTAAAAACCAGGGCTCTGGTAGCAAAATGGACTGATGCTACTCCAACATTTGACTGACTGAAGATAGTCCCCTCCTTCCATTATACAAAAGACCAAATGTGCTGGTCTACTGACCTGGCTACAGGTAAACGCCAAGCACCCTAGCATTCCCTGCTACAGTCCCAAATCTTTGTAAGGACTGAGCAAGGGTTACTGTCAGAAGCTCATCTGTGTGGAGGGTGCACTTGGGACTGAGACACTTTGGCCATTCTACAAAGGGAAGATCTTGTTTCCAGACTGGCTTTGTAAGGGAGAAGTCTTGCAAGGCAGGCTAGGAAATAATCCTCACAGGAAACATGCCACTTTGAAAGGCCCTCTTCTGCCTCAGTATTGGCATGCTGGCAAATAGGCCTAGTTCCAGGCAGAATGATCACATAGAGGCAGGAAAAAGAGCCACTATTTAAAATCCTCAGCCTATGACTGCCCCATGTTGCTCAGGAGACTGGGAGTAACCTCAGCTTTCTTTTGTGTTTTTAGGCTTTGATTTATTATTTTTGTGCCTTGATTTTCTGTTTACAGGTTTAATGTATACATATGTTCCATCATTTATAATGTTGCTCTTTCTGTGGTGCCAAATGCCACCTGTGGATTACTATTTTTTGCCAGTAAACCTTGGTTTCTACAATACCAGAGGTCAAGCTAGTGCAGTGCACATACCCAATATCACACCTTGAATATGAAACGCGTTCTAGAAAACCAAATTCTGATCTTATTCCATAGCTTATTTTCAAAGCTCTGAAATACTGATTTAAACAGCAGAATTCTCTCTGATGTAGCCTAAATCTCTTATCTACATTGCAGTTCCGTGCTATGTATTCTTCACGTACAATGTCCATCAATGTCAGTGTGGACTGAAGAGGAAAATTTTGCCCCAAGTCCTCCCTACTCCCTGAAGCAGAAGCAAATCCATGTATTTTTTTAATTCATGAAACCAATCAACATGGAAAGCAGACTATTTATAATGCAATATATGGAAACAGAGACAACTCTGGCTTTTTAAACCTATCTTATGTTCACAAGAGATATATGTAAGTTTTAAACTTTTAATCATTTTAACACAAAAACCAATAAAAGTTAACTTGGTTATTTGTTGGTTCTCAAGAGTTAGAACACAGAGTGAAACTGTTGGTTACAATGGAGCTGTATACGAAATTTAATGTTTGAAAGCCTTACAAATTCATATAAAAATCTAATTTCACTCATACCAACATCATATTTACAAAGGGCATGGATGTTGCCCTGATACCTTTGTAAATTGGTCTTGATCTGAATCAGCCTCAAAATACAAACAATGCTTTTAGGTCCTACCTACATTCGGCAAATTTTTTCAGAAGTTTCCCACTGCTACTAACACCTGTTTGTCTCTAAAGGTATTACGAATGGTGAGAGCCATAATGTAGACACCTCACTAGCTGCTAACACGACTTGAATAAATGTGTTAATTAGAACTTCTCTGAGCAAGATTAGATGACATAGAGCTTAAAATGCCAGTCAGCTACCCATCTAGGGCTCTCAATGTTCCTAATATCAGTGGAGTCAAATCAGTTAGCAGCAGTGAGACATGTCTGAAAACTTTCAGCTCTGAAGAAATGTCTTTAGGCTGTGTTTGCACTAGCAAAAGTGGGACTTCTAATTCATCACCAGTGCTAACAACAGTGGAAGTTCTATAACAGATCAAGCTCAAGGATTAAATTATATGGCGATAAAGACAAGTGCCCTGTCTACACTACTGTTTCCACCAATTCCCATTGGTAGAAGAGACTGGTGCCAAATTTTTGTCAGACTAGACAAGGCCTTAATGAACTCAGTGGGAACAGAGAGTAAAACACAAAAACCTGACTAAGAATCTAAGGATGACTCTTTGTTTGAAAATTTCCAGCCTACCTCTAGTTCATGCAATAGAAGTTTAACAGCTTTGCCTATTACATAATGTAAAACTAGTAAACTGAAAATGCAACATACGTTTGATCGAACACTGGGTTTAATGTCTTCTTTGATACATGTGTTTTTCTTCTTCCTGATCTTCTCTTGTCAGGTAATAAATACATTCGGACATACGGGTCAGATCCCTCCTCTGAAAAGGCGATTAAATTTCTGTGATTAAAGAACCCAAAGAGAATCCCCACCCAAAGAGAAAAACAGGTTAGAAAATAGTTAGAGCTTGTTAAATACAACAAGGAGAAATGTGCTTGCTTCCTATTTGGCTGCACTTTTTTAGTCGACTTACACTTTCATCCTTTGTTAAATTAAGAACTGCTGATGATTGTTTGGCCAAACAGTGACTAAGTGGGGACATGAAGTGAACTACAAGTATTTGAGTCATGTAGACATTGCAGAGGGAGAAGAATTGCTTAGGGAGAACTAAAGGTGATAGACACCTGGGAAGGATGTGATGAATTGAACAGAACAATACCTGGAAAAAATTCCTAACAATTGAATACTTAACACTGTGGGAAAGTCTTCTAAAATAAGCGGAGAAAGCCCAAGAGCCTGCAAGATTTCAAACTAGGTTGGACAAAAAACTAACAAAACATACTCTAGGGAAAAATCCTGCCTTGCAAGCAAGATTGACTACATGGCTTAACAGTAAGGCTAAGATTTTGTCATGCATATTTTTAGTAAGAGTCATGGACAGGTCACAAAAAGAAAAGGAGTACTTGTGGCACCTTGGAGACTAACAGGTCACAGGCAATAAAGAAAAATTCACAGAAGCCCATGACCTGTCCATGACTTTTACTAAAAATATGCGTGACAAAATGGGGAGCTGCAAGGTCACCATACTGCCCACACAGGCCCCGGCTTGGAGCTGCAGGATCCCCCCACACACACACACCTACTGTGGCCAGAAGCTGTGGGGCACCCATGCTCCCAGCCATTGCAGGTGGTGGGGGGACCCGCAGCTCCCAGCTTCCGTGGGCTGTAGTCACACGGGTCTCCGGAAGTCACGGATTCCGTGACAAAGTCATAGCCTTACTTAACAGCAATTTTCCACCTCTCTAACTTCTATAAAATTGTCACTGTAATTTAGAAGGTTCAGAGCATTCATTTAATCTCCTATATGTGTATCTATTATGTTTAATATATGAAAACCTGTTGTGCTTTGAGCACCAAGCCAAGTGGAAATAAGCCTTTTGAAATACATTAAGTTCTTTGACAGGTGAGTGTGAAGACAATAGTCAACTTTTTTGAGCTGTTTACTACCAGCATTGCATTTCTGCAGTGTTGGATGTTGTTAAACTAGCAATAATTGCTTGTTCGTGGGTACTATTAATTGTAATGCAGTAGTTCCCAGCAGCACCAATTGAGATCAGAGCCCTGTTGTGATAGGTGCTATATTAATACCTAGTAAGAGATAGTCCTGTTGTATTAATTTGGATAGATTATGTGGTCTAAAAGTATTACACATGACCCAGTCCAACATTACACAGTATTAAACAAGGTTTGGCATTTGGTATACAGAGACCTCAGCCTGCTTAGTACCATGGCAAACACAGCAGTAAAATCCTTTTAGCATTTTATTAGAGAAACAGAAAAAGGAAAAACAGTTAAAGCATTTGAGATACAAAGTATTAAATAAGGTTTTCATTTTAACAACATCCCTTTTTCCCTTTCCCTTTAGCTGAAGAAAACCTCCCTTTGTTTAACAGTCTCTTAGATGGTATCGAAGATGGTAATAACTGTTCTTTTGAGGAAAAGAGAAGAAGTTAGTTGAGCAGGGATAGTGCTGTTGTTGTGGCTGTTATTAAAGTCCGATTGTGTTGTCTAAGAAGACAAGACAAACGGAGAAAAAAGAACAGCAAAGATAGAAAATGCAGCTTCTGTCTCTGATGCTGACTTGCACTTGCAATCTCACTGCTGGAAAAACACAGGCACAACAGATGGTCTTGTCAGCTACTCTGAGACCTGCCAAACTTGTACAAGCATCAGGCTGTTTAGGGCATTGCTTTTAGCTGATTCTCTAGTCACAGGCTTTGAGCAGTGTTGCAAAATATGTATTCTTGGGCAGCTAAGCTAGACTCTCATTAGACAAAAGGAAACAAGAGAAAGATAGTAAAGAGACAAAATAAGATAGGAAAGGAAAAGGACACATGGAGGAGGAGAAGAAACAACAAAGTTTCATATCCCAGGTGGTGATTGGGATTTAGCTGAAGGTGGTGGAAGTGGCAATTTCATCTGGGTCCCTCTCTCTGGCCTGGCTTGGTCAGGACATTTCTCAGGATTAAGAAGGTGACTTGTGGCCACAAGAGATGGTGGGGAGCTGTTGAGGCTCACTTCAGTAGCCATTTTTTCTCCTACTTTCTTTAAGAACCCCAAAAGGGAATGCTGGATGGAATAGCCCATCCCCACATTATTTTGTCCACCAATTAGGCCTAGTTTTCAACACATCCATTTTGGTTCACTGATTTCTGGTTCCACAATTCTCTTGTTTAACATGCATGATCTTAACAAATTTGTAGGCCCAATTATCACAACAGTCCCTGCTACATATAGTTTACATTGCAGTATGAACAGATAAGACAGACAGGATGGGAAGGGAAAGGGGGCACAGAGAGGTGAAGTAACTTGCCCAAGGTCACAGACCAGATGAGTGCTGGGTACACAGCCCATGCCTTGACTTTCAGTCCATACCCCTATCCGCTAGACAATGCTGCCTCTCCAAATTGCACTGGGGTTTTGAATATCTTCTCACAGAGTGACAGCAGCTCCTACATGTGGCTTTCAGTTCCTGCTGATATAATCTGGATGTCACTGTTGAGAACTATCATCTAATGGCAGTAGTGGCGATTTTATGACTTAGTCTGTCTACCACTGATGAGTACAACAGTATATGATTTTGGCATTTGCATATTATCATACTCTAACATGTGGCCTTAAAAGAGCTCCAGCCAACCAGACCAGTCTAAGGATGGAAGAAGAGACTGGACATTGGTAGATATGCCAAGCGTCATGCAAAAATATACAGTTTGATATGCTGGCTTTACCTGCAGGAATGCACCACCACAATAAGTTTGTTTCTTTGTGAGCTGTGACGAATTGTCAACTGAATTTGCCCTAATGGAGACTGTCCCAGCGTTGTTCCACTGTGAAAAGAAATAGAACATTACACGCTATATAAATGGCATATAAAAGAACAGATCAGTTGAATTATATATGCAGAATAGAATGGTGGTTGTGCTTTTCCACACTATCTTTAGTGAGAAGCATGAAGATCCTTTGAGAACTCCAAATACAGAAGAAAAATAAAAGGAAATTTAAACAGCACTGAGGACTATTTGCTGCAATCCTCATTAGTCTAATAGAAACAGTGTGGTTATTAAACATACTAGATTTCATGTTAAGTCCTTTAGCAGTCAACCCTGCTTTCACCTACTCAAAGACCAGACTCAACATAACTAACTGACTTTGTTACATTAATATTAGTAGGATCCCATGGAAAAGTGGGCTGCAATTCACTAGTCCATAATGAACTAATATTATATGGGCATTCTTTAAAGTGTGGTTATGGTGTGAAAGATAAATGTAAAAATGGTACCTTCTTATTTGACCTATCTGCTTATTGTAGGTCTTCTCATTTGCATTCTTGCTTACTTTATTGACAAAAATAATGATTTCATTCCTCTTTGCACTGCACAGCCAATATCGCTATGGAGCATAAGCTGGAATTTATTCTACCTTGTACATTAACAAATTTAACAACTAAATTCTAATTGCAGAATCTTTCTTTCTGGGGAGTTAGGAAGCAGAAAGACCAGAGACTGATTTTCAAACACCAAGCTGACTGCAGTCCTGGCAGTTAGAAAAATCAAAATGAGTAGGCTCTTCCCTTTTGGTAGTGGTACTGACAGTGCTTTACAAGAGCAACTTAAGTGTATTGTAATGAACAAGTATTTAACACTCTACTTTTCAAGTTGTCGCAGTCTCTGACGTAGCTCCTGTGTGGCGATGGGCAGCGATATGTCTGAGGCTATACTTGGAGTTGGTTCTTTGACTGAGAGGTGGCTGGGAGAATAGGTGACGTTGGAGGCAAGGAGACTGGAGGAGCTTCGGTTGAGATCTGTTGGCCACTGAGGACTGGCATTAGGAGGATGACTTTTTTCAGCTAGATCAGTCTTTTTATCACTCTCGGTCACTGGGGAAGCTGGAACAGGTTTGTGTGAATCAGCTGGTGGTGAAACAGGGACCTGAGGCTTAAAAGAAGCTTTTCTTGAGTCTTTGGAAACAGACGGCCTCTTTACTTGAGCTGAGTGCTGATGATCTGGAGACCGCTCTGGCTTTTCAAGAGACAGTACCTAGAGGCAGTAAAAACATTAGTGGTCTGCATGATCATACATATTTATTTCTACCAGATTTTTGGTAAGGTAACACATTTTTGGCATGCTTTTGTGCCTTCATTTAGCATTAGTCTAACTTTTATTCATGCTTGCTGTCATGGGAATACTTCCGCACTGCAAAGCCCAACACCTGGTTCTCTGTACGGAAATTGCATATTAAAATTAATGAACTATTAAAACTACTCACTATTTTCCCCACTCATCTGGCATTTTCATCCTCATTATTCCTTCCCACAATATGGCGACTGCTGGTGCAAGAATCGTCTATTGTGCAGCTCTTGCCATCTGGAAAGCCTTCAAGTAGCTTTCTGCCTCATCTCTTTTCAAATTTCATCTTACATCAGATTTTTTTTTCCTTCTTGTCCATATCCCTTAATTTCACTCTCTTTAGATGTGCATTTCATGTATTCATCAATGTACAGTATATTTGCTCCAGAATAGTCTAATTTATCCCCAATTTTTTATATTTAACTCTGCAAAGTATTTTGGGGATACAATCTGTGTAAGAGATACTACCCAAAATAAAGTTGGATTTGAATGTATTGCAGCCTACTGTTAGTTATGCAATGTGCGGGGACAGAGCTTCCAATTCATCAGGACTCAAAACAGGGAGATCACCAATGTCCAACACAATGCACATCTACCTAGCTGTCTGCAACTTTATTTTGAAGTCACTTTTCTATGCCATTGACAAGCTGAGGACAACTCAGCACTGGACTAATGTTACAGAATACGCTTTTTGTAATTCTCAGTCTACATCGTCATCAACGTTAATCTCCACCCTTCCACAACTAAGAACAGCACACAGTACAATATGTTGTCCTTCCCTTAAAGCCAGAAAATACAGGCTACATGCTATCTCAACTCAAACATATCCTCGGTAAAAACTAGTGCTGCCATATATAAAGTGTAAAAAAGCTGAAAATGGCTGAGAACTTTAAATACTGGGCTATTACAGACTGCAAATCCCAGTGATGATTCAACCCAGAGATATGTAAAACAAAAGCAGCTCTCGACATGGTTGTAGTTGTTTCCATCACTTCACACTGACTCAGACATTCTAGGTTTCAGACGGACACACAGAAAGTCCTGGAATCTTATTATATACATGAATTAAAAAAGACCCTTATAATACCCTGAGTGCCATCTTCATGTTTATGGTGCTGTTTGGACCAGAATTGTTAAGCTGGAACCGCTGATGCATAGTTAGATCTTCACTTGCCAGCAGTTGGCTCAGAGGAAGCTTGAAATTTCCCAAAGAACACTGATGTTGTTCATCCTTGACCTAGAGCAATACAGAAGATAACATGCTCAGCTTTATGAAAACACTCAGAAAAAGAAAATAAAGTTATAATTTTAATGACAAGTTTTCATCATCAGATATAGTTTGCCCTTAACCCAGATTTGGTGGATCCTATATTTATAGGTGTGTCACTGCGGCAGGAAATATCAAAGAACCTTATGTGTTCAATATCCATTCACTCTCATCTTTACCTTCATTAGAAAGAAAACAGTCTAGCCTGAGCACTGATGCAAATAAGACAGAAGACCAATGATAATAGTTGTGTCCAGTTGGGCTGAAGACTAAATTTATAAAGCTAGAGTTTTCTGACAGTCAACTATATCAGACAAAAGTGAACTCAACAGTTAAGGAACAGCATTAACTCAACATTCCCCATCTTCTCTAGATCCCTGCAGCTGTCCACATGAGGCCTCAAAAGCATGAAGGGGTTTAATAGTTGGCCAAAGTAGGGAAGATCTCATGGAGAGAGCAACATGAAGGACCTGGGCATGATAAATAGAATAATATTGCTTCTGTAAATTAGTGTGTTATTGAAAGAGCTGCTTGTCACAGGATGATTAATTTAGTACATAAAAATGTGAGACATCACATTTGGTATATAGTTGGCAAGGGGAGGTTAGGTATAATTATTTTTTCTCCCTTTAACAAGCAAGCTCTCACAAAAGGTCATCTTTATGCTAGTTCTTAAATATTGTTAAAGTTTAAATTGTAGCGTTTGTTACAATATCTCCATGATGTCTGGCTCGTTAAGAGCTTGTGAACTATGGCTGCTAATCTGCAATGCTTTAGCAAAAAAGAATACATGAGGACAAAGAGATACCACACCTCAACTTCAAGGTCCTGCCGTTTGGGATTGTGAATGAAGAAAGTGAAGTGTTCCTCCCATACAGGTTCATTGGTCTTATAGCGAATCTGAAGGGGAAAAAAACCACGTTACATGTGGAGCATTTCTCTCAAACAAAGCTGGTGTTGAAGATGTCCTCTGTTTATACAACAATCATGTTATGAACTTGATCTACCCATAGGGGTGGCAAATGGGGTTAGCTCAAAGCACATATAGTTCAGTATATGTGCATATAGTCTATTTAATAAAACTTATTCTTAGGGCTTCTCTTTTTTGGGGTTTGTTAAATTTTTTAAAATATTTTTGGTTTTTAGGTAGATGTCCAAAAATCGGGGAGGAGGGTGTTGAGGCTTGTATATACTTTGTATATGCTGTATTGAGTTATGTATAAAGTTATGTATAATTATGCATATTATGTAAATGTAGAAACGTTACTCATTAGAGTAGTACATACTGTAATGACTAATCTCTTTATAATGTTCCTAGTGCACGTTAATGTAGTGCTGTTTCAAACAGCATTAAAGTGCACTAGGGAACCTTTAGTGCGCATCAGCAGGGTCTACAAAGACCAATTAATGAGCAACACATTACTGCATTTTAAAAATCACACCCCTGAAGTTTGCATTACTGCTCAGTGTAGACAAGCCCTTATATACAATTAACATTTCTGGTGTTTTTCGACTCAACATTGGATTTTTATTTATTTACTTATTATTGGGGATGTTTTATCCGTGTATATCACTTAAGACCTAAAATCAGAAGCCCTACTTATTTTGTAAGTTACATGGACTGAGAGTTCCACATTATTTCAATGTACTATATTGTGCAAAGTGTAATTCCAGTTGATGAACCTCCACCCTAGGTGGTGTTGGTCTGTGAACAAAGTAACTTCACCATAAGGTTCCAACTTATCTTCAGACTGGTGATTGTTCTTTCCCAGTCTTCCTCAGTGTCAGTGGGTGCACCAAGACTGGATGACACAACAAAACCGAATATCACTACTTCCAGTGACTGGTGAAAACTGCCATGTCATTTCCAGAAAGCAGCATTTTTTTGGAAAGACATTAAAAAGGGCTGTTATGTGGAGTTCAGGTTAACAATGTACCCATGATCTGTTTGTTAATATTCTCCTCCAGTTCTGAAATCAGTATCTATATGAATGTTGCATGTACAACATGCTGTCGGTCTTCTGATAAAATTTTCAATAAGATATGTGAACATCGATATAAAAAGGCAACCACCACTGGTAATGTGATCTCCAGTTTGGCCCATTGCATCTTTTGCTTAAAAATAGTCAGTTCGTTGTATTTATCTCACTGCTGTGTTGCTAATATTTGTCATTAATTTATTTGTTTTTATTTAAAGAAATTTTAGCGCTTGGTCAATATTTGCGGAGACTGAAGTCCTATTTATCTATAGAACTAGTTTAGCACATCTTTACAATGCAAGCTTCTATACTTAGTTTTACCAATGTGCTCTAACCCCAACCTGGAGAGAACACTGTTAGTGACAAGAGAAGGTTACTCACCCTGTGCAGTAACTGAAGTTCTTCAAGATGTGTGATCCTGTGCGTGCTCCAGTTCAGGTGTTGGTGCGTCCCTGCGTCATTGATAGGAGAATTTCAGCAGCAGTGCCCTTCCGGGTATTGTGCTGTCCCCGTCTTTCGGCATCATTGACACCTTATCCAGCACGCATGACCTGACCCCTCACAGTTTCTTCTCTACCATAGAGTCCATAAATTGAACTCCGAAGTAGAAGGGCGGAAGGTGGGCAGTGGAGCACCCACAGGGACACACATCTCCAAGAACCTCAGTTACTGCACAGGGTGAGTAACCTTCTATTCTTTTCTGAGTGCTGTCCCTATGGGTGTTCCACTTCAGAGGACTGTAGAACAGTGCCTCACATTGAATAGAAGGGGCTTCGGAGTTGTCTGCATAATTGAAGAAAGCACTGTTAGACCTAGAAGTGTCACTGAGCCTGTGCTCTGGGCGATTGTGTAGTGTTTTATGAACCTATGTTCAGAGGCCCAGATGGCAGATCTACATATGTCTATGAGTGGTATATTGTTCAAAAAGGCTACTGAGGTTGCTATAGATCCGGTAGAATGAGTTCTGATCCCCGATAGGAGTTGTAAGTTGTTTTGCTGGTAACAGAGGTGAATGCACCCTGAGATCCATTTTGATAGCCTTTCTGGCAGATCCTTTAGAACATTCCATGATGGAAAGGAAAAGCCTTGGAGATTTTCTGAAAGGCTTAGTTCTGTCAAAGTAGAACGCTAGTGCGCGTCTGATGTCTAGAGTATGTAGTAGAGCGTTTTCTGCACTCTCATGAGATTTGGGAAAGAAAGCAGGGAAATGGATTGGATGGTTTATGTGGAAAGAGGATAATATTTTGGATGTGTCCAGCAGAACAGTGGGGTGGGCGGAGGTATTGTTTCATATTCTCTGTGTGTATATAAAGTCTGCTGCAGTTTCCACGGTATGCATCCGATGAAGTGAGCTGTAGCTCACGAAAGCTCATGCTCAAATAAACTGGTTAGTCTCTAAGGTGCCAAAAGTACTCCTTTTCTTCATGTCCTTATTGAATATGGTATACAGCGGACAAGCCACAAGAACCCCATATCTCACAGACATGACAGGCCGATGTAATAGCGACTAAGAATGCTATGTTCATTGATAGGTGTGTCAGTGAACATGTTGGTAAGGGTTCAAATGGAGACCCGCTGAGGCATCATAATATCAGATTCAAGTCCCAAGGTGGTGTGGGAGCGCATACTTTAGGGTAAACATTCTGAATGCCCATAAGGAAGCATTTGGTGATTGGATGTGCAAATAGTGATGCCTTGTCAATCTTATGATGCTGCAAGATGTACTTTGATCGAGCTAATAGATAACCCCGAGGGTTTTAGCTCCACGATATAGACCAGTATCAAGGGGAGAGATGTGGTAATTGTTGTAACATATTTGCCCTGACCCCACCATATGGAAAATCTCTTCCACTTCTGAAGGTAAGTCTTGCAGGTAAGTTACTGTTTAGTAACACATGCTTAACCTGTTCTGAGCAGGCTAATTCATCATGATCGAACCATGTAGGAGCCTTGTCTTCAGCTGAAGTCTCTCCAGGTTTTGGTGGTGAACCTGTCCAGTGTCTTGTGAGACAACTGCATCTGAAGTGGTAGAGTGCATGATGCACATACTGCCATCTGCAGCAGGTAAGAGTACCAAGTCTGTCTTGGTCATGTTGGGGCTAAAAGTATGACCTTTTAGTACATATTTAGTACATGGTACATATTTTGAGTATCACCCTTGATAGACCTATCAGTGGAAATGTGTAAAGAAGTGGTGCTTCCCATTTGAGGAGGAAGACCATCACCTAGCAATCAGGGTCCCAGACAGGCTCTTGAGCAGAATTGTGGGCATTTGAAATTTTGTGATGTCACAAAGAGGTTGATGGATGGGTGGCCCCAAAGTTGAAATATATTTTGGAGGACTACTTTGTTCAGTTCCCATTCATCATCGTGGGAGAATTCTCTGCTCAATATGGCTGCTATAGTGTTCTGACAGCCTGGAAGGTAGGAGGCTGGGATGCTGATATTGTGTTGAATGCACCTATTCCACAGTTTCATGGCCTCGATTCATAGGTACTGGGGAGCCTGCTGCAATGCCTTCTGTAGGTAGCCCAGGGGTCCCAGTGAGGCCATTACATGAGGAATGGCATGGTTGGGCCATCCATGTGTGCCCATACCATGGCTGCATGTCCTGCCTATATTGAGGCCTCAATCTTAGGGTATGTCTATACTACCCGCTGGATCGGCGGGCAGCGATCGATCCAGCGGGGGTTGATTTATCGCATCTAGTCTAGATGAGATAAATCAACCCCAAAGCGCTCTCCCGTCAACTCTGCTATTCCACCAGGGCGAGAGGCACAGGCGGAGTCGACAGGGCTACGGAGTTGACTGCAGTGAGTAGATCTAAGTACGTCAACTTCAGCTATGTTATTCATGTAGCTGAAGTTGCATAACTTAGATTGTTCCAGTCCCCAATGTAGACCAGGCCTTAGAGGTCCAGAGGTTGGCGTTTGTCGTTTGTGAGGAATGTTGCCAAGAAAAACACACCCTCTTCCTCATTATCTTCCTCCTCACTGGAGAATGGAGGTGCTATTGGTGATATAGGCTATTCTGGTACTGTGCGCACCAGCGAGCTGTCAGTGCCAAAAAGTGGTGATTCTGGCATGGAGGATACTAACATGTCCTTCTGATGGAGAAGGTGACGCAGTACTGGTGGTTTTGGCGCCGAAGTGGTTGATGCTGGTGGATTCAGCAGTGCAGTCGACAGTGCTGATGGATTTGGCGGCAATTTGGTCAGTGCCGATGGCATCACTATTGTCGCGGTGCTTGAAGCTGATGGGGCAGATGATGGTGGCATAGCCCGTGTTGGCAGTTTCGTCTCCTTAAGTGGTGTTGCTGCTGCTGCTACGGAGGATATAGGCTTACTCCTGCCTCTTGTCTCCATGCCTGGGTACTGGCGATTAGCAGAGACCACAGTGCAGGTGGTGCTGGAGGATCCCGGTGCCTGATAGGTGTTTACCTGCGGTGTGTTCAGTACTGAGGAGAGGGATCTGGCTGGATACTGCTTATTTTTGATAGGCTCTCTCGGAGGAGAAGTTGTTGCTCGTTTCCACATTGATTTTTTAGAGGAGTGAGTCTTCCTCTGAGCAAAAGGTGAGGTCTCCAGGGATCTTTGTCCGGAGAGGGTCTGCTGCCCAGGGTCGGGGGCCAGGCGCAAAGATGACCCCATAAAGATGAGTTTGAGGCGCATATCCCTGTCCCTCCTAGCTTGAGCCTTCAGTGAGTGCATTTCTGAGGGATATGTGACTCACCCACGTAGCGGAAGCTGCATAAGTGTTCGTCTGATATGGGCATGGCATCCCGGCATGACAGACAGCGCTTAAATCCTGGTAAACGAGGCATAACTGAAAAAGTGACGGTTTGTTCCAGGTATAGACACTAAAACAGTCTATGAAAAAGAAAACATTTTTTTTAAACTGAAGCAGAAGAGAAGAAAGGAGGAAAGTAACTGACTATTAACTATTTTAACACTAAAACAAGCTAATGTTGTGACACTGCTGGGAGCTCCGTCTCTGCCTGAAGACAGTTGAGAAGGAACTGAGGGATTCAGGTCGTGTGTGCTTGATGAGGTGCCAATGGTGCCATGAGACGGGAACAGTGCATATGTGACCCAGATGGCACTGCTGTTGGAATTCTCTAATCAACAGCGCAGGGACGCACCAACACCTAAAGTGGAGCACCCAGAGGGACATCACTTGAAAAAGAACAGGTAGTTCTGATGATTATTATTTATTTATATTACCACAGCGCTGAGGAGCCCTAGTCATGGACTAGGACTCCACTGTATTAGGTGCTGTACAAACACAGACCAAAAAGGCAATCTCTGCGACAAAGAGATTATAACCTATGTTCATGCTCATTCAGTCTTTGGCCTCTCTCTGAGATGCCAGTAAGGATGCTAATTAGTGCCAATTGTGGGGGTGGTTTTTGGTTAGTTGGATAACTGGACATTAGACTGAGTCCACCAGCTCATTTCAGATAGATAAGACTTGAAATTGATTTTTGGTTACAACTTGCACTAGGGGCTAAAGGCTTGGTAGTCCACTGCCAAGCACATATAGTTAAGGACCCAAATGTCTCTGAAAGAGCTAAGTGTTGAGGACAGTAGCTTACCTTACTTTCCTGTGCCTTGTGTCCAACTGACAATAAGACAAGAGGGTTGGGGTTGCTGTTTATCTTCTTTCCTGACTGATAAAGAGAAGAAAGTGTAAACTTCATCTTAAGAAAATGCTATTACATTTCCCTCTACTTCAATTTCACTCCAGTATTTAATACCCCTCAGTCTTTGAACCCAATCTGTTTTTTTAAATATCAAAATTGTATGCACTCTGCCATAAGCATTTTTACTATCCTCAGTATTTAACAGAAAGCATGATCTGCACACATTTACATGGTTGGTGGCTTCTTAGCTGCTTAACATACAGCAACAATACAGACTCACCCATCCATAGTAGACTAGTTTAAGAACAGTGCTACAAGCAAGTTGGGGTTTCAGAGTCCTTCCAACTGTTGTTCTCTCGCTACCCTTTGAATGAAACTGTTTGGAAAAGGGCAACCTCCCAACCTTGTAATGAGCATTACAACTGACAGAGTGTCATCAGAACAACAAAATGAACGTTGCGGTTTGCATGCTGATGGAAGATATGGAGAAAGTGCCAACTCAGGAAGCTTACTTTATGTACAATGCTATTGTATAATTAAACTGGATTTAACACCAGGTCATCAACATTTCTCCTTTTTGGGTGGGAAGAATGAAGGTGCACTGTAATGTACCCGATAGGTATTTCTATAGTTTACCAAATACTCTTTATTAGAGAATCATTCAACTCCCATCTCTGAGCCTAGCTCACAGCTGCATAGTATTAGCTCAAACTGTAAAAATAAACATTAATTTAGAATCAAACTATATAAAATAGAAATATTTCTAACCATGTATTTCCATAACACATTTTAGATTGGCCTATCAAATAAAAATTTAAGCCAGAGAGAAAAGTTAGACATAAAAGATAATCATCTCAAGAGGTTGTTAATGCAATTTAAGAAAACAGTATACAAGGTTAATTTATTTTAGATTTTACCCAAAAGAGATTAATGAGATTAGACATAAATTAAACAGAAAAGTTAGTTGAACCCTACTTAAAACATGCAAGGTCACAAAAATGTACTTTATGATTGAATCACTACTCTTGTTTTGAACTTAAGTATTAAGAATCAGTTCATGTCTCATATTAATCTTCTACGTCTCATACTTCCTATGATATGATTCTTATCAGATACATTTTGCTTATTGTCAGAATTTCCTTTAAAGCACAATGTTAAAGGAGTATTCCTTTCATGGACAATGCTCAATTTCTGTTTTTAAACTTTAAATATTTAGTCCCACCCAAAATAGTTGGAATGTAAGTGTTCAGGGAATACAATGAAAACAAGATTAAAATCCATCAACATAGTTAAAGAATGCTATCTGCAGACTTAAATAAGGAAGATTTATTTTGATTTTTTTTTTTGTTTCACAAAATGTTGCCTACAAATGTATTTTCTTTGTAGAAAGATGTAAACAACAATAGCGGCATTAGCAAAAATTCTTATAACTAATACTGACTATACAGTGGCTTTACGTAATCATTTTAGTCCTAATGAAATAAATGATATTGTGGGCATGCGTGCGCACCACCCTCCCACTTGCCTCCATAATAGATATCTTTGGCAGGTTGAATTTACTGTTCACAGGAATGTCAGCATCTAAACTTGCAAACTGCTATTTCAACAAGTTTTTCCAATTTCCACCTTATATTCATGCTGTTCTCAAATTATTCTCTAAATCTAATCTCTGGACTTTACATGCAATATGTCTGGACATAATATAATCTATGTGTGTTTATGTATTTATGACCCAAAGAATTTTTATAAAAATCAAATCAAGGAAAAGAACATTTTAAATGCATTATTTTTTAAACTTTCTTTCATGTAAGAAACAAATAAAATATAATGCAAGACAAGGATACATTCAGAATGTATTTAAAGTGTATTGACACGACATTAATTCAAAATTGACATGCAACTCCTCAATAGAGAAAATTAGTATTTAAAGTTCTCTATTTTTTAGAGCAGTCACTAAAGCAGAGATTCTTAAAGATTTCAGAAATTAACAATAGAGAGACTGTACTTTTCATATCATAGTGTCAATGAACACAGTTTTTAAGAACTTGTATATATAAGTCTTATAATGAGGTGGAGCTCAGTTTCTGATACATCTCCTTAAGGCTTTGATTCTCCAATCAGAATACTCATATGCTTACAGTTAAGCAAGTACTTTGTTGGGTTGGGACAAGAGTGCTCAACATCTTGCAGGACTGAGCCCTGAATGGAAACTGACAGCTTCTAGGGAAAACATCCAACTGAAAACGTACCTTAGAAATCCAACAGGACTAAAATATTGTGTTTATTACCTATTTCTGAATGAGTAACCAAGTCTTATTCGGCGTGTGGGAGGTGTCAGCTTTGTTGATGAAGTATTACTTTAAATCAGAATTCTAAAGCCAACTATGCATCATTTAGTTGATTTAGAGCCAAATTCTCACAGACCAAAATACTCTGTTTATGTCTTGACCATGTCATTTACTTCTTGGTGCTAGGAATTAAATATTCTGGCATTAAATGCATTGCTGACAATAGAACTTCCATCCACTTTTGGCAGAGACATGTTGCAGACATTTGTGCGTTTTCAATTAACTTTGTGACCTTAAATGGAAAACTGTATTAGTTTTACCTTTAGGGCTTTCTGAACAGCAGCCTTCTTCAAGCCATCAGGGTTAAAGTTTAATGGATTATTCTTTTAAGTCAGAAGAGAATATATGAAGGGTTAATAAGTTGTGCAATGAAGCGATTACACTAGGTTAATTAATTAATGACATGACACAAATAAAAAAAATTCCCCCCAAAACAATGAAGCAAGAATAACCAAGTAGAAGTTACTTCAAAATAGCTCAATAAAGTCTTTTGTTCTTCTCTCCTCTTCTACTACAAGTAGTCTGCTTTTAAAATACACTCATTTTCTTTCTATCCTTTTATATTCTCCTGTATCATTTCTGTTAATATGCAAAAAGGCACCCAGGTTTACTAAAAGGATTATATGAGGTGCTGCTTTTCCCAAAAGCTCTTTTATACATTGCTCTTTCCTATTATGGGAAAATATGTTTTTTGAAATACCACAACACAGAAGCTGACACAAAGAAAGATAAATCAAATGGGGATGCGAGAGAGAGTGCTTTTATGGGAAAATAAATATATAATTATTCCAAATATTAATAAGGCTTAGTTCATTGTAAATGTAAGCATTTTCATCTTCTTTTCTTGTTCTTCTTTTTCTTTGCCAATAGACCAATGCAAATATCTTACATGCTACTGGGAATGCAACATATTTTACTAGTTTGAACTGAGGATGTGCAAATCTATCAGCAATAGAAATCTGAGCAGATTTAAGGAATGACAATTCAGCCCTCTGACCATTTTCCACGAACTAAACAAGGTTTCTCATTTTACTTCATTAATAGTCATATTATCCTTGAAGTAATGCAAGCAAACTGTAAAACATAAAGGGAAATTTGCATTGCCACCAACTCAGGAGGGGGTAATTTTAGGAATTAAGTAAAGGGTTTTTAAATAAAGGAAACAAAAGCCTTCCAAGGTTTTGTACCATCCTATTCCTATTTTGTACCTATCCTATTCAAGCACAATATCCCACTGATTGCAATGGGGAGTTCTGCTTAAAAAGCTGGGGCATGTGGCAGCCCAGGAATTAGCACTAGCAGCTTTTCAAACATGCCACACTTAAGACAGGACGCAATGCTACCAGTAATTTGCCAAGGGAAAATCCGTCTAAAATTCAAATGCACTGCTGACTAAAATTAAGTGTCAGTTCTTTCTGAAAAGAAGAAAAAACAAATTCTTTAATATTCTTGTTGTGAAGTCATTGGCCATATCCTGGCTTAGGAGAGCATGTACTATAGTATTCCTGGCATTGAGTTTAGATGTTTGTGTTTCAGTATGAATAGAAATGATCAAGGAAATGACCAGAGATCAATAAATCATGATAAAAAGAAAAAAAGAATTGTGGTACTCTATAAAGACAAGATACTATATTCTTACTTAGTGGGATGATATTAAAGAATATCCAACTGTTTATGTGTAGATGTACTTCTCTGAAAATATTATACTTCATAGATCCTCAATTCTGACTTTTGGACACATCTGTTGTTTTTAGCAGCTCATGTAACTTGGCTTTCAGTGAAACAGTGAATATTTTCCTCTCCAACACTGTTCTGGGCAACAATGTAACAACTGTCTCATACATAGCTACACTGTAAATTATAAAGAGTGTGTGAGACAGAGAGGACTACTAATTGAGATGCCAACCTTGATCTGAGACTTGTAGGGATGTTTATGAAAAAAATTAGGGAGGCATTTGGGTGCTTGGACATCTCTCTCCCGCTCCCCTCCCTGCAGAAACTGGGACATCTCTCTCCTCCCTTCCTCTCTCCTCAGAGAAACCAGGACCTCTCTCCCTCCTCTTCCCTCTGGCAAAGGAGAGTGGACAAAGGACCCAGGCTTACCCCTGTTACGCCCTGACCTCCATCCCAAAACAGGGAGAAGGGAGGATTGGCCCTAGGAAAGCTGCAGTCCTGTGCCACCAAGGGCCCTTAACTACCTTGGCCAGTCCTGGGCCTGGACCTCCTTCCCAGGTTGGTCCTTCCTCCTCTTCCACCTTCTCTATTACATTCCCTCTCTTTTTAATCACTTCCTCCTCCACTAAAGACTATGCAGTGAGGGTTCATGGCAATCATCAGTGGTGCTTGGGGCACTGGATTCACTGCCCAAGCCACAGGCTGTGTGCTGAGCTCTAATTGACCCTCATGGACCCTGCTGGCATACTCTAGGTACCTAGAACATGTTAACGTAGTCCAGCAGGGTCCACACAGGGCAGTGAAGAGTGCAATATGCAGCCTGTGGCTTGGGTGGTGAATCCACCCATTCCAAATCACTATGACTTGCCTACTATCAGACCCTCACTGTGTAGTCTCCCTCACCCTAGCTGGAGGTCAACTAATGCCTTGAAGCATAACGACTAATTACTTCTGTATCTCATAAATCCTTCCTGTGGTCTCAAGTGTGGTTCCAGAAACTTCTGAAGCTCTGAGAGCATCCTTTGGTGATCTATGGAAAATACTGACCTTGGCAACAGTTGTATTGAACTCGGGGTGTGACCTGTACAAGACCTGTACAAAATCAAAATCCAAAGGCAGACACATTTGCAACCCAGTACTCTGAGCGAAAAAGGACACTGCATGTCAATACTAATGAAAATTTTACCCACTAAGTGACTTATAAGCTGAGTCCCATTTTTGTAAGTGTCTTGGGCACCTAAGGCACTTTTGAAAAGGGATTTAGGCTCGTTAGTCACCTAGCTGCTTTTGTAGATTTTATCCAGTGACTAAAAGGGAGATATACCTGGAAGAGATGTCCTATGTGAAGTCACACACTAAAATCTAAAAAGAAGCAACAAAAATAGAAGCTTTCGACCAAAATTTAACATTAATATTTCCTTTACATCTTGTTTTCAGGTAGTAGAATAATTTTTATTGAAGAAAACACCAATTACCTTGAAATTTTAGTACCAAGAAAATATACTATAGTATATGTTTTTATGCTTAGGCCTTTTTATTTGTAAATTTAGATATTTAATTGTATTATAGATTTTATTAGATGAAGTGTAAATATTTATGTACAGTTCATATGATTTGGTATTTGAACCTTAAACAGAAGGATATTAATTGAAAGGACCAGGCAAACAGCTGTCTTTTGGTCCATCACCATTGTGTTTGGCTTAGATCAAATAAGAGACGACCAGCAATACTTTAATCTGCACATCCTCCTAGGCTTATTCAGCTCTCTCTGGCTCAGGAACTCTGAACCTGAATACACACATGGCTTCCAATCTCTAGTTGTTTATAGCAGTGTGTGTATTTAAAGAGTGTGTGTAGTGTAGCTATAGCCGTGTCCATCCCAGAATATTAGAGAGACAAAGTGGGTGAGTAATATCTTTTATTGGACCAACTTCTTTTGATCTTCTTCAAAAGAAGTTGATCCAATAAAAGATATTACCTCACCCACCTTGTCCGTTTAAAGATTCTGTTAAAATACAAGACTATTCAAATGCAAAGGCAGCCATCAGTTTTCCGTGAACCCTACAGCGTTCAATGCAATCACAAAGTACTTCTGTCTATACTATCACCTATGTCAGTATAAGTTATCTCACTCAGGGGTGTGACTAAGCCACCCCTCTGAAGGACATAAGTTACACTAACCTAAGCGCCGGTGTGGACAGCTCTATGTCAATGGGAGAGCTTCTCCTGCCGACATAGCTGCCGTCGCTTGTTGAGGGTGGATTAATTAAGTCAATGGGAGAGCCCTCTCCTGTTGATTTAGAGTGGCTCCACTAAAGAGCTTACAATGGCACAGCTGCATCGGTGCAGTTGTGCTGCTATAAGCGCTCTAATGTAGCCATAGCCTTAGGTAGTGACGGTCCCCACTAAATGGGGCCATTGCTGGCTAACAAAGACTATTTGAAATAGAGAAAAGGAATTGGAATTGGCATAACAAAAAACATAATGGTGTGAAATAGAATTTACAATCGTCTTTGGAGTTTGGGGAGCACAAAGAGCTACAAAGAACTTTTTATCAAAACCTGAACCAGGTGAGGGGAGATTGCAAGTTCTCATAAATACTGCTATATCTCATTTTAAGACTGTGACAAAGGAGGTTGGCTGTGGATGGTTTATCATCGTTTCATTTCTCTGGTACTAAAAGTCAACATTTCGTTCACAGTATGCTGATACAGTATGTATTTTATTACTCCATGAATCTAACAATCTAAGTAAAAGCTCTTACTAGTTAATAACCTACACATCTTGGATTTCTTATCATAGAACATAATTTACTTACCAGATATGTTATAATAATAAATGAAATTTTAAATGTCTAAAATGCAATAAAAAGGTCGCACAAAAACAAACGCACACTGGTTGAAACCATGCAGCAAAACAAATTGCATGCTCTGTCATTCCACTATAGAGTCAGTGGCTTTAGTAGAACTAATCCACACTCTGGCAAGTAAACAAAATAAACATATATATAACACCAGAGAACTCACAAATAGTGCTCTATAGAGTGAGGTAGTGTTTTCACAAAAGACTAGTCCCGATGCTCTCCTTTCTTTTAAGTATCCACACCCAAAGTTTCCCTCGTAGATACTCTTAGGAAGATGGAAATGGAAGGAGAAAGAGAGTGATGGGATTGTGGCAGAATGAATGCACAAGCAGCTTTACTATATAGGAAAGTTAAGGAAAACAGTCAAAAGATTCCAGAATAACTGCAAGATGTAACATATAAGTAAATGTTTCCCATCATATATTTTTTCATCAAGTAATTCCACTTCTTTAGCACTGCAAGGCAGGTGTTTTCAAAGTTATTTGTGTATTTAAACTATATCAATACATTGTACTCGTACAGTACAGTAACCATGAGAGGATCCCTCAGTGATCTTCAAACATTCTCCTGGCTTACCCTGGATATTCCACATTTATGTTTTAACATGACAAGTCCTACTAAGTACGTGAAGAATGACAAGCCCTCTTCTATGCCATTTCCAGTGTAAGATAGAACACATCTAACATCAGTCTTTGTGGAGTCTGAAAAGTTTAAGATCTTTTTCCTCAAATGCAATGCTTTGTAATTCACAACGGGAAGGCAATACCATTAACAAGCCATCTTTGAACGCAAAAGCGACATTTCTTTATAGAGATAGCTATGGCTAGGGATTGAAAAAAATATTGTTAATGGAAAGCCTTCTGACTAAAACTAAATGCCTCTGACTGGGATTACCTACAAAAACATGTGGGTCTAACACCAATGCCTTAGATCTGAAATGTACTACTGATCAAGGATGGTATAAGTAAACTTTCCTTGTTCTGCATCACTAATAGCTGTCAATGCTGAAGAGATTCAGTTTCCAACTAACAATTACACAAAATTATTCCATTGAAAAATATTTGCACATTGAGAAGAGTCGGACGCCTTTCATGTTTTGTCTTGTAAATATTATTTCATACCAGAATTAGGGTGGACACATAGAAGACAATTTGCCACCTTTGGACAATTCCAGAGCAGAAAGACACTCTTGTTCTTTGCCTCTTCCTCATATAAGAAATATTCCTGCTAGAACTTTCAAGATTGTTATTATAGCAGAATAATTTGGCATCTATAACAATCTTTTCAGTCTCTCTTTAATGGAGGTCTTTCCATATCACTAATAATATTTTTCACCCATCTGTGAATTTTTTCAATTTTTGTTGTATCATTTTTGCGATAGGGTATCCAGGACTGAACATAGCACTGTAAAGGAGAGCGTACCATTGATTTATATAATGGCATTTTTAATATTTTCAATTCTATTTTCTATTCCACTCCTTATGATCCTAAAATTTTGTTTGCTTTTTTGGCAACACTGCAGAACAAGCTGAGGTTATCGCTGAACTGTTGGCAGCAACACTCAGGTCTTTTTCCTGAGTGGATAGCACTCCTCAAACTGCAATGCAGAAAGGGCAGTCATATGCTCTGGACAGGCAGTATATAGACAGTATCAGCCAGGGCCTATTTTCCTCATTAATGGAGTTAACTAAAGAGAAGGCAATCATGTTTGTACTTGGGACAAAAATTCACATTATTCTAGTACTGAGGAATCAGTGTTCCCTATCAGATTATGCCTTGAGGTTTTACTACCATATAAAGATGAATGCTACAAACTCCTACACTCTGAGCTAAAAATATTGTCTCAAAAAGCAGGCAAATCTCAAATTTATTCTGAGACATAATTTTTTTTAAAGACTCAAATTCTAATATGACCTTTTTGAGGGAAATAAGACTAAATTAGATGAAGCTATTGGATGTTTACAGGAAGCAGGAATATGAAGAAGTCAGAGTCAGAGTTGAGGCAGATTCCCCAACAAGTGCCTGGCTACCTGCTGGGGAAGCTGCACTAGTATGGAGAAGCAGAGCTTTAAGGAAAGGGGAAATAGAGAAGTAACAGATTTTGTTGTGTTTTACAATATTTTCTATACATACACACACTCAAAACTTGGCTCTAATTTGAGTAAAACCCAGTAGTTGAATAATTATTCAAAATAGACAGTAGGGTACTATTTCTCAAAGACAAAAGTAGATGGTAGACAAATACTTTCCTAAGTGCTGGAGTACTATACAATAAAATTAAACTATATAGACAGATTCCAGAGACTTCCTGTTGAGTAACGGGTAAATTCTATGTGGATTTATGCCCCATTCATTTCTAATGAAGTAACAAGGTAGCCTCAGGGTGCAAATCCACACATGAAGTTTCCCTTTATAGTTTATACAAACTATCAACACAATTTCCAACCAATTGTTACTTTATAAAAAAATACAACCTATGCCAGAGTATATATGAACTGACTTGTGAAATGATGTTTGAGGAAGATAGGAATGGGGACGACTTGTTCAGCATGTTTAGAGTTATATTTTCCATCTTTCCATTTAAGCCATCTTTTAAGTGACACTAATTAAAAAAAGTATTACTTGTATAAATTTTCACACTTTTATCATACTTCCTTTTCTTGGTTTGAAAACCTTATGGGGTTAATGTTTTAGCCAACATCATAGCTACCAGTTCAACTGGAGGGAAAACCCAATGGTATCCTTCACACTCCAACTTAAGATATCGTTCATTCTGTTCCTGTTATCATTTATAAGTACGAAAACCACTTCAGTAATCTGTGGCCAACTACAAGATAACCAGCCCTTCCTACCCTTGGGCACCTTTATATATACAAGTATAATTGAAACTAGTGCTCACAAATTTATTCTTCACTATGGAACAGCTCCTAAGCCCAAACACATATAAGTCGGCTTGAACTCAAGGTAATGGGAGCTGCCCACTTCTCTTTTATAGGCTGGTCCATACTATTTTCTTTAGAAAAATATTACATAATAAAATATTATGCCAAATCCATCAAAGGAGCATTCTTTTAAAAATTACCTTGATTAAACAGCAGACTTTATGAAATACAGTTTACTACATTGTACTAATTTCTGAGAGACATGGACCATTACATTGTACACGGGAAAACATGAACAAGAGTGGAAAACATGGCATGTGTGTTAGTGAAGCAGTGCGGCATACTATTAAGCAAGAAGTGCTAGAAGGAAGTAACAGCCATCTAAGGCGTGGACTACTATCAGAATATGACTTACTGGTAGATTTCTTGCTGAATCCAAATAGAGAATAAGCAATGCAGAAGAAAGCCCATCATTGGCTTGGTCTTTATCAGCTTTAATGCTCGACAGCACCTAAAATTAAAGAATATATACTAAGCATGTTTCTATACATGCAAATAGTAATACATCCCTGATTAATTTTTTTCTTATGCACAAATACATCAAAACACTTGCTTATAAATAATAGTATTCATAATTAGCAAATCAAATAAAAATGTATATAGTGATAAAAGTTGTAATAAACAATATAGCTGATTTATAAGACAAATTACATCAGGTGTAAGATTAAATAGGAGTTCCATCTTCTTGAAGGTCTTCAGATGATTTTATAGTATTGCACACATTACTTATGAACTTCAAGCACTGCTTTTCCCATACGTTTTCTCTGATGTCTAATATAGCTCCTAATTAAATGAAATTAAATAAAACAAATAGCCAGCAATTTTTGCTAAATGTATCCTATTTCTTAATACTCTATATAAGCAATACACTGATAGTGAAACTGTCTCCACTGACAGGAGTTAGGAACTCATTTGTTTCTTACTTCCACATCAGAAGATGCACAAGTTCCTGCTGTTACCTTGGGAGGTAATTTTACATTTTGGCAGGTAGTTCTTTTAGTATGTTGTTAAACACTCAAAAGCTAAATTGAATGGATTTCATGCAGTTATACCAAACTAATTTGCTAGCATAGGCCTGAGTGCAATGTATTGGCAGTATTCCCATGATCATGCCTCTTTTACAGCAAACATAAGACACTTCGTATTAAGGATCCTGAAAAACAGAATTTTTGTGGATTCCCAACTCATGGGGCATGTCACAATGGAGATAAATTTATAGCTTCATTAGTAAAGACTTTAGCCTTGAGTCTAAACCACCTATTGTTCATTGTTAGTAATCATTCGGTACAAACGCCACATTAACTACTTGTTTGCAATGTTGTTGTAGCCATGTTGGTTCCAGGATATTAGAGAAAAAAGGTGGCTGAGATAATATCTTTTTAGACCAACTTCTATTGGTGAAACAGACAAGCTTCTGAGCCTCACAGAAGAGGAGCTCTGTGTAGTTCAAAAGCTTGACTCTTTCACCAACAGAACTTGGTCCAGTAAAAGATATTATCTCACCCACCTTGTCACATTAACTACTTAACTGTCTGTTATCAACCTAGTCCATTAACCTCCTAAATAGAAGAGCAATTCCTCCCTTAACAGAGGAAAGTTGATATGTGTTGATCCAGACAAAATACTATCTTCAGAGAATGCTATTTTTAGATAAATAAACCTGTCTTCTCTAAAGATTTTCTATAGATCCCGAAGTCTTTTCTTAATTTTGGGGGGATAAATTCTAAGCCTAAAATGATCTTGATTTTAAACCTGATTTGAGATCAGCTAATCAGCTCTCACTGTCAGTTTCAAGCATAAACACTAAGGAAAGTTGCCGAGAATTCTCAGTGGCGAGCACTACCTTTTATTTTTTCCTCCTTTTGGAGGTCCAGCAGAATTTGGTAAGTAGAAAGGTATAGTTTATTAAGATTAATTTTGTTTAGCATTTGGTTGACAATTTAGTATTGTTTTAGCTTTTGTTCCTTATGTAGTTTTATAATTATCATGGTTTTCTGGGGATTAACATTTGGCACAAGGTGAGACTGAACATAGTGGCTGTATGAAGGTTGGTCAATTGTATTTTAAAGCTTTTTGTATTCAATGTGCCTTGCTGCCATGGCAATAGACTCTACAGATAACATTTTCAAAAACACATTTAGACACCCATTTCCCATTGAAAGTCAGTGAAACTGAGGCACCTTTGAATATTTTACTCTGGATTAAATTAATAAACAAACATGAAAGTAAAAAGATGGCAGGAATGGTGAAAGCCAATCATAAGAAAGCTTGTCTACAGACCAAAAGGTAGATAACAGCTAACAGCTCTGCCAACAGGCTGGTCTTCCATAAACAAAAAAGATTTGAACATGATGTTGAAGATTCAAGTTAATGGGCATGATGCTCATCTTTACTTTGCAGTCAGTAAGGACCAAGACAAGTTGTTTACTAGCTAATCATGATTAAACCACAAAGTTGTGGTGAGAATCAATTAACTCAATTCTTTGCAACCATGCTAATAAATGATAACATACTGTAGTAATATGATCCCAACAAAACTCAGCTTAATCTACAGCAGTCTTGTGTCTCCGCAACTCCAGTCCAGGCTGCCTCCTGATAAGAGACTGTCAGTTTTAAGATTTTTTTACGCTGTTTGGAGCCAGAAATAATGTATTTCCCCAGTGATTTTCTTCTTCTCTAGATGAAGATGTACCATTTCCCCCCTTTCTTTCTCATGTAGTAATAACAGACATTTTTATTTTTCTCTGTGCACCAGCATCAATGCCATATTTGGCAGGAGTCTGTGAATAGCTTTCAATAATATTGGTTGTAGTAATTCATTCCAGAAAGTAGTCATTGCTCAAACTTTTTTTAAAATTTAATTTAATCTAATTTAATTTTAGTGTGTCACAAAGTTCTGGCTCTTTTCTGGTGACGAATGGTAGATTAAAAAAAGTTACATACAGGACAGTCTTCATCATTTTTTAAGTATTTTAGTAATATCAGTTTATTCGCCTGAATAGAGTGTTAGTGTTTCTTTAATAATTACATACGTAAAAATAGAAAAACAAATAAAAAGCGACTTGTTAACTCTAAGTGTATATGATAATTTATTAAAGTATGCCAATGCAACCACAGATGGTTACATGAAACAGTGCAGGATATACAACACATCTGGAGACTTTGCCTTCAAGCTAGGCTCATTATTAACCAAGCTATGCCCATATGCTATGTAATTTAGGAACCGAGCACCATTAAGCATATTTATTGCATCTGTTAAGAATATTCACTGTGTCTAATAAATCAGGATACTGAGCACTCAAAATCCATAAATGTCTTTACATACTATATGCAGGGATACTGGTGCAATCTTTTTATCTGTTTTTAAAGATATGCTCTTTAAAAAAGCTGAACGTTCAGCCTTTAAGGATTATTAGGATCTTTGAAGCTGTTACTATGGGTAGCTCTTTTAAAACTGAATTCCATCAGTGAGAAGTTTCTAACTAGCAATGTGTATTTAAAGATGATCTCATATTTCCACAAAGCTTCAAAATATTTTTAATTCACAAAAAATAGTATAATTGCTACGTAAAAATAAATCCATAAAGAACTAAATTAGTTGCCTGGTGCTACAAGACAACTAAATCTCACAAAGCCATAGTTTTCCTTTAACCATTGTCCCATGATCTTTAGTAATTCTGCTACAACGTCACAGATGCAGCTTGGGTCACAGACAAATCGGACTTGTCTGAAAGGTTCTAAAGCTGTATCTACAGGAGTAACACTACCCGTCTCCCCAATCTTATTATATTTAGAGGACTGGCTCATTTAAAATTTTAACACAGAAAGAAAAGGCAGTGAAATTAGGATAAAGGACCTTGCTTCCGACTTTAATACCTTGTCAAGATTCTCAGCCGTTGGCATCAATGTAAGCCATTCCAGTTTTAAGTGCAATTTTCCTTTGGAGACTTCATCCAGAGTGAACCACTGCAAACAAAGCAAATTAAGCAAAATGATAATAAATAGCTAAGAGTTCACCATTTCATGAACAGCTATCATTACAATTGGCTAATTGACTTCTTTTTAATTGTAAACTAGAATAAATCAAGAAGAGCTCTAATCTGCAGAGTCTGAAAGGTGAAAGGATTCAGAGATGTTATGTGCTCCATTACATAAATGACTAAGATATAATAACACAACTGGTCAGCTCCATAACATAAATTAGCCAGTCATGCAGTCCCAATTTCTTGCAGCACCAAATGCTGTAAATCATTGGGATAATTCTTAAAAAAAAATTTAAAAGGTGTCTGGGAATTACAAACACAATACAATGTTACAGTAAATCCATAAGACTGCTGCTGTATGGCACAAAATTCCACTCCATGATCAAAACTGTGTAACAGGTGTTACTTTAATTAGTTTGACAGGTCTAATAGCACTTCATCTAGGCAAAAGAAACTATTCTACTGAGCTTTTGCTTTTTACAAAGACCAAATCACAAAAAACACATCAATCCTTCTGATGCTTAATCCCTGCTTGCATACGCTGGCATCCCTAGGCATGGTGTGACAAAAGTTGAAGGCCCTCGTCCTGCAACCTTCACTGATCCAAATCTCTCACTCCTTTGACTAATCCCAATGAAGTCTTTAACAACTATAATCCATGGGACAAGACCATGGGACATGCCACTAGAGTTCACTCATGTGTAAGGACTGCAAGACTGATTGCCATGGGGGAAAAAAAAGGGCAAACAAGTGAGTACACAGCAAGAGTTTTCTTATCAAACAGTGATAGACTTACCTCATCTAGGAGGCGTTCCTTCTCAACTTCAGTTAGATCTATCATTAGACTAGAAGAACAAAAACACTTTAGAGGGGAATCACAAAGCCTAGCATAGGACTTGAAAAACCCATTTATCCTGGCAAGCTTAATTTTGCAGCAGCATAGGCGCCGATTCTGTGGGTGTTCTAGAACTGGAGCACCCATGGAAAAAAATAGTGGGTGCTCAGCACCCACCAGCCACCTGCCGATCAGCTGTTTGGCGGTGTGTGGGAGGCACTTGGGGGAAGGGGAGGAGTGGGGGCAGGAAGAGGCAGAGTGAGGGTGGGGCTTTGGGGGAAGGGGCGTAATGGAGGTGGGGATGGGTCTTGGAGCAGAGCAGGTGTGGAGCACCCACCAAGAAAAATGAAAGTCAGCACCCGTGTGCAGCAAGTTCCTTCTCAAGAGAGGAGCTGGGAGAAAAGCAGCAGAATGGTCAAGCACTACTACTCCTTTAACATGGCAAAGGGAAGTCAGGGAGCCAAGTGGCTAGAACAAGATCAGAGGGGATGACAAGGGAACAGCATGACTGAGCTGCTGCTCTTTTTACAATATGGCGTGGGGAAAGTGAGCCGAGAAGCCTTTGAGCTGCTGCTTCTTTAAAAGTGCCAGGGCAAAGCAAGGAGTGTTGGCCCAGTTGTAGAGAAGGAACTAGAGGGAGGGAGGGTAGGGCAAGGAATTCATGTACATTGAAGAGACCAGCAGAGGCAGCACAGAAGCCTTGTAAGAGGTAAGATGGCAGAATTATTTGAAGGAGGAGGGATGGAATCTATTGTGGGACAAAAATGTTTTTTTCATGGGGAGGTGCAGCGGATGAGCATTTTGTTGGGGAAGATGTGGCAGTTCAGGTATTTTTCACACAGTCTATCAGGGTTAGTTCTTGGACAAGTAAAGTGTCAAGGTTTCTTTTCAAACTCTGCTTACAATGAAAAAAAGTGCAGTTATTTGGTTATTTGAAGCTATCTTTACTTTGTCTGCAAGGAAATACTTATATATTTATACACACACACACACCCACCCATAGGTTTGACTTTGCAATGATATCTATTTCCATCAAGCATTTAATTTTTTCAGTCCAGAGTTAGACATTTTTAGAAAGAATATTCTGAAAACATGATTTTGGCAATCAATTGATCTTTAAATATTTATGGTAAATAGGCCCAATGGCCTACGATGGGATGTTAGATGGCGTGGGATCTGAGTTACTACAGAAAATTCTTTCCTGGGTATCTGGCTGGTGAATCTTGCCCACGTGCTCAGGGTTTAGCTGATCGCCATATTTGGGGTCGGGAAGGAATTTTCCTCCAGGGCAGATTGGAAGAGGCCCTGGAGGTTTTTCGCCTTCTTCTGTAGCATGGGGCACGGGTCAGTTACTGGAGGATTCTCTGCTCCTTGAAGTCTTTAAACCACGATTTGAGGACTTGAATAGCTCAGACATAGGTGAGAGGTTTTTCGCAGGAGTGGGTGGGTGAGATTCTGTGGCCTACACTGTGCAGGAGGTCAGACTAGATGATCATAATGGTTCCTTCTGACCTTAATATCTATGAATCTATGAATAAACTTGTACAAAATGTTAGATTGCTTAAGAATTAATTCACTTCTTTTAAAGTGTTTTCATATGCAAATAGAGGTCAATTTTATCTATAGAATGGTACTCAATAGTCACATATATGTTTAGGATTCCAGAATACATATCCAGGGGATTAGGGAATTCTTATATTTACTTATTTACAATTTTTTAAAAAGATAAACGTTATTTTTAAATTTTATTTTACAACAAACCTCAATATATGCAAGAATTCCAACTGAGTATTTCAGAACATTTCATTTCTTTGGCCGTATTTAACAATAGATATTCCTGTTGTATTATTTACCTTCCCAGAAAGTCATCTTTGTCTGGATCTTCATCAAAGAGCTCAATCTCCAGCTCCTGTCCGGGATTTTCATACACTAAGGCCTAGGAGTATAGTAGTTATTAGCAGATAGACGGATGAGATTACCTAGTCATTATTACTATAGCAAAACATTTGTGAAACATTATGAATCATAGAATCATAGAATATCAGGGTTGGAAGGGACCTCAGAAGGTCATCTAGTCCAACCCCCTGCTCAAAGCAGGACCAATCCCCAATTAAATAAATGAACCACTGTGCATTTGTCACCACACAAAGCAATGATAATACATAAATAATAAATATTTAATCTGAATTTGGGGACCAAGTCAACTATTTTAAAGTGATTTTAGCATCCAAATGCTGAAAACTAGATGCATTATAATGTATCAGTAGCATTATCTAGAGTTAACAGACTAGGATGAAGTTTTAGACTTAACACAGCACTTCCTGGCTTTAGAAAGACTCACTTATTTTAATTAACTGTATATCCATGTTCCTGTAGGTGGAAATATGTATGCTACTGCACTGTGATTTGATTTAATATTCTATTTTTCTGTTAAATGTGATAAAAATCTCTTGATTTGTGTGTGATGATGGCAAAATTTAATGACAGATCTTCCCTGAAAAGAATGGGATGGATCTAGCCCACTCTGACATTCATACTACACATGTTAATGTTTTGATAGCATGTCTAGAATTTATCTTCAGAAATACTGGGATTAATCCCAGACTAAAGAAAGCTACACCTTAAATCAATAGACCTTTATGTATCAGTAACTGGGATTTTAGCAGGAGACACATTCAGAAGTTTATCTGCGAAATCTCCCTAATATTTTCCACTGACCAGAACAAAGTGACTCATATTGGAAAACTATTTTAAACTGTGCAACGCAAACTCTGGCAGATTGTACCTCATACACTTCATTCCACTTTGGATTGAGATTTTCTTTGATGACCTTGCTTTGGAAGATTTGGTTGCCAACACGAATGATTCCATAAGGGTCTGACTTTCCTTTGACCATTCCCTTTAGGTAAGTATCTTTCCCTTCCAGATCCTGAGCTTCAATAAAGTGTATCCTTAGAACACCCTGAGAAAATGAAGAAGTGTTTACTTCATGATCTAGAAATATACATCATCAACAGTCTCAAAACCAGTTTCTGTAAATCCTTTAAAAACATTCCATCACTATTTTGAGACTATATTTGTATTTAATGTTGAGTACTACTAGTTTGTATTTCCAAACATTTTTATAGTAATAACTTTAATCTACAGTATCTGACTTTCTTCAGTTGAGGTCTTCAGAGACAAGGTAATTAACATGCTAATGGCACTTTTTGTAAACACAGGTGTCACAGAGTTGCTGGCTCCTTTAAGGGGAAGAGGTGACCAAATCTATCTGTGATGGGCCTTTTTAAGGAGAACCCTCAGAAAGGAGGGAGGGGGCTGGAGGCGGAGTGGCTGTTCAATTAATTAAAACTGTGCTAAACTTAGTGACAACCTGTTGGGGGAAATTAAGGCAGAGCGTCCCTGCAGCACCACACCTGTCCACAAATGCTAACATCTAAAATTAAATAGTTAATTTTAATTTTTTAAATAAAAATACCCATCTGGGGCTTTGGTCTAAACCACTAACCATACTCTTTGGTTAGTGGAGGAAAAGGTTCTGCCAACGCAGACGGTAATGGATTTGGGGTCACACTTAACAGCTATCATTTATAAACACTTTATAAACTACTAATTAATGGAACGTCAATATAAACAATATGGCTGCATTCAGAGTAAGTTGTAATGTTGTATACACACACACACACACACATATGTATATTTTGAAAAACATCAATACTATACTCAATTGATATATTAATACCAATTTACTTTATACTACAAAAAGTGCTTACCTTTGGTACAGGGAACCGCAATTGGGCAATCTGTACTTCACTCACAAGAGGAACTGTGATTCGATTTGGAAGCACCAAGTAGTTGGATATTATATCCAATATTATGGTATCTGATAAACCACTGTTGGATAAAAATATCAATTAATTAACAAGATAAAAGATCTTAAGGACATGTTCATGAGACATTAACGTACTGTAGTTGCTTGAGCATGACACCTTGCAATCTTCTTCATAATAGAAGTTCTTAGCAGATCTAGAATTATCCTTAAAGTACTAACATACTACAGGACAATAAGCAAAAATGCTGTAGTAAGACTACTTTAAGCCAGTAGGTTTTGAGTCATTACTGAAGTTTTCACATATATGGGCAAAATCCTCAGTGAGGAGGGAGTGGGCTTTACATCTTACAGCATAGAAATAACATGTCTGCGTATTCTGTGCAGAGGAGATAAGGACAGAGAGGTGTGGTTTTTCCTCTTTCTTGCATGGCACTGTACAGAAACTTTGTACCAATCAACATTTTGTTTACATTGTTCACCAATTAAGCTGCATGTGTATGTGCCAATTTTTTTTTGGCTACAAGGCACATTTTCTTCTGTGGAAATTGTATAGATTTTTTTCCCTCTAATTTATTTGGATTTTAAGTAGGGCTTCATGTCTGTCACGGAGGTTGTAGAAGTCATGGATTCCATGACTTTCCACAACCTCTGTGACTTCTGCAGGGGTCAGTGTGGCTGATCCCAGGGCTACCCAAGCAGCTGACTCTGGGACGAGCTACTCAGGTGAACCCTGGGGACAGCCACACCAGCCGCAGCTCCAGTGGCCCCCGGCAGTGGTCCTGGGACAGCCGGCACAGCCGTGGTCCGTGGCTCCCGGCTGCAGACCCTGGGGGGCAGCCGGCGGAAGCAGCTGCGATCAGCAGCCCTGGCAGCTGTGGTCCATTGGCCCCGGCAGCGGTCCCCAGGCAACTGGTCAGACCAGCCGTGGACCAGTTACTGGTACTGCTGGCCCTGGGCACCTCCCCCTCCCTAGAAGTGCCCCCCCTCCGATTTAATCACAGGTATTTTTAATATAAGTCATGGACAGGTCTTAGCCATGAATTTTGTTTATTGCCTGTGACCTGTCCATGACTTTTACTAAAAATACCCGTTACTAAATTGTAGCCTTAATTTTAAGCCACCCAGCATTTTCACCCCAAAAGGCCACCAGGTGGAAGCAGCAGATGTAAAATAATGGAAAGGCCTAGAATTCTCTTGCTGTACATTCTGCTTTTCCCTCAACAAGTGTAATTAATCCAGGGGTATGGAATGGCTTCCGTATGAGGAGAGATTAATAAGACTGGGACTTTTCAGCTTGGAAAAGAGATGGCTAAGGGGAGATACGATTGAGGTCCATAAAATCATGACTGCTATAGAGAAAGTAGATAAGGAAGTGTTGTTTACTACTTCTCATAACACAAGAACTAGGGGTCACCAAATGAAATTAATAAGCAGCAGGTTTAAAACAAATAAAAGGAAGTATTTCTTCACACAATGCACCTGTGGAACTCCTTAGAGGATGTTGTAAAGGCCAAGACCATAACAGGGTCCAAAAAAGAACCAGATAAATTCATGGAGGATAAGTCCATCAATGGTGTCCCTGGCCTCTGTTTGCTAGAAGCTGGGAATGAGCGACTGGGGATGGATCACTTGATGATTACCTGTTCTGTTCATTCCCTCTGGAGCACCTGGCACTGGCCACTATCGGAAGACAGGATACTGAGCTAGATGGACCTTTGGTCTGACCCAGTAGGGCCTCTCACCGTCATCATTCAGAAAAAAAGGCTACTGAATAAAGTATAAGGTCTGTTACCTCCATTATATATTGATGAAGCAGATGTTCACTGTTATGCATTTTAGTTTTTAAATGTAATTATTTTAATCATTCAACTCTGCTTTGGAAAGCTAGGCTGTGTTGTACTGTTACAAAACAAGCTATCTTTTTGCATGCATTCAAAGAAATTAGGAGGGTTTAAATTAAAAACAAAATGCACAAAGAAAAAACGTGTGCGGTGAGAGTGAAGTACAGCCTGCAGCGAACAGAGAATTAGTGTCACACTATGGAGAGGAGGACACTAAAATCATACTCGTTAGGAATCATTAACAAAATCTTATTTCTCCTGAGCAATGCCAATGAGAAAAATATTAAGATAGGGTCTAAACTGAGCTCTGAAACATTAGCACTTTTCTAGAGAAACAACACTGTCTGGTTGTACTGTCTACACTTGTAAAAATTGGACAGGTATTTCACTACTGGTACAGTGTGAGCGGTAGCAGCACCGTAGGGAGGTTTAGGAGTTAGTAACCACAGTTAGATAACATAGTGAAACATACCTAAGCCCTCTCTAAATAACAGCTTCAATTATTGCTAAAGCTGGTTCAGCTGTGCCAGTGATGAATTGCGGATTTGATTTTGCCAGTGAAGCCATACATTTTAAAGGTGCTATTTTGAAATTTCAGTGTAGACAGGACTTAGGATAATAAATAACAGCAAATGTTCTGGACTACTCACAACAGGACATACAGCATGGACAATTTGTTTAAGCTCTTTTCTGCACTCAGGTGTAACCCTGATTCAGCAATTGGTATAGCGGAACAAGTGCTGACTGCTAAGTGTCGACAAGGGCAAGCCAGCGTTTGCACTGATTGAACTAACTAATAGGTGAATTCTTGGTTCCCCCCTTGTCAGCACAAGAAGAGTACAGCCCAGACCCCACCAACTGCTGAACTGGGGCTACTCTCAAGTGTTGACAAGGCCCTAATCACAAGATATATTTTGTGCCCCAATTTGGGTCTCTACTAAAATATGCACCTTGCTGTAATAAAACAGCACTCACCTACTGCTCTCTGGATGCACACATACTACAGTGGTCAGCTTGGTCACCACTATCTTACATTGTTCTTGCCATCCTTCACTAGCACAAAACACACCTACTCCTACACATATATCCCTCAGAACTGCACAGTTTTGACGACACATTCAAATCCAAATGCAAGTTGCACTGTCAGAAAGTTTTATTTTATCAGAAGAGAGAAAACAGTACCTAGGTGTAACACCGATGACACTTGTTGGCGGGTGGGATAGAACCTGGGACCTCTGGAGCTAAATGCATGAGCTTCTACTGCATGAGCTAAAACCCACGTGCCTCTTAGCTACGGCTGTTTAATCTTTAAGCAGTCTCAGTGCCACTAGATGGGACACAGCAACACACCCGAGAGGTGTGTGGGTTACAAAGGCACTACAGTTCCTGGATATTTAAACTCCTTTTCATATTATCATCTTTTCTTTGATTTTTGTTTGTTTGTTTGTTTTTTGTTTAAAACTGACTAAACCAGTTTTGAGTTAGCTGAAAGTTTAAAATGTTTTTAGGCAGTAAACCAACATTTTTAACACATGAATAAACACTTATGTAAAGAAACACGTAGGATGGAAATGTTGCATTGAAGCATATTAAAGTTTCATTTTGGGGAGAGTATTTGCTGGTATGTGATAAATCTCTGAAAACAGAGGCTGATAACAGAATCAACAAGTTACCTGTAGTTTGACCACTGGGTAACTAAAATAGGCATTGAACATGAATGCTACAAATTTGCTTTGAAGGCCTCCTCCTCCCGACTCCCATGCATCTCTGAACAAGCATGTTAGCTGAGGGAAACGTGCAACTGTCAGAAGGCACCACTCCCAAACCTTCCCTGAAACTCCACTTCCAAGCCCTAGAAGTTGGTCACTTAATGAAACTGGTAGTGTCAAATTTTTCTCACCAAAATACTCAGCTGATATTTTTGGGTCTTCAAAATATTTTAAAGTCCCAGGAAAATGTTTTTATCTTTAGTGGGTGCATGGAGTCAAATAGAGGAATCAAAATATGGCAAGTAAAAAGCCTAAAACTAGATATTTGTGACACATTAGCCAATAATGATAGGTTTTACAGCTCAAGTGAAAACCAGCAAAATAAACATATAATGAGACAGCAGCAGGAGCCTGTGGTTACAAAGCTTATTGGAATGGGTGGAGCTTTACCAGTTAACCTCAAATATTTACCATCCTGAGTTTGGGACTGCTGGACTGTGACAAAACTGGAATTGCTACATTTTTTCACTCCAAGACGAGCTGTGTCTAGTAAAGTGAAAATGCTACCAAGTCTTCTCTCAAGAAAGAACTATTTTCTTCTAAATGTTACATTGCTGCAGACTATAGAGAAAATACCACTGGTTTACTAAAACATTTTCAACTTTGTACAGAAGGCTGATGTACAGTAGTTGCTACTAAGTCAGTTATTTGTTAGCAGTCGGACACCACACACCATTTATATCTGTAATTCCTCAGTTTCCTCCTACACCTCAAATAAGAAATAACTCTGGTAACTATGGCACCCGTTAGAAAACAACTGACTTCTTAATGGCAAGCACTGCTATAGGAACATAAGAATTGAAAAATTGCATCAGACCAGTGATCCATCCAGCTCCCTACCAGATGCTTCAGGGTGGTGCAAGAAAACACATACTGGACAATTATGGAATATTTTGCCCAAAAGTGAAGTGTTCTCCTAATCCCTGCCAGTTAAATGGTTCACTAGTGCCCTGAAGTATAAATGTTTATGTCACATTACAAAGTTCTTACGATCCTATCTAACATAACTGTGGGTATTCTGTACCCATGTAAACATTGAATTCTACTAAGCTCATGGCTTCTGTGAGGTCTTGTGACCATTTTTATCATAAGTTAATTATATTCTGTAAAATCCGATATTTTTTTTATCCGTTTCAAATAAGTTTCCTTCCAGTTTCAAATAATACAAGTTTCCCCTTAAATTCAAGAAATTCTCAAGTAATGCACCCCTTACGTATTGCAGGAGAGGAGCATCAAAGTTAGTCCTAATCCCTGCTAGCATGTGACAAAAAATGTTGGGGCAATTTAGGGATAAAAAGCTAAAGTTATTACTTAAGACAAACACTTCAAATATTGTCTCAAAATAAAATTATTTTCTCTTCATTTAAACAAGAACGCTAAACAGCTGCTATAACTGCCAGAGCCACAAGCACGAATTAGATGATCAATGGGAGATTTTATGTCCTTCCTTGCAAGCAGCAACATCTTATTTACCACTGGTTACAATAGCTAAAATAGATCTGTTTTGAACGTCCATCTTCCCAAATCAAAGAAAATAAATGCCAATACAGCACTAAAGTGTTACCGGTGAAAGTAAACACAAGTCAAATCAGTTTTAGTTTCCACAGCAACTACACCTCGCCCACGTTGCACACATTATGTAGATGAGTGGCCAAATTGAGGGTGCTATGGTAACTGTTACTGAGTTTTTGACTTTGGCAAACTTACACAGCTTTATTTACATTTACATCCAAGCAAACAATATATATCTAGAGAGAGATAAGAATCTCTAAAGTCTAGTGGGCCTAAATGTTGCTGATATCTTAATCAGTTTTATTAGCTGACAACAGCAAAAGATTACTCAAAGGCTATATTCTAGAAGTACATAATTTTCTCTTTCACCAAGAGGACTTCTTTCCTCAAAGAGAGGTTTCAGAGTAGCAGCCGTGTTAGTCTGTATTCGCAAAAAGAAAAGGAGTACTTGTGGCACCTTAGAGACTAACAAATTTATTTGAGCATAAGCTTTTGTGAGCTATAGCTCACTTCATCGTAGCTCACGAAAGCTTACGCTCAAATAAATTTGTTAGTCTCTAAGGTGCCACAAGTACTCCTTTTCTTTTTCCTCAAAGAGTCAGTCTTAAGTGGGCCATACACAAAAGCAGTTAGGCAACCATTATCCTAATTTATTAATGCAATTCTAATTTCAATTTATTCAGTTGGGATTTCACACAACAACTTCAAATATCTTTAAGTGACGTTTTAGTCATACATTTTGAGTAATAAAGGATTTTCATCTCATTCCTTCATCCAAGGTTACCAAAACGATTCTGGAATCAAGTAACACTTGAGAGTTTAAGCATCTTATTTTCCGGTATCAGACTGAAGTTTGATAATTTTGGCTTTTGTGATTGGCCTGCCAGTCTTCTAATTTGATCCCAAATGTCTGAGTCAAACTCATTCTTCTCATTAGTCTTTGCTCCAATATTACAACAGTTTAAAGTGCTGACTAAACATGGATAACTTTAATGTGAAGGAATTCAAGGTATTATCCTAGTTAGTATCAAAGCCTTTATATCACAACATTTTCCCCCCTCTACCAATTCTTTATTTCATGAAGAATTTTTATCCATTAATATCACAAAGAGTCATGAAACCCAGGTCAACGTGTTTCTTCTGTTTTCAAATATAAAGCAATATTCCATCATCACTTCATTTCGTCACCACTTAATACAGTGCAGGGTCCCAAGAAAGTTTTGAAAGGAAGGAAATTGAACACTTCAAATTGAGGAAAAAATAATCATGAACACCTTTGAAACTAACTGCTATGAGAATACCCTTTCCCCCCATATTACTGAATTTTAAACAGGCAGACCATAATCATGGATTATTTTAAACCTCAGTAACTGAAATTCATATAAATACTTTTCTTTATTTTTTTTTAAAATTCTTTCTCCCACTGAAGTGAATGGGAGGTTTCAAGCCTTTGAAGGCATATTGCTGTTTCACACATATACACACAATAGTAGTAGCTTACTAGACACGAGAGCTTATAAGGAACAGAATTTTCCATTCTGCAAAAATTTTCAATCACAATTTTTCATAGGAAGGAAAGGCAAGAAAAATTCAATTTCAGGAATACCAAAATGGATTTTTTCAGTTTGCCAGCTGCCCTGGTTCCTGCCTCCTGGATCAGCTGCCCAGCTTCCCAGCAGCATTCCATGTGGGCAGTTCAGGATCCCAGTCCTGTGAATAAAGTGACTGAAAACTGTTTTGCTGGAAAATTTTCAACCAGCTATTCTAGACACGATCCTTTCTTATACTAATATATTTTTTATCATTAAATCCTCATTGTTATATAATTTCTACATACTCTAAATGGAATATTAAGTGGCAATGGGCCATAAGACATTTAACCTACATATTTAGTTGGTTTCAGATCTAACTAGGATATTTAGATTTTCTAACTTTCTGCCCCTTCCACACACACTCTTTTTTTTGAAGAGATGGACAAGGAGGCAAAACAGACATGATGACTTTTATTATGCTTACTTCAGTCCTGGAACATCCAGAAGATTGGTCAGTCCTGTCCAATTAATTTCCAGAAGCTGTAAACAGGAGAAAAAAAATAAAAAGTTGTTCCCAGTGCTGAAGAAACAAAGCTGACAATCCAGCATTTTGATGGGTGGAAAGCTGATGGCTAGCTTCCAGGAAGCTATTGTTTTTAAACTAAAAAACACACTGATCCTATCATTAATCTCTAAATATCAACTGTACACATACAGTATCAGGAGGGTTCTAGACATGCCAAACCAACAACATATTACTATAACCCAGGGTGCCCAACCTGCAGCCCACCAGAGCATTCCATAAGGCCCATGGCCCGCTTCAACACACTATAACAGCCAATTCATTAGCATTTTGTCGTCATGTTTACATCATTTTAGTGTACGCTTGTGTAAATAGACAACATTATACATAGGTTGCTTCTATCTAAATACATACAAAACAAGCTGAACTTAAAATATAAATCAATGCAGGTGACTTTAAATCTTATTAAAGTATGTAGAATCTGTTTGGCCCACATAAGGTTGTGCTTAGATTTCTGTGGCCCTCCTGTGAAATAAGGTTGGTCCTATAATCAGTGGTTTTCTCCTTTGGTCAAATATTCATACGTTCACTCTGCACATACTTCTTAACAAAGTGACTAATGAAAGACAACAGCATTGTGTCTACAAATAAAACAAGTTTCCTCAGTGGACTCAATATCAACTATAACCTATTACTGGAGTCAGGCGTCATTTTTTTATTTACCTCTAGATAATAAAAACCTACCCTTTATATTTTTACTTTACAGTAGAACCTCAGAGTTATGAATAACTAAACAACTCGGAAAGGGAGTTGTTCGTAACTCTGAACAAAACGTTATGGGTCATTCAAAAGTTTACAACCGAACACTGACTTAATACAGCTTTGAAACTTTACTATGCAGAAGAAAAATGCTGCTTTCCCTTTTTTTTAGTAGTTTAAGTTTAACACAATACTGTACTGTCTTTGCTTCCCCCCACCTCCTCTCTGCTGCTGCCTGATTGTGTATTTCTGGTTCCAAATGAGGTGTGTGGTCAACTGGTCAGTTCTTAACTCTGGTCTTCGTAACTCTGAGATTCTACTGTAATCCACTGGACATTATGAAAAAATCTCTCATAAACCTGAGGTTCTTGAAAACTATGTTCAGAAAGTGAATTCCACATCTCTTCAGGCTTTCTGCTCTATTTGTTAGTATCTCTCCTTCTCAGTTGGCTAGTGACATACTTGAACAATGTTTGTAAATGCACCACCTCAATTTACAAGGTGAACCTCTGTGATGGAGTTTGCAGATTGCATACTAAACCCGAGCACAGCATAGAACAGTACTGGGCTAGGGAGGAGGGAGGGATAATTAAAAGGACCCTGGTGCTCTAAATTGAGTGGGTAACAGCACCAGGAAGTGAGACTGTGAAGCTGTGAAAGGACTGGCTGCAGCATTCCCAAAGCTACTCTGGACGTGATGATCCAGATTCAGCTCTCTCTTCTTTGGGAGTTGTAAACTGAGTAGACTGTCTTGTCCCACTGACAGACTAACCTGATATTCCTGAGCCCATGACAATGCCCCAGAGGAGCCACAGCCTGGTAGGAAGTGACCGGGCGGGGAAGGCGGAGAGTATAACTTGGGGTGGACCAGCAAGTGGTCCAAACACTGTAATGCCCCTATAGGGCCCTAGGTTGGGAGGGACCCAGTAGAGCTTACTTCCTTACTCTGCAAAAAGAAAAGGAGGACTTGTGGCAACTTAGAGACTAACAAATTTTTTTGAGCATAAGCTTTTGTGAGCTACAGCTCACTTCATCGGATGCATTCAGTGGAAAATACAGTGGGGAGATTTATATACACAGAGAACATGAAACAATGGGTGTTACCATACACACTTGTAATGAGAGTGATTAGGTAAGGTGAGTTATTACCAGCAGGAGAGTGGGGGGAAAAAACCTTTTGTAGTGATAATCAAGGTGGGCCATTTCCAGCGGTTGACAAGAACCTGTGAGGAACAGCGGAGGTGGGGGTGGAGGAATAAACATGGGGAAATAATCAGTTGGAGAACACTTCAATCTCTTTGGTTACTCGATTACAGACCTAAAAGTGGCAATATTACAACAAAAAAACTTCAAAAACAGACTTCAACAAGAGACTGCTGAACTGGAATTAATTTGCAAACTGGATACAATTGACTTAGGCTTGAATAAAGACTGGGAGTGGATGGGTCATTACACAAAGTAAAACTATTTCCCCATGTTTATTCCCCCCCCCACCCCCGCTGTTCCTCAGACGTTCTTGTCAACTACTGGAAACGGCCCACCTTGATTAACACTACAAAAGGCTTCCCCCACCCCTCCCTCTCCTGCTGGTACTAGCTCACCTTTCCTGATCACTCTCATTACAGTGTGTATGGTAACACCCATTGTTTCATGTTCTCTGTGTATATAAATCTCCCTACTGTATTTTCCACTGAACGCATCCAATGAAATGAGCTGTAGCTCACGAAAGCTTATGCTCAAAAAAATTTGTTCGTCTCTAAGGTGCCACAAGTCCTCCTTTTCTTTTTGCAGATACAGACTAACACGGCTGCTACTCTGAAACCTACCTTACTCTGCTGTACCTCTATTGTGACAGAACCCTAAGGGGAATAGAAGAACTACTCAGAAGGAATTGAGGCCTGCCACACACGAATCAGCCAGAGCCCTGTCTAGAATGACCAGACCAGAAAGAACTGTGGAGCCACTGCCTGACCACTAGGCCAGGGACTCTCAAACTGGGGGTCGTGACCCCTTAAGAGGTCACAAGGTTATTACATGGGGGTCGCAGCTGTCAGGCTCCACCCCAAACCCCCCTTTACCTCCAGCATTTATAACAGTGTTAAATATTAAAAAAGTGTTTTTAATTTCTAAGTGGGGGGGTCACACTCAGAGGTTTGTTGTGTGAAAGGGGTCACCAATACAAAAGTTTGAGAACCACTGCACTAGGCCAACTGGCTATCAGACTGACCTGCTACCCCCCCATGCATGGACCTCTTTGTGACATGCATTACCCCCATGGGAGAAGTTCTTCCCTAGATCTAGCTTGAGATTTACATGCCTTTTTATTTTTTACTATATAAATGTAGATGTTCTTATTGTTTATTTAAATACTTAACTCCTTTTGTGAATCTTACTAGGATCCTGACCTCAATGACGTTATGTGGCAGTGAGTTTAGGATTAATTGTGCCTTGTGTCAAAATATAATAATGGAAAGTAGTTATCTTTTCTTCTGTAGGTTCATGGGATACTGCATAAGTACATAGTCTTGTAAAACTCTTGCTTATATGAACCTAAAAATGCAAAGAGCTAAGCAGATGAGTAAAGGAATTCTTGTATGACAAGACGAAAAGAAAAATTTATAATGAATAATTGTAATTTTATATGTGGGAAAAACTAGGCAGAGAGAGTACATGACTTGTGCTGTGTTACACATTAAGTCTATGACAAGACAAATAACTAGAGCATATCCTGATTCCCACTCCTGTACTTTAACCACTAGAGTGTGCTTGCTATTGAAAGATATGGTAACTAAAATGAATAGTAGCCACAAGACTACAGTACAGTTATTCATCAATTACTACAGTGAGACTTTTTTCTCCAGTGCCTTATTATGACCATTACATGCACTTAGGCCACAATCCTGCAAACATGCACACAGGTGAGTAAATTTATGCACAAGTGGCCCCATAAAGTTCAGTGGGATTACTGGTCTGGGTAAAGCTACTCTGTTGTAAATGTCTGCAGGACTGGGGCCTAATTCTAAACATATTTTTCATTCAAATATCGTTCACTATCACATGAGCTCTGAATGTAATAAATATAGAATCAAAATCATGCTTAGGAGACTACTAGTATAACCCTAAGGGTTACTAAATGTGTATAGGTCATACTCTGAATCTATTAAATACGGCGCGACTAAGACTAATACAGCGTACAACTGCTGCATCTTAATGTTTAATATTAAAAGTCCACTTTATTACATGACTGGCATTCCTTAATTTTTAAAAGAATTAACCAATGGGTGGATTGCACTGGGACTAAACCCCAGAAAAATCTGAAAAAGGCAAGAGTCACTTACCCTAAGAAAAAATGTTCATAATGGCATCACACATTTAATAGAGGTTATAGGTCAAATGTTTATGCTAAATGATTTTAGAAGATTTTATTTTTATGCCATTTGGTGCTTTCTGTAGTGCTTATTTTCTATCCATATGAACTATGCCTTTTCTCCTACATATAATACTCCTCCTGGGGGAATTCTGCACCATTGCAGGCTGCAGAATTCAATGTTCCCTGCAGATTTCTTTGCTTCCCCGCAGAATAACAACTTTTTGACAGGGAAGCAAAGGGAAGCTGCAAGATCAGTCACGTGCCCCTCCCCCGCAGTGCAGGCACACCTTTTTGGGTGCCCGAAGCAGCTGTTGGAGAGGTAAATCACTGCAGCTTAGGGGGTCGGGGCTGGGGATGCCCCAGCCAGTGCTGGGTCAGACCCACCGCCCTGCATCCGGACCTGCCCCTGCACCCCCACCTCACCAAGCCCCCCAGCCTCTCCCTGCTGCATCTGAACCCCCATCCCTGCACCAAGACCAAACCCTACCCCCTGCACTTGAACCCCCAACCTGATGAGCCCCAACCCCTATACACCTGGACCATCCTGACAAGCCACCTGCATCTGGATCCCCACCCCACCAAGCCCTACTCACCCAGCACCTGGACCCCGCCCCTGAGTCCCCCACACCCAGACGCCCCCTCTCCTGCTGAGTTACAGACCCCCCACACCCAGACTCCCCCTGCTGAGACCCAACCACCTTCACCTGGACCCCCCTGCACAGTCCCATTGCCCCTGCACACAGAACCCAGCTGGGATGATTTAGTTGGGGATTGGTCCTGCTTTGAGCAGGGGGTTGGACTAGATGACCTCCTGAGGTCCCTTCCAACCCTGATATGCTATGATTCTATGAACCCTGCAAAATGAGCCACTGTGCATCCAGATCCCCAACCCAACACCTGAACCCCCACTAAGCTGCCTGCACCCAGATTGCCCCACACAGTACCTTCTCACCCACACTTGGATCCCCCCATACTAAGCCCCTCCACACTTGGGTCCTGCCAGGCTGAACCTGCCTGCCCACACCTGGTGCGCCTGGCATAGAGGGGCAAGGCCCCAGGGTGTTTCTGGGGCAGGCCCAGCCCTTGCACTGTGTCAGGGTAGGGTGCAGCCTCACCACTGAGTCCGTGTCCCGGGGTGGGGTGGGGAGGGGGGAGCTGCAGGGTGATCTCCCACCTCTGCGCAGCCAGTGGCCTGTGCTCCCCACTGCCACGCTGGAGCCTCCACATATATTTATTGACAAATTTTGCAGAATTTTAAAATATTGTGCACAGAATTTTAAACTTTTTAGCACAGAATTCCCTCAGGAATACCCATTCATGATTTTATAGACCTCTATCATATCTCCCTTTAGCCATCTCTTTTCTAAGATGAACAATCCCAGTCTTCTTAATTTCTCCTCATATGGAAGCTGCTCCATACTCCTAATAATTTTTGTTGCCCTTCTCTGCACTTTTCCCAATTCTAATATATCTTTTTGAGGTGTGGGCATAGCATGGATTTATATAGTGGCAATATGATCTTTTCTGTCTTATTATCTATCCCTTTCCTAATGGATGCTAACATTCTGTTAGTTTTTTTGACTGCTGCTGCACTTTAAGCAGATGTTTTCAGAGAACTATCCATGATGATTCCACAACCTCTTTCTTACATGGTAGCAGCTAATTTAAACCCCATCATTTTGTGTGTATCGTCAGTATTATCTTTTCCAACCTGCATTACTTTGCACTTATAAATACAGAATTTCATTTGCCATTTTGTTGCCCAGTCACCCAGTTATGTGAGATCCCTTTCTAGCTCTTCGTAGCCAGCTTTGGATTTAATTATCTTGAGTAATTTTGTATTGTCTGCAAACTTTTCCACCTCATTGTCTACCATTTTCCAGGTAATTTATGAATATATTTAACAGCACTGGTCCCACTACAGATCCTTTGGGAACCTCACTGTTTACCACTCTCTACTGTAAAAACTGACCATTTATTCCTACCAGTTACTGATCCATGAGAGGACCCTCCTTCTTATCCCATGGCTGCCTACTTTGCTTAAGAGCCTTTGGTGAGGGACCTTGTCAAAAGGTTTCTGGAAGTCCATGTACATTATATCCACTGGATCACACTCGTCCACATGTTTGTTGACCCTCTCATAGAAATCTAATATTTTGGTGAAGCAGGATTTCCCTTTACAAAGGCCATGTTGACTCATCCACAACATAACCTGTTCATCTACGTGTCTGATAATTCTGTTGTTTACTATAGTCAACCAATTTGCCAGATATTGAAGTTAGGTTTACTGGCCTGTGATTGCCAGGAGCGCCTCTGGATCCTTTTAAAACAATCAACATTACTTTAGCTATCCAACAGTCACCTAGTACAGAGGCTGATTTAAGCAATAGGTTACATATCACAGTTAATAGTTCTGCAGTTTCATATTTGAGTTCCTTCAGAACTCTTGCGTGAATACCATCTGGTCCTGGTGACTTATTACTGTTTAATTTATCAATTAGTTCCAAAACCTTCTCTTTTGACATCTCAGTCTGGGACTGTTCCTCAGATTTTTCACCTAAAAAGAATGGTTCAGTGAAGATCGATGCAAAGAACTCATTTAGCTTCTCCACACCAGCCATGTCTTTCTTGAATGCTCCTTTAGCACCTTGATTGTCCACTGGCCCCACTGATTGTTTGGCAGGCTTCCTGCTTCTGTTGTATTTTAAAAAAAAAAATTGCTGTCAGTTTCAGTATCTTTTGCTAGCTGCTCTTCAAATCCTTTTTTGGGCTGCCTAATTATATTTTTACACTTGACTTGCCAGATTCTATTTTCCTCTGTAGGGTGTGACTTTGAATTTTTAAAAGATGTCTTTTTGTCTCTAACCACCTCTTCTATTCTGTTGTTTAGCCATGGTGGCATGATTTTTGGTCCTCTTACTGGTTTGTTTGTTTTTAATTTGGGATATTTATATAGTTTGAGCCCCTATTATGGTGTTTTTTAAAAGTTTCCATGCATCTTGCAGGCTTTTCATTCTTGTGACTGTTCCTTTTAGTTTCCATTTAACTATCCTCTTTATTTTTACTCCTTTTTTAAGTGACATGCTACTGTGGTGGGTTTCTTTTGGTATTTTCCTCTATAAATTTCTCAAACTCAGGCACTCTTTAATGGAAAATGTAAGTATCAAAAGGACTCATTCTTTTAGTAGTCATGCCAAAAAATAATAAAGTACTGAATTTAGGAGATACCATTTTTAACCAACCAGCGTGGTGGGTCTAAAATTAGAAAGTATACAGTATCTTCAAAATTGCTCAGCAATGTAATTTCCTTCTCTGTCATCAGTTTATAAGACACACACAATTCCCTCTTTGTTTAGCTGAACTTAAGAGTACAAGCTGTTTCTCTGCAGCTAACATGACACTGAAAGGATCTTGTTCAGAATTTGTCACTCAGTGAAATGTTGCCAACAGCTGGAAGAAGGATGTAGCCTATCCACAACCCATTGCAACTGAGACAGGTGATACACTTTACAAACAAAAATTGGTACTCAGTCAATTTGCTGGCCTGCACAAGAATATTTCAGACATTGTAATAATTAGCTAGTGCACACTGCCACATCACATGTATTCCTATTTCAAACTCCCCGACCCTGCTGAAAAACCGATTTAACAATTTTTCCTTGAAAATAAATCAGATGTGAAATTTTACCTATATTCTGTAATGAAGGATAGCAAATAAAACATTAACTTACTCTAAAATGTAGTGAAAAAGCTTCATATAGCAAGATTTTTGAATGACCACTGACCTGCCCCTTGGTTAACATTTTAATACAAGTATAGGAAAAATAGTTATCTGGAAACTTAAGAAGCCAGGGACTGTTCTAGAGGATGTGTTGCGATGGACAAACTGTAAAGTATCTGAATCACATACTCTACAAACTTTTTGCTACAATAGATAACTAGTACACACAATAGAACAGGTTTAGTTATAAAATAAATTTAAAATGGATATACACTGATGGGATCTAGCAACAGAGGCAATTCCACAGTATTTGGAGGATCATGTTACAAGACAACAGCGCCTGGAACACATTACTCAGTTTGATCTTGTGCTCATAGACATGAGCATATAGTGTTATATTACAGAAGAGGTCTAGGGTGAAATCCTGCTCCCAAAGTCAATAGGCATTTTGCCATTTACTTTAATGGGGAAAGGATTTCACTCCTGGGCTGTAATGTGATTCTGTAACATGTTTCTAATACCATTTAGTCTGCCTACAAAAGGAATACCAAACCATCTTACAACACATTTAGGACACTACGATGTCATAACAATTCCCCACCATGGTAGGTTTGTCTTGGGAGACATGAGACAATACATATTATGGGTAAAAAAAAATTAAAAAGTGCTTAAAGGATTCAGGAGCCTAAGTCCCTTTGACTTTCAATGGAAGCAAAATTAAAACATACTTTTAGAAATCTTTCTATTAGTTAAGCAATGGAGATAGTGTTTGGGCCCCAGTTGTGACTGACAAGCTTGTTCCAGCTAGCTAGCCTTCAACTAGCAAAACCTTTACATATGAAGCTTTCAATCCAACCTAGTAGTATAGTTTTTCTCCAAAGTCACCATATTCAGTTGTAGACCTATAACATTATGTGTCTCTGTTCTGATGCAAGACCTTCAGATATCCTTGGGTCAACACCAACTGTGAACTTTACCACGTGATTAGCAGCTAAGAGATTAATCTTCATGTTTTAAATATTATTTCTAAATGAGTACAGAAGTCTAACAGTAAACAGAAGACCACCGCTGTGCCCCTTGGCTTATTGTGTAAAAGTAAAAGATAAGGCAAAGTACACTGTGCTAACTGTTAAAACTTTAGAGTTCATTTTGTTTCTATTATTCACTCTAAATGAGAAAATCCATAGTTTTCCTCCCAGGTTCTACTTCATTTGTCACCTTAAATATTTGATATTTCTTATACTTATAGTATTCAGGTGTTGAAAAAACATACTTTTAAAAACCTGTATTTTGAACTTCAACTACTTAACATAGTGTGCCCTTTAAAGTCAGCCTAGCAAAATCATCATGGAAGTTGGCAAAGTTCCCAAGTTTTCTTCAGCCAAAGAGGTAGCCTTCAGAAAATGGAAATTACGTAGAGAAAGCTCCCAGTTTCCACATATACCTGGCATGATAGTATTAAACATATTTATCTATTATCTGAAAAAAGAGGTGCACAGATGAAGCAGAAAATTTGCAAATGATCAACCCAAATTTTCTCTTAAGAGAATGATTTTGATGAAAGTATGATGCATGTAGAAAAGTGAGGTGAATGGGTAGGGTGTTGACAGATGAAATTCACATATCTATTCAGGGGACACCATCATAGGGCCTAATCACATTAGCCACACTATCAGAGGCTCATTCACCTGCACATCTACCAATGTGATATATGCCATCATGTGCCAGCAATGCCCCTCTGCCATGTACATTGGTCAAACTGGACAGTCTCTACGTAAAAGAATAAATGGACACAAATCAGACGTCAAGAATTATAACATTCAAAAACCAGTTGAAGAACACTTCAATCTCTCTGGTCACTCGATTACAGACCTAAAAGTTGCAATTCTTCAACAAAAAAACTTCAAATCCAGACTCCAGCGAGAGATTGTTGAATTGGAATTCATTTGCAAATTGGATACAATTAACTTAGGCTTGAATAGAGACTGGGAGTGGATGGGTCATTATACAAAGTAAACTATTTCCCCATATTTATTCCATACCCCACACCATTCCTCAAACGTTCTTGTCAACTGCTGGAAATGGCCCACCTTGATTATCACTACAAAAGGTCTCTCTCCCCCCCTCCCCCCGCTGGTAATAGCTCACCTTTCCTGATCCCTCTCGTTACAGTGTGTATGGTAACACCCATTGTTTCATGTTCTCTATGTATATAAATCTCCCCATTGTATTTTCCACTGAATGCATCTGATGAAGTGAGCTGTAGCTCATGAAAGCTTATGCTCAAATAAATTTGTTAGTCTCTAAGGTGCCACAAGTACTCCTTTTCTTTTTATGAAATTCAGTGTAACAAATTAAAGATATTGTACATTGGAAGTAATTTAAGTAGTCACACACACTGCTGGATTCTAAATTAACTGTAACCATGCGGGGAGGGGGTCGGGGGAATAAAAAAAGACATAGGTGCCACTGCAGATAGCTCCAGGAACACTTCTGCTCTATCAAGTGCCACAGGTATGAATGGAGTATAAGACCTTGAATCGATCAGCATGTGCAACAGCAAAGAAAAAAAGCACACAGAAGGTTACAATATATACTGAGCACGACAGTAAGTAATTTTGAAGAGAAGTATAATGTTGTTATATCCGGGAGGAGTTGAAGGACCTATCTAGTGGGGACCCACATGGGTCAGCCTTGGTGTGACAGATACGGCAATTTCCTGTAGTAACTTTGTAAAACCTTACTGAATTAAGTTTAAATATCTTGAGGCTGTTATGAACTTATATCCACAGAAAAACTCTTGGATGGTGTCTGAAGGACTGTCTCCTATCATAGTCCTTTCTGCAGCTGGGGGAGGGGTGACTTCCGATAGGCTTATTAGCATGCCTGTAGGTTCATCTACTGTTCTAGAACGCTTCCACATTAAGAATAAATGTTCTTGCTTATAAAGAGCTGTGTGGGAACTTATAACTGCTGGCAACTACATTTGTTCATCGCCTCCAAAGAGAAAGCAAAGCACAGATGTTTGCTTATTTAGGCTTTCTGGCTTGCTGGGAATAGGCAGGGAACTGCAGCCTGGAAAACTCCCCATCAGTAGGGAGAGAGACAAGGGTCTCCACCAAAGAGAGATGATGACTGAGGAGCTGGATCCTAGAGCGGGTACCCTTGAGGGACCGGAGAAGGGGGAATACAGGTGCAGTTGCCGTAAACATCTGAGTCTGGTATTATTCAATATTTTAATGACTTGATGGAGTTGAAATAGGATTATAAAACCTGAGGATGACACCAACCTGGCAGGGGTTGCAACCACTTTGGAGGACTGGATTAGAATTTAGAAGGACCTTGATAAATTGAAGAACTGGTCTGAAACTAACAAGATGAAATTCAGCAAAGACAAGTGCAAGGTACAACATTTAGGAAGGAAAAATCAAAAGCACAAATACAAAATGGGAAATAATTGGCTAAGCAATAGTACTGCAGAACATGATCTGCGGATTACAGCAGACCACAAACTGAATATGAAGCACAATCTGATGCAGCTGCGAAAAAGGCAAGTATAATACTGGAGTATATTAATGGGAGTGTTGTATGTAAGACACAGGAGGTAAATTGTTCCACTCCACTTGGCATAGGTGAAGCCTCAGCTGGAGTAGCATATCCAGTTTCAGCACGACACTTTAAGAAAAAAGTGGACAAACTGGAAACAGTCCAGAGGAAAGCAATAAAAACTATAAAAAATGTTAAGAAAATGAAGGTTACTTACCTGTAACCGAGCTTCATTAACACCGACTCTGCATATTCACACTCATGGGATGCTCCAGCCGGTGCACCCTGAACCATAAAATTCCAGTTAGCAGCAGCCATTGGAGTGCTCATGCGCCTCCTTTACCCCTCCCTTCAATGAACATTGAGTGTTCCAGAGCAAGGGTTTAAAAGGGGTGTGGGGCTCCAGCCATCTCAGTTCCTTCACCCACAACCCCAAGCCCTTTGGCACGTAGGACTCCAAGGTAGTGGGAAAGGCAGGCGGGGAGTGTGAATATGCAGAGTCCATCTCAAAGAACCTCCGTTACAGGTAAGTAACATTCATTTCTTCTTCAACAGTCCTCTACGTATTCCAACTCATGGGATAAATTAATAAGCAGTACTCTGACTCAGGATAGTGGGACCATGGAGTCCCAATTAAATAAGGACGGCAGGACTGTCTTGTCAAATTTTGAATCAGATCTAGATTCTAAATTGAAAGAACAGTGTTTAGTAAAGGTGTGAACAGAACTCTGTGTTGCTGCTCCATATATCTCTGTTAGAGAAAAGTGTCCAGAAGAAGAAGCCACAGAGGCTGCCTTTGATCTAGTAGAATTGTTCTAAATTCTTGAGGAAGGGGTAACCTTTTCAATTTATAAGCTTCAATAATACATAATATAGCCCATCCTGAAAACATTTGCACAGAAACAGCTTTTCCCTTGTTCTTCCTTTCATAAGCCATAAATATTTTTGGGACTGTCTAAATTGTTTTGTCTGGTCTAAATGAAAGGCTAAAGTGCTTCTAAAATCCAGAGTATGTAATTTAGCTCCACCATCCCGAGTATGATGTTTGGGGGGGAAAACACGGTAAAATTATAGACTGGTTTATGTGAAAATTGGAGGCCATTCTTGGTAATAACCTAGGGTGCATACAAAGAACTAAAAACTGGGAATGGTGGATCTGCCATAATGTATGTAATTCACTCATATGTCTTGCAGAAGTGACTGCTCTAAAAAATACTGTCTTTATAGACCACTGAAATAAAGAACAACTCTCCAAAGGTTCAAAAGGGCTAAGGAAGTTTCATCAATTGTAATAGCATTAAATTAAGACCCCAAGATGGCATATGACATCTTATTGAAGGGTTCAAGTTATTATGGTCTTTTAAGAACCTCTTAATGACATCATTTGTAAAAACTGATTAGCCCTCCGCAGGTACATGGTAGGCTGATATGGTTGAGAGATGAACCTTCACTGAAGACAATGAAAGAACTGCTTTCTTAAGATACAACAAATATTCTAATATATAATCAACTGGTGCTGTATACGGATATCATACACCGAAATCCACAATAAAAACCTTTTGCATTTACAACTATAACATTTCTACATAGACTTTTTCCTGGAATGTAAAACAACTTTTTTTCTAGCTGTCACAGAATCCTATTCCCCATGTTGTTAAATGAATAGACTGAAGATATGGATGATCCCAGGTTGTTGCAACAAGTCTGGTACCAGTGGCAGAGGCTCCATTAGTCCTCTAGACAGGCAAATTAATTCCAGATACCAGTGTTTTCTGGGCTTGCTGGTGCTGTTAAAACTACCTTGTCTGGTCTTAACTTGTTTATCACTCTCTGAATGAGGGAAAAGGGGGGAAATGCATACAGTAAGCGCTGACTAGTGTATTAAAAAGTCATCCGATATTAAGTCCCTTTCTCTGTCTGCTTTTGTGCAAAATTTCTGACACTTCCTGTTGCTACTGGATGTAAAAAGATAAATTATTGGATTCCCCATAATCTGATGAAATGTGTAACTATTTTGTCCTTCACAAACCACGCATGCATCTGTTATTTCAACCCACTCAGATAAATTGCAGGGGTGTTTTATTCCCCGGCTACATGGATTGCTATTGCACGAACATCGAGTTCTATACACTATTTCCAAAGATTATTTGCATCCATTTATAATTGTAGGGAATGAGCCTACCCTTGCTTGCTCAGATAACATAGTTCCATCTTATTGTCTGTTACCCCCCCTCCCCCGTCTGACCTGAGGTAGAAGTGACTTAAGAGACAGTCTGATTGCTCTCAGCTGTAATATCCCGATATGTAGGTTCTTTTCTTTTGGTGACCAATAAGATCAGGCTAACAAATTATTCCTCAAATGTGCTCTCCAGTGTAGATGCATCAGAGGTATTACTGACAGCACAGGCGAACTGAAAAATGTACTCTTAATTACTTTTTGAGTACACGTTAATGATGCCAACACCTGCTGTGGGATTACTATTTTGCAATGCATGCTGTCATAAATATAAAGGGAAGGGTAACCATCTTTCTGTATACAGAACTATAAAATCCCTCCTGGCCAGAGGCAAAACCCTTTTACCTGTAAAGGGTTAAGTAGCTAAGATAACCTCGCTGGCACCTGACCAAAATGACCAATGAGGAGACAAGTGGCGGGGGGGGGAAGACGACACAAAGGGTCTGTCTGTCTGTTTGATGCTTTTTCCGGGAACAGATCAGAAATGCTCTTCAGAACTTCTGTTAAGTAATCTAGCTAGAAATGTGTTAGATTTCCTTTTGTTAAATGGCTGGTAAAATAGGTTGTGCTGAATGGAATGTATATTCCTGTTTTTGTGTCTTTTTTTTGCAAAGGTATAATGATGCCTCAACCTCTCCGGCAAAGCTCATGCAAGGCCACAGAATCGGAAATTACATTGGATTCACCAACAGGATGTTAAACTCAATGTAGTTCTCAATGTAGGCAGGGACTGTTGTACTTAACACAGCTTTAGATGGTCAGGGTTAACCCATGGTAATGCCTGTACTTTGGAAGTATTCACTTAGGCCATCCCAACTTTAACCTATCAAATGCATGAATTAAAAGATGTAAGTTATACTGCTAAAACATTACAAAGACCTCTTTTACTTTTCTAAATGATATAAATTAATGTAATTCTAAAGAATACTATTTATTGCAATGATTCTCAGACCGTGGAGCTCTTCCAGATATTCCATGGAGCACCTCTGTAACAAAAGGTGACATACTGTGTCCGTAAGTAATGTTGTAGCCCAGTACAATTTAAAAAAATGTTTCCAGAAGGTTTTTGTTGACCAATTCAAACATATCAAACAACCTACTAACCCCATCCCCCTGCATCCTGCATGAGAGTTTTATAGTCTTCTTTGTCAGACATCTCTTTGGTATGAATGTGACCCTGGATAAAATTTTCAAAAGTGCCTAAATCACTTATGTCCAGATTTCAAAGGTATTTAGGTATTGCTACATTCAGCGTTCCAACGCTTAAGTCTCTTTTTCAAAAGGATTTTAGGCACTTAAGAGCCTAAATCCCACTGGCTGTCAAAAGAGATTTAGCCTCCTAAGTGTCTAAACCCCTTTTGAAAATGAGACTTAGGCATTGCAACACTGAGTACAGCAATGCCTAAATACCTTAAAAGTGTGAGCCTTAGGAACCCGAGTCCCATTCACATAGCCAATTTTGTAAATTCCACGCAAATTCAAATTTGCCACCACTACCAAAATTGAAGTGGTAGCAGACAGGAGGACAGGACCAAACTGCAAAGTGGACTATCTCTCCTGATAGTACTTGATTTAGTAAAAATACATGTAAAGCCCTATACCCAGAGGGAGGAAATAAACAGATAAAAATGGAAGGATGTTATCTATCAACTGCATCTTCTCTATTAAAAGCAAATGTATTTGTATTCGGTCTTCTTTCATTTTTTAAAAATATATATAACCTACTATTCTAGTTGCTGCAGAAAGGTGAGCGACTGGGAAAGGAATTTGAACTTAAGAAGCATGTCACTCTGTCATGAATTTACAGAATGACTATAAACAGACCTAATTAAAAAAAAATCAGGATAACTAACTGATTACACCATATTTTATTCTTCTACATTTGGTGTAGATGAGCTAAATTTAGCTTTTCAGGGAAAGGTGAAATATATAGTGTGACAGGGTCGGGCCAGATGGCTACAGAAGAGTAACAGAAGGCAGATATATTAGCCCCAGGTTAAGTAAGTCCCTTTTCCCTGGGTAAGGTAACAGGGAAGGTTCCAGAACAATCAGGAACTTTCTGGAGACAATTAAGACAGACAGGCTGATTGGCTGCAGGTGTTCTAATCAAGAAGCTGCTAGAATCAATTAAGGCAGGCCCTGAGGCACCCGGGTTTAAAAAAAAGAAAAGGAGTACTTGTGGCACCTTAGAGACTAACCAATTTATTTGAGCATAAGCTTTCGTGAGCTACAGCTCACTTCATCGGATGCATACTGTGGAAAGTATAGAAGATCTTTCTAAAGTGCCACAAGTACTCCTTTTCTTTTTGTGAATACAGACTAACACGGCTGTTACTCTGAAACCTGGGTTTAAAAAAGGAGCTCACTTCAGTTTGTTGTACGCGTATAAGGAACTAGGAGAAAGAGGCGCTAGGAGCTGAGAGTGAGAATGCATACTGTTGGAGGACTGAGGAGTACAGCATGATCAGACACCAGGAGGAAGGTTCTATGGTGAGGATAAAGAAGGTGTTGGGAGGAGGCCATGGGGAAGTAGCCCAGGGAGTTGTAGCTGTCACACAGCTGTTCTAGGAGGCATTCCACAGGGCCCTGGGCTGGAACCCGGAGTAAAGGGCGGGCTCGGGTTCCCCCCAAACCTCCCAACTCCTGGTCAGACACAGGAGGAGTTGACCTAGACTGTGGGTTCACGAAAATGGCCAAACTGAGGGCTGCCTTGAAGCTCCAAGGTGAGCAAATCTGCCAATAAGTGCAAGACCCACCAAGGTAGAGGAGGAACTTTGTCACAATAGTTAAATAAGCTCATTCATGAAGTGTACATTCAGTAACTCCTCACTTAATGTCCTCCCGCTTAACGTTGTTTTGAAGTTACGTCGCTGCTCCATTAGGGAACATGCTCGTTTAAAGTTGTGCAATGCTCCCTTATAACGTTGTTTGGCTGCCTGCTCTGTCCACTGCTTGTAAGATTCTGTGGAAGAGCAGCGACTTTACAAAGGAGCACTGAACAAGTTCCTCTTCTCCGTCTCCTCCCCCACCTTAGGACTTTCTGGGAGTGAGGGGGACCTGGAATGCTCTGGAGAGGAGGTGGTGGGGGTGGGAAGAGGTGGGCCTGGAGTGGAGCGGAGACAGGAAGAGGCAGGCCTGGAGCATCCCCCGGCAAAGTTGGTGCCTGTTCTTCTGGGGGGAAGCTGCTGCTGCGCAAGGTGCTTCCTAGTGTCCTTGCCTGCAGCAGGCTGTGCCTGTGTGGGGTAAGCCAGGGGTACCTCCCAACCACAGTACAGTACAGTATATAATGCTTTTGGTCTGCCCCCCCACCCCCCAAATTTCCTTGGAACCTAACTCCACGCATTTATATTAAATCTTATGGGAAATTTTGATTTGTTTAACATTGTTTCACTTAAAGTTGCATTTTTCAGGAACATAACTACAACATTAAGTGAGGAGTTACTGTAGTCATACAAAAAAACCCATTATGATTCCTGACTCACCTTTCTGCTCTATTACACAAGATTCCATTTTAATTTTTTTGGCATTAAGGCACATCAGATTTAAAAGAAAAAGCTAGGTTCAGAATATAAGAACATTTTAAAAGATTATTTTCTTTTTAAAAAGATGCATATGCAAACATATTTGAAATGCATATTAGCCTCACCAACAAATCTAGTTTTTAAAATATGTTTTATTAGAAAGTATGAAGTGGGAACTCCTTCAGCTGAAAAAACAAAAAACCCCCAAAAACTATGCATTGTTCAGGAAAGTGGTAGAAGACTCTGGCAAACTCATTAGATAAGTATGTTCAGAATTATTAATTTAGGCTGTGTTGCCTTATATAGTCATCAAGGCAGCAAAGAGATGATACAGAGTGAGTGGAACTATTGCCAGTTACTTTAGATTGGAAAATATGAGAACAAATCCATCGCTAGTTGCCAACTAATTCCTCCTCTGCTCCCCTAACAAATAAAGTGAAGGAAAACTTTTCTTGGCTACAGCCACTCCATTTCTAAATGGTAGAAAGGATTTTGTTATAGAACTTCACTACTATACTAAAAGTTATTTTAGATCCTGCTGCAGAAGATTAACACACAAATATTGAAGAAGATACAGTGGGAAAGAAATCTTGTAATAAAACAAAAAACATTACTACTTAGCAGTAATAAACCTGCTGTGTAAAAGTTATTTTATGAGTCGATTGCTTTTTGGACAAGTGCTATTCAGTAGGGGTAGGACTGACTCACTGGCAGAGTCTCAAGGTATTAGTAGGATCTGACATTTTCAGGAATGTTATGGTTATTCACAGTATTTCTGATTTTCATACTCTACTCCACCTGCAGTCCTAAGTCAATTAAATCTAGACTTTAAAATAAATTTCAAAATGTAGGGGACCAGTCTAGATTTGATTTTGACAAATAGGTAGGAATTGGCTGAGAATCTGAAAGTGGAAGGCAGCTTAGGTGAAAGAGATCATGAAATGGTAGAGTTAATGATTCTAAGGCATGGTAGGAGGGAAAACAGCACAATAAAGATAATGGATTTCAAGAAGGCAGACTTTAGCAAACTCAGGGAGTTGGTAGGTAAGATCTCATTGGAAGCAAGTCTAAGGGGGAAAACAGTTCAAAAGAGTTGGCAGTTTTTCAAAGAGACATTATTAAAGGGTCCAAGAACAAACTATCCCACTGTATAGGAAAGTTAGGGAAGTATGGCAAGAGACCATCCTGGCTTAACCAGGAGATCTTCAATGATCTGAAACTCAAAAAAGAGTCCTACAAAAAGTGGAAACTAAGTCAAATTACAAGGGATGAATATAAACAAATAACACAAGTATGAAGGGACAAAATCAGAAAGGCCAAGGCATAAAATGAGATTAAACTAGCTAGAGACATAAATGGTAACAAGAAAACATTCTACAAATACATTAGAAGCAAGAGAAAGACCAAGGACAGGATAGGTATATTACTCAACGTGGGGGGGAAATCAATAACGGAAATAGCACAAGTGTTAAATGACGTTTTTGTTTCAGTTTTTACCAAAAAGGTTCATAGAGATTGAACTTCTAACATAGTGAATGCCAGTGAAAATGACGTAGGATCAGAGGCTAAAAATTGAGGAAGAACAAGTTAAAAATTACTTAGACAAGTTAGATGTCTTCAAGTCATGAAGGCCTTATGAAATACATCCTAGAATACTCAAGGAGATGACTGAGGAGATATCTGAGCCATCAGCAATTATCTCTGAAAACTCATGGAAGATGGGAGAGATTCCAGAAGACTGGGAAAGGGCAAATATAGTGCCAATCTATAAAAAGGGAAATAAGGACAACCCATGGAATTACAAACAAGTCTGCTTAACTTCAGTATCTGGAAAGATAATGGAGCAAATAATTAAGCAATCAATCTGCAAACACCTAGAAGATAATAAGGTAATAAGTAACAGTTAGCATGGTTTTGTCAAGAACAAATCATGTCAAACCAACCTAACAGCTTTCTTTGACAGGGTAACAAGCCTTGTGGATAGGGGAAAAGCAGCAGATGTGGTAAATCTTGACTTTAGTAAGGTTTATGATACTGTCTCCCATGACCTTCTCGTAAACAAACTAGGGAAATACAACCTACATGGAACTACGATAAGGTGGGTGCATAACTGGTAGGAAAACCATTCCCAGAGAGTAGTTATCAATGGTTCACAGTCGAGCTGGAAGGGCATATCAAGTGGGATCCTGCAGGGATCAGTTCTGGGTCTGATTCTGTTCAATATTTTCATCAATGATTTAGATAATGGTATAGAATACATTTATAAAATTTGCAAATAATACCAAGCTGTGAGGGGTTGCAAGTGCTGGGAGGATAGGATTAAAATTCAAAATCATCTGGACAAAGTGGAGAAATGGTCTGAAGTATATAGGATGAAATTCAGTAAGGACAAATGCAAAAGTACTTCACTTAGGAAGAAACAATCAACTGAAAACATACATGGGAAATGACTGCCTAGGAAGGAGTACTACAGAAAGGGATCTGGGGGGTTATTGTGGATCTCAAGCTAAATATGAGTCAACAGTGTAACACTGTTGCAAAAAAAGCAAACATCATTCTGGGACGTATTAGCGGGAGTGTTGTAAACAAGATATGAGAAGTAATTCTGCTGTACTCCATGCTGATTAGGCCTCAACTGGCATTTTGTATCTAATTTTGGGCACCACACTTCAGGAAAGATGTGGACAAATTGGAGAAAGTGCAGGGAAGAGCAACAAAAATGATTAAACGTCTACAAAACATGACCTATGAGGGAAGATTGAAAACACTGGGTTTGTTTAGTCTGGAAAAGAGAAGACTGAGGGGGGACATGATAACAGTTTTCAGGTACATAAAAGGTTGCTATAAGGAGGAGGGAGAAAAACTGTTCTCCTTACCCTCTGAGGATAGAGCAAGAAGCAATGATCTTAAACCGAAGCAGGGGCAGTCTGGGTTGGACATTAGGAAAAATGTCCTAACTGTAAGAGGGGTTAAGCACTGGAATAAATTGCCTAGGGAAATTGTGGAATCTTCATCACTGGAGATTTTTAAGAGCAGGTTAGACAAACACCTGGCAGGGATGGTCTAGATAACACTCTTAATCCTGCCATGAGGGCAGCAGACTGGACTAGATGACCTCCTGAGGTCCCTTCCAGTCCTACAATTCTATGCCAGTTCTGTTTCCTATAATCAAGAGCACCGTTATTCTCATTCTAGCGCATAGGTGTCCACTATCTCTAAAACACTATAGTTCATCCCAAGTGGCAACTTTTTTTTTTTTTTCAAATGAGACTTCAGCTAAGGCCCAGGGGAATGCAGAACGAACTACAATCTGAAGGAGATTTGTACCAGACTGTGCCTGTTCTGAGAATAGAGTGCTTCACTGTCTATCTGGCACCTTTTACAAGAACTAAATGGGCATGTACAGACACAGAATTTGGTGGGGGGATTTGGCCATGTGAATCTCAACTGCTAGATCTTGAGACTCTAAAAGATATGTACTACTCTGGCATCATGTCACTCATAAAGTGACCTACACCTTTTAGGAAGGGATTTTAATTGGGATTTGCATCTAATTTAAAATCTTAACTCAAAGGATTTGCATTTACATCACCTGTTAGACAAGTAGCCCTGAGCTAACATGAACAAAGGCTCCCATGTGACATCCCTTGTGATAAATTGGTATATAGTCATATAGAGCCAGAAGCAGGATATAGGCCATTCATGTCTGAACAACTCAATAACTCTTCCATTTCTATCCTCTACACTCTTACATTTTTCATGCCAAAGGATAAAAATGCTCCCAAAACCAACAGAACCCCCCTAAATCCCTACACTTTTACTCATTTTGGAGAGGGAGTTCATTGTGGGGAGAAATAGAAATAAATTTCCTGACCTCCCACAAAAAGGCAGTCAATTTCTTCCAAATACAAAACTAAAATTCTTTTAAATTCCAGTCATCCAATGTTGCCTACATGTAGCAATACTACGTGACTCCACCCCCTTATCTTATCAATTTATCCTTGAAATATTTCCTTAACATTTTTTACATATACCTCTGCAATTTTCACCCATATTCCCTTTTACTAGGCATTAATTGTTTGTCCCAGATGGATGAAACGATCTGTAAAGGATGACTTCGTAGCTATATGAGCTGTAAGTCTCCTCAAACAGAACATCTCTAACCAATCTAGGTGTAGTAGCATCAGTTGCTCTAAGGCTTTTCCTAGAATGAAAATGTACAAATGCTATCTGATTTGCAAACTTGCCCTGGAGGATATTTTAGCGTCCTGTGAACAAAGAATTCTAGAAAATGTTTATTGAGACAACGACAAACATTCAGATTCAGAATAGGATAGAAAAAACTATATTCTATTTATGTCAAAGGAAGAAATGGTGAAAAGGATAAATGGAGAGGCAGTTCTAAGCACAATTCCCAAACCTGAGCCATTCTTTTTAGGTGACAGATCTGAGGAACTGTCCCAGATTGAGGTACCATTAGAGAGTGTTCTGACAGGTTGGATCAGAGAAACCCCCTGGGAGCTGCCACCTGATGTGCCAAAACTACTTCTGCCCCTGCTTTCCCTGCCAGCTTAGGACTCCAGCACCCTGTCTTGCTGAGCAAGACACACCATTTTGCTCCAACACAGACCCAGGGTCTGAACCACTTACCCCAAAGCTGCAGACTTAACTGAAAGCAAGTTAAGAAGTGTTCCTGCCTTTAACACTCAGATGCCCAACTTCCAGTGGGGTCCAAACCCTAAATAAATCCGTTTTACCCTGTATAAAGTTTACCTTATACAGGGTAAACTCATAAATTGTTCACCCTCTATAACACTGATAGAGAGATATGCACAGCTGTTTGCACTCCCAAGTATTATTAATTAACCCGGAGTATGTATTAAGTAAAAAAGTGATTTGATTAAATACAGAAAGTAGGATTTAAGTGGTTCCAGTAGTAACAGACAAAACAAAGTGAATTACCAAGTGAAATAAAATAAAACATGCAAGTCTAAGTCTAGTACAGTAATAAAACTGAATACAGATAAAATTCTCACCCAGTAAGTTTCCTTTTACAGACTAATCTCCTTCTAGTCTGGGTACAGCAATCACTCACACCACCTGTAGTTACTATGCTTTGTTCCAGTTTCTTTCAGGTATCCTTGGGGGTGGAGAGGCTCTCTCTTTAGCCAGCTGAAGACAAAATGGAGGGGTCTCCGGGGGTTTAAATAGACTTTCTCTTGTCGGTGGAGACCCCCTCCTCTCTCCTATGCAAAGCCCAGCTACAAAATGGAGCTTTGGAGTCACCTGGGCAAGTCACATGTCCATGCATGACTGAGTTCCTTACCAGTCAGCCACATTCCTGGGAAAGCCCAGATGTGGACTGGCGTCTCCAAGTTCATTGTTGGCTTAAGGGCTTCTTGACTGGGCACTTACTGAGAATAGTCTTTTCTCAGGAAGCTGACCAACTGCTTCACTAAAACCTACTCAGAATCAAACAAGTATGCAGCCAATATTCATAACTTTGACTACAAAAATGATACATGCATACAAATAGGATTAATAGATTCAGTAGATCATAATCTTTACAGAGATATGTTACATGGCATATGTAGCATAAAACACATTCTAGTTATGTCAGATATATATTCATAAGTATATTTCCATAAAGCCTTATGGGGGGCACCATCACAGATGTTTTGGAACAAATTGATAAATTAAACAGCAATAAGTCACCAGGATCAGATGGTATTCACCCAAGAGTTCTGAAGGAACTCAAAAATGAAATTGCAAAACTACTAACTGTAGTTAAAGTCATCCCTGAATGTTAACAGATTTGAAACAACAACTTTACTCAATTTAAGGAAACATACCTGCTTTTGCAAAGATAGACTCCTGCTAGCTGTACATCTTTTTGATGTGTGAATACACAATATGAATTGGTTTTGGCTCAATAAAATCAAAAGAAGTGTCTATTTTCATTGTTGTTTCTATGGCACAGAGACATCTTGAATAGACAAGTGCCTGGAGAAATGGTAGATTTCTAAAATGTGATTGCACCAACAGTCTGATTTCGAATACAGAAATCAGATTTAAAAATATGTAAAAAAAAATCTGACTAACAGGAAAGGTGTTATGTAAATGTTATCGTTCTAAGACCTGTGAATCTAATTTCACTATGAATATAATTCCAAGGTTAAAAAAAAAAGTCTTGCCACTAAAGGCACTGCAACTTTTGCTAGGTTGATAGTCAAACCTTCTAGATAATGTCCTGTGATAAGGTAAGTCCAGGGAATTCTTGTGATGCATAAAGAGTCCTCATGCTTCAGTCTCTTTCCATCATAAAATCAGAAGACCTCATTCATTCTTACTATTCTTATTATACACTAGGCAAAAAGCAGAGCAATGATTCATAGCTAGATTTTTTTACTTACGGGTTTCCTAAGGAAAAAAATAGATAGCGCTCCAATTAAGGGCATGTCTCCAATCAGTGGTTCCAGGATAACCCTCATAGTACCATGAATCTGAAAAAGGGGAAAAAAAATAAAAGGATAATGTAATTCACTCCAACCAATATAGGTACTTTATGTAGATTAAGTGCACCCAGTAGAAAATACACACACAACTATGTTTTTGAAAGTCTTTCATTACGGGTGAGTTTATGCAAGTGCAGATGGCCCTATATGCCACTGAAGTCTAACTAAAGCCCTTAACAAGGGGGAGTTAAGTGGTACATAGGTCTTTGTGCAAGTCCTCTGTAAATGGACGCATTCACACTAAATTGTGTTAAGTCACACTAGCATACTTTTGATTTATATACAATTGATGCTAAACATTCATGGATGCTACTTTACTACAAATAAATAATAAATGTGGAAATATGTATTTACTCATATGCCACAAAGTGCTGCAACAGACATACATGTATAGCTGTGCAGCGGGGTGACTACCTCGCTCCTGTCCTGAAGGGATTAAAGCAGCCCGGGAGAGGACTGTGAATAGGAAAAGCAGGCTGATTGGGAAAGCAGCCACAGCTGTGGCCAGCTTAATCTAAGTCCACCTGGCCCTTATAAGAGGGCTGTGGGCCAGAAATGAAGACAGATACTCTTTCTAGCTTCCTAGAGAGAGAAGGACCTGGCTGCCTGGGAAGCTAAGAAGGGTACCTAGGGTGGAGCAGTGCTAGGGAAGGGCAGAGGGAGCTGGGGAGCTCCAGCCTATCAAAGCCCCAGGCTGCAGACATAGTGAAAGGCCTATGAAAGGGCACTGGGGCTGCAGAGGGGCAGCCCAGAGATAGGCAGAGGCAGCTGGTTCAAACCCTCTTGCCAATGATGAGTGGTTCATAGACTGCAGTCTGCCCCAGGCAGCGGGGGCTAGATGGTGACTGGCAGTGGCCACTAAGGCAAGGTGGGGGAAGAGGGTTGGGGGATCCCCTAGGTGGGAGACTTGGATTGTGGGTTACTGCTGGGAAGGAACCCTAACAAGGAGGCTACCAGGGTCCGGGAGGGACACCGGGGCCAGCGGCAGGCGAGACGCCAGCCTGCAGAGGGCACTCCTGGCTGGAAGAGCTAATTTCCAGGATGACCGACAGGAGGCACCGCACCGGTCAGTCGTCGCCCCACAACAGACACAAGTAAACGTGAATTCTTATAAATATACCTTATGAACTAATTCATTCTTAAAAACTTTTATTTCTGCCCCATGCTGTTCTCAGCAGAACATACCATATGTTTAACATTTATTTCCATATTTGAAAGAATAAATTAATTAGTATGTCAAGAGTATACTAATGCAATTTAAATTACTATATTGTAACAAAGACCAATGGTATGTAATTCAAAGGTAATAACAAAAGCAACAGAATTAGTAAATTATATTTTGTGTGTCAACTGGTAAATTGTGTCATGACAAATGTGAGAATTTTGTAAAACTGTGGTTATGGTGAAACAAGAGAAACTGAACTTCACCTGTATACTTTTTACACCAGCTCTGCAGAAGTATCTCTTGATCTCCAAATCAATTTCACAATTGCCAACAAAACTGAGGAAAAACAGAAAAACCACAGTACTGTATAAATGTTTTACATTTCTAGACTCTAAAATTGTGACACATTTAATTGCTAACCCCAACATTCTTTTCCCAATCAAACGAAACATTTCATATGAAACAGTTCTGCTTTTCAGAAACTACTATATTCTATATAAAAATAACTATAATTTTAAAGCACTAAGACAATTCTATTCTGAAGACAGATTGTAAAATCAGATGGAAGAGGTGTACTCATCTTTAAAACTGTATGTAAAAGAGGAAAAAAGCAGAAAGTTATAGTCCTGGGAAATAATGGAAGTATTTATTATGAACACACCCTTCCTTTTAGGGGCACGTTATATGATTTTCTCATTCGTTGTATGGTGCCATGAGAAAACACTCAGACCTTGAGAAGTACCCTTGATTATTATAGGCAGAGCTAGTAGGGCCATCTCTTATTATAGTTGTCTGACACTTACAATTATAGGACCCTGTTTTCAGTTGCTTATAACTTTGCCAAATAAACTATTCGGGCTGAAGTTTTCTATGCTGTCTGAATTGTTTTGGAAAATTGTTCCGCCATTTTCATGAACAAGGTGGGAGGAGGGGGGCACAGTAATCTTGTTTTGCACATGTTAAATTTTTTGTTACCTTTAATTTAAAAAGCTCTAGCAGGATGCTGATAAATTAGAGAGGGTTCAGAGAAGAGCCACAATAATGATTAATGGATTAAAAACCATGCTTTTCATAGTGATAGACTCAAGGAGCTCAATCTATGTAGCTTAACAAAAGAAGATTAATAATGGGCTCTTCAATCTAGAGGAGAAATGTGTAACATGGTTCAATGGCTGGAAGCTGAAGCTAGACAAATTCAGACTGGGAATAAGGTGCAAATTTTTAATGGTGAGAGTAATTAAGCATGGGAGCAACATACCAAGGATGCCCATCACAGACAATTTTTAAATCCAGCTTGGATGTTTTTCTAAAAGATATGCTCTATGAATTATTTTTGGGAAGTTCTAAAGCTTGTGCTATACAGGAAGTCAGATTAGATGATCACAATGATCTCTGTGGCCTTAACATTTGACTCCCTCATAATTTGCAACAAGGTATTGGATGTTGGGAGGAGGTATCTTTAGATTTCCCCCACCCACATGAAAATCCACCCATGTATGCTTTTGATTAAAAAAAAAAAAAAAAAAAAAAAAAACCATTCCACACATGCGCGGTAGAGACTTCAGGGATTTTAGCTGCTAAAATCGGTGAAGATTCTATCCCCACTGAAAGAAAAGGAGTACTTGTGGCACCTTAGAGACTAACCAATTTATTTGAGCATGAGCTTTCGTGAGCTACAGCTCACTTCATCGGATGCATGCCGTGGAAACTGCAGCAGGCTTTATTTATACACAGAGAATATGAAAAAATACCTCCTCCCACCCCACTGTCCTGCTGGTAATAGCTTATCTAAAGTGATCATCAGGTGGGCCATTTCCAGCACAAATCCAGGTTTTCTCACCCTCCACCCCCCCCCACAAATTCACTCTCCTGCTGGTGATAGCCCATCCAAAGTGACAACTCTTTACACAATGTGCATGATAATAAAGTTGGGCCATTTCCTGCACAAATCCAGGTTCGGATTTGTGCAGGAAATGGCCCAACTTTATTATCATGCACATTGTGTAAAGAGTTGTCACTTTGGATGGGCTATCACCAGCAGGAGAGTGAATTTGTGTGGGGGGGTGGAGGCTGAGAAAACCTGGATTTGTGCTGGAAATGGCCCACCTGATGATCACTTTAGATAAGCTATTACCAGCAGGACAGTGGGGTGGGAGGAGGTATTTTTTCATATTCTCTGTGTATAAATAAAGCCTGCTGCAGTTTCCACGGCATGCATCCGATGAAGTGAGCTGTAGCTCACAAAAGCTCATGCTCAAATAAATTGGTTAGTCTCTAAGGTGCCACAAGTACTCCTTTTCTTTTTGCGAATACAGACTAACACGGCTGTTACTCTGAAACCTATCCCCACTGAGTTTACTCCAGCCCGGGCCTGAGGACTTTCCCTGAAATTGCAGATGTTGTGGGCCATGACGAATCCTGAACTGACAGCAGGAAGCCTGTCTCTCCTGTCTTAATGACTTCTAGTAGGCACAGGCAGCATGGAGGACAAAGCTAACTGTTTCAAAAGCAGAGGGGTCAAGAACTGGATCTTGAGGGCAGGATGGATTGGGACAAGGAGCAGGTGTGAGGCAGGGGGAGAACTGAGTCTACAGCTGCAAGCCAAGGAAGAAGGCTACACCTGGGTGACAAAGAGACTAGACAGGGAGCCAGGAAAGGGGAAAAAAGCATAGGTTGGGGGGACTGGGATTCAGTGTGAGGCTGCAATTGGGTGAGCAAAGAGAATGGAACAATGATGCAGGGCGGATGCTGAGACTGGACAAGGAGCTCAGGAAGAGAGGGATGTGGGTGGACGAGAAAAGCAGACTAGATGAAGACTTAGGGGAAGGAGTATGGACTGGCTGGGGAAGGAGACTGAGATGAGAAGCCTGAGGAATGGAGACAGGGACTGGGGCAAGGAGCTGGGGGTAAGGAAGTGACGTGACTGGAACAGGGACAGGTTGGAGGGTGTCAAGGCAGAAGGGGGTTACACTTAGGGGGAATGGGAAGAGGAGATTGTACCCACTAGATTACATTCCCCTCCAGAGCCAGGAATCTTGGATTCCGTTCTTGAGTCTCACCTTTCATCTTCTGTCAGCATATATCTGTGAAACCAACTGGCAAAGTATCCCATTCCTTTCTAGTGGTGGTCCACATAGAGGATGACAACTTACTTTTATTATCAATGACTCTGTTAAGTCAAGTGGAAAAGGTGGTGTGGTGGATCTAAAAGTTCCAGTATTGCCAAAGAACCATTTGAGCGCGCGCACACCCACCCCCGCCCCCCACAGTAAAAGAATGTTAAGCTTGAAAGTCAAGCAATCGAAAGTTAGGAAATGCCAGAATTAAGGTTGTATGTGCAACCTGAATTTGGCCACCTCATGCATATGCATTATAATACATTCTTTAATTACATAATCACTTATTATTTTTCCATAGAACCACTGCCTCATTCAGTGCAAAGAATGGATAGTGCTCATTTAGCTAGCTGTTCAATATTTTCTCTTCTTTGTTCAATGAAGGCCTTATTTATACTACACATTATTAAAACCTTGTTCTGAATACAGAATTATTAATTTCCTCATGGGCTTTTTGATGGCACTCCTCACTATAGTACTGGAGTGCTTCACATATTAATGAATTTATTTTCACTATACCCCTTTGAATATTACTATCCTCATTATGCAGATCAGAAGCTGAGAGACAGTAAGGTCAAAAATATCCACTAATTTTGGGTGCTCAATTTGACACACCTAGGACTTGATTTTTCACAGTACTTAGAATTATACAGCAATTTATAGTTTCAAAGCAGAGCTCCCACTGACTTCAGTTTTAGTTATGTGTTCTCAGCACTCTGAAATTAGATCTCAGAATCTGAAATCATGCATCCAGAAATGACAGAACACACAACTAGTGATCACCTGTGAAATATTTGGTTTAAGTGACTTGTCTAGCATCACATAGGAACTCTGTGGCACATCCAGGGATACCATTTCCCAGGGCTGCATTCAACTGTCTTAACCATCTCTTCCAGCAATCCCCTGGCTCATTCACTACACACCTCTCAGCTAGAGCAACAGATAAAGCAGGGGTCCTACAGATTACAGCTTCCTTTACTACACAACCCTGATTTATCCCTAGAGCAGGTCCAGTTTGTGCGCTGAGTGAAACAAGGGTCCTGTGGAAAAAATAGTACTGAATCACATAATTCATACAAAACATTGTATCATAATGCATATGCTAAAAAGAGATCAAATTAAGGTTGTATGGGCAACTTTAATTCAGCCTTTCCTAATTTTTCAGTGCATGACTTTGCCTTCTTAAATATGTTTTTAAATATTGTGTGTGTGTGTGTGTGTGTGTGTAATATATTAGTTTTTGTCTTTGTGTGTGTTAAGAGTTTATCAAAACAAACTGGCCACTAGAAGTAAACAGCACCAAACTGGAAAAAATCAGTAACAACCTTTAATCTTAGAATATATTAGAGAAAACTTTGCCCTTTAACACATTTTGCTGGGCCCATGTACATGCGACACTGTTAGGCTGTACCATCACCTACTATTTGGAGTCTCATTTAACAAGCACAGTTTATCTAATTGAGATCATAATGGTCCTGAAATATTTAAGACTACTTTAATTTGCAGATCACTAAAGTGACAGAGACATATCATAGTCTAGTGGGGAACACTTTAATCCACAGCCTTTTGATTTCTTAGATATTCATCCTCTCGGTGTGTTCCATAAAAGTGCCTTGGGGGTTACTCATAGTATGAAAGAGGAGAATTAATAGACCATGAAGTGTACAGTTGCTTTAGCTGGCAAGCCATAACAGTCATTAGTGAGTCAGTATCAGACAAACAGAAGGATTACTGACCTAATGGATTAACATCTCATTTAGATTTTTTTTTTTTGTTGCTAACTTTTTCGTTACTTAAATGGCTCTCAAAGTTTGTGAGCCTTTCAAATAAATTTAAAAAAAACAATAATATTCTCCCTTCCACTTCCTTCTTTGCCACCAAGAAGCAGATTAAGAAAATGTAGCTGGGCTTACCTGAAAATTTCACTTTTTCAAATAATAAGGGCTTGTCTACTTGGGGAAGTTAGCATGCAGCAAGAGTGTCAATTTACAGCACACTATCTACTCTGCATTACATTTTCATATAAGAATATAAGAACTGTCATACTGGATCAGACCAAAGGTCCATTTAGCTCAGTATCCTGTCTTCCGACAGTGGCCAATGCCAGGTGCCCCAGAGGGAATGAACAGAACAGGTAACCATCAAGTGATCCATCCCGTTGCCCATTCCAAGATTCTAGCAAACAAAGGCTAGGGACATCATCCGTGTCCATCCTGGCTAATAGCCATTGATGGCCTATCCTCCATGAATGTATCTAGTTCTTTTTTGAACCCTGTTATAGTCTTGGCCTTCACAACATCCTCTGGCAAAATGCTCCACAGGTTGACTGTGCGTTATGTGAAGAAATACTTCCTTTTATTTGTTTTAAACCTGCTGCCCATTAATTTCATTTGGTGACCGCTAGTTCTTGTGTTATGAGGTGTAAATAACACTTCCTTATTCACTTTCTCCACATCCATCATGATTTTTTTAGACCTCTATCATATTCCCCCTTCTTCGGCTCTTTTCCAAGCTGAAAAGTACCAACCTTATTAATCTCTCCTCATACAGAAGCTGTTCCATATCCCCAATCCTTTTTGTTGCCCTTTCTGAACCATTTCCAATTCCAATATATATTTTTTGAGATGGGGTGACCACATCTACACTAATTATTCAAGATGTGGGCATACCAGGGATTTACATAGAGGCAATATGATATTTTCTGTCTTATTATGGACTCTTACAGGCACTAAAAGTGCCATTGGCCAATTTAGCTTAGTACATTTTTAGGGCTTGTTTCAAGAGCAAGTTACTGCACAGCAAGCCGGGTAAATAAAAATCAACGATAAAAAAAAATTGGATCTTTTTAAATTTAAATTGCTTTTTTCCTCAAAGCGTTTTATCAAAAAAATCTGATCTAAGAGTTTTAATCAAGATACATTACAGCTCAAAGATATCTCATCATGGAATAGGGATTACAAATTCTAATTCTATAGTATGAGACAATATATTCATGTAATGTTTAAGAGAAGTTTTGTAAATGAGTTCCAATAGTTCATGGATTATGGACCCAATTTTATGGGGTTTCAGGGGCTTCTGTATAGATTTAGGTTAATCTTTCTATCTGCCCAATGGGACTCAGTGCTCAGTCTAGAAGATACCATCAGAGATGCTTAGTTTTCCAGTTCTCAAACTGTGGATTTGTGTCTCCAGAGATGACATGCTTGTTAAGAGTAAAAATGGTTTTATATAAATATATAGAAGTAAGAAATAACAGACCTCAACCCTATTATCCCTCTGCAAATTTGTGTACACAGAGTCAATCTCTTACCTCTCTAAAGGTACAAAGCTTCAAGAAATTAAATTAATAGAGGATGGTTTGGGGTGGAATAGATCTGGACAAGGGGAAGAAGTCTGGAGATAAATGTGAGAAGGGAGGGACAGGAAGTAGAAACAAAAGTGAAACTGTTTGAGCAGCATATTCCAGAAGTCTCGAGGTCTTCCTGAGTTTAGCCTCCATTGATTTGAGATTTACCATACCATTTGCTCACTAGAAGGGAAAACCTGTAACGGCAGCAGGCTGTAAGAGAGACCCAGTTTGGGAATAAGAACCATTCAAGAAATATGTTTGCTAATGATGTTTTAAAGAAAGTCACACCAGTAAACTAGTGGAAGTGACTTAAGCACTTGGATTCAGAGACTGTTGAAGTGATAATCGCACTTAACAGCAATAGTTTCTTCTGCCAGTGTAGAAAGAATATTTTCTTCCTTTGGACTAATTCATTCCAAATTGAGAAATTGTTTGGGACCTGGAAAAGCAGGAAAGCTTGTTTTTCTTTTCCAGATTATGAACAAACAGGAAAATGAAGGTGAAGACAACTGAGTTAGATGCAGAAGCCAATATTTTTTAAGTTTCTCATATTAACCTGGCTGACATAGTCGATTTGATTTTTAATATTAATATTTCATTTAACTATTTTAAACAATTTTAACAAAAACAAACCTGATTTTAAAAAACTTGAATGTTTAACTAAATTCAAAAAATCATATGCTTTTTTTGTTAAAATATTATGTTTGCTGTTAAAGAAATAAATCCAGAATACAAAATGTTGTTGTTTTAGTTAAATAAAACAATTTAAATGTCTGTCTGTCTGATGTTCTCCGAATACAGTATGGCAAGAAAATCCTCCAAATGTTAATGATTAACCTGTTGAACGGGAGATAGTGACTTCATAAATATCAGCTTCAGTTACCTTTGGTAAATAAAATAACCAAACAATCATTTTCTGATATACCTGTAAAACTAATCTGAAAAGTTTTCAAAATAAATCACTTTAAACAGGGCTGGCTCCAGGCACCAGCGTTCCAAGCAGGTGCTTGGGGCGACAGTTAGAAAGGGGTGGCAGTGTTTCCGCGGCGGTAGCAATTTGGCGGCAGCCCCTCTGTCCTGCCAGCCGCAGCAGCAATTCAGTGGCAGCTTCTCCGTCTTGCCGTCCGTGGCAGCAGTTTTTTTCACTGCTTGGGGCGGCAAAAACTGTAGAGCTGGTCCTGACTTTAAAAATGCATAGTGTGTACCTTCTAAAATGTGTACCTATGCTTCTATAATGTGTACCTACACCTATCTCTGAGTTGTGAAGAATACGTATTAAGGTTATAACAAGCAACAAGAATGTATTTTTATGTAGAAATCCAAGATTAGAGTCTTCCTGACTAGTGATTTAAATCAATTTGATTTAAATCAACCCACCCTGACAGCAAGCCAAGGTGTGACTCTACAGTCCCATGCAGACACTGCTACAGCACAGTGAAATCTGCAGAGCAGGGCTTAGCATGCTGCTACATCAAAATGTAATACTCCAAGCTGCACTCCAGGACTTTCATTGCATTGTACCACTGTTCATATGGAACTTCACTGTGCAGCAAGCTGGTGTGCAAAGATTTACTTCCTGGCTTGCAATACAGTAGTTTGCTGCACAGATAAGCCCGAGAGTGAATTAAGGTAAAGGTCACAAAGGCACTTTTAGTGTGCAGTAAGAATGTCTACACAGGGAGTTAGTGGAGAGTAGCCAGCGTACTGTAAATACACCCTCACTGGTTGAGCTCTAACTTTCCAGGTAGACAAGCCCCAAAGTCCACAGATCCATTACACTGGGTACTTCAGCCTGCTTGCACCTTGGGCAGAACCAGATTTGTCAATCACTGGCAACAGAGACGTGCCCCATCTCCTGATGCACCCTCCAGCTGAGGAAACTTCCACAGCCAGGATAATTCAAAGCTACTTTCCTAAATTCGACTCTGTTAAGTACATCTTATGGAAAACATTTCTCCTATTCCAGAGCACAGTGAATTCTACATAACAACAAACTCAAATCCTTGTATGTTAATTTTCATCTTTATACGGGATCATTTGTTTGTCCCAAGGTGAGCCAGATCCTACACAAAGAAAGAAAAATTTCAGATAAGCACAGATAAATTTTCCTATTCTTCATGCTAAGGTATACAGATATGTTTCCAGGATGGGAAACAGGATTATTCTTTAAATTTGGACAAACAAAATGAGGCAGATTACATATAAATCACTGCTCGCTTTGCCTGGGCACAAAGGCCTTAAGAAGACTTCTGCCAAAACAAAGGAAATTACATTGGCTAAGATTGTATGAGGAATATGCAGTATGTGTTTAACTAAAGGCCATCTATCAAATCTCAGTACAGGACACATGAATATCCTGCTCTGAGATTATTAGTGCTTGTAAAAGCCCTGGACTCTGATGCTAAACTAAAGGAGGAATATTTCTTTAAGTGAATGAATATTATGACAGTTCTGAGGATTATCAGACAGAATTATATTGGGGAAGTTCTATGGCCTGTGTTATACAGATGATCACAATGGTCCCTTTTGGCCTTGTAATCTATGGAAGGGTTCAATCTGTGCTGTAAAGAATGAGGTTCCAACGTCATGCTGTATGACCTTGGGGTTTTGGAATAAAGTTGCTGCCCTGAAGAAGTTTTTAAACTCGTAATTCATAAAAAACTTCCTTTACTGAACATGCTGAGAACATCAGACTACAGAGACCTGAACTTTTTGTCTGGACACTCTTACACTGCCATAATAAGGCCTCCTGGAGGAAATGAAGGCTATGTTCACTGATTTAATGTGGTAGCTAAACTATGGACTTTGCAACATCCAGTAGAATAAATTCTACTTGTTTTCTCTTTTAGGGTTCATGAGAGTAATAAACCCACTACATCTAAGTATTCATCTTAAGCCTGTTTGTTCCTGGATGAAGGAATAGTCTTGCAATAGCAGACATCCTCCGTGAGATACAGACATCTGAAAATTCATTGCTAGGTTAATCAAGATTGAAAGCCAGAAAGACAAATAGTATCACTATGGCTCTCTCACTTCTACAAAAACACAAGAATGGCCATACTGGGTCAGACTAATGGTCCATCTAGCCCAGTATCCTGTCTTCGGAATTGGCCGATGCCAGATGCTTCAGAGGGAATTAACAGAACAGGCTATCACTTAGTGATCCATCCCCTATCATCCACTCCCAACTTCTAGCAATCAGAGACTAAGGCAATGATCCCCAAAATTTTTACCTCTCATCTACCCTTACCTTGTCTATGGCCCCAGAATCAGGACCAGGAGTGGGGCTGTGTCTCCAGGAGTGGGGGATGCGGACGGGGTAAGAGGGCTAAGGCTGGGGGCGGGGCTGGGAGTGGAGCCCCAGGCACGGTGCCGGCAGCCAGGGAATTGGGATGACTTGTCATTTTAGAAAAATTCAAGTTATTTTTGAATTGTGTATTCATAAAGCAAAAACTTACAGACTGCTTTAGGTAATGACTATATGCACAATTATATTAAGATATTACATTTGCTTAAAGAACTGAGAATGACCTAACAAATTCAGTTCTAAAAACCCCAATAACAATAATGCAGAACCAAATAAACAAATCATAAATTCTAAAATATTTTTATAATGGACGTGCATGCTCTTATATGATAATAAATAAAAAGGATTACCTGATCTGAAGATCCAAAATGATCTGTCTTTTATCTACGTTTTCAGTGTACACTTTTACACCATTGATCCGAAGTGGCTGAAACAATAACAACAAGGTGTCCATTTAAAGACGTTAAACTTTCTTCAAAAATTTGTCATGTTTTGAACCTTATCTTTCACAGAAGGATTAGTATTGATTAACATAAGTAAAGTTGCAGCAGGAATTGCTTACATATTTATTATCTACATTATTTCACCAAAGCATTATTAAAAAATGCAATTTAAAACATTTGTCAATTTAACACAGTGAAGTAGGAGGGGAAATTTACTGGCCACCTATGCAGCTTAATCAAAGTGCTGCCATGCTGTATCTCGACAAACCTTGTGAGACCATTCCTGGAAACAGCATCCAGGGCGTAGGTTTCAGGCTTTACCCACATATTTTATGCTAAGCCTTTGTTCCGCTTAAAAATCTCTTTCCTGCTTGACAGGGGACATCACTAATTCTCTCCCCACGCCCCCAAAAAAGAAACGTCCCATCACTTCCTTTATCAGGCTTGTTAAAACAGCAGCACTGAATGGAAGCTGACAGGAATCATATGCAATTTAGAATACTACAACTCATTCATATCAACCAGTGTGGGGAAACTGTCACATAGGAGCCTCAAGAATATTTTTTTTTGCCCACAGAGTCTGCAAAGTTTTCAGCTCTTGCTGACCTCAGAAGTGAAAGAGAGATTCAAACTTTAATACCCTTGTATAGCAGAGTACTGCAATTGGGCCGGTCTACACCAGGTCTGAGAACAATTAAGAAATTAGACACACACTCTGATGAGGTTAAGCATATTGTTCTGTTTAATGTTCTTTAATGACTGTTTTTATAGATTTTTATCTTGGCTGTTTGTAAGTGAGGAAGAATCCTTCCTTACAACTCACAGCAAACTATATCATTAGAACTAGTTCACTAACCAATGTTTCCATTTTAGATTTTTCTAAAATAACTAAAGTACATCATGAAAAGACTCATTTATGGAAGTTTAAACTTCAACTTTTTTAGTAAAAAGAAAAGGAGTACTTGTGGCACCTTAGAAACTAACCAATTTATTTGAGCATAAGCTTTCATGAGCTCAAATAAATTGGTTAGCCTCTAAGGTGCCACAAGTACTCCTTTTCTTTTTGCGAATACAGACTAACAGCTGCTACTCTGAAACTTTTTTAGTGGAAAGGTAGGATTCCAAGACATTGAAGCTTGGGCTAATTTGAATTGATTTTATAGTTCTATATTGTATTAAAAGGATATGCAAGAATTAATTATGTAAAAATACATGTTCTGTATCTTTCTTTCTGAAGGTCTCTTACAATTCTTGAATGATACGTATTCTTATTAGAGAAGACAAAGAGCCATCTTGCTATAGCCTCTCTCGGTACAAGTAAGAATGTCAATTTTGCCCATGTGCAACTCCTGTGAGTGTGCACACTGAGGGTATGTCTACACTACGAAATTAGGTCGAATTTATAGAAGTCGGTTTTGTAGAAAGCGTTTTCATACAGTCAATTGTGTGTCCTCACACAAAAGCTCTAAGTGCATATAGTCAGCAGAGTGTGTCCACAGTACCGAGGCAACTGTCTACTTCCGGAGTGTTGCACTGTGGGTAGCTATCCCACAGTTCCCGCAGTCTCCGCCGCCCATTTGAATTCTGGGTAGAAATCCCAGTGCCTGATGGGGCTAAAACATTGTCACGGGTGGTTCTGGGTACATACAGTCAGGCCCCCCCTTCTCTCCCTCCTTCCGTGAAAGCAAGGGCAGACAATCGTTTTGCACCTTTTTTCTTGAGTTACCTGTGTAGACGCCATACCATGGCAAGCATGGAGCCCGCGCAGCTAACCATCACCGTATGTCTCCTGGATGCTGGCAGACGCGGTACTGCATTGCTACACAGCAGCAGTTTATTGCCTTTTGGCAGCAGACAGTGCAGTATGACTGGTAGCCATCGTTGACGTAGTCCTGTGTACTCTTTTAACTAACTCGATGAGGTCAGGGGCGCCTGGGCAAACATGGGAGTGACTCAGCCAGGTCATTTCCCTTTTAAGTTTTGTCTCATGGCGATTGAGTCCTACCGGCAGTGCACTGTCTTTTAATCAGCAGCCAGCAGAAGATGATGACCAGCAGTCATACTGCACCATCTTCCGCCAAGCACCCAGGAGATGACGATGGCTAGCGGTCGTACTGCACAGTCTGCTGCCAGCAAGATGTATAAAGATAGATGAAGTGGCTCAAAACAAGAAATAGACTAGATTTGTTTTGTATTCATTTTCTCCTCCCTCCCTCCGTGAAACCAATGGCCGGCTAAACCCAGTTTTGAGTTCTATCCTTGAGGGGCCATTCAGTTTCTTGAAAAGCCACCCCCTTTATTGATTTTAATTCCCTGTAAGCCAACCCTGTAAGCCATGTTGTCAGTCGCCCCTCCCTCCGTCAGGGCAATGGCAGACAATTGTTCCAAGCCTTTTTTCTGTGCAGACACCATACCACAGCAAGCATGGGAGCCGCTCAGATCACTTTGACAATTAGGAGCACATTAAACACCACGTGCATTATCCAGCAGTATATGCAGCACCAGAACCCGCCAAAGCGAAACCGGGCGAGTAGGCGACGTCAGCGCGGTGACGAGAGTGATGAGGACATGGACACAGACTTCTCTCAAAGCACGGGCCCTGGCAATGTGGGCATCATGGTGCTAATGGGGCAGGTTCATGCGGTGGAACGCCAATTCTGGGCTCGGGAAACAAGCACAGACTGGTGGGACCGCATAGCATTGCAGGTCTGGGACGATTCCCAGTGGCTCCGAAACTTTTGCACGCGTAAGGGCACTTCCATGGAACTTTGACTTGCTTTCCCCTGCCCTGAGGCGCAATACCACCAAGATGAGAGCAGCCCTCACAGTTGAGAAGTGAGTGGCAATAGCCCTGTGGAAGCTTGCAATGCCAGACAGCTACTCGTCAGTCAGGAATCAATTTGGAGTGGGCAAATCTACTGTGGGGGTTGCTGTGATGCAAGTAGCCAACGCAATCAAAGATCTGCTGATATCAAGGGTAGTGACCCTGGGAAATGTGCAGGTCATAGTGGATGGCTTTGCTGCAATGGGATTCCCTAACTGTAGTGGGGCCACAGACAGAACCCATATCCCTATCTTGGCACCGGAGCATCAAGCCGGCAAGTACATAAACCGCAAGGGGTCCTTTTCAATAGTGCTGCAAGCACTGGTGGATCACAAGGCATGTTTCACCAACATCAACATGGGATGGCCAGGAAAGGTACATGACGCTCGCATCTTCAGGAACTCTGGTCTGTTTCAAAAGCTGCAGGAAGGGACTTTATTCCCAGACCAGAAAATAACTGTTGGGGATGTTGAAATGCCTATAGTTATCCTTGGGGACCCAGCCTACCCCTTAATGCCATGGCTCATGAAGCCGTACACAGGTAGCCTGGACAGTAGTCAGGAGCCGTTCAACTACAGTTGAACTACAGCTGTTCAACTACAAGTGCAGAATGGCGGTAGAATGTGCATCTGGACGTTTAAAAGTGCGCTGGTGCAGTTTACCGACTCGCTTAGACCTCAGCGAAACCAATATTCCCATTGTTATTATTGCTTGCTGTGCACTCCACAATATCTGTGAGAGTAAGGGGGAGATGTTTATGGTGGGGTGGGAGGTTGAGGCAAATCGCCTGGCTGCTGGTTACGCGCAGCCAGACACCAGGGCGGTTAGAAGAGCACAGGAGGGCATGGTGCGCATCAGAGAAGCTTTGAAAAACAGTTTCATGACTGGCCAGGCTACGGTGTGAAAGTTCTGTTTGTTTCTCCTTGATGAAACCCCACCCCCTTGGTTCACTCTACTTCCCTGTAAGCTAACCACCCTCACCTCCCCCCTTCGATCACCGCTTGCAGAGGCAATAAAGTCATTGTTGCTTCACATTCATACATTCTTTATTAATTCATCACACAAATAGGGGGATAACTACCAAGGTAGCCCAGGAGAAGTGGTGGTGGAGAGAAGCACCAGGAGGGGTGGTGGAGGAGGGAAGGACAAGGCCACACAGCACTTTAAAACTTATTGAAGGCCAGCCTTCTGTTGCTTGGGCAATCCTCTGGGGTGGAGTGGCTGGGTGGCCGGAGGCCCCCCACCGCGTTCTTGGGCATCTGGGTGAGGAGGCTATGGAACTTGGGGAGGAGGGTGGTTGGTTACACAGGGGCTGTAGTGGCGGTCTGTGCTCCTGCTGCCTTTCCTGCAGCTCAACCCATACACTGGAGCATATTAGTTTGATCCTCCAGCAGCCTCAGCATCGAGTCCTGCCTCCTCTCATCATGCTGCCGCCACCTTTCAGCTTCAGCCCTCTCTTCAGCCCGCCACCTCTCCTCCTGGTCTTTTTGTGCTTTCCTGCACTCTGACATTGTCTGCCTCCAGGCATTTGTCTGTGCTCTGCAGTGTGTGAGGACAGCATGAGGTCAGAAAACATTTCATCGCGAGTGCGTTTTTTTCACCTTCTGATCTTCACTAGCCTCTGGGAAGGAGAAGATCCTGTGATCCTTGAAACACATGCAGCTGGTGGAGAAATAAAAGGGACAGTGGTATTTAAAAAGACACATTTTATGGAACAATGGGTACACTCTTTCAGGGTAAACCTTGCTGTTAGCATTACATACATAGCACATGTGCTTTCGTTCCAAGGTCGCATTTTGCCTCCCCCCAGCGTGTGGCTAGCACCTCCCCACTCCCCGTGGCTAACAGCGAGGAACATTCCTGCTCAGCCACAGGCAAACAACCCAGCAGGAACGGGCACCTCTGAATGTCCCCTTAAGAAAAGCACCCTATTTAACCAGGTGACCATGAATGATATCACTCTCCTGAGGATAACACAGAGATAAAGAACGGATGTTGTTTGAACGCCAGCAAACATACACTGCCATGCTTTGTTCTACAATGATTCCCGAGTACGTGCTACTGGCCTGGAGTGGTAAAGTGTCCTACCATGGTGGATGGAATCATAGAATATCAGGGTTGGAAGGGACCCCAGAAGGTCATCTAGTCCAACCCCCTGCTCGAAGCTGGACCAATTCCCAGTTAAATCATCCCAGGCAGGGCTTTGTCAAGCCTGACCTTAAAAACCTCCAAGGAAGGCGATTCTACCACCTCCCTAGGTAACGCATTCCAGTGTTTCACCACCCTCTTAGTGAAAAAGTTTTTCCTAATATCCAATCTAAACCTCCCCCACTGCAACTTGAGACCATTACTCCTCGTTCTGTCATCTGCTACCATTGAGAACAGTCTAGAGCCATCTTCTTTGGAACCCCCTTTCAGGTAGTTGAAAGCAGCTATCAAATCCCCCCTCATTCTTCTCTTCTGCAGGCTAAACAATCCCAGTTCCCTCAGCCTCTCCTCATAAGTCATGTGTTCTAGACCCCAATCATATTTGTTGCCCTTCGCTGGACTCTCTCCAATTTATCCACATCCTTCTTGTAGTGTGGGGCCCAAAACTGGACACAGTACTCCAGATGAGGCCTCACCAATGTCGAATAGAGGGGAACGATCACGTCCCTCGATCTGCTCGCTATGCCCCTACTTATACATCCCAAAATGCCATTGGCCTTCTTGGCAACAAGGGCACACTGCTGCCTCATATCCAGCTTCTCGTCCACTGTCACCCCTAGGTCCTTTTCCGCAGAACTGCTGCCTAGCCATTCGGTCCCTAGTCTGTAGCGGTGCATTGGATTCTTCCATCCTAAGTGCAGGACCCTGCACTTGTCCTTATTGAACCTCATCAGATTTCTTTTGGCCCAATCCTCCAATTTGTCTAGGTCCTTCTGTATCCTATCCCTCCCCTCCAGCGTATCTACCACTCCTCCCAGTTTAGTATCATCCGCAAATTTGCTGAGAGTGCAATCCACACCATCCTCCAGATCATTTATGAAGATATTGAACAAAACCGGCCCCAGGACCGACCCTTGGGGCACTCCACTTGATACCGGCTGCCAACTAGACATGGAGCCATTGATCACTACCCGTTGAGCCCGACAATCTAGCCAGCTTTCTACCCACCTTATAGTGCATTCATCCAGCCCATACTTCCTTAACTTGCTGACAAGAATACTGTGGGAGACCGTGTCAAAAGCTTTGCTAAAGTCAAGAAACAATACATCCATTGCTTTCCCTTCATCCACAGAACCAGTAATCTCATCATAAAAGGCGATTAGATAGGCATGACCTTCCCTTGGTGAATCCATGCTGGCTGTTCCTGATCACTTTCCTCTCATGCAAGTGCATCAGGAATAAGGCTGCCCTCCCCAGAAACCTTTAGCAAAGGCTTTGGGAGTACATCCAGGAGAGCCGCGAATGCCAGGGCAAATTAATCATTAAACATGCTTGCTTTTAAACCACGTATAGTATTTTAAGAAGGTACACTCACCTGAGGTCCCTTCTCCACCTGGCAGGTCCGGGAGGCAGGCTTGGGTGGGTTTGGGGGGTACTGGCTCCAGGTCCAGGGCGAGAAACAATTCCTGCCTGTTGGGAAAACCAGTTTCTCCACTTGCTTGCTGTGAGCTATCTACAACCTCATCATCATCTTCCTCATCCCCAAAACTTGCTTCCGTGTTGCCTCCACCTCCATTGAAGGAGTCAAACAGCACGGCTGGGGTAGTGGTGGCTGAACCCCCTAAAATGGCATGCAGCTCATCATAGAAGCGGCTTGTTTTGGGCTCTGACCCAGAGCGGCCGTTCGCCTCTCTGGTTTTCTGGTAGGCTTGCCTCAGCTTCTTAAGTTTCACGCGGCACTGCTTCAGGTCCTTGTTATGGCCTCTGTCCTTCATGCCCTGGGAGATTTTGACAAATGTTTTGGCATTTCGAAAACTGGAACGGAATTCTGATAGCACAGATTCCTCTCCCCATACAGCGATCAGATCCCGTACCTCCTGTTCGGTCCATGCTGGAGCTCTTTTGCAATTCTGGGACTCCACCATGGTCACCTCTGCTGATGAGCTCTGCATGGTCACCTCTGTTGATGAGCTCTGCATGGTCACCTGCAGCTTGCCTTGCTGGCCAAACAGGAAATTGAAATTCAAAAGTTCGCGGGCCTTTTCCTGTCTCCCTGGCCAGTGCATCTGAGTTGAGAGTGCTGTCCAGAGCGGTCAAAATGGAGCACTCTGGGATAGCTCACGGAGGCCAATGCCATCTAATTGTGTCCACAGTACCCCAAATTTGACCCAGCAAGGCCGATTTCAGCGCTAATCCCCTTGTCGGGAGTGGAGTAAGGAAATCGATTTTAAGAGCCCTTTAAGTCAAAAAAAAAGGGCTTCGTCGTGTGGATGGGTGCAGGGTTAAATCGATTTAACGCTGCTAAATTCGACCTCAACTCCTAGTTTAGACCAAGGCTGAGGGCACATATGCACAACTTAGTTGTCTGAATTGGAATTTAGCCAGAATGTAAGGGTTAACCTCCAGGATTCTTAGATATTACAATATCAGTCTTATCTTTATTCCATTCCTTATCAGAGCCTCAGTTTTGTGTCCCAAATGAAAGACAGCATATTCAACATCACAGGGTTCTGCTCCTGACCTTGCACCACTCACAACACCATGCTCAGACACTGATTCAGTACTGACACAGATGGAAGAGTCCCACCTATTAATTAACATCACTTCCTGGGGTTTTCCTTTCCTGGATCTCTTCAATCGAAGAGCTGACCTTGTTCAGCTTATACTTTATTATTTACTATTTATATTAGAAATGCACCTTAAGATACCAAGTGAGATCAGGGTTCACTGTGTTGTACAAGCACACAGTAAGATTCTCTGCCTCAAACTTTACAATCTAAAAAGACAAGACAGATAAAAGTTGGAGGAAAGAAAGCATTATCATCCCCATTTTACAGATGGGGAATGAAGTCAGAGAGTCTGATCGACATCACCAGGGAGACTGTAGCAGCACTGGAAGTTGAACTCAGATCTCCTGAGTCCCAGTGGGCAGGCTGGGAGAAAAGGAGAAGCAAGCACTTTGAAATCCCCATTGGAAACCATTCTTCACATTCATGATAGCTTGGAAGAACAATGTAGGACGTTTTCACACACAAAAAGTATATTCAAGTTAATGTTTAAAGTCAAATTTACACAAGTTAAGAAGGAAGGTACTGTACATCTGGGGTCAGGCTTGGGTTATGAGGGATTACAAGTGTTGGTTACAAGGTTAATAAGATATATACATAGTACATAACAGGCATAGACTCAGATTGGGGAGCAGGAGTTTTTTAAAAACGACAGTGGATAAGTGATCTCGGGTACGCCACCCATAGAATGTATTTAGACTCCAAGTCAATATTGGTGTAGTGAATAAGTACATGGGTGGGGTGCGTCCCTTGGTTTGTCAGGGAAAGAAGGAAGTGGGTTATTTCTCTGACCGGTGTTCTCAATTACTTGACCTGGTACTGACGGTGTCCAGTGATGTGCTCCGTGATACTACATCCTCAACTGCTCTACACCTCCACTTGACACAGATGAGCATAAGCATATTGGTTGCTCTAAGCCATCTTTGTATTTCCCTAAAGGCTACTGGAGGTCATTCTAGCCTTTGTTGTAATTCAAAGCAGTCTCAGAGCAGCTCAATTTCATTTGGCTGGAACAATCCCTAAGGGCTCCACAGCTGGGGACTGCTAGAAGGCAGCATGCTCTGGCCATGCCATGCCTTCTCTGCAAGCCAGAGATTCACCCTTACCAGAGGAATACCCAGCTGACTGTTAAGGAAGCTGTACAGACCATTTGTGTCACTGACATAGTGCAAAGTGGCCAGAGCAGTGGCCAGGATCTGATCCTTTTAATTATCAGCATTGAAGTTCTAAGAAATAGAAATACAAACAAACCAAAACTATCAAAGAAGCAACAGAAGTCTTCTGAAAAGCTCCTGACAGACCAGCAGAGAGAGGAATTTTGGTGTGTTCCGCAACTTTGAGTTAAAGTGGCAATATGAATCAGGATCATATCCTTAAAGTTCAATGAATACATAAGCAAGACTTCATTCTCTCTAAATTAGACTGGAAGTATGCTGTCAAATATTTTCCCTACATTGTTACCTCTATATCTGAGCTTCTCCTATGACTTACACTGGAGGCTGAGACCAAATTCATTCACTCATTTAAACTCATTGAAGTCAATAGAGGAATTCGAGGCATGAATTTGACTTTCAAACACTGTCAGATTCATGAAAAGGGGAAGGGTAATATTTGTTCAAGATAAGGGGGAAGAAAATGGTAAGCATCAATTTTTGAATGCTCAAAAAGCTTGCTACACAAGTTCTCATATATGCTTTACAATCTTTTTATTTTTTGTTTTTGCTTCACCATAGCTTCATTATACTAGCAATCAGCCACCTAACCAACCACAAGGAGACATTAATAGCCACACCATACAAGACTGGAATGAAGATTCTGCTGTGTAAGGAAACAAGGGTGAGGGTAATTCCTTCTTCAAGAACGTAACTCACAGTAGTGTAGTACTGTAACACAACAGTAGCATTATACATACTCAACCAACGTACTAGTGCTCCCCACTGAAATCATAGGCCTCACACTAGTCTTTTTTTCCCAAAATTTGTTACCAGTGGGATCAGCAGTGATTTTTTTTAATTAACAAAGCAAAAAAGATTCCTCCACCTAAAGTATCATTTAAGCCTACTGAGTTAATTTAAAAAGGTATTAGTGAGAGGCTTACATTTAATTATGTTAATATCGGAATCCTTTAAGATTAAGGATTACTGTCTTTGCCATTCTCCCACAAGTGGGATAATCTTTCCACAACGGTGATCCTAGATCAAAAGGCAGCATTAAATTTGCCTCCCAAGTCTCACACATTTGCATTTTATTATTTAATATTTATATTATATTATAGTAGCACCTAGAGGCCCTTAACAGGACCTCATTGTGCTGGGTGTTGCACAAACACATTCAAAGACATTCCCTGCCCCCAAGAATTTACAATCAAATGTCACCAAAAGGCCTTACTTGTGTAACTTTAATGTATCATGTTAAAAAAGCAAGAGAGAGACACATTTAAAAACTCATAAGTTAAAAGAAACTGACCTGGTGACCTATATCAATCTTTGTGAAACTGAAGGTACTAAGGTGGTTGTTTGCTCCTCTCACAGCTGGTTCTATTGTTTCTCTGAAAAGTTTCTCAATAAACTGGCAAATAAAAGGCCACAAGTGTTTTACAGTCTGAGGAGAAAGAAATAAAGATTATACTGAACAGTTAAAAACATACACATTTGTATTGTTTCAACACGCATCAGTGGAGAAAGTCTTCAAGGCAAAAGATTTTTTAAAATACAGTACAACTCTTCTCTCTGCCGTTTGCCAAGAGAGCCCTCCCTTCTGCATTTCCTACCACATGGAAGAGCCTTCTTGGACTAGCGTCTTAATTCTCCATCTATTTTCATATCTTGTTTGAGAACTTTTTTGCCCATTACTATACATATTAATTTCTCTATTCTAATATTTACTATTACTAAAATATTGCTCTGGGATACAGTTTGAATGAAAGACCCTACACCTACTGAAGGTGCATTGTTCTGTGTTTTATTTTATTTTATACACATGGAACTTCAAAGTTCTGTTCATTTATAAAACAAATACAAAACCGGTTTATTTGTATATGGTACATTAGGACACGAGCCAAGACCAAGGTAAATTTATGCTTAGAATCTGCAGTTGACTGTCAATAAGTGTGACTGAAATTATTTTAATGCAGATTGAAATGGATCACTCTGTTCAAGAATGGCTGATCATGATTTAGTACCATTACAATGGCGTCACAATTATCAACTGAAGAAAGATTGGCCCTTTGTTTACCCAAACTGTATTTAGTGTGAGGGGTAAAGATCTGTACTCTGATCAACTGCCAAGACATCAAATATAAAAAGATAATAGATATTTTATCCTCGAATCCCACAGCTATCTGGAAGAACATCCTACCTTATTTAGCCATTCTGCCCTTTCTGTATCTGGAAAATGAACCTAAGGAGAAAGGTGGGGGGGAGAAAGCAATTATTACAACCACACTTAATTAATGAAAATACAATGTATATAAGAATCAATTAATTTAATATCGGGAACTGGTACAAAGAACCAATAATTATCAAGGACCTGAGATTCATAATAAGAATGTATAAACATGGTTAAATAGTTGAAGTAAATGCCAATTAAAAAATTGTAAACCAGGTAAATATACACTCATGTATACTCCATAGTACAGGTGTGTAGAAGTATTGTTTTAGCACAGTGTAAATGATAGTGTGAGACCAATAAATACAACAGTCAAGTCCACAGCGAGATTAGTCAATACAACGTACCTCTAAGTTTTAAGGACACTGTACAAGGGTAACTTCTCTTTTGGGTATTTTGTGAGAGACACCAGAATACTATCTGATGATTTTGAAAAATGACTTGTCTGGTGGTTATTAAGACTTCAAAAAACTGAAGAGAAAAAGAATGAGGTATGCTCATCAGGAGCAAAAACAATCGTACACAAATCTCAGTTTCTACTTTTGAAAAAGAATTAAGCAACTATGGGTGTTAAATACATGCCAGTCATGCTCTGCATTGCTTCCATGAAACAAGGATGGACTGATTTTTTTTAATTTAAGTGATTTTACAGCTATTTCAAGACATTTAAATAAGATTTTTATTTATACATTGCTAGTTCTTTACTTTGTTCTCACTTTACAGTCTAAAATTGCCTCCACTCCCTGTTCTTCCCCCCAGGCCTCAGCGGTAGGGAGGCTTTGTCTGGCCAGTAGGGGAAAGAAAAGCCTTGGCCCCTTTAAGGATTCACGCACACACACACACACACACACACACCCCACCATCCTCGTGATGGGCGCTCAGCCTACTTGTGACGTGGAAGAGTTTTGTGACTGATTGTTTGGCTTGAAGGGTGAAGCTGTCATGCACCAAAGGGGAGGATTTATAAACCCTTTCCCCTGCCCCCACTTCCAGGTTACAGATTCCCAGGAACATCAGGGTGACCAGTAAGAATCCCCAATGGGGAGTGACTGGAAGTCACCCCAAGAAGTAGCAGAGGCAGCCAGTGTAGCAGAGCACATGGGTAAGCAGTGGCTCTGAGGTTGGGACACTTACGCACACTCAGGCCCAAAGTTTTCCCCTCTTTGTTGGGATGACATGAGCCCTGACGGGTTCTCCCTCCTTATGAGGTCCTATGGAAGGGTGTCCTGGTAGGTACCAATGCAGGATTAAGTACTGTTTATTCTGCTATAAAGTGAAGTTCAGCACTGTGGGTTCAAATTCCATGAGGAAGTTTTTCAAAGCACCTCCTGAATTTTTAAAAAGTTTGTAAGAAGCTACTGGGAGCCAGAAGAGTGAAGAAACACATGATGTTGAGTGGGGATGCCAAACACACCACACATACTGCAATTAAGTGGTGGCAGAAGAGATTGCTCTGATTGCCTCTCTTTTAACTATTGTTATGTGAATGTACATGCGTGGTTTTGATACAAAAAATTATGTAGTTCTGACATTTTAAAAGTTACAAATATTGACCCCCGCATCAAAGTTTTGGGAATTCCTGTTCTCCAGAAAAAGCAATTCTTTTTTTAATGCATCACTGAAATTTGTCCAGTATAATCATTACAGTTAGCAGATATGTACCCTGGAATTACAAGTATAGGTAGATTTTTCTGCCTTTTTGTATAAAGAGGTTTGTTCTTTAAGTAAATCTCTGAACCCCCACAAGGCTTGCACTAAAAGGCTATGTGTTCAAAATAGATTTCCTACTTAAAGAGTTTAAGTGCATGAAAATATTAATAATTAATATTTGTGTTCCTCTGTACTAGACTATAATATTTTATTAATGTAGGATTTAATAGATGGGCTAACTTAGAGGCAGACAGCTGGGAAATCAAAACTTAAATGTCTCTACAAAGTATCTAGTAGGAATATTCATTTTTGAATTTGCAACAAAACAAAATAGTACATGTGTATGTTTCATGTTTACACTGAATCAGAACTTATAATTAAACATAGCACTTTCATTCAATATTGGTCTTGTGAGGGTTCTCAAAACCTATGCTCCTTCAGAAGGGTTGAAAGGTATAAGAAAAAGAAAAAAGAAAGGAGGAAGATTTAGGAAGTGGGGGTTAAGTAACTGGTTTTTGCCTTCCTTCAAAGCACCTGCTACTGATCACTGCTGATGAAAGATATCAGATTACTATCGATGGATAAGATAATGTACTGTATGTTGCTATCATTTATACAGTTTGTAAAAAGCTGAACAATTCTCCTTTCGACATATCTGCACTCATATTCCAGGTGCTGGAACCTTGAACTAGCAGTGCTGTGGGTGCTGCCACACGCTCTTGCTTGAAGTGGTTTCCATCATATACAGGGTTTACAGTTCGGTTCAACTGCACCCCCACTATAAAAATTGTTCCAGAACCCCGCTTCCTTCCTTCATGCTTCTATTTGTTTGAGATATTATGTGCTGTAATCTCCTATTAAAAATGCTTCCTCAAAACAAAGTTATTCTGATGTCTATCAGTAATAAACCACTGTACCAACTGTTTTATTTAATATCTAGGATTGGGGCAGGGTGTGTGTGAATAACCACACTACTATGTAGTAAATCAATTTTCTGTGTTTTGTGTTAATTGTACAGTTTGTCCATTGAGACAAGATGTGTAAAATATCCTGGACAAAATTCTGTATTTTTTTGGCTCACACATTACCTATTCAGATTCTGTAGCATCTAAGCTATATATAAAGTTTTAAAAGTTTCTAGATCTCAAGGTTGCAGCCCTCACCTCTCAAATTGATGCAATGCTATCTTCCTGAGTCTGCAGACCCACTGACACAATGGCTCCAAGAATTCTCCCATTCCCTATTAGTTTCACTGATGTGGTACCTCTAAAACCGGATGTTGACATTTTAAATGGCAGTATTAGCTACTTAAGTACTGGTCATTTGAGCGGATGGAATAAGGATGAGGGTTTTCATAGAACAGGGATTTGGAGCTTCTGCAAGTAAGGGAGAACAAAAACAATGGGGAGTGGAAGGTAGAAGACTAGAAGTAGAAAAAAGAAAGATAGGGAAGGAAGAGGAACAATTGGCAAATAAAAGTGTTCCTAAAGATGAGCATAATTTTCCCAGTGAGTGCTGCTTGATATGACAGTAAGGCAGTAACCAAATAAATAGGCTAATCTAGATATTACATACATTTCATATTCCACCGTTGATCTTTGTGGAAGCATCCCATTGACATCCATTATGGATTGAGAGGTGTATGCAATCCTAAATATATACCTTGTCCACAAACCATAATGCAAAATGGAATTTGGCCTGCTCCACATATATGTTTGACATCCAGAATTTGGAGCATAAGCTCCTTAATGCATGGACCACGCCACCTCTGTGTTTTGAACAATGCTAAGCACACAGCTGACATTCAACTAAATTTGAATTTGATATTGCATGTAGCATTTCCATCTCCTTTCCTTCCAGGCTCTCTTCACATGCCTCTCCCACACCCACTTCCCTCCTGTGCATGTTGCTTCTGAATTATGCAGGATAGCTTTAGATAGGTGGGAAAGATAAATAGGAGGGGGGAAAAGCCAAACAGACAAAAGATTAAACTAGTTTATAAATTCTCTTAAATTAAACTAAAATGTGTCTATTAAGCCTTGCTTAACAGAGTACAAATGTGTGTTCTGGCTCAGGATTAATACTTACTTGCCTTATATTCACATTCCATACACCTTTGTATATGCCTTATAAAAAAGGGTCTCATTGTTTTTAATACTTGTACTAACCGTATACAATGTATGGAACTATATAATCCTTTAGATGTCCCTTTACTAATCATAAGAAGACACTAAAAGTTAAGCATAAAAAAGTATGTAATTTAATTCCATACCTGCACCCTTCAAGATCCTGATCTCTCTTTATTATTCTACCCTTAAGTCCTCAGAACATAAAAAATATACTTTTGTTCAAGCAGAGTGACATATGGCATACATATGGCGCACCTTCTGAATCAACGTTTTTTGCATTTTCCCCTATCCCCAGAGTATGAAGTCTATTAACTCTGAAGGGGTCCCAGCCCAAGCTGGCCAAGAGTTGACGTTTTGGTTGCATTTTAGATGCTCTGCAACTCTGTGTTGGAAGGTCTACAAACTAGACCCCATCACACTTTGACCACATCTACACTACAAACTTTGGTCAATGCAAGTTACATTGGCATAAAGCTACCATAGTTACTATATCACTTCTGCAGGTACATACCTGGCTCCTTGCACAAGCATTGCAAGTACTCACCAGGAGTGCTTACGCTGATGCACAGTGCAATGCACCATGGATACATAACCCAGTGTGCAACTCACCATCATCAGGAACACTGTCTTTGGGGAAATTTTAGCAAAGCATGGTAGGGCAAAATGAGTCAGGCAAGGGAGACTGGGAGCAAGGGGTCAAGTTTCCATCATGCAACTTCCTCCATCCCATAATGCCACCCATAATGTCCCATAATTTTTGCACCTTTTAAAAAAATCCCACACAGCACTTCTTGCTGTCTGCCATCTCTGACAGAAGATCTCAATAGTTACAGCTGCCTGTTGTGTCTTGCATAATACTTGTGAGGAAAAGAGGGAAAGTTTCCTCAAGTGTCAATGCGGAGTGGCTATTGGCTGACTTCCAACAATCAGACACAAGGGCTATTAGAAGAGCTCAATGTGGAGCTATGCCGCTGAGGGAGGCCTTGAAAGAGTGTAGATACATGCACAGCCAGGTCAACGCAAGGCAACTTACTTTGACCTAACGTTGTAGTGTAACCCAGGCTTTTATTTTTAGTTACTTTGGGGCTAAATGGCCCTGAAGCACCACTGTTCATAAATTGGTAAATAAAGACTTTGTTTGCTTGAGGCCCCCTTAAACATGAATCAGGTGGGCAGAGCTAATTTTTCCTTGATAAAAACTGCAGTGCTGTGCCCAATAAGAAGGCTTGCCCATTTTCAGTGATTATTTTCACACAGTGCCCCTTATACTGGCTATACAGAAATCCCTGTTCCATTCCACAGCCTGCATCTTTACAATACACACTAGCTCAACTTAAAACTAAGACTTTCTTTCTGCAACAGAAGAGGCACTAACACCAGCTTCTTGGACCTAGATTCTGGGTCTGGCAGCTTTGACAACACAGCATCCACAAAGCAACTCCACCGATGTTCTGTGTTGAGAGAGGGCAGCAGGTATCTGAGCCCTGCAGTTAACTCCTATTCAAAGCCTGCCTAGTCAGGCTTTGTGGATGAAGAAAGGGGATATTAAGGACTTTTAAATACAGAAACAGGAAATGTTTTCCACAATACCATTTTTTTATTGAACTGTTCATGCAAGTTTGATAAGTACAGTCACATTTGCCACTTGGAGACATTTTTAATTATTAAAAAGAGAGCAAGGAATAATATATGTAGAAATACTGTGGCAAATATTACCAACACCCTAAAGACAGTGTTGAACACTAAATCAAATTCAATGTTAAAAGTTTCAAGAATGTTTTATTCAAGCATTTTGAAAAGACACATCTTAATATGGAGTTACACAGTTCTGCACTTTTCAAAATATACGTAAGTCCACATTATCATACAGATACTTGTGCTTAGCCCTGAATAACTGTTGACTGTATTTTTCATTCTCAATGTGCCCTGCACCCGAAACTGCCAGTTCCTGCCAAGTCCTGAATTTAGGATGAACTATTTTTTCTGCCATGACCAATTCAAAACTTGAAATCCCAGAGAAAGGAATGCAGCTCCCTGCTGCATATTTGCTGTTAACGTTGTCAAAGCTCACTTCACTATCACCCACAATTAGTAACCACTAGCATGTGGCAAATAACTAAGAATAATAGTCCCTCAAAAAGAGAGAGGAACATATATCCTCTCCTTTAACAATGGAGGTTTCACAAATCTGCACACGTGTCACTAAAAGAAAGCACAAGGCAAAGAAGCTTTGCAAGCAGTGAGGTGTAGCATTCCCCTGGAAACAGTTTTGCACAACTCAGCATAAGGGAGACATCTCAGATAAACTGCTTGATTTAAAACATAAGTTGCAGTGCGGTGACTGGTTGCCTGCTGATGCTCTATGTCATAAAAAACACCTGGTGCCTTATCTTTCTACCTTTGTCATCAGCCTTATTTAAAACTGTATATTAGCCAAAACATGTAGCATTACATAATTCTCCTACTTTATAAAACCCAATTATATTTTTCAAGTAGTTTAGACACAAGTATGGTTCTCAGCTATCAGGTCTATTCCATAAAATCAAAACTACTGTAAACCAAATATTTTTCAGTGATCTACATAACACTGCTGCTTATCACATCAAAGTAATGAAAGCATTACAAAAAAGCTACTAACATCATGGTACCATTTAACAATATTATTACAGTTAAATGAAGGAATTCTTTAAAGTCAGGATAATAAAAGGTTATAATTATGAAGCATATTCTCTTCTAGAACTTGAAAGATTTGAGAAACTATTCTACAAATTAACATAATTAAAGGCTGGACTGGTACACAAGCAGAATCTGAAAACACTTTTCTCTCTAGAAAAGCAAGGAAGTGTTTTCTACACAGGGTACTCACAGCTCAGTAAAACTAGGTGTTAGAAAATATTTATTATCATTAGTAGGGAGATCTCATCATCACATGAGATCAACTAAGTGGACCAAAACTTGAAAGGTTAGTATAGATTTCTTCAGGAAATAATGAACAGAATCAATATACATTGATGCTGATTTGTGTTAACACCCCTATTACAAAAATGCAAAAATTGAAGTTAGTTTCTCCCATTTATGCTGTTCATTTACTTTATGCTCAAAATGAAAGAAAAGAAATGAAACTAGATGGATATATTTAGTCTTTTGGTTCTCATGCACCAACACAATGCAATTGAACTTAGAATCACAATATTGCAAGGAACCGTTCTTAAACAGATTTTCAGTTCAGTTCACAAAAGTCTTTTCCTTCATATTAGATTTTGCATCTCTCCCATCCTAACCCATCCTGCTTTCTCTGAAAAACCTAAATTCTGAGATGAAACTAAGTGCTCCTTTAAACTATAACTGCCAAGCTAATTTGTTACAGTTTGCTTTAGCCCATGCAGCTTTCACTGTAAACTAATTAGGGGAACTTGAAAGGAAAATAATCCTGGTATGAATAAAGAGCTGGAAGCACAGTAAGTGGAGTTTAAATAGCAATATACCAACTGGTTACTGTAGAGCTAGCCAAAGTGGGAAGGAACGCTTTAGATTACAAGGGAAAATTCACAAGATATTTCCTGTTGCCAGGGGTGAAAGTAAGGTGGTACAGGCCGGAACGGCATACTGGTAAAAAGTGGCTGCTAGTACCGGACTGGACCCAACTGACTTTAAAGTGCTGACCCTACTTAAAGCGCTGCCGTGACAGCGCTTTAACGTCATTGCCCCTTTTGCCCCCTCCTCCACCCCGGGCCTCCAACCGGGGGGGGGGGGCGGGCAAAAGGAGCAACTGCCCCGGGGCTGCGCTACCACAGCAGTGGCCGGTGCCTCAGTTCCTTTAAATCACCGCCGGAGCCCCAGGCAGCATGGGCCAGGCAATGCGGATGGGCTGGCTGGAGGATGCTGACCCCCAGCCCCGCCCTTTCCGCTTGAGCCCTGACCTTTCCTGGGTGGCGGGGAAGCAGGGGAAGAGCTGGCACCTGTACCGGTAGGAGTTCAACTTTACTTTCACCCCTGCCTGTTGCCAACACTAAAACAGTATACTAGAGTGATAGGGTGAAATTGTTTTACATAATAATTAGGGCTCAAAAAAAAAAATACTGCAAGGAAAATTATCCATACTGGCACCTGTTGGTAAAGTTAACATTCAACTAATTTTTCCATTACCACTTGGTTAATCTCACTATGCTTCTGTCTAGCCTCTTTTCTTCTGCATGGATTTGTCTGTACAGTAGTCCTAAACATGTCAAGTTATTAGCCTCTGCACAGCCATATCCAAACTGGGTATAAAACCCCGTGTGTGTTGTTAGGAAGGGAAGTAGACTAGCTAAGAACCCTTGAGATAGCTTTACTGGGTGCAACCATAATTGTCTTGTCCTGGCATTCATCAAAGGCATTCAAAAACAAAACAAAAAAAAACGGTACTGGCCACTTACATTGACTTTAGCAGCCCCCAAATCAGATTTAAGTCCAATACAGTTTAGAATAAGACAGCGATAGAATTAAGATACTGGAAAATGTCTAGTCTACCTATTACACTAAACTAGCTCACAGGAAGCAATGTAAATTGCTCATCAAAGGGACTAGTCCATTGTTATTCCTTCAGCATAGAAGCCACTCTACTAAGCAATCCATGTTTTTAGTGGCCTCTATGGAATAGTACCAAGGTATCAACAAATGATGTTCCATTTTTTAAAAGTTTGCAGCCTCTAGTCACATCAAAAGCAGCTTTCAGACACTGTCCAGGGAATTAATCATTGCACTCTCAGCAACAGGCCCACTTCATGCACCACTTCTCCCGGTTTTCCCACAATGAATGAAAATCTCTAAGTTCTCATATTGAACTTCAGGTCTGCAATATTATAAGTATGAGGTTTGTTTTGGCTTGCATGTCTCTGTGGGTATGTCATACCAAGTTGAGGTCATCTTCAAACTTCTACATGAAAGTCCACTGTATGACCCTTCTATGAAAGCCTTTGATACAACAGATAGAACAATTTTATTGAAGTTGCTACACCACTGTGGAATTGCTCAGAAATTTGTGATCATCATTCTGAGCTTCTATAAAAAAAATGTGAAATGCTTAGGAACACATAACAGTGAATTGACTAAGCCATTTAAAGTTAATACTGGCCTCAGACCAAATGTGTTATGTCTCCCATCATCTTTTTATTGGTGGTGGACTGCATAATGAGAAACACTACAGAACAACCAAGGGACATAAAATGGACTGTTACCCAATTGTCCTTAATATTTAGAGACAGAAGATACATGATATAAAATAATTATGCCTAAATAGAATTTCCCATATGAAGCATTAGAGACATTAAATAAAACTGTACACAAGCTTTTTATTAGAGCTGGATGGAAATCAGAACCTGCAATTTAATTCCCCCCCCCACTTGAAAAAAAGGAACCAAAACAAAAATGCTGAAGTTTCCAGTGAAAAAGAATTCCAGAAAAACTTAGTTTGGGGATTATCAAAATGTTATGTCCTGATTTTGACTTTTCTATATTGTGTTGTATCACATAAAATTGAAACAAAAAGTCATTTCAAAATGGAAAATCAAAGGTTGAAATATTCTTATTAGAAGGCTCAGTTCCTTTTTAAAAATGAAATTTAATCAAAAACCCATTTCCATAAAATGTTTCTTTTTCAACAAATCTGCATTTTCTGATGTAAAAACATTCCATCAGATTTTCATCAACTCTGATTTTTATGAGGAAGTCTACAGAAAAACATCGTCCGATAAGAAAGAAAATAGAACTGCCCTGGAAAACAGTAAGATTGAAAATAAAAAAGTAAAATGACTTAGAGGTTGTCTATATAAGGCTGGTATCCAATTCAAGCAATTTTAGACTACTGCTTTCCAAGTCACAAAAAGTAGTCTCATATCTGAAACAGCCTCATGTGAGGCTACAGTCCAAGAGAATGTATCTATCTCAGAAGGAATTCTGGAGAAGAATTCATACAATAAATCATAGCAATAAGCATAATATAGAGTTTAACTACATTTGGCATGTTAATCCAAAACACAGTACTTTCAAAACTTAAGCCATTTAAAGTATGTCTAAAGCTGTTTTTATTTTACCCATTTTCAACTCTTCTGCACAGCATTTAATTGCTGCTAACGATACAGCATCTTAAAAACACAAAATCTGAAAGAATATCTGGTCCTGTTTCCAAAGGAAAGCATTGAAAAGCCGATCAATAGTTGTGACTCTCTGATCAACTATAAGCCCTATTAGTATAAAGTTCTAGTTTTATTAGGCAGTGCAAAAGTAACATGTTTCAAATTGTTTTTTTTTCAAGCCCAAATCAGAAATTAGAGATGAGACCAACTAGCGTAAGTAATTCAACCAGTGAATAACAGAGTCCCTCTAGTCTAGTGCTTTGTCCAGTCTAACTTTAAATTATTCTACGTTCACACACGTCTCAAGTGTATCACTTTGCAGGACAAGCATACATTTAAGAAATATTGCAAAAGTATGGCCTTGTCTACACTACACAGTGTACAGTGTCGACGTACAGACTACAATGTTACTTTTGGCGGCAAAACTCTCATGTTTATCAACAAAATAAAACCACCTTGACGAGATCCATAGGATGTGTGTGCGTGTGCGAGACTGCTGTGCTGTGCAGAGCTGGGGAGGAAGGCGGGGCTGATGTCAGGGAGTGTCCCCTGCCTCGGGACTGGTTACTTCCGACTGCTGTCTGAATTTAAAGAGACAACATTCCGACACACTCATTCTCCCCCAGCACACACACTGTCTCTTTCACATACACACTCCCTCCCACACACTCCCCAACACAGTCTGTCTCTCCCCCGCCCCACACACACTCCCTATCACACACTCTCTCCCCCTCCCTACACTTCAGTTGAAAAGCGGCTGGCAATCTAGTAGGATACCCAGGGAACGATGGGATTGAGAAACCTGCATGATTTGGTGCTGTACCTGCCCCATGAGGCATTGCAAACCCTTCCCAAAGCTCCCTGCGGCCAGTTGCACAGTGGAATTGCTACCCACAGTGCACTGCTCTCTGTGTGGATGCGCTCTGCCAACACAAGGAGCATAGCGTGGGCATGCAACAGCGGTTTAATTGAAGCAGTGGCTGTAGGTCAGCATAACTTTTGTTGACAAAACTCCGTAGTGTAGACAAGGCCTATGTCCTACCTCACCCACATGCTGTCTTACATTCTCTCCTCCTGCACTAGCTCATAACCATCAAGACTCAAAGGGTCATAGCCCCTTGCAAATCGAGTACCAATGCAATCAATCTCTAGGTAGGTCATTAAGACAGTCTGGCTGAATGTTCAGTCTGCATGTGCAATTGGTGATCTTAGCTTTTGGCAGCCATCTGATCACCAACTGTGTAGCAGCATTCCTTGGTAACTTCCTAATTCACTGGTCTTCCATCCTAACAACAACAAGCCCATACTAAGAAGGCCAACAAAACCATACCAGTGCTGATACAGACAGTTGCTGGGTTCAGGTTGGAATATAGTCATTGCTGATCTTGTCTTGCCACTCACTATGATGCAGCTCACAACGACCATGAGAATCAAAAACGTCAATCTACTGCTTTTCAGACTTCCTCAGCATCCATGTTTCACTACTATACAACAGAGTAAGTAAAAAGAAAAGGAGTACTTGTGGCACCACAAGTACTCCTTTTCTTTTTGCGGATACAGACTAACACGGCTGCTACTCTGAAACAGAGTTAGTATAACTCAGGTACTTCAGACCCACAGCTCCATGATAAGCCTGATGTCACAATGTCTCCACCCGCTGAAGGGCCTGGGATATGGCAACAGTTGCTGCCTCGATATGAATGTACACATCTTTCGAGCATCCTCCAGCACTATCTATGAATCTTCCCAAACGTTTGACAGTTGCCATCTGCTCTATATTGGATCTGGATAGGTTCATACTGAGCTGTTTGTAATGTGAAGTTGGAGGCTACTTAATGGTAAGAGCCAGCAACTTAATTTCATCTGGATTAACAAACTGACTAATGCACTCAGACGATCTAGTTGGGCAAGAAGCAATCAGCTGCAGTGATTCACCAAACTGAGCCAGCAAGACAGTACCTTTGATGTACTTGAGATCTCAAAAGCAAAATCACTAACAGCTGCTTCTTCAAGCTTATCCATCCACCAGTCCATGCCGACATTGCACAACGGTGATGGGACGCACTCTTGACAAATTCCCAAGAAAACAGGAAACCATTCCATGTATTTATCATTAACTCAAACACAGTTTTCCATTCCATTATAGAGCTCTTCTATTGATGACACTATCATGGCAGGGGCACTGAGTTATTTCATCAGATCCCACAAACTTACTCAATGCAAGGCCTCATGTAAGTCTATAAAAAGTGCTGCACATTTATTAAATTCAGACATCTCCTTAAAAAACGGTTTCGAAGTAAAGATCCAGTTGATAGCAGAACAACTAGCTCTAAAGCCATACTGGGTATCCTGGCTTTTGCCACACTGGTTACTAGCAGCCAAATCCATACAATGGAAAGAAAGCATGCACACAGCCAGCTACACAGGTGCTGGTCTCAGACTGCATCCTCTCCCATCTTTCCTTGCTGCCTGGGTTGACCCTGCTTCCCCTTCCAATCAGTCTGAAAAGCTGGTTAAACTCAGGCAGTAGGTAATGTGTTTCTGCTTCTCCTATGCTCAGCCCAGAATATATGCATTTATAATCAGCATCATTAAAAGTCAACTAAAATTTGCTTGCTTTGGCAGTCTCAGGAGACACTAAAAATTGAATGAACATGGGGAATAAATTATCTTCCCATTTAGCGGTAGATCACTACATAGCAAGGTTGAGGTACACTGCTTGGGGAAGGTGAGGACGCTACTACTGCCACTAACCTGCTTCATCTGTTTTGTGGAGTCAAAGAGCACTGCTCTCTGCAGGGCTGACATTCTGGTACCTTTTGCCAATACAAAATTTGTGCCACTAATACACCTGGAATTTCAGTTTAGTTACCCAGAAAGGTTGGAATTATTTCCATCAATTTTATTGCATCCTTGGTCAAAAAGGTAATAATAGTCTGTCTATTTGTAAAAGTATTTGCAAAATGGTACAATCTAGAGCAAATTTCTTCTGCTTAATGAAGAATTTGATCAGGCTACATGACACCTTCCAGAGATCTTCTGATCAGAAATAGCACTTATTTCAAACTTTATCAGATCCCTTCCATAGACTGATGTTACTCAGACAATCTTAACTCAGGAAACAGTAACAGCAATTTCCTGTTCAGTCTATTACACGGAGGAAATGAGAGGATGAACTTATTTCCCCTCCTTCCCCCACTTCACAGCATGCCAACATTTCTGTGGAGTAGCCTAGAACTTAAGTCTTTGGTAATATTTTAATACTATGCCACTTTGTACACACACCCACAAACATATACACCATGTTAAAAGAACATTAAGGCGCCAAATCAACCACTCAAAAGTTAGTAAATTCCAGAATTAAGGTTGTCTGTGCAACCTTAATTAAGCCCCCTTTTCCATATACATTATGATAGTCTTTAATCACATACTATACTTCATTCAGTACACAGTATGGACAGTACTTAAAGATCAGCTATTCAATATTTTGTTTTCTCCTCACTGTTCAATGTGTGCCTGTAGGTCTTATTTACAGCACATTATTCAAATCCTGCTCTGAAGACAGAATTATTATTTCCTTATAGGCCTTTCTGTGATGCTTATCACTGTTGCATCTGAGTACTTCACAAACATTAATCTCACAACACCCCTCCAGAACAAGTGACTATCAGTATCCCCATTTTATGGATGAGGAACTGAGGCACAAAGAGATTAAAGTCAATTAATTATCCACTAATTTTAGGTGCCCAGTTTGAGACACCTAGGACTTGATTTTTCAGAGGACTAAGCACTTTATTAGTTCAAAGCATTAGCTGCCATTGACTTCAACTGCAGTTGTGAAAGCTTAGTACTTCTACAAATCAGAGTTCAAGGTCTTAAGTCAGGCACCCAGAAAATAAGGAACACACAACTAGTGACCACCTGTGAAAATTTTGGTTTAAGTGACTTGTCCAGCATCAGAGAGGAACTCTGTGGCACAGGCAGAGACAGAATCCAATTATTCAAGGCATCATTCAATAGTTTTAGCCATCAGATCCTCCTCACTCTTCCTGCAATTCCCTGCCTCATTTGCTATACATTTGTTGCAGAAGTTGGAAGGTGAAGCAACAACCTCCTTCACTACACAACCCTGATTCATCCCCAGAGCCCATCTTGTGCACTGAATGAACCAGCAATTCCTGTGAGGGCAGGGGGGAGTATGTGATCATGTAACTAAAGATTATAATAATGCATATGCACAAGGGGAATGAGTTATGGTACCCTCCTCTCAATCTACTTTTACCGCTTTAGGTCCAGCTCTTCTCCCCTCTACACTTGAATCAAGCAAATTCCTCTCTCCCAAACTTGGGACCCAGCAAGGGTGTATTGACAGCATAGGAGAGAGACTCCCTGCTCTTGGTTCAGGCACCCAGATACTGTACAGCACAAACCTCAACAGCCCAGGAAAAGTCCTGCTCAACTCTGGGCTTCAGCATGCCCAGTGCAAATGGAATCTTCAGGGAATTTAGCTGCTCAAATCTACATCTCTACTGAGTATGTGTGAATTATATTTTTTCAAAGGCTTATAACAGGCCAAAACTGGGCAGATTTTTACAGGGATAGCAAAAGGCACATCCTTGACACACAGGCCACCGCCACCCCCACCCACCCACCCACCCACCTTCCAAATTTCAAGTACTTGCTCTAAAGCCCTAGAACTTTTCAAATAAAAAGTCAATACTTTTTAAAAACCATGAACAAAACAATGTGTTTTTCCCTAGCGTCATTCTAGGAAATTGCTGAACAATTTTGGCTGAGAGTTTCCAAAAAAAAGTAGGAAAGTATAAGCAAACTGAAAACAAGGTCACAGAATGGGAAGTGTCAGGCAAACTTAATAACAGGTAGTTATTATTAATCAAGCATTTTATTATAGTAGTGGCTAAGGACCAACCAAGAGCAGGGCCCCATTATGCCAGGCACTGTACAAATACAGACTAACAGACCAATCCTGCCCAAAAGAGCTTACAGTCTAAATAGACAAGAGTTGGGAAGGGGTATAATGCACAAGAAGAGTGCATGTGATGGCAGCAAACATCACATTAGAGTTTTGTTTATTTGTCTGTTTTTGAATGGCAGAGGGAACTTAGAAGGGAAGGGAGGTATGGGGACAGAGCAAGGAAGAAGACGATAAGAGGGGAAGGTGTGGAGCGAAGCCCAGGGGAAACGATGGAGGGAGAAGGAAAGAGAAGAGGGCTGGAGCATAGGAGCTAACAAATTCAGGGCAAAGAAAATCCAGTCAAATTTGTAGAAATTCTCACACACACACACACGATTTGTAAAGAATGAAAATGGTGTTAGTTGCCAAACAGGATATGGTCTTCACTTTGAGATCTGAAGTGATTCATTTAGTGCTAACCAGCATGAGCTCAACCTTGCCACTCAAGTCTTCTCTCTATTTTGCCAGTGCAAGTGGAAGGAGGCAAACCTGTATATACATGTATGCTATTTTTGACAGACTTGTTTATTTGGCCCTTGGATTTATAATAAAAATACCTGGTACCCATTGGGCCTTATACACTGAGTTCATGGTCCGTTAACTGCTCTTTAAAAGATTCCCATGTTCACTGCCTGGTATAGTACTGATTATCCTCAAAGTGTTAATATATGGAAATGCACTTAAGCACCCAAACTCTATCCTGTAGTGGCACACTTAGGGGAAAAAAAAAGATATGAAAAAGTCTAATGTATCTTTGAAAAATCAATGTAATCTAATCTGACTACAAACAGCTAGGTTAATTATAAGGATATTGTTACTGCACAGAGCAGAGTTTGGGTGCCTTCCATTTCCATACCTTAATATATTTGGATTTCCTTGAGATTTGCCTTAACTCTGTGTTACCTGGATTTGTAATGTTTGGTTTTGAGATAACTGCAACATGCTTGTAATGTTTTATCTGTAATTTACAGATGTGTACTCAACCTTAATTCCAGTTTAATGTAGCTTTTAATGTAGGAATTAAAACAAATTTAACTGAATGAATTTAATTTCTACTCTAATGGAATTAATATAAAATGAGAAAACAGCAGTAGTAGGAAACAAGTTTAAAAATGAAGAGTCCTGCATTGATTTGTAAATTGCAACACAACCCAAGCATGATGGATGTTTGGATAACATTTTCCTTCAAAAATAATGCCTTTTAAAAAAGCGTCCTCTAAATCAGGTTTGTGCCTAAGAGACAAGGGACTTGTCTACATTTATAGTGTGGCAGAAGTGTAGCTTCACCACTGTAATGCTTAGCGAAGATGCTACCTAAGTTGGCAGGAGATCTTCTCCTATCAGCGTAGGTACTCCACCTCCCTGAGAGGCAGTAGCTATGTCAATGGGATAAGCCTTCCAGTCAATATAGCGCTGTCTACACTGGGAGTTCGGTCCATATAACCGAGTTGCTCAAGGGTGTGGATTTTGAATGACATAGTTATACCAACATAAGTTTGTAGTGTAGACCAGGGCAAGATGTGCGCAGGTGGAGACACATACTTAGTATTAAACCACACAAAAAATCCAAATACGTTCTACTAGCATTAATTTTAGTCATTATTCTATGTTATCTTCACTCTGTCAATCCAGCAAATCATAAGAGCAGCCACAAAACATCTCGCACAGATCTATACAAGGTAAATGCACATTTTTGATCCAGACAAACGAATGTGCTATTGTTTCATGCCTACACGAGCAACCTGCGTCAAAGTCAGTGCAAGCACTGGTGAAAGATCATGCTCTGAAATGTGTTCAGTAATTGGTCAACTCCATTTGACATTTTCTTAAGCTTGATATTTGGCTGCAACAGCTTTTGAAATTAGATCTATCCCTCTTTCCCCCTATCAGAAATGGACAACAGGTCTGAAGGCCTTGAAGTGGGTTTTAGCCCACGAAAGCTTACGCCCAAATAAATTTGTTAGTCTCTAAGGTGCCACAAGTACTCGTTGTTGTTTTTACTAAATTACTTAGGCACTTCTGAAATCCCACCTTCTATTTTTGTCTACTGTGCTAAGGTGAGGAAAAAAACCTCATGCTTTTAACACCATAAAAGGATAAGTTAATGGTGGCACTGGAACTAGTCTCCAAGTTTAGACAATAAGAAAGAGCCCAAGGATATGTATAAAAGAACAAGACAAACAAAACTTAAATGAATTCCAATTTCACTGCTATTCTTTTCCCTAAAATATGTGGTTTCACTCTATTCCCTAGTGATCTTGCAGATCGTATAAGTCCAAGTCAGTCAGTTTTAAAAAAGGTTGACTTGTTTGCTAGAGTAATCAAACCAAAGAAGTCTGAACCACAAAAAATGTTTAGAAGAGTCGTTTTAAAATGCTTATAATTCAAATTTACAGATTTACTTCAAAGTCTATTCTGCATTCTTGAAGAGTGAGCACTGTAAAATTGTGGAAGGATACACTACACTCTTTATACTTAAGATATTTAGGCCCTGCTTTAAGAAGATCTCAACTCAACCTTCACTAATAATAGCAAAGGCGTCTCCAGCATACGTTGTTCTCACTGAAGAGTCACATCTTAAAACTTTCAGAAAGATACAAGAGAGTTTTCACCAATCATATAGTGACCCTTAATTTTTTAATTTAGAGATTTGCGGTTTTTTCACACTGATGGTACAATTCCAAGCAATTTGTTGAGAGGTACATTTTTTGCAATATAAAATTCTCATTTAAATAAAATTGGGGTAGAGGGCTTTTTGCCCACTCCCAAAAGGAAGACACATTTGTTTTAGATTTTTGTTACAGTATTGAGACAAGGTGCCCTTAAGACAAGACAACAACTACTGGAAAAAACAGTTTGGCCATTAACAGTCCCTACTTTTCCTGGGCTTGCAGCCAAGCAAGGACTGAGCCAGGCAGGCCAGGAAATGGTTTAGGTTTGTGGTGTCTTTGGAGTCACAGCCAATCACTCTTTTGCATAAAGTGGTACCATTACTAGCCTTATGCCAAGCATACGCTGCTTACTCAAGATAACACACCTAGATCTATGGAGAACAAGAAGAGCTCTGCTGAGTCTTGGTCCACAGGGAGATAAGGAGACTTTGGTTGGCAAGAACAGTCCTGCCATAGGCTAGCACTCTATGATATGGCCCAGGGGTCAGCACAGAAGTTGCATTTCCTAGGAGCTAGCCATGAAAGTCAGAACTAATGACAGTCCTAGAAATCAGGCATGAAGAAAAGCAGAAAGCCATCATTTTCTCTACCAATGTAAAACAGTTTCAAAACTATTTAACATTAATCCCATGATGGCACTCATGTACATCCTAAGAGTTGTATTAAACCTTCATATTTTTATTGGTCAAATAGGTGAGAACTGGATTAGAATTCTCTTTTCTTATACCCCGTAAATCAACACTTTCCCCCTTTCAAGTAAAAAGCAAAGCATGCAATAGTATAAAGTTAATCAGAAAATTCCATGTGGTTGCAATGTTCCCAAAGCATTATCTCCAGGGAAGGGAATGATTAGCAGCTGCACAGAGATGGAGTGTAGTCTCCAACTCAATGACCCTAAGAACTGAAGGAAGTTCTAGTCCCAACCATACAATTTCAATATATCCATGCTAATCTATAACCTTGACAATCCTACGTAATGAGCTGGGTTGCCTTTGAGACCTAGCAAGTCACTACTCTAACTATCATAACTTCCAGCAGAGATTCTGCCAGAAAAAAACTCTACCGGTTAGCAGCTGCCCCTCACTTCACTACCACAGACTAGCCTCAGTGATTTCTTCCAAAGTCTGAAATCCAACTGCAATAGTAATAGGGTACTATAAAGAGTAGCCTGTGCCATATCTGGATTAATCCCCTACCAAACAGAAACAAACTATGATTGATTCTTGTTGAAATTAGACAAAGTCACAGGCCTTCTATTTCTCTAGGGAATTTCATAGGAATAGATTTTAGAAGTACTCATGAGTTCACTGGATGTAGTAATTCTAGAATGAAATAAAACATCAATATACACAGTACATTGGAGTTTTATGGCATTACAAGCCACTGGAATCTCACACTCATCTTCCTGCTATTGGCAGACCTGCCAAAATCCAAAACTATGATTACTCCATCTGGAGCCTGTCAAGAGAGTAAAAATGCACTAAGCTTAATCAGTCCTGTGGGTTTACAGGGAGTGGAAGATTCTGAATTTAAAAGTATTTTAAGTCAGCATTGTTCATCCAGATCTGGAAGTAAAGGCAAAAGATTCATTATTCTTTTAAGTGGTCAGTTACATCAGAAATTGTGTCAGGCATTTTTGAACTGAGCAACCTCGGAATTCAAATCTGTCATTTAAAATCTTTACCACCACCATGCACAGCTGATGAAAAGTGAGTAGACTAGGTTAAAAAACTCAACAACAATAATGGATATATTCCATGTCACCTCAAGGATCACCTGCAAAGCTCTACTCAGTATGGCATGCTAATCGCAGTTTTTTGGCTACGAGTTTTGTATCCAACCTCTGACATACAGGTAAAGCAAGAATTTTTGTTACTCATTTCTAATACCTGTATCAGATTATGAGCACATTCAGCAGAGGGCAAGGGGAGTGTGGGAAGAGAAACGTGTAGCATGGCATATAGGTAACAAAAATTGGAATTAATACCTATAGAACTACAGGCTACGTGTCACAGTAGATTAATGAGCATGTGTTAGTCATCTTTGGCTCATCATCTTATCTAGTGCATCCAAAGTAAAATAGTGAATTGTGTGGTGCCTCTGTAGTTTATGCTGATCTACCTCTAGATCCTCCACAACTTGGCAACTAAAAGGAAAGCTACAGAACTTGAATACCAAGACTGTTGTTAATCAACAACACAGCACACTCTAGCTTTGATATTTGTCAAATACCTATTACTGTGGTATCTCAACACTGAAAATACACTGGCAGAGCTGGCTACATGAGGGAACTGGCAAAGCACTTAAAAGCAGCACGATAACCACTTGGTCTTTACTGTCATAGTCAATTGTCATTTCATTTTTCAAATAAAATTTTAAAACCTCTAAGTAGTCTGTCAGTTCCTGGCTCTTAGATGAGATTTATACAGGAATTAATTCAAAACAAACCACAAAAAACACCTTACAGAAATTCAAAGTAAGTTTTGTAAATTTGATGTTGTTATATTTGTAGAAGCCTTCCTGGATCTGTAGAACACAGATAAAAATTTTACTATTCATATTGCCCAAGAAAACATGCTTGACTTGTGAGAAGACAAGTTCATGCTTTGAGAATAGACAGAAGATAGAGGAGGATGCAGTGGCAAAAAAGGAGTGATTGTTTAGCATGCATATTTTAGTTCCACATTTTTTTTCTTTTCTAGAAGGAGTCAGAGTTGCGTGTGGCGTTTTTTCCCCCCCTGTTCCTGAATGTGTACAAATATAGGAATCTGCCATGTAAAAAACAACACACAGAACAATCTGGCTGTTTCAGTTCTTGTATTCAGATTGAATACAATTATGCAAGTCTGCACAACCATGTTTTTTGCCTGAACCAGATTAACAGTGCAGTTCTACAGTTTCACATGTTTACTCTGAGTGCTGTGCACTTCATCTGATATAAATCCAGATGTATTGTAACCATCTTAAAAGGATGTAGTCAGTGAATTTAGAGCTAATATTTGTGTTACAATATTTTACAAGACATACCAAAAACATTTTAATGAACTTTGGTTTAGTTCCTCTGAAACTTTTATGGAAACACTCTATGGTGTTGACAGCCCAGCAACATGGGTCTAACAGAGGAGATCCAGAAAGTAATACTGAGTAGTCTATCATCATTCCTCGGGATGAAACAATGCACAAATAGTAAACCAACCAAAATAAACAATCAAAAGTGATATTTGGAACTCAGGTATGGATTATTTTCAATTTAATATTTTAATCTGCAAGGGTCACCATAAGTGAGACACCAAAATAAAAAAAGAAAAAAAAATGCTATAGCATATCATAAAGGCACTGTCCGTATGTATTACATCAAGAAAAACAATTCCAAGAATTTTATTGCACAAAAGCAAGTAAAGCACTGGTGCAGCCTACAGACAATTTACACCAATGCAGTGTGAAATTGTGTTTACATTATGGATAGGCATTGGTACAGCTACAGAGGTAGCTAAAAACAGTGTCAATGAGGTCTTAGTATTTAAACTGAGCCAAAGGTATGTTATACCCTTCACAGACATTCAAGACGACTGGTTATTGTGCCAAAAAATAATAGGAAAACAGGCCTGGGGGAAAAGATATAAAAGAAGTCAATTTCTCTTACCTACCATCTCTATTTTGTGTTCTTAAAACATCTTACCTATATGGCTTACTTTGCAGTTTTAACTTTTTTACCCTTAGTACCTTACAAAAGTAAACAGGAATCATTGGAACACAATTTCCTTTTAAGTTAAACCTTCTTATTACATCTTCTGTGGACCAGAACACTGACAAAACTAAAGACACAAAATTTAATTATGATGGAATATACGGTGCAGTAGCCAAGCGCTAGGGAAACCTTGAGATGTTACAACAGAATAATCCATTGGAAACTGAGGTCAGTTCCAAACACCCCTATGCCCACTTCCCCAAAATTGGATAACCTAGAAGATACTGCTGCCAGTTTGGTTATCAAATCAAGCAGGTATATTGCAACTCATCATTGCTTGAAGAATAATTGGAGGAAGAGAACATCAAGGATCAAAAACTCAGTCCACGCAAATTCCAGTGCAATATTACTGGAGAAAAGGAAGGGTGATCATTGGGCCATTCAAGATATCTATGGCCAAACAATGGAGTTGAACAGCAAGACAGTAACTCTTGTGACCAGCCTTAAGAGTGGCCTACCAAGCAGTTTATATGTTGGTTTAATGTCGTATTTTGCGTATAAGATTTTTTTAAACACCTCATTGCTATTTCTAACATTAAAGCCCGTTTTTTATGCTCTTCATAAGCATATAAGAATGGCTATACTGGGTCAGACCAAAGGTCCATCTAGCCCACCATCCTGTCTTCTGACAGTGGCCAATGCCAGGTGCTCCAGAGGGAATGAACAGAACAGGTAATCATCAAGTGATCCGTCCCGTCGTCCATTCCCAGCTTCTGGCAAACAGAGGCTAGGGACACCATCCTTGCCCATCCTGGCTAATAGCCATTGATGGACCTATTCTCCATGAACTTATCTAGTTCTTTTTTGAACCCTGTTATAGACTTGGCCTTCACAACATCCTCTGGCAAGGAGTTCCACAGGTTGACTGTGCGTTGTGTGAAAAAATACTTCCTTTTGTTGGTTTTAAATCTGCTGCCTATTAATTTCATTTGGTGACCCCTAATTCTTGTAATAAGAAGGAGTAAATAACACTTCCTTATTTACTTTCTCCACACCAATCATGATTTTATAGATCTCTATCATATTCCCCCCAATCATCTCTTTTCCAAGCTGAAAAGTTGCAGTCTTATTAATCTCTCCTCATATGGCAGCCGTGCCATACATATAATCATTTTTGTTGCCCTTTTCCGAAACTTTTCCAATTCCAAGATATCTTTTTAGAGATGGGGTGACCACATCTGCATGCAGTATTCAAGATGTGGGCATACTATAGATTTATATAGAGGCAATATGATATTTTCTGTCTTATTATCTATCCCTATTTTTGACTGCTGCCGCACATTGAGTGGATGTTTTCAGAGAACTATTCACGATGACTCCAAGATCTCTTTCTTGAGCGATAACGGCCAATTTTAGACCCCATCATTTTGTATGTATAGTTAGGATTATGTTTTCCAATGTGCATTACTTTGAATAGGTCAACATTCAACTTTGATTCCTGTTTTCTGAGTCAATAATTAGTAGGTCTGAAATTGACATTCATCTCCACTCAGTAAGGGACTGCTTATTTTCTAACCATAACAAGCCCTTAGTTTGTTGCAACAAACAAGTGTTTGTTTTGTGACCAAGCCCCTGTTACATTGAATAGACGGATCAGGAAGACCATTCTTTTCCCTAAGTAACTAATAAAACAGAAGCTTGGTCACAGAACAAACACTTGCTCCTTGTAACAAACCAAGGACTTGCTATGTTTAGAAAATAAGAAGTCATTTTACATTCTATAACACAATATGCTGAAGATTGTGGTCATGTCTGTACACCTCACACATTTACGGTGCTGAACTCACTACCTATATTTGGCATGTCAGAAAATAAGTTTTTAACATACGAACGCCTCTCTTGCGTCTTATTCTTAATATTTTAGAAACATAATACATAAAACACATTCAAGTTCCACAGACATACTGAGAAACATTGCTTCAGCCCAGACACATTACCTCATTACTATCTCTTCTCCTGGCTATTGGCTGAGAAGTTTTAAAAGTGTCTTCTGATGATCTTGCAAATAATCAACTCTGTTATGACTTCCAGAAAGCATTTGCTGATAGATGGCTGTTGATATTATAAGCTACAGCAATTTAAGAGTTCAGAGAGAATCTCTCAGTGACATAAAATCTTCATTTGGGACACCATGAAGTAAAAACACCTCAAGACCCTTATTAGGGGAAAAGGAAAGCCTACCATGATGGCTTCAAAAGCAGATGTTCCATTTCTTGCAAGACACCTCTTTCAGGTCTTTAAGGTCAGTACAGTACACCTCAAAATATGCCTAATGATGGAAGTTTTGCCTATTTAGACTAAAAATACCTCTACAGAGAAGCCTCGTGACATCCCTCCCATATATTTAGTGCCATAAATGGACACTAGGAATGCTAAATACTGAAAACAAGATTACAGAATTGTGTTTGTTAGAGAAACTAATCCAGTTTTCATCAAAACAAAGATCATTTGCATTTTCAGGCCTCAGCAAGTAACAGAAATCTTGACACACCTCCCTGCAATGTTTAATCTGATGATCATTTAACAAACTAAACACCCCTACTAATCATAGTGGCTTTATTCATTTAGAAGCAAGCCCAGCCATATATCTTCCAAAACAAGAATGGGACCATTCATTTAGAAGCTATCTTTCTATGGAGGAAAACCAACTAACTCAGGTTCAGTCACTATTAACCTGTTATATATACACATTTGAATAAATATTATTTAAAACCACTGAACCAGTGTCAGACATAGGCCAGTCAACAACAGCTCATGATATAATCCAAAGAATAATTTGATACCATCTTCTGGCAGACATTCATTTATGTGAAGTGGACATTTTGATGTTGCTGAACTTTAATGTTTTACAATTAAATTAATTCTAGAGAAAATATTGTTGCTTTCTTTTTCTTCTGTCCAACAAACGGACATTTCCCAATGCCATACCAAGGTAGGCATCATATCTACACAATGCATGTCAGACCTCTAATTCTGTACTAGCGCTGTTGGCTGGTCCAATTAAAAGAAGCACATAGAACATCTTTCCCCAATTCACATGCAAAAGAAAGTTTATAGGACGCCAAGGCAGATTTCCATAAAGTATTAAGGAGATACACGAGGAAAGAATTTATCCCACTGAATTTATTACCTTTTATGGAGTTACATTTGGCTTGTTTTGAAGTCTGACTGATATATAATGAGAAAACGTCCTTCAACTCAAGCAAGTTGCCTACAACTTATTTGCCCCATTTCACTTCTTCCAGCGAAAATGATAGAGGCAAAGAATTCAGAATTTAAAGCACTGCTCCATCTACAGTTCCTTCCCATGTCTGTTTCACTACACAGCACCACTGTACCTTGAAGCTGTTTTTCTCAACTTGGAAATTTAAATGCTAGCAAAATAACAACAGGGGTGGGGGTGGGGGGTGTCAGTGTCCACTATTGGACTTGCAAGTTCAGTTTTATCTGAAGTATTGTCACAGTGCTACTGGTAACAAAGGCTTACACCTGTTGGACATTTAAAATAAAATATATAGTACTTTCTAGCTGCAGCAGATAGCTTCATAATAAACTGCTATTATCCAATGGAGAGACTGGAACGGAACTGAACTCTGGATTGCCAATTTATAGGAATGCTTTTGCAGTCCCTCATCTTTCACTCAGCAAAATTCTATTTCTTATTCTTCTAAAAATAGCTGCTAACTAACTGAATTGGGGAACAAATTCCCAAACCTCCGTATTGATTTTCTCAAGCTCCATTACTAAAAAAACGTTAGCAATCAATTGCTTAAATGAAACAGGAGAAAAGAGTGCCTCATGTATGAAGTGAAGAATATATAATAATGTTATTATTCTTTAATATGCTTCAGAGAGGTCATGTGAGATCAGGGTAGATTAATTTAAATCACCAATTTCAATCATGATTTAAATCAACAAGCAGGAAACCTTGATTTAAATAATTAACTTTCATCATATTTGGCCTTTGTACTTTTTAGTTAATTTCCTTAAGAAAGGCTGATTCTCATTAGTTGGTAACTTAAAACATGTTGATTTGCAACTAGAGATAGATTTTACACTAAATTGGGTGCTTCTTTTTGCTATCCAGGAAGGATACACAACATTTATACACATTTATTTAAGCAATTTATATAGCTTAACTTATGTTTATTCAAATTCTTATAATTTAAATGTTTTATTGTGTTAGAAAATGGTGAATGATTAATTTCTTATTTAGTAGATTAATTTTTACTTGTCATTTGTTAAGCTCAATTTGGATGGAAAGTCAAATTCACTTAAAAATGTAAAAAAACCTTTTGGATTGCTTTTATTAAGTAAAACTCTAATATACTGGATATAGATAAGGTTTATCAAAAAGTTTATCAAAACATATCTTGCATTAAAACTTAAAAAGAAAAGGGGTACATGTGGCACCTGAGCGACTAACAAATTTATTAGAGCATAAGCTTTCGTGAGCTGCAGCTCACTTCATTGGATGCATACAGTGGAATGGAACCGATGAAGTGAGCTGTAGCTCACAAAAGCTTATGCACCAATAAAGTAGTTAGTCTCTAAGGTGCCACAAGTACTCCTTTTCTTTTTATGGATGCAGACTAACACAGCTGCTACTCTGAAACCTGTCATTAAAACTTAAGTAACATTTATTAAACACGAGGTATTTTCTTTACTTAGTTAATTGAACTGTTTCTGGTCACCATGTGTTCAAAATTTTAGAACTAGTAGACCTCATGCTCTCACACCTAGCTTTTATTAACAGATTGGAAGCAGAAAAAACAGGCTTTCCTGCTTTTTCAACTCCCAATTCGTTTCTTAATGTCCAATGAACTAGTCAATAATCTGAACTAGTTGAATAAACTGTAATGAAGAAAATATTCTCTCTGTCCCTGCAGAAGAGGCTACTGCTATCAAAAGTAATTTAACAAACTTTGGTTCCAGGTGTTTGGTCCATGACTTCCACCAGTTCAGTGGCCTGACTTTGTTTAAAACTTGGCAGCAAACATGTACTACTTGTTTTTTGTATTTTAATAGATAAGTTTAGGCCTTAACTTAATTTTAAAATAAACCTGTATTTAAACACAATATCCAAATTAAATTTTAAAAATCCATTTTTAAATTTTTTTTAAATAGTCAATTTTTATCCACCCTTTGAAAGACAGGATACAAATTTGAAAGGACACAGAAACTTCACAACAGACTACATTTTCAATGATGCTTAGATACAAAAGAGTACCAGCTGAAGGGCTTTATTTCCTCAAGTTTTCCTGTGTTATTTTATATCTAGAATGTTAGACATACAGATGTACTACAGCTACTGAATCAGCATCTGCAATTAAACAGTAATGAACTAAAAATTTACTCAGCTCCTTCAATTTTGTCAAAGAACTAAAGTAAACTCCTAACAGTTAAGGGCCCAGCTGATTAAGGCAGTAATAGAAAAGAAGCCCCTTGACTTTAATGAACAGTAGCAGTTTTGATAGGATTATATTAGTATATAACTATATTATATATACAGTTTTATATTAACATGGTATCAACTTTGCACAAATTACGTAGTCTCTAGAAAAAGGGCAAAACAGAAACCAAAGAAGATGAATTATTTTTAGAGTTTATTGAAATGTTTATTTTAAAGGAGAGATTGTCAAGGGTAGTCAGAGGCTTGGATGGATGCTGCTCTCTGTTTTAGTTATAACTCAAAGTAAAAAAATCACCAACTAGTGTCCCTTATAGCACATATGGTTCAATGATACACAGATCCACATGTATACAATACTACGTTATAGCTCCTGGTTGTCTGTGACATTTAAATGGGGGTGTTGTCTTTCAAGTTAAAGTATATAAAAGGGAAAAACACTGGGTGAGGATTATTATATGAGAGGTGAGTAACATATTGTAAATATCTCAACATACATCATTCAATAATTAATTAAACAAGGCTTATTAAACAAAGAATTCCTTTAGCACCATGTAAAAGAAAATCTGGTGCTTTAAATATATTTGTTAGTACAATACAGAACAAAACAGATCTTTAGACATCAGAACAAAAAGGGGTTTAGCATACATTTGTTCAAAAAGCAGATACATATGTTGTGAACTAAAGAGGAAATGTTCATGTTCAGAGAGGGAAAAAATTCCCTTCTTCACATAGTAGGTTCCTACAGCCGTTATAAATAATGTCAGTCTGCTTGAAGTTTGGGGGCAGAATTAGACCTGTTCGCCACCAGCAGGCGTGGAGAGTATCTCTTGCCACTCCCTATGAGCCTGCCAGTTGAGACAGCTTCTACAACCACAGTAAATTCATTTGACTACAAGGATACAATAGTAAAATATTTTATATTTCACATTTTGTCCACAGCAGGATGTGGCAAGAATTCTTGAAAAGTTTTTGCATACCAATTTGTATCCCTGTTTGACCACAGACCCAAACCATCTTGGGCAAAGGATCTGTAGATCTTATCACTTAAAGAAAGGAAATTCCGATAAGTATGGATACATTATTAGTCTTAGTACTGAGATATGCAGATATGATGAGATTTTAACAAGTGAAAGAATTTGTGTGTGATAAAGTAAAACGTGGATGTGATGAGAACCTTCCTTCAAATCCAAGTATGAGAAGTACCACCTATGCTGAAGTCTGCTAACTTGGATGTAAGCATTTCCATCTTGAACGGCTGTTTCTTCAGGAAACTTATTCTGTTTCAGATTGAGTACTGCTCCACTTCTTTAGATCTTTGACACTAAAAACAAGATGGATTATAACCCTTAACATGCTCCCTGGGCAGTGTGTGACTCCTATATTTGGGGAGGCTGGGCATGAGCACCAGAAGCTCCCTAGAAGGGGTGCGGGTGCCCAGACTGTGGCCCCATCCCCTGCTTCACCCTCAGCCTGCTCTTGCTTGGCCTTCTACACCCGAGGCCCTGCTCCTGCTCCACCCCCACTCCATCCCAAGCCCCCTCACTCACTGCTCGCACCTCTTCGCCAAGGCCCCTCCCACCCTTCATGGAACTTTGAGCAAGTACAAAAACTTGGGGGGCATTTGCTGCTCTCAGACACCCCTAATTGCCACCTGCTGCTTACCAGAACACTCCGAAGGGCTCTGGGCCAGGTGGAGGTGGCAGGGGATACTCCCGTCCTGGCCATTGCAGTTGGTATTGCTCAACCATCTGGCTTAACTGGCACCTGCCTCCAAGAGGAAGGCGGGGTGGGGGGGACCTTGGTGGAAGAGGTGGAGTGGGGTCGGGATGAAGTGGAGCAAAGGCAGGACATTGGGGGAAGAGTAGGATGCAGGAGCAGGGCCTTGGGGCGGAGCATGGGCAGGGCTATGGCTCAGGTGCCCTTTCGGAGGCGACACTCCAAAGGCAGCAGGCCAGCGGCGCACCTCCAAAGGGAGGTGTACCATAGCCTGTTTGGGGAGGCTGAGCCTCCCCTGGCCTCTTATACCCACCACCCATAACGTGCTCTCTTGGCACAGGACTGGTTCAATCACTCCCATCGGAAACATGTTTTACAGTTTCCTTCATGCACCACAGAAAGGAGTACCTGTGGCACCTTAGAGACTAACAAATTTATTAGAGCATAAGCTTTCGTGAGCTACAGCTCACTTCATCGGATGCATACAGTGAAAAATATAGTGGGGAGATTTTATATACACAGAGAACATGAAACAATGGGTGTTACCATACAGACTGTAACAAGAGTGATCAGGAAAGGTGAGCTATTATCAGCAGGAGAGCGGGGTGTAGGGGACGGAGACCTTTTGTAGTGATAATCAAGGTGGGCCATTTCCAGCAGTTTACAAGAACAGCAGGAGGGGAAATAAACAAGGGGCCACAAGTACTCTTTTTCTTTTTACGGATACAGACTAACACAGCTGCTACTCTGAAACCTGTCTTCATGCACCAGTGTTTCTTTGGGTTGTTTTAAATTGGAAGTGGGATGAATCTGCATCTTGACAGAAATGTATCTGCTTTTTCTTGTAAAGACAGACACTTAGTGGACAGAGGGAAAGCAGCAGATACATTCAGAATTAAATGAAGCATTTGGTGCTATGTCTTACAAAATCTTAATTCAAATAGACTTCAGTAGGAACATTCATATAGACTGACAACTGGCTGAAGAAATGTAAACAAAGGTTATGAAAACAATAGTGTAATGAGATATTGCAGAGATGTGCATTCGGTCCTACCTTAGTTAATATCTTCATTAAGAAATATTAAATGTATGATGTAAACTGTATCAATAATCTGATTAAGATTTATGTTCTATTAGAAAGATATTTGATAAAATTATTTCTATTAATATAAAAAGAGGCTGTCTTTGAACTAACGGAAACATAAGCCATGCTGCTTCATGATAAGGACAGCCAAATGACAACATAATACTCATCACGTGATAGTTATTTTCAGCCAGAGTAAAACTACACTCACATTTCTAGTAACAACTTCGTGGCACATCATTCGAGACTGCTTCAGCTAATCGTGACCCTCTAACCCATTTTTCAAATCTTTGTTTAACTGTGGATGAGAATTTCAGTCATAGCAGCATACAGTGGAAAAACTTAATGCACTGACTCATTGCCGGGGAACGCTATTCTTCCAAATTCTTCTAAAGGTTATTTACGTGAGAAGGGTTCTATTAGATAAACTATGTTTTAACAGTTTGCTGCACAGAATTTTAATACTATATTTTTTGGCTGATAGGCACATATACAATTTTTTTTTTAAATTAGCCCCAGTACCTCCCACAAGTGATCTCTCCAAAATAAGCAGCCATCATTTATTCAATGTCTTCACTAGTGCATTTAAAGAACTAAGTAAATATTAAAAAATGTTATGCAAATTAAGTTTGTTATCTTTTATAGGCCAGTTTTTAATAACAGAAAGCTAAATTTAAAGATGGCTTGTGAACAGCCTAATTTTCAATGTTTTCTGAATTTTTTTTTGCAATGAAGTAGGTTAACAGGTCATCTGAAATGATGGAACACAAGAGACTGGATGGGCAGATTTGATAGCATAAAATTACAAGTTTAATTGTAAAGTTAACAGATCCCCTTCATACTCACAAACTGACATCTCAATGGGGCATCTGCTCACTCCATTCCAATAGTTTCTCTTCTTCACCAAGAAACTGTCATGCATGAAATATCTTTTCCAACACTAAATGGCCGAGCTAGTAGCACCTAATAACAATGCCTGCCGCTTCCCATTATAGGGTCCTCTTTTCACTTGCTTATAACTTTGCCAAACAAATTATTTGGGCTGAAGACATGCCAGGTGTCTGCCTTAGGCTAAATATTTTGGAAAACTTCTTCAGTCAGACCAGTTCAGCCATTCTGGAGAACAAAAGTAGGCAAAAAACCTTACTTTACCCTCTGTTAAAACATCTGGGCAACCTCTTCTTTGACAGGCTCTAACATCCTCATCCTTTAGAACACACCTACCACATCGGGGCCCCTCAGGTGAGTTCACACAAAACAGATGTGGGGAGAGAGAAGGAAGGAGAACCTTCCTCACAACTTTTAGCCCAGTGGTTAGGGTACTCACCTGGGATGTGGGAGACCCTGATTCATGTCCCCCTTCTCCCTTGTGAGAAGAGATTATTTTAAAAACAGGAATCTGCCACCTCTCAAATGAGTGCCCTAGCCATTGGGCTATGGCATATTCTGATGTGGGACTCCCTCAGTCTCTCCCATTGAAGCAGTTCCACTATGGATAAATAATTAAAGAATCATTGGACCCGAGAAAGAGCGTGCACACAAGCATGAGAATGACTCTATAGCAGCGGTTCTCAACCAGCAGTCAGTGGACTGCACGCAGCCCAATTACCACAAAGCTGCAGCCCAGCATGGCGGGGGTCTGGGGTTGGCACGGCCGGCTGGCCCCCCGGCATCAGGGGTCCGGGGCTTCCAGCTGGCCCCGCAGTGTCCGGGGCTGCCACCTGACCCAGCAAGCTCCGGGGCTTCCAGCCAGCCCCGGGGGGTCCGGGGCTGCCACCTGGCCCAGCAAGCTCCAGGGCTTCCAGCCGGCCAGTCCAACAACTTTGGGCTCCTGGTTGACCCCACAAGCTCTGGGGGCCGAGGCAGCTGCGTGTCAAAGGTCCAGGGCGGGCAGCTGGCCGGCCCCACACAGCGGGAGTCTGGCCTGCCACTGCTCTGCCACCCATTCTCTGCGGCCCAGGTAACACAGTATGAGCCAAATAAGTTGAAAACCACTGCTCTATAACCTGGTGGTTAGAGATTTTGAGAGACCCAGTTTGCCTGCTCCAATGGCTTAAAAAAAAAAAAAAAAAAAGTATTTATCCACAGTGCAACAGTTTCAACAGGAGAAACTGAGGGAGCCCCACATCAGAATATCCCATAGCCCAACAGTTACAGCACTCTCACCTGAAAGGCAGCAAAACACCATGTTCAAATCTCTTCTCCTCATCAGGTTGAGGGCAGGGACTTGAACTGGGGTCTCCCACCTCCTAGGTGAGTACCCTAACCACTGGAATAAAAGTTATGAGGGATATCTCCTCCTCCTCCTCCCCAGGCTTCTTGCAAAAATATCTTTGACTTCTAACTCCAAAGTGAGTTTACAGCTGAGATTCCCCAGCAGAGATAGGTGCTTAAATCCAGACTGCAGCCTATCTCCCTGAGGCTTTGGCTAGACTAGCCTTTTTGTTGGCAATTTTTTGTGTCAGTCAGGGGGAGAAAAAAATACCCCCTGACCAATATAAGTTTCACTGACAAAAGCGCCAGTGTGGACAGCACAACGTCAGCGGGCGTGGTTTAATTATGCCGGCAGGAGAGCTCTCTTCCACTGGCACAGAGCAGCTACACAGGAGACCTTACAGCGGTGCAGCTGCAGCGGTACAGTTGTAATGCTATAAAGCCCGTAGTGTAGACATAGCCTTAAAAGTGCAGGTCTAGCATGTACCCCTCTTGTTCGCATCTCCCAATGACTAGCTTAAGAAGCTCCTCGCCTAGCATGCTGCCTTTATGAATTGTAGTCTAAGGCTCCCATCTCTCCCCATTCATTGTATAGGAGCCCAGGCAGTTAACTCCGACTTCGTGAATTGCAGTGTGTTTCTGTGATTTTCTATGCACCTAAAAGTTAGGTGTTGTGATGCAGATGTCACGATGCCTAAGTATCTTCATGAATTGAGGCCTAAAATAAGAAAGGAAGCAAACAATGGGTGAGATATTATTTAGCACTGGCTTCAATTTACCTTTGTTACATTGCCTCTTTAAACAACTACACTCAAGCTGAACTAGAGCTTTATTAAAGCTAGTGCAGGTAAAATTTATTGTGTGGCTTCTCTCCTGTTTAAAAATGTAATACAAGCTGGAATTTAGCTCAAAAGTCAGCTCTGAAGGGGGTGGGGGGGACCAAAATATGTTGGCTAGAAGAAAACAAGTTAACTCTTAATTCTCTATTAATTCCCTTAACTTGCTACTCTGTTCTTGCTACTCTTTCATACTTCCCAGATGTAAACTTGATGTCTAGATAATTGTCTGCAATACTAGTCATACAAAATGATTAGCTGTAGCTAATTATTAGGCCAACCATAACTTCGTAGGCAAGTTCAATTTAATATGGTCACATTTTATACTTAGGTCTGACCAAAGAAACATACCATGACATTTATGACTCAGCCTCCAACTTTGAGTATTAGCATTTTAGAATAAGAAGTCTCCTGGACCTGCTATACCTTAGATAACAGCAACATCAAGCAGCCCTCTGTTTTCTGTCTTTTTATGTTGCTGGGTATAGGAAAATTTAACTGAAGTCTCTTTATACTCTGAAAAGTGACAAAAGTGGCACTGTGGGGTTCCATTTTTGTGTTTAACTTGTGTACGAGATTCATTGCATTCATAAGTAGAAAAGTGGTTTGTTCTGAGCTGCCAGCCTTAAAAGTGAACCTAAGATTCAGCTGGTAAGTTTGGTTCTTTTTAGTTCACATTTCATCACCAGTCAAAGATTCTGCAAGACAAATTCACGCAGGTTGCATCTCTGTCACCTCAGTCTTCAAATTCTATACTCTATAGACATAAACCAGGGCAGAATTTGACCCAGTAACTCAAAATTGAGCTATTTTTCCTTTTTGATATACTGGGTCTGTAGTGTTAATAGGAGTAAAGTAAAATGGTCTAATTTGTCAGAAATCCATCATCTTCTCTGTAGAATCATACTGAAGTGTTTGACAAAAACCCCAAGATATTATGTACATTTTATTCAAAAAAAAATAAAATAAAAATGAAGGCTAAACACCTGTACACACCAAGAAAGTTTATGAAAATATGTGCTTTATATTTTCAGGTAGACATGCTCAGTTTATTCTTCAGCAGCATGATCCCTCACCTCCTCTTGCAAGGAACTAATGTTTATTGTTCATATATCAATATTTAAGATCAAACAGATATTTAAATATACATTCTGTGAAGTCAAGCCACACACTTTGCATCACTTCACCAATGCTTTACTGAATATAAACTAAATAAACTTTCTAAAAACATTATAGCTACACTCATTAGTTTAGGAACATCCTCGTAAAACTAATACATGTTGATAATTATATATTAGTGTCCTTTCCCTTTAACTGTTGTGGTGGCATAGTCTGATAGTAAGGCAACACTAAGTGCAGTCTCACTGAATCCTAAAAGCATCACTTTTGGCTTATTTATGCAAGAAAGCTGCATCAGTTTATTTTAACCTAATTTACTTAAACAGATGCAATCCAAACCCACTGTGTAGATACTTATTTTGGTTTAAACCAGGTCTTTAATTTTAATTAGATGAGGACACTGTTTACGGTAAACAACAATAAGCCATTCTTAAACAGAAATAAACACACAACTCCAGTTAAACTGTAAACTCTCATGCAGACAAAGACAGATTGCAAAACAGTTTCAGAAATTTGCAGTTAAGCTTTGCACATGTCATTAGCTTTCTTACATAGATCCAAAACATTTAAGCTTCAAAATCATTTCAAGTTGATCAGTTGAAAACACTGATAAAGTATTTGTGACTTAAATGTTTTCATGCTGAAATGGTTAATAATGCTAAAATTTCTTCATGTGCTTTTCTGTTGACTGCTACCAGAGACTGCATGGCTGCAATGCCTCTCTTCCCAGGCCACAAATGCTATTAATTTGGGAAAAATTTCTTAAGACAAAGTCATCCTGTTTCACTACTACGTCCTGAAGAAAGCAGCAAAGTTTCACTCATACAAATGCCTACATACGTGTCCCTAATGAAATCAGGGAGATAGTCACCTTAAAAAAAAAGATGAAACTTGGAATCACGTAAGGGTTTTTTTGTTTGCTTGTTTGGTTTTTGTAGGATGGTAGAAGGTAAAGGTTTTAACTTCTAAGAGTCTGAAATCCTGTCAACCTGATTGACAGTACAAAGCCCAGTGGGACATTGGTCTTTTAAAACAAACTGGAGGAAAGTCCCACTTTCCATCTCTAAAGTGAAATTCTTCAACTGCTGCTTTTCTTTGTATTGAAGTTTGTAAACCCTTTCACAATGCTGGGTGAGAAGTGTTGTCCTTGCTTTTAAGAGCACTTTGAGGCCCAATCCTACTCCTATTTAAAACCAACAGCAGAACTAGTGACTTGGAAACAGTCACTTTATATGTGAATCACTGCCAACTTCCCAATAAAAACACATACCAAAGCTTTACCTTGATTTTAGTGTGTTTATTACTGTAGTGGAGCCTACTCTTTTTAAAGAAGTTATTCTATACTCCATTTCAGATTGTGTTCACAATGAGAATGCTGATGCACAAAAAAGTCATGCAAAACAATGAAAAAACGTGGTGCCCAAATATCGAAGGACAATAAAAAAATAGTATCAAAGAGTTTCTTTTAACAGTGTACATTTTTATTTAAAAATGGATCAGGGCTGCTTTGTCAAGTTATGCAACTCCTGATAATCTTCAATGAACTTATTTTTGTGTATTTAAAAAAAATGTATTCTCTCCGCCTGACCACCTGGTTACAGAAACAAAGTGAATTTTTACAATCACAAGATAGTATTAGTTGACCTTATCTAGAAAAGGTTTATTTCAGCAGAAGAGTAGCATTACTTTCAAATCACAGTTGACATAGCAGTTAATATCCTTGGCATACAACTGGAACTGCTTGCTTAAATTAACACAAAAAACTGTTACATTCCCTCAACACATAGTGCTAAAGCAGTATTCTTACTCAAGATTTAAATTTTAATTTTGCAGTGGTGTATACTAAAAATAGAACAAATGGAACTAAAGAAATGATTCAGATGTAGGATTATAAGTTATTTTTAATAGAAAGCGTATTCTATGCTCTCCCCGACTCTCATTTTCTGTCCCATAATAGTAGTAACCCTCAAATATTAAGAAAACATCCTCTCTCATTATTCCAGTGACCTGCAGACAGTGCAATGCCCTGCAGTACCTGATTCTGATTGAGTAGCAACTCCTTTGGATAGTTATACTGCAATGGATTCAGTGTCTTGTCCAAGTGTCCTCGTTTTGGAATAGCAGCTGCAATCAATGACCCTCAAAAGGTAAGTCTGTAAAGTGCAGAGAGAGATGAGGGAAAGAAAATCTTCTGGGATACATTACTTGAGGGAGGAAAAGACAGAATAAGAACTTCCATAAAGCTCATTTTTATTCACTGTGGTAGCAAGTGCTTTTGTCCATTTAAGGAACAGCTCTGACTTTAAAAATGTGGTCGCTGAACTCTCAGCAGGCCTTCTGTCTTCATAGATCAAATGTATCGTAATTACATCTATCTGGAATACAGAACACTAAAAGGTGAAAGAGGACCAAGATTTTTTACATTCAGGCCAGCCATCTGATTAGACAGGAAGAACAAATGCAGGTTTACTATTAAATATACTTCCCAAGGAAAAGGTCATGTTGGAGATATCTGTCAGATAGGAAAGCTGCTTTCTCATTGCACTGTAACATACTATGGAGAAGCTAACCAACAGGAGGATGCTATGCAGTAACTACTTGTATTAGCACTAGGAAAATTTGAGCACCATATAGGTATTCTTTCAGCTGGTCTTGCTGACAAAGCTCCCTGAAGTAGATATTCATGTACTGCATTAATACAGGCTGAAAGTCTTGGGTAACCAATCACTACAAAAGATAAGGGCTAAAAACAAGCCACTGATTTGCAATTAGGATGAAGAGTTCTATTTGATAATGAAAATTTTTATTTGAGAAAAAAATACTGCATTAAATCTAACAGTGTTCCTAATTCTATTTTTTCCAACATTAGCTGAGCTTCTGATGTCCACTAGAATTTCATCTCTCCAACAGCCTACAAAGTATAGTTTCAAACCTCTAAAGAACAGACATTATGTAGGCACACTTCCAAAGCTTTAGGTCTTTGGTCTACACACACGGGGAAATAAATGCCATTTTCTCTAATGTCTATACAAACCACGTCATAATGCAAAAACTGAAATACAAAACATTAATCTTGGCTACAGAGGACTTACTGTCTGTATGTAATGCATCTTCCTATGCAGAATCTAGATATCAAATTAGGTTATGGAGATGAACCAGCCATGCTATGAAGTTAAAATTGAAACTTGCTTCTTGTAATTAACCAAGCTTCCAAATGCACACATCCCAAATTCAAAATCAGTCTACTGCTACCATTTAATCCTAAACTAGACTGTATAAAAAGTTTGGTGCAAGTCACACGGTTACAGTTATGGAGATTTAAAAATGTCCAACACTTGCCACCCTCCCCTCTCACTAGTCTTTTCTGAAACACCTACAAAATTCACTTCTACTGGAGTGTTTAACAAGTAGAAAGGTCTTTTACTAATTCTGAACAGATCAGATAGCAATTAGATTATTTAAAGATTTGATCAAGTGAAAGCAAAAAACACTACACATGTATATTTTAAGCTTATCCTCACACAACACTTGATTCACTCATTGCAATGTATGCATGGCTCAAATGTGGATGTCTGAGAGAGGGATGGAGAGAAGAGTAGTTATCAGAGGAATCACACAGAAGTAGATTTAATCTTTCCAGCCCAGAGGTGTGATGTGGAGACCGTGAAGACAGAAGTTAGGTGTAGAGAAGGCGTCCAGGAAGGAATGGGGATCTATCTTTGAGGGACCTGGAAGGTTCCTTGACATTGTTATGTGGCTTGCAGGTAGTCTAAGCAATTCTTAAAATAATTAAGATTTAAAGGAATTACTAGACACAAACCTTAGTCAACCTAAGGTTTGAAAGAATGTTACCTTCTGATGACAGCTATAGTTCTCAAAGTGCTCAAAAGGCTGCAAATTCCAAATTAAAGCTTCACTTACAAAAACACTAAGAGATCTTTTTAAAATAAATCAGTAAATACACTAAGGTCACCCAAACAGCCTTAGGTCAGTCCTCATGGCAGGACTCTCAGAACAGAGCCAGAAACAGAACCTCATCCAGTATTCAAGGTTCATTAAGAATCACTGGTAAGATTAAGCTGTGGGGGTGGTGTTGAAGTTTCATACTCCGGTTTTTAGAAAACGTACACTTGCAGGATTTGTCTGAAACATGAGATTTATACTTTAAAGATGGTTTATTTCCTCTGAGCTAATGTAAGAGGCTAAGATGCCTACAACAGTGTAGCCAGCTAAAACGCTGAGCTAAATTTTTTCTTTGCGAGAAACCCCAACCAGGAAAGGTTCAAACCCTACTCGTAAATGTAAATTACGAGTCAGCAGAAGGCAGTGACTGCTTCATGCTCAGCGCAGGTATTAACTGGATGGGGCATAAGTGTCCGAGAACTGACGCTAATAAAAAAGGTAGGCAGAGCAGGGGCTGCTCACACGGCACGCTGGGTGGGTGAGTGGGGGCCAGACAGTGAGTAGGCGGCGAAGGGGAAGAGCCAAGAGGTGCTATCGCCCGGCCTGGGGATGTGAGAGAAGCAGCACCCCTCCACCCGAAATGGGTGGAGACGCGGATATTGGAGGAAGCGCTAGGGCAGGCACCCCAGGGGCGCTGGCAGGTGATGCGTGGCTCTGGCTCCTCACGCAAAAAAGCCCCAAGGAGGTCGGACTCCCCAGCGAAGGTCCTAACCTGGCCTGTCTCTCTTCCCCCGGGGAAGGTGCCAGATCCCAGCCCAGGGTGCATGTCACAGCCCCAGGCGGTCAGGTCCTGAGGCTGGCGACAGGCCCCGGCCCGGGGCGTCACTCACCCATGCAGGCAGCTCGGCCGAAGAGACGCTGAGCCGCACCACCCGCTCCTCGTCCTGCAGGAAGGCGAGGGCCCGACCCAGGCGGGAGCTCTTGCCGCCGCGGTGCCTGCGCAGCCAGAAGAGCCCGAGCAGGGCTATGAGGATCCAGCTGAAGCTCAGCCCCAGGTAGCCCAACACGTACACGGGGAAGATCAGCGCGAAGCTCCGCGCGAACTGCGACACCAGCCCCGACACGTCGACGCTCAGCATCGGGGGAGGCTCCGGCACCGGCTCCCCGGCCGCAGCCTTCCCCGCCGCGGCGGGGTCCGACCCCGCGCCGGGGGGCTGCTGGGCCCCGGACCCGCTCATGCTCTGCTGGCGGCGGCGGCTCCTCGGGCGCTGGCTCCGGGCGGGCAGTGGGCGGCGGCGCCTCGCATCCTGCGCTCAGCCCCGCTCGCAGTGCCACACACCAACGGCCGCCCGCCCGCTTCCGGGTGCCGAGCCGCGGCCCAGCCCGCCGAGGGAGGGGCGCAGCGCGCGGAGCTGCCCAACCGCGAGCCCCGCCCCTGCCCCGCAGCAGCCGCCCTGTGTCGCCGTGCGCTCAGCCTCCTGCGTCAGTGGGCGCCGCGCTCCGGCTCAGGGAACCCGAGCGGCCCCCCCCGAGGCGGGCCCCGCGCGCCCGCCGCCGCCGCGCCAGGCTCGTCCCCAGGGACCCCCGTGAACAGCAATACAAGCCCCCTCCCCACCCCCGCCGGACACGCCGCACGCGGGACCCTTCGCGCCCTGCAGGGCCCCAGGACCAGGGCTGCCTCCCCTGGGTCTTCTGCACAGGGGCCCCACCCTGGGCAACTAGGCGGGTGCAGCAGCACCATTCCTGAAGCTGGCTCTGGGCCAGCCCGGCGTGCAGAGAAAGCCAAACAGTGCGCCTCTCTCTGCCCCCTCCTCCCCCCCGCTTCCTAGGTGGGAGCCAGGGGGCTGTCCAACTCCGGCCCCGCCCGCAATAACAGCATCCCAGCTTCCCTCCGTTGGTCCCAGTGTACTAATCACAGGATCAAAGCCTAACTGTGCATGGAAAAGGGGACTGGGACATGAGACGGAGAGAGGGGGAAATATAGGATGGCTGGTCAAAATCAGGGAGTAGGACCATGGATGGGAGACGTGAGACAAACGCACTTTTTAGGGCCATAGAATTAAGGTCTCCCCAAGTACAGATGTACATTGTATTCTCCACACACACCATCTCCTTACCCTACCCTACCCTCTTTTACCCTAATCCCATGTGACTGCTTTCCCCCTTCCCACTTTGTACTCGTCATGCTAGTAGTTGGCAAGAGGCTGCTACCTGTTACAGCCCAGGTAGGAAGCTGCTTTCCACATACTTTGCACCCATAACTAGCAGCAACAAGGGATAACCCAGAACAAACTGTTAAGAAGTGACAGGTTTCAGAGTAACAGCCGTGTTAGTCTGTATTCGCAAAAAGAAAAGGAGTACTTGTGGCACCTTAGAGACTAACCAATTTATTAGAGCATAAGCTTTAGTGAGCTACAGCTCACTTCCTCAGATGCATATCGTGGAAACTGCAGCAGGCTTTGCTGCAGTTTATATATATATATATAAACTATATATTTATATATATATAAAGCCTGCTGCAGTTTCCACGATATGCATCTGAGGAAGTGAGCTGTAGCTCACGAAAGCTTATGCTCTAATAAATTGGTTAGTCTCTAAGGTGCCACAAGTACTCCTTTTCTTTTTGTTAAGAAGTGAGTAGCTTCAAAAGGAGCCACCAGCTGCTTCCCCCACTTCTCAGCTACAGCAGGTTACCTGTAGTTTTTCCCACCTCGACTCTACTATTGCTGTCTTTGACAGCCTAATGTTATAGTACAGTAATGCCTAACGGCTCCATTCAAGATCAGGGCTCCTTTGTGTTAAGTGCTATACAGATACATATTTAGCCCTGGTCTACACTTGAAACTAAGTGTACACTTGAAACTACACTTGGGGGAGGTTTAGATTGGATATTAGGAAAAACTTTTTCACTAAGAGGGTGGTGAAACACTGGAATGCGTTACCTAGGGAGGTGGTAGAATCTCCTTCCTTAGAGGTTTTTAAGGTCAGGCTTGACAAAGCCCTGGCTGGGATGATTTAACTGGGAATTGGTCCTGCTTCGAGCAGGGGGTTGGACTAGATGACCTTCAGGGGTCCCTTCCAACCCTGATATTCTATGATTCTAACATCGGTATAGCTAGGGCCCTACCAAATTCAGGGTCCATTTTGGTCAATTTCACAGTCATAGGATTTTTAAAATAATAAATTTCATGATTTCAGCTATTTAAATCTGAAATTTCACGGTGTTGTAAATTGTAGGGGTCCTGACCCAAAAAGGAGTTGTGAAGGGGTTGTGCTACTGCTACCCTGACTTCTGTGCTGGTGCTGCTGGCAGCAGCGCTGCCTTCAGAGCTGGGCAGCTGGAGAACAGCTGCTGCTGGCCAGGAGCCTAGCTCTGAAGGCAGAGCCATTGCCAGCAGCAGCACAGAAGTAAGGATGGCATGGTATGGTATTGACAGCCTTACTTCTGCACTGATACCTGCAGAGCTAGGCCCTCAGTCAGCAGCTGCCACTCTCCAGCCGCTCAGCTCTGAAGGCAGCAGCACAGAAGTAAGGGTGGCATGGTATGGTATTGCCACTCTTTACTTCTGCGCTGCTGCTGGTGGTGCACTGCCTTCAGAGCTGGGCGCCTGGCCAACAGCTGCTGCTCTCCGGCCGCCCAGCTCTGAAGGCAGCACAGAAGTGAGGGGGGCAATACTGCGACCCCTCTCAAATAACATTGTGACCTCCCCTGCAACTCCCATTTGGGCCAGGACCCCCAATTTGAGAAACACTGTTCTCCCTCATGAAATCTTTATAGTATAGGGTAAAAGCACACAAAAGACCAGATTTCACGGTGGAGACCAGATATCACAGTCTATGATGTGCTTTTCGTGATCGTGAATTTGGTAGGGCCCTAAGTATAGCTATGTCTCTCAGGCCAGGTCTACACTACAGACTAGCTTTGATATTACCACATCGCTCAGGGGTGTGAAAAATCCATATCCTGAGTGACGTAGTTATACTGACCTAGGGTCCCATGTAGAAAACACTATGTCAGCAGGAGAGCTTCTCCTGCTGACATAGCTACCACCTCTCACAGAAGTGGAGTTATTAAGCTGACAGGATGGTTCTGTCCTGCTGGCTTAGGCCTGATCGACATGACAGAGTTAGGTCAACACAAGGTGACTTAATTATGTCCGTGTGATGTGTCTATACTAGAATGCTGCTTCTGCCAAAGTAAGTCCTGTACTATGCTGACATAACTCCACCTCCATGAGAAGCATAGCACTTATGTCAATGTAGTTAGGGCGACACAGTGTCCATGTAGACACTGCATTACTTACATTGCCTGTTGGCTATCAGCCCCACGCTGACAGGGCCCTCCCCCAGCCCTCTGACTGCCGCTCCAGGGCTCCAGCTGTCAGTGTCCCACAATGCTCCACCTCAGTCAACGGAAGCAGGCCTGGTGAGGATGCACACCACCAACAGAAGGAGCAAGTATGGATGTGAACCACTGCTTTAATTACTGCGGTGGCTGAGCATCAACTTAAGTTGACTTAATTTTGTAGTGTAGACAAGCCCTTAGTGTTTTCACCAGAAGCACGATAGCTACACTACAGTTTGTAGTTTAGACCTGCCCTCATGTGTGTGGAAAATCCACACCCCTGAGAGATGAGCTAATTCCCAGTGTGGACAGTGCTAGGTGGATGGAAGAATTCTCCTCTGATGGGAGCTGCAGGGGTGGTGTCTGCGGATGCAGCAGTGTGCAGAACGCCTGGCTGCACCTCCATGGAGGAGCCAAACGAGGGACTTGCTTCCGGGAGCCGCTTGAGGTAAGTGCCGCTCGGAGCCTGCACCCCTCAGCCTCTTCCCACGCCCTAACCCCCTGCCCCAGCCCTGATCCCCCTTCCGCTCTCAAAACCCTTCGATCCCAGCCCAGATCACCCTCCTGTACCCCAAATCTCTCATCCCCAGGCCCACCTCAGAGCTCACACTCCCAGCCGGAACCTGGACCCCTTCTCACATGTCTGCCCCAGCCCTCCAAACCCCTCAGTCCCTGCCCAGAGCACCCTCCTACACCTCAAACTCCTCATCCCCAGCCCCACCCAAGAGCCCACACCCCATCCCACACCCCAACCCCAATTTTGTGAGCTTTCATGGCCTGCCATACAATTTCTATTCCCAGATGTGGCCCTCGGGCCAAAAAGTTTGCCCACCCCTGATCTAAGTAGTCAAGACCACTGGTACAGAGAAAGGAAAGCTGCAGCAGGGAAACTGTACTCCAGGTTAGAATGTGCTCAGGTGGTCTGCTAAATTTCACTCCCCCCCTCCCCCCTCGTAATGTCTGTTAAGTTTCACCATTTCTGACCAATGGAAGATGCCAATGGCTGCAAGTTATTTCCAGACCATCTCAGAGCATGGTTTTATTCCAAGAAATGGCTGTGTAAAAATGGCAACTTGTTGGTGAACAGATCTGTCTGTCCTTCGGGTGTAATCAGAGACCTGATTACTAATGTTGGTAACAAACAAGTTTTTACTGTTACTGAATAAAAACAAACAAGTTTTTATTCTTGTTAGTCCTGAATAGCCAAAACTGCTATGAGAGGCAGCTGGATTCCACTCCTTAAGCAATGGCATTGTTCATTAACTTCCCCTCAGTTATACCTGTTTCAACCTTTGAAGACAATAAGGTTTACTCAGATGTCATTGATGTCCAGATTATGCCCTTGGCATCTTTATACATACGCTGGTGCAAAAGGAGGAAAGGATCTACTTTGACAGTCATAGACAGGTTTGAGCTTGTAGACTGACAGATAGAAAAACACATAACAAAATATCTGTATACTTGTTAACTGATCACATTTGTTTTAGAATTTGTCACAATAAATAAGGAACTCCAGAACGCTACTTTTGCAGAGTATTTGGGCACAGTACTACACTTTAATATCCTTAAAGTTCCAAATAATTTGTTTATACTCTTACCTATATCGGGGTCTCTAGCTGACAAACAGAAAACCCCTGTTACTGTTACAGCAGTATAGCTGGGGTGATAAAGGGCTGAATGCACAAAAGGCTTTAAGCATTGTGACACTGAGAATCACAAAGGCTACATTTTAGGCTCCTGGAAAAATCACTGAGATTAGCAAAGCTTGAGATAAGCACCTAGACTCCTATACAGTGACTGTGATTTATAAAATGTGACTTACAAAATCACAGAATGTTATTTACAAAAGTCAGCAGGTTAGGCAGGGAGCCACCTAAGCTAACCAATGGGAGGTGCCAACCAGAGGGATTGTGTGCTAAATTCCAGTCCCCTCTCAGAAGTAGGCACCCACATCCAGGCTGCAGGGAGGCACCTATCTTGGCTAGCAATTTTCAGCTGTAAATCTGCTGTGGAGTTAGGTGCATAAGATATTTTTGCTAGAAGGCTGTGTGGGTGGAGGATCTCCCTTATAACTTTTATCCCAGTGAATAAGGTGCTCACATGGGAGATGAATGGGTGGCCTGTGAACTCCTTGTTCTGGGAGGCTAGCCCTTTGCTCTGCTCTTCTGCCTGAGGCCCCACCATTACCCTGCCCCTTCCACCCAAGACCTTTCCCTGCCCCCCACTCTTACCCCGGGGCCAGAGGAGCCTCAAGCCCCCCACTGTGGCCAGAGGAGCCTCTGTCGGCCTGCCTGAGCAGCCCCGAGCCCCAGTCCACCTGCCTGAGCCACCTTGGCCCACCCGCCCAAGATGCCCCTGAGCCCTGCTGCAGCCTGGTCCTGGGGCAGGGAGCATTAGCAGAGGTTTGAGCCCCCAGCTTCCATTATGTGCTGCCCATGGGGAGATGGGTTACCCCTGGTTCAAGTCCCCCACCACCACCACCTATGAGAGAGAACAGATTTTAACAGGGATCTGCTACCTCTCATGTAAATGCTGTAACCACTGGGCTATGGAATATTCTGATGTAGGGTGTCCCTCAGTCTCTCCCGATGAAGCTGTTGCACTGCAACTATATAATAAAGACTCAGTGGAGCAGGCAGGGGGACTGGGTCCTGGGTCACCCACATCCTGGGTCTCCCACATCCTGGGTGAGTGTTCCAGCCACCAAGCTATAGTCATTCTCATGTTTGTTTGTTTTTCCTCTCTCTCTCTCTAGCACAAGCATGAGAATGACGCAATAGCCTGGCAGTTACATCATTCAGCTGAGTGATAGCAGATTCCTGTTCAAATCCACTTAGGTGGCGGTGGGATTTGAACTCGGGGATCTACATACCCACTAGGCTGAAAGGCTCCGCAGCTGTTTTGTGTAAGCTTGCCAATGGGATCCCAATCCAGTAGGCAGCCTCTGAGCATACCTACTGGATATGGCTCCTCAGGTGAGTAAGGCAGCTTAAACACTCTGGGACTTAGAGGTAGATAGGCATCTGGATGCCCACAAGGAGGCAACAATTGCATGCTCAGTGGAAGAAACACAGGGGACTTTTGCTGCAAAAACATAGGCACCTACAGGGTTTCAGTGGGAGTTTTGTGCATTGCTGTGGTCCCAAAACTGGGCCTCAGGTGCCTAAAATGGAGACTTAAGCACTAAATGCTTTTTGAGAATTCAGACCCAAGTCCCCAACATCCTAGCCACTATGGATGTAGAAGCCCTCTACACCAACATTCCACACAAAGATGGACTACAAGCCGTCAGGAACAGTATCCCCAATTATGTCATGGCAAACCTGGTGGCTGAACTTTGTCCTCACCCATAACTATTTCACATTTGGGGACAATGTATACCTTCAAATCAGCGGCACTGCTATGGGTACCCGCATTTCCATCCCACCCTCACCTTCAGCCTGGACCAGTCCACACAAGAGATCCACTTCCTGGACACTACGGTGCTAATAAGCGATGGTCACATAAACACCACCCTATACCAGAAACCTGCTGACCGCTATACTTCCCTACATGCCTCTAGCTTTCATCCAGACCACACCACACGATCCACTATCTACAGCCAAGCTCTACGATATAACTGCATTTGCTCCAAACCCTCAGAGACAAACACCTACAAGATCTCTATCAAGCGTTCTTACAACTACAATACCCACCTGCTGAAGTGAAGAAACAGATTGACAGAGCCAGAAGAGTACCCAGAAGTCACCTACTACAGGACAGGCCCAACAAAGAAAATAACAGAACACCACTAGCCATCACCTTCAGCCCCCAACTAAAACCTCTCCAACGCATCATCAAGGATCTACAACCTATCCTGAAGGATAACCCATCACTCTCACAGATCTTGGGAGACAGGCCAGTCCTTGCTTACAGACAGCCCCCCAACCTGAAGCAAATACTCACCAGCAACCACACACCACACACCAAAAACAGTAACTCAGGAACTATCCTTGCAACAAAGCCCGTTGCCAACTGTGTTCACATATCTATTCAGGGGACACCATCATAGGGCCTAATCACATCAGCCACACTATCAGAGGCTCATTCACCTGTGCATCTACCAATGTGATATATGCCATTATTTGCCAGCAATGCCCCTCTGCCATGTACATTGGCCAAACTGGACAGTCTCTACGTAAAAGAATAAATGGACATAAATCAGACATCAAGAATTATAACATTCAAAAACCAGTCTGAGAACACTTCAATCTCTTTGGTCACTCGATTGCAGACCTAAAAGTGGCAATATTACAACAAAAAAACTTCAATAACAGACTCCAATGAGAGAATGCTGAATTGGAATTAATTTGCAAACTGGAATCAATTAATTTAGGCTTGAATAAAGACTGGGAGTGGATGTGTCATTACACAAAGTAAAACTATTTCCCCATGTTTAGTTCCCCCCTCCCCCCCAACCTTACTGTTCCTCACAGGTTCTTGTCAACTGCTGGAAATGGCCCACCTTGATTATCACTACAAAAGGTTCCCCTCTGCCCCCCTGGCTCTCCTGCTGATAATAGCTCACCTTTCCTGATCACTCTTGTTATAGTCTGTATGGTAACACCCATTGTTTCATGTTCTCTGTGTATATAAAATCTCCACACTATATTTTCCACTGTATGCATCCGATGAAGTGAGCTGTAGCTCACGAAAGCTTATGTTCTAATACATTTGTTAGTCTCTAAGGAGCCACAAGTACTCCTTTTCTTTTTGTGGATACAGACTAACATGGTTGCTACTCTGAAACAAGTCCCTGAAGATCTACTTCAGACAGCCTGAACCATACCCTTTTATTAGGGCTGACAAGATGAGGACCCTATATTTGACTCAGGGTACATGCAAATTGAGATGGGTTTATTAAAAAAGTGGAAGGCGATAGAGGATGTTGGGTAAAAATTCATTTTATGTGGATAAAGAAGAAACAGCTAAGGTGCTTTTAACCCCTTTGGGCTTCACACAAGTAAATCGTGTTTTGTGAGCATTTTTGAATTTCGTTTAATTCCTGCCTGCAGCCCTTGTGAATTTTTACTATTAAGTTACTTCTCTAAAGAATAAGATTTGATTTATGTTTTCTCCTTCCCCATATCACCCTTCCATACTGCATCTTGCTCACTTACCTGTTCACGGTGTCAAATCCTTTTAAAGCTACTGCCAGCCTGGAACAGAAACCTTCAGTCATCTAGCTGGGTAGGGCCGTCCTTACCTATAAGCAAAGTATGCAGCTGCTTAGGGCACAAGGAAATTTGGGGCACCAAATTTCCTGGTGCCCTGTGCAGCTGCATGCTGCTCCAGCTCTTCCCTGTCCTGCTCTGGTTCCTCCCCCACTCCCCTGAGGACTGAAGCAGGGCCGGGCCTGCGCTCACTGCTGCTGGTGAGTGCTGGGGGGGTGGTTCCTCCCTACCCCCCAAGCCAGCCCCTCCCCCCTTCGCGGAGGCCTGGGGCCTGCCCCCTCCTGTAGAGGCCTGGGCCCCCACCCATCCCCTCCCTGCCAGGGGGCTGCATAGGGCCCCAGAATAGCTAGGGGCGGCCCTGTAGCTGGGGCTGCTCACTACACATGAACATTTTTACTAATACCTAGAACTATTACTAGAAGCATCTAGAAAATGTATTTCATGTGCAGCCAACTCATTTTAAAATCATTTTTAGTTATGTCTACACTACAAGCGCTACAGCAGCGCAGCTGCAGCTATGCCACCGTAGTGTAGATGCTTACTACATGGAAGACAATAAAATCCACCCCCAGTTTTGGGGATTAGATCAATTTAACTATGTCATACAGGGTGCTAAGTGCTGAGCAATATAGTTAGCTGGACTAAGTCTTACTACAAGTACTGAGGCCAGGTATAGTTTACACCTGGCCTCAGTACTTGTAGTAAGACTTAGTACTTGTGCTGCTTTTCTCAAAGGACTAAAAAAATTTTAAGACAGGAATCTTCTCTGACATGTTTAATATAATCTGATAGATATGGCATAAACAAGGGTATTTCCTCTTAATTTGGAAAGGACAAAGCCTGCCATGAAACACACTGTACAACCCATATTGGCTTAGATATGAATGTACAGCATGAAAATTGGTTCAGGATTTGGGTGCTCATGTGTTTGTTCTTAGATGATTTAGTTGGGGATTGGTCCTGCTTTGAGAAGGGGGTTGGACTAGATGACCTCCTGAGGTCCCTTCCAACCCTGATATTCTATGATTCTATGATATACAGAAACATCACAATACTTTTCATTATATGTTATTTTATATATAGCACGTTCATGCAGGGAATCAAATGAGTATTCAGTTCAGGTTCGTGTTGAGTTGCAGTCAGCATTTTTGGGTTCAGTTCCAGTTCAAGCCACCACCAAAAAAAAAAAAGGACGGTTCAAATAAAATCACAGTCTTAGTGGAAGTAAATTTAAAAAAGAGGGTTGAAACTTAAGATTGAAACTATTTTGATTTTTGACCATTTATTCTTTAACTTTAATTTTGCATGATTTATCCTAGTGATTTTGTGTTGTCAAATAAACACATGTTTTTAAGAACAATTTGTTTGACCAAACTAAAACTAGATATTTTAATATTTGCTCTGTCATATTGGACTACTGTGGTGAAAGGATAAACCTCAGGCATGAAAATGTTCTTTCAACACTCACTTGTGTTGCTAGAACTGCCAGTACAATTTTTGCAAGTTGATACAGCTTGGTCACGACATTTTTATAACATTCCCAGTAGTTTAATATGTTTTCTTTCTTATTGAGATGTGGCTTATCTGCAAATAAATCAAGAATAGGTCCAGTCATTTTTTGGGGCTCTTCTTCAGCCGGATCTCTTTTCCTTTTTAGAGATCTCACAAGCTTTAAGATGTTCTACTTCATCATCTGATCTTTCAGGTACAGACATATCTGACATTGATTCTAGGACACCACTATTTTCAACTTCTGACTGAAGCATTTCCATTTTTGTCCACATTTTGCTCAAATGAAAATTTGTCTTGACTTTGTCCTCTTCTGACAGTAGGAGTTGATATCTAGCATCAAGGTTTATACATGAGAGAAAGATATCATTTTCAAACAGATTTTGTTCTCATTTTTTCATTGAAGCCAGTAAGGATTCAGTAAAAGAAGAGGAGACTTTTTGTGTTTCCAGCACCATAAAAATCATCCATACTCAGTTCATATTGAAGAATCTTTGTTGTCACTTTAACAGGTTTCAGTGCAATTGTGATGCCTTCAATGGCACTCTATTCTGCTTTTATCAGGTGAAGCTTATGATCTGAGGTGGTCATGCCCTGGCAAAGTCCATGAGCTTCAAGAGGCACTCAAGCATGTCATAAATTGAGTGCCATCTGGTAAGACAATCTAAGATTGTACTTTCCGTCAATGAGTCTTCAACGGCAAGCTGCCGTGGATGGGCAGAACAGTGAACTCCCTTCAATATTACACCCTTGGCCTCAGCACATAAACTAAGCCCAGCTTCTTCAACCAAATCATTCTGATCTTGGTCTACATCTTCTTGAGCATCTTCCCTGAAGAGTAAATTCTTTGTTTCCCCTTCATTCTGAATTTGTTGTTCTGCTTCTTCAGTTTCCTGATCCTCAATCATTAACTTTACTGCTTTCACCATTTTTGTGGCATTATCTGTTATACTACTAAATATATGCCTTGGCGTGGTACCATACATATCAATAACTAAGAATAATATATTTTAAATATTCAGAGGTGTATCTTTCCTTGACCTCTTTCAGTGCTAGAATCTGAAGAGCAATTTTCCCTGCAACAATATACTGAATGTTAATTCCTAAAAGGGATCGGTCGAATCATGTGACGCAATCTACTTTCAAATAAATTAGTCTTTCCCTGATTTTTTATTATCTTCTCCTGACTGGTAGCTGCTACAGTGGCAACTTTGTCTAGTATATTTTAGTGTAAGTTTCATTTGCAGGCCTCCCAGAATGGATTTTTTATGAAATCCTGAATCCTCCATTGTCTTAAATGGTCTTCCATTTACAGTGAGTAATCCTAGGCAAATGTCCAGTAACATAGCTTCATCAATTGTCCATGTAATTGCCTTAGTTGTGAACATGGAGTCCAAAGTAGCTTGTGTTGTGCTAGACGTCTTGGATGTGGGTTCATCAGGATTGTGTGCATGTTGTGGTAATTTATTATTTATAGCATTATTCTGCAATTCTTTTTTTTTTCCCCCTAAAGAAAGGGTATCTTACTCCTCATGCTGGTGCCTTTCCAGGTTGCTGGCATGGTTCCCTGACATGACTGAATGGCACTCTGCTTCCCCAATTTGACAGATTTTTTTTTTTACATTGATATTTGAAGAACTTTCTTATGGGATTTTGTTGGTTTATCCCCATAATTAATTCTCAATTGCTGTAATAAATAAGAGAAATATAATTTTTATAAATAAACAATGCTAAATGGCATTTTATGTGTTTAGATTGCATATTTCCATAATCTAAACACATATGGCTGTGTTTTAGCAAAGTAGTGGCATGAAGTCTGAGAAGCAGTTCAGAGAAGGGTGATCTTTAGTCAAGAATCCTATTACTCTCAACTCATTAATTAGTATCAATTGGTAATACAATTATTATTAAAGCTTAAAAAGGATCAGGCAACAGTCCCAGAAGTTAACAACACTTCCAGCCCAAGGAAATGGTTCCCCAACACTTCTCCCCCTTAGCCGGGCCTCCTCCCACCCACCCCCAACTCCCAAGGCAGCTCCTCTCTCCAACTGCCCAGCTTGAGGCAGGGCCGCAAACTCACTTCTCTGCTGCAGCAAGCCTCAGGACCCATTACCAATCCCCCACCTTCTGGGGGCATAGGCATCCACTCAGGACCCACTCCCTACCCACCACCACACCACACCCAGAGCAGTTCTTTTTCTTCACCCATCTGGCTAGGGTTGCGAACTGTCTAATCGCACAAACCCAAACACCCTTGCCCTGCCCCACCCCTTCCCAAGGCCACACTTCTGCCCTGTCCCTTCTCCTAAGCCTCGCCCCTGCTCACTCCATCCCCCCTCCCTCCATCGCTTACTCTCCCCCTCCTCACTCACTTTCACCGGGCTGGGCTAGGGAGTTAGGGTGCGGGAAGGAGTGCAGGCTCTGGGTTGGGGCCAAGGGGTTCGGAGTGTGGGAGGGGCTCCAGCCAATGGAGCTGTGGAGTCGGTGTTCGAGGTGGGGCAGCACACAGAGACCCCCCCCCAGCCACCCTTGAGCCTTGGAGCTGCAGGGACATCCTGGCTGCTTCCCGGGAGCCCTGCGAAGACAGGGTAGGTAGGGAGCCAGCCAGCCTGCCTGCCCCATTGTGCTGCCCACCAGACTTTTAGGGGCCTAAAATCTCCCTGATTGGCTTCAGTAGCCACCGGGAGATCGAGGCCCATTCCAGGAGACTCCTGGCCAATCTGGGAGGGTTGGCAATCCTACATTTGGCTACGGCAGGCTCCAATTAGAACCAAGTTCCAGGCAGGCTGGCCTGCAGCAGAGTATTTCCTTCCCAGACTGGTGGTGCTGCTGGCCCAGCCCTGCTGCCTCAGTAAGCACTGAGTGGCAGTAGCCTGGACCATAGCCTAGTGAGAGAGACAGCATGGGAGAGGGAGAGAGACCAGAGATGGTCTGTGCTAGTCCACAACACAGCTCAGACTCCTGACCCCATGTACTGTATATTATTCCAGTTTTTGTACAAAAGGAGAATTATCACTTTTTAAGTAAGATGTTTAGGGACATCATGTTCCCCATGTGGGCTTGTCTATGCAGGGAAATTTACTGTCATAATTATACCAATATAACTTCCCATGTGGACACTCATTTCAGTCAGGTCTACACTATAAACTTACATCAGTATAACGTTGCTCGGGGTACGAAAAATCCGCACCCCTGAGCAATGCAGTTGTACCAACCTAATCCCTGGTGAAGACAGCACTGTCGACAGGAGGGCTTCTCCTGTTGACATAGCTACCGCCTCTTGTGGAGGTGGATTAACTATGCCTATGGGAGAAGCTCTTTCACTGGCGTAGTAGAGTCTTCACTAAAACGCTGCAGCTGCATTGCTGCAGCGATTTAAGTGTAGACCTGTCCTGAGTATAACAGATCCTTTATCTGGTTTAATTTATGCTGCTTCCAAAGCATCTACGTGTCTCCAATACAATCTTTGGTGTTGGTAGCACTATTTCTCTGACACCATCACAAAACTCCACTCCTGCAGCATTAATTTTGACCTTTGCTCTGTTCTCTTACATGCTCCATATTGGCAGATTGTGTTTCAAGTATGGATCAAAGGCAGTACTGTTTGTCTAAGCTTGTGGCATTAGCGGAAGATCAGGAGACAGCAAAGAGCACATTGCTACTGAATGCAAAAAGCTTAGCTATTTTATATTCTTGTTCATGTGGAGAAGAGCAGAGAGGGCCAAAGAAAGCCATGAAGACATAGGGACTCAAATCTTGTTAACAGTCCCGAGGCTACTGATGGCCCTGCTGCTACCTTTTCTTCCTAGGAGAATCTGGGCTATTCTTCTATACCCCCAAATTCTGAATGATAGTTCTTTGTATTCCATTGCCTATATGGAAAATGTTCTCAAATATGTTCTAGTGTTTAACATATTAAATTCTTTGCCCCCATTAGGCAGGTTAAAAATAAACTGTGCTAGTTTTTTATTGTGGCTAAAATGTAAAGGTTACAAAGAATTTTCAGTTCCACTAGATTTTAGTTCTACTATAAGTGGAAGCTTCAGACATGTATTCTGATTTATCAGTGACTTATCCTGATTAATTATCATGAGCCCTAGCTTTAGGTTTGGAACGGTCCTATGCTAAACTCCAAGAAGATGTCTCCTCACACCCCCAATTTCTCTCACATGCTGCTTTTTGCCTGCTTGAGGCTGCCATTGATTGGTACAGTGTACTGCTGTTACCTGTGGCTTTTTTCAAAGCTGAAGTATACTTGAGAGCTGTAATAGGTTAAGTATACATGCTTATTCTAAGTACAAAACTCTGTCTGATCACGAAACTGAGATACTTAAAAGTTAATATATTCTGTTTAAATTTTGGGTACTGGTGCTACCTACACACTTGCTATTTTAAAGTTGCATGTATTTGATACATTGGTGAATTGTTTAAAATAGATATTTAAAATAGGCTATGATGGAAGAAGGACAGAAGGCACTGAATGTGGTTTTAATTAGGCCACAACTTTATTCTTAAATATCTGAGTGTTCCCATCATATAAAATTGTACAGTGCAGGTAATTCCATACTCCTTTCCATATACTTGGGAAGCTGCCATCAGCCCTCCCCCACATCCCGATCCCAGACAACCCACTGCTGGGACTCTGCCACCCTTCCCTGCTCAGATGAGAGTTAAGGGGAGTGATAAAGGAGAGGGGTTGTCTTCCCATCATACCAGTCATAGCCTCAAGCCCTTTCTCTGCTTCTTTAGAGAATGCCTCCTTTAAATCCTTTACCAGTCCATTTTATCTGAACCATATGTCATGCTGTCTGGAGTGCCTCCCACCTCTGAGTGCCTACCTCAGGGCAGACTGTCGGAAAACAGGGCAAAGGCCCTAAAACTAGTGTCTATATTCTATAATTAGATTTCACCAAACCAGTAACAGATGTGAACTCCTGGGATCACTATACCAGTCTTACCATTGAGTCACAGACAGTCCCCTCAGACTCTCCAGTCTGTCCTACCACCCAGACAAATTGGACTTTGTGATAAAAGGTCACTTATACCCAACATCACATCACATCAGGTTGCACCCACTCCCAAGAGGCTAGCCACTTACCCCAGATTAACTGGTACTACAGATCTTACACCAAAGACAACGCTAGCAGCCAATTCTATAGTAAACTAATGGTTTGTTAGCTAAGAAAAGGAGAGTTATTGAAAGGTTAAAACAGGTAATATATATATATATATATATATATATATATATATATATATACACACACACACGAGTCACAGTCTATAATTCTCAATGGTTGCAGAGACGTAGTAATCTGCCAGTTTCCCAAAAGTCTCTCAGGGATACCCAGAGTAACTGTGGGGATCTCCATCTTCTCATTCAGTTGTTCTGCACTATTAGAATCCAAACAGTCCAAAGATGAAGGCTCTTTTCTTGAATCAATTCTTATAGCTTCTTCTCACTGAAAACAAGCTGACAGTGTCACTACCCATGTGGGCTTTTCCTCTGATGGACAGCGAGGAATGCATTTAGTCTTTGACCTCCGATCATCAAATACAATGACCACTTGCTTTGAAATTAGCAGTTTTCTGTTAAAGTTCTTTATTTTCATTTCACAAAGCTTCTTTCTTCCACATTGGAGTGTTGCTCTTTTAAGACTTCTGAAAGCATGCTCTACCCCTCATCCCTCTCAGATTTTGGAAGGCACTTAGAATCTTAACACTTGGGCTGAGTGCTGCAGCTATCTTTAGAAATCTCACATTGGTACTTTCTTTGCATTTTGTCTACTCTGCAGTGAAAGTGTTCTTTAAACGAACAACATGTGCTGGGTCATCATCCGAGACTGCCAGAACATAAAATATATGGCAGAATGCGGGAAAACAGAGCAGGAGACATACAATTCTCCCCCAAAGAGTTCAGTCACAAATTTAATTAACGCTTTTTTTTTTTAAATCAGCATGGAAAGATGTCCTCTGGAATGGTGGCCAAAGCATGAAGGGGCATATGAATGTTTAGCATATCTGGCACATAAATACTTTGCAATGCCAGCTACAAAAGTGCCATGTGAAAAGCCAGCTACAAAAGCGCCTGTTCTCACTTTCAGGTGACATTGTAAATAAGCAATGAGCAGCATTCTCTCCCCATAAATGTAAACAAACTTGTTTCTCTTAGTGATTGGCTGAACAAGGAGTAGGACTGAGTGGACTTGTAGGCTCTGAAGTTTTACATTATTTTGTTTTTGAGTGCAGTTATGTAACAAAAACAATCTACATTTGTAAGTTGCACTTTCACAGTAAAGAGATTGCACTACAGAACTTGTGTGAGGTGAATTGAAAAATACTATCTTTTGTTTATCATTTTTACGGTGCAAATATTTGTAATAAAAAATAATATTTTGTACCACTGTACACTTTGTATTCTGGGTTGTAATTGAAATCAACATATTTTATAATGTAGAAAAATATCCACAAATATTTACTACATTTCAATTGATATTCTATTGTTTAACAGCGCAATTAAAACTGCTTTGAAGTTAGCACTCTTCTTCATTTGTATTTCCCCAAGGCTTCATCTGCATTTAATGTGTTATTTAATTACAAGGATATACATAATAGATAAGTGAAAACAATACTAGTCACATTCCATTAGTTTTCATGAAGTTTTAACACCTGACAACAATCTTATATTAACACTCCTTTGATCTAGGTCTATTTAATTACCGGGTATACATAACATAGAAGTAATGTAATAGCAAACTACAGGATACAGACAGATGAAATCACAATCAACATCTCCTTTGATCTTTATTAGCATAAAAGCGAATTAGTTTGAATGCATGCTAACACTTAACCCTTACCCGCATGGCCGCACAACATGCCAACATTTTTATTGTTGACTTAGAACAACGCTTCCTCAGCTCTCGTCCCCTAATGCCCCTACTCTACTTGTGCTACACTGATGACATCTTCATCATCTGGACCCATGGAAAAGAAGCCCTTGAGGAATTCCACCATGATTTCAACAATTCCCATTTCACCATCAACCTCAGCCTGGACCAGTCCACACAAGAGACCCATTTCCTGGACACTACAGTGCTAATAAGCGATGGTCACATAAACACCACCCTATACCAGAAACCTACTGACCACTATACTTCTCTACATGCCTCCAGCTTTCATCCAGACCACACCACATGATCCATTGTCTACAGCCAAGCTCTACGATACAACCACATTTGCTCCAACCCCTCAGACAGAGACAAACACCTACAAGATCTCTATCAAGCGTTCTTACAACTACAGATGCGTGATTAATAACTAAGCGTGATTAGTCCAGCAGGCTGACAGGTAAAGCTCAGCGGGGGCTTTAAAGTGGCAACAAATGACCCTTTTCCTATCAGCCTGCTGGACTAATCAGGCTTGTGGCAACTCACTTTCTCCATTAAGCCAGACAAAGGCCGCACTGCTTAATATGCAGTGAGGGCATCTCCAGCTCTTGGAACACTCCAAAATATTTTTCCTCTCTCTGGCATCTGTGCAGAGAATACCATATTTGATAAATATACTCTACAGCAGAACAGAAATACAAACATCAAAATCTACTGTTTAGGATAGTCAACAAATTGTCACTGCTCTTGACTCAGAAGTTCAGCAAGTTAATACAGGATTGCTTGTAAACAGCTTTTTATTTGCCTGGGTAGATTGCACAAAATATCTGTGGATTCTAAATTTTAAAATCTCTTGCAAAAAAGAGCAAGACTGAATTATTCATAAACTTGTTTATTTATAAAGAGATCATTTAGCACCAAAAGCAAATACTTCTCAGAGGACAGAATTTAGCTTTATAGATGTATGAATGTTCCTTATAAAACTCAGTTTTACTGCATTACTTATTCAGTTTTCCATTTGGGTTACTGCTGAATGATAAAAAGACACTCCATATTCCAGACACTGAGTCCAGTTTCTGTAGTACTTTTAATTTATGCTAAAACGAGGGAATGAGACACAGGTTGGGGATGGGAAAATCAGCCATTAATTATCACAGTGCATTGGCATTCATTTTTTGTATCAAGTTAGAGACTGGTCATCTGACTTCCGCAGATTAAACCATGAGGGCTAGATCCTACTTCACTGAGGACAACTGCAGAACACCCAATGGCTTTACAGAAAGCAGAACTGAATGTGACAACTCCCTACACCATCATTCCTTTATTGGTCAGTTCTCTAATAATGACAAATAATGTGTTCACTGTTATTGAGCATTAGCACAAACACTTAATTCTCATCATGACCCAGTGAAGTATTCTCAGTTTTTACTCATAGTGGGGGTGGAGGGGAAAAGAAAGATAGTAATATGCCCTGAAGTTCCACACCCAATCCAACAGGCTGTTCAGCATGCTAGTATCCTGGAAGTAGAACAGGAGTACTCGTGGCACCTTAGAGACTAAAATTTATTTGAGCATAAGCTTTTGTGGACTACAGCCCACTTCATTGGATGTTCCATTCTATGCATCCGATGAAGTGGGCTGTAGCCCACGAAAATTTATGCTCAAATAAATTTGTTAGTCTCTAAGGTGCCACAAGTACTCCTATTCTTTTTGCAGATACAGACTAACACGGCTGCTACTCTGAAACCTATCCTGGAAGTGTTGAACATGAGTAAGGCACACTCCTTTCCTTTAGGATAGGATCACTCACTTCTGCAATTAAGAGTGTTTCACCGATGTATCTGGTTAGCTGCTACATTTTCTGATGCTAACTCTGATAGTTGATATGATAAAATCACTAGCATTTTTATTTTTTCTCCATTTTTATAACATCTGGGCACATGCTAGATGAGCTGCAGCTAGAGATTAAATCAATCTGTCCACAATAAACTGTATAAACTATCCTTCTCTGCCTTAGTATTTTTTACTTACTACCTCATGATATAGATTTTCCTTTTATTAAAGAAAAGGATCAGTTACTAGAATGTGAAAATATCACTGTAAAAACAGAGTACAGCTGTTGTGGGTTTGAATAGGTTTTAAACTCTCTGCTTAAAACTGGGGGCCTAATTCTTCACTATTTTGCAGAGACTGCATTGCATTATGATGTGTAGCCTTTTACACCTGTGCAAAACAATTCTGAGATGCTACCAAATCAGAATTTGTTCCTACCCACTTTGCACAGGTGTAAATGACTATGCTGGCCAGCAGGTAGCGGAGGTTAAACAAACAATGGTTATGACCAACTATTTAAGCAGAATTTGAAGCATCAGAGAAAGGATGCAAACAGCAGAACATCCAAGCCAATGTCTTTTTACAAATGTCTTCTACGAAGCAAGTGTTGGGGTGGTTACACACACTCTTTTTGAAGTGCCACTGCTATGTTGTCTCCTGTTTCCCCAGACATAGTTTCCAAGTTTTGGATGGTTTGATGGATGTGTGCTTCCTGGGGCTCAGCAAGAGGTGATGTGGGGTGCCATGGTGAAGTTCACCATAGTGGCACTGAATGACACTGAATCTTAAGTTTCAGAGTAACAGCCCTGTTAGTCTGTCTTCACAAAAAGAAAAGGAGTACTTGTGGCACCTTAGAGACTAACAAATTTATCTGGGCATAAGCTTTCGTGAGCTATAGATCACTTCATCGGATGCACCTTAAAGCAGCCATGGCAAGTCTCTCCAGGCATTCAGTGAACTTTCCCAGGGCTGAGTGCCAGGCAGTGGGATGCAGTATTACCCACCTCAAGAGATCAAAAATCATGAGTTGGATCCCCCCAAAAACATGATTAGCCCCATACACTGGGAGATTTTGAAAACATCAAACCATGTTATTTTTGTGTGTCTTTTGACTTTTTAACTGCCTTTTACTGTTCTTCCAATGTGCCTGATAATTTCAGGTTGAAAAGTCAACCTTTAATGCACACAAAAATGCATGCCTCTTTCTAGCAGCTCAGATGGGAACACCACTTACCTTCTTGCCACCCCTAAGATAAGCGAACTGCCATCTACTTCCCATCATTGTCTTGATTCTCTCTCCTCCCAGCCTCGCTGCATCCGATGAAGTGAGCTGTAGCTCACAAAAGCTTATGCTCAAATAAATTTGTTAGCCTCTAAAGTTCCACAAGTACTCCTTTTCTTTTTGCTCCCTAAAGCGTCTCTCCTCATCTGGACCTGGCAGCACAGTCTCCCTGACTCGTCCCAGAGGCAGAAAAGCATCAGGCTCCTTGGATCCAGCAGCAGTTCTTCCCCGCCTCCTCACTCCACTGCCCGTCCCAGGACCCTCTCTCTGCTATAAGGCTTCCCTTCCCCACAAGGCTGGGGGAGCTGCCATTCTATCCCCTCCAGCTCCCACCCCACATCACCAGGTGCAGCCCTACCCATTTTGCCAACCAGGGTGGAAAGCATTTTCAGCACCCACCCAGCAGCCAAACGCCCCCCACCCCCAAGAGGAGCACATGGGGTTTGGCACCTCCTGAAAGTTGGTGTCCAGCCCCTAGAACCTGCCCTGCCCACATCGCTCCCGTCAGTCGCCCCCTTCCCCACCCCGGCAACCTCTCAATTGGCCTCCTGCTCCCCGAGTCCCTCCCGCCCCCATTCTCCTTTCACGGCGTCTCTGCGGCTCACCACAGTCCCTGACTACCCAGGTCACCGCTTCAGTCTCACTGAAGCCAGCGCGAGCTGGCAGCCCATTTTAGTAAGGGCAGCCTCACCGCTCGCTGCCGCTAGACTATAGGAAAATGGTGGCCCCCACGCCAGCTTCAGCCCCTCCACAGTTACAGGGGACGGCGGCCATTTTGAGTAAGGGACAATCCCAGCGCCCTCAGCATTCAGCGGCTCTCCCGAGACAGGGAACAACCCCCCGTTCGAGTCGCCGTGAAAGCGCCCGCGGGCAGTAACGGGCACAATGCTGGACACGCGCGGGGGCACGGAACCCGCCACGGTCTCCCCGGCCCGCTGCCCCTCGGCCGCCGGGGAGAAGCTTGGGTCCCCACGCCCCACAGGCGCCCGTGGTCTCCCGTCTGCCACACCTCGCCCGCCGCCACCTCCCTCTGGCTGGGGCTGGGATCGGCCGATCGGCCGCCTGCCTGTTGCTAGGCAGAACCCCACGCAGTTGCCTTGGTTTCTTCGGCCCCGCCTTCCGCCCGGGGTCGGGAAACAGCGGCAGGGACCTGGAGAGCCCTCGGTGCAGCCCGTTGCCGCTCCGCCATGGAGCCCGAGAAGGTGAGGCGGGGGCGGGTCGGAGGTGGGGGGAGGCTGGCTGCACCCCGCGGCGTATCCATAGCGCCGACTGGGCGTTAGCGTGTGCGCCGGAGGCGCGCCGCCGCCTACCTACGTGGCCTACGGAGGGTTCCTCTGCTGCCGTGACCGTTGGCCCGTCCCCCCGCTTACTGTCATGCTTTGCTTTATCCCCCGAGTACCCCCCACTGCTGTGCCTCATCACCCCTACGGCCCACCCCCCGCAGTACCCCCCACGGATGCGTTCCCCCCCCCCGCACCCGTCCCCTCTGAATGCGCCGTACTGCTGTGACTCATGTCCCCCGAGTACCCTCACTGCTGTGACTCATCCTCCCACGGCCCATCCCCTCTTAGTGCCCCCCCGTTGTGACCCTGCCCCCCCCACAACCCATCCCCCCCCGCTGTGACCTGTCTCCCCACGGCCCATCCCCCACTGCTGTGACCTGTCCCCCCCCCGTACTCCATGCTGCTGTGCCCCCTACACTGAAGTGCCACAGCCTTGCTGCTGTGCCGCTGCAGCATTTTAAGTGTAGATAAGCCCTCAGAGTGGCACAGCTAAATACACGGTGGACCATATTGGTTAGCATAAGTAGTTAACACATATTTCAAGTTTCAGAGTAACAGCCCTGTTAGTCTGTCTTCGCAAAAAGAAAAGGAGTACTTGTGGCACCTTAGAGACTAACCAATTTATTTGAGCATAAGCTTTCATGAGCTACAGCTCACTTCATCGGATGCATACTGTGGAAATTGCAAAAGACATTATATACACACAGAGACCATGAAACAATACCTCCTCCCACCCCACTGTCCTGCTGGTAATAGCTTATCTAAAGTGATCATCAAGTTGGGCCATTTCCAGCACAAATCCAGGTTTTCTCACCCTCTGCCCCCCCCCCCCCACACACACACAAACTCACTCTCCTGCTGGTAATAGCCCATCCAAAGTGACCACTCTCTTCACAATGTGTGTGATAATCAAGGTGGGCCATTTCCTGCACAAATCCAGGTTCTCTCACTCACCCCCCTCCAAAAACCACACACACAAACTCTCTCCTGCTGGTAATAGCTTATCCAAAGTGACCACTCTCCCTACAATGTGCATGATAATCAAGGTGGGCCATTTCCAGCACAGATCCAGGTTTTCTCACCCCCCCACCCGCATACACACACAAACTCACTCTCCTGCTGGTAATAGCCCATCCAAAGTGACCACTCTCTTCACAATGTGTATGATAATCAAGGTGGGCCATTCATGGTGAAGTAGCCCGTTAGTACTATTTCACACATCATGTGAGCAGTTGCTGCACACCAGTGGTCACCTATCCCAACTTAATTATGGGGAAAAACATGATTCTTAAGTTGGTGCCCCTTTAGTAGAAGACTGAGACCACATACAGTATAAAATTTATTGGGGAAAAATATTGTGATTTATTAAAATGTTGTAACCTTTTTCTGTCTTTGTAGATGTAGTATATTATAGTTAATATTTTCTATTTCACAACTACTGTTTACTGTTTATATTTCCGTAGGAGACTTTTCATTAGGTCTATGCTATTGTAAAATTTGGAATTGTGTTATTCAATAAAGAACCAGAGTGGAAATGCTTATTGGCATCTGCTATAACAAGCTCCCACTGCTACATATTATATGGTGCCAAAAGTGTCAAGTCATTTTGCCTTAATCTGTACTATCATACTTTGTGAATCTAGGTCTTTCAGTTAGTTTAACTATAGACAGGTTGCTTTAAATAGCATATGTAATGGCTAGGCTTGACAATCCTGTTACTCCTGGGGAAAGTCTGTACCACTGTGCACATGTAGAAGTCATATCCCCTAAGGATTTCTTTGCTTCCTTGCAGAAGAATGATTTTCTGATGGGGAAGCAAAGGGAAGCTGCAAGAGCAGTCATGCACTCCCTCCCCAGCAGCATGGGCATGTCGTTTCAGGCGTCCAGCACAGTTGGTGGAGAAGCATTGGTGCAAGTAGAAATTATTTCTTGCAGGTACTGCATGCATGGGAGGGACACAAGTGTGGGCATGTGACCACTGCACGTGACCCTCCATGTGACTCCTCCCCACCCAGCCCGGGGCCCCTGCCTTCTGCCAAGTGAAGGGAAATCTGTTCTCACTGTGAACACCCCCACCCATATTCTAGTTAGAATATTCATAGGAAAAGTCCATTAAGTGTAGACAGGTGTTTTCCAGGGTCCATTGTGAGATAAGGGTTCCTTAATGGGCCATTCAACTTGACTTGTCCCTTCATGTGCTGGCTAAATACCTTGTGGGTGTTACCACAGGAACAAACATGTAAACATAGCTAATATTTGTAACTTCAGATAGAAATAGCATAATCATATGAACCAGCTATTTCACATACATGACTATTCCCAAAAGAGATTCTGAAAAATCACAGCACGTACCTGAGACCCTATGTGCCAGCACCGTGCCCCACTGGGGTTTTGTAACCTGTTATGTAACAGCAGAGATAGAGTGACATGACTCTGTTCAGCCTAAAAGGGCAAGGTTAATTTTTAGCTGTTCAGGTGTGACTGCACCTTTGAGCCTAGTCAGTGAGGGTATACTGGCACACATTCAGTTTAATGCTTAAACACACTGAGGCCAGCTGTAAAATGCAACTGATTTTTCATCTGTTGGATCTTTTTCAAATCTCATTCTATTTGCACTATAAAAGGGGATATAATGCTTCCATATACAAAGAATAAAGCATACATTTTTTTCAACCTCAAATGGGTTTTATTTTTGACAAAGGAAAACAACAAAAAGAAAATCTTCATGAGAGAACAAAGTCTGTGTATGTCTCTTGGATTATGAGCACTGAGCAACTCTGGGAACAAAACAGGCAACAAGCTTTGCAGATGTGAAAAATTCCTAGAAATTGAAAAAAGAAAAGGAGGACTTGTGGCACCTTAGAGACTAACCAATTTATTAGAGCATAAGCTTTCGTGAGCTACAGCTCACTTCCTCAGATGCATATCGTGGAAACTGCAGCAGGCTTTATATATACACAGAGAATATGAAACAATACCTATTCCCACCCCACTGTCCTGCTGGTAATAGCTTATCTAAAGTGATTTCCAGCACAAATCCAGGTTTTCTCACCCTCCACCCCCCCACACAAATTCACTCTCCTGCTGGTGATAGCCCATCCAAAGTGACAACTCTTTACACAATGTGCATGACAATCAAGCTGGGCTATTTCCTGCATAAATCCAGGAAAAACCCCCCCACAATCTATTTACCAGCAGGAGAGTGAGTTTGTGTGTGGGGGGGTGGAGGGTGAGAAAACCTGGATTTGTGCTGGAAATGGCCCAACTTGATGATCACTTTAGATAAGCTATTACCAGTAGGAGAGTGGGGTGGGAGGAGGTATTGTTTCATGGTCTCTGTGTGTATATAATGTCTTCTGCAGTTTCCACAGTATGCATCCGATGAAGTGAGCTGTAGCTCACGAAAGCTCATGCTCAAATAAATTGGTTAGTCTCTAAGGTGCCACAAGTACTCCTTTTCTTTTTGCGAATACAGACTAACACGGCTGTTACTCTGAAACCTGTTCCTAGACAGTGGCTTATATACAATAATAATTCCGCCAGTGTTTCAGTCCTATATTCACTACTGATTAGCTGAGTTTTCTTGTTGCATAATTAGATTGAACTCCCTTGTATATTATTCTAGACAAAGACCTACATCTTTTTCCTGTTTTATTGTTTGGTATTAGAGTTGTCTTGTAATGCCAGGTTCGTCATCAGACATTTTTCCAGAACATGAAGGTCATTTCTGGAAACAATAGCAGCAGAGGTGACAGATGCAGAATAGAAAACAATAAAACCCAATGGCATGTAGCCAGATATGGAGGGACAGAGGCTGCTCAGCCTGCAAAACCGCAAGAGCTGCTGCCCAAAAGTGCATCTTTTATTTATCCAGTCAACCAGGTCGCTTAGGTCCCTTAGTTCTGTGCCCATACTGATTTCAATCAGCTTCTTCATAGCATCGTTTGTGGGTGGAGGACACTAACCACCAACTCCTGTGCCTTTGATTTGATCCTGACCAACATAAAACAAAGCCTTTGTTTAAGTTTGTTAGCATAGGTATTGTGCTGTTAAGAATCACAGAATCATAGAATATCAGGGTTGGAAGGGACCTCAGGAGGTCATCTAGTCCAACCCCCTGCTCAAAGCAGGACCAATCCCCAATTAAATCATCCCAGCCAGGGCTTTGTCAAGCCTGACCTTAAAAACTTCTAAGGAAGGAGATTCTACCATCTCCTTAGGTAACGCATTCCAGTGTTTCACCACCCTCCTAGTGTTAGCTGATGGCCAAGGATGTTTGGTGAGGTGCCAGCTATGCCCGTTTATACCATCCGTGACTTTGACTGCTAGGATGCACTGTCCCTTCGCGGCGGGCAGCCCGGGCTAGGCTGACGGATGCCCCAAGGTCCTAAACACCCGTGACTTTAACTGCTAGAGCTCAGAGCTCCTTCGCAGTGGGCAGTCAACACTGACTGACAGGTGCCCCAATGGCAGCACTAAGAGCCTCTCCGCACCCGTGACTTTAACTGCTAGAGCTCAGAGCTCCTTCGCAGTGGGCAGTCAGGATTGACTGACAGGCGCCCCAAGAGTTTGCCCCGTGGAGGCGGCACAACTCAACGCTAGGCTCTTAGTACTCTCACCTAATGGCCAGGCTTTATAGCCAAAATGGCTGAGGTTCTTTAATTGTGTTGGCTGCTTTACAGTAAACCAGAGAAACAAGTCAGGCTTATGCACAAATGGTTACCAAAATTTATTAAACTAGATTCTAATCATGTGGTTACAAAATTGCTAGTGCCTACTTATTTAAATGTAGAGATGTTACACACACAAACAAGTTACAAAACTGAAGCCACAATCCCAAAGAAAGAAAACAAAGTATAGAGCTCTATTTCAAAATATGTGTACACTAAAGATAGGAGATCAGATGTGGGTGCTTCTTACCCTCCTTGCATCTCTCGATTCCAGCGGTGCCAAGCCAGGATCGGTCACTCAATTCCGCGGAAAGACGAATAAGGGACAAGGCTTAGGGACCCTCTTAGCTGCAGAAGCCTTGGGAGGCTGTCACTTATCTGACCAGCAGATAGATAGTGAAAAGCACTCAAAAATCATGATGCTGTAGGTCCCCTACTTATACCTCTGTATTCCTTTATTCTCTTTCTCCTTTCTTATGCCAAATTGGGGCTGGTCTGTCTGGGTGACGCCAGCTCTCGCAAGAGTAGTTTACACTTGCAAGGGAGAGAAACAATAAGTTTCGACTACTGGACATTCCTTTTATTAGGGTAAATATTTTCCCACCTAGGATGTTGGGGTGTGTGCATCACGCTATTTAGTAGGGGCTAAGAGCCATGTCTGTCACAGCTTCTCTGTCTGCTGTGAGCCTAATCGTTGTATATGTTCCCAGAGGCACATTGTAGCAGCACACCTGTGCTTCTCACAGCTTCAAAGGCTGTGCTGGAATTGATGTTAAGTGCCCTGTTGTTTTGGCTCCCTTGTGTTCCCAGCAATGCTGGTCTGAGAGGGGGGGCTGGCTGTCTGGCTACACCTAGTGAAAAAGTTTTTCCCAATATCCAACCTAAACCTCCCCCACTGCAACTTGAGACTATTACTTTTTGTCCTGTCCTCTTCTACCACTGAGAATAGTCTAGAACCATCCTCTCTGGAACCACCTCTCAGGTAGTTGAAAGCAGCTATCAAATCCCCCCTCATTCTTCTCTTCTGCAGACTAAACAATCCCAGTTCCCTCAGCCTCTCCTCATAAGTCATGTGTTCCAGACCCCTAATCATTTTTGTTGCCCTTCGCTGGACTCTCTCCAATTTATCCATATCCTTCTTGTAGTGTGGGGCCCAAAACTGGACACAGTACTCCAGATGAGGTCTCACCAACGTCGAATAGAGGGGAATGATCACGTCCCTCGATCTGCTCGCTATGCCCCTAATTATACATCCCAAAATGCCATTGGCCTTCTTGGCAACATATCTGACTCATATCCAGCTTCTCATCCACTGTCACCCCTAGGTCCTTTTCCGCAGAACTGCTGCCTAGCCATTCGGTCCCTAGTCTGTAGCGGTGCATTGGATTCTTCCATCCTAAGTGCAGGACCCTGCTCTTATCCTTATTGAACCTCATCAAATTTCTTTTGGCCCAATCCTCCAATTTGTCTAGGTCCCTCTGTATCCTATCCCTGCCCTCCAGTGTATCTACCACTCCTCCCAGTTTAGTATCATCCGCAAATTTGCTGAGAGTGCAATCCACACCATCCTCCAGATCATTTATGAAGATATTGAACAAAACCGGCCCCAGGACCGACCCCTGGGGCACTCCACTTGACACCGGCTGCCAACTAGACATGGAGCCATTGATCACTACCCGTTGAGCCCGACAATCTAGCCAACTTTCTACCCACCTTATAGTGCATTCATCCAGCCCATACTTCCTTAACTTGCTGACAAGAATACCGTCGGAGAGGATGTCAAAAGCTTTGCTAAAGTCAAGAAACAATACATCCACTGCTTTCCCTTCATCCACAGAACCAGTAACCTCTTCATAGAAGGCGATTAGATTAGTCAGGCATGACCTTCCCTTGGTGAATCCATGCTGACTGTTCCTGATCAGTTTCCTCTCATGTAAGTGCTTCAGGATTGATTCCTTGAGGACCTGCTCCATGATTTTTCCGGGGACTGAGGTGAGGCTGACTGGCCTGTAGTTCCCAGGATCCTCCTTCTTTCCTTTTTTAAAGATTGGCACTACATTAGCCTTTTTCCAGTCATCCGGGACTTCCCCTGTTCGCCACGAGTTTTCAAAGATAATGGCCAATGGCTCTGCAATCACAGCCGCCAATTCCTTTAGCACTCTCAGATGCAACTCGTCCGGCCCCATGGACTTGTGCATGTCCAGCTTTCCTAATAGTCCCTAACCACCTCTTTCTCCACAGAGGGCTGGCCATCTACTCCCCATGTTGTGATGCCCAGCGCAGCAGTCTGGGAGCTGTCCTTGTTCGTGAAGACAGAGGCAAAAAAAGCATTGAGCACATTAGCTTTTTCCACATCTTCTGTCACTAGGTTGCCTCCCTCATTCAGTAAGGGGCCCACACTTTCCTTGGCTTTCTTCTTGTTGCCAACATAGCTGAAGAAACTCTTCTTGTTACTCTTGACATCTCTTGCTAGCTGCAGCTCCAGGTGCGATTTGGCCCTCCTGATTTCATTCCTACATGCCCGAGCAATATTTTTATTCTCTTCCCTGGTCATATGTCCAACCTGCCACTTCTTGTGAACTTCTTTTTTATGTTTAAGATCCCCTAGGATTTCACCATTAAGCCAAGCTGGTCGCCTGCCATATTTACTATTCTTTCGACTCATCGGGATGGTTTGTCCCTGTAACCTCAACAGGGATTCCTTGAAATACAGCCAGCTCTCCTGGACTCCTTTCCCCTTCATGTTAGTCCCCCAGGGGATCCTAGCCATCCGTTCCCTGAGGGAGTCGAAGTCTGCTTTCCTGAAGTCCAGGGTCCATATCCTGCTGCTTACCTTTCTTCCCTGTGTCAGGATCCTGAACTCAACCAACTCATGGTCACTGCCTCCCAGATTCCCGTCCACTTTTGCTTCCCCCACTAATTCTTCCCTGTTTGTGAGCAGCAGGTCAAGAAAAGCTCCCCCCCCCCAGTTGGCTCGTCTAGCACTTGCACCAGGAAATTGTCCCCTACGCTTTCCAAAAACTTCCTGGATTGTCTATGCACCGCTGTATTGCTCTCCCAGCAGATATCAGGAAAATTAAAGTCACCCATGAGAACCAGGGCATGCAATCTAGTAGCTTCTGCGAGTTGCCGGAAGAAAGCCTCATCCACCTCATCCCCCTGGTCCGGTGGTCTATAGCAGACTCCCACCACTACATCACTCTTGTTGCTCAAACTTCTAAACTTAATCCAGAGACACTCAGGTTTTTCTGCAGTTTCGTACCGGAGCTCTGAGCAGTCATACTGCTCCCTTACATACAGTGCTACTCCCCCACCTTTTCTGCCCTGCCTGTCCTTCCTGAAGAGTTTATAACCATCCATGACAGTACTCCAGTCATGTGAGTTATCCCACCAAGTCTCTGTTATTCCAATCACGTCATAATTCCTTGACATCACCAGGACCTCCAGTTCTCCCTACTCGTTTCCAAGGCTTTGTGCATTCGTATATAAACACTTGAGATAACCTGCTGATCGCCCCTCATTCTCAGTATGAGGCAGGAGCCCTCCCCTCACAGACGTTCCTGCCTGTGCTTCCTCCCGGTATCCCGCTTTCCCACTTACCTCAGGGCTTTGGTCTCCTTCCCCCGGTGAACCTAGTTTAAAGCCCTCCTCACTAGGTTAGCCAGCCTGCTCGCAAAGATGCTCTTCCCTCTCTTCGCAAGATGGAGCCCGTCTCTGCCCAGCACTCCTCCTTCATGGAACACCATCCCATGGTCAAAGAATCCAAAGCCTTCTCTCCGACACCACCTGCGTAGCCATTCGTTGACTTCCACGAGTCGACGGTCCCTACCCAGGCCTTTTTCTTCCACGGGGAGGATGGACGAGAACACCACTTGCGCCTCAAACTCCTTTATCCTTCTTCCCAGAGCCACATAGTCCGCAGTGATCTGCTCAAGGTCATTCTTGGCAGTATCATTGGCGCCCACGTGGAGAAGCAGGAAGGGGTAGTGATCTGAGGGCTTGATGAGTCTCGGCAGTCTCTCCGTCACCTCGCGAATCTTAGCCCCTGGCAAGCAGCAGACTTCTCAGTTTTCCCGGTCAGGGCGGCAGATAGATGACTCAGTCCCGCAGGAGAGAGTCCCCGACCACCACCACCCGCCTCCTTCTCTTGGGAGTGGTGGTCGTGGAACCCCCCATCTCAGGACAGTGCATCTCATGCCTTCCAACCAGCGGAGTCTCCTTCTGCTTTCTCCCCCCAGACATATCATCTGGTCCACTCTCCGCAAAGGTACCTGCGGAGAGAACATGAAAGCGGTTAGTTACTTGTGTCCGCGTTGCTGGAACCCAGACATTCCCCCTTCTTCTTCTGGAGGTCACATGTTGCCAAGCTTCTTCACTGGCCTCTTGGCTCCGCTGTGCAAGAATGAATGCCCTAGCCAGGTTCTGCTCCTTTCCCCACTGTGGCAGAGGAAAAGGACCAGAGTGCAGCCCCACCCTCTCAGCCGTGTCCTCCAGCAGGGCTACGCAGCTCCGTGTGGGTGGGGAGAGGGAGCGGAGCTGCTGGAGTGGGGCTGTCCGGCGGCCCCACGTCTTTCTGGTACCCTGTACCAGCTAGAAATCTCTATGGGTACCGCCATACTTGCACTCCTGCAGAGAGGTAAATCACTGGGGGGGGGGGGGGCTGGGGATGCCCCAGCCAGTGGCTTCTACCCTGCGCCAGGCTCACCTGCTAGTCCTGGCTGGGCTGAGGGCAGGGGAGGACGAGACTTGCTCGTCCCGTGCAAGGAGCAGCCAGGGCGGGTCAGGCCCACCCCCAGAAACCTCCCCTGTCTGCAGGAGGTTCCGCACGCCCCCCACCGCTTCCTGCCCCCATTGCTCCTCAGCCGTTGGGGGTGGGGTCACTGTACAAGTAGCTGCTCCCCCATCCACCCAACCTCTGTGCGTCTGGACCTCCCCATACCCAGTCACCCCCCGCTGACCCTCACCCCCCTAAACCCAGAAACCACACCAAGCCCCCCACTCCCGATCCCCACCCTGCTAAGCCTCACCCCTTGCATTCAGAGGCCCCGCACACCCAGACCCCCCCGCTGAGCTTGCCCCACCCAGATCCCCCCCGATGAGCCCCACCTTCACCCAGGCCAAAACCCCAATGAGCCCCAACCAGCTGCACCCAGACCCCCATCCCACTAAACCCCAGTCCCCCCCCAGCACCCAGACCCCCCTGCTGAGTCTCCCACACCCAGACCCTGCAATCTGCAAATGGGGAAAAAAAATTGTCTTGTTTCTTTTTGGGCATTGTTACGTTCTGCTCAGGAAACTCAAAACTGTCAGTGTGTCAGGCCTGATATGAGTTACAGTATAGTGAGCCCTCTGCCAGGTGGCATTAAGGGACTCCTAGGGTCACAGGTATATCTATGCTGAAAGTGTAATTTCCAGTTCAAATAGACATACCTGTACTAGCTCTAATTGAGCTAGTGTACTAATAATAGTATAGCTGTGGTGCATGAGCAGCAAGACAGACCTCCTTGCCAGAGGGTGTTGTGAAGGCCAATACTATAATGGGGTTCAAAAGGGAGCTAGATAGATTCATGGAAGATAGGTCCATCAATGGCTATTAGCCAGGATGGGCAGGAATGGTGTCCCTAGCCTCTGTTTGCCAGAACCTGGGATTGGGTGACAGGGCATGGATCATTTGTCTGTTCATTCCCTTTGGGGCACCTGCCATTGACCACTGTCAGAGGACAGGATACTGGGCTTGATGGACCTTTGGTCTGACCCAGTGTGGCCATTCTTATGTTCTTATGTTCTTAGCCAGCAAAGTGCAGTCCCATCTGATACCCTGGGTAGGTACTCGGGCAGCTAGACTGTCCTGCTGCTTACACCGCCATGGCTTCACTTCTGTTTTTAACATATTTGATCACAGCTAACATGGGTATGTTTACTTGAGCTGGAAATTATACTGTCCCGCTCCAGTGTAGACATTTGATCGATCTCTCTCTTGCCTGAAAGTTATAGGTTTCAGAGTAACAGCCGTGTTTGTCTGTATTCGCAAAAAGAAAAGGAGTACTTGTGGCACCTTAGAGACTAACCAATTTATTTGAGCATAAGCTTTTGTGAGCTACAGCTCACTTCATCGGATGCATACTGTGGAAACTGCAGAAGACATTATATACACAGAGACCATGAAACAATACCTCCTCCCACCCCACTCTCCTGCTGGTAATAGCTTATCTAAAGTGATCACTCTCCTTACAATGTGTACGATAATCAAGTTGGGCCATTTCCAGCACAAATCCAGGTTTTCTCACCAGCAGGAGAGTGAGTTTGTGGGGGCGGAGGGTGAGAAAACCTGGATTTGTGCTGGAAATGGCCCAACTTGATTATCGTACACATTGTAAGGAGAGTGATCACTTTAGATAAGCTATTACCAGCAGGAGAGTGGGGTGGGAGGAGGTATTGTTTCATGGTCTCTGTGTATATAATGTCTTCTGCAGTTTCCACAGTATGCATCCGATGAAGTGAGCTGTAGCTCATAAAAGCTAATGCTCAAATAAATTGGTTAGTTTCTAAGGTGCCACAAGTACTCCTTTTCTTTCTGAAAGTTATAGTTATTTTCTTTGAATTTTTTCTGCCTTTTTTAACTTTAGAAATGTTAGGAATTTCAATTCATGTTGTCCCTGTTTTTCCTAGCAGCCTCCTTGGAGGATCCAAAGTAGATTGGGATCTTTCTAGGCATATTGTTTAAGGGCTCGGTGTGTTGAATTATAACAAAATCATCTTTTTGTTAAAATTAGTTGATAGAACTAAAGAAAACAAAAACCTAAGTCTTAAAAATCACTTCCCCTCTCAGTTAACCAGGTTTAACTTCCTTGGTACATGTGATATCATCCTGCAGGTCACCAGTTCATAAAGTACTCTAGGAAAAATATTGGCTAGGCAAGACCTGAATTTCTACTGTAAAAAAAAAAGGAAGAAAAAAAGAAGCAGAAAAACACTTTTAAAAATAATAACTCTTTCAAGGCTTGTTTGTACATAATATTTTTTTCTGTGCAGGTGACTATGAAAATATATAAATGGAAACATTTCTGTTGGACTTAGTGTTTATAACTTTTACAAAACCTAAATTTGAAACCAGACTTGTCCTGACATATCCATTTAAATGAAAATGGCACCCATTTTAAGTTGAGAAAATGCTTAATAAGATAAACTTTCTTATATTCTGCAGTGCTATGTAGTAAGTGATGCCACAGACTGAGATTTAGTTTGTATGCAGCTTTCCAGTTAAGGAAAATAACTTTGAGAGCTATGACAAAAGGAATGTTGCTATCCTACTAAGAAAGGAGACCAGAGGAAGCCTGAATTTATACTGTGATTGTCTTTATACTCCTTTTTCACTTCAGTGCCAAATGCCAGTATTTCATATAACAGTCAATTGACATATATAACGTCAATTCCCATTATACCTTATGCAGTAGTAGGGATAGGAGAATATTGTCAGCACCTTATGGAACATAATCACTTAACAAGAAGATTTCTTAGTCAGTTTAATTGGAGTATGCAGTAACTTATCTTTAATTTTGTTGTACTCCAGTGCTCAGAAATAAAACAAAAAGGACCCACTGTTGTGTGGAAAATCAACTTTCCCTTCTGGTGGTGGAAATAGTGGACTTGAGCTACTTTGAAATACCTAGGCACACTTAAGCAAGTTAATGGTGATGTAATTAAAATTTAATGGTACATACATATTTATAAATGGCTTAATTCCTCAGTTTAAAAATGTCCATTGATAATATGCAAAGTGGCTATTCTGCACCTGAACTCAATTATTCCATCTTTAGCATGTCTTTGTCATTCCTTTTCTAGAGAAGAACCAAAGAAGATACTTGGAAATCAGATGAACTTAAGAAACATCTTAGGGTAAACATCTTCTGTAAATTTATAGAATCAATTTAGCCATTTTCTGGACTGCTTTCTTTAGTAAAATTAATGTGACTAATGTTATATTTTAGGATGCAAAGACACTCCAGTCCTCCCAGCTCAGATTTAATTGGATTTGTAGGAGAATTTCAACATTGAGTTTAAGAAAGGCAATCTTCTGATACTCAGGAAACAGTTAATGCATATTTTATTTAGTTATACAGAAACTACGCTGCAGGTCACATGTACAATACATGGGCCAGATCATTGATAATAACTGCTTTTTTGTTCAGAGCCTGAATCTTCATTTTTCATGAATGTGCAGAGTGTTAAAACTGATTAGTTCTGTTACACCAATGGAAGTGAATGATAGCCCTGCAGTGGGGATGGCTTAGTGGTCTGTGTACTAGACTTGAAAGGTTTTGATGTTAGCAGGAGTGACTGAGCCCTTTATCCCTATTAGGTAGATATATTAAGTTTTATTCAGTTTACTGTATGAATGCAACTTAAAAAGAAGTTCTTGTCTGCTCTGCGTAAATATGAAAGGTCTAGGCTGAAATCCTGACCCCACTGAAATCAATGGGAGTTTTGCTATGGGCATCAGTGGGACCAGGATTTCATCCCTCGTGACTTTTTAAAAATAGGACTTTAGGTTTTCCCTAAGTTCTTGGCCAAATTGTTTCTTTCCCAGCTCTCGTTATACGGTATGTTCTATGCCTGTTGTCAACTAACTGCCAATCTTCTGCCATAGAGGTGGCTGCATGATGCCCACATATATGTTGTTATAATTTATTATTTAATAATATTATTATTTATTAGTGGTGGTGTGTGATACATTTTCTAAACGAAGAAGGCATGATCACAACGTAAAGATATAGGGCTAAATTTTCAGACTAGCACAAAAAAGTATGCATATTTACATGTGTAATTTGTACACATGAACACCAAGTTGTGCAAGCAGTTCTGTTAAAGTATATGGAAATGATGAGTCATGCATCTGAGTTGCCCTTTGTATATCAATTTATTATGACAATTGCAAGCTTAATTGTAGTAACTGTATGCACAATCCAGGCATGTATACACGTGGGCATTTTCACAAATTTCTGGAAACTGGGTTCCATAAATCACTTATGGATTTTTGGGATAAAATACTATATGAAAATAAATTAGTGAATTTTAATTGTGCATCAGTTTATTTTTACTCTTTTTAGGTATCACAGTCAGATAGTCAATCTGAAGATAAGAAACAGAAGGAAAAGAAACTGCAAAGAGCTATAGAGACTCATGACATGGTTGATTACAAAGGATACATACACAAGGATCAAGACAAGGACAGAGGAAAGGCAAAAGAAAGGACAGGTGAACGAGAGAGATTTAAATCTAGTGAAAGAGACAGGGATAAGCTAAAAGAAAGAGAAAGGGGAAAAGATCATCACAGAGAACAAGAGAGAGAGAAATTTAAGGACAAGGACCAAGGAAAAGATGCAGAGAAGGAAAAACACATTAAAAGAAAAGATAAAGAGAAGGAGAGTGATAAAGAAAGAGACAGAAAATATAGGAGGGATGAGCTGAAGCAAATGCTTATACAGAATAACCTGAAAGCATATGGAGGAAGTGATAAAGAACAACGCAGAAGAAGAGAAAGCAAGGATCAATTGGGTAGGCTGGTTTGCTTTGCTGTGCATATTTTGAAGTATTTCACTTTATAGGTAGAAATGGACTGAAACCAAACTCCTGTCCTTGCAGGGAGCGTAATGTCAATGGGCACTGGGTGCCTAGCTGCCATGTGTGCATTTGAAAATCGTACTCAATAACCCAGTTTCATTTTCAAGCTCCCAGGTTCTCAGCTGCCTCTTTTCCTTCCCAGTGAGTTACTGAGTATAGTAGTTTTTGGTGATTAATTAATTCTAACATAGTGGGTGACTTATAAGTCCCTGTATGAATACAGAGCTTCTCCTTTGGGTAATTCTGCTATCAGATGCCTGAACTCTGCATGAAATTGTAATGTAATTATAGATGAGCGATAGCAGGCGGTATCGTAGTTCCTACCATCATGCAAGAGGGAATGGAGTCTCTCTCAAGGGCTTCTCTTTAGGCAAAACCCCAGATACAGCCAATCTTGGGGGGGAAATTTAGGCTCAAGTTTATACTGTTTTATTATTTGTTACCAATAAATCTCTCCCACTCCTCCCCCCCCAAAGAAGGTGGTAGGTTTGAATTTTATACAATGTGTGTATATATTCCATTGAGAGAAGGGTGGCAACTCTGTCTATTTGCATTAACATTGCTGGATTCAGGGTCCCTGTCACTGAAATGTGGAGTACGTGCCACATACTATCGGTGTAATGTGTCATGTACTACACTGAGGGTTTTTAGTGTAATAAAAAAAAATGTCTTCAGTAATTTTATATATATAATTTTTTTAGAGCAAGCAAACATAAGGGATGAAGTGAAAGAGAGAAGACATACAGAAAGAAAAGTAAAGGAAGGAAAAGTAAGGAAATGTTTCATAATAGCATAAGATAAGGTGAAATGTAATGAATAAATTTGATAAAACTCCAATGCCTGAGTAATCCCAAGAAGTGTATTTATAGCAAGCTTGCATGTAAATTGTTACAAAAAACCAAACAGTATTTGAACATAGTTCTTTAATTGTAATTTAATCTTATTAAAAGGGAAATGTCATCTAACTTTCAACATGAAAACATTTAAATGTTGTTTGTTTTTAACATTTCCATTAATAATCTTTAAGGAGATATGTTGTTCTTGTTTAAACATGTAGCTATCATTTATTTTTGTACAGCATCATCAAACAAATGTATTGCAAAATGTTTAACCTATTATTTATTAATGTACTTATTACTAATTTATTTATTTGGCATTGTAAGTGTAGATGGTGCTTTACCACAGATTATGTGTTAAAAAACAAAGAGCTACATCTCTGCTTGAAGAGTTCATACTCTAAAGGGGAGTATACCATTACAATGAGGTGTATAGTCCCCCAGAGGAAGTATTGGAAGCCCCACTGCCCCATTAGAAACTTCAGTAGACACAACACGTGACAATATATTGTATGGAGAAATCCTATACTGGCAAGGAGATGGACTAGATGACCTAATATGAGTATCCATTCCTGATTTCTAGAATCATAGAATTCTGTTACTTCTAACATTTTAATTAAAAATCTTTGGAGAAGTCTCTAACTTTTTTTGTATTATTTTTCCTTGTTCCAGAAAAGTGAGAGCAAAAATAGTCTTGGCGAGTTTTTAACAAAAAAAGATGAAGAAGGTGGACATAGACACAAGTCACACAGAGATCAAGAACTGAATAAAGACAGAGGGAGGAGTCATAGGGATAAAAGAGAACATGAACATTCAGTTAGGGGAGGAAAAGAGAGACCTTCAAAAGAAAGAAGCCATGAATTGTTTGTAAAGGATGGGGAAGAAAAATATGTGTTAAGGAGACCTAAAGAAGGATCTTCCATTGAAGACGGAGAAAGACAACTGAGCGAGAATAATGAAAAAAGACAGAGGGAAGAAAATGAAAGAAAGAAAAGAGACCTTAAGGTTAGTTTTTGTAAAACTTAAAAGTTGTAGTTAACATTTTTCGGATACCTTCTTATTTCATCTAACACCCAGTCTGTCTTGAAAATGCTTTGTTAAAACATAATAAACAAATACTGATTTCTGGTGAAGTGAACATCCAGAGATATGGACTTGGAAGGCAAATATTGAATGAAGCTTTTCCTGAGGGGACAATAAATTTTGATATTTCCTGAAATGTACATACACACAAATGCATTCTGATTGTCTTCTTCATAAATGCAGTCTGGCAGTTTCTTCATTGGGACCCTGAATTTCTTGTTAAAATGCTGAAGAGGAGATTGTTAGATGCCCAGAAAAACAAATTGGCTGGGATTTCCAAAAGAGCCCAAGGGAGTTAGGTACCCAACTCCCATTTAATTTCACTGGTTTTTGGGCACATAAACTCCCTTAGGCTTCTTTGTAAATCCCACCTATTATTAACATGTTATGAGACTTTTGTTGCCTCCAGAGCTGTGATTGTCTTGTGGTGCCATGGGCAGTGGTTGGGGGAGCCCAGGCCCTCTTTCTTTCTGTGTCTGCTCAGGATTTGGGGGAGCTTCTGTCCCAAATGGTGCCTCTGGAATTGGGAATGGGGTAACTGGGCTACTGGTGCCAAGTGCTGGATTCCAAGGGTTATGGGGAGAGTACAGCCCAGTTCCCCAACCTCAGCCCTTCACTACTACTGCTCTAACATCTCCCTGGTGTTTCCAGTGTAGTATGTGATGCTGCTGCTGTTTTGACAGAAATGCAAGCCTAATGTTAGAGTGTTCTGTGATTTTTGGCATGCTGCCAACATTTTTCTGCATGAGTGAAAGAAAATGGCAATTTTTAATCTGATTGGAATGTCATGGGTCAAAAAATCACTTCTGTAGTACAAGGGGATTCCTCCTGCCGAATATCAAAGGCCTGCTGCAAACAGAAGGTGTGAAAGCTTCTCAAAATAAGTTGGAAAACTCCTTGGTAAAGGAGAATGTAAGCAACCTTAATATAGGAATTGCTACCAGCTCCCCGTGTAATTCCGTGTCTTTATTAGTGACATAAGTCAGATGACTGACTATCAGCAAATTTTTCAGGGTTTGTCTAGACTTGGAGATTTGCTGAAATACCTATTCCAGAATATATACACTCTTATGTGGACACTCTTGAGCTATTTCGGTAAATTTGCAAGTGTAGACAAGCCCTTTGTGTACAGAAATTAAGTGATAAATTCCACCCTGGCAGGTGCAGCATGGGAAGCAGAGAGAGTGGCAGAGCCTCTGCTCCAGGGATCCTAAAGTGGTTAGGACAGGATTCCTCAAGAAGAGCCAGAGGCACATGCAGTGTGTACTTTGCTGCTGCTCTGAACAAGAGGACTGTAAGCTTCCATCAAGTATGTACTGATGAAAGCAACATAGGTGCTAACCCATAGCCCGAGTAAGTCAGCCAGATTCCCCTCAGGTTCTTGAGCATTATGAGGTAATTCAGTCCTGCTGGTTGCACAAATGAAAGTTGTTCACAATCCCCTCTCCTCCCTTTGTGCACAAACACAGCATAGTGCAGGATGTTGCCCTTAAGGATCACTTGCAAATGTTCAGCATTTTCAAGAGAAGTTCTCTGTACATGTTTGGCATTTCTTTAATTGATGTTTCAGCTATCTATTTTCTTAGCTTAACATAATTACTTTCTCTTTGAGAGGCCTCATGCAGAGCTTCCTACAAGTAATGGAGCACAGAAATGGATAGCACATGATGACCCATGATTTGTTAATGGAATATAACTGTTTCTCAGCAACCTCTTATATTGCTGCTAATACTTTATTACAAGGTCATATACATTATTTCTCAGAAGATTTCTGACAATGTGAATACTATGAATTAATATGCAAACTCATTAACTTGAGTTTGAATAGAGACTGGGAGTGGCTGGGTCATTACACATATTGAATCTATTTCCCTAAGTTAAGTATCCTCACACCTTCTTGTCAACTGTCAAAATGGGCCATCTTGATTATCAGTACAAAAGTTTTTTTTCTCCTGATGATAATAGCTCATCTTAACTAATTAGCCTCTCACAGTTTGTATGGCAACTTCCAACTTCTCTGTATGTGTGTATATATATATATATCTTCTTACTATATGTTCCATTCTATGCATCCGATGAAGTGGGCTGTAGCCCACAAAAGCTTATGCTCTAATAAATTTGTTAGTCTCTAAGGTGCCACAAGTACTCATGTTCTTTTTGCCGATACAGACTAACACGGCTGCTACTCTGAAACCTGTCACTATGAATTATGCTAGTCTTTCAATTTTTTACAGAAGACTGAACACAAAAAACAAGGAAAGAGCTTAAGAGAAGAAGAAACCAGCCATCATCATGAAAGGTACACTCATATATTTAACGTTATTATATACTGTACGATATATGTTGTTTGTATGAAAGTCACAAAGGAAAGGTACAGTTCACTACCCAAATATTGTTAAGCGCATTGTTGTCACTCAATAATAAATATGTTTTTACTACAGATAATTTACAGTGTGCATCACAATCTTTTGGGAGGCAGTTTGTACATTAAAATTATTACAAAACCTACATATTCTGCCCTAAAAAAGATGATTTGTTAAAAAGCATATTCAGGCTTTCCTTCCTGTTGAATTCTTTTGATTTTTGGTTCAGAGCGGTGAGATGCAAAATATAGGTTAATTTGTTCCTTGTACTTAAATTGTGAGACAGTCCAGGAACCTTCAGAGCCAGACATCTGTTTGTCTGTCATCTGACAGTTTATCACATAGTCATATGGATACTCGGTAAACTGTGAAGCGCACCTTTTATTTTTTCTTTGAATTGTAGATGTCCTTCTTAGCTGCAAGTCTGGCATGGCATTTAAATGATTAATTAGATAGCAATTTCAGGGCTACACATACAGATTTCCAAGGAAAAGGTTCTTGACAAGGAGGGATAAAAGATCTGGGTGATATGCATAAATTATTTCCTTCAGTGATCATGGAGTTTACACTTACATACTAAAGATAGAATATAGTTCTTGTATTCTTTAGTGAATCAGCCATGTCAAATCTCTATACAGCCTTCTGGAATATAACTCTAGACATACTGGCAGGCAGAATTCTCATTGCTGAGTTTTAGCTTACCTCTTTAGTGAAAGACTGGTAGGATTTCCTGACTTCTGAGGGTAGTGAGGTAGTGCATGAGCCTTCACCTGACATCCCTGCAAGGTATAAATGTGGTGCCTAAACATTCTAGTCAGTTTCTCTTGATCTTGGCCAGTTTATCATCCTGGGAGTTTTGCCACCTGTACATCAAAGTTAATGACTGTAACATTGCCAGAGCAGTATTTATATCTATCGGGGTGGCACAAGATGGCCAGCAAACAGCCTGGCTTGCTCTCTACTCTGCCACCCCTATTCTCATAGACAAAATTACTTTAAGAATTGAGGGCGTTCAACACTATAGAGTTATGATCCAGGAATGAAGAAACTTGTTAGAATGTTATTTTCAGAGAAGTAGAATTATAGGCAAGTAATTTTTCTTTCTGACTTTAAATTCTCAAGCCTATGTAACTAAAGGGATTTTTTTCCCCAGGAATGTGGGAATCCATCCCACTTATATTTTATCTCCTCTCTTTCTTCATACCCGTAAGTCTGTTCCATAATATGTCTCAAGAACTGTCCTGTTACTTTGGCTGAAGGGGAGTGGACTTTCTTCATTTGAAATCCATAAACTGTGCATCCAGAATAATTGGAGGGACAGTTAAAGAGCAGCACAAATTATTGCTTTTCTTTCCTTCTTCAGGGGCTGACTGTGGTGCCTCCTCACTTCTATCCCCAAAATGAAGGACCAAGTTTGAATGTAAATCTCTTACCTCCAGCATAAAAGAACATTGCCAGGCTTGGCCCATTTTTGATTTACTGACAATGATGTCAGTAATACTCGGTAAATGTACAGGACTAACTCTTTCTTCTTAACTTTGTCTATAATTACCACTCAAGGATAGCAATAGGACATGTCAGGCAGTATATCTGGGCAGTGTGTGTGCAATTGTTTGCTGATTAATCACTTGGCTCTTGGCTCACATCATCATGGAGGCCTGCAGAAAGAAACTCAGAATACAATGGCTGTTAGGTTTTGTTTGCTGAAGTATTGAAGTTTATTGTAAGGCTTCAGTACTTTTTAATATAAAATAACTGTTTTCCCCCAACACAATATTTTCCTCTGACTTAATGCAGATTCATAGTGTTATTCCGTTTATTTCTAGGAGTGCAACAGATAAAGGAAAGAGCATTGAAAGGGAAAAAAAAGAGGACACGAGCCAAAGGGTAAAACTATTTGTTTTGGAGTATTAGAATACAGGGATTTTGTTAGAATTAGTGATATAGTATAGTAGTTACTATATGTAATGCAACTAAAAATTATCACAACACAATGACATGATTAAAGTAGATATGGTAATTTGTATATATATTAAAGATTTCTTAAATAACTTTGATGTTTCAGGATGAAGTATAGGAAAATTGATTTATTCTTTATCAGTGTGCCCCTCTTACAGAGATAGGTGCCTAAGTGCAGGCCGCAGGGAGGTGCTTATTTCTGCTAGTGATACACAACCAGGAATTTGTTTCCTGGAGTTTGTTGGCTTAGGCACCTAAGGTGTTTCTTGTAAGAATGTCAGACAGGTTCCTAACTGAACACAAAACAGCTGGAGGAGGAGAAGGTGAAATTTATCTTATAACATTTAGGTCAGAGGTTAGAGCACTCACCTGGGACCTGGGAGGACCCAGGCTCAATTCCCCCCTCTTCCTGAGGGGGAGAAAGGATTTGAACAGGGATCTCCCACCTTTTAGGAGAGTGCGCTAACCATTGAGCTGTTGGGTAGTCTGATATGGTGCACCCTCAATTTCTCCTGTTGAAGCTACTCCACTGTGGATAAATAATTAAAGAATAAGTGGAGCAGGGGGCTGGACCCTTGGTCTGTCACAGCTCAGGTGGGTGTCCTAACCATCAGGCTACAGAGTAATTCTTCCCCTCCCACCCCCTGCCACCTAATGATATGCCCAGAGGCAGAAATTTCGGTGTCAAGGGAACTTTTACCCTCAAAATTTAGGCACCTGCAGAGTTTGGTAGGCACTTTATGGATTGCAGTGGAGCCTAAAATGGGGACTTAAGTACCTATTCCCCAGGCCTAGCTGCTTAACTCTGGGGTGTAGGTTCCTAAGTGTCTTTGTGAATCCCACCTTTACTCAAAATTTTTTCAAAATCTTACACATTTGGGGAAAAAATCCCCCCAAAGGTGGGAGAAGTTTCTAACCATACATTACAAGAAAAACCCATTTACTTATATACAATATAAAAATTCCACTCTTCCTCTAAGCGGTTGTTATAAGCAGAGAAAATGTGATTTTAGCTAAATAGAAAGAAATTAACATCTTATTCTATCTGTCATGAGACCCTCAATGTAATTCATAACTATCCAGTAAAATAGTTGCCACAGGGATGATAAAAAAAAATGAAAGTATGCAAAGAATAGGATCAGGGCTCATGTGGATCAAAATAAATTAGAGGAATTTTCCAGAACGGATACCATAACAGTTATTTACTTATTTTGTTCAAGTTTGTGTACCAGTAACTCACCAAGACAGAACTTTTAACTATTGAGACATTTTTAGCATATTTCAAACAGCAAGATTACAGAGGATAGAATTCTGCAATGTTGAGATTATATCTCGGAAGCATCCAATAAATCTAAAATTCTGTTTTGGAATACTGTGCTGGCATCTACATATGTAGAATTATGGTCCCTACTTTTTGGCAAGTAGATCCTGTTCCAACACCTACTGAAGTCAATGGATAGACTTCCATTGATCAAAGTGTATCTGGTTCAGGCCAGAAGTAAAGAATGATGGTCAAGGATGTATTGTAAACTGATTAAAAAAGAAACATTTATGAACCAGAGCCATTTGTAAGTAATCTACATAATTTTAGTAAGTGGATTTTAATAGAATATTGAATGCAAACCTTTTTTTAATGCAACATTAAGATTACACTGTTTATTTTTTTAAAAGTCAGGTCATAAAACATTGAGGAAAGTATAAAGCTAAAGGTTCCTTCAGGAGTGTAAATGTTCTCACCTGGCACTTATGTAGTATTTTGTGAGATACACTTGACAAACAATAGAAATAGAACATATGTACAGTGTGGACAAGCCAATGTTGCTGTAGGTACTGTGGCCTTGAAGCTTGGATCTGATCAAACTGTGCTTGGTGCAGGATCTCTGGTCTCCTCCAATACTGGCTCCATGATGCCTGACTTGGTTCCAGATGTAACTTAGTGTGGCCTCATGGTTGCATTAAACTATACCAGTTGGTAATAAAGCCCAAGAGGCCAGGCAGGAATAGGAACTTTTTTGAGTATGTATCAGTGTAGAACTCACTCTAGGTGCATATGTGCTTCATGTATACCAGATCAGAGTCTTTTGAATAGCAGTGTCAGTCAGGGCTCTGGATGTGCCCTGTGTCTCCTCATGCTCCTATGCAAAGGCATAGAGGGTGGAGTGAACGCAGCCCTCCCACAGTTCCCTCTTGCCATCTGTGGCAGTGAGGTGGAGCCTGGCAAGTACCTGACCCACTGGTCTGTACCTCTGGCTGGAATTCTGAGTCCTCAGAAACTTGGGCTTCGAATTGTGAGGGAACTGAGGGAAGGTTGTGGCCACCCGCCCTTTATCCCACCATATGAAAGCATGACAAGGCACAGGGCATGAGCATGGCCCCAACAGGCACTGCTATTCACAAGACTCCAATCTCACATACAGTAGGCACACGTGCCCCTAAAGTGGAATCCATGCCGACTGCAACATTTAGAAGAACCACATATACTGTAGGGTAAGTAATTTATTTTTCTGGTCTTTTCCTTTGCCTCATGGAAAAGCAAGACATTACATACACAAAAATTGTGTTACTGTGCAGTCTTAACTTTACAGTAAGTACTCAGCAGTGAAAGATTAAGGCTGTAGTGTTAAGCTTAACACTGCCCCCTTGTGTGAGTGCATTATTACAGTTTTAAAATTTGTGATCACATACCTTTTGTCATTTTCTTTCAAGCTTTGTTTTCATAAACATTTTTATTTTTAGTTACTCCAAGCTAGGTTGTACCCTTAGACACAGCTTTGTGGGAGGAGAGGTGCATAATATATACTGCCCTAGGAACAGTCTTGGGAGGAATTTTGACTTAGCATCATGATTCCCCCCAAATTCTTCTTAGGCTTGGTCTAGAGCTTACTTCAGTATAATGTAAGTCACTCTGGGGTATGAATAATCCACACCCCTGAGTGACGTAAATTATACCGACCTAAGCACCAGTATAGACAGCACTATGTTGGCAGGAAAGTTTCTCTTGCTGACATAGCTACCACCTCTTGCAGAGGTGGATTTTTTATGAGAACGGCAGAGCTCTCTCCTGTTGGCATAGAGAGTCTTCACCAGACACGCTACTGCGGCTCAGCTGCATCAGGGCAGCTGTGCCACTGTAGCACTTCTAGTGTAGACTAGCTGTTACTCTGTGTGTGTGTGTGTGTGTGTAAGGTAATTATTAGCAGCTCTTAAATGAGTGTAGCTTTCTTTCCTTCATTTTCCGAGCCACTACCTTTGGGCAGTGTGAGTGTGTTCCCACACCTGTTAGCTCTCTGGAGAAGCAGCTGGTGTGCAGCCCCCTACTGCACAGATGTATCGGACCCAAAATCCAGACATCTTTAACAAAGCTGTAAAGGGGGCGGGGTTGGAATCTTACTACCCCTTATTACTCTGGATGGCTGTATTAGGTTTGACTCAGCCAGCCTTTCATGTCTATAAAATACATTGAAGATTGCAAGCATGATATAATGCTTCGTGTTAAGAATTATTAATACTAATATATTTACAATCGGTTCTTTCAGTTACTTAGTTCAGGGCCACATTTCATTTCTTTTCTCTTATTGTTTTTATATTTTGATTCATTAGCAACACCAAGGTGAACATGTGTCAGCATGGAAACCTATGCAGAGGCAAAAAAGTGAGGAAGAACTTGTAAGCACAATTGATATTTTTTATTTTCTCTTGATTTCTTGAGAGCATGGAAATATCAAATAGCCTTCCTTGTGAGTTAAATTCCATTTTTTGTTGTTTTTTTCAATACAATTCTGCATAGTATTTTTATGCAGTTTAATTAGTATGAGATTTTCAAAAACTGGCACAGCTATAGAGAGACCTAGGTTTTTGTTGCACTAAAAATACCTGATCCTACCCACTAACTTGTAGGCCACTGATGTGAATTATCAAAAGTGCTGGTGTTGTACATTTTTTCACAAATGCACAATTTTATTGTTTTGAAATCTTTTAAAATCCCTTTCATTCTGATAGTAAAAGTTATGAATAAATAAAACAGAATAGCAAGGGGGGGAGCATAGCTATAAAAAATTAATAAATTGGTCGCTCATTGCTTTTTTTAAAAGCAGACACGGGTATTTAGAGAAATGGTGGCTTTTGGAGGGCAATGGGTTAAGGACAGCAGGCACAGCTACTTCTTGTCAGTCATTTTAGTAAGAATAAACTATTCTCTCAGTAAATTCAGTATTGCTTTTAGCTGATATTGTAATGTTGTTAGATTAAGTTATTATCAAATGAAGATTTGTTGTTTGCCCACTAATCTGTGGCTCTCTTTTTCCTAGTTCAAATTTACAATTGGATTACTTTATTACTAATCAGCTTTGAACCCCATTATAATTAACATAGTGTATAAGGAATGTTCCGGTCTAGTTCTCTGAGAAATAAGGCAGTTTTATTCTGTTGTTATACCAATATAAAAGCTACAGTAACTTTGTGTGGGGCTTTGTTGAAACCAGCACATTTAATCTCCCCCCAAACAATCATAAGAAAAGAAGCTGTTATTCATAGAATGTGATTCAGTTGTGGTTTGTTTGTGTTGTTGTTATTGTAAATCAATCATCACCGCCTGTTACTACATATTTCTGTAATTCCATTTATGATCTGACTTTGTAGTAATTAGTTTTATAAATATATTTTTCAATTTCATTAGAGAACATAACAATTAAGCCATTCACTATTTATGTTCTGGCAAATAAAAGATCAGTGTATTGTAAAGTTTTATATAATGGCTTAATTTATTATACTGTTATATTTCCCCTTCTAGGAAACCAGTGATAACTATTTGACAAATTATGAAGATGATTTTGAAGTATGTATAAGTTTATTCCTTTTGTAATCATTCATAAGTGTATCTTGTTGTTTGCTGTAATAACAAATATAACGTGGTTTGTGTTTTATGCTTTTACTTTTTTGGTAACATTGTGGCCCTTTCAGACTTCTTGCCAGGCTTTTATCTTAATCAAGTCAAATTTCTGTGTCTGGGGGTAGGGAGAAAACAGGAGGGGCAACTTTGACTTTCCATTCAGAGTCTTCAAAGGATCATCATTCTGTCTTACTAGATTTCAGGTATTCAAACCTTTTTGAGTAAAAGTCTTGAATTTTGGCCTACTCACTTGTTACGGACTGCTGATTATAAGAAAAACTTAAATTAGACATGTATGTCTGACATGTCAGTAGGTCACCAAAATGTGTTCAGTGTAGCAATTTACAAAAATTATATTAATTTTTTTATTGGACTTGCAGTTTGGTTTGACGAATAAAATAAGGTTACCAGCTCTATTTACCAGAATTTAGCCAAGAAAGTTGTGTAAAGTAAAAAAGTGTACCTCAAGGACCTTTATTACTAGCTATGTCCAACCAAATTGTGGACTGTGGTCATCTAGGGTCTGTGTGTGAAATCTTGGCCCCATTGATTTCTGTCAAAACCATAATTTCAAGTTGTGTGTATATATGGTATATCTCCTTTGATTTCAGTGGGACAACTCTTGTGCTTGAAGTTAAATATGGGCCTAAGTCTTTGCAGGTTTGGGAATCTAGATTATTTTTTTTAAATGATGGCTGTTAGGAAGTGTTTAAAAAGTTTGGATTATCACAGTCCTAGCATATATAGATTAGTGGGAAAAGAGAAGATGAGGTGAAAGATGCAAAATAAGTACATTTTATTCATTGGTTGCAGAAATAGATATATTTATTCCATCATTAATATGACCATTTTATGCCATATTGTTATAGACTACATAATGGTGTGTGCTGGTATAAAGGTTTTATTGGCACGAGTTGGGGATGACTACTCATAGGTGCAAAGCCACAAAGAGTTATGCATCTCAGCTTAAACAAATGTCCATAAAACAGTTACAGCACCACACACCAGCACATACATTGTTATGATACGCACTTTAAAAGATTTAAAAAAAAAAAAGGTACTGTTTTTCTGTTCCAAGACACTGGGTATGGCTAATCCAGATAAGCTTATCACAGCATTTAAGAGAACGTAATTTATTTAAATCAAAGAATTATTTTTTAAAATTACTCCTGATCAGAGGATTTATGGCCATTTTCATGCATCATTGCTCTTGAACTCTTTTTGCTCTTCATTGTATTGAGCTGTAGGATTTTTTTTTTAAATGCATCTTTAAAAAAAGACAAAAAGTATTTTGACACAGGCACCAGTAGTATGATTTAAATTTTTTGATTTCATTTCTGTTTAACATTTATTAAAAGTAGTGTTATTTTTAAAGGATTATGTAGATGATTTTGATGACGATGATGATGAAGACAATGATAGTGAGGCTAGAGACTCAGAAGAAAGACTAAGAGAGATCCCTGTTTCCAAAAAATCAGAAATAGAAGAAATTCAAAGAGCAATTAATGCAGAAAATGAGAGGATTGGTACCTTACTACCAAAGCAAATTCAAAAAGAACATGAAAAGGAACCAAACATAGGTATGTGATTGAGCTCATCTTTTAAGTGTTGTTTTTAAATGCATTGCAGCTTTTGTGCAAACAAGATACTTCTGCTTGCTCTAAAGATCTCCATTAAAGGCAAAAAACTAGTATTCTGAGTAAATCACTTAGCTTTGTGGCTAAGCAGCATAACTTTAAAATAGCTAACCAAAACTTCAGAGATATTACTAATGAATTCAAATGTGAAGTATAAAGGCCGAGACTTAATAACCCTGTTCCCTCATTTGGAGGGCTGGGAGAGCTGCAGATCATGTTTCAGCTTCCTATGATGTCGCCCTCCCAGTCTTTCAAAGGTCTTAACAAGTCCTCCAACAGAAGGAGAGAAGTCAGGACCTGATATTTTTTATGTTAAAAACAAGAGGAAAAAAAAATATTTTACTGGTGGAAAAAATAACCAAAATATAAAAGAACACAAACACGATTTTTTATTTTTGGTTTATAATTCATCTTTAAAGTATAGTTTTGCTGTGAAAAGTGACTATGTAAAATGACAACCTCTTCCTCGACAGATCTGCTTAGTTTATTGACTATGTCCGCCATAAGGCCCCGATTCACCTTCACACAGTCTAACCATGCAGATCACAATGCTGGATTGGGTCTATAAGAAGCGCTTTTATTATTTTTTACTCCTCTTGGTACTTCAGGGCAAATACAGCTATGGAAGAGTGACTGAGTTTCTCTCTAGATAATGCAACATCAACTGCATTTTTAACTAAAATCTGGTTACAGAATCAGATTACAGGTTGAGTAAGTAGTAATTTGGCAGTTAGAAAAATCATCTTCTTACGTGTAAACTGAGCAGATTTGATCTAATTATTAAAAGGCAATAAATGTGGAAATATGGGTCCTAATTTTTAGTGCAGACACAGCTTAAAAGAGGGCAGGTTTTGTGAGAGCCTTCTGTATAAGAGTCAGTATATTGCAGTGCAGATTTCCTATATTTCTTGCAGAAGCTCACCATTCCTGCGTCAGCTTTTAATGTATGCTCTTGTATAGATCAGATTTGTAAGTTCCCTTATAATACTTGCTGCACAAATTTTGATTTATTGTAAATTGTACAGTATTCTGTGTATTTTGACAAATCATTCTGATTTAATGTAAACTACAGATCACTATAGCAGTGATACTTAGCACTCCTATAGCATCTTACATTTTAAAAGCACTATACAAACATTATCTAACAAATCTTAGCAATCTTCTTCTAAGATAGCTAAATATTGTCGACTCTGACATTGATTCAGACACGGAAGTCAATTGACTTTTCAAAGCCCACATAGTGAGTCATTGGCAGAGCTGGAACTAAAATTTAAGAGTTCATGGATTCTAGCTCTTTAGTTGGTTCATTGACTAGACTGGCTTTAGAGCAGCAGGTTTCAGCTTGTGCCTTATGTCCCCAAAGGGCTACAATGTCTCCTCTCAACCAGTGATTCCGCCTCAGCTGTAGAGGCCAACCTCCTATTGGGAAGTGGTTTATACCACCTTCTGCCAGCTTGGGTGAATCTGACCTAATAATCACTATTTGAACAGGGCCATCTTAAAGGCAGAGTATTGTCGCTGATCCTTGAACTCTTAATGTACATTGGGGAATTCTTCATGGTGAAAAGAAGGGACAGTTTTAAGAGAAATGAAAATCTGAATAGTAAAGGACCAGCAGTAAAGGAAAAAAGATTAGTTGCTTTATATTTGATAAAGTTTTGATACCCAGTGCACCACTCCTTTTCCTGCAAATATATCCTTACCTGCATAATTAATCTTTAGCATCTGCACATCATAACACATTTTGTTGATTGCTATAACTCCAGTTATCTGACATTTTAATGTTTTATTAGTTTCACTCACAAAATTTTGTAATATCATACAGAAAGGCAAGATTCTCCTGCCAGAGGATCTCTTTGTGGAATGTTCATGGATTTTGAAACAGCAAACCAGCGGCAAAGTAACCGAAATATGGCCAGTAAACAGAAGTAAGCAGCATTAAAAATTCACTGCATGTAGCTGTTTAGGCAGCTCACCATCTAAAATGTAAATTCTTTTCATAATGTTTGAAATACTCTTAGTAATATTTTATATGCAACAGGGTTGATTTGATTTAAATCATGATTTAAATCACTAGTCCGGAAGACTCGATTTAATTATGGCTTTCTACATAAAAGTGCATTCTTGTTGGTTGTTATAAACATATTCTTCACAACTCAGAGATAGATGTAGGTTTCATTTTTAGTAGGTATACACTATACATTTGTAAACAATTCTTTATTTTGAAAACTTTTCAGATTAGTTTTACAGCTATATCAGAAAATGAATGATTCGTTATTTCATTTACCAAAGGTAATTGAAGCAGATATTTATGAAGTCATTGGGAGGTGAACTATCTCCAATTCAACAGGTTAATCATTAATATTTGGAGGATTTTCTTGCCATGCTGTATTAGGAGGAGAACATCACCAGAGAGACATTTAAATTGTTTTATTTAACTAAAACAACGACGTTAAGTATTCTGGATTTTTTTCTTCAACAGCAAACATATAATATTTTAACAAAACAAGCATATGTCCCTCTCTTCTCACATTTATCTCCAGCCTTCTTCTCCTTGTCCAGATCTATTCCACCCCCAACAATCTTCTATTCATTGTACTTCTTGAAACTTTGCACTTTTAGAGAGAGGTAAGGGATTGACTCTGTGTACACAAATTTGCAGAGGTACTATAGAGTTGAGGTCTCTTATTTCTCACCTCTCTATATATTATTTATTTATTTATTTATTTTAAAACATTTTTGCTGTTAATAATCATGTTACCTCTGGAGATACAAATCCACAGTTTGAGAACTGCAAAACTAAGCATCTCTGATGGTGTCGTCTAGTCTGAGAACTGATTCCCATTGTGTATATAGAAAGATTAACCTAAATAATCCATACCGAAGCCTGTGGAACCCCATGAGATTGGGTGCCTAATCCATAAACTATTGGAACTCATTTACAAAACTTTTCTTAAACATTCCATGAATATATTGTCTCATGCTATAGAATTAGAATTTATAATCCCTATTCCTTGATGAGATATCTTTGAGCTATAATGTATCTTAATTAAAACTATCTTTAGATAGGCTTTTCCTCAAAAATCTTTAGATAGGCTTTTCCTGATTTTATCATAAAAATCCGATTTAAATTAAAAAAATCCGATTTTTAATTGAAAAAAAACATTGATTTTTATCCATCCTGATATATAATTACTTTATATATAAATAATATTTTATATAATATTTTATTTTACATGTGATGGATTGCTTTATCAACTTCAGTTATTTGGTTTAAATTAAATCCCTTTTGTACGCTTTGTTTTATATTAAAGAAATATTAAAATAATTTCTTTGAGTAAGTGTAACAAAGAACAATCAATTCTGTTCTATAGAATCTAAATAGTGTGGGTTTGTCTATACAGTCCGCAGCAGAGAGCTTCTCAGACAGGGTCAACAAATTCGGAATTGCACTGCTGCACTAAATATACCTGTGTGGACGTTGCGGGTCAGGATGGAACTCAGGCTCTGAAGCATAGGGAGGGGCATGGGCTTCAGAGCCTAAGCGCTAGCCAGGCTGGGAGTCTTGCTGTCACAGCTTGTGTAGATTACCCTGTGTGTACACAGAAAAAATTGTGAATATCATTAACATATTTGGCATGGCTTTAGGAGTACTTCCCACCATCCTAACTATTTGAAGAACGTAAAGTGCATCTGTTATATCACAGGAAGCGTAGTTTTTCATAGCTTTTCAGTAAGGTCTGTAACTTAACTTGTCACTTTGAATAGTTGGACACAAACACTCCCTAGGCTATAAAAAGCTTGGGTTTATGTATACCTGTAATTAGTAGTATAAGTTTCCCTAGATTTGCAGTCAGGTCTTGGAAGTCATATATGATCTTTACCTTAATGTCACAATAAACTAGATTCCTAATGTTGCCATTCCTTGTATGAGTATCTACACGGATAAACATTTTAATATCAATGGGCATTGATCTGGGACTCCATGCATTTGTTTGGAGGGGTGAATAGATTGCTAGATCTGTAGTACATTATTGTGTAATGCCATTTTCCTCTAAATTGCCATGGGTTCATATAGATTTTGCATCTTAACTCTTTTTCTGTTTTGTAATTCATTGTAAAGGAAGCGCAGTTCAGAACTGCTCCGACTAATTGACCTGGATTTCTCAGTCAGTTTTTCTTTACTGGATTTGCCTCCAGTGAATGAATATGACATGTACATCAGGAACTTTGGGAAAACAAACACTAAACAGGCAAGTACCTGACTTTTAAGACAATATAAATCCTGAAAACTGAGATTCTGATCCTGAAAAATTATTTTCCTTCCATTGGTTACATTAGCTAGGAGGGTGGTAAATGTCAACACTTTAATTACTTTTGACAAGAGAAAAACCATGTCAGGAATGAGCCTAAACAGTCAGTAGCGCTGTAGTTTTTAGAGGAATTTGTATATGAAGTGGGAGGATAGTGGGAAAAAAAGTACAATGGCAACAGGAAGCAAGGCAATACATAATACATTCATAAACATTTTTAGATGACTAGTGCTTATTAACATAAAGGACAGCTGCAAAACCACAGGAGTCCTCAGAATATTTGCAAGAGATTCAATATTTATCCTGAACTAAGTGTGTCAAAGCATTAAAATAGTTTGTCTGTTCTGTGTCTTCTGGAATGTTGTTGGTAGATGTGTTCAAAGATTTGATTTTAAACATGAATAATTAAAAATACATTAAAAGAAAAGGAGTACTAGTGGCACCTTAGAGACTAACCAATTTATTTGAGCATAAGCTTTCGTGAGCTACAGCTCACTTCATCGGATGCATTCCATGTATCTCACGAAAGCTTATGCTCAAATAAATTGGTTAGTCTCTAAGGTGCCACAAGTACTCCTTTTCTTTTTGCGAATACAGACTAACATGGCTGCTACTCTGAAACCTAAAAATACATTTACTCTCAATTTAATATGTAGCACATTATGTGTATGTATTTAGAAACTAACTGACAAACAGAAGACAGTAATACTGAATTTAATAGTTTTTAAAAATTACTGTTCAAGTTAAGTTTTAGCTATTTGGTGGCAGCAAGAAAGTGCTCAGAGTTGGCATCGTCATGTTCATAATTTTAACTTCGTATTTAGGCATATGTTCAGAGCAATGAGGATAATCTTGAGAGAGACGTTCAAACAGATGAAATAGAGACTCTAGAAAAATGGACACAACATCCAGGAGACAGTATCCTTGTATCTGGAGGTGAGTAACCCTTTGCTTTTGTTTATTTAGGGCCTTAAATGCTTAAACTTCCTCTCCTTCTTTTTCATTGCTGCTGTTAGATCATGAAATGAGACAGACTGCTTTATTTATTTATGTATTGATTGATTGATTGATCCCTGCTTCTGCTGGAAAGAGAAGTATTCCCCCAGCAGCGTCTCCAAACTCAGCATTGTTGCTGCTGAAGAGAAGTTGGCTGCTATCATCCCTTCTCTTTCTCAAATGTTTCATAGAACATGGAACTTCCTTGGTAGCTGATTTTGTATGTTGGTGCCTGTTTGTAACCTCATGTCTTTTTACAGGTCCCAGAAGCAGCAATGATGTGTCTATAGATATTGCTGTAACACCTAAGATTGATTCACAGAGATTAACAAACTTCCTCCGGTCTGCTTGTCAGGTACGTTTCTACCTCAGTGAATGTGCATATATAAAATGTGGGAGAGATGGATCACTTAAAACGCCTGTCCTTTCTAGGTACCCTTGAATAATATTAATTACGGGTGAGATTCAACCCTGTGCAGAGGGTTAGAAAAAAGCCTGTGTAAAACATAACTCCCTATTAAACCATGTTTTGCAAAGCTGTGAAGTTACCAAGAGAGTTGATCAACAGCTATTAAACTCATCAAAATAGTTTTGAAAGTTGCCGATAGCAAAGTTGAAATAGAAGAATGGTCTTTTTTATTTCTATAAATGTAATTAATTATGTTTGAAAGGTGATTGCTGTTTTGCTTGAGGAAGATCGAGTTGCAACACAACCCAGGTGGAACCTAAGATCTCGACAAACCAGTCTGTCTATTAGTGATAGCTGCTTCCAGTTAAATACTAATCTACCTTTTCTCCATGGTAAGAGAACTTTATTGCACACCTTTTAGTGAACAAATAGAACTCCTCTTCTTTACATGAAGTGCCAGCATTTGTGCTTGATTGATCTGTGGAGAGCACATGTCAGGATGTAAAGGTGCGGTAAAGCTCACTTTTGCATTCCTCTGATCCTGCTGTAATTCTATGTAGAGCAGTTCCCTATATGCTTGTTTAGAGGACTGCGGCTACAAATGACCACAAGAGGCCAAAAATGCAGCCAAGAGTCACACCTTCTTTTCTTTAATATACTGGCTTTCTGTCTCTGAAAGATCACCCTTGCATGGAGTGATCCTCCTCAGGTTAGTTATGTTGGGGTTAGAGCTCAATTAACTTTGACTACGTGGGGCAAAATAACCATGTTGCACTGCTAAAATATGGCTTGATATGTTTAGAACACAACACACTTGGAAGACAGTGTATTACCCTAAAGCTGTGTCTTTCTCCATGCAAACTACAAAAATTTAAATGAAAAAACTAAAACTGTCATAACTGGGTGAAGGAAAGACCTACTGCAACATGAAATGTTGCATTTTCTAACAGATATGCCAGAAAAATGAATCTTGTTCTGACAAATGCCTATGTTTCTACATCCTGCACCCTCCCCTCTATTGCCCATTCTCTGGTTGAGATGTTAGTGTCTCTTCCACCATGTACCATAGTCATTTAATGAGAATGCCAGGGCTTGGTTGTGCTCAAAATAATAGTTCTGCAGATTCTTTGCCTCCAGGCAGCTGAGCAGAGCAGTGGCTCAGTTTTCTCTCCATTCCTGTTCACTTTCCTCGTTTAAAGCCAGTTTTGGGACAGGAGAGAACAGTTTTCTTTCCCTCTCCCTATGCCCTCTTCTTTCATGCTCTGGCAGAAAATGCACTCTGCCAGCAATATTAAAATTTTCTTTGAAATTACTTGTTAATTTCTTAGGTTGTGGCTGTGGCAACTAATTATTCTCTCTCATGTTCAACAAGTTTTCCTTTTTTATTTTGACTTAGGCCGAAAGGTATCCTGTTTGCACGTCTCTCAGGTTCAGAGGCAGGCATTGCTTTCTGTTCACGGGTTACCTGAAAAGCCAGGTGCTATTCAATTGGACAGGAAGTACATCGTATGTGTATGGAATATCTGGCAGCCTTCCAGTCCTCAGAAAGTTTTAGTTTGTGAAGCAGAGGTACAGTTCTTAGTCATTACACAATTGCCTATTGAATGAATGATTTTTGGATGCATATTGTGCTGTTCTGTCCTGGTACAGTGTATAAAATTTCTTTATAAATCATGTACAGTTGAATCCAGTGAGTGAGACAATAACCACACTCCACTCCACACTCTGATATTGGAGAGCTGAGAGAGGGTCTACGTTCACCCTGACTGCATTTTACAGATTTCTTCTTTTTTAATCTGGGCCAGAGGTTTCAAGGAGCCATCTGTCTCCCCAGCCATTACTATGCAATGGAATTATACCTATCAGCTTTGCAACTGTGGGTAGGGACAATACAGCAATGCTCTGGAGAGGAGATAGGCTGCAGAAAACCTCCTATGTTGGCATGCCATGGAGGCAGCATCTCTAGCTTTTATGTGGGTTGGAAGAACACAGATATATTGAGCTGGATCAAGCCTTTAGCTCCCTTTCAATTATAAACCTAGTATATTTGTTCCTACCTTATAGGTGTCATGCTGCTGCTTTAGTCCCAGTAAGGCAACTTTAGTATTTGCCGGAACAATGGATGGTTCATTGGTAGTGTGGGATCTCCGAGAAGACTCAAGGATGCATCACTGTATAAAGTTAAATGAAACTGACTGGATTTTTAGAGCTCCAACATTTTCTACTGGTTAGTATGATATGTGTCTTAAACAATCTTTTCATATTCAATGAAGGTATCATAAATTAAGAAATGTTAAGTTCTTGCTAACCTAGTTCAGCCAGATCAGAGGTGATATATAAGATGGTAAAAGTTCCACGTCAGTAATGGGTGTAAAGGAATGTCAGTTTCTGTAATTTACACACTAGAGGATTGGAATAGAGAGGTGTATCAGGAGAGCAACTGAGCATATATCTACACTGTAGCTGGGTGCATGCATATCAGCATGGGTAGACAAACATGCACTAGCTGTGCTCTAGCTAGCACACTAGAAATAGCAGTGTGGCCACAGGCAGTGGTTTGGGCTAGCCACCCGAATATAATCATACTCAACCACCTGGGCACATACTTGGGTGGTTAGCCCAAGCCTCCACAGCCAAAGTGCTATTTTTAGTGTGTTAGAGCGTCTGTCTACCTGCTCTGGGAAGCACACTCCAGCTACAGCGTAGACATGCCTAATGGGGGAGTGTCAGTTAAAATAGGGTACTTCCCTGTTACTTTAAGTTGCATAACGAAGGACCAGCTGAGGTCATTAGCTAAATCAATTTAGCCTCCCTTACACTCACTTTGACTCCCTCATAATACCTTAGCATACACTTAGATTTCTCTTATACCTATTTATAACCCCACTTTATTGACATGAGCAGGATTTTCAGGAGCACCTAAGTGACATAAGAGCATAAGTCCCACTGACTCTCTGTGAGACTTGTGCTTCTAATACTTCTGAAAATCCCACCTATGTAACTTATATCACCTCAGAATTTTATCTGATTACTGTAATATTTGTAGTGGGATTATCTCCTCCATGATCATTTATTGCCCATGTATCTATCAGGCATTGTAGCAACACAAAGTCTTAGGGAATCGTAGTAAACTTCCACATAAGCCTGCATTGCTCATATCTGTGAGTTTAGCACTGTTCAAAATTTGAGTGTGACTTTTGACATGGGTTGATTGTCAGGTCGGGCTTTTTATGATAGCATCGATTCAAGGTAAATGCACAGCAAGGATCACATCACTGAAAAAAATATGTGTTTCTTAGGATCATCACTCCCACACCAGTGTCTTGGAGACACAGGCCCAAAGTCAGAGGTGCTGTGTAAGATGGAGTAAGGGGGACTCAGTTATATTCCTTTAGACTTACTTGCAGTCATTTGCTGATGTGTGATAGAGTCAAAGTTGGTGTTACTTACACATTGAGAAGCTAGAGGAAGGTGTAAGTTCAAGAGTGTGTGGGTGTGACCTACTTTGCTTAGATCTCCTTACCACCTTCTGTAGTGGGTTTTCTTCCTGTGTCCCCTCTTCCAACCCCTTGGCATGTGATTAAAAAAACTTAGATTTTCTTAGGCTTCCTTAAATGCAGTGGGCCAAATTCAGAGATTATAAAAGTTTTATATAAGGCATGTAAGTTACATATTTGTAAGCAGGTGTGGGGTCTAAGGATCAGCAATTGGATCAGCAGGGCCAGATCCTTACACTCGTATAAAGCCCAACTGAAGTCAGTGGGATTCCACACAAATGAAGAGTTTACTTGTGCAGATTTAATTTCAGGATCAGGTAGGTAAGTAACCATAGAGTGATTTTAAACTAGTATAGTTTATATGTTGAAAGTATATATTCTATCAATATTACCTGAGCCTCACATGAAAATTGGCCTACTTAGAATCATAGAATCATAGAATATCAGGGTTGGAAGGGACCTCAGGAGGTCATCTAGTCCAACCCCCTGCTCAAAAGCAGGACCAATCCCCAATTAAATCATCCCAGCCAGGGCTTTGTCAAGCCTGACCTTAAAAACTTCTAAGGAAGGAGATTCCACCACCTCCCTAGGCAACGCATTCCAGTGTTTCACCACCCTCCTAGTGAAAAAGTTTTTCCTAATATCCAACCTAAACCTCCCCCACTGCAACTTGAGACCATTACTCCTTGTGCTGTCCTCTTCTACCACTGAGAATAGTCTAGAACCATCCTCTCTGGAACCACCTCTCAGGTAGTTGAAAGTAGCTATCAAATCCCCCCTCATTCTTCTCTTCTGCAGACTAAACAATCCCAGTTCCCTCAGCCTCTCCTCATAAGTCATGTGTTCCAGACCCCTAATCATTTTTGTTGCCCTTCGCTGGACTCTTGTAGTGTGGAGCCCAAAACTGGACACAGTACTCCAGATGAGGCCTCACCAATGTCGAATAGAGGGGGACGATCACGTCCCTCGATCTGCTCGCTATGCCCCTACTTATACATCCCAAAATGCCATTGGCCTTCTTGGCAACTAGGGCACACTGCTGGCAACACTGCTTGGCAACAAGGGCACACTGCTGACTCATATCCAGCTTCTCGTCCACTGTCACCCCTAGGTCCTTTTCTGCAGAAAAGGAATCTTTATCTAGAGGTACAGTGCACCACAAAATGGGAGTCAGTCCAAAGTAACAGCCCACCTTTAATCTACTTAGGGCCTCTAATCATATTGCAAAGGGAGTCCCGCTACTATTTTTTTTAATGTAGGATTCATTTTTAAAAATTAGATGATTGTTAATGTTTCATACCCAACAGTAATAATCATGCTAGGATATACATTATTTGGCTGTTGATGGGATTGTTAAGTGATTGAAGATCTTTGGTGTTGTGCTGCACAATGCCCCAGTAGCCAAGTGTGTACATCCTGTTGTGGCTTATTGCTTTCATCAACACAGGGATTTTAGTACTGCATACTTATTGGAGCCAGATCCCTTTAATGTTAAAGGAAGACAATTTCGTTTTCAGCAGCAAATCTTTGGAAATCATAATCTCTGACAATGGGGTACATAATGAAATGACTCCTCTAAATATGTATTTGCTTCTAAAAGCTTATGAAATGGTAAATATTTTCTAATTAAAAATTATTCTTTTTGGTGTAGTGCTTTCTTTTTCATAAACAAATTTGACCTATCTAGAAGAATTATTTTTCTACCAGTTTTGTCTTTCCCAATTAAAAAATTTCCTCCTCTGTTGATGCTGATGGGGCTTGCAATTATTATAGCTGTTTACTTTTTTTTTTTTTTTGAGTATCAGCAGCTTTAATAATGTCACCATTGTACAAAAAATAAGTGGAAGCTTGTGTGCCTGATACCGTTCTGGGAACAATGTGTATTACCTGCTGCTGTAGAGTTAACAAGGAAGTAATGTAAGTGCCAGGTTTTTGTTTTACTATGTTTTTGTAAAGTTTAAATTTTATTTTAAAGGGTTTTAAATCCAAATGGTTATAACATTTTAGAAACTTTACAAAATCAATAGTGTAATAAAAATGGCACTTCTACATGACCCTTCTGGAGGCCTGTATGGTCTGTATCAAGGACACCCACAGCGCTGGAGTCATTTTGTTTTAGATCTGATTCAAAACAAATAAATAAATGTTCCAACATGGTTGATGTATCACTATCAGCACAGCACAATCTAGAGCAAAACCTGGAATGAGGTTCAGTAAGCCTGGGCATCAAAAAGACAAAAGGCAAAGGTAAGTTTTAGTTAACCATATGCTGACTGCCCCTCTGTCTCTAGTTACTATTTGGGTCATTTACCATTAAACTTTAAGGCTGGTGGATTTTTTAAAAAAATAATTTTATTATTCAAACTTACATAAAATAAGATGAAAATAAATTTAAACATGCTTACATTATTTCCATTTTACGTTAATCAGTGTGATATTTTCTATTACAAAATGTTATATGGTCAGTCATAGCTAATTTACTCTTCCTTCACGTTGCTAGATGTTGTTTTGGTTATAGTCCTGGGATACAGTCTTAGTCCATTGTCTTGTTGCTTTTTCAAAAGAGAGTTCTCATGTATATCTCAACACTGTTGATGGTCCTTTTCACTGGAGATTTTCATAGTCAACATTATGTTTAATTCTGAAAAAAAACCCTGAACTGTTTTGGGTTTACAGCTGGTGGAATATATCATATCTGAAGATTTAATAAAAGGAAGGCGTCTAAAGGCATTTTTATTTCAGAAGGCAGAGAAAGCTACTAGGGGGAGGCTGTTCTAGATTAGATTTTGACAAATAGGGAGGAACTGGTTGAGAATTTGAAAGTGGAAGGTAGCTTGGGTGAAAGTGATCATGAAATGATAGAGTTCATGATTCTAAGGAATGTTAGGAGGGAGAACAGCAAAATAAAGACAATGGATTTCAAGAAGGCAGACTTTAGCAAACTCAGGGAGTTGGTAAGTAAGATCCCATGGCAAGCAAGTCTAAGGGGAAAAACAATTGAAGACAGTTGGCAGTTTTTCAAAGAGACATTATTAAGGGCACAAGAGCAAACTATCCTTCTCATAAACACACTAGGGAAATGCAACTTAGATAGGGTTACTATAAGGTGGGTGCATAACCGGTTGGAAAACTGTTCCCAGAGAGGAGTTATAAGTGGTTCACAGTCATTCTGGAAGGGCATAACGAGTAGGGTCCTGCAGGGATCAGTTCTGGGTCCAGCTCTGTTCAATACCTTCATCAGTGATTTAGATAATGGCATAGAGAGTACATTTATAAAGTTTGTGGATGAAACCAAGCTGGGAGGGGTTGCAAGTGCTTTGGAGAATAGGATTATAATTCAAAATGATCTGGACAATCTGAAGAAATGGTTGGAAGTAAATAGGATGAAATTCAATAAGGACAAATGCAAAGTACTCCGTTAGGAAGAAACAATCAGTTGCACACATACAAAATGGGAAATGACTGCGGAAAGGGGTCTGGGAGCCATAGTGGACCACAAGCTAAATATGAGTCAACAGTGTAACCCTATTGCAAAAAAAGCAAACAGCATTCTGGGACGTATTAGTAAGAGTGTACAAGCAAGACATGAGAAGTAATTCTTCCGCTCTACTCCATTTATGGTTAAGCACTGGAATAAATTGCCTAGGGAAGTTGTGGAATCTCCATCATTGGAGATTTTTAAAAGCGAGTTAGACAAACACCTGTCAGGGATGGTCTAGATCAGTGCTACTCAAAGTGGTGGTCAGCGGACCTGTGCCGGACCACGAGCCATCGGCTGCCGGTCTGCGCGCACATTGGAAAAAAAAATGCCGGTCCCCCACATCAGATAGCTTGAAAAGCACGGGTCTAGATGAGTGCAAGGGACTGGACTAGATGAACTCTCGAGGTCCCTTCCAGTCCTGTGATTCTAAAGCCACAAAAACCATAAAATGTTCTAGATATTTATTCAGTTTTTGCTTTCCTCGTTGAGACTGTAACTTGTATGGATCCTTCTAGCTGTATGTATTCATTCCACGGGGACCTGTGTGCTCCCTTCAACCTTTTCTGCCACTGCTCAGATTAGATTAAGAACCATGTTGTAAGGTTTTTCAGCTTCTGCTTTATGTTGGGGTTGTCTGCAGCCCCCTGTTCTGCAGGATGCATGATCAAGGTCTAGCTACTAAACAACCAGCACTAAAAACACCTTAAAATGAAGCTCATCTTCTTTTTTGTCATGTAACTGCATAAATACGCAAACAGATTTTCTTCATATTTTTTCCATAAACTTTCATTCTCGACTGAGATCTACGTAAACTTTAACAGCAGAGTTACAAATCTGTGGAAAAGCAGGTTTTTATTAATGAAATGGCTGAAGGTGTGGTGCAAATGATGCTGCAACATTTTGTATTGTGAAAAATAAAAACAAGTAATAGAAGACAATTTACCACTACTATTTTGTTGACTTAAGAACTACATTTTGCAGAGTTGTGTTTTGAATTTTTGATGAAGTTCATTATTTGTCATTCCTGCTTAGTAATCACTAAATCCTAAAACAATAATCTGAAAATGTGTAGGGTTTATTGTTGTTGTTGAAAATAGTACAGTGATTGTTAATTTCTTAACTACAGATGGTGTTCTCTCCTCGTTAAACCACACATATCCTGTACTGGCAATAGAACCTGTCTCAACATCTGTCTATAAGGAACAGAATTATGGGCTCTCACACCTATCTTCTCAAGGAGGTATGTGAACTGCTCTCCAAAGGATCAATAAATCTGATATTTTCTTTAAGTAAATATCTGTTATACTAGGCATTTTACAAGGGTATTAATCCCTAATCCTAGCCAAATTCCAATTCATAGCTGTCTTCTGCCTTCTTAAAGTCCTCTGTATTCCATTTGGATACAGCATTATTCTTCATGTTCTGCCCTAAACTATTATGGATTGCTAGTGTATGCACTTTAGCCACAAATGTGAGTGCATTTCTATCATGCTCCCTATATGCAGGGCAGTATTGTATCTTCCCATGGTAAAATGCACAAGATGGGGAAAGATGGCCCAAGAAACTCCATAAGGTAAATCTTATGGCGTTTCTACCAAATATTCTCCCTTAGGTAAGAGGTGAGACAATCTGAATCTGTGGAAAGGTTTGTTTCTGATACCACATGCAATGTGCCACTGATCCCGGCATCTCTTTCTGTACCTGTCCCCTAAATTGCCTAATGACCCACCTCCCCTAGAAACACTGCTACCTCAGGAAACATGCTACTTTTGGTGCTGCCCCAAGCTCCACCAGGGTGTGTAGTAGAAGACATAGGTGGACTAAATGCAAATTATTATTCTAAAATAATAACAGGAGTCCAGAGAAGAGCATCTGCACAGTCCAGCTGTTATCTAATTTGGCCTAGTCCCAATTCTCGTTCTGCCCCCAAATCCCTGCAGAACCCAAACGTGTAGAGAGGTGCAGAAGGGCAGCTTGGACCTGGTGGTGAAAGAGAGAGTATCCAGATTGGCTCCGCTTCTTTCCTTTAATAGGATTAGGGCACTTTCCTCTCTGTTATGCAGCACACAGAAGAGCCGCATAGGCTCATAGTTAATATAGCAGTTTGGTAAATATTTAAACACTTTGGTATCATTCAGGATGAAGGTACTATATAAATGTAAGTTGTTATTGATACTGTATTATTATACTTTTCCCCCCATAGAAATGTCAGGCCTGTCATTCCAGATAGCTTCAATGGATGAAAATGGGACTCTCAATCTGTGGGTGAGTAAATAAATATGTATGAAAAGCAGGAATATTGCACTTTTGAAATGAGAAATTTTTTCTTTAAAAATGCAGCATCCTTCGCATTTCCAAGATTTCAGGTAAGAGTTTCTTTTGAAAATTGTGGCAACATTAGCCATTTTATTGTCATACTTCCAGAAGTGCTATGACTTGGCTCCCTAAACACCACAAAGTTCCAATTAGGCAGAACTATGTGGTCAAATCAATCAGCAGTGCTGCCTTATGGGAACGTTGCTCACATTTATCTGTTTCTTGGGAAATCTCTGTTGAAGCACATTTGTCTACCCGCTTCATTCACTTTAGATCACTATGGGTGTGACAGTCAGTCACTGAAACTGAGGTGGGAAGCCACACTCATAACATGTTGGAGGCATCTTCAATCTTTTCGAAAATATTTTTCACACAAAGAATAGCCAAGGTGTGGTAAAGAATTGATTACCTAGTCAGAAAATATTATAGGCAGGTTAGTAACCCCACTTTGTGGATGATACGTATATTTGTCTTTCTGTTATCTTCTAATTAATGTGCTCTCTTTCTTGTCAATTTTTAAGCCTAATTCTGATAAACTAGAAATATTTCTACTTTATCCTAAGTATCAGCCTAATCCTATTGTTTGCTAGTTCCTGTTGTTGCAATCAGATTAATTTTGGGAAACAGGTGGATTAATAAGGGGACATACAGCGTTTCATCTCCGTATAACCAATTCAAACCCAGCAAAGCTCCTACTAATTTCATGGGGAACAGGATTGGGCCCAACAAGAGGAAAAAATATATAGGGCTAAATTATCTGCTACATCCAGTTTACCTTGGGCACAGCATGGGATTGAGGGGTAGGGTAGGGGCCATCCCTGATTCTCTGCCCACACATACCAGCTATAGGCCAGAGCAGCCCAAGGACTGCTCTGACTTGTCCAGCTGACAACTGTCTCCATCTATCAGCTGAGAATTATTGGAACATATCACGCTCCAGCGTCTCTTCCTCCTTGTCCTGACATGCTCCCTGTGCCAAGGTCTCTGGGGTGCATAGTATAGGAACTGGCTCTGCTAGCTACCTTCCCAGTGGTGACTGCCTCACACCAGGGAATCCCCAGAAGAGGACTTGAAGCCTCTCTTCTACCCTCCATTTTTCTGTATGAGCAGTGCAGGGCAGAAAATCTGCATAGTGTCATTGTAATGTTAGGCTCAGTTCTGATATAGCTACTGTAACGCAGCCTGCAGTGACTCAAGTGCATGAATGCCAACCTCAGTACAGACTATTAAAATCCAGGGCACAAACCCCAAATTGGTTGTGAGATCTATACTTAGAACCAATTATCAAATGTAAACTCTTGAGGCACTATAACAGCCTTAACATAGAGTCATAGACAGTCCCCTTGGTACTCGGGTCTGTCTTACTAATAAGGTGAGCTTACCTTTCTGACAGATGATCCCTTCTACAAAGAATCACAGCAATATTCAGATTTTTCTCCCAGTCCCAAAGGACCAGTCACTTTCCCCAGGTCACTTGCACCTTACATCTCAGACCAAAGACCATACTATATAAAGATGTATTAAATAGCAAAAGGAAACAAGGGAGTTATTTACAAGGTTAAAACAGGTAAACATATATACATGAGTTACAATCTTAAGTTTCAAAAGGTAATAGAAGCGTCTACAATCAGCAAGCTCCTTATGTCCTTTAGAGCTAACCCAGACTAAGCAGCTGAGGGTCTCTTGCTTATCCCAAGAAACACTTCCCCTCCCGTCCCCTCTCCCCAAGTCCAAACAGCATAGAAGTATCTTGTTCCTTTTGTTCGGGGTTTTTTAATCCCCTTCCTGCCAAGTGCTCTGAGCTGCAAATTGAGTTGATGCAAGGAATCAGCTTGCATAATTCATCTTCATGGGCAGGGTGGGAGAGAGCAGAACAACAAATGTTTTTTGTCCTCTTTAACATCCCACAATAGTCTGTCTGATACTGATGGACCTTTCCTGTTGGAAAGGATTTAACACCTTCTGTTGAAGAGCAGCCCTTCGCACTAATTAATGTCTCTCCCACGTCTGGTGATTTACACAGTCACAGATGCTCACAATACAACCTCTCAACTATTGGCTTACAGTATGGAATACAGATGTTATAAGTGAGATGAATGCATGCAGCAATTCACAAGTATTCAATAAAGTCTAAACATGTTCTTATAGTTCTATTACCTATACTAAGCCAGACTGATTCCAGTTACATATTTGACAGTGTTCAATTGAGACATAGGGACTTTCGCACGAGTTAGTACTAGGTCGACCAGCCTCAAGGATGCTCACATAGAGCAGTGACAGGGAACCTAGAATGTCAGTGTAGGTTTTGTTAATATTCAATATTTGCTTATTTTGAATCATTGTCCTTTTTTAGGTAGCAGTTGAATTACAAAAAGTGGATTTGGCTGGTTCACAAAGTGATTTAGGTAAGTACAGTACATGAGAGGAACAATTAATAAAGCAATCCATTTTTGAGTGGAAGGGAGAAAGAGGTCATTGGGAGGGCAGTGCAGTCAGTGAGGGAACACTCCGGGAATTTGTAGGAAGATGACAGTGCAACTGCCATTTTGCATTTATGGAGAATCTGATCTGAATTTGGGTCTATATATTGTGTTTTGGGAGCTTTCTCATCACTGCTATCGGAATATCCCCTTACTGCTCTACCAGCTCTTCCCTTCAGGGGCACCTCATTTTTTACACCTTTCACAAGCTCTCTGGCAGTTCTTCCTTCATCATCACTGGAATAGATACCCTTATCAATACACCCATGCTGTCTTTAGCTTTAGTCAAAGTTGTAACTTCCCTTCCAAAGCAGCCCCCATTTGCATCCTTATAACTGTCTCAAAAACTCTCCTTTTGGGCTGTAACTTACCATATTTGGTTTCAGAACAAAGATCACATTTTCCTCCCAGAATTGAATGAGATACATGCAGCCATTTTCAGGTTATCTGAAAATACACTTTCTTCACTTCGAACAAATTAGGACTTATGTTTGTCGATAGCTTTAAAAAGGCTGAATTTTTAAAACTGCATCATTCAAATGTCTCTTGTACTCAGTAAGGACTAATCATCAAACTAATCAACCTGTTTCAAAACACCACATTTAAAAATAAATTTATAACCTTTATAATAATAAAACTGTGCGTCTGCACATCTGCAGTAAAAACGTGGATGAAATTTTTAGTTTCTTAAGCTCCTGTAGCACTGCGGATCCGCGTAATTTGCTAAATCTGAATATTTTGTGTATCTGTAGATATGTGCAGTTTAAAAGCTATGGAGTTTTGTCAGACACACTTGTGCTAGTTCAGCACGCTGGCCCCAGCATTTATTTTCCCTCTTCAGAATGTTCCTTTACAATAAGAAAAATTCAGTTGCCGGTACAGTTCTCTTTTTGAATTAATATAGTATGGTAGCAGTGTTCTTGGTAATATTATTACACGTTATCTTTTTACTGTGTACGGTGTATTTTATTACCGGGGGTCCCAATGATATCAATGTGTCATTTCTATTATTAGTCTTTGTATAGTAATATTATGCGATAGTGCATATTATCAAAGAGAGAAAACCTGTAGAACTAATACAGATGGTAATTCAGTTGAAGTTCTAGAGGTTATAATTTTAGAATTAAAATGTCCATTTCTCCCTTTTCCCTTCTTCCTCCCACTTCCAACAATAATTACAACTTTTTAGGATTTGAATTCTATAGCCAATAATTTTTCTAAACAACACATTTTAGCTTGTCTCATCTTTAAGGACAGTGTTTTAACTGTGAATTTCCCTGTATTTATTAATTGGGATCTTAATTCTATTTTAACATAGTTATTTTTATACGTTCTATTTAATTAAACAATGATATGTGATTCTTGATATTTTATTGACATTTGAGTCCCTGGTTTAAAGAATAATTATTTATCATTTCAGGTTTAATTCCTGGGGGGAAAGTAAAGTTAGTACATAGCTCTACTGTTCAGTTGAATAGCAGGTAAGAAAACACTATTTATCCATTAAATTGTGTATTTATAATTCATTGAGATAATTCTCCCCTAGAACTGGGCATATTATTGTTATCTAATATATATTGATCAGGATTTTCAATAGTTCATTACTGTTGAAAATATACACTTTTGCCAGACATGTCCATTAACATGTTAAATTTGGGAGACCTTCCAGTTTAAAATTTTTACATTCTGCCTCTTCCTGTGCATAGACAGATGAATGTGGCCCAGTGTTTCAAACAAATATTTAACACTCAGAACCAACAACATCTTCTAGTTATTGTTGTAGTCACAGGATGCAGTATATACTTGCATTGATTTGGGAGAACAGGTCCTGGTTATTTATATTATCTTTTTCATTTGCATTTCCCCAGCCTTTTCCCAAAAGATAACCTATGCCTGAGGACACCTCAAACACTGAATATTAAGTTTCTCCCTTCTAATCCTAATCATTTCATTGTTGGAACAGACATTGTGAGTAACGTTCTAAATTTCATTGCATTGTTCTCATCTCTCCTATTACTGTAATTATAAAAGCTATCTATTTTCTTTGGAATTATATGGGCACTATATATGTAAATATTTACTGTTGGATATTATTAAAAATAGTTTTATTCTAATTAGTACTGATCTTTAAGTGCAGCAGCTCGCTGTAAATTGCTATACATAGGTTTTTATTTAATATAAATGCTGATGATACAGATGATTTGTTTTTGTTTTGTTTATTTTATTAACAGGGTGTGGTAAGTCATGGTGCAAGACATGATTTAAGAGTACCTCCAAAGCTGTTCAAACCCCAGCAGGGTGGACCAAGACCAATAAGAGCTAATGCAGTTGATTTCTCCCCTTTTGGAAAGCCAATATTTTTGGTATGGAAGGCTTTTTCCTAACGTTAGTTTAATTTCAAATCATTTGGGGTGGGGGATTTCTAAGAGTTCTAACTCAACACATGTAATAACACTCAATTTACATTCCCAATTCAGAACCCTCTTGAGAGGTGGCAAACAAGTATTGTATATTAGTGATTGAACTCATCATATGCTGAGAGATGAAGCAGCTGGCTTGCAGAAACAGACTGACAATCCCAGTACAGCTGATTATCCTTTGAATGTATTGCCCACTCTCATTACAATGAGGACCATTTTTAGCTTGTAGTTGTATCATGAACTAGGTAACCCGTAACTCTTATCTTACTCTTATCTTATCCCATACCTCAGTCTGGGTTGTTTTCCTTTTGTAGATAGCATGGACACACGCACAAAAATTATCTGTCTCTCTTGTACAAGCTTACTGAACACTAGTTGAAAATGATTACAATAGGATTTAATTTCTATTTATCCAGATACTTAGTTATGTTTGAACTATTCTATGATAATGTCATATCTGCCCCAATTTACATCACTTCAGTGGGATTGCACAGATTGTAAATCAGGCTGATGTTTGGCCAGCAAACATACACATTCTGTACTGCCTCTACCCAGAACCAGAACTGACGTTCTTACTCTGTGGTATCTTCCACCTTTTTCTGGGATAAATTTGGTCAGATTCAGACTGTATTATCCAAATCTATAAATATAGAGTAATTTTGGATGAAAGCAAATGCAAAATGAAGCCTGCTTTAATTTTAGCCCATTTAGCTCATTGTGGTACTGGAAGTACTATGTGATCTTTAGCCTGTAACTTGTTGGATGGACCTGTGGCTAGTAAAAGCACATATAGGAGTGGGGAGAAAAAGGGGTTGGATCTTTATTGGGAGATATTAATATTACTTCCATAAAAACGCAGTTAATCCTTTTTTTTTTAGAAACCATTTCATGGACAATTACCATTCATACCTAACCTTCCTTGTTTGGCAAAGATTATTGTGGCCGTTGTGGCAAAGCAGCTGGAGTCGTTTGACTTTCTTCACACCGTTCAGACCAACATTAGGCTTGTATGTGGTCTGAGGACTATGCTGGACGCACTGGTCCATCTCATAAGAGTGGACAAGGATGGACACGCTGATTCTTTTTGATTTGTCAGTAACTTTAAATATACTGACCTGAGGTTCTCATGGACACTAGCAAGAACAGAGTTATATTTTATGATACCTGTTTCTCCCTGTTGGAGAAAACCCACAGTGAGAATCATCTGCTCTAAGGGCTTTATCCTCCAGAATACTGCACATTTCTATTCTTTCTCCCCTCTTCTACAATGTGTATGTGAGGAAATGAGGAAGATAGTAGATGGCTTGGGAGCATCAGACCTTATGAACCCAATTCATGCACACCTTCAGTAATGAGACAGATATCCCTCTCATCACTTCCTTCAGATACTTTGATCTATCCATCAGCATTACCATTGTCTTGTCTAGAATAAGCTTTAGCCAATTTGCTATAATCCAGACAACTAAGAAAGTGAAGGCATCAAATTACTCATGTTTAATGAAAGCAACAGAGCTGAATGTCACCCACGTATTTATGGTAAGACAGTCAGAGAAATCAATGGCCAAGCTCCTGTTGACTTCAGTGGTGCAGGATCAAGGCCTTAGTGAGATCTACAATCTGGGGGTCCATTTGAATCCTTGGCTACTCCTGTGGCTTAGTAGAAGTAGCCAGGAGAGTTATTTTGTCTGTATCTCTCTAGTAGGTTGCAGATTTTCCTATTGATGTAGATTTCATCCCAGTTAGTCTTTGTGACCTCCAGATTTGAGTTATTGCAGTATGCTTTGTATGGGGTTACCACTGAAACTTGAAACCATACCAAAAATTAAAAATTGGGAAATTCCTGATATCCACACACTGAAGTATAATAGTGACGCATAAATCAGATAACTGTGCTTTTATTAAAAAAGGAGTACTTGTGGCACCTTACAGACTAACAAATTTATTTGAAAATAAGCTTTCGTGAGCTACAGCTCACTTCATCGGATGCATGCAGTGGAAAATACAGTGGGGAGATTTTATATACACAGAGAACATGAAACAATGGGTGTTCGCCGACTGGTTTTTGAATGTTATAATTCTTGACGTCTGATTTGTGTCCATTTATTCTTTTACGTAGAGACTGTCCGGTTTGGCCAATGTATCTGGCAGAGGGGCATTGGTGGCGCATGATGGCATATATCACATTGGTAGATATATATATTGTGACATATGCCATCATGCGCCAGCAATGCCCCTCTGCCAGGTACATTGGCCAAACCGGACAGTCTCTACGTAAAAGAATAAATGGACACAAATCAGACGTCAAGAATTATAACATTCAAAAACCAGTCGGAGAACACTTCAGCCACTCTAGTCACTCGATTACAGACCTAAAAGTTGCAATTCTTGAACCAAAAAAACTTCAAGAACAGACTCCAACGAGAGACTGCTGAATTGGAATTAATTTGCAAACTGGACACCGTTACATTAGGCTTGAATAAAGACTGGGAGTGGATGTGTCATTACACAAAGTGAAACCATTTCCCCATGTTTATTTTCCCCCCGCCACTGTTCCTCACATGTTCTTGTCAACTGCTGGAAATGGCCCACCTTGATTATCACTACAAAAGGTTTTTTTTCTCTTCTGCTGGTAATAGCTCACCTTACCTGATCACTCTCATTACAGTGTGTATGGTAACACCCATTGTTTCATGTTCTCTGTGTATATAAAATCTCCCCACTGTATTTTCCACTGCATGCATCCGATGAAGTGAGCTGTAGCTCACGTAAACTTATGCTCAAATAACTTTGTTGTCTCTAAGGCGCCACAAGTACTCCTTTTCTTTTTGCAGATACAGACTAACACGGCTGCTACTCTGAAACCTGTGCTTTTATTGTAAAGACCAAAGCCAAATACAGTATAGCTGAATAACATAACTGATCTTTTCATCAATAGGTTTGTAACTTTAATTTTAATTAGTTTGTTTCTTTCCCAGATAAGATTTTTCTTTGTGTTGCTGTACAGGTTGGCTGTTCAGATGGAAGTATTAGATTGCACCAAATGACTTCAGAGCATCCCCTCATACAGTGGAATGACAGCACAAATGGCCAGCCAGTTATTGCCCTCCAGTGGGCTCTTACAAGACCTGCTGTGTTTTTTGTCCTGGATGCATCATCTTGTGTTTACATTTGGGATCTACTGGAAAACGACTTGTGTCCTGTAGCCAAACAAATTATCCAATCAGATAAGTAAGTAAATTAAATGACTTTTGCTTTTTCTTGCTGTTAGAAGATGGCAACATTGCACTGAATCTGCCTTTTTGTTAGTTTTTTTTTTTTTGCTTAACTTTACACCTCCATTAGAGCATGAATTTGTGATTGCTGTCAGCAAGAAACTTGCATTATGCCTGATTTTTATTTACACAAACATTTTTTTTACCTGTTCTGGCAGTGTAAAGAGGCCTTACAGTGAGCGACTCCTTACAGTGGAGTGACCACTCCAAGGTCCTTTAACACTGTCAGAGAAGAGTAAAATGTTCTTAGTGTAAATCACAACAAAGCACAATGTCATCTGTGGGAGTTCTGTGCATGGAGCCGCTGCAGCATCAAGCTGTTATAGATGGTCAAATTCTGTTCCCATTTAAGTCAACTGGATTACTCATATGCTTAAAATTAAGCTTATGCTTAAATGTTTTGCTGACTCAGGTCCAGAACAGTCAGCAGGATCAATCCCCAAGATGACAGGGAAAATATGAAGAGTTGAAGAGAGGGATACTATTAAAATGCATACATATATATATGCTTAAAATATATATAGAAATAAATTATGATTATTTTTCCTGAGTGGGAACAGGAAACTTTTATTTCTCTGTCCTTACTTTTAAATATTTACTTTGTACAGAGTAACCCAGCCTGATAAGAATCTGGCTAGGATCGCTGGCTCATGTAAGATTTTGGGGAAAATCAGTATAAAATAAACATAATTTTTAAAAGCTGCTACAATTATTTTTTAAGTTTTGTACAATAATAGCTATTTTACTTGAACTAATGTTTAAAGCATGATTAGACATTTGATCACATGGAGGCTGTGTACCAAGATAAAAATTTCCCCCTCAAATATATGTATGTGAATTATTGCAGCTGATTGGTCATTTTCTTGTTGCTTGTCATAGCATAATATGTTTCTCTATATTTCCATTTCTGGCATTTTACCTGTTTTTTGGCAGATAATTCAGTTAATTATAATTTCCTATTAGCAAGCTTTTGAAGTGCTCAGTACACATTGGGGGTTGATAAACAGGTACACATTGGGGGTTTCCATTTTCATTCATTTTGTCTCCATTTAAAAAACACCTCCTCTTTTGCTTTCAGGGTTATGACTATGGTTGTATTGGGTGAACCGGAAAAAACAAATGGTCTGTTGGGGATCGCATTGGCCAAACAATCTGGAATAATTGACATTCAGTATGTAAAGAAGAGGTGGGCATTACCTCAGTCAGAAGAGTCAGAAAAACTACTGTTGCTCTTGCAACAATCCTTATAAAGCAGAGAAATGGTCTTTTTCTGCGTGTACAAATATGGCTGGCTATATTTAGAATTTTTCATTTGATTACTGTAGTTAAAATTTATTATTTAAGAGCTTTTGCATTTGTATATATATTGTATATATTTTACAAGAATGTCAATACAGTATTTCAACAGAAGATACAATATTTTTGTTAATTATAAAAATGACAGAACAAAGCTTGGTAATATTGTACCTGAAGGAAGATAAATTGTGGATTTAAATGTAAATATATTTTACTGAAAAGTATCTATAAATGTTCACAATTCCAGATTGTGAATATTTATAGATACTTTTCAGTAAAAAAGTGAAATCATATTCCTATAAAATGTGATATGCTGCTTCTCAATGTTGCGCTTTGAAGCAAACTATATCCTATGTGTAAAGCTAAGTGTATGCTTTTCTATAACATAAAAGGCTGTAACCATGTTCAGGTTACCTTTGGAACTTTCTCAGCGTCTCCACAGCTGTCATTTGTGCATAGGCTAGATCATATCCCAATTATAAATACTTGTGTAAAGACCAGAAAACCACACAGGGTTACCTTTGTTGAGTGTCCTCTGCATTCTCTCATTCTGGATGGGGTTTGTCCTTAGCAGAAGAAATGAGGCATCCTTCCCTCAAACCCTGTGGAACCCCAATATCTGCTGGGTTTGCAAGATTATCCACAAGGAGGCCCTGTGCCTCTGCACTGATTCTGGGCATCCTTCATCTCTGTTCATACTCCCTGCCAGCGTGACTTTGTCAGGGACTCCTCAAGTGGCATGGGACCTTTGGATCCCTTGTTATAGATGTCCCAGCATGCATGGGGCTCTGCAGAAGAACTAATTCAGCCGCAGGTTGTATTAACTTGCCTATGGAATGTCTTCTGGGAGATATGGCCCTCCCCCAATCCGTCCCCTCTCATTCCCACCTCCTCCTTATTGGTGGATCCTTACGTCTGCATTGAGCCCTCCAAGAGATCCAGAATGGGGAGACTGCAACCATGGAGACATGGGGATTAAACGAGATGACCCTTGTGGTCCCTTCTAGTCCTTTCATTCTATGTCCATTTACACCAACTTAGAATCCTTTATACATCACTAAGTAGGTCTGAGGGAGTCAGAGAGTAAAATAATCTGATTTAAACTATCTCATCCATCTCTTCTGACTTTGACCCTAAGAATTTCCAAAAATAATTGCTAGTCATTAAATAGGTCCCTTAGCTAAGAGCCTCACATGCATATGCTTAGGACGTGCTGACTTTGTTTTCTGGTTTTTCCAAACTTTGCAAATAATCTGCTTATTCCATTTACAAAAAATCCAAATGTTCTTTGGACTAATGGAATATTCAAGGTTTTCCATCGTAAACTAAATGATATTTACCTGTTTATTACTGCATTTAAATAATTATAAAATAATTACCAAATTCTCTATGTAGAGAGGAGGATAGATTTGTCTTTAATAGCTGTTTTTATTGTCCTATTCTAATTTTGGGCTGGAGTTGCTGAACCTTTGGGGTGAGACTCGCTGTGGAAACCTTGAACGCAAAAGTAATATGTTTGGAAAAGTTATAAGCTACTGAAAAAATGAGGTTCGGATGGAAATTGTACCTCACTGTTGCTCAGAACTAATTGTCCCTACTTTTAAAATAATAGTAACACCTAGTCCTTATATAATGCTTTTCATCAGTAGATCTCAAAGCACTTAACAATATTTAATGTATTATCCTCATAACACCACTGTGAAGTAGGGAAGTGCTTTTATCTCCATTTTTACAGATGGAAAACTGAGGCACAAAGAGGCAAAGTGACTTGCCCAAGGTCATGCAGGATAGCTGTGGCAGAGCAGAGAATTGAACGCTGGTCTCTCAAGTCCTAGGCGAGTGCCCTAACCACTTATCTTATCTAATAGTAAGAATCCAGTACAGATTTTTAGTGTCTCCTTCTAACAGAGGCTGAAAAAGTTTTTAGATTCTAACTCATTTTTTATGGTTCGCAAGAGTGAAAAAAAAAGTGTTTACAATATCTTGTCACTTTAAATGAGTAACTCAGACTGGCCACGGGGTGGTGCCAAACCCTCATCAGTAAAAATGGGTATAAATGATACACAGTGGTATGAGAACAGATTTGTTTCTAGGCATCTAGATTTAATTAAATGTTTCACTTTCCTTGAAAATAGCAGCTGAAACCCAGAAAGACTGAAGAAATGCTGGAGTGCCATACTCATTAGAAAAATCATTGACACTTTGGTTCCCTGGTCAGTCACCTGTTCTCATCTGTTCTCATTTCCCACAATGGGGAAATTGGAAACCACAAGGTTTTCTTCTCTCCTGATCCACCCCTGGATTTCTCTCTACCATTTGAAAACAAAAATTGCATTAACAATATACGTGTTTCTGAGAAAAATGACATTAAAATGACATTCCTGATACCTGTGAGTACAAACAGTGGTGAGGATCAAGAAATAGTTTATTTGCACTCTTGTTTGGATAGGGCCTTCTTGTAAACCTAACTGTCATGGTTGAAGCATGCAGCTCCACCTGTGGCACTTTGAAAGTTCTGACATTTTTGGAAGCAATCTTGAGAGTCTGAGAAATCCTGCAAAATCCCAAGTTTCGGCCAAAAATCTGATGTTGGACAGGTACGTCTGTCCTGCTAGATACAGTAGCTCTGAAGATCAGTGACTGAAATCTTTTAACATCACCTTTCTCTAGTTTCAGGAATCAGGACAAAGAACAAATGATAGATGCTCCTTGTCTTGAGGTAGGAAACCATGACTTTCGAGTTGCAAGGCAAAAGAAATCACCTAAAGCCAAATTTTTCTACTGTAGGTGCCTAAATTCATATTTAAGCGCCTAAATAGAAACACCCTGATTTTTAGAGGAGCTGAACACTTTAATCCCTCAGTAACTTCTCCTACACCTGAGATCCCCCCTGGCCACTGCAAAACTACCACGTTTAAGCTTATTTGTGAAAAAATTGCCGTGGCTCGACAGTATTACGTGATTATTTTTCCCCCATGTATGAACAGAATAATACATGTTAGGAAAACTGGGTATTAAGGTGTGTAGATACCAACACTGCCAACCATTGTTGTTAACATCAAGCAAGAAGAAAAATGCATCACCACCATATTTCACAAATGTCCTTACTCTGTGGTGTTTAAAACTCTATTACGGTCATATTGCTCCTTATTTCTATTGTGGTAGTGCCCAACCACGACAGCAAGGGTCAGGGGCACAAAGTGCTGTACAAACGTGTTGCAGAACGTGATCCCTGCCACAAAGAGTTTACATTCTAAGGCCTTGATCCTGCACCAGTGCAATCACTGGAAGTTTGGCCATTGGCTTCACTGGCAGCAGGGGCAGCCCTTATTGTAAGATAATAAAAAGTGAATTTGGGAAGCTGAGGGTAATAGTGACAAAATCACGTTGTGATGTATGCCAGTTATGTCACAACTGGATTATTCTGAAAAATAAAACTATCACAATCTCCACTGGCCCTCTCTTTAGTCATTATCAGTTGATGACTCCCAGTAAACATATCAGTAGAACAAGGTCTTGAGAAGGGATATGAACAGAAGAGCATGAAGTATCTTAATGGTCTAATTCAGGGAGGGGTGTTCCATGCATAAGAACCTGCCATGCTATAGCAAACCAAAGGTCAATCTAATCCACCATCATGCTTCCAATGATTGTCAAAGGAGTTTTGTCATGGGCATCAGTGGAGCCAGGAGCTCACCCAGGATGTTCTAGAGGAAAGCAACAGTGCACCTGGCCATCTGTGAAATGCTGTATCTTGAGGGAAAGACTCCTTACCCCTTTCATTCTTTAATCAGATATTTCATGTCTCTTCTTATTTTTACTTGCTCCTTTAACAGATCTTGTGTACATATGGTCTTTACTCAAAAGCTAAAAATTGCTATTGTGCAACCTTTAAAACAGCCCAAGATGTATATTATTATATGTATGTTATTAATTTCACACTTGGGGAATTTTGTATCTTATTTTATATACGATTAATATCCTCTGTGATTAAAATAAATAAATTGCTTCATCTTTACTTAGTAGAAAACTATCATTTAAAAATGGTATCAAAGTCTGAACGCTATTCATCCATGTAAAACTTGCATAAAATGTTACATTCTACTTTCAAACCAGCAACTCCCAGCCAGCATATATGAAAATAAAAATATGCTAAATTGCCACAGATAGAGACAGAATTTACATTTTTGGACAGGGCCTCTGCTTTTATTTTTCTCGCTGAGAACACACTTAAAAGGCTCTCTGTATAACATAAACATTGATATTATTTCCACTGTATTATCTCATCCTAGAGATGGGAAACTGAAAGGGAGTTTTCAGAAGCTGGGAAAATAAGCTGATAAGAGGAAGAATAACTCTAAAATCATTCCAGATCTCTGGATGGTTCATGGCAGGTTTCTGAAAAATAGTTTGGAAACAGTTTTGTCAATTTATCATACTGTTTTTGGAGAAAGGATTGGGAGAACAAGAAAAGAATGGTACTCTCATTTTTATGTTGGAATAGAATACTGGGGTAAAGGTGACCCTCCTACCCTACTGTAAACTGCGTTTTCAGTGTAATTTATACATAGTTACTTCCAATATATATGTTTTAAATGGATTTTAAGTCTTTATGTAAAGTGCTAATTAGTAACTATCATAAAGATAAAACATGTAAAGATAAAACATGTTTAAAATTGTAGTGTTTTGTCTCTTCTGTAGCAATGAAGTAATTGTCTACTAATTAGCTAGTATCTGTTTATCAGAATAACTGTATTTAACATTTCTTTCTGAAGACTAATGATCTCTTTTTTGAGATGGGTCAAAAAGCAGAGTTTGTATCCAAGTTAGGTTTAGGGACTGGCTGAAATGTGGTCCTTTGACGTTGATTGAGGAAAAATTGTTCAAATCTGGAGCGGGACTAGGCTAGGGTTTATGTTAGAATATGGCCCTTAGTGATTATATTGCGTGCAATGGCATACTTTTTGGGGGAGATTATGAAAATACTGCAGTTGGGAGCAGTGAAGTAGCTTGTGTGCATACACATTTCTGATTGCTCGATCCACTCCTGCATTAGGCACATTGAAACATTATGCATAAACCAATTTGTTTTTTATTGGCCTTTGTGGGCATACCCAACTCAAGACATGGACCAGAACAACCCCATTTATAGCCCATTTTGAAAAAACAAGTATTTCCCCTTGTACCACTGGTTTCTGAAGTGTGCAGAGATGACACAGACACAGCAATGAGCATTCTGTCCCCAACTTCCGAATGTAGGCATTTTAGTAGGCTCTTAATTTAGGATGCAGGTGCACAGGTGCTGATTTTATACATTAAGCGGTGGTTTAGGGGACCTCAGTGTAACATTTGTGTGCCCTGTTCAGGCACCTCTGTGTGAAAACTGAGCTGCATGTGAAGTTCAAATTGTTTCTTTCCCTTCATCGTGTTATGATGGGTGAAATAGCTCACGGGGGCCATTTAAATCTGGATACTTTTCCCATTTATGGTGGTTTATCAGTTTTTGGAGATCCCTGTGCCTCTCAACAGAGCGGCAGGTTTTTCTTTCTACCACTCATTCTCTTGTTGAATGTAATCCCAGAAGTTAGAGACGGAAGAGTGGAGGACTGCTCAAGGAAGGTAAGATGAATTTGCCCACCCTGTTCTGAGACAAGAAATATGAGCTCTACTTGTCACTGTAAATTGGCTCTGAGATCACCTTTACAATGTCACCAACCCCCTCTTGGGAAAGGAAAAAGAAAATGGTTATTAGGTAGTTTGTGTCTCTTAGTGTGGCATTGTTCCCTTTGCTACATTCTTCCATGTTTTGTATTATTTGGCATTCTTTACATAGTTACAACCAAAGTTGTGCTGTTCACACAGAATAATAATGATACTAATATCCCACAGGACGTTACTTATAGTAATGATAGTGACAATAAACACAAGCAAAAACCCCAAGTGTATAAATTATGGAAATTGTACTTCTGATTACCTTTTCAGAGAGCTGTGCCTGTGGGCAAGTGTCTACAAAAGCGCCGCAGTAATGAGAATAATCAAATAGTCCTTAAATAGATGCACAATATTAACTATTTGCTAAATAAATCAGGACAGAGTATTCATACACAAATACAGATGGGCTATGGCTGTGGGAGGGATGCTAGCTTGCCCAAGTTTTCCGTAAGCTTTCCCAGGCTGGGAATGGCAACCAATAGTGGGACACATACGATGCCTACCTTTTCTTCGTACTGCTAGCCTTCTTACCCACCCTGTAGTAGTAAGTAGGTGACATCTTTAGCTAATCAAATCACCTAGAATCTTGAACTATTTTAAGTGTTTTGATTGCTGGTACTGGAACGTGACGTTCTCTGTTTATCTTCAGAACAGGTACTGCATGGGCAGGGGCAATGCAAGATGCCAAACACCATCTTACCCATATATGATTGTAAATATACAAAGACATCTCAGTCCACAATGAAAACATCAGTACCTATCTCAGGGCCTGATGCAAACCTCACTGAAGTCAATGGAAGATTTTTCCATTATCTTCCATAGACTTGGGCATAGAACACAAATAGAAAATCATCTCTGCCTCAGCCCTTTGTTCCGATTCCCGCACTGTCTCTCACTTCCATAAACTATATTGTTTTTTTCTGGGCTAGCCAAGATGCATGCCTGGCTGATGCCAGCAATTTTAACTCACGTGGGATATAAAAGCACTCATTCCATTTTCAATCATTTAAGGCATTTTTGAACAGGAAAAAATTCCCATATTCGTGCTGAAGCAAATAATTTATAACCTAGTGAAAATACTCTAGATTCATTGAATTATACAAAATGAAATGTTAATCAGAGCACTCTTTTACACTCTGTGTAAAAGCAACTTCTAGCTGATGACAACAATGAACATCTGCCTTTTTGGCTCAGTCATCCAGGGTTCTGTGTATGGGTCATTAACGGCCCTCATTCTGAGGCTGCAGGCAGCGGTGTTCTTTTCTGGAGCTAGGAACCCAGCACGTGCCCATGAAGAAAAGTTGGTCTTATGGTTAGGTTAAGGCACTGGACTGTGGCCCAGATGATCTAGATTAAATTTCCAGATCTGCCACAGACTTCATGTGTGATCTTGGGCAAGTATTTCCTCTTAATGTCTCTGTACTTCAGTCCCGCATCTGTACATTGGGGATATTTCCTTTCACTCTTTTTGGCTGACTGATCTATTTAGATGGCAAACTCTTTGGACTAGGGGTCATCCTTTACTATGTCTATGTAGAGTGCCTAGCCTAGATCAGCTCCAGGGTCAACATTATATTTATGAAAGATCAAAGGGCCATGATCAGTGCTTTGAGGTGGATTCTAAGCCTTGTTCCATTTCCTGTGCACTTCTCAGTGAGCACAAAGGGCATGAAAACCATCTGCAATTCCGCTGCTGAGGATTCTCCAGCAGACGTGGCTGTGACATCACTGGCTCCTATACCTCCCTCCCTACAGCCCCTGGTACAAGAAGCATGTTGGCAGGTTATGGCAGGAGCAGATTGTGCTCTGGCTATCCCCAGCTGACATATGGCTTCCAGGGAATGGTTGCCAGATAGGACAGATTAGAGCAGGTCAGGGCAAACCTGGAGGAGAGAACTGTAACAGGTTATTGGTTTTTCCTTTTCACCTCTGCTGGGCTGCCCTTGGAGGCTGTATGAGGGATGGGAGCCATCCTTTGCTAGGAACTTCCCTTGGCTCAGGAGCCAGTCAAGCTCCTATCCTGCCCTCCCTGGGGTTTCCTTAGACCAGCAGGGAAACAGGGAACGGAGCAGCCAGAGATACTCTCTCCTGCTTTCCACACAATGTGGCTAAGCAGCTGTGGCAGGGAGGGGCAGGTGAAGAGGACTCCCAGGTCCCATCAGAGCTGCTTCAGGACTGCAGGGGAACTGTGGGACACAGTTGGGAAGGCATCTTCCTGCTCCTGCAGGGGACACATTTTCAATTCATAATGAGATACACATTTTCCTTTTAACACAAGGGCATTTTAGCGGTATCCGCAGGTTGGATACCAGTGAATCAGCACAATGGGGCCCAGATCTTGATTGGGGCCTTTAGATGTTAATACAATGCAAATAAATAACATTATATATCTGTTTGAGATTTTGGCTTCTCTAAGAGGGTGGGAAATTTTTTTAAGTGTGAGATAGAATTACCTGTCTCAGATCAAGCACATGTTTGTTTGATCTAGGGAAGGATTATGCAGAGGTAAAACGTACAATATATGACTTTTATAACACTGAGTGGCTTTTCTCTAGAGATGAAACCAGATATACACCTACATCTCCAATTTGACAGTGCATGCAGTGTCCATTAGAGAGTGTGAAAAAAGAGAAGCCTTATGGCATATGAGCCCCTGACACTTCAATACATTTAAAGACATCTGTTATTTTTGCACAGATGTGATTTGGTCTTTGTCCTACTTTTTCTTAGGAATATATGTACTGCCTCTATTTGCAAGCTTTGTTTTCTGGCCATGCAGTGACAATTTCCTGTCCAAGGGAATCATTGCAAAAAAGTTGCGCCTGTTTCACTGCTATGTGCAGAGATGAAGGAAGGAGGAGACACACATCAGGGCCCTAATTAAGCCCTAGGTGATTGCCACTTCCCACCACCCAATACAGATGTAATGAGGTTGAGTGGTGCCCGTACAAGAGAAATTAAAACGACTAATTATTCCTCAAAAATGGTTTTTATTGATTTTTCAGCTATGAAGGCAACACAGACAAAATAAGAAAAGAAAGATTAAAGACCAGCACTGAATAAGGATTAATATAAATGGCAAATTACACTGAAGACAAGCACAAGTACATGTAAAGCTATCACACACCAGTCACTTACCACTGGTTCTACACTACGGTATCGATACAACTAAAATCAAATCAGCTCGAGCAACCAGACTTCTTTACTCCATAATCTTACCCTACATTTGCCTGAAAATACGTTACCCTTCAGTCGGTCGTTTTTCCACACTGGCCAGGTACATACAGTCGAGAAGTGCACATCTCTTTGGTTCAGGGGGTGTGGATCAGATATCTCTTATGACCAACAGCACACTCTGGTTCTGTGTCTTCATAATTTTTTTCTGGTCTGTCGGCCGTGTTTTAAAACAGATTGACCAATCAGGGTGGACCACATTATTAATGCGGTTAGTGTGGTCACCTTAATCATATAATTGATGCATACTTATCTCCTTGTAGCCAATTGTCAGTTAATCATATAATTTAGGCCTATTTATCTCCTGTAGCCAATTGGGTCTTAAATGTGGTTAATGCGGGTTTGATAAGTACATAGGAGTCAGCACAAAATGTTATCTGGTTGCAGCGCATCCTGACCACAAGTTTAAACTTAATTTTGCAAGGCTTGCTTTTTGAAGCATCCAGAAGTTTGAGGCCTAACATTGCTAATACCTTTGTTCATTGCAAGCTTGACATTACTTTAATCACATCCCCTCCGAGGCCTAAACTTCTGGCTTAGCAAAAACAACATTTATTTGTGTATATCCCATTATAACAGGGGGCAAATAGCGAATGCAGGCAAACATTAAGGCTCCAGCAATAACTATGGTAAAACAGATTAACAATCCCAGAAGAAAGTGTGGGCCTGGGAATGTTAGGTCCGGGACCTTGACTGAGGATAACAGCACTTTATATCCAAGCATAACAATTCTTTTCCAGTCTGTTGTTGTAGTTTGGCCCTTGTGGTACTGCAGATAGCAACCTACTTTTATTAGGGCAATTCAGTAACCATTTATATTATGATTAGTAACTGCTAGCTTCTCTGTTCCATGGATTGCATTGCCCTGAGATACACCAGTAGTTGACGTAGATCCAGTTGTTTTTATGGATGTTGTTTTTCAGAAAACCTACTGAATGGACAGTAACCAATTTCTCAAATATTGCTGTGTCAGGATTAGTATTGGTACCCAGACACTGAACAAAATTGATAGGGAAGACACTGAACATGTTGTTTTGAATAACATGTGCCTTAGTTAGGATGCAGTGTTAGTAACCCAAATTATGACTGGTCCTAACAGGGAATTTGTTTACCCAATTTGTAGTTGCTGTGTAACTTAACTTCTTTACTAATTTGTTTTTTCCCTGCCTTCATGTTGTTTGCTGCCATTCATTTGTTGTAAACAGTTTAGCAAGGTTATGCACATTGTAAATGTTGTACAGCAATGATACAGTTGTTTTTACAGAGTAACCAAGTTGCCTGGTTCAGCTAGTGGTTTTTAGCTGATTGTTATTTGACCAGTCTCTTATTTATAAAGCACTACAGGGTTTTTTTTTCACTGTATACCGATATCATTTGGTATTTTTGTGGTGTGATATCTTTTGGTGTCTTTAGTCTGTGGGATGCAACTTAAACAGCTAGTTAGTTAACATAATAAAGGTGGGATTTTGTTTGTTGTTTTTTACATTTCTTTTGGTTTTAGTAACCCAAATTTAATACACAGATTAATTTAGTGTGTTTACAATATAATAGGGAGCAAGTTTTTTATAACAGAAGCTATACTTTTTGCAATTGTTGTATAGGCATTCATTTTCATTTGAGATGCATACTAATATTTTATACTAAATGTAATGCTTAACAGCTAAAATAAATGCTCATAATCTTCCATGAGAAGGTGTATTGCTTTCCTTTGCTGAACACTTTGTTTCAGCAAAAGAGTTAGTAACATAATATTAACAAGCTTTTTAGAGTTAATTTGCTTGTGATACCAAATTCACTCTTGTTAACTGTTTCGAAGCACAAACTTTAACAACCATTGCTTCCCATTAACATAACATAACAAAAGAAAAGCGTATAAAATTAAACCAACTATAAATTAAACCAAAATAAATTTTAAAGACAGGTCCATGCAAATACTTTGAGGGTATTAAACTTTCATGATGCTTTGCTATGTTTGGGAGCCCAAGGTGGAAACCTGTTGAAAATGTGAAAACCTGTTGAAATTATTTGGTTAGCTTTATGCATAAATTGGTATTTTTAAACATTTTTGCTATCACATTCTTATAGCTATATTCAAAAGTGAAAATAAGTTTATAAAAAGCCCACACAATAAATTGACATTTTGTTAATACTATCTTTACCTTAATGTTGAGATTGCTTACATTTTTTCTTTGAATAACAAATAAAAAAAATTAAAAAACAAAACAAAACTGTGATAGATAAAAGAGAATTCTTTTGTTTGCAGTTGCGTTATTTGTTGAGGCAGATATATATGGACATATATTTGTAACTGAAACCTTTTTGATCTTTGCACAAAAATTGGTGCTAATAATACTATGATTATACCCCAACCATGATCTTAAAATAGTGTGGTACCATATATACATATATTTTAAAAGGGTATAAAATTGACTTTTGTTGCAACAAAATAAAAATAATAAAAAATAGTCATGTGACACACACAATATACAACACACATGACGTACAGGACAACTTACAATTAAAAACAAATGGCACCAGAATTCTATTTATAACTATACAAAATAAGGCAAACAAAAATACAAAATAAACAAAAGGGTTAAACATTTAAATAAGCAAGTTATTACCTTGGTATTTAAAACTTTTAATAAAAATTGATAGAATTTATATAATTACTTGCAAAATTTGTTGTATTAATATAGTAACTTAAGGCATTTTCCATTACTTCATATTTAACATTATTTTAAAGCTTTGCTAAATGGAAATAAGAAAAGAGTGTGCATTTTTGCTGCTTGGCAAGCATATCTTTAAGTAAGTTATGAATAATTCCAGCTGTTGCATTCCTGAAGGGTTAAAATAATTAATTTATTGGATTTATGTAAAGTTTTTACCTTGTTTTCTCTTTGTTTGTTGTTTTGTTCTGTTTTCAATTGCTTTATCCTTTGGAGGTTTCTGTAAAAACTATAACTTTTCACTTTCAAAACAAAGAGAGAGAGCTAAAGTGAGGAGAGGCGGGGAAAATGTGGGGTGAAGAGCAACCTAGGAAGGTAGCGAGACCTGAGCCAAGAGAGATTAACTCTATCAAGGTGTATGAAAGTACAGGCAGCAGCAGCGAGTTTAGTAAACTGAGAAAGCATATAAAGGACAAAACTTAACCAGTATGTAAAAAGGTTATATTTTTAGATATGAGCACGGAGTGTGTTTCCATGGGTCAAAGCAGCTGGGAACTGCGCCCCCTGGTTTTTATCCTGTCTTTGAGAGGAAAGTGGGGGTAGTTACCTGCTCTTGTAAAACCTGAATTTGTTCCCCCAGTGTTTGTTGCTTTTGTGTGCATGCCAAATGGATGGCGAGAGTGCTCCTTTTTGCTGTAGTTAACTGTTTTTGGGCAACTCCATGTCTTAATGCATCAATTTTAGGTATTAACCTGCTTAATTTTGGTTTTTTACTTTGAAATTCTTTTTTATTCATTCCCCTGCGATCGAATCGCAGCTCCTGTATCCTAGTGTGCTCTGTGAACTATTCCATTTTTTCCTTCATTTGATTTACCAATTCAGGGAAAGTATTGTGTGCTACTTTTTTCATTTGTGCACTTACTTGTCCCGTTCTGACAGGCACCAGTCTAGGTCTCAGTTTAAGTTTAACCAGAACCTGGCTTTTATTATAAGGTGGTGATTGCAATGCAGTGGACCCAGTTTCATCTTTTAATTTTGTTAGGGCCACCTTTTTCCATTTCTGTCCCCATTCTTCAGGCACAGGGTAGCTACCTGAAGCCTGCTGTTCACCAAAAATATTTATAACAGGGGACAGCACATGTATTTTTTGTAGGTTCCTTGCAGCTGTTTCCAATGTTTTATTCTGTTCCTGTGCTGGCTGTCTTTGGGCTGCTTGCCACCCTGCAAGAGGGGTGGGAGCATTCCAGGGCTGTGTAGCTTCTTTTGATTTTTTTAACTCCTTCCTTGTTACTGTAACTCGCCCTACCAATTTTGTGGCATATTGTCTTAACCATTTAGCAGCTGTGGTTATAGTTTGCAATATTTTACATTTTAAGGCTACAGGCTCTGCCCCGCCTTACAAATTTCATTCCATGTCTCTTCCCCATTACATTTTTTTAAACTCTGTGGGGATTTGCAGGGAGGAGTTAAGGGGGTTCCCTAGCTCATGGTTTTCTGTCACGTTAGATCGCGATTCCTACAGTGGACAGCTTGCTTACTCAACCGATCAGCGATTGGGGTGACCAGTGTTGTCAGATGCCACCGGTGTGGTGCTCTGCTCTATCCAATGTTGATAACAGTTGGCTGCGTGTAGGTGCTCCCTCTGTGTGCTTCCGAGAGTGCTGAAGGAATTGGCGGCTGTGATTGCAGAGCCATTGGCCATTATCTTTGAAAACTCGTGGCGAACGGGGAAAGTCCCGGATGACTGGAAAAAGGCTAATGTAGTGCCAATCTTTAAAAAAGGGAAGAAGGAGGATCCAGGGAACTACAGGCCAGTCAGCCTCACCTCAGTCCCTGGAAAAATCATGGAGCAGGTCCTCAAAGAATCAATCCTGAAGCACTTGCATGAGAGGAAAGTGATCAGGAACAGCCAGCATGGATTCACCAAGGGAAGGTCATGCCTGACTAATCTAATTGCCTTTTATGATGAGATTACTGGTTCTGTGGATGAAGGGAAAGCAGTGGATGTATTGTATCTTGACTTTAGCAAAGCTTTTGACACGGTCTCCCACAGTATTCTTGTCAGCAAGTTAAGGAAGTATGGGCTGGATGAATGCACTATAAGGTGGGTAGAAAGCTGGCTAGATTGTCGGGCTCAACGGGTAGTGATCAATGGCTCCATGTCTAGTTGGCAGCCGGTATCAAGTGGAGTGCCCCAAGGGTCGGTCCTGGGGCCGGTTTTGTTCAATATCTTCATAAATGATCTGGAGGATGGTGTGGATTGCACTCTCAGCAAATTTGCGGATGATACTAAACTGGAAGGAGTGGTAGATACGCTGGAGGGGAGGGATAGGATACAGAAGGACCTAGACAAATTGGAGGATTGGGCCAAAAGAAATCTGATGAGGTTCAATAAGGATAAGTGCAGGGTCCTGCACTTAGGATGGAAGAATCCAATGCACCGCTACAGACTAGGGAGCGAATGGCTAGGCAGCAGTTCTGCGGAAAAGGACCTAGGGGTGACAGTGGACGAGAAGCTGGATATGAGTCAGCAGTGTGCCCTTGTTGCCAAGAAAGCCAATGGCATTTTGGGATGTATAAGTAGGGGCATAGCGAGCAGATCGAGGGACGTGATCGTTCCCCTCTATTCGACATTGGTGAGGCCTCATCTGGAGTACTGTGTCCAGTTTTGGGCCCCACACTACAAGAAGGATGTGGATAAATTGGAGAGAGTCCAGCGAAGGGCAACAAAAATGATGAGGGGTCTAGAACACATGACTTATGAGGAGAGGCTGAGGGAGCTGGGATTATTTAGCCTGCAGAAGAGAAGAATGAGGGGGGATTTGATAGCTGCTTTCAACTACCTGAAAGGGGGTTCCAAAGAGGATGGCTCTAGACTGTTCTCAATGGTAGCAGATGACAGAACGAGGAGTAATGGTCTCAAGTTGCAGTGGGGGAGGTTTAGATTGGATATTAGGAAAAACTTTTTCACTAAGAGGGTGGTGAAACACTGGAATGTGTTACCTAGGGAGGTGGTAGAATCTCCTTCCTTAGAGGTTTTTAAGGTCAGGCTTGACAAAGCCCTGGCTGGGATGATTTAACTGGGAATTGGTCCTGCTTCGAGCAGGGGGTTGGACTAGATGACCTTCAGGGGTCCCTTCCAACCCTGATATTCTATGATTCTATGATTCCCCGGCTCTGCGCAGATAGCTGACACAGCAGACACTGAGAGAACCCCCAAAGACCACAGACTCTGATAAGGTATGAAGGCACCTGGCCAGGTTTATTGTCAAACGAAATACAGTCTCTAGCTCCCCAGATCAGAGGTCTACAGTTCTGCTATTACCTATGTGATTACACTGGCAGATGTAACCATGCGTCTGGAAACATTAACCGCAGAGTCTATGCGTGCCTTCAGTTTGCCATCTATTTTAGCTGTAGATATGCCTCTGTGTCTTGCACAGCTCTTTGGCTGTCAGGCTGAGTTTTAAGACTCAGACAGAGTCCCTGATCGAAACAGAAAAATTACGCCGGAGAGTCTTTTGGAACTAAGTTCCAAGGCTGATTTTTAAGAATCAGACTCCGTCCCTTAAACCACAAATATACCATGCCGCAGAGTCTTCAGAGGCTTATGGGTTTCAGGGCAGACAGCTTAAAGTGTCTGACTGCATCCCCTCATCCCAGTTTTTATCTGGAAACCCTGCCAACTACGCCATGCAGAGATGAAGGAAGAAGAAGACACACATCAGGGCCCTAATTAAGCCTTGGGTGATCACTACTTCCCACCACCCTACACAGATGTAATGAGGTTGAGTGGTGCCCGTACAAGAGATATTAAAACTACTAATTATTCCACAAAAAAAGGTTTTTATTGATTTTCAGCTATAAAGGCAACACAGACAAAATAAGAAAAGAAAGATTAAAGACCAGCACTGAATAAGGATTAATATAAATGGCAAGTTATACTGAAGACAAGCACAAGTACATGTAAAACTATCACACACCAGTCACTTACCACTGGTTTTACACTACAGTATCGATACAACTAAAATCAAATCAGCTCGAGCAACCAGACTTCTTTACTCCATAATCTTACCCTACATTTGCCCAAAAATACGTTATCCTTCGGTTGGTCGTTTTTCCACACTGGCCAGGTACAGACAGTCGAGAAGTGCACATCTCTTTGGTTCAGGGGGTGTGGATCAGATATCTCTTATGACCAACAACACACACTGGTTCTGTGTCTTCGTAATTTTTTTCTGGTTTGTCAGCCGTGTTTTAAAACAGATTGACCAATCAGGGTGGACCACATTGTTAATGCAGTTAGTGTGGTCGCCCTAATCATATAATTGATACATACTTATCTCCTTGTAGCCAATTGTCAGTTAATCGTATAATTTAGGCCTATTTATCTCCTGTAACCAATTGGGTCTTAAATGTGGTTAATGCAGGTTTGATAAGTACATAGGAGTCAGCACAAAATGTTATCTGCTTGCAGCGCATCCTGACCACAAGTTTAAACTTAATTTTGCAAGGCTTGCTTTTTGAAGCATCCAGAAATCTGAGGCCTAACGTTGGTAATACCTTTGTTCATTGCAGGCTTGACCTGACTTTAATCACACTATATTACTCCAGTTTTATGTTGCGTAACTGCATGGAAGTCAATGGATTTACACTGGTGTAAAACTGGAGTATCTTTGAGGTGAATCAGAACCATAGTGAGGAAATGCACAGAATTGTTCCTGCAGAGTCATAATGAGAACAAGTGTTGTAATACTAGCAAACTAAGAGTGCCGTACACTCTTTTTGGAAGACTGCACGCTTTATAGGTAGGTCAATCAATGCCATACTGCTCTTGCCCATATAAACTTTATTTCTCAAAGAATGGAATTATTTTTGGTACTTGTGAAACAGCTTAACTGCATTTCAGCTCTAAGTAAATCATTTCAGAGAGCTGATTCATGACTGAATTATTCCAATTTTACTCTGCTGTAACTCCACTGAAATCAGTGATGCTACACCAGTCTAAAATGGGAATAATGCAGTGCTGAATTTGGCCCAAGATGCCAAGTGGTCTTTGCTACCTTTCTGATTAATCAATTTTCACCTCTGGCTGAACTTCTGTTGGATTCACTAAATCTTTTAACAGATTTTGTGCATCTTTTCCCAACTGTCCTGAGATTGCTGTTTCCAGGAGTCTAACATACAATAGCTTCACTGGAACCTGAACCCACACTTGGATCTGACATCTGTGCCTTCTTTCCTCCAAAAGTATTCTACTACTGCTACAGGAATAAATCTAGTACTGTACATTATGTATCAGTAGAGTGTGTTCTTCATGGCAGGCATGGATATGGCCACAGAGGACTTTAAAGAGGTCTTTCCTCTTGGCCAGTAGTTTATGCTTCATTGGCTAACAACTGCACTGTTTTTTTTGTTTTGTTTTGTTGTATGTCATCTTCACTGTAGTTAGGCAAAATCATTCAACTCCATCTAAACCACATGTATTTCCATCATATATTTCGTAATGTGCCTGCAACCTCAATTTGCTATGTTTTTCCTCTCAGCTATAGCAAAAAAATCACAGCAATGCCACTTAGTTAGAAGCATATTTTAAAAACAGTGTGTGAACACTAAAAAATAAAAGCAATATATTTTATGACCCTCACAAAGGAATGTACACTTGTTAGAAAGGAGCCAGAGCATGGGTAGTTTGTAACCAGATGAATTTTCTCTGTGGTGTTTAAATAGGAGAGCCAAACAGTGAACATGTACTCTGAGTTATTTGAAGGTTTGGATTAGCTCTGATGGTTACTCCACAGAAGTTCAACTACCCGTATATTTAAATGGATTTAAAAATGGCTAAAAATGGCCCTTAAAAGGAAAGCTCGAGTGTACTATTATTGTTATTTTAAGTCAGTGGTGCAAGTAGGGCGGTATGCTGGACCAGTAAGATATTTATAGCTGGTACGGTGTACCAGAAAGACACAGGAGGAGCCTGCCCCAGCCCCGCCCCCAGCTCTTTCATGCCGCAGCTGTGTCTCCTGCATCCTCCTGCCTGGGATCTGTACAACAGCCCCACCAAAGGACAGGGCTGGGGGCAGTAAAGCTGCAAGAGCTCTCCCGGGAACTGCAGAGGTGAAAGGAGCAGAACGTGGGGCCGCCAGGCAGCCCCACACGCTGGCAGCTCCTCTGGTGGGGCTGCTATACAGACCCCAGCCCCAGCCCCTGTCCTCCGGCGGGGTTGCTGTACAGTCCCCAGCCCTCCGACGGGGCTGCTGTACAGACCCCAGGCAGAAGGACTCAGGAGACACAGCTGTGTGGAAGGGCTGGGGGTGGTAGAGCAGCCGCCCCGGAGGAGCTGCACATTCTGCTCCTTTCACTGGTGCAGTTCCTGGGATAGCCCTGTGGGTCAGGGCACTCCCAGGAACCACAGTGACGAAAGAAGCAGAACGTGGGGACACTGGGCAGCCCCATGCTAGCAGTTCCTCTGGCATGGCTTTACTGCCCCCAGCCCTTCCATGCAGCTGCATCTTCTGAGTCCTCCTGCCTGGGGTCTGTGCAGCGGGAGGAGGACGGAGCCCTCCCCCAGGTAATGCCAGATGGATGTGGATCATGGGGAGGGGACGGGGAGAGTGCGGGGGCCCTGGGCTGGGAATGGGGTGGGGAGGAGTCACGTGGGGAGGTCACATGCCACCCCCCCCCCCCTTTGTGCCTCTTCCATGAGTACAGCCTACTGGCAAGAAATGGTTTCTGCTTGCAACACTGTTTAAAGTATGATACCTCCCAGGAAGCCCAAGGATCAGGGTCCCATTGTTCTGGACAGACAAGTAACAGGATACAGTTATTGCCCTAGAGAGCTCACAGTCTAAGTGGAAGATATATTTGTCTAATCACTGTGTTTAATTACAAAGGCAAGTGTGGGAATTTTCATTAAATCCTGTAGGGCTGAGCCCAGTGTCACCAAAATGCAAACTGACTGACATCAGCAAAGTATACTGAAGTTAGAGATATAATGAAACTGAAATATTTGCAAAACGCATTTCTGATATTCACCCGCCTTTGAAATAAGAAGCTAATGATTAGTTAGGATACTCCAGATAACTAAGTAGATATTTATTATATTAGAAGGAAGTCAAGACTGGTTTCATAGCCAGGCTAAGTGGGCCAGAAGATGGTGTATGTTGCATTTAATGTAATGTGACATTCCTGCATGGGTTGTTGTTGGCGACTGAATCCAGAACCTAGCTACTTGAGGGTGACAAAGAGCCACTCTGTGAGTGCGGCTTACTTTAGGTTAACTTTGACTCACCTCCGAATTTGACCTGTTGTTTTCAGTATGCTTGGTAAATCTCTCTCTCTCTAATCACACACACAGTAGGCCAACATCAGCCATGGTACAATGCCATTGACTTCAGTAGATTTGTTAGCATCTACATCAGGATTCAATTTGGCCTACCTTGTATGTGGTAAACATACTGTGATGTAGATATTTTGTAAAGAGAATTAAGTATTGCTTTCCTGGTGTTACGGGGATTTAATTGAAAAACACCTTTTGTGTATTTTTTTTAATGAGCACCAAATGTTTAAATTGGGTTTAAGGTAAGGTCTGTCGCTGCTCCATATTAAAAAATAACAGAGCTTCCTTAAATGATGGTTATACTACTCCATGTTTAGACTCTTTACAACTTGAAAAATGTATGGACCAGTTTATGTAAATCAGCTTAGCTCTACTGAAGTCAATGGAGCTGAGGATTTGATCTTTCATATTTGGTCTCCATTTTGTAAGGTGATTTTCTACTCTATTTAGCCTTCTGTTTAGTGGCATTTACCTTAACCATTAATCAGTCGTGTGGAACTTTGTCAAACACTTTTTGAAAAAAAAAATCTAAGCAAAGTATATGACATCCACTGTATTTCACATAGCTATTGCTCAGAAAAACTTCAAAAGACTCCAGCAAATCACTTAAGCATAGTCTCCACTGCCTGAATCCAGACTTGCTATCATTAATCAAACTTTGTTTTTCCTGGTCTTCTCCCACCTCACCCTCTGAGGCGGTTTCCAGGATTTTCCCTGTAATCCATATCCATATCCATACCTAAGGCTACAGTTTCTTGGTTTCTCCAGTTAAAGATGCCACTTTGCTATCCTCAGGAATCTCTTCTGAACCTAGCAAACTATTTTAAAAACTAATGTTCAAAAGTCATTTATTGGTTCAGATGAAGTGAGATGCTGGTGGATGGTAAAAGGGATGAAGCAGAGTAGAGGATGTGGTGGCTGAGGAGGATGCAGATGAAAGTGGGCACAGTTGGAAGCTACTCAGGATGAGTTGGAATCTGCAGTGAAAGCAGGGGTGAAAGTAACCTAAAGGACTTACCGGTACACCGGAGCCCTGAGCGGGGGTGTGGCCTCAACCAGAAGAGCGTGGCCTCAACCGGAAGGAGTGGACCTTTAAAGATTTAAAGGCCACAGGGCTCCCGACTGCGGCTGGGAGCCCCGGGGCCTTTAAATCACCCCTGGAGCTCCCAGCTGTGGAGGCAGCTAGGAGCCCCACGGCTCAGGGGTGATTTAAAGGGCTCGGGCTCCAGCCACCGCTACTGCAGCGGAGCTCCAGGCCCTTTAAATCTCTGCCAGAGCCTGGCTGCTAGAGCCCAGGGGTAGCAGCAGCAGGGAGGCATTTTAAAGGGCCCGGGGCTCCTGCCACTGAGGGGAGCCCTGGCCCTTTAAAACACTGAGCCCCGGGGTAGTGGCAGCAGGGCTCTGGTGGCGCTTTAAAGGGCCCGGGGCTCCTGCTGCTGCAGGGAGCCTGAGCCCTTTAAATCGCCAGCCTGGGGAAGCCGGTCCGGTCCAGTCCGGCATGGTGTGCCGGCTCTTGCCGGTATGCCATACCAGACCATACTGACTTACTTTCCCCTCTGAGTGGAAGATGTGCAAGCTTCACAGCTATGTGAAATGGGCAAGATTCATGTCTTGAATTTTTGTCCAACCCTGATTTTTTACTCTGACTCAATGCATATTTTGCCTGGGTAAGGAATGCAGGATTTGGTCATTGTGGGTATGCTACTTTTTCACATTGCTACAGTCTCATCCTCTCTGTTTCAAAATGTAGCTAATTGGTTGCATGCTGTTTCATGCAGTGCTTGACAGGTCCATGAACTTGCAAAGGTCTTGCATTAAAAATCTAGCCCTCAAGGTTTCTCCCTGCTATTCTTAGAAACATTAGTCCTGATCCTTCAGCTACTGATCGCTTGAGTGATCTCACTGATTCTAAAGACGGCACTAATGCGAATAACAGCTGCAGGAATGAGCCATGTGTTTTTTATTGGTAACACATCTTTGAGCATAGACAGTTCCCAACTATGTGTTTTCAATTAAAAACAAAGTTTAAAATGTTTCTAATGGCCTCAGAAATGCACTCCCTTTCAGAGGTGGAACCAAAGTGGTATCTCAAGATTTAGCTTGTTATAAGAGACGCAGTACAGCATTGCTGCTGAAATACTCTATGCAGTGCAGTGGAAACACTATAATTGTTTGGAAAGAAACAGATTATCTTTCTGTTTATATGAGTTGATAGTTCATGTTCTTTTAAACATACTGTAATAATGAATAACCTTTTATATATAAATGACATTTATTTTATCTGCAACATCAGCATTTTGAATCTTGCCAGGTGGAAATTAGATTCTCAGAGCGACTGAAAGTTTAATGCCTTCACATCTAACAGTTATTAGCTTGCACTGGGTTTTAACCTGAGAAAGCAACCATAGCAAAGCCGCACACAGAACAAATGTAATTTATTAAACAGCACTATAATATTTAAAGTTCAAGAACTACAGGTCAAAGAAAACAATGACACCATTCAACTCCTGAGAGAATATCAGAAATAAAACAAATGTATTGTATCTTAAAATCATACTTTCAAACATACTATTAAACAAAATTAAAAGTAAAAGAAAAGTGAGGATTTACAAGGTTCCCTGCACAGATTTATATACATACACTTACAGATTAAATACATACACACATCATGTATGTACAATGTGGTATATATATTTATCATCCACCTATAACTGTCTCACCTACTTTCTCTCCACTAGTCTATCTCCCTGTGACTTATTTTAACAGACGTACCCTCTAACCAACTTCAAATAGCTGCAATAATAATAAAAAAAAGAACTTGCCATAGAAATATTACAACTTTCTCCCCAAAATGTGAGATTTTCTTCCTAACTTATCCCTACCAAAGAAGAGTCAGGCCTGGACCAGTCACAGCTTTAGCACACATAAATATGTCATAAATGAACTTTTAGACCCTGCAGGTCAAGAAATAGGAGCTATATACCATGGGAATAGAAGCCAGTACTGGGATCCAGCACTCACTTCTAGCCCTAGAACGTCAGAGGAGAATGGACTTTAAAATGGCGATACATTTTTATGTAGAGAGAAATGCACTTTTATGGCATTTTTTACAGATTTTTTTAATGGCTTTCCCTGAGCTCTGTAGAGCTGGACTGATGGTAAATAAGGCATCCAGCTTCACAACTAATGTAATAAGAAAAATGCCAATAAAATTCTGTTAAAGTTTCTAAAACATTCCTAATATAATTTTCTGCAACATATTTGTTATATGGAGAATCCATGCTGGTATGGTGTGGATTTACCCTCATTTAGAAAGAGCTACATAACATAGTCATGGTTTTACCATTCAGTAATTCAACCAATCCCAAACTCAGGCTTTGATACATATGTATTCTGTATGTGTGTGTGTATTGCTGTACAGTGTTCCATAGTTTTCAGAGTAACAGCCGTGTTAGTCTGTATTTGCAAAAAGGAAAGGAGTACTTGTGGCACCTTAGAGACTAACCAATTTATGTGAGCATGAGCTTTCGTGAGCTACAGCTCACTTCATCGGATGCATAGCGTGGAAACTGCAGCAGACTTTATATACACACAGAGATCATAAAACAATACCTCCTCCCACCCCACTGTCCTGCTGGTAATAGCTTATCTAAAGTGATCATCAAGTTGGGCCATTTCCAGCACAAATCCAGGTTTTCTCACCCTCCACCCCCCCGCCCCCACACACAAACTCACTCTCCTGCTGGTAATAGCCCATCCAAAGTGACAACTCTCTACACAATGTGCATGATAATCAAGGTGGGCCATTTCCAGCACAAATCCAGGTTTTCTCACCCCCCCCCCCCACACACAAACTCACTCTCCTGCTGGTAATAGCCCATCCAAAGTGACAACTCTCTTCACAATGTGTATGATAATCAAGGTGGGCCATTTCCTGCACAAATCCAGGTTCTCTCACCCCCTCACCCCCCTCCAAAAACCACACACACAAACTCACTATCCTGCTGGTAATAGCTCATCCAAAGTGACCACTCTCCCTACAATGTGCATGATAATCAAGGTGGGCCATTTCCAGCACAAATCCAGGCTTTCTTACCCCCCCACCCCCATACATACACAAACTCACTCTCCTGCTGGTAATAGCTCATCCAAAGTGACCACTCTCCCTACAATGTGCATGGTAATCAAGATGGGCCATGTCCAGCACAAATCCAGGCTCTCTCACCCACCCCCCTCCTTTTTTCCCGGGGACACACACACACACACAAACTCACTCTCCTGCTGGCAATAGCTCATCCAAACTGACCACTCTCCAAGTTTAAATCCAAGTTTAAGCAGAACGTCTGGGGGGGGGGGTAGGAAAAAACAAGGGGAAATAGGCTACCTTGCATAATGACTTAGCCACTCCCAGTCTCTATTTAAGCCTAAATTAATAGTATCCAATTTGCAAATGAATTCCAATTCAGCAGTTTCTCGCTGGAGTCTGGATTTGAAGTTTTTTTGTTTTAAGATAGCGACCTTCATGTCTGTGATTGCGTGACCAGAGAGATTGAAGTGTTCTCCGACTGGTTTATGAATGTTATAATTCTTGACATCTGATTTGTGTCCATTTATTCTTTTGCGTAGAGACTGTCCAGTTTGACCAATGTACATGGCAGAGGGGCATTGCTGGCACATGATGGCATATATCACATTGGTGGATGTGCAGGTGAACGAGCCTCTGATAGTGTGGCTGATGTTATTAGGCCCTGTGATGGTGTCCCCTGAATAGATATGTGGGCACAGTTGGCAACGGGCTTTGTTGCAAGGATAAGTTCCTGGGTTAGTGGCTCTGTTGTGTGGTATGTGGTTGTTGGTGAGTATTTGCTTCAGGTTGCGGGGCTGTCTGTAGGCAAGGACTGGCCTGTCTCCCAAGATTTGTGAGAGTGTTGGGTCATCCTTTAGGATAGGTTGTAGATCCTTAATAATGCATTGGAGGGGTTTTAGTTGGGGGCTGAAGGTGACGGCTAGTGGTGTTCTGTTATTTTCTTTGTTAGGCCTGTCCTGTAGTAGGTGACTTCTGGGAACTCTTCTGGCTCTATCAATCTGTTTCTTCACTTCCGCAGGTGGGTATTGTAGTTGTAAGAAAGCTTGACAGAGATCTTGTAGGTGTTTGTCTCTGTCTGAGGGGTTGGAGCAAATGCGGTTGTATCGCAGAGCTTGGCTGTAGACGATGGATCGTGTGGTGTGGTCAGGGTGAAAGCTGGAGGCATGTAGGTAGGAATAGCGGTCAGTAGGTTTCCGGTATTGGGTGGTGTTTATGTGACCATTGTTTATTAGCACTGTCGTGTCCAGGAAGTGGATCTCTTGTGTGGACTGGACCAGGCTGAGGTTGATGGTGGGATGGAAGTTGTTGAAATCATGGTGGAATTCCTCAAGGGCTTCTTTTCCATGGGTCCAGATGATGAAGATGTCATCAATATAGCGCAAGTAGAGTAGGGGCTTTAGGGGATGAGAGCTGAGGAAGCGTTGTTCTAAATCAGCCATAAAAATGTTGGCATACTGTGGGGCCATGCGGGTACCCATAGCAGTGCCGCTGATCTGAAGGTATACATTGTCCCCAAATGTAAAATAGTTATGGGTAAGGACAAAGTCACAAAGTTCAGCCACCAGATTAGCCGTGACATTATCGGGGATAGTGTTCTTGACAGCTTGTAGTCCATCTTTGTGTGGAATGTTGGTGTAGAGGGCTTCTACATCCATAGTGGCCAGGATGGTGTTATCAGGAAGATCACCGATGGATTGAAGTTTCCTCAGGAAGTCGGTGGTGTCTCGAAGGTAGCTGGGAGTGCTGGTAGCGTAGGGCCTAAGGAGGGGGTCTGAAAGATCATATGTAACATTAAAAAGTAAATCTGTAAGTAGCTGCAATGGTTCAGCAGAACAAAATAGAAATGCAGTCAGCAGGGGCTTTTCCTCAATGAATAATGTTGATATTATTGTCAAGCTTGCACTACTTTAAAATATCCCTGTAACTCATATCACACACAAACTGAATGTGACTTACTGTGCGTTCCCCTGGGAAGTAATTAATGTTTGATGGCTTCCTCTGTGCTAACATGGACCTGAAGTCTATTCTGCCCTATCCCATCATTAGCCTGACAGATTAAGGGCTAGATTGCAAAAATGCAATATTTTTACCTTGGATAAGGGGCAGGGTATAGCTGCCCAGACACAGATTAGTGATTTTAAGTCACACTTTTCTCCCTGGTTTCTCTTTCTTGTTCCAGGGGCAAGCACCTGTGCCAGCCATTTACCAGGTGCAGATTACTTTTCTCTCCAGGCTGACTTTCCCACGCTGGTTTCAGAATAGCAGCCATGTTAGTCTGTATCTGCAAAAAGAAAAGGAGTACTTGTGGCACCTTAAGAGACTAACAAATTTATTTGAGCATATGCTTCGTGAGCTACAGCTCACTTCATCGGATGCATTTTCCACTGAATGCATCCGATGAAGTGAGCTGTAGCTCATGAAAGCTTATGCTCAAATAAATTGGTTAGTCTCTAAGGTGCCAAAAGTACTCCTTCTCTTCTCCCAGGCAGGTGCATTGCACAGTGTAGGCAAGGCTTTGCCCACTCCCTGCCCTTCCTCCTTGCTCACCTTTGTGGGAGGAGGAGTGGTCCCTTGGAGGCTGACCTCCCCCTATGCTGTGATTTGGATGCAGACAGCCTGCACTGTGGTGTAATGGGGTGCCTAACATTCCTGTATCCCACTGTTAGGAACAAGTGGCAACCTTACCCTGAGACACTAATCCTCTTAAATTTTCTTCGAGGAAGGGGCTCATCTGCATTCTTTGCAAACACCATGATTCACTCAATTTTCCACCTTCATTTTACACTCTCCCCTCTCACAGGCCCTGCATTGTGAAAGATACATAAATCTCCCCAAAACTTCAGCTTCAGTCCTCAATAGGCGAATGTTCTCCAGCCCTTTCTGAGAAAGGAGAAATAAGGACACAAAGACAACATCAATCACACAGTTTAATGACTTGTTTTTTTACAACACCACTATGAGAGATGAAATAAAGAAAAGAATCATGTTAACTTGAAGTAAGGCCTCAGCATATTCTGACACAGGATCGCACCATCCTCCAGCAGTTGTATTTATTATAGTAGAGAAAAAAGTAAAACATAAAAGAAGATAGTAAATGTCTTTATTACATATCCTATGTGGGATGCTTTCTTGTATTAAGACACTAACATGGCTATTATTATAGGCAGTGCTGGTAACCAGGTATAATTAAGTATATTCTGTTATAATACCTTATATCCAGTTACTTATAACTTTGTAAAACTTAAACTGTTTGAGCTGAGTTTTTCCATGCTGTGTGTCTGCCTCATTCTGAATATACCAGGAAAATTAAAGCCAGAAGAGTTGATCTGTTTCTGAGAATGAAGCTAGGGAAAAATATATTATTTGTAAATGTTTTAGCTCTTTTACTTGAAATGTTCTAGTGCTTTACAGAAGGGATTCAGAATTGGGAAGGGGTGGGCTAAAGTGGTCTGAGTGGCAGGGATATGCTTCTTGTCATATCTGTGAAAATCCACCCAAATTTGGTCAAATTATGAGCCCATGTAAAATCATAGTTTATACATGCTCAGTAGATGCGTGTTAGAGTTTAACTGTGAAGAGTCCACCTGCACTGAGTATGCTTGACCCTCACATAGTAACTAGTGCTGACCAGACTGTACGTGTGCCATCCCCACAGAACAACGGAGTATGCTCCAGGCCAGGGTATAAGGCCTCATAAATATTTCCCCTGTAATTTAGGGTTGTCAGGTATCCGGTTTTTGACCGGAACATCTGGTCAAAAAGGGACCCTGGTGGCTCCGGTCAGCACACTGGGCCATTTGAGAAATGATGTCAGACTTTTGCCAATGGCAAACAAACAAGATATTGTCCACAAAAAATATTTTTGGGCATGAAAGCAAATGGTGAGAAATACACTCGAGAATGGCTACTGTATTCACCATCAACAGGGTCTGTGTACTGTTCTGTTTGCAAACTTTTTGCATATAAACCTTCAACATCCCGGTTTGCTGCAGATGGATTTAGTGACTGGTGGAATACTGCTTTAATTGAACAACATGAAAATAGCACTACTCCCAGAGATTCAATGTTGACATATTTAAATCGAAGACAGGGCTTTGGATTGACACAAAATTGGAGGAACAAATTAAGGGGGAGCATGAATACTGGCAACATGTCTTGCAATGTGATATAGCTGTTATTCAAACATTAGCTGAATGTGGTCTGCCTTTCTGGGAATCAAATGACACATTTGGATTATTGCAGAATGGAAATTTCTTGGGATTGTTGGAGCTTGTGGCTCAGTTTGACCCATTTTTAGCAGGCCATATCTCAAAATATGGGTATGCTGGCAAAGATAACCCATCATACTTATCCAAGACAATATGCGATGAACTCATTGGTCTAATGAGTGACAAAGTTCGTTCAGCTATTGTGGATGAAGTAAGTACTGCTGGGTACTTCAGTTTATCTGTCGACTCTACACCTGATCTTTCACATAGTGATCAATTGAGTATTGCACTAAGATACGTGTCTCCCACAGATGGAAAACCAGTTGAACTATTTATAACATTCCTCAATTTGAAAAGCCACACTGGTGAAGAAATGGCAAACCAAGTACTGCATTATCTGTGCCAAGTATGCAACATAGATTTCTCAAAGTGCAGAGGTCAATCTTATGACAACGCTGCCAACATGTCAGGACATTATCAAGGAATGCAGAAGAAGCTTTTAGAACAGAACAATATGTCATATTTATACCATATGCTGCACACTCTCTCAATTTTGTTGGCCGCAGAGCTGTTGAATGTTGTCCGGCGGCAGTACGTTTTTTCTCAACAGTTCAGTTACTTTATACATTTTTCTCTGCCTCAACACACCGATGGACAGTTCTTAAAACATATTTGGGCAATGATTGCATGTTGAAATCTCTTTCTAATACTCGCTGGGGGGGCACATGCAGTGGCAACAAGTGCAATTCTGGAGTCCTATTCAAAGATTGTGGATGCATTAGAAAGCATAGCTGAAGACTAATCATAAAAGGGAGAAACTATACAAGAGGCAGAAAACATTGCAAACAAGATGCAAGAACTAGAGTTTGTATTCATGTTGACCATGTGGAATGAAATTTTACAACACTTTTACCACACAAGTCAAGCTCTCCAAGAAAAAGAACTGGATTTGAAAACATGTGCAGACCTCTGTTAATCATTAGCAGACCACGTACACACTTTGAGGAATGATTTCGAAAGATTTGAAGACATATCAAAAGATATCTTGCCTGATACTAACTACAAAGAAGCTCAGTCCCACAAGTGAATCAGGAAAAAAAAAGCAAATGATAGCAGTGCAACAGAAACAGCATTGAATCCTAGAGACAAATTTCACGTATCTACTTACTACGCTATAATTGATACACTTGAAGCTCATATGAAGAGGATAGTGAAGTGTACAAAGAAGTATCAAAAAGATTTTCTTTTCTAAATGATATGGACTTATCTGATGAACAATATTCACAAGGTTCCCAAAAGCTAGTTGACTCATACCCTGTTGACTTGAACATGAATCTCTGTGGAGAAGTACGGCAGTTCCACTGTTATATGTGCGCAAAGTTTAATGAAATTCAGTCACATTGATCTTCATGACACAATACTGAAAGACAGAATACAATGTGTATTTCCAAATGTAGAGATCGCACTACGTATTTTTCGAACATTGATGATTACTAATTGCTCTGCAGAATGCTCTTTTTCTCAGCTGAAAAGGATAAAAAACCCTCAGAGAACAACAACATGTCAGGACAGACTTGATTCACTTTCCCTGTTGTGTATGGAAGCGGACATGCTTTGTTGAGTCAGTTTTGATGAACTTATTCAGAATTCTGCAATCAGAAATCTAGAAAGAAGCTATTTTAATTTCAGCATACATGTAAGTTTTGTGTCATTTTGAAAAATAAAATTTTATTTTATGGTATAGTATTGTTTTTATTTTGAATTACATATGGGGGGGCACCATAATCTTTTCAGTGCTTAGAGCCTCTAAAGGTCTTAATCCAACCCTGGCAAGAACACAGCCTTGTTTGACTTCATTTGAAATGGGAAAGGAGTCAGTGAGATCTCCATTAAAAAGTACCTGACCTTGCATCCCCTCAGGAGATAAATGAATGATCTTTACCAGTTTTGGTGGGCAGCCAAGTTTGCTGAGGATCATCCATAATCCTCCTCTATTGACTGTATTAAATGCTTTTGTCAGATCGATGATAACACTGAATAGATTCATGTTTTGTTCGATACATTTTTCTTGTATTTGCCTGATACTGAAAATCATATCTATGGTGCTACAACCAGGTCTGAATCCACACTGAGTGTCAGGTAGATTGGCTTCTGAGACAGATGAAATCAGTCAATTCAGGAGGACACGAGCAAAGATTTTTCCAGCAACAGAGCAGAGAGATATCCCATGGTAGTTATCACAGACCATTTTGCTGCCTTTATTTTTAAATAACGGAAAAAATTGTGGCATCTTTGAAATCTTGCGGCATTTCTTCATTGTCCCAGATGTCAGTAAGGATCTTCCTGAGTGTTGTTACCATTTTTGGACCCGCAGATTTATATATTTCTGCCGGTATTCCATCTTTGCCCGAGGACTTTCCTGAGCTCATCAAACTGATTGCCTTTTCTATTTCTTCAAGTGAGGGTGGAGAGTCAAGCTGGTGCTGAATGGACTTTTGAGGTATGAGATTAATAGGACTTTTTTCAATTGAGGACGGTCTGTTCAGTAGTTGGCTGAAATGTTCAACCCATCTCTGTTCCATGCCATGTTTGTCTTTGATGACTGTCCTGCCATCAGCCATCATGAATGAACCTGTGCCCACCTTTGAACGTCCATAGACTAGCTTCAAGGAATCAAAGAACTTCTTTGTTTCATTTGTTTCTGCATACATTTGAGTGTCTTCTGCTACCTTCTCTCACCGTTTATCTTGTATCATGCGTGGTTGTCTTTGTGCCTTGCTTTGCAGGTATTTAAATCTGTCTCTCTTTGAGAAGGACTGAATATAATTTTGCCGGATTTGAAAAGCCTCATTTTTTTCTTTCAAGAGTACTCTGATTTCCTCATCATTTTTATCAAATCAGTCACAGTGAGCCCTTTTCTTCCATCAGTTGCAGTTTTTTGTACTGTCTCTCTAAATTCCTCCCATGAGACAGGGTTATCACCAAGGTTGGTTTCTAGTGCACTTTGTAGCTTGTCTTGATAGGATGCATAAATTAGTTTAACAGTATCAGGGGACATCTTGATTGTTTGGGGGCGTTTCAGGCATGTGGGCACAGTGTGTAGATTCAGTATTGACCTAATCATTCTATGATCCATCCAACATTCTGCTCCATGCATGGCTCTGGTGATCCTAACATCCCTTATTTGTAATTGTCAGGTTATGTTCTGCACACTTGCTTAGGAGTAGGAGACCATTTTTGTTCATTTTGCCAATGCCATTTTTCCCAATTACACCTTGCCAGTTGTTGTTATCTTTACCTACTCTTGCATTAAAATCTCCTAGGATGATTGGTTTTCACTTTGTGGTGTTGACTTGATGAAAGAGATCATCTCATCTGATGAGATCAGAGTAGAAACATTCCTTAGCATCGTCAGGGTTTGTTAAGGTGGACACATATGCATTAGTGATGGTAGCAAATCGTGACTTATTTAGTGGTAACCGGAGTTTCATGAGTCTTTTGTTAATGCCTATTGGAAAGTCTTCAAGATATTGCAAGAGTTTGGTTTTAATGGCAATTCCCACTCCATGGATTCTATCTTTGTGTGGTTCTTTTCCCTTCCAAAAGATGCTTTGTAACCCCCGAGCTGGTTCTGTAATAATGCCCTGGTCTGCCAATCTAGTTTCACTGAGCACTGCAATGTCAATGTCATACCAGGTAGCTCTTTTGAAAGGAGAGCTGCTGTTCTTTCAAATTGAGAGGTATTGTCTTTGTCTATCATAGTCCTGATGTTCCAAGCAGCAATCTTTAATGCTGTTTTAGTTATCTTTGTTTTTTGACTGTGTTGAGGATAATCAACCAGCCACTGTAAACTGGCCGGATATAATTTGGGCAGGCAATGTTTGAGACACCTTTTCTCCTAGCCCCTTCCCTTACAGAGAGGGAGCAGTGCAATCCTAAAAAGGCCTGCTCTGTCACCTGAGTGTTGCCGAGCTTCCCCGCTGCCCTTGGGTCAGTGATGGGTGACCAATATCCCAGGCCGCCAGTGTGCAGGCTTGTGGCTACGACTACCGGGAATCATCTTCACCTCTCGCTTTGCCATTCCCCCATCACCACAGGACTTTTGAAGAGAGATGTTCATGGCTGATGTGGGCATGAAGTTTATTAAAATGGGAGAGTTGTTGCACGGGGACAATCCCATTCTCTCGGCTTCTGAAGCTTGGCCCAGTGGCACAAAGGCTGTTACAACTGGTGGCTCTTTTAGCTGCAGTGGATAGCCAGGAGTTTTGTAGTACCTCATCATGCCTTTTGCCTTCCACAATGCATTGCTGCACTGCTTTTCAAGCCATTGGACCAAGATATGACCTCTTTCGCCTTGGCTACCAGAACAGTTCTCATATGCTTGGGAGGGTAATCCCTAAATCACCATCAGTTTCCGCACTTCCGGTTACCCTCACCTGGTTTAGCCCACCTGCCGAGGCAGTTTACCGGGATGTGGCCACTGCTGCATACTTACAGATACTTGGACCCACAGGTGAGAGCTGGGTGTACAGTGAGGACCAGAGAGGAAAAGAACCACTCAAGGAGTGCGGCAGTTCGGATCACTCAAAGGTACTACCTCTCTCATACACCCCAGACACCCCTTTGTGTGAGTAGAAAGTTGGCAACCCGACTGTAATTGCTGCACCAGGTGGAACAGGCAGAAGGGCTGAGAACAGGGAGCCTGTCCCTGTGCTTTTGATTCTCTCCCTGCTGCCACCCAGGCAGAATGGAGGAGGAAGAGGTCTGATTTGAATGTAGAGGATACAAGAGCCAGTCCGGGGGGCGGGGGAGAGAAAGGAGTCTGGAGAGACTGGAATGGAGGGAGGTGGAGAGAAACTGTGAGAGAGACTTGGAGGCGGGGAGACTGGGCCTGAGAGCAGAGTGGGGACTGGGACTGGCTGGGCAAGAGACCTGGGTACTGTGAGGGAGGGCAGGCTATGATTTTTTGGATACAAGGAGGCTGAGACTGGTTGGGCAAGGAGCCTGGGAGTGGGAGCCCTGGTGTGGGGAGTCTGGAACTAGGACTGGGAGCCAGGAAGGGCAACAGGGGGGCCTGGGAGCCAGTTAGCTGGGGAGAGGTTGGATATGGGTCTGGGTAGTGGTGGGAGGACTGGGACTAGCTGCACAAAGAGACTGAGATGAGGAACCAGTAGCGGGGAGGAGAGACACATTTGACAAGGAGTGGGACTGTGAGGGGAGAACTGGGACTGGCTGGGTAAAGAGCCCGTAACAAAGAACCATGGAGGGGTTTGGGAGAGAGTGAGATTGGATGAGTAGCCTGGGGAGGGAGTCTAGGACTGGGAGCCGGGGGTAGGGAGGAGACAGGTTGGAAAAGAAGCCAGGAGTGGGGAACTGGGAATGGCTGGGTAAAGGAACTGGGGACAGGGAGTTGGGGCAAGAAGGGAGGAACAGGGACTGGCTGTGCCAAGAGATTGGGACTGGTTGTGGGGAGGGGGAAAGACTTGGAATCAAAGGGGAAGATTTTGGCTTGTAAGGAAGCCTGGAGGGTGAGGCTAAGACTGGCTGGGCCAGGAGATTGGTACTGGGTAGGCAAGGAGAATGGAGCTGGGACAAGGAGCCAGGGGTAGGGAAGAGACAGGGCTAGAACAAGGACAGATTGGAGAGCAAGCAGCAGAATGGGTTGAGCTGGAGTGTAATGGGCAGGAGAGTCTGTGCCTACTAGAGCATGCTTGCCTCCAGGGCCTGGAATGGAACCCAAGATTCCTGAGTCTCACCATTCCTCTGCTATCAACAAATATCTCTGAAATCCACTGGCAAGGTGTGTGTCTGATCCCTCTCTAGTCTGGTCCGCATAGAAGCCAACAACTTACTATTGCTATTAGTCACTCTGTTAGCTCCTCTGCATGGTGGATCACAACATATATGGAGAAGGGGGCTACAGATAACCTTAATTCTGGCATGTCCTTACTTTTGAGTGCTTGCTTTGCAACCTTAATGTTGTTTTACAAAGTTTTCAGTGTAATTATTATTATCATTATTCCTATTATTGATAACTTGTCCTATGGTAGCACTTAGGAGCCCCAGTCATGGACAAAGACCCATTATGCTGTGTGCTGTTCAGATGCACACCTCTCCCCCCCCCACAAAAAAAAACAACTTCTTTGTTTTCCTTCCTGCTACTTCTGTCAAATTTTTGTAATGGCTTCACTTATATCTTTTATTTTTAAGCATTACTGCTAACAGAGCTCCAGGCTGCCACTAGTATATTAAGCTTGGTGTTTTTAAACCCTGCTCAGAACAGGAGTAAAGGACATGGTGGAAAGAACACCTGAACACGGTCTACACTATAGCTAGCAGGTAGCTAGCACTTTCTCCGCTGAAATGTTGGTAACAACACTGAAACATTTTAGCAAAAGCTGTCTCGTGTAGGTAACACCTAAGTATTATTATTGCCAATTGACAGATAGGAAAGAGAAAGAACAGTTAAGGGCATGATTCCAAAGTTAGCAAAGACAATGAGAGTCTTTTTATTAACTTCAGTGGGCTTTGAATCAGGTCCTAAGTGATTTTTCATGTAGTCACAGAACCGATTTCTGATGTATGATTACAATTTAGGCTTTTCTAGTGCCCAGCCCTGTGCCTGATCACACATCTCTTTTATGAGAGGCAGTGTGAGCTACAGAAGATCATTAATAGCTACTTAAAGAGTTAAATAGATTTATACCAATTATTTTTGCCCCGGGGAAAGGTATCTATTTAATAGTTTTAAATTACTTCCTTAGGTTTATTATTTTTAACTAACGTTTTGTCAGTCTGGCACATTAGCTGAGCACAGAACATGGCTCTGTGTTTGTATCACTAACCCTTAGAAGCTCGGTTTACGGGCCATCTCCACCAGAAACTTGAAGGCTCACATGGGAAAGCATTGTAGCCAGCAAAACTGCCCATACCCTTAAGGGACTGTTAATTGCAGTGTGCATTTTTACAGTAATTTTATTTTCTAATTTATATTGCATCTGTGCAGTTTAATTTTTCATCCCTAATTATTATTTATGTTTTATCATTCATATGTTATGAATGGCTTGCTGCTACCTACAGTATAACTCCAAGAAGTACATATCACATGCATAATTTAAATAATGCATTTTAAAAATCTGGAGCATACACAGTGGCCTACTTACATTTTCTGTAGCTAGTTCACTTTATCATGAACTCAAAAACTGTTTGCTTACAGCATGTGCATGGATTTGCAATTGTAATAACAACAGATCAGTTTACATTTTTGGTTTGTTTTTTTATGTAGGGTAAAGCCCATAAGAGAGAGAGAAATCTTTTATGCAAAACACATCTAGGATAGCTGAGGGTATCTAAAATAAAAAACAGACACCTGAAGAGGGTTTTGTACTTGCAGGAAATACACCCTCCAGATATGCATATGCTAAATACTGCACTGGTGACTCATGCATGAAAACTAACGTGTCCATCTGCCTTGAAATGTTTGTATATAATCTGAATAAGAACCATTTTTTTCAAACTCCAGTTCCAGCTGGCTATGCAGCATTCTTAGACGGCACATATTGTGTGCATCTCTGCAAATCTTAATTACCGTGTTTTCTGCTTAGATACCATGGAGATAGATGCCCTACAAATACCATAGATTGAGAGAGACAGTCTGTTTCATAATTGCTCTCCAACAGCAAGCCTGTGAAAATAATTAACTGCAGGTGTCAAAGTAACATTGCAGGCCCCCTTCTCTGCTGCTTTGCATCCCATATAGTTATTACACCTGTGGAAAATGAGTGCAAAGTAAGCGTAAAATGCTGCCGATCTTTGCGTCCCCACTTTGCACAGGTGCCAAGGAGTGTACAAGCTGCAAGAGAGGGAGAAATCAGGCTCTGTGGTTCTGCTCTGACTCAAAAGCCTGATAATTCTGAGTTAGGGTAAGAAACCTGGGAGTGTGCTGGATTCAGTCTGAGAGGCAGCTAGGTAAGCAGAGTAACATGCATTCAGATATTTCAATGAACTCCCCTTGGCAGTGCTTGTGCCTCTTTTGTGTTCACTTTCTGGCAGCATTGGAGCCACTGAGTTTGACCTGAATGGTGGCAGAAAGGGACTTTTTCAAAGGCCAGTACATGTGAGATTGTTGCCCTCAGTTCATATGTTTTTGCACCAGCAGATAAAGAAGCTATATTTGTTGTGTAAATTATGTGTCTAATTCCAAACCACACTACTTCATGCTGGTACCTTGTCAAAATGCTGCACTTCAGCCAGGTGGTGAAGTTTTCCACATTCATCATCTGATCTACCTCACTATTCCTGACCTGTCTCCTTTCTGTCCAAATTAAAATCCCCTCAAACATCTTCTTGAGGATGTCTTGCCATCAACTCAAACCCAAAGGGGCTAAAACAGAGCTCTTAATCCTCCCCTCTTAAACTCTCCTCCTCACACCTCCTTTCACAGTCGCTCTGGGCAACACCATAATCCTGCTGGCCAGTCAATTTCATAACCTGAGTGTCATCTTCAACTTGGAACTCTCTCTAGGTCCTCACATCCAGTCTAGGTCTAAATCTTGTCAGTTCTCTCCGCATCATGTCTCTAAGATATGGCCTTCTCTAGCTAACCACAGAGCCAAAACTCTCATCATCTCATGTGTCGATGACTACAACAGCCTTCTCTCTGGCCCTGAGAAATGCAGTCTTCTCGTATATCCATTCAGAATGCTGCTGTAAAGATAAAAACAACAAGGAGTCCGGTGGGTAAAAACCCTTTACCTACGAAAGCTTATGCTCAAATAAATCTGTTAGTCTTTAAGGTGCCACCAGACTCCTTGCTGTTTTTATCTTTACAGACTAACATGGCTACCCCCGATAGCTGTAAAGATAATTTTTCCTAGCCCATCATATTAACCATGTTGCCCCTCTCTTTGGATCACTCTAGCGGCTCCCCCAGAAATATTGTAGCCAACATAAACTACTTGTCTTCACTTATAAGTCTCTTCATGGCCTATCCCCACCCTGCCTATCATCTCTCATTTGCTGTTGCGATGTTGACTCCCACCTTTGATTGGTCCACGTTGTCAGCCTTCATTGACTACTTTTCACATTTTCAAACAAGCACCTTATGCTTTCTCCCATGCTGACCCTCACGCTTGAGACAAGCTCCCCATAACCATCTGCAAAGCTACCTCCTTACCCACCTTCAAATCCCTCCTCAAAACTCTCCTTTGCTGTGATTCCTACACAAAATTTGACTGTGGTTAGGCTGCTGGTGTGCAGAGCCCATGGCCTATTATGCCGGCCAATATTGTCATTGTTTCCTTGTCCTTGCCTGTCTGTGTCCATTAGTTGTCTCTTGTTTATACTTAAATGTAAGCTCTTTGGGACTGGGATAGTCTTTTTGTTTTGTGTTTGTACAGCCCCTAGCACACTGAGGTCCTCCTCCATGACCAGGGCTCTTAGGTGCTATGGTAATAATAAAATATTGCATTTGACTACATTTTCCTATACAGTATCTGATTCAGTCAGATGACTTTAGTCACCTCTGCACATTGTAAGGCCCTCTACCTGTCAACCTGCCAAGGCCCAAATATGGGATACAATGTGTGACAAAGGCCTAAAATGAGAGGGACACACATTCATGCACCAAACTTTAGATACCATGGGATGCCTTCCTTTGGCATAAATAACTGTCTCAGCCTCAGCTTCATGATTCTGCAAGTCTGAGATAAACTTTGACAATATAAGTAAGGGCCACACTGATTTTATGTAGAACAGAGGTGACTTTGGGACTAGCTTAAGTGATTTACCTCAAAATGGTGACACTTGAGAGATCTGGTGGTCCCTTCAGCTCCTCAATGGCTAGCATTAAAAGGCACAGTATGGGCCACCATGTCAGTATGGTAACCTCCTCTTTAAATAGGATGCCAAGCTTTTTCAGAATGGCTGTGTCTGACTTGCAGCAACGCTGTGTCTGTTTATTAACACCAGTTCTGGCTCTCTGCTTTTCATGCCTTTCTGTGAACTGCTGTGTCCCATCTTTCATCCTCCATCACATAATCCTCCTCTAATCCTTTGGATCTGGAATGGGGCTTTCCATGTACATTTGTCATTCTAATTTGTCAGAGAAATGTGGAAAATATCCTTTCTCACTCAGATCAAAGTCTGTGGCTTGTGGCCCACTGCCGAGTTTCACAAGGAGAAAAGTTCAGGGGAATTTATTCTTTTCATTTATAAAATCAGTAAAATGGATCATCAAGAGTGTTGTGAGGGCAAGTTAATTAATATCTGTGAGGTGCTGACAATGGAGCTGGAGGTCACATAAATATCTAGACTCTTTGTGTGTCTCCAGATTTCCTTTATTATAAATAACTATCATTACACTCACATTGTAGTAAAGTGGCCATGATCAGGTTAACTAGGTTACTCAGAGTATTATGGGATGGCACCCTGCTCGCCTCCTTCCTATTTAATCAGCAGGAGTCCCCCCCATCGTCCCCCCACTCGCCCCATTGTGATGCAGTTAAATAAACAAGCAAGTTCCCAGCCTGCAGTCCTGTAAGCAGACTTATTTTTGTTGCACTGAGCTGTCCCTTTACAAAACATAGCATTTACCATTCAAGGGGCGGAAGAATGGATTTACAAACATTAATTAGCTCTCATAAGCTGTGAGGCAGGCAAGTGTTAATTTTATTACACTCATTTTAAAAATAGGTGAACTAAAGCACAGAGAGACTAAGACTAGATCTTTAATGGTATTTAGGTTCTTAAAGATTAATCTAGGTGTAAATAGGACTTTCAGAAGCACCTTGGCTAGTCTAGCTTAGGTGAAGCATCCCCACTGCAAAGTACTACCCAAGCCAGACCCACATAACTGCTTCCACAACAGAGGCGTACTAGGTTGTGTGCTGGGATGGATTTCTGGAGGGATATCCCATGGTTCTTAGCAGTGTATTAAACTGGGCTGCTCTGTGAATGCATTTGCAGGGTGCTCTCTCCCTTCCATAGGGTCGCTGCCTGTGGCAGTGGCAGGAGAACAATACTTTATATAAATAACTTCCAAGAGGAATGTCTCATTATTAATGCAGACAGTTCTGAAGGCAAAAGTAAACAGCATTTGGCAGCAAGGTCTTCCAGTGAGATTGTCATTTGCAGGCTGAATTCCTCAATGACAAAGTGATTCATAGCACGCCCAACTGAGTTCTCTGCCAGTCCGTTCTCTTCTGTAAATAGAAAAGTATTATTTTGGGTGCATTTTCCAAATTATGGGTCTTACTGCTATCACAGCACAGCTTCACCCAAAGACTGGTGTTTCTCAGGATTCTGGGCAAAGGTAGACAGGACTAGTGGCAGGAGCTTGGTAGGCAGGAACAACTGCCAGGATTTGGAGTCCATATCAGGACTAATAGTCAGTCGGGCCAAGGGTCAGGCTGAAGGGCAGAGCCAGAGACAGGTTGGGGCTCAGGCCAAGGGTCAATAGCGGTTATCAGGGTCCATGTGGGTATTCCAGGGCTTGAGTAGCAGTCAAGGTCTAAGTCAGAGCTGAGGTCAATACCAGGAGATCAGGAATAGAGAATGCAGGGTGGTCATGGCAGCTAGCTAATGACCCATATTGTTGCCTGGACACTTCCTGGAATGCTCCTTGGGTTTATAAAGGACAGGGAGCCAATCAGGTGCTGTGAGGCTGCTGTCTGTTAAACTCCTTGAGGCGGGGCTTCCTGTGGTCTGTGCCCTCAGTGGGTTGTGAGTAGGGAAGCCCAATCTGGTTACAGCTGCTGCTGAGTGGCTGTGTGGAGACGTTCACTACCAACTCTGCAGGCCTGATTTCGAGACCTGATGAGCCTTACAGTGTCAGCTGCTGGCCAATTAGCAGCACAGAAGGAGGATTTCTTGCATGGCATCTCTGTCCAAATGCTCTGGAAGTCATCAGGCAAATGAGAGGTTAAAACACAGTGTGAAAGAAGAGAGGAGTTAGACAGGAAAGTACAGCCCTTTTGGGATAGGAGTGGAGGACTAACAGCACCCATGCTTGATTACCCTGTGGCCTCCCTGCGAAGTAAGTGGGTTGCCAACCTGGGATGAAGCAACACCTCAAGTCTATAACCTCAGCCATATCTGCTAACTGAGGCTTAAAGCACCCACAAGACCAGGTTAGAGGTTTTTCCACGTGAACAGACGGGGGGCTAGAGGCAATGCCTGGGCTAACTCTGCAGTGAAGACAAACCCTACGTGACTAGTTCAAGGTCACAAAGTGAGTGAGTGGCACAGCCAGCATTGTTGGAGCCTTGATGCCCAATCACTTCCTCTAATCATTCTGATTCTCAGCTCTGGGCAGCATTCTCTTCCCCAAGCACATTGTCTTGCAATCTGTATAGTGCTGATCAAATGTACAGGCCCCTAACACGGAGCTAAGGAACAAATTCCATAGCCGTTTCCACCGCAGGGCCTGTGACACATAACTGAACACTCCTGATTCCGCCTAGCAGAGGACAGTGATACACAGACACAACCTTAAATTGGGAAATAAAATAAATGGGGGGGGTATATTTTTTAAAAAATTGGTTACAAAATTAAATTTGTCTGAGACATTTTTATGCACAGCCCTGAGCAATTAAAAAAGGAGGTTTTTTGGTTTTGTTTTATAGCTCTGTTAGAAAGCCCTGGATACAGATGTTTATATTGAGAGCACTGACAAAAGCTTAGCAGAAGAATAATAGTGTCATAAAAGGCGACACTATAATAGTCTACTTGATACATTCAGTAGATATTTGGCAGTAGCTGGGAAAAGTAATGAAGATAAGGAAAAATGGTGTTAATCAGACTGACAATTGTTTATCCCAAACTAAGCAGTGATAATAAAAGAATCAGCACTTGGAGGCAATGCGTGTGTAATGGGCTGAATGAGAAAACAGACATGTTGGAGTGGAAATTGGGAGACCGTTTTTTTGTTTTTGTTTTTTTACACTTCCAGGAAAACACACAGGATGTTCCAACGCTGGGGTTGCTCAACTAGGAACCTAATGTACAATTTGCAACTCACCTTTATGCCAACTTTTTCGATCTATTGTTTTCAGATGGAACCAATATATTGCTGAGCTTGTCTTATGTTTTGAAGCACGTTACCTCTATGAGCTTGAAATTAACCTTTCCAAGAAACCTCTATGCTGAATTATTGTTCCGGATCCCAAGAGGCAGACATGCTGCTTTTGGCATTCAGGAAGGGTTTAGTTAACAAAACATTATGCTAGTTTTGGGGGAGTTTAAGAACCAACCTGAAACTTGAGCCAAACTGGAATGTTATTTTGTTTTGAGGTTCAAAATATGTTCAGCTAATTTTCTCTTAAATAATGTTTCACTTTTGCACACCTTTGCACCTTCTGGGTTTGGGTATGGACTAGGACTGGCTGCCTCTTTACCATAGGAAAGGCTGTTCTCACAGCATTTCTAGCCTGAATGAAACTAGGAAACAGCAGAGATTTAATGCAAAAGGCTCCTCTTGTTTGATCTCCCGCTCAGTTCTACTTACACACAGTCTGGATAAAATGTGACTAAGTATCAATTATTTGAGGGAGCATAACTGGACTAGAGCTCAAACCTCAGGAGTGTCATAAATAAAGGGAAGGGTAACCACCTTTCTGTATACAGTGCTATAAAATCCCTCCTGGCCAGAGGCAACATCCTGTTACCTGTAAAGGGTTAAGAAGCTCAGCTAACCTGGCTGGCACCTTATCCAAAGGACCAATAAAAGAACAAGATACTTTCAAATCTTTGGGTGGGGGGAAGGCTTTTGTTTGTGCTCTTTGTTTACATGTTGTTCTCCCTTGGGACTGAGAGAGGCCAGACAGAAATCCATCTTCTCCAACCCATCCTAATCCAAGTCTCCAATATTGCAACTTGTATAGGTAAGCCAGGCAAGGCGGATTAGTTTATCTTTTGTTTGATGTGAATTTTCCCTGTGTTAAGAGGGAGGTTTATTCCTGTTTTCTGTAACTTTAAGGTTTTGCCCAGAGGAGGATCCTCTGTGTTTTGAATCTGAATACCCTGTAAAGTATTTTCCATCCTGATTTTACAGAGGTGATTCTTTTACCTTTTCTTTAATTAAAATTCTTCTTTTAAGAACCTGATTGATTTGTCATTGTTCTTAAGATCCAAAGGTTTGGGTCTGTGTTCACCTGTACAAATTGGTGAGGATTATTACCAAGCCTTCTTCAGGAAAGGGAGTGTGTAGGGCTTGGGGGGATATTTTGGGGGAAGATGTCTCCAAGTGGTCTCTTTCCCTGTTCTTTGTTTAAAACGCTTGGTGGTGGCAGCATACTGTTCAAGGACAAGGCAAAGTTTGTACCTTGGGGAAGTTTTTAACCTAAGCTGGTAAGAATAAGCTTAGGGGGTCTTTCATGAGGGTCCCCACATCAGTACCCTAGAGTTCAGAGTGGGGAAGGAACCCTGACAGGAGAGTTTGGGGGTGTGAGACAGGTTTCAGTCAGTCCTCCGAGCCCCTAGGGGCGATGGAGAGCTATGGTCCCACTGGCAGGCCTCAGTCACACCTCTCAGGCGCTGAGGAATTAGCAGGGAAGGTGAGCCGGCCCGAGTCCGCAGCGCGCCCCTCTGGCAGGGGAGCGCCGGCCCGAGTCCGCAGCGCGCCCCTCTGGCAGGGGAGCGCCAGCACAGGTTTGTAGTGCACAGTTCTGCTACCCAAGGCAGGCTGGCCAGGGTAGGGGAACTCAGGCCCACCCAACTCCACTGCATTCCAGCCCAGGGCCCTGACAGTGGCGGGAGGTGAAGGTCCCGCCACTTGGTCAGCAGGGGGCCATCAGCGCCCGCTGACCAAACCCACCCCATGGTGCAGTTCTGCCCCTGGGCTACTTCCTACCCGGTCTCTCAAGCGGGTCTCTCCTGTCCCTCCAGCTCATCCGGGTATTCCACTGCTGGCAGCTCCAGCTCCCCCTCTGTGTCGGACTCACGCTGGCCTGGGCTACAGCCAGGCCCCTCCAGGTCCTCCGGGTACTCAGCGGCTGGCAGTCCTGGTCGCCACAGGCCTTCCTCCCAGTCAGGTTCCTCCTGGGTCGGCAGCAGGATGGCGAGGGAGCAGCCTGTGTCTGTCTCCCTCCCTGGTGCTCTCCTCACTGGGCAAAGGGCCCCGCCCTATGTACTTCCTGTCCCACCCCTCCCCTTCCGGGGATTGGCGGAAGCTTGGTCTGGCCCTGCCTACTCAGGCTGAGAGGGTGGCTCTTTACCCTCTGGTTCAGAGGGGAGCCACCCTGGCTCCCTACAGGGTGGGTTGGGTTAATACAGCATTCATCAAGTCCCTTGATATGGGGGCATCTATTGAAGTACTCTTTACTTACACTCCAATCCTGCGATTAGTAGCATGGTGTGGACAGCTGCATCCATGCAGAGACTGATTAAAGCCAATGGGGCTCCATGTGGGTATAGCAGACCTCCCACACTGTCAGGATCAGGCTATTGTGATATTCAGGCAAAATCCCATTCATTTCAGTAGGAGTTTTACCTATCTAGCTCCAGTATATCTCTCTAGGCATTTGCAATGTACTGTGTACATCATGTTGGTATTTGAGAATATTTAGATAACAAGATTGAGAACTGACTAAGAACTTCAGGCTTTGATCTATGGATTTTAGCAATGCTCCACTGGGCAAAAAAATGATCATGATCTATAATTCACTTTATTTTAAAGAATTCTGGCATCTCTCCAATAATTTTACACAGACACAGTTCCAGGTGCCAAAACTAGAAAGAGTAGAAAACAAAATGCTTATAACCTTCAAGTTATTTCACAATTAAATTGATGATGCAGTATATAATTACAGCTCCCATTTGCTTTCCATTAAATTGTTTGAGATTGCAATTCATCTTCAGAAATTATTAATCAGTTTAAATTTGCATGTGAATATGTCCAAACAAGTACCTAAACATTCAAAACATTAATATTTACTTCTAATTAAGAGTTGGGATGCAAGTTTAACTGTGTTTCAGTAATAAATACACAGTAGCTCCTGCAACATTTTGAGAACTGGACAGTACATTATACCTAATAAAGGTCACAGTCAGCAGTGAGTGACTTTTATTGTCTCCAGTAGTGTACTTCTGTGACTTCCCTGTATTATCACAGCCTCAGTAGCCTGATAAGCAGTCCATACTATGCTTATTAATGCATAGTCTACTAGGGGCTTATATAATAGATATGTTTATGAGACCGTTATGAATAACAGACAGAACCTGCTGCTTGCAAATGACCATTTGCCCCAGCTGGCTGTACCTTTTCTGTTTGAAAGCTGAAGTCTGATGAGGTACTAAAGCTGATTCCAAGTCAGTACAGGATTTAAAGTTTCATTTATATATCTGTGGTAGCCACTGTGAAGAAAGATTGGGTCCCTCTCTTTTTGGAGAACAAAAGCCATCTCTCCTTATCAAAACAAGTTAAACAGAAAATATGCATCTTCATTTCTGTTGTTGTTTTTATTTGTCTCGCACGTAGAATCTCCAGCCAGCCCAAATTGCAGGAGGGGCTCTACAAACACACAAGGCTGGTTTGTGAATTCCTTGCTCTCCTTGTTGAGCAGTTACTCAAGAAGTCCAACCGACTCCAGTGGGAGTACTCACGTGACTTCCCAAAGTATGTTAAGGAATCAGAGCACAAGAAGGTGTTATCCATGAAGGGCCCTCAGCTCTGGAATTCACTGCCCCCAGTTTGTCCATCAGCATGTGAGTCCGTTGACGTACAGGCAGAGTGCTGGACTCATCCATTCTATTAAGGATTTGCCTGAGGGGGTGATTGGGGTGGAATTGCTAGGTCTTGGGAACTGACTTTTTTTTCTTTTCATTTCTTGGACAAGAGGCAAAACCTATGGTATTTCTTATACTAATTTCCTGCTGTGTAACCCACCCCATCCTTTATGTCAGCATTGAATTTGTCCCTCTGTATACTGTTTCCATTTGTTAAAACACCACATAGAAAAATGACAAAAAAGTTCAGCTAACGGTTACTGAGTTCTGACAGGGGTAGAAAACAGCACCAAATAAGCAAAATTCTGCTGGTGAGTCTGATGTGGGATGACACATTACCCTTTGGGTTCCATGGCTAGAGGCCTGGCAAGAAGCTCAGCATGCATCCCTCCACTCTGTGCACGCGTCTGGGATGCTCCTTGGACAGGAAGAAGGGATATCTTTTGTTCCAACCTTGGCTTGTAGTTATCTCATAATTTAGGAAGCTGCCCTGTCATCAGTTTCTCTCTTACCTCTCTACTCTCTCTTACTTTTACATGTCCCCTTTGCATTGCTGAAGGACATGGGGGAGAGGGAACCAATGGAACCTTGCGTTCCCCTCCATGTAGAGGAGGAGCTGGCTGGCATGGCATTTCCTATTGCACTGCATATACTCCCCACTCCAGTGCTCAGCTCTGACCTACACTAGAAAACTGGTGTGATCTATTTTCTAAAACCCTGAAGTTAAAATGATACTGGCCACACTTTCTCATTGTCTGCACTTGCAGCTAAACCACGCTCAGCACCCACTGTCAGCAATGGGTCGTTCTTCTAGTGGGGCCTAGATTGTAGAATGGAAACAGTATGCTGAGAAACAGTCCAGGGAAGTGCTCCTCTTCAGTTCAACCTCCTGAGAACAAGATCCCTAAACATCCACCAGGGTGGCAGGAGGCAGGAACCACGAGTGGACGTTTCATGCCCTGATATGATGGCATCTACATTTCAAATGTGTGGTTTGTTTGATTTGTACTAGTCTCAAACAGGTGGTCAGTCTTTGTACTTCATTTTTCATGATGGCAGCTGCTCTGTGATTGCACTTGCCTACCTAATAAGCTGTAATTGAAAACCTTTTAATTCACAAAATTATGTCACTGGCTTGACTAACTGGAATGATGGAGAGCAATTTACTGAGCTAAAACAGTCACATCTAAATGGCTGAGTTAATGGAACATGTATTTATGGTTAAATTATTTACTGTAATTGTTTCCATGTTATGCAAATTGATTTTGGGTTGCAGTTGAGGAGAAACTTTTTTGCCAGTACTTATAAAGTAATATTTATTAAGTCTTTTTCAAATGCTTGGGAACTGAGGCCTCTTAAAAAGTAATGTTCTGGATTTGGAAGGGCTGGGGACCATGACAGCTTTTAGCAGTACAGAACTATTACATCCTGCCTGAGGAATAAACATCTTACAGTGCCTTTTGTGATGGGATTGGCTGGCATCTACTTCCAACATGTTAGCAAGATCTGTAAGTGAAACCCTGGAGCAGCAGCTGCCAGCAGGGCTGAGAGAAGAAGAGGTTTACACTTCAGGGTTCAGTGCAACCAGTTTTCATTCAATGACCTTGGTCAATGAAAAGAGTAGGTCTTTACTGCATAAGAATAAATGGGAAGCAAGGTACAAAAGTCATTTCCTTGAACGAAGTGGCTAGTAGAGAGTTATTATGGATAAAATTTTCAAAAGCACCTAAATGATTTAGGAGCTTATGGCCCATTTTCAAAAGTGACTTAATAGAGCTAGATTTTCAATGGTATTTAGGCACCTAAAAAAGCAGATAGGTGCCTAGTGGGATTTTTCAGACATACCTATGTGCTAACTCCCATTGATTTTTGCTCCTGGCTCATTTAGGGTATGTCTACACTACGGAATAAGGTCGAATTTATAGAAGTCGTTTTTTTAGAAATCAGTTTTATATATGCGAGTGTGTGTGTCCCCACAGAAAATGCTCTAAGTGCATTAAGTGCATTAACTAGGCGGAGCGCTTCCACAGTACCGAGGCTAGAGTCGACTTCCGGAGCGTTGCACTGTGGGTAGCTATCCCACAGTTCCCACAGTCTCCGCTGCCCATTGGAATTCTGGGTTGAGATCCCAATGCCTGATGGGGCTAAAACATTGTCGCGGGTGGTTCTGAGTACATATCGTCAGGCCCCCGTTCCCTCCCTCCCTGCGTGAAAGCAAGGGCAGACAATCGTTTCGCGCCTTTTTTCTGTGCGGATGCCATACCAAGGCAAGCATGGAGGCCGCTCAGCTCACTTTGGCAATTAGGAGCACATTAAACACCACACGCATTATCCAGCAGTATATGCAGCACCGGAACCTGGCAAAGCGATACCGGGCGAGGAGGCGACGTCAGCGCGGTCCCGTGAGTGATCAGGACATGGACACAGATTTCTCTGAAAGCATGGGCCCTGCCAATGCATGCATCATGGTGCTAATGGGGCAGGTTCATGCTGTGGAACGCCGATTCTGGGCTCGGGAAACAAGCACAGACTGGTGGGACCGCATAGTGTTGCAGGTCTGGGACGATTCCCAGTGGCTGCGAAACTTTCGCATGCATAAGGGCACTTTCATGGAACTTTGTGACTTGCTTTCCCCTGCCCTGAGGCGCATGAATACCAAGATGAGAGCAGCCCTCACAGTTGAGAAGCGAGTGGCGATAGCCCTGTGGAAGCTTGCAACGCCAGACAGCTACCGGTCAGTTGGGAATCAATTTGGAGTGGGCAAATCTACTGTGGGGGCTGCTGTGATGCAAGTAGCCCACGCAATCAAAGATCTGCTGATATCAAGGGTAGTGACCCTGGGAAATGTGCAGGTCATAGTGGATGGCTTTGCTGCAATGGGATTCCCTAACTGTGGTGGGGCCATAGACGGAACCCATATCCCTATCTTGGCACCGGAGCACCAAGCCGCCAAGTACATAAACCGCAAGGGGTACTTTTCGATAGTGCTGCAAGCTCTGGTGGATCACAAGGGACGTTTCACCAACATCAACATGGGATGGCCGGGAAAGGTGCATGGTGCTCGCATCTTCAGGAACTCTGGTCTGTTTCAAAAGCTGCAGGAAGGGACTTTATTCCCAGACCAGAAAATAACTGTTGGGGATGTTGAAATGCCTATATGTATCCTTGGGGACCCAGCCTACCCCTTAATGCCATGGCTCATGAAGCCGTACACAGGCAGCCTGGACTGTAGTCAGGAGCTGTTCAACTACAGGCTGAGCAAGTGCAGAATGGTGGTAGAATGTGCATTTGGACGTTTAAAGGCGCGCTGGCGCAGTTTACTGACTCGCTTAGACCTCAGCGAAACCAATATTCCCACTGTTATTACTGCTTGCTGTGTGCTCCACAATATCTGTGGGAGTAAGGGGGAGACGTTTATGGCAGGGTGGGAGGTTGAGGCAAATCGCCTGGCTGCTGGTTACGCGCAGCCAGACACCAGGGCGGTTAGAAGAGCACAGGAGGGCGCGGTATGCATCAGAGAAGCTTTGAAAACCAGTTTCATGACTGGCCAGGCTACGGTGTGAAAGTTCTGTTTGTTTCTCCTTGATGAAACCCCCCGCCCCTTGGTTCACTCTACTTCCCTGTAAGCTAACCACCCGCCCCTCCTCCCTTCAATCACCGCTTGCAGAGGCAATAAAGTCATTGTTGCTTCACATTTATGCATTCTTTATTCATTCATCACACAAATAGGGGGATGACTACCAAGGTAGCCCAGGAGGGGTGGTGGAGGAGGGAAGGAAAATGCCACACAGCACTTTAAGCACAGCACTTTAAAAGTTTACAACTTTAAAATTTATTTAATGACAGCCTTCTTTTTTGGGGGCAATCCTCTGTGGCGGAGTGGCTGGTTGGCCGGTGGCCCCCCCACCGCGTTCTTGGGTGTCTGGGTGTGGAGGCTATGGAACTTGGGGAGGAGGGCGGTTGGTTACAGAGGGGCTGCAGTGGCAGTCTGTGCTCCAGCTGCCTTTGCTGCAGCTCAACCATACACTGGAGCATACTGGTTTGGTCCTGCAGCAGCCTCAGCATTGAATCCTGCCTCCTCTCATCACGCTGCCGCCACATTTGAGCTTCAGCCCTGTCTTCAGCCTGCCACTTACTACTCTCTTCAGCCCGCCACCTCTCCTCCTGGTCATTTTGTGCTTTTCTGCACTCTGACATTATTTGCCTCCACGCATTCATCTGTGCTCTGTCAGTGTGGGAGGACAGCATGAGCTCGGAGAACATTTCATCGCGAGTGCGTTTTTTTTTCTTTCTAAGCTTCACTAGCCTCTGGGAAGGAGAAGATCCTGTGATCATTGAAACACATGCAGCTGGTGGAGAAAAAAAAAGGGACAGCGGTATTTAAAAAGACACATTTTATAAAACAGTGGCTACGCTCTTTCAGGGTAAACCTTGCTGTTAACATTACATACATAGCACATGTGCTTTCGTTACAAGGTCGCATTTTGCCTCCCCCCACCGCGTGACTACCCCCTCAACCTTCCCCCCTCCCTGTGGCTAACAGCGGGGAACATATCTGTTTAGCCACAGGCAAACAGCCCAGCAGGAATGGGCTCCTCTGAGTGTCCCCTGAAGAAAAGCACTCTATTTCAACCAGGTGACCATGAATTATATCTCACTCTCCTGATGATAACACAGAGAGATAAAGAACGGATGTTGTTTGAATGCCAGCAAACATACACTGCAATGCTTTGTTCTACAATGATTCCCGAGTACGTGTTACTGGCCTGGAGTGGTAAAGTGTCCTACCATGAAGGACGCAATAAGTCTGCCCTCCCCAGAAACCTTTTGCAAAGGCTTTAGGACTACATCTAGGAGAACCGTGAATGCCAGGGCAAAGTAATCCTTTCACATGCTTGCTTTTAAACCATGTATAGTATTTTAAAAGGTACACTCACCAGAGGTCCCTTCTCCGCCTGCTGGGTCCAGGAGGCAGCCTTGGGTGGGTTCGGGGTGTACTGGCTCCAGGTCTAGGGTGAGAAACAGTTCCTGGCTGTCAGGAAAACCGGTTTCTCCGCTTGCTTGCTGTGAGCTATCTACAACCTCATCATCATCATCATCTTCTTCGTCCCCAAAACCTGCTTCCGTATTGCCTCCATCTCCATTGAAGGAGTCAAACTACACAGCTGGGGTAGTGGTGGCTGAACCCCCTAAAATGGTTCATCATAGAAGCGGCATGTTTGGGGCTCTGACCCGGAGCGGCCGTTCGCCTCTCTGATTTTCTGGTAGGCTTGCCTCAGCTCCTTCAGTTTCACGTGGCACTGCTTCAGGTCCCTGTTATGGCCTCTGTCCTTCATGCCCTGGGAGATTTTGACAAAGGTTTTGGCATTTCGAAAACTGGAACGGAGTTCTGATAGCACGGATTCCTCTCCCCAAACAGCGATCAGATCCCGTACCTCCCGTTCGGTCCATGCTGGAGCTCTTTTGCGATTCTGGGACTCCATCATGGTCACCTGTGCTGATGAGCTCTGCATGGTCACCTGCAGCTTGCCACGCTGGCCAAACAGGAAATGAGATTCAAAAGTTCGCGGTTCTTTTCCTGTCTACCTGGCCAGTGCATCTGAGTTGAGAGTGCTGTCCAGAGCGGTCACAATGGAGCACTCTGGGATAGCTCCCGGAGGCCAATACCATCGAATTGTGTCCACAGTACCCCAAATTCGAGCCGGCAACGTCGATTTAAGCGCTACTCCAGTTGTCAGGGGTGGAGTAAGGAAATCGATTTTAAGAGCCCTTTAAGTCGAAATAAAGGGCTTCATTGTGTGGATGGGTGCAGGTTTACATCGATTTAACGCTGCTAAATTCGACCTAAAGTCCTAGTGTAGACCAGGGCTTAGACACTTTCAAAACTTTAACCTACAAGCCTAATCAAGATGTAAATGTGAAAATGGAATGTTTATGACCCCTCTTCTCTGACAAGGCTTGGACAACTTACATTTGTAACCCGTTTTCTGTCATGCTTTTCAGTGCTTGTGTGGGTTGAGACAGGTATCTAACAATATTTACCTATTTCACAGGGGTGTTGAACGGTAAACTTAATTGGTATTTATAAGGCATTTTGATGATGTAAAGGGTTCTATCAGTTCTAGAATAAGAACTGCTAAAGTACAATATTCTAGTGTTTATTCATTGGTATCATTTCTGAGGGCTGAGCTGTGGCAATTCTCCCTTACCTACCATTTCTGCAGGCAACATGCTGCCCTTTTTTACTTTAGCAACAAAGATTGAGGTGCACAGGGAATCCTCTGGGGCTTGTTGATCAACTGAGAGGAACGGTGGCCTGAGATGTAGTCTGAGGATTGAAGACCGTGATTAATCCCCAGGTAGGGCCCTGTGCCAGTAATTATTATAAAATGCTAGAAAAAACAGATACATCATTTTTAACGAGTAATAGTGTTCTAAACTATAGATAATTGACCTGCACATGAGCCATTCATATCGGCAAAATCTCGCACCATACTGTTCCTTTTCTAACTCACAAGACACAGGCTTTTCTGGTACATGACCGAATAAGGGAAAATATGGCATCTTTCACCAGTAATCTAGGATAGTGGAAGTGGCTGGAGCCTAGCATTTGAGGTAAGTAAATTATAAAAGTTTTGAAAATGCACAGCAAGAATAATTGCACTTAACTATTTTAGTTTTGTTTTCTTAACAGTGAGGTGCATACACAATATGTACCTTTTATTATTCATTGCCCTTTCTAAAAATAATTGAGCTTTGGCAAGTGTAGCCAGGTGTAATTTGGAGGACTGCTGTGTTTTCAGTCCTTACGAGGTGAAATTCCCAGAAGAGATGGGTGGACTGTGGCCAGGCTACTGTATGTTGTAGGTGAATAATGATGACTCCCTGTTCAGCATTGGCTTTTTCCAGCAATATCCCTGCTGCAAAGGACATATTTACATCTGTGTAAAAGATGGGCCTGAAGAGTGCAAGGCAGTAGCTTGGGATGCCTGGATGTCTGCTTCGTGGTTATGTTTGCACCGTTTGGTTTGAAAGACTCCTTTCTTTTGACAAATGTTGCTTGCAATGAATCTGTTGTCTCTGCCAGAGCCTAGTTACAAGTTTTGTGGAACAATTAAGTAAACTCCCATCCATATTATAAATTTGCAGGCCTGGCTTTGTTTTATTAGTTCCACAAATATTCATCTTTTAAAAATACAGCTGTGAAGAACATACATTGACTTCTGGGTTCTAACTTCTTCCCTCAGTGAGTGTATTCATTTCTTACTAGCATTGTGTTGCACAGCACAATCCTTCTCTCACTTTCTTTCAGATGAATCCGTGCAATACATCAATGCAATAAAGTTTATTTACTGCAGACAAATCTTGGTCCCATTAATGTCAGTGTGGGTTATGCCATTGATGTCAAGGGGATCATGATTTGACTCTTCAAAAAGAGCACAATAGTTCAGCTAACATGTATACCTGCCCTGATTTGTGCTCAGAACTCAAACCAAATCTTTGGCGGTTCAAGAACATTTGGTTAGCCATTTAAAAGTTAGTTTACATTTTATTCTCCTTTGCATGTCCTGGTTATGGCTGGGATTGGAAACAGAAATGCCAAAATAGCACAAGAGAGACAAAGTGGTTGAGGTAATGTCTTTTACTGGACCAACTTCTATTGGTGGAAGAGGCCAGACCTGAAGAAGAGCTCTGTGTAAGCTCAAAAGCTTGACTTTCTCACCACCAGCAGTTGGTCCAATAAAGATATTACCTCAGCCATCTTGTCTCTCTGATATCCTGGGCCCAAAATGGCTACAACAACACTGCAAACAAAAATAGCAACAAACAAGAAAGACTGAGGATCCGGCCTTATATGTGACATGCCTTTAATCCTGAAGAGTCTAGACTGCTTTCCAAATATATTAAACTGACCTATATCTGGGCATATTTTCATTCACTTAAATGCAGCCATCTCTGAATGAAATATGTCAATGTCAATCATTTATCAGTGTTTAACAGCAATTCTGTGTAACAGTGCTAGGCATGGTGATGATAGCCTTAAGGTATGTCTTTACTGCAGAGTTAACCTGGGCCCATATGTGGGCATTTCCCCCACCCCTCTCTTGTCCCATAAAAACCCTCTCATTTGAGTTTGGTACTGTTTTCAATCCTGGTTAACTGGTTTTCAGTCTGGTAACTCACCCAACCTTGCAGTGAAGATACAGGTTAAAATACTCAAGTGCTTGATTGTCCTCCAGTGCCTTCCCACAATTCCCTCTGTGTGCCCAGAAGGGCAGGCAAGTTCTTCCACAATTCACTGGAAAAGAATTAGTAGCAGCTCAGGTTACAGCCCCATAAAGAATCATGGATACACCCCTAGACGTCCTAGCAACGCACATGGGTGAGAGCAGCACAAGTGAGGACACAGCAAGTTGTGGCTGGTCACTCTCAGACTAGGCCAGCCCAGGTGCTTAGTCCCGGTGCTGATCACTCAAGATAATGCTGCAGTGAAGATGCAGCCTCAAGGTCCCAGCTCCAGACACATGCTTTGAGCTTTCCTACATGCTGCTCTGAACATGTATCCAGTTGTGAGAGAGAGAGACCTCAATATTGATGCAAAAACTATAACCTAACTTTTAAAATTATTAGGTTGTTATAAACTTGTTTGTGTCTGTACTGAATATTAATATGGAGCTACAAGTGTGTTATAGTCAGGATTCTTGAAAAAATAACACACATGGTTATCTAGTTATATTACAAAATGTTTAAACAATTTTATTTCCTGTTGAATGCTAATAAAACTGAAAGAGTGACTCAGAAAATAGACTGAATAAAAAGAAAGAGTTAAAACTCTAACATGAGAAGTTCTGAGAATCTCTTGCCATAAAGACAAAGGAAATATAATTGTCAAGAAAGAATTACAACTCTCATACATACATGCATTAACAAACCATATTCATAAGATTAAGAGGCTCCTTAGGACAACCCAGGAAGGTACTGAGCCAGTGAAAGGGTGTCAGAAACCAATTGTGAATCTAAACAAGCCTGGAAGAAGCGTGTTTTCCTATAATCTCATGGAAATAGAAAAGTATCTAAACCCCCGCAACTCTGAAGTGAGTGCTCCTCTCTCTCTCTCTCTCTCTCTCTCTCACACACACACACACACGCACCTGCTTGCTTAAATAGCAAAACACTCAAAAACTCATGCTGGCCATCTCTACAAGCAAGCTACACAGGCAACTAAGACTAGAAAAGACTCAAACAGAAACCAACCCAAAGAAAACTTCCCTATAGAATAGTGTACTCACCTCCCACGGTGCCCCCTTGTATTAGGATTTGAGTCACAACGGGTCCTTGTCTCCAGAGCCTACTGCCGGCTAGCTGCCTCTCACTGAGTCGTCTGTGGCTCAGCCCTCTGAACACATAAAGTTCAGGTCCCTTCTGGGGTAACAAGAAGGCCCATCTGAAAGTTTGCAAACATCCCAACACAAAAGAGTCTTCAGACCCCCTCTTGGGCTATTCCTCAGTTTATCCTTTGCGGTCTGTCTTCAGCCCCACCCTGAGGTTGATATTCTTTCCATTGGGCTTGCATGTCCTTTCCTCAGGGGCTGGTAGGGAACCCAGCCCCCCCCCCTACTCTGGGTTCCAGCATAGGACCCCTGTATTAAGCAACTAGGTCTGCTTCCTCAGACATGCTGCTCTTTCCCTGGGCTACCTCTTACTCTAATCCTGGCCCCTTGTGCTGTGTTCCCTCAGCTTGTATCCTTTTGTTCTCAAGCATCTGGCTTCTCTTTGCTGAACTGCTCTTCTGCCCCGCTTAGGCTCCACCGAAATACTTTTAACTCAGGGCTTCCCTCACCCGACCTGCTCTCTGTGGGTTTCTCTAGACCGGAGAGTTCTTCTCCTCTGCAGTCTCCCTCCTCTTTCCCTCCCTTCTGCCATTTGCACCCTGCTGTTAGCTGCCTTAAACTCCTGGTGTTCCCGGAACTATACTGACAGAGAGCCGGAGATCCATGCTAACCTCGCCCTGACAAGTTAGCATGCTGAATTTAAAACAGGTTGCAATTTTGGTTGTGTGATTAATGCCATCTATCACATACTCTTTGTACATGGTAGGATGCAAGGTTGCTACCAGTGGGTTAGGCTTCTGTGCCAGATATGGACTGACTATAGAGCTTCCATCAATGGGGAGAGATACTAGAGATGTGTTCTCTTTAAGACATTTTACCAGCTAAAGTAAGGTATGCAATGTTGTAGCCCTGTCGATATTAGGATATTAGAGAGACAAGATGGAAGAAATAATAGCTTTTATTGATGAGGTGAGGTAAGGTAAATCACACCTGGCGCCACCTAGCAGCTGATTGTAATACAGTATTAACATTTCGTTTCATCACCTCCTTTAAGTTCGACATTCCTACTATTTACAAAATTTACACTATCTTTGAAGTTCAATATGTATCAGTCTGTTAAGTGTCTCTGAATTGTACTGGTTTTCTAGTTACACAGCTTGAACATGTAACAGCTTGGTTGTCTAGCTATCCATTAGTTGCAACAACTGTCTCTGGTTGGTTTAGAATCTTTGAATCTTTTTCTACAAATGCAGAACAAGAAGAGTTTATTGTTCATTCTGAGGAACAAACTGAAGGTGCCAATGGTTTCTGCTGAACTCTCCACTGTCTCTCTCGATAACTTATGATCTGGGCAATGAATTATTTTTCTTTATGACAGCTGAATTCTCCATCCAGTTTGACACATAAACAGTCACCAGGTTATAGACCTGGCAGTTCTCTGAGTTATAAAAGAGTTAAGCTATTTTTATCCAGTTTGGCTTCTCTCCACATGTCTGGCCACTTTGCAGATAGATTCTTTCCCAAAGTTGGAACAATAGTTCTGATTTGTCTTCCCATCAGGAGTTGTGCTGGACTATATCCAGAGCTGCTATTGGTGCTGATTTGTAGCTCAGAAGAGCAAGGACTGGATCTTCCTGATGAAGGATTTTCTTGGCTGTCCATATAACTCTCTCAGCCTCTCCCTTCGCTTGTGGGTAATGCAGGCTGCTACTAATATAATCAAAATCATATTTCATTTGGAATTACTTAAATTCCACTGCAGTGAATTGTGGCCATTGTCTGTCACTAGTTGTTTCAGAATATCAAAATGAGCAAAAGTGCACTTCAGTTTTCAATAACACTGTGTCATATTATGTCTTTCAAGTAAATTATTTCTATACACTTGGAAAAATATTCCACTATGACCAGGTAATTATGTCTTCTGAATTCACAATAATCTGCAGCCAGTCTCTTCCAAGGTAGAAGTGTTGTTGTTATTAAATGTGTGGCTCCACTAATTAGGTGCCTCCTGGGTCCTGGAGAGGATGTGGAAGATGAGGTGGTGGGGGAAATATGGGGCAGGTCGGGGTGGGGCCTAAATTTGGGGCATCCCAGTCCCAGCTGGGCTGCATGTGACTGCCGGGGAGAGACGTGGCTCTCCCAGTCTCTGCAGCTATCTCTCCGCAGCCCCAGCTGCGCTGCGGTGGCTGGAAGAGATGAGAGTCTGACTCTCAGTCTCTCCTACCCCCAGCTGCGCTGCAGTGGCCTGGAGAGACTTCTGGCTGGAGAATGACTCCAGTAACTGTGTTTTTTTTAAAAATAATCCAAATAATTCATCTCTTCTTCTCCTCCACAAAACTGTCATTAAAAATCACATTTAATAACTATTTTTATATTCACAAAGTGACAATGTATTATTTATGCCTAGCTTTTGCATTGGATGGCATTTCAGAATTACTTAACTGGTACATAGGTTAATTAATCTAGTTCCTAAAATGAATGCTACCTCCACCAACTGCTTAAATTATTTGGATTTAGCTTTGTCTGGGAACATGTATTATGGCTTTAAAGTTTGATTTGCAGTATCACTCTTTTCAGAGTAACAGCTGTGTTAGTCTGTATTTGCAAAAAGAAAAGGAGTACTTGTGGCACCTTAGAGACTAACCAATTTATTTGAGCATAAGCTTTCGTGAGCTACAGCTCACTTCATCGGATGCATAAAGTGGATGAAGTGAGCTGTAGCTCACGAAAGCTTATGCTCAAATAAATTGGTTAGTCTCTAAGGTGCCACAAGTACTCCAGTATCACTCTTGTATTTTCTAACCTGTCATGTCCCAGTTCTGGGGCTACGGTGGCCAGGAGAGATGCCTCTTCCCAGACACATTCTAAAACTTAATGGAAATCACTTAGAAATCTGGACAAGTGATTTCAATTAAGTTTTAGAATGTGTTTGGGGAGAGGTATTGGAAACCATTAAGGCCAGATCTTTGCTATCTGGTACAGTTCTGGCTCTTCAGAGTACTTCCATCGACTTATAAGTAGCAAGTACTAGGTTTGGTGTTAGGTGCTTTGTAGGATGAAGACCTTATGTGCAAGCTCTTTGAAGCAGGGATCTGTCTGCAAACTCTGAAGCCATGTGTTAATGGGCTCCATTTACTTAAGGGGCTTGTAAAAATTTAATGAGCCTACTCTGAGTGTTTGAGTTGGTGACACACAGTGTGAAACCAGGAGAACTTTGCCTGTTTCTACAGGGCTCTCTTGCACTTGCACAGTGTGGGTCCTCAACACTCATTTAAAATACCCACAAACAACCTGTCAGGGTTTCCTCCTCACTTTGAACTCTGGGGTACAGTTGTGGGGACCCGCATGAAAGACCCCCTAAGCTTATTTCTACCAGCTTAGGTTAAGAACTTCCCAAGGCACAAATCCTTTCCTTGTCCCTGGATAGTATTGCTGCCACCACCAAGTGATTTAGACAAAAATTCAGGAAAAGAGTCACTTGGAGTCCCTATTCCCTCAAAATATTCCCCCAAACCCCTTCAAGCCCTTTCCTGGGGAGGCTTGAGAATAATATACTAACCAATTGGTTACAATATGAGCACTGACCAAACCCCTTGGTTTTTAGGACACTGAAAATCAATCAGGTTCTTAAAAGAAGAATTTTATTTATAAAAAATAGTAAGAGAATCACACCTGCAAAATCAGGATGGAAGGTAACTTTACAGGGTAAATAAAAAGATTTAAAACACAGAGGATTCCCCTCTGACTCTCCTTCCCAGTTACAAAACAGGAATGAAATTATCTCTTAGCATAGGGAAAATTCACAAGCTAAAACAAAAGATAATCTAATGCATTTCCTTGCCCTTACTTACAGTTTTTGTAATCTTAGATGAATGATTTCAGGTATGTTTTCAGAAAATGTTTTTTACCTGCCTGGTCTCTCTCTCCATCCAGAGAGGTGTCATAAATATAAAGGGAAGGGTAAACCCCTTTGAAATCCCTCCTGGCCAGGGGAAAGCTCCTCTCACCTGTAAAGGGTTAAGAAGCTAAAGGTAACCTCGCTGGCACCTGACCAAAATGACCAATGAGGAGACAAGATACTTTCAAAAGCTGGGAGGAGGGAGAGGAACAAAGGGTCTGTCTGTAGTCGTCTTGGCCGGGGACAGAACAGGAATGGAGTCTTAGAACTTTTAGTAAGTAATCTAGCTAGGTATGTGTTAGATTATGATTTCTTTAAATGGCTGAGAAAAGAATTGTGCTGAATAGAATAACTATTTCTGTCTGTGTATCTTTTTTGTAACTTAAGGTTTTGCCTAGAGGGGTTCTCTATGTTTTTGAATCTAATTACCCTGTAAGATATATACCATCCTGATTTTACAGGGGGGATTTCTTTATTTCTATTTACTTCTATTTTTTATTAAAAGTCTTCTTGTAAAACACTGAATGCTTTTTCATTGTTCTCAGATCCAAGGGTTTGGGTTTGTGGTCACCTATGCAAATTGGTGAGGCTTTTTATCCAACATTTCCCAGGAAAGGGGGGGTGCAAGTGTTGGGAGGATTGTTCATTATTCTTAAGATCCAAGGGTCTGGGTCTGTAGTCACCTAGGCAAATTGGTGAGGCTTTTTACCAAACCTTGTCCAGGAAGTGGGGTGCAAGGTTTTGGGAAGTATTTTGGGGGGAAGGACGCGTCCAAACAGCTCTTCCCCAGTAACCAGTATTAGTTTGGTGGTGGTAGCGGCCATTCCAAGGATAACGGGGGTAATATTTTGTACCTTGGGGAAGTTTTGACCTAAGCTGGTAAAGATAAGCTTAGGAGGTTTTTCATGCAGGTCCCCACATCTGTACCCTAGAGTTCAGAGTGGGGGAGGAACCTTGACATGGTGGCACAGTGGTGGGATTAACCTGAAATCATTTTGAGATCCAGTTGAGATTTTTTGAACTAGAAATACAGATTTTAAAAAGGAATTTTTAGGAAGTCCAGAAGGCAGCTTTGAAACTGAAAGCAGCTTGGTTTCTCTCTGCTTTGTGGCCAAGCAGAGACAAAAGGGGATTATCTTGTGAATTGCAGGTTTTCTTTGCCTGGAGGCAGGGTACTTAACTCCTGCAGGGAAATTCACAGTCTTCCAACCCAGAGGTTTTTTTTTTTTCTTTTCTTCCTAAAAGTAAATAGGGGGTGTGTGCTCTACCCATTTGCCTGGAGACAAAAGTGGCAGGGTTTTTTTTAGGATTTTGATTTTTTTTTTGTTTTACAAGGAGCACAGGTTTGAAAAGAAATTTTTTTTCTTCTTTGGGCTGGGTAAGCAGGTTTCCAAGTAGTTGGAGGTTTTTTGCTTTAATTTGGGCCCAGAGCAGAGACAAGGGAATTGTCTTTTTCTGTAGGCTGACAATCACTATCAGAGAATAGGTATTCTATTCCAGCACAGCAAAATTTTACAGCCAAGTTTTGTTTGTTTATTTCTAAACCTTGGGTGTAAAGTTAGTTAAAAACAGAGAGGTTAGAATGGCCAAATCCTCAGCTCGACTACAGCTGGAATTAGCCAAATTTCAGGCTGAGGAAAAACAAAGGGAACATGAAAGACAGATAGAACTCATGCAGCTGAAGAAGGAACAAGAAAGGGAGGCAGAACAACACCAAGAGGCTGCCCACAAGAGGGAAATGGAGGCAAGGAAGCATGTGGAGGAGGAGAGGGAAAAAGAGAGGAAGCATGTGGAGGAGATGGAGAGGATAAAGGCCCAGCAGAATATACCAACAAACCCTAGCAATCCTTCTCCAGGTACCACTTCCCATCCCAGAAAGTTCCCCACCTACAAGGCAGGTGATGATACTGAGGCCTTCTTAGAAAACTTCGAAAGGGCCTGCCTTGGGTACAACATCTCTACTGACCAATACATGGTAGAGCTGAGGCCGCAGCTCAGTGGACCCTTAGCTGAGGTGGCAGCTGAAATGCCTAAAGAACACATGAACAAGTATGAACTGTTTAAATCCAAGGCGAGAGTCAGAATGGGGATAACACCCGAGCAGTCTCGTCGGAGGTTCAGAGCCCTAAGGTGGAAACCAGACATGTCATTTACCCGACATGCCTACCACATTGTAAAACATTGGGATGCCTGGATATCAGGAGCAAGTGTTGAATCTCCAGTAAATTTGCCCTTCCTAATGCAAATGGAACAATTCTTAGAGGGTGTTCCTGAGGAAATAGAAAGATACATCCTAGATGGGAAACCCAAAACTGTAATTGAGGCAGGAGAGATTGGAGCCAGATGGGTGGAGGTGGCAGAGAAGAAGAAAACTGGTCGCAGTTGGAGCGGAGACCAGAAGGGACCACCCCAGACCACACCCTATTACCGGGGGCCACCCAAAGCCCCACCTACCTCCCAAAGAACCCTCCAGACCCCTTATCGTCCCACCACCCCGTTCTCCAGCAACCCTCCTCGCCCCAGTGACCCGTCAGCTGGACGATGTTTTAAGTGTAACGAGCTGGGGCATGTAAAGGCCAACTGCCCCAAGAACCCCAACAGATTACAGTTCATTGCACCGGAATCACACCAGAGGTCCACAGGCCCAGATACCTCCCAGATACCCTTGGAGCGGAGGGAAACTGTGAGTGTGGGCGGGAAGAAGGTCACCGCGTGGAGGGACACCGGAGCACAAGTGTCAGCTATCCATGCTTCCTTAGTGGACCCCAATTTAATCAACCCAGAGATCCAAGTGACGATTCAACCCTTCAAGTCCAACTCTTTCAATTTGCCTACAGCCAAGTTGCCTGTCCAGTACAAGGGCTGGTCAGGAATGTGGACTTTTGCAGTCTATGATGATTATCCCATCCCCATGCTGTTGGGGGAAGACTTGGCCAATCATGTGAAGCAGGCCAAGAGGGTGGGAATGGTCACCCGCAGCCAGGCTAAACAAGCCGTGAGGCCTAGCTCTGTTCCGGAAACTTCTATCAGGACCCAGTCAGAGGTGATGGACCTGGACCCCAGGCCAATGTCTGCAACAGCAGTAGTGGATCCAGTCCCAGAGACCCAGACGGAACCAGTCCCAGAACCGGAACCAGCCGAACAACCAACACCAGACCCCGTGTCAGCACTGAATCCAGTACTTGCAACCTCAACACCAGAGGGCCCCACCGAACCTGAACTGGCAGCAGCCGATAACCCGACCCAAGAGGCTCAGCCGGAGCCTGAATCCCAACATAGTGCACCAGCGGAGAGCGGTTCACAGTCAACAGAAACAGCTCCATCCCCTATATCGCTTCCAGAGGGACCAAGCCTAGGTCCACAATCCCATGAGGAACTGATGTCTCCAGCATCAAGGGAACAGTTCCAGACCGAACAGGAAGCAGATGAAAGCCTCCAGAGAGCTTGGACGGCGGCACGGAGCAACCCACCGCCTCTCAGCTCTTCTAATCGATCCAGGTTTGTTGTAGAAAGAGGACTTTTATACAAGGAAACTCTTTCTGGTGGACACCAGGAAGACTGGCATCCTCAGAGACAGTTGGTAGTTCCAACTAAATACCGGGCCAAGCTCTTGAGCTTAGCCCATGATCACCCTAGTGGCCATGCTGGGGTGAACAGGACCAAAGACCGTTTGGGGGGGTCATTCCACTGGGAGGGAATGGGCAAGGATGTTTCTACCTATGTCCAGTCTTGTGAGGTGTGCCAAAGAGTGGGAAAACCCCAAGACCAGGTCAAAGCCCCTCTCCAGCCACTCCCCATCATTGAAGTTCCATTTCAGCGAGTAGCTGTGGATATTCTGGGTCCTTTTCCGAAAAAGACACCCAGAGGAAAGCAGTACATACTGACTTTCATGGATTTTGCCACCCGATGGCCGGAAGCAGTAGCTCTGAGCAACACCAGGGCTATAAGTGTGTGCCAGGCACTAGCAGACATTTTTGCCAGGGTAGGTTGGCCCTCCGACATCCTCACAGATGCAGGGACTAATTTCCTGGCAGGAACTATGAAAAACCTTTGGGAAGCTCATGGGGTAAATCACTTGGTTGCCACTCCTTACCACCATCAAACAAATGGCATGGTGGAGAAGTTTAATGGAACTTTGGGGGCCATAATACGTAAATTTGTAAATGAGCACTCCAATGATTGGGACCTAGTGTTGCAGCAGTTGCTCTTTGCCTACAGAGCTGTACCACATCCCAGTTTAGGGTTTTCCCCATTTGAACTTGTATATGGCCGTGAGGTTAAGGGGCCATTGCAGTTGGTGAAGCAGCAATGGGAGGGATTTACACCTTCTCCAGGAACTAACATTCTGGACTTTGTAACCAACCTACAAAACAGCCTCCGAACCTCTTTAGCCCTTGCTAGAGAAAACTTACAGGATGCTCAAAAAGAGCAAAAAGCCTGGTATGATAAACATGCCAGAGAGCGTTCCTTCAAAGTAGGAGACCAGGTCATGGTCTTAAGGGCGCTCCAGGCCCATAAAATGGAAGCATCGTGGGAAGGGCCATTCACGGTCCAGGAGCGCCTGGGAGCTGTTAATTATCTCATAGCATTCCCCACCTCCAACCGGAAGCCTAAGGTGTACCATATTAATTCTCTAAAGCCCTTTTATTCCAGAGAATTAAAGGTTTGTCAGTTTACAGCCCAGGGAGGAGACGACGCTGAGTGGCCTGAAGGTGTTTACTACGAAGGGAAATGTGCTGGTGGTGTGGAAGAGGTGAACCTCTCCATGACCCTTGGGCGTATGCAGCGACAGCAGATCCAGGAGCTGTGCACTAGCTACGCGCCAACGTTCTCAGCCACCCCAGGACTGACTGAATGGGCATACCACTCCATTGACACAGGTAATGCTCACCCAATTAGGGTCCAACCTTACCGGGTGTCTCCTCAAGCTAAAACTGCTATAGAACGGGAGATCCAGGATATGTTACAGATGGGGGTAATCCGCCCCTCTGAAAGTGCATGGGCATCTCCAGTGGTTCTAGTTCCCAAACCAGATGGGGAAATACGTTTTTGCGTGGACTACCGTAAGCTAAATGCTGTAACTCGCCCAGACAACTATCCAATGCCACGCACAGATGAACTATTAGAGAAACTGGGACGGGCCCAGTTCATCTCTACCTTGGACTTAACCAAGGGGTACTGGCAGGTACCGCTAGATGAATCTGCCAAGGAAAGGTCAGCCTTCATCACACATCTCGGGCTGTATGAATTTAATGTACTCCCTTTCGGGCTGCGAAATGCACCCGCCACTTTCCAAAGACTTGTAGATGGTCTCCTAGCGGGATTAGGAGAATATGCAGTCGCCTACCTTGACGACGTGGCCATATTTTCAGATTCCTGGGCAGACCACCTGGAACATCTACAAAAAGTCCTTGAGCGCATAAGGGAGGCAGGACTAACTGTTAAGGCTAAGAAGTGTCAAATAGGCCTAAACAGAGTGACTTACCTTGGACACCAGGTGGGTCAAGGAACTATCAGCCCCCTACAGGCCAAAGTGGATGCTATCCAAAAGTGGCCTGTCCCAAAGTCAAAGAAACAGGTTCAATCCTTCTTAGGCTTGGCTGGTTATTACAGACGATTTGTACCGCACTACAGCCAAATCGCTGCCCCACTGACAGACCTAACCAAAAAGAAACAGCCAAATGCTGTTCAGTGGACCGGAAAGTGTCAGAAGGCCTTTAACAAGCTTAAAGCGACACTCATGTCTGACCCTGTACTAAGGGCCCCAGACTTTGACAAACCGTTCCTAGTAACCACAGATGCGTCCGAGCGTGGTGTGGGAGCAGTTTTAATGCAGAAAGGACCTGATCAAGAATTCCACCCTGTAGTGTTTCTCAGCAAAAAACTGTCTGAGAGGGAAAGCAACTGGTCAGTCACTGAAAAAGAATGTTACGCCATTGTCTACGCTCTGGAAAAGCTACGCCCATATGTTTGGGGACGGTGTTTCCACCTGCAAACCGACCATGCTGCACTGAAGTGGCTTCACACCGTCAAGGAAACTAACAAAAAACTTCTTCGGTGGAGTTTAGCTCTCCAAGATTTTGATTTCGACATCCAACACATCTCAGGAGCTTCTAACAAAGTGGCTGATGCACTCTCCCGTGAAAGTTTCCCAGAATCAACTGGTTAAAATCGTCCTTGAGATGTGGAAAATATTGTTAGTCTTTATGTACTTGGTAGTATATTTAGAGATGCATGTGTCTTATTAACTCTGTTTTTCCTAGAGCTCCAGGAAGAAATCCCAGCCAGTGTTTCACCCTAGCTGAGATTTGGGGGGCGTGTCATAAATATAAAGGGAAGGGTAAACCCCTTTGAAATCCCTCCTGGCCAGGGGAAAGCTCCTCTCACCTGTAAAGGGTTAAGAAGCTAAAGGTAACCTCGCTGGCACCTGACCAAAATGACCAATGAGGAGACAAGATACTTTCAAAAGCTGGGAGGAGGGAGAGGAACAAAGGGTCTGTCTGTAGTCGTCTTGGCCGGGGACAGAACAGGAATGGAGTCTTAGAACTTTTAGTAAGTAATCTAGCTAGGTATGTGTTAGATTATGATTTCTTTAAATGGCTGAGAAAAGAATTGTGCTGAATAGAATAACTATTTCTGTCTGTGTATCTTTTTTGTAACTTAAGGTTTTGCCTAGAGGGGTTCTCTATGTTTTTGAATCTAATTACCCTGTAAGATATATACCATCCTGATTTTACAGGGGGGATTTCTTTATTTCTATTTACTTCTATTTTTTATTAAAAGTCTTCTTGTAAAACACTGAATGCTTTTTCATTGTTCTCAGATCCAAGGGTTTGGGTTTGTGGTCACCTATGCAAATTGGTGAGGCTTTTTATCCAACATTTCCCAGGAAAGGGGGGGTGCAAGTGTTGGGAGGATTGTTCATTGTTCTTAAGATCCAAGGGTCTGGGTCTGTAGTCACCTAGGCAAATTGGTGAGGCTTTTTACCAAACCTTGTCCAGGAAGTGGGGTGCAAGGTTTTGGGAAGTATTTTGGGGGGAAGGACGCGTCCAAACAGCTCTTCCCCAGTAACCAGTATTAGTTTGGTGGTGGTAGCGGCCATTCCAAGGATAACGGGGGTAATATTTTGTACCTTGGGGAAGTTTTGACCTAAGCTGGTAAAGATAAGCTTAGGAGGTTTTTCATGCAGGTCCCCACATCTGTACCCTAGAGTTCAGAGTGGGGGAGGAACCTTGACAAGAGGGAACAAACAAAGAGAGCACAAACAAAACCTCCCCTCCTCCCCCCCGATTTAAAAGTATCTTCTTTCCTTATTGGTCCTTTTGGTCAGGTGCCAACCAGGTTATTTGAGCTTCTTAACCCCTTACAGGTAAAGTGATTCAGTACATCTGGCCAGGAGGGATTTTATTTTACTGCATACATAAAGGTTGTTACCCTTCCCTTTATATTTATGACACCAACCATTTGATGTTTTACTTCCCTTTGTATTTTCAGTGTTGTCACTTGCTTGTTTGTGGTTTTGTTTGCTCTCTGTGTTGCTTTATTACTTATTTTTACTGTTCTCTGTGTGGGAAGTATTAAATTAAGAATTGACATCCCATAGAAATTGTATAAGCCTGAGTGAACGCCTTTTACTCTCCTTTCCAGTATCATAAATTATTGTATTAATATTTGTGATGAGCGCATAACTATTTCTAGTCGACTCATAGATTTGTTTAGCACCTCTGTATGCTAATATATAGTATCAGTCTAAACCGAAAGGCAATGCCAGGTATATAACATTTTAATCTGCCTTTTCAGGAATTGTGATAAGCGTGTCTCCACACAAATTCCACTGGGGTGAGGAAGAAAGCATGGATTTGTCTTCAGCTCTCTGACTAAGGTGACCATATTTTCCTATCCTGAATACAGGACACCTGGTAAAATTACTTGTATTCAAGCAAGTTCAATGGCAATCAATCAGAACTATGCAGTACAAACATTGACTGAGCCCCTGTTAAAAAGAAATACTGTGTACACCTCTCTCACATGGGGGGGTGACCAACCGATCTGACCTGACCCTCCCTGTCCAGTTCTCTCCACCCCCCATGCCTGAATGGGCCCTGGGAGGGACCAGGGCAATCATTAGGATTTATGGGGCCCTACGCGGTATTATTAAATTGGTGTCCCTATGCCTGATGGCAGCCCGGGTTCACAGCCCACGGGGGAGGGATGAGGCAGCAAAGGATACCGAGCCACCCGGCCCACCTCACGGTGGCGGAGAGTCACAATTCCCCACAGAGACCCCTGTACTCCTCTCCCTCACACAGAGTGTGTGGCGCTGGTGCATTCGGCTCTGTGAATAGGGCCCCTACCTAAGGACACTGCAGCGTGTGTTGGGTGTGCAGGAGCCAACCTGCTTTTACCTGCTGTCATGGGCGGTGGGTGAAGCTGCTGCCTGGGGAGGCTAGCTCCCCAGCCCACCTCTTCTGCCTGTGGCCCCTCCTGTACTCCACCCCTGCTCTGCCCCAAGCCCCGCCCCACCCTGTCCAGGCCCCACCCTCTCCCCACTGTCTTCCTCCTCTCTTCCCTCCACCTACCTGCTCACCCTCTTCCAGTCAAATCCCTGAACCCAAATAAAGCAAATGACATTAGAAAGAAATTGCCAAAGAGTGTTTTTTTTAAAAAGAAAATGGAGTATGTTTTCCACTGCATGCCAGATGGTGAAGAGTGGACATACACAAGGTACCTAATTAAAAGCACTAAACTTGAGAATAAAAATGTCAATCACAGGTATTTTGATATACCTTGAAGTTTGTCAGAGATTTATTTGCAAAAACTTTGTAGTAAAGGCAAGTCAGCTGTTCTGATGAATACAACATTAAATATTATGGAATACATGATGCAGCTCTTCTCTGTTTTACATTTTCTTAATCAGTATTTCTAAGATGGATTTTGTATTTTAAATGTACTCTTAAGCCTTCATGAAGTAATTATTCCAGATTATTACATATTTAACTCACTGAAACAAAGACATTATTTTAAATTAATCAGTCACAGAGGTTTAGTGTGTTCATAACAATATTAATTGCTTTTAGAAAAAGGGAACACTAATTTACTTTGTGTGATCTCTATAACAATAGACATGTTTATGAAATTTCACCAACTTTTAAAAATATCAGGTTTCAGAGTAACAGCCGTGTTAGTCTGTATTCGCAAAAAGAAAAGGAGTACTTGTGGCACCTTAGAGACTAACCAATTTATCTGAGCATAAGCTTTCGTGAGCTACAGCTCACTTCATCGGATGCATACTGTAGAAAGTGTAGAAGATCTTTTATACACACAAAGCATGAAAAAATACCTCCCCCCACCCCACTCTCCTGCTGGCAGTAGCTTATCTAAAGTGATCACTCTCCTTACAGTGTGTATGATAATCAAGTTGGGCCATTTCCAGCACAAATCCAGGGTTTAACAAGAACTTCTGAGGGGGGCGCTAGGAAAAAACAAGGGGAAATAGGTTACCTTGCATAATGACTTAGCCACTCCCAGTCTCTATTCAAGCCAAAGTTAATTGTATCCAATTTGCAAATGAATTCCAATTCAACAGTTTCTCGGTGGAGTCAACCTATCCTGAAGGATGACCCAACGCTCTCACAAATCTTGGGAGACAGGCCAGTCCTTGCCTACAGACAGCCCCCCAACCTGAAGCAAATATTCACCAGCAACCACATACCACACAACAGAACCACTAACCCAGGAACCTATCCTTGCAACAAAGCCCATTGCCAACTGTGCCCACATATCTATTCAGGGGACACATCACAGGGCCTAATAACATCAGCCACACTATCAGAGGCTCGTTCACCTGCACATCCACCAATGTGATATATGCCATCATATGCCAGCAATGCCCCTCTGCCATGTACATTGGTCAAACTGGACAGTCTCTATGTAAAAGAATAAATGCACACAAATCAGATGTCAAGAATTATAACATTCATAAACCAGTCGGAGAACACTTCAATCTCTCTGGTCACGCGATTACAGACATGAAAGTTGCAATTCTTCAAATCCAGACTCCAGCGAGAGATTGTTGAATTGGTATTCATTTGCAAATTGGATACAATTAACTTAGGCTTGAATAGAGACTGGCAGTGGCTAAGTCATTATGCAAGGTAACCTATTTCCCCTTGTTTTTTCCTAACCCCCCCCACCCCCCAGACGTTCTTGTGGATTTGTGCTGGAAATGGCCCACCTTGATTATCACACACATTGTAAGGAGAGTGGTCACTTTAGATAAGCTATTACCAGCAGGAGAGTGGGTTTGGGTGTGTGTTGGGTGTGTGTGTGTGTGAGAAAACCTGGATTTGTGCTTGAAATAGCCCAACTTGATTATCATACACACTGTAAGGAGAGTGATCACTTTAGATAAGCTATTGCCAGCAGGAGAGTGGGGTGGGGGAGAGGTATTTTTTCATGCTTTGTGTGTATAAAAGATCTTCTACACTTTCCACAGTATGCATCCAATGAAGTGAGCTGTAGCTCACGAAAGCTTATGCTCAAATAAATTGGTTAGTCTCTAAGGTGCCACAAGTACTCCTTTTCTTTTTTTAAAAAATATGTTTCCAAAGATTTTAGGTATAACAAAGGATTTTATATCTTACTAAAGTACTTATTTTGCTGGAGGGTTCTCTGAAAACTAGTTAATCAAATAGTCAGAAGTAAAGAAAGGGAACCTCGTTTGTCCAGCTATCTGGAAGGAGAGGGGTGTTGTCCCTTTAAGGGCTTTCCTCAATAGTGAGGTGAAGGGAGAAAAGGATGGACAGAAAGACAAGGAAGGCTTTCAAAGCAAGTTTTTTGTATGGTAGTAATTAAAATTAAAATGTGTATTTTAGATAAGGATGGTCTTTTGAAGGATTTATTTAAAAAACTATGTCTGAAGATCCAAGCATTTAGGGCTGAAGATGAATACTCAGTTTGTGCATCTAAAAATCTATGCAAGGATTTTTGAGACATGTGATTTTATAATCTTCAGCAACACCCTAATGAAATATTTTTAAAAGCAAATTTTAAACTAAGGTTCTGTAGCCTAACATGTTCTGAGTAAATATTACAGTAATGCACAACTGTTTTTGTCAGTAAATTCAGAAACTGACAGGATACACCAGGAGGTTGGCAAATGCCTGTTAAATGGCTTCATTGCCACTTGAATGGCTCTTTAACAGTTTCAGTGTTGTGCTAATCTGGCAGGCTCAAAGGCTTTTTCACTTTTAAGTTACTAGATCCCCTCTGGAGGAAGACTCACCAGGCTGCAGCAGCCAGCTGTGGGAGCCTGCAGGAAGGGTCAAAACAGAGATAGAAAGAGGCAGAAGGGTGGACACTAAGACCCAGGGGTGCCCCAAATTTTCAGGTGCCTTACGCAGCCTCCTATGCTGTGTATGCCTAAGGACGGCCCTGGGAGGGACCCACCTCTCCTGGTACCTGGTGCTGTGTTTTCCCAAGGCAACACGGGAGCATGCAGGGTCACAGCCCCCCGCCCCCCAGACTTCTGCTAGGATTCACACCAGAATGTGGCCAGCAGCAGCCTTTTGGCACTGTGCGGGAGGAAAGGGGTGGGAGCTGCTTCCAGCCGCTGGGGAGGGAGGTGGGGAATGGATGACCTGGCCTGTGTCTTTGCAGACTTCATCTCTTCCTCCCCAGTGGCTGGAAGCAGCTTGTCCCTTCCTGCCCGCACACTGTTGAAAGGCAGCTAACAGCTCCAGGCTGCTGCTTGCCACTGCTATAACCCAGCCACCTCCTGTGCCCTGGCTACCGTGCAGGCAGGAAGGGGTTAAGCCCTAAGGATGCATTGTGCACCAGTGCCCAGGGAACCTGGCCGTAGAAGTGGCTCAGTAGGGGAGGGTGCTTAGAGGACAGAGTGGCCCTGCACTCCCTCGGGGCAGGATCTGGGGGCAGGGGGAGAAGAGGGTGCTAAGCCCCTGCCTGGAGGGGCTGCTGTGGAGCCTGCAGGGTCGGGGCTTGAACAGGTTGGAAATTGCTTTCCCCCCCACCACCACCACTCCAGAGCTTAGCTGAGGGGTGGAGAGGCTTCCCCGTGCCGGTGCTGTGTGGGGCTTTGGCACATGCAGGACTTGGTTTCCCCTGGCCAGCACCCCAGGCCAGAGGGTTTTGAGCTTTCCTGGGGCCCCGGCCCAGCCAGAGGCAGTGGGGGAAGGAAGGAGCCTGCCAACCAGGCTCTTGGTGAGCTGAGCGCTCCGACCAGGGGCTGGTTCTCTGCACAGCGCTGGGAGCAGGCCGTGCCCTGCCAGGGAAGATATGGCGGAGCAGTGGGGCTGGGTGGGGGGTGAAGGGGAAGAGCAGGGAGATGACAGTGAGAGGAGGAGCACAGAAAGGGCTGTGGGTGGGCAGCAGAGGCGACTTGTAACCAGCTGGAACCTGCCCACACTCACCAGCCACTGCAGCAAGCAGCCAGTGCTGGCCAGAAACGGGATGGGGGGCAGGGCCTTGCTGGCCGAGAGCTGGCACACACTGGGGACTGCACTAGTGGACCAGCAGGGGGAGTGGCTGGCCTTGCATGCTGCAGCTTTGCCCCACCACCAGCCTTGCACACCCATCCCCATTGTCAGCCACTGGACCCCCGCACTCATCGCTGGTGGGTGGGCGGCTGGCCAGCAACAGGACTCACCAGTACTGATGGGGGGAGACAGAAAATATGGGACAATTTGCCTGTTTTTAAGAAAAAGTTGGGACACTTGCAGGAGGGCTTAAATATGGGACGATCCCTTTAAAAACGGGACATCTGGTCACCCTATCTCTGACCCTTCACAAGAAGACTTTCTTCTTAAGGCCCTGATTCAGCAAAGCACTTAAAAGGTGTTTAATTTAAGCACATGCTTAAGATCCATTGAAGTCCTAATGAAATCAAGCTTGATGAATAGGAATGGATTTAAGCACAAAGTCAAGCATGGGCTTAAGTGCTGTGCTGAATTAGAGCCTATCCTCCATTTTCTGTGACCACCTCTGCAAGATCTGTTACAAGTAGCATCCGTCTTTTCTCTTCTGCAGGCAGTTCCACCTTTGTCATTGACAGTATCCTCTAGTAATTGCGCAGACTTATCTGCTCTAGTCTTTTTCAAACAATGTCCCATTGCTACATAAGAGCTGGATATTGTTATGATTACTACACTACTACTGGGAGTAGCAATGGTGGTGGCACTAGTGTAGATAGGGCTCAACCCTGTATCCAAAAGAAACAAAGCTCACACCATTCATAGCTGGACGGCAATAAGTATTCTGGTGACACAAACGTGGCAGTAATATTACAGGTCCCAGTGCAGCAAGGTACTTAAGCATAGGCCTTACTTTAAACATGTGAGAAGTCATACGGAACTAAATGGGACTATTCATATGGTTAAAGGTAGACACATGCTAAAGTGCCTTGCTGAAATGGGGCCTAACTGAGAAATTTCAAACTTGTGTATTTAAGTTTTGGACCAATAACTTTCTTTCCCAGATGTTTTTTCTTTTAAGTAAGTTGGAAAAGCTATCAGTATTAACGTAAAGTGAACAAATCTTTTGGTTTGGGATATATATAGCTGACCTGGAACAGCCTGCATATTTTCTAGTCTTCACAGCCCTGGTCTACACTAGGACTTTAGGTCGAATTTAGCAGCGTTAAATCGATGTAAACCTGCACCCGTCCACACAATGAAGCCCTTTATTTCGACTTAAAGGGCTCTTAAAATCGATTTCCTTACTCCACCCCTGACAAGTGGATTAGCGCTTAAATCGATGTTGCCGGCTCGAATTTGGGGTACTGTGGACACAATTCGATGGTATTGGCCTCCGGGAGCTATCCCAGAGTGCTCCATTATGACCGCTCTGAACAGCACTCTCAACTCAGATGCACTGGCCAGGTAGACAGGAAAAGAACCGCGAACTTTTGAATCTCATTTCCTGTTTGGCCAGCGTGGCAAGCTGCAGGTGACCATGCAGAGCTCATCAGCACAGGTGACCATGATGGAGTCCCAGAATCGCAAAAGAGCTCCAGCATGGACCGAATGGGAGGTACGGGATCTGATCGCTGTTTGGGGAGAGGAATCCGTGCTATCAGAACTCCGTTCCAGTTTTCAAAATGCCAAAACCTTTGTGAAAATCTCCCAGGGCATGAAGGACAGAGGCCATAACAGGGACCCGAAGCAGTGCCGCGTGAAACTGAAGGAGCTGAGGCAAGCCTACCAGAAAACCAGAGAGGCGAACAGCCGCTCTGGGTCAGAGCCCCAAACATGCCGCTTCTATGATGAGCTGCATGCCATTTTAGGGGGTTCAGCCACCACTACCCCAGCCGTGTTGTTTGACTCCTTCAATGGAGATGGAGGCAATACAGAAGCAGGTTTTGGGGACAAAGAAGATGATGATGATGAGAAGGTTGTAGATAGCTCACAGCAAGCAAGCAGAGAAACCGGTTTTCCTGACAGCCAGGAACTGTTTCTCACCCTAGACCTGGAGCCAGTACCCCCCGAACCCACCCAAGGCTGCCTCCTGGACCCAGCAGGCGGAGAAGGGACCTCTGGTGAGTGTACCTTTTAAAATACTATACATGGTTTAAAAGCAAGCATGTGAAAGGATTACTTTGCCCTGGCATTCACGGTTCTCCTAGATGTAGTCCTAAAGCCTTTGCAAAAGGTTTCTGGGGAGGGCAGCCTTATTGCGTCCTTCATGGTAGGACACTTTACCACTCCAGGCCAGTAACACGTACTCGGGAAACATTGTAGAACACAGCATTGCAGTGTATGTTTGCTGGCATTCAAACAAGATCCGTTCTTTATCTCTCTGTGTTATCCTCAGGAGAGTGAGATATAATTCATGGTCACCTGGTTGAAATAGAGTGCTTTTCTTCAGGGGACACTCAGAGGAGCCCATTCCTGCTGGGCTGTTTGCCTGTGGCTAAACAGAAATGTTCCCCGCTGTTAGCCACAGAGAGGGGGGAAGGTTGAGGGGGTAGTCACGCGGTGGGAGGAGGCAAAATGCGACCTTGTAACGAAAGCACATGTGCTATGTATGTAATGTTAACAGCAAGGTTTACCCTGAAAGAGTGTAGCCACTGTTTTATAAAATGTGTCTTTTTAAATACCGCTGTCCCTTTTTTTTTCTCCACCAGCTGCATGTGTTTCAATGATCACAGGATCTTCTCCTTCCCAGAGGCTAGTGAAGCTTAGAAAGGAAAAAAAAACGCACTTGCGATGAAATGTTCTCCGAGCTCATGCTGTCCTCCCACACTGACAGAGCACAGACGAATGCGTGGAGGCAAATAATGTCAGAGTGCAGGAAAGCACAAAATGACCAGGAGGAGAGGTGGTGGGCTGAAGAGAGTAAGTGGCGGGCTGAAGAGAGTAAGTGGCGGGCTGAAGACAGGGCTGAAGCTCAAATGTGGCGGCAGCATGATGAGAGGAGGCAGGATTCAATGCTGAGGCTGCTGCAGGACCAAACCAGTATGCTCCAGTGTATGGTTGAGCTGCAGCAAAGGCAGCTGGAGCACAGACTGCCACTGCTGCCCCTCTGTAACCAACCGCCCTCCTCCCCAAGTTCCATAGCCTCCACACCCAGACGCCCAAGAACGCGGTGGGCGGGCCTCCGGCCAACCAGCCACTCCACCACAGAGGATTGCCCCCAAAAAAGAAGGCTGTCATTCAATAAATTTTAAAGTTGGAAACTTTTAAAGTGCTGTGCTTAAAGTGCTGTGTGGCATTTTCCTTCCCTCCTCCACCACCCCTCCTGGGCTACCTTGGTAGTCATCCCCCTATTTGTGTGATGAATGAATAAAGAATGCATGAATGTGAAGCAACAATGACTTTATTGCCTCTGCAAGCGGTGATTGAAGGGAGGAGGGGCGGGTGGTTAGCTTACAGGGAAGTAGAGTGAACCAAGGGGCGGGGGGTTTCATCAAGGAGAAACAAACAGAACTTTCACACCGTAGCCTGGCCAGTCATGAAACTGGTTTTCAAAGCTTCTCTGATGCGTACCGCGCCCTCCTGTGCTCTTCTAACCGCCCTAGTGTCTGGCTGCGCGTAACCAGCAGCCAGGCGATTTGCCTCAACCTCCCACCCTGCCATAAACGTCTCCCCCTTACTCTCACAGATATTGTGGAGCACACAGCAAGCAGTAATAACAGTGGGAATATTGGTTTCGCTGAGGTCTAAGCGAGTCAGTAAACTGCGCCAGCGCGCCTTTAAACGTCCAAATGCACATTCTACCACCATTCTGCACTTGCTCAGCCTGTAGTTGAACAGCTCCTGACTACTGTCCAGGCTGCCTGTGTACGGCTTCATGAGCCATGGCATTAAGGAGTAGGCTGGGTCCCCAAGGATACATATAGGCATTTCAACATCCCCAACAGTTATTTTCTGGTCTGGGAATAAAGTCCCTTCCTGCAGCTTTTGAAACAGACCAGAGTTCCTGAAGATGCGAGCATCATGCACCTTTCCCGGCCATCCCACGTTGATGTTGGTGAAACGTCCCTTGTGATCCACCAGAGCTTGCAGCACTATCGAAAAGTACCCCTTGCGGTTTATGTACTCGGTGGCTTGGTGCTCCGGTGCCAAGATAGGGATATGGGTTCCGTCTATGGCCCCACCACAGTTAGGGAATCCCATTGCAGCAAAGCCATCCACTATGACCTGCACATTTCCCAGGGTCACTACCCTTGATATCAGCAGATCTTTGATTGCGTGGGCTACTTGCATCACAGCAGCCCCCACAGTAGATTTGCCCACTCCAAATTGATTCCCAACTGACCGGTAGCTGTCTGGCGTTGCAAGCTTCCACAGGGCTATCGCCACTCGCTTCTCAACTGTGAGGGCTGCTCTCATCTTGGTATTCACGTGCTTCAGGGCAGGGGAAAGCAAGTCACAAAGTTCCATGAAAGTGCCCTTATGCATGCGAAAGTTTCGCAGCCACTGGGAATCGTCCCAGACCTGCAACACTATGCGGTCCCACCAGTCTGTGCTTGTTTCCCGAGCCCAGAATCGGCGTTCCACAGCATGAACCTGCCCCATTAGCACCATGATGCATGCATTGGCAGGGCCCATGCTTTCAGAGAAATCTGTGTCCATGTCCTGATCACTCACGTGACCGCGCTGACGTCGCCTCCTCGCCCGGTATCGCTTTGCCAGGTTCTGGTGCTGCATATACTGCTGGATAATGCGTGTGGTGTTTAATGTGCTCCTAATTGCCAAAGTGAGCTGAGCGGCCTCCATGCTTGCCTTGGTATGGCGTCTGCACAGAAAAAAGGCGTGGAACGATTGTCTGCCGTTGCTCTGATGGAGGGAGGGGCGACTGACGACACGGCTTACAGGGTTGGCTTCAGGGAGCTAAAATCAACAAAGGGGGTGCCTGTACATCAAGGAGTATTTCAGGCAGGACTGCACGGAGGGTTCCAATAAGAAATGGTGCACCTAAGTTATCGTTCTTATTGGAACAAGGAGGTTAGCCTGGCCTCTGATTGATACATGGCTAGATTTACCTCGCTGCACCTTCTCTGTGAGTGACCGCAGTGTGATCTAGAGGAATGAGTCCCCTAGACAGGGGAGGAGGCAAATGAGTACAAAACAAATCTGGTCTATTTCTTGTTCTGAGCCACTCCATCTATCTTTTACATCTTTGGCTGGCAGCAGACAGTGCAGAAGGACTGCATGCCATCCACATCTCATGGCTGCTCGGCAGAAGATGGTACAGTACGACTGCTAGCCATCTTCATCTCTTGCCTGCCTGGCAGAAGATGGTACAATATGACTGCTAGCAATCCTCATCTCTTGCCTGCCTGGCAGAAGATGGTACAGTACGACTGCTAGCAGTCCGTATCGCCTGCCCGCTCACCATAAGACGGTTCAATAGGACTGACTGCAGGACTAAAGAGAATGACCTGGTCAAGTCACTCCAAATTTAGTCCCTGCGCCCATGTCTGCCCAGGCGCTCCCAGCCGACGTGGCCAGGAGCACCTCGGACACGACGAGGACGACTACCAGTCGTATTGCACCGTCTGCTGCCAGAAGGCAATGGGTTGCTGCTACTGTGCAGCAAAGCCGTACCGCGTCTTTCAGCACCCAGGAGACATAGGGTGACGGTTACCTGAGCGGGCTCCATGCTTGCAGTGGTATGGCGTCTGCACAGGTAACTCAGGAAAAAAGGCGCGAAATGATTGTCTGCCCTTGCTTTCACGGAGGGAGGGAGGGAACGGGGGCCTGACGATACGTACCCAGAACCACCCGCGACAATGTTTTAGCCCCATCAGAGTGCTCCATTGTGACTGCTCTGGACAGCACTCTCAGATGCCCGATTGTTTGCCGTTGCTCTGACGCCGGGAGGGGCGCTTACAGGGTTGGCTTCAGGGAGCTAAAATCAACAAAGGGGGTGGCTTTACATCTAGGAGTATTTCAGGCAGGACTTCACGGAGGGTTCCAATAAGAAATGGTGCACCTAAGTTATTGTCCTTATTGGAACAAGGAGGTTAGCCTGGCCTCTGATTGATACATGGCTAGATTTACCTCGCTGCACCTTCTCTGTGAGTGACTGCAGTGTGATCTAGAAGAATGAGTCCCCTAGACAGGGGAGGGGGGGAAGCAAATGAGTACAAAACAAATCTGGTCTATTTCTTGTTTTGATCCACTCCATCTATCTTTTACATCTTTGGCTGGCAGCAGACGGTGCAGAAGGACTGCATGCCATCCACATCTCATGGCTGCTCGGCAGAAGATGGTACAGTACGACTGCTAGCAGTCCGTATCGCCTGCCCGCTCACCATAAGACGGTTCAATAGGACTGACTGCAGGACTAAAGAGAATGACCTGGTCAAGTCACTCCAAATTTAGTCCCTGCACCCATGTCTGCCCAGGCGCTCCCAGCCGACGTGGCCAGGAGCACCTCAGACATGACGATGACGGCTACCAGTCGTACTGTACTGTCTGCTGCCACAAGGCAAGGGGTTGCTGCTACTGTGTAGCAATGCCGTACCGCGTCTGCCAGCACCCAGGAGACATAGGGTGACGGTTACCTGAGCGGGCTCCATGCTTGCAGTGGTATGGCGTCTGCACAGGTAACTCAGGAAAAAAGGCGCGAAATGATTGTCTGCCCTTGCTTTCACAGAGGGAGGGAGGGAACGGGGGCCTGACGATATGTACCCAGAACCACCCGTGACAATGTTTTAGCCCCATCAGGCATTGGGATCTCAACCCAGAATTCCAATGGGCAGCGGAGACTGCGGGAACTGTGGGATAGCTACCCACAGTGCAACGCTCCAGAAGTCGACTCTAGCCTCGGTACTGTGGAAGCGCTCCGCCGAGTTAATGCACTTAATGCACTTAGAGCATTTTCTGTGGGGACACACACACTCGAATATATAAAACCGATTTCTAAAAAACCGACTTCTATAAATTCGACCTTATTCCGTAGTGTAGACATACCCACAGTCTTTTGTTAAGGTCCAGATAACCTCATACTTCATATGCCTGCTCTTATGTATTACTCTAGGTTTTGTTCCTTTTATAGTTCACACTGTGATACTATGTGAAAAATTCTGCTTGAGGCCATGGTGTCTCACATGGTGAAAGACGAGGTAGCCCTATTTTTAAAAATACTAGGGTTCTGATATTTATTATTGCTCATCAGAAGTAACAGCACAATATTCCTATTGCTTTTCTGCATGGGAGGCCACAATTTATATACTTGCTGATTTGTGCTACTGCTACCCTGTGCACATCTATTATTGATTTATTTGTATCTGTCATGTTGCTGCTTCACGCCGTTCTTTTAAGTCACTTCTTTTGTCCTCAGTCAGTCCTGGATTGTTATTACAAGTTCCCATCACTTCAGATACTGTATTGTCAACCTGATCTTTGAAGAGTTGTTTATAAATTTAATTACAAAAGTAGAGCATTCCCCATTGCTAAGGAATTGTGGTGCCTCATATAATCAAAAACAAAACAATAATTTACAACGTATAAGGAGCCCAGTTGCCTAAGCGTTGTCAAATATTTTGTAGCATCACAACATCGAGGAGCGTTTAAGGAGAGATGTAAAGGTGGCTAACAGAGTGGGGTTTTGCAGATTTTTCCAGGGAGTTCTTCAAATGCATGAAGGGCATGAAGGTGTCTGTTGGAAAATTTGACTAATGGGCAGTTAAGGTTTGCATAGTTGATAGAGAGTAGGCAGAGGTCAAGAGCTCAATAGTATATAACTGATAAGAGACAGGGCAGGAATAGGCCATGAAGGGCCTTAGAAATGAAGACAAGAAGTAGCCAAAATGTGCTCAAGACTGCAGAAAATAAAATATGACAACAATCCATCTCCTGCAGATAGCCATAGGGGAGCCTAGAATAAGGAGTAACTTGTCAGATTTTATTTTCTTTCCCTTTTTTTTGGTGTGTTTGTGTGGGGTGTGGTTAGAGGTTCTGGAGGATAAGAAGAAACAGAGATGTGCTCTCATAAGGGCCAACCCTATACATGAAAACTTCAAGAGTGCCTGTTATTAGTATAAAGAAAAGGAGTACTTGTGGCACCTTAGAGACTAACCAATTTATTTGAGCATAAGCTTTCGTGAGCTACAGCTCACTTCATCGGATGCATAAAAGTGGAAAATGCAGTGAGTGAGCTGTAGCTCATGAAAGCTTATGCTCAAATAAATTGGTTAGTCTCTAAGGTGCCACAAGTACTCCTTTTCTTTTTGCGAATACAGACTAACACGGCTGCTACTCTGAAACCTGTTATTAGTATGAACATAACAGTGGGTTAATCCCAAAGCTCTTACTCAATTTTTACTCGCTCCTTACTTTGGCAACATATATATTGATGCCAATAGAAGTTTTGTCACAGGAAGGACTGAGTAAAAGCAAAGTAAAGACATCCTGAACTGGCCCAATACTAGTAACATAGAATTGCTAAATAGTATACTAATAAAAATTCATATTAATCTAATAATACTAATACTGCCAGTTTTTCTTCTGTCCTACTTTTCCTCCTGAGTGAAACAGCAAGAAACGTTTGTGGTGTGACTCAGGAGAAGTGCTGATACTCAAATCCTACTGAAGAAAAAGAGCTAGATGCTTAATCATTTTGACTATAGATTAATCCTGATTTACTTCCTACCCTCAGTACTGAAGGCATCTTTGAAATTTTCTAGTCTTATATGACTGGACTTAAATATAACTGGGAAGTCCACATTTTATTCTATTCAATTCAGGTTCTTATACCAACCTCATCACCATAGTAGCTGAATGCCTTCTTATAGCGTATTACGTGATGTAACTAATGTCTGTGCATAGCTTCATTGGATCAGCCAGTGACAACAAAGAAGGGTTACAATCTATCATTTTCACAAAATGATTGATGGGAGGACTGCTCAAAGCCAAACTGCTGCCCATATGGTATAGCAGGGTAAAGTACAATGTCGGTGCAAAGATGCAGCTGCTGCTGAAGATGATCGCTGATTTTCTCTTTGTTGGTAGGACAGGGATTTAGTTACCAATCTCACAATGTATTTTCGGGACAGTAGATATGTCTTTCCCTTGCGGCACCAATCATCATATTCTCAGTGGCTGACGAGTGGGACCAGGAGTAACATTCAGTTTGCTGATAGAAGTGGGGAATTTTTCTCTCTCCCTCTCAATATAGTATAGTGAACCTACAGTAGGACTGTGACTTTGATCCCTGAAGTGCACAGAGAAGGCTTATGTGCAAAGCCAGAGGGCTGCCATTTGTTTAGTGATGTGGAACTGGCTAAGGCAGCAATCATTTTAAAGTTTGTGAGACATTGTGTTGATTTGCACCATGAATTATGCACCTTACTCTGCCTGCGGGACTGCTATGCACATTTCCTGGCTGAACTCACAGTCCTTGGCCTCAGGGAAAACAGCCTTTCTGGATAGCAGAGGGAATGAAAAATTTGATGTCAGGCTGAACGCTTCTTGCTGAGTTGGTTGTTATTGTTAGGATATAGATATTCAGGCCTGTCTGTAAAGGCCTATACTTTAAGAATTTAGGTGTATTCTTATCACTTGGCTAGTTAGAGGTATAAAAGAAACAATCAAAATCACTGTCTGCCAGTCTAAGGGCCTTCTTTTACTGTGACAGTCTGAGGCCCTGTTCTTAGGCTAAGGCCTTTGGCTAAGCAGCAGAGGCAGCCATAAGCTAGAAAGTGACCGGTCACATCCTCACATTCCAAACTAGTCACATTGAAAGAAGGTGCTATTGGGCTGTTAGGAATACACTCCTGTCCTGATAGTGCCTATCACCTCCAGAGAAAGGGAAGTGCCTTGAAGACGTAAAAGGAAATTAAGGTTGATAGTTTTCTGTCTGGTAAGAACTCACTTATCTATAGACACAGCTGGGAAACTCTTATGTCTTTATAGATGTAGTTGTGAAATCCTCACTTCTGTATTGTTTTGTCATTATAGTTCCCACTTTACTATTGTTTATTGGCATGGTCTCTGTCTGGTTCTGTGATTGTTCCTGTCTGCTGTATAATTAATTTTGCTGGGTCTAAACTAATTCAGGTGGTGGGATATAATTGGTTAGCTAATCATGTTACAATATGTTAGGATTGGTTAGTTAAATTTCAGTATAATGATTGGTTAAGGTATAGCTAAGAATAATACTATATAAATTAGGGGCAAACAGGAAGTAAGTTGGGATTCGGAAATAAGGAAAAAGGAACTTGTATTGAAGCTTGCTGGAAGTTCACCCCAATAAACATCGAATTGTTGGCACCTTCGGACTTCGGGTATTGTTGCTCTCTGGTCATGCGAGAAGGACCAGGGAAGTGGGAGAGTGAGGGAATAAGCCCCCTAACAGTTATTAATGACACTGGAGCACAGGGCAGCTGGAACAATTTACATAGTGGGGGCGCTGAGAGCCATTGAACCAAACTGTAAACCCTGGATATGATGGAAGCCACTTTAAGCCGGGGGTGCGGCAGCATCCCCAGTACCCCTTGTCCGAGCACTTATGGTGGAGCATGTTGTGAATGGAGTGGATGTGTCTAAGCTTGTGTTTTGAGATCATCTTCCTTCCACAAGAGAAGATCTACTTCTGATGGCTCATCTCAATTAATTACTTCCTCTAACTAGAGGAGCAGCCAAATTAAAACTAAATAGGTATAGAATAGCTATAGATAGAGTATCTAAAGAAGATTTCTGCAGTCTTGGCTCCTTCACTTCTGAATCATTCCTGGAGGCACTGAGTTGTCACTTACTGGAACTCCCTGTTCTGCACACCCCGGAGCCTCCCAATGAGCTCTCAGAGACGCTTAGTACTGTACATGCAAACAGATAAATTCCACTTCGTTCCCTGGCCCTTTGAGTGAAGAATGTTACAACTTGTCATCAAAAGTTGGGAATTCTGTATTGTTTCTTTCTGTAAGTAAATAGCTGCAGGAGCAGAGGAAGGGAATGCACCTTCCTGCTGCAGAGAGTAATGCCAGGTTGCTTAATAAAATGAAATCCAGCCAGGCAACTCTTGACAAGATAGTATAATCTGTTAACTCAATAGAGAAATGTAATTCAATACAAGGCATAAGGGCCAGAATCTGGCTAGCCCCTGTACAAGAGTGGGAGAATGCAGGGAGTGTCTTTCTTACTTGTGTCCTTGCACAGAGGCTAGCCAGAAGTTTGTGGGGGAAGTATAGTCACTGCAGCTGGCTAGTGCCCTCATGGACGTTGGCTACCCAGTGGGTGGCAGGGTGAAATGGATGGCAGGGCTGGCTCTAGGCACCAGCAAAACAAGCAGGTACTTGGGGTGGCACATTTCTAGGGGCGGCATTCCGGCGCCGGCCATGCTGCCCCTAGAAATGTGCCCCCGCCGCCCCAGCTCGCCTCCACTCTGCCTCCGCCTGCTCCCCTGAATGCACCGCTGCCGCTTGGCTTCTCCCCACTAACTCCCAGGCTTGCCGCGCCCGAAACAGCTGTTTCGTGCTGCAAGCCTGAGAGGGAGGGAGGAGAAGTTGAGCAGCAGCGCGCTTTGGGGAGGTGGCGATGGTGGAGCGGAGGTGAGCTGGGGCGGGGAGCAGTTCCTCTACCTCCCCCATTACTTCCTGCGCTCCCCCCCCGCTCACTCTGCTCCCCTGAACGTGCTGCCTCTCCCTCGCCTGAGAGGGAGGGGGGAAAAGAGGAGTGGTGGCATGTTCAGGGGGGCAGGCGGAGCGGAGGTGAGCTAGGGCAGGGAGTTGCTGGGGAGGGAGAGGGGGGAACCGCAGGAAGCGGGGGGGGGGAATGCGGCACGCCCGGGGAGGAGGCAGGGCAGGGGATTTGGGGAAGGGGTTGGGAAGCAGTGAGGCGGGCCAAACATTTTTTTGCTTGGGGCGGCAAAAATCCTAGAGTCGGCCCTGATAGGAGGTGTGACCATGTTACTCCTGACCCTACACACGCATCGGTCAGCAGAGCTAGCCAGGTGCAAGCAGAAAGCACGCTGCGGCAGAGCTACTATGCCAGTGCGTGCTCTCTGGAGGCCCCCAGAAGGAATTCTGGGTGATTAGATACAACTCAACTCCTCCCAGGCTTCCTAAGCTGCCTGCATTCCCCCGTCACCCCCAGTTTGAACGAAAAATGTCAACCAGCTCTTCTCAGTGCTTTAACTTATAGTGAGCACATGTCATTGGGAAACCACAATCAGCGCTGAGCTGATGGCAAGTGGCCCTGCCAATTTTAACGCAGAAGGAAAATCCTGGGAAACCAAAACAGAACAGGATCTTGGAACAGGATTCTGTACTCTGTGCTCTGAAAGACTTATTCACAATGGAAAGTGAGATACTGTACTTCTTATAAAGAAGGCAAGAAAGTATGTCTGTGTGACAGGGACTGGGCTTGCTGGTGGTGCTTCTTAATGGGTAGGTCACTGGGTCCCAGCTTCCCCTGTCCCCGGTTTCCCTTGCCAGCAATCACGCCAGTGCTGTGGCAGTCCAACTTTCGGCAGGTAGCGACTTGGCCCTCTGTCTGGATCACCAGCTGAGTTCACCCCCTTCCAGATATATACAGTTCAACATTCCCACAAAAGAAAGGGTCTTCAGCCCACCTCCAGGCCCCTGTGGGAGGTATGCCCATGACTCAGGGCTTACAATGTCTCTATCCTTTCCTTCTCTCCAAGGGAGAAAAAGGGGCTTATGCCCCTTCCATAAAAAGGGTGGTTGGTAGGGGAGCCCAGGCCCTCCCTCCCTACTGGGCCATATGAAAGGCAAAGATAGCAAAATGCCCAGGTGTGCTTCAAGGTTGTCTCCCTGGGCCACTTCCTAACATTTGCTTCCCCACAAGGCCTCAAAGTCTTTCACTGAAAGTCCAACAGAAAATAGCAAAAACAATTGAATTGTCAGCCCACCTGGGCTCAGCTGGTAACTTTTTTCTTTGCAGACTAGCTGCAGCTACCAACTGGCTCAAGTTCCTGGGTTTCACTCCCACCGCCTGAGGCTGTCAGTCCCACTCTCCCTCTATCCAGAGTTTCAGGCAGGTGGCAGTCCCTGATCAGCGCATCTCCAGTGAGGTTTCCAGATCAAGGCCAGGCTCCCAGGATTCTTTCAGCCCTGAGCTCAAGAGAGAAAGCTCCCAGCTACCTCTCACCTGGGTCTCTTCCCTGGCTCGTCCTCTAGGGCATGGGGTAGCTGCTGCTTGCAGGCCCCTCCCTTGCAGTAAAGACTTCTGCGGTGCCCATACTCAGGAGCTCTCAAGATAGGGCTCTTCTCCTCTACTGTCTCTCCCCTTCTTCTTCTTCTTCTTCTTCTTCTTCAGTTTCGTGGTGTAGCAGACTCACTTCCTGAGTCTATGACTGCCATGCAATGTGCTTTGTATCTTTTTTATGATTTAGAGTCTTGCACTTTTCCTGGTATTCTTAAAGAATTGCAGAAGAGCTTTTTTATTGGGTCCCATTTTCCTTGTTTTCTTGATAGAGGTTGCAAAGAGAATGTTGTTACTTTAAGACCTCTGAGTTTTCTATATAAACATTTCCTTTCACAGGTACAGTTTTTACAGTCCCAAAGGATATGATCTATTGTTTCCTGGACCTTACATGTTATGAATAATCCATCCTTGTGCATGTTAATTAGAAATAGATTACTATTTAATCCACAATGCCCTGTTAGAATTCTAAATATAGCCACTTTGCTCTTCCGCTGAGGACCTCGTCAACTGTTGGGCATACTTCCTGAATTTTTTTTCCCTTTGTTTCATTTGCCCACAGTTCTTGCCATTCCTTCCTTATCTTATTTTTGATTAGGTGTGTGATGCTGTATTGAATATGTGGAACCCTTTGTCATATTATTGATACCAATATAATAAAATTGCAAGGAATCTGACCAGGTATGCCGTGTGAGGTATCTGGGAAAATGATATGATTTGCCAACTATGATAATCTTGTTTATTTGTTTGTATCGCCTTTCTATCATGAGTTATAGAGATGTATGGTATATCTGGATTTCAAACTTGTGCTGTGCATCTGGGTGACACCCCCAGATAGACTGGCATTAGCACTGCCTAGCCTTTTGATGGCACATGAAGGGTCATCAACTGTACAGTGAATCCATTGAAAGAAACCAGGGAAATAAACCTTATGAGTAGGGCCCTACCAATTTCACGGCCATGAAAAACATGTCATGGACCATGAAATAAGCCCTTTTCTGTGAAATCTGATCTCCCTGAAATCAGCCGGGCTGGGGAGGGACAGAACTTGTCCTTCCACTACATGGCTGTTATTGGAGGGAAATCAGACCCACCTCCACAGGCAGTGCAGAAGTGAGGGTGTACCGCCTAAGGCTCTTGCCAGGGCTTGGGGCGCCCAGGGTTGGGGCTACAGCCACCTCCAGGCTGCTGCTTCTCTTCCCGCCCACCCACAGCGGCTCCTGCTGGGGTTCGGGGTTCCTGCCCAGGCTCTGAGATCTGGGCTGGGTGCTGCCACCCACTGCAGCTCCAGCCCCCACAGCTCCTGCCTGACTCAGGGATGCCCACCCCCCGCACTCCTGCCAGGGCTCAGGGACCTGGGCTGAGGGCTGCCACTCCCTGCCTCTCCAGGCACCATAGCTCCTGCCAGGCTCAGGGCTGCCCCCCATGCCGTGGCTTTTGCCCGAGATCAGGGCTGCTGCCCCTCCCCTCCGCGGCTGCTGCCTGGGCTCAGGGATCTGGGCTGGGGGCTGCCACCCCCTGCAGCTCCAGCCAGGACTCGGCGTTTCGCTCCCCACAACCCCGCCTGAGCTGCAGGCTTCCGCCACCCCCACAGACAACACTGTCTGGCAGCTGGTGAAGAAGTTGATGTTTCTTTCCCAGAGGGCCAGCAATGAACTGATGTACATCTCGCACAGGTAGGGCAGTGTCAACATCCCTGGAATGGGTGATCGGTGCAATGTTGCCATGATCACTCACAATCTCCACCTTCTGACGTGCCTGGATGCCACGGTGAGGGATGCCACGGTGAGGGACATCACGCAGAGTGCTCTGCAGGATGCTGTCAAGAAGCGAATCGCCAGGACCCCTTCCAACCAAGATGTTGCCACCTACCTGAGTGGCTCGCTGGAAGGTGAATTTGCAAGAGACGGGGGAGACTTTTTGCTTCACTCTGGACTCATGCTCGCAATGCTACGCAACGGCTGGAGAAACGTATTGGCTGCCACTGGACGTGGTTCGAGGAACGCCAGGGAGCTGGGAGTCCTGGTGCCACAGGGGAATAACACAGAGTGCACCATTATCACTCCGAGAGCCAGAACCATGCTGGAGAGGACCCTGAAAGATGCCATTCACTGCCAATAATGGAAAACCTGAAGCGGAAGCTGGACCAGGACAAGGCCTTCGAGGTGATGTGCAAGTGGGACGCCAGCAGCCACTTCCTCTCCAGGGGCAACTTCACCCAATTTGCCGACTGGAGGTTCATCTACTTGGCCCAGCTCAGCTGCATCCCACTGAATGGAGCAGTCTGCCACTAGAATCAGGACAAGCAATGCAGGAAGTGCAGCTATGTCAACGAGACACTACCTCACATCCTGCGTAGCTGCAAGCCCCATTCCAGAGCCTGGCAGCTGCAATACAATGCCATCCAAGATTGCCTGGTCAGAGCCATCCGGCCACCTCTGGGGAAGGTAGCCATGAACTCCGCAATCCCTGGAACCAACAGCCAACTGTCATCACCAGTGAGGACCGGAAAAAGAGCATCATGGTGGACGTCACAGTGCACTTCAAAAACAGGACCCCCGCTTTCCACGATGCCTGATTTCAAAAGCTGGAGAAATACACCCCTCTGGCCAACACCCTGAGAGGTAGGGGCTATGAAGTCCAAACTCATGCGCTGATCGTTGGAGCCCTGGGCACATGGGACCCCAGTAACGAGTGAGTGCTGAGAGAATGCAGAATTGGTCAACACTGCGCTCGGCTGATTCGGCAACTCATGGTGTTGGACGCCATCAGGTGGTCGAGGGACATCTACATAGAACACATCACTGGACATCGACAATACCAAGAGGGATGAGCTGGAGTGCCGATGAGAAGTGCAGTTGGGAAAGCAACTCAAATGCTTTCCTGGTGGACTGTTTTTTTTTCTCTAAATGGACAACCTATTCTAAATTCTCAATTACTGAAGGCCAATCTTCACTCATTGATATATTTTGCTTTCCGCCACCAACTCTCTGTTTTGGTATCCTGCTGTTAATCAATTTATCTCGTTAGATTGACCTCACACTTGGTAAAGCATCTCACATCTTTTCATGTATTTATACCTGCTCTTGTATTTTCCACTCTATGCATCTGATGAAGTGGGTTTTAGCCCACAAAAGCTTATGCCCAAATAAATTTGTTAGTCTCTAAGGTGCCACAAGGACTCCTTGTTGTTTTAGCTTCAGTGTTACTCCCAAAACTGGTGGTTATCTGCTCTCCCTTTTGCAGCCTGCCCTGACCTTGACACTTTCAGTGAGCGCTATCCCAGGCACCCTGTGCCACAAGGTGTTTAAATTCCAGTTTGCTTAAGGGGTTTCGTAGGTCAACTTGTTCATGATTCATAGCATGTTTGTTTGTTTGTCTGCGATTTCATTGCCTGCTATCCCGACATGCACCAGGATCCATGCTATTACTATGGTTATAGCCCTTTGCACCAGTTTGGTTGTTAGCAGTAATATTTTATTAAGAATATCATTCATGCTGTCAGACTTACCACTATAAATTGCCTGAGGCTCTGATAAGGAATCAGACAGGATGGTCATGGCAGGTGGCTGCACATCTAAAGCCCAATTTAGCATAATCCTTGTTAGTTCAGCTGTAAAGACGGATACAAAGTTAGTATGGCTTTCTTGAGTCCGAGTGAGGGCATGCAGAAAGTTGTTCCCACGTTTCCTGTTCCTTCCTCTTTTGAGCCAACTGTATAAATCTGGCCATAGTGTCCCCACTTATCACAAATATATTGATTTGCTATATCGTGTATATTTATTGTTCCTCTTTTATTTATTTTATTATATAATTCCATGTCTCTCTCAGGGGAATGGTTTTCCAGTGTTGGTCATATAGATAAAACTTTACATCTTTTTGGATTTTCCTTGATGTGAAGATAATTCCCTTAATTTTGTCTGTGGAGAATCTGAAGCCACCCCTCCACCCCCGTTTCCCCATTCTGCATTTTTCTTAAGTGCATCACTGGGTCTTTTGGAGTCACTTTCAAGGTTTTGCCTTTTGGTCCATATGGCACAGACATTAGCAAATAATGTGACCCCTATTCTTCTAATCATCTCTATAGGGAGATAATTTATCATGATGTTAATGAGCGTTGGGCTAATTACATTCCCTCGTGGAATTCCATTTGCAACTGAATATGCACTGGAAAAAGCTTTTCCCTATTTGGACTTGTAGAGTTCTTCTGCCTAAACATTCCCTTATCCAGCTGTACATTTTTCCTATAATGCCCATGGAGGCCACTTTATGAAGTAGTCCTTTTCTCCATAACACACTGCAAGCTTTTTCCATGTCCAGGAAGGTTACTATAATGAATTCTTTGGTTCTCATGCTTTTTTGTGCTCTTTTCCTTGGGCTGCAAGATAGGCTGGAGTCTGAGCTCTGGGACACTCCTGAGTGCAGAAGGCTACACAGCAATGAAACAGCCCAGCAGCCCGAGCCCTACAAGCCCAAGTCAGCTGGCACAGGCCAGCCGCAGGTGTCTGCTGTGCAGACATACCCAATGTTCATGGGCGGCATGTGAATCTCTGGCTCTGAGAGGCTAGCCCCCAGCCTCGCCCCTTCTTCCCGAGCCCTGCCCCCACCAGAGCTCAGACCCTCTTCACCGCGGCTGCCAGCCTATCTGCCCCAGCCCTGGGCCACCTGAGCGCCCCAGCTCCAGAGTGCCAGGTGCATGGCGCAGCCCCCAGTGTCTGGCAATGTGGCCCCAGCGCCCCTTGCTCTGGAGCGCTGGGCAGGAGGGCTGCCCGGCCCCCAGCCCCGGAGTGCCGGGTGGGCCCCCTTAGCTCCAGCCCTGCCATGGGGGGGAAGCAGGAGGGTCCCGGGGGCGGAGCTTGGGCGGGGCTTTATTTCCTCTGCTGACATTTCAGTTGGCAAACCATACACTACCCCTCTTGTTTCTGTGAGGAACTTGTGTAGCTGACAACTTATTTTTATTTTACCTACCACTTTTGTCTTAAGGAGCTTCCCTACTGGTTCTTTGTTTTTACATTCCTATAACAAGTCTCTGCCAGTCCTTAGCTCTTACTATATCTCCAGCTCTATTTTAACACACTCTTCAATCCTCAGGGGGTTGATATTTCCTATCTTTATGTCCTTGCCTTGGGATTTTACTAGTATGTAACTTTCCCCATTTCCCTTTCCTGCCTTCCTTTTTATTGGCTCTTCTTCTGGTTTCAGAGAATCTGCCCTTTTCTCTTTCCTTGTTTCCATCCAGTCTTCCTCAGTGCTTTCCCTACGCTCATTGTCTAACCTGGCTTCTGTTTCATTTGTTATCTCTTCCATCTCATTCCGCCTAGCCTGTCAGCCAAGGCTTCACCCAACCACAGCTCCAGCCCAGCCCAGCCCAGCCCAGCCTCCCCTCAGCAGCCCAGCCAGCCAGCCCATCTCCCCTTCCGAGCTGTCTGGCGCCTTTTGAAACTTCTCCTCCAGCTGGAGCTTGCTCTGCAGGTGTGGCAGGGTGGAGTCACCTGAGAACTGCTCCTTACCCCCTTCTGCCCCAGTGTGGGGTTTATACCATATCACAGTGGTTGCCGGATGGTACTATAGCAAAGATTCAGGATAAAGTCTCAATGATGAGTGTACATTTGGCCCTTTAAATGTAATAGTAAAAATGAGGACGGAAGAATGATCCACACTTCTGAACATAAAGTCTGGTCCTGTCTTTGGTTTGGTAGGCAATAATTTTCCCTGGCGCTATTAGTGTGACAGTCTTTGTATAATACAGTATGACATTTATTGCTACTCTAAAATGCACCAAGAACTAGGACACATTAAGATGATATAAAAAGAAGGAAAAAGTAGCACTACAATCCTACAAAACCCATCCTCCTGTGGGTAGTCCTTCCTCATGCCTTTGGACCCTTTGAATTTGAAGAAGGCTTCTGTCAAGGTTCCTCCCCCACTCTGAACTCTAGGGTACAGATGTGGGGACCTGCATGAAAAACCTCCTAAGCTTATCTTTACCAGCTTAGGTCAAAACTTCCCCAAGGTACAAAATATTCCCCCCGTTGTCCTTGGACTGGCCGCTACCACCACCAAACTAATACTGGTTACTGGGGAAGAGCTGTTTGGACGCGTCCTTCCCCCCAAAATACTTCCCAAAACCCTGCACCCCACTTCCTGGACAAGGTTTGGTAAAAAGCCTCACCAATTTGCCTAGGTGACTACAGACCCAGACCCTTGGATCTTAAGAACAATGAACAATCCTCCCAACACTTGCACCCCCCCTTTCCTGGGAAATGTTGGATAAAAAGCCTCACCAATTTGCATAGGTGACCACAGACCCAAACCCTTGGATCTGAGAACAATGAAAAAGCATTCAGTGTTTTACAAGAAGACTTTTAATAAAAAATAGAAGTAAATAGAAATAAAGAAATCCCCCCTGTAAAATCAGGCTGGTAGATATCTTACAGGGTAATTAGATTCAAAAACATAGAGAACCCCTCTAGGCAAAACCTTAAGTTACAAAAAAGATACACAGACAGAAATAGTTATTCTATTCAGCACAATTCTTTTCTCAGCCATTTAAAGAAATCATAATCTAACACATACCTAGCTAGATTACTTACTAAAAGTTCTAAGGCTCCATTCCTGGTCTATCCCTGGAAGAAACCAGCATACAGACAGACACAGACCCTTTTTTTTCTCTCCCTCCTCCCAGCTTTTGAAAGTATCTTGTCTCCTTATTGGTCATTTTGGTCAGGTGCCAGCGAGGTTACCTTTAGCTTCTTAACCCTTTACAGGTGAGAGGAGCTTTCCCCTGGCCAGGAGGGATTTCAAAGGGGTTTACCCTTCCCTTTATATTTATGACAGCTTCTATGAGCATCACTAAAAACTACTCACCTGAATAAGAATCTGCAATATTGGGCCCTGAGATAGTAAGGCAATGGGAACTGCTATCTGTGTGATGAAGCCTGGCTTTCCTTTTGCATTTCTATCCTCTTTTTCATGTAGTCATGCCCTGTTTCCAAGGAAGTGATAAACAGCTTCAGCTTTTATTTAGCACAAGAGCCTCAGATGAAAAGAAACAACATGCTTTCTTCACACACTTTCCACTCCCTAAAGACCAGGTAGGCCATTTCCTTAACACTTTTCAGTCTCTTCTACATTCTTTCAAGTTATTGTTTGTATAATTCTTTGAACATGCGTGCTTAGTATTATTATTATTATTATTGGACTGGGCAAATACAAAAATGACTAAAGAGTGTGTGAAATGTCTATAGTGATGGGGAAATGAAACTGGGTGGATAGCATCAGTATTAAAGACTCAGCCTTTTAAATTACAAGGGGCTACATCTGGCCTGCTTCCTCGCAAAGGTCCTCCTGTTGCATTCAGTTAGGATGATACACAGTCCCCAATTAGTTTGTAAAATAGGGGGTTCTACTGTTCAGATTTTATTGAAGAAAACAAATAATTCAGAAAATGTGTTACACGATGCATATTCACATTACATGATGGAAAATATCTATAAAACGTAAATTAAGGGCAACATTTTCAAAGGTTAAGTTAGGTACCTCTCTCTCCTGGGACTGCATTTAGAGATTAACTTTCACATTGATGAGATTTTGCTACCTTTATTTAAATGCACAAATAATTCAACAAACACAAACCTTATTAAGACGTCTAGTCATTATGAAGTAAATCCTGGGCCTTCCTCAATGGGTGCAGATGGCTCTGATGATGGAAATGGTGTGGTTCCATTTCACCTAGAGAGGGGGAGGGACTGGGGTTTGTGGTTTGTTCCCCAGCATATGCCCAATAAAATTCAGTGTAAGGCAATAATGACTGATACGTTGTTGCTCTAGTTTTCCTTCGGAGTTTTTAATCATTTTTTGTTATACTTCACTAGTAATTGTGTTCTTATTTGAAGGAATCTTATCGTATCAACATTATTTTTATAGATGGAAGTGTGATCTTCCCCCTGATTCTGCACTGGGATCTGGTAACTCAGATAGTCATTCCTATGCGGAGTCCCAGTGCTGGATGGCTTGATAAATGGCTTGATTTTCAGCAGTGCTGAGCACCCACAGCATCCAGTGGAAGAAGTAGGATTTGCCTCCTAATGACTAAAAGCTGTGATAATGTTGCATTCATCAGATTTCTCATATCACAAGGATGTGTGCCATTTAAGACAAAAGGTGTAAAAATATAGTAATTTGAAAAACGGATCTTCATCTAGGCAGCCCCAGCAAGCCTGAATTTGGATAATTATTGTTTAAAACGAGGACACTGACAAGTGGCTGGAAGGAAGGTATATCTGCATGCAGCGACTCCCGATGCCGCACTATCCACTTATTTCAGTCCCATTCACTCATAATGGCTATTTACAGAGCTGCACTGTCACTCATCTGTACTACAAAGAAATATTTGCTTATTAAGCAGTGCTTCCTATTGATTACTCTCCCCGGCAGCCAATTATGCCTCCAACCTGAAATACTAAGCAGCGAGTAAGTATTCCTCCTGTAGATGGCTACTGAAGAGCGAGTGGGGGTGAAAGTTTGGTCAAAATCCCATTAAAGCAAAAGGGCTAGTTTGGAAGATCTAGGTGCACAGCAAGGAACAGGCACATAAAATATCACCTGCCATTCCCTGTTTACCTATTAAAAGTTTAGTGCAGAGCACTAATCTGATTTATTTCATACACAAAACAGTGAACAATTACAAATGTAAATCTTAGAAAGGAGACGGGGGGGGGGGGGGGGGGATGGGACAATTCAGAGGGCTAGGTTGTGATCTGTCCCAGTGCAGGTGTGTGGAAGGACTGCATATTTGAAACATCTATTCAAAGTGGCCAAATGCGGCTGTCAAGCCAGTGTGAAACCACCAAAACTCTGCTGACATCAGTAGAGTTATTATCAGTATTATCAGTAGAGTTACCACTGTCATAATAATTCAGTTAACTCCTCTGGTGATTCTGTAGATTTTAGAGCACATTTTGACCTGTGAGCTTTAGCTTCTAAAACTGATCTGAAGTAGCAGCTCAGTACATGCTAGAGCTTCTTGGAAATTTTGCAGTGGACCATTTTTCCATTAGAAAGTACCAATTTTTCAAAAATGAAATGTTTCCTAGAAAAATGTCCATCTTGGACAAAACTTTGTTTGAAAAAAAAACTTATAGAGACCATTTTGATAAGGTCTATTTAGACCTTCTTAGAACAGAACTTTCTGTATTGAAATGACTTTTCATTTCAGTTGTTTAATATTATACAATAAAATTAAAAAGTCAGAATCAGAACAGAATGTTTTGATTTTGCTGAAATGAAACAGTTTGATCAACCCAAAATGAAATTTTTCTGGAATTTTGGTTTGTGGGAAATTTCAGTGTTTGGGGGCCATCATTCCATTCTGGAATACAAAAAATTTTGAAATGAAAAATCTGGTTCCTGCACAGCTGTATTTCAGTCTCCTTAGCACTCTCAAGTGTAAAATCATTTCTGCAAAGATACAAAAGCGGGAGCACAGAGCTCAAGGGCTGCTTGAGGATAGCACAGGCAGAAGCCCCAGACGGGATGCAGAGGGGCAATGGTCTTCATTCACCTCTGTATGGGCCAGCTACGCACAGAGGGGAATGCATACTGCACTTTGTAGAACAGGAAATGTTCTTGTCCTTGCTCTACAAAAACTTCAGAAAAATTGTGCTTGAAAAGCTTCATGCTCAAGGGCTTTGGGAATGAGCACTGGGGACTTGTCCCTCTGAATCCTTCAGTTCTATGGGACGGTCCCTCGCCTTCCATTTTCATCTGGAGCTGTCAAACAAACTATAAAGCCAAGAACAAAAGGTCTCCTTATCCATTATGCTCTGAGTAAATATTATGTGCTAATCTTAAAACTTTACATGTCGGATAAACAATAGCCAGATTAATTGCCTGCAACTTCATGCTGTTCTTTTAGGAATGTAATACTTTGAAGTGTTTTCCCAGAGACAACTGCAAAAGACATGCATGATCCTTTGTAAACACTGATGCTGCTCCAACTTGTTGCACACTTGATAAAAGCCATTATCAGTCTTCTGTTCCCAGCTGCATTGTTTACACTAGCCTCTCAAACATTTGTAAATAGTTCTTTGCACATTGCTTGCATGCACTAGAGAGTAGGAACCAGCCATCCCTGAACCCTTCCTGCGTCAGGGAATCGCAAACCCAATGTCCTTTGGGAAAGGAAGAGAATGGCACTCATTTTGACCATTCTATCCAACTTCTTCTTTTTGCTGGGTTTCAGAAACTCATTGGCTTTCTGGTAGTTAACACAAAAATCCACACAATGAAACTGCAGAGGGGAAAATTAGCCCAAGATGTATTGACAAATGTCAAACTCCATTTGGGACCCATTGCAGCAGCTTGTGAAGCAAAAGTAGATGGGGGTGAGATTAGTGCTTGAGAAATGATAATAGAAAAGGAATAGTACCATGGTAATTAGTACCAAAGAAACCCAAACGCCTCCTCATTCCCTTTCTATCGCTATCCAAGAAATGGCTCCTGAAGCATCAGGAAAGTGAATTATTTGGTGAGGAACAAAGGAGCATTACACAGCAATTGCTTTATTGGATAAGACCAGTAATCCATCTAGTGCACTGGTTCTTAAGCTGGGGTGCACGCACCCCTTGGGGTGCAAGATGCCCTTTCTGGGGGTGCGAGGCATGCCAGATTTTTTTAGAAGGTAAATAATTGAAAACACAAATTAAGCACAGGCACATAAGTACAACTACTTTGTTTCATCAAACCTATGTATTCATTAACATTATACATTTTTTAACGATTACTGTAATATAGAAACAAAAAATATATCTAGGTTTAAAGAACTGACCTACTTCCAATGATTTTTGATAAGGGGTGCAAGAACATATTTTGATTTTTGATAAGGGGTGCAAGAACATATTTTGAGAACCAAAGGGGTGGAGGTTGCAGTAAGGGTTAAGAACCATTGATCTAGTGCAAAAAGAAAAGGAGTACTAGTGGCACCTTAGAGACTAACCAATTTATTTGAGCATAAGCTTTCATGAGCTACAGCTCACTTAATCGGTGCAATAACCTGACACCAATAGAAACCAGTACCATGTGCTTCAGAGAATGGCACCAGGTAATGGTCCCCATAATGGAATAATCTGTTGTCACAGCTCTGATCAATGTGTAGACCTCATATCTGACACCCCTCATGGCAGTTGCCCCCGACCCCCAGTTCAGCTGTCTTGGCTTGAAACCATTTCCCCAAAGTCTCCCAAACAGGTCTTGCATGTTCCCCAGAAGCCCACTGAAGGTGTGGTCTTCTGGTTTACAGTTTACTTCTTTAGGAGTATATGTCAGTGAAAGCCAGCACACACATAGAGACTTTGCACAGTATTCTAAAACACCATTACTGCTCACTTAGGTAGCACAAGAAATACACAGATCTATAAAAAGTAATAGACACACCTATACACATTTCCCTGACATAGGTTCCTCACCACCCTGGACAGTGCTTTGTGCACAGACCAGAGTCGTCAAAGAGTCCATGATCCTTCCTCTTCTCCTGCCCCTTTGAACATGGCTTCTTATCCAGAGTATGGAATCTCTAGTCTCTTCTCCCTTTCTCTCTCTTTTCCCATGACTGCGGAGAGGGCCTCTCCTTTATAATCTCCAGTCCCCTTTGTAAAATGACTCCCTGGTCAGTCTCAACAGAAGACAGACCCTTACCCAGTGACTTTGTTGTTAGGCAATCGCTCCCCTGACAAACCAGTTCTCCTGGGTAAGAACCAGCCTTTTGTCTGTAGTGCTTCTATATGAATAAAGTACCATGCAGATTTATTGACCCTCTATTATTAGCTCTGTACTACTACCCCTTGGAAATTCCAGCCCAATATGGAGTAAAAGTTCAACAGAAAAGGCAAATAAGCTGCACATTCACCACTGAGTTTGCAGCTTGATAAAGACACCTGCAGAGAGTTCATAATGCTAGCTAATCCTGCTGCTCAACTCCTGGACTCCATGATATCCTGTGGCAAATTCAATAGGCTAATTATGCCAACTTCCAAAGGAAGTGGAAGTACGAGAACACAGGAAAAAAGGCAAGAGTTAAAGAGCTACCTAAAAGTGAATCAAAGCATAGAATGACCAAGTTATTAATGGTTAAAAAAAACGAACAATAAAAGCAAAAGAGTTCAATATTTTTTAAATGGCTTGTGCTGCATTGATATTTGCTTCTTCCCCACCGCATTGTCATTCTTTAGATCACACCATCTTTCTACATTGTAAACTCTTGTCTAAACAGAGCAAACATGCTCTTGAGTATTCTACAATTAATCATAATTACGGCACCAAGGAGTTATTGGCCTATTTATTGAGTTAGATTCTCCACTATCAATACCTCCCCGATTTTGTGAAACCCTTTAGTCATGCTGGGAGTATGCTGATCCTTCCAATGTGTGGCAGCTGTCATGATTCTTGTCACTAGCAAGAAGAAGTCCAGCATTATTTTATTATTAGCATTATTCTGATGGTGATGACATTTCAGTCGGGTTGTTTAGAACTTACTGTCTACTTCTGAGGGCCCCACTCAAAAATGTAGAGGAGATTAACTTATTCCTTTCTAGCCCTTTAATTATCCATCTTTGTGTGGGAGAAAAAGAAATCCCAAACAGTAGCAAGCACCGATACAGCCTGCGACTTCATTCATTTCATGCTAAAGCTTATGTTTCTTACAAAACTATAAACAAATCCCAGCACTTCTATACAAATCAGCTGGAGTGAAGAAAGTTATATTATGCCTCTTATGTCATAGAAAGAAGAATGGTATTGCCATAAGAAGGAAAAACAGCGGTCCACTTTACATGAGATATAAAAGCCTCTAGCCTGCTGCAGGACTCCAGCCCCACTACAGAGCTGTGTAATGCCCTGATCCTAGAGACTGAGGGCAGAGAGGAGCTGCTAGGACTGCCATCTGCAGTTTACCCAGAGGAGACTGAGAACTCACAGATGATGGAGACCTGCCAATAGACTGTGGTAGGAAGTAGCCCAGGGAAACCAGACATTAGCCTTATTGTCTATCACAACACGAGGCAGCATGTTGTGGTAGGATCCCCGCTGACCCAGTGGCTGGATTCCCTGCCACTATTAGAGCCTTGGACTGGGACCCAGTGGAGTCAGGTGGGCCCGTGTCCCCATACCACTGCTATCACCCCAATTCCTGGCGTGGTGGCCTACTCACCCTAGGCCTGAAAGCCTGTGCCTTCTGTGCTGTATGTCCGCCCTAGTCAGAATGCTGGTCTAAAGACTGCTCATTGCTCTGCCCTGCCCACACTGTGTTTGCTGTCTGCCCTAGGCAGAAGGCTGGGCTAAAGACTGTTCATTACTGTGCCATGCCCAGAGGGTCAGAAACTTGACTGTGTTTACTGTCTGTCATAGCCAGGAGGCTAGGCCAAAGACTGCTTGTTCCTGGCCCTGCACAGAGGTCCTGTGCACCAGGAACCTTGGGACCCCACTGATTCAATGGCCTTCGAGGGCAACCCCCTTGACACTGAGGATGAGCTGCATAAAGACTGCGACCCGGACGATCTGTCAGCCCTGGAGCTGGACCAGGACTTCCAGGATGGAGAGGTCCCAACCTCAGTGCCGACTGATGAGGGAGCCACCAGTGTAGGAGCTGACTTCAGTCAGGACCAGATGGAAGGCCCCTTGGTCAGCTGGGCATATGTGGAATTTGCCTGCGTCAACAGGAAAGTGACAGAGCCCCAGTGAGCGACCAAGTGGCCCTGTTTTAAACTGACCAATGACCGCCTCTATCACATAGACTGAGACCCCCAGACTCAAGAGCCCCGGACCCAGTTGGTTCTGCCCCGATACCACCGAAGTGCCATCCTGAAGCTGGCCTGTGATGTCCCTGCAGCTGGACATCTTGGACATGAAAAGATCCTGGCTTGAGTCTTGGCCAGCTTTTTCTGGCTGGGGCTGCATCAGGATGTGAAAGACTATTGTAACTTGTGTCCCAAATGTTAGCTTGTGGCCCTATAAGGAATGCAGAAGGCTCCCTTTATCCCCTTGTCAGTAATTGGGATCCCCTTCAATAGGCTTGCTGTGAACCTGGTGGGGCTCCTTATGAAGAGCATTGCCGGATTCAAGTACATCCTGCTCATCTTGGATTATGCCATCTGGTTCCCACCCCTGTTGTTAACCATTCAGGAGGTACTACAGTCTACAACTAAATTTTCCCTCTTTCAGTTGCTCTATGGTCACCAGCCCCAAGGACTACTAGACCTGATGTGAAAAACCTGGAAATATACACCATCACTGGCCCAGGGTCTCTTGCAATATGTTCTACAATTGCAGAGGTGCTTGACCAGTGCTGGGGACCTAGTGAAGGAGAACTTTCAGGCTACTTAGGGGCTCAAAAGTGGACCTATAACAAAGGAGCTCAGGCTTGAGCCTTTGAACCTGGCAATAGGGGGGGTCCTCCTACTTCCCTCGGACAAGTCAAAGCTCTTGGCCTGTTTGCAAGAGCTGTATGAAGTGATCTACCAAGTAGGCTCCGTTACTTATGAAATATGGCAACCAGACTGATGGAAGAAACAGTAGCTCTACCATGTCAACCTCCTGAAACTGTGGCAAGAGCGTGAGGGGCTGTTGATTGCCCCATATCTCCCTGAAACAGACCTGGGTCCCCAAGTGCCTGTGGCAACAGACCCTAAAGATCTGCAGACTTAGGAGATACCCACACAGAAACAGGCCTGGAGCCGAAGGCTTTCCCGAAGACCTTCACCACCCTGTCAGGTCAGACCACGCTCATCCACCACACCATTCTGACAAGCCTGGGGAAAGTTGTTTGAGAGAAGTAGCTCAGGGAAACTAGTATCAGAGGGGTAGCCATGTTAGTTTGTATCCACGAAAACAACAAGGAGTCCGGTGGCACCTTAAAGACTAACAGATTTATTTGGGCATAAGCTTTCGTGGGTAAAAAAACCCACTTCTTCAGATGCATGGAGTGAAAATTACAGATGCAGGCAGAAATATACTGGCACATGAAGAGAAGGGAGTTACCTTACAAGTGGAGAACCAGTGTTGACAGGGCCAATTCAGTCAGGGTGGATGTGGTCCACTCCAATAATTGATGAGGAGGTGTCAATACCATTTGGTAATCACCATCCCCACCCCTGGGGCAGTGGCCGACTCACTCTAGGCCTGAAGGCCTGTGTCTTGTGTCTGCCCAAGCCAGGAAGCTGGGCTAAAGACAGCTCATTGCTCAGAGGGTTAGAGCCCTGACTGTGTTTACTGCCTGCCACAGCTGGGAGGTGAGGCCAAAGACTGCTTGATTCCTGGCTCTGCCCAGAGAGCCAGGGCCTATAGACTACTAACTAATGGTGGTTTTGCTGCCTGATGCAGGAAGGAAGAGTGGCCTCCCTCCAAGTCTGACTGGGAGGGACTACTACTGACCGCTACACTAATGAATAGCTTTTTGAGCGTAACAAAAATGAATCTTATTAATCTTTTGTTCTGTGGCTTATTCTTTGACCAATGTTGCTGTGATGCTGCACTCCACAATGTTTTATGGAAATATGCTTATGAGTGTAAATATAATGTAACTGGAATATGTTTTATGCAAAATGTCTCTTGTAAGGTATCATTACAAAGCTTATAATCTACTGAGTGTGTTCTTCCTATTTGTATGTATGTATCATACTTGTATCTGAAGCTAGAAATATAAAGTATAACTCTGAGGTCCTATTGTAATTATGCAAGGTGTGGGCCATTGATGGTGGTTTATAATCTTGATGGCTCCCATTTACTAGGACAATTGGTTGTAAATGCTCTGTTTACTTGCAAACCTTCCTGGGTGAGTGCCAGCCAGCCCTGGAAGAATGAAGGCTGGGGTCTCACAGGACATGTGACCATGTCACCTGATACTGGAATCCATCTTAAACCTGGTGCTTTTCCATTTAGAAGGAGGGGTGGGAACCCAGAGAGACAAAAGATTCCTATCTTGTGCCAAAGCTATAAAAGGGGGTGGAAGAGAACAAAGGGGGCTGTGAATCATGAGAAAGCCCCTGCTTTTCACCTAAGATGCCTGCTGGAACTAACAAGAACAAGGACTGTACCAGGACTGTGCCAGGGGAAATGATTGGGCCAAGACTAGGAAGGAGTCTAGTCTGTGAAAGAAGTTTATTGGAACATCTCTGAGGTTGAGATTTACCTGTAAACAGTTTCTTAATGTATTAGGCTCAGATTTGCGTGTTCTGTTTTATTTTGCTTGGTAACTTACTTTGTTCTGTCTGTTATTACTTGAAACCACTTAAATCCTACTTTTTTCCTTAATAAAATCACTTTTGCTTATTAATTAACCCAGAGTAAGTGATTAATACCTGGGGGAGCAAACAGCTGTGCATATCTCTCTATCGGTGTTATAGAGGGTGGACAATTTATGAGTTTACCCTGTATAAGCTTTATACAGAGTAAAACGGATTTATTTGCAGTTTGGATCCCATTGGGAACTGGGTGTCTGAAGACAAGTTACCTGCTGAGTAGTTTTTGTTTAAAGTCTGCAGCTTTGGGGGCATGGACCTGATCTGGCTCTGTGTTGCAGCAGGCTAGCATGTCTGGCTCAACAAGGCAGGGTTCTGGAGTCGCAAGCTGGCAGGGAAAACGGGCTCAGAGGTAATTCCATCACGTCAGGTGACAGTCCCAAGGGAGTCTCTGTGACCAACCCTGTCACAGTCACTTCAACATTAGTGTTCCCAGCAGAGTTTATTGATCTAGAGGAACACCAGCAAAACCCATTCACTGCTGTTCCTCAACTATCTCAACCACCTGGATCTGTTTCCTATTTAAATCATTTGATGCTGGAAGAGGAAAGAGATATGACTTCCTTTATGCAAATTTGATGTACTGTGTCACTAATTTGTAATGTAATTTACAGCCAGGTACTGATCATTAGAAATGCATGTAACAAAAATAAATGTATAAGGTGAAATAAATGCTCCACACTTTAGTAATGAATACAATATAAATGCCTTCCTGGATTGATGGATAGTTTGATGTGCATTCTTTGGGGATGATGATATTCTAATCTGAGACTCTGGCATTAGTTTCTTTAAATAGTTTTTTTTCAGTTGTGTTGTCAATGTGTCTGCTTTCCTGGTCTGTTATGCATTTATTCTTCTTTGCAGCACTTGATGTACTCTCTTGTGCTGTTTTAATTCCTTTAATTTCCCTCCTCCCCCGTTAGAAATATTTGATTCAGTGAAGTTTATAAAAAGAGAGAACATTCTCTCAATAAAAATGATAAACATTTGGGGTCAATCCTACATTCTTTGCTCACACAGACATTTAATGGAAGTCCATCAGAGTTTTGGGTTGCAAGGAATGCAAGATAGAGCTTTTAATTAATATTGGAAAAATGAGGAAATTGAATAACCCAGGGGGCTGGTCATGGGTTACAGACAATCTGGGGATTGATTCTGATTTCACATCAATTTTACAATGCTATAACTTCATAGGAGTTATGCCTGGCTTATATAGTATAAGCAAGATCTGAATCAGGCCTTAATGTCTCAAAGATTATCATTTCAAAGAAGAAAATTCTACATGAACTGAAATCAAGGCTACAGGTCTGAAAAGTCCCAAACGTTGAATAGATTAAAATCCAGATTTAGGTGGGATCAAACTCTGGCCCGTATGTCTGAAATGGTCAAAACAAAACCATGGATCAAAACAACCCATAACTTTGGAAAAGTTTATGTTGTAGCTTGGTTCCATCTCTAAGGAAAAAGTATTTTACTTTGAAAAGCAGATTTTTTCAGAGCGACTATATTCCCTATCTACTCCTCTTAGCAGGGCAGAGTACAGGAAGTCTTGGATATGGTAGATGCTCCATCATTTAGGATTTATCTACATAGGGACACCTAGGAAAATTAATTTGGATTAACTGAAGGTGTTAATTTGAAGTTGATTAGTTAAAACGCATTAAGCCCCTGTGTGAACACCTCTGTCATAAATATAAAGGGAAGGGTAAACCCCTTTGAAATCCCTCCTGGCCAGGGGAAAGCTCCTCTCACCTGTAAAGAGTTAAGAAGCTAAAGGTAACCTCGCTGGCACCTGACCAAAATGACCAATGAGGAGACAAGATACTTTCAAAAGCTGGGAGGAGGGAGAGAAACAAAGGGTCTGTGTGTCTGTTTATATTCTGTCTTTGCCGGGGATAGACCAGGAATGGAGTCTTAGAACTTTTAGTAAGTAATCTAGCTAGGTATGTGTTAGATTATGATTTCTTTAAATGGCTGAGAAAAGAATTGTGCTGAATAGAATAACTATTTCTGTCTGTGTATCTTTTTTGTAACTTAAGGTTTTGCCTAGAGGGGTTCTCTATGTTTTTGAATCTAATTACCCTGTAAGGTATCTACCATCCTGATTTTACAGGGGGGATTTCTTTATTTCTATTTACTTCTATTTTTATTAAAAGTCTTCTTGTAAGAAAACTGAATGCTTTTTAATTGTTCTCAGATCCAAGGGTTTGGGTCTGTGGTCACCTATGCAAATTGGTGAGGCTTTTTTATCCAACATTTCCCAGGAAAGGGGGGGTGCAAGTGTTGGGAGGATTGTTCATTGTTCTTAAGATCCAAGGGTCTGGGTCTGTAGTCACCTAGGCAAATTGGTGAGGCTTTTTACCAAACCTTGTCCAGGAAGTGGGGTGCAGGTTTTGGGAAGTATTTTGGGTGGAAAGACGCGTCCAAACAGCTCTTCCCCAGTAACCAGTATTAGTTTGGTGATGGTAGCGGCCAATCCAAGGACAAAGGGTGGAATATTTTGTACCTTGGGGAAGTTTTGACCTAAGCTGGTAAAGATAAGTTTAGGAGGTTTTTCATGCAGGTCCCCACATCTGTACCCTAGAGTTCAGAGTGGGGGAGGAACCTTGACAACCTCATTCAGAATAGTAGTCTTAGTTAATTTTATCTTAGGGTATGTCTACACTATAAAATTAGGTCAAATTTATAGAAGTACTTTTTTTAGAAATCGTTTTTATATAGTCGATTGTATGTGCCCCCACACAAAATGCTCTAAGTGCATTAAGTGCATTAACTCGGCGGAGTGCTTCCACAGTACCAAGGCTAGCATCGACTTCCGGAGTGTTGCACTGTGGGTAGCTATTCCACAGTTCCCGCAGTCTCCGCTGCCCATTGGAATTCTGGGTTGAGATCCCAATGCCTAATGGGGCAAAAACATTGTCGGGGGTGGTTCTGGGTACATGTTGTCAGGCCCTTCCTCCCTCCCTCCCTCCCTCCCTCCCTCCATGAAAGCAACGGCAGACAATTGTTTCGGGCCTTTATTCCTGAGTTACCTGTGCAGACACCATACCACGGCAAACATGGAGCCCGCTCAGCTCACTATCACCGTATGTCTCCTGGGTCCTGGCAGACGTGGTACTGCATTGCTACACAGCAGCAGCTCATTGTTTTGTGTCAGCAGATGGTGCAATAGGCCTGATAACCATCGTCATCATGTCCAAGGTGCTCTTGGCCTCCTCAGTAACGTCGGTCAGGAGCGCCTGGGCAGACATGGCTGCAGGGACTAAAATAGGAGTGACTTGACCAGGTCATTCTCTTTAGTCCTGCCAGCAGTCATTGCACCATCTTCTGACGAGCAGCCTGGAGATGAGGATGGCTAGCAGTCCTACTGCACTGTCTGCTGCTAGCCAAAGATATAAAAGATAGATGGAGTGGATCAAAACAAGAAATAGACCAGATTTGTTTGGTATTCATTTGCTCCCCCTTCCATTCCTCCGTGAAATCAACGGCTGACAATTGTTTCGGTGAGGTCTGTCAGGGGCACCTTGAAAAGTTTAATGGGTTGAGCATTGGCCTGCTCAATTGGCCTCAATCCTCAAGGGATTTGTTTGTGTGACAGTTGTTTTTGTTTCTCCTTGATGTAAAGCCACCCCCTTTGTTGATTTTAATTCCCTGTAAGCCAACCCTGTAAGTCATGTCGTCAGTCGCCCCTCCCTCTGTCAGAACAATGGCAGACAATCGTTCCGTGCCTTTTTTCCATTCAGATGCCATACCACGGCAAGCATGGAGCCCGCTCAGATCACTTCGGCAATTAGGAGCACATTAAACACCACGTGCATTATCCAGCAGTATATACAGCACCAGAACCTGCCAAAGTGAAACCGGGCGAGTAGGCGACATCAGCGTGGTGACGAGAGCTATGAGAACATGGACACAGACTTCTCTCAAAGCACGGCTCCTGGCAATGTGGGCATCATGGTGTTAATGGAGCAGGTTCATGGCATGGAACACCAATTCTGGGCCCAGGAAACAAGAACAGACTGGTGGGACCACATAGCATTGCAGGTCTGGGACGATTCCCAGTGGCTACGAAACTTTCGCATGAGTAAGGGCATTTTCATGGAACTTTGTGACTTGCTTTCCCCTGCCCTGAAGTGCCAGAATACCAAGATGAGAGCAGCCCTCACAGTTGAGAAGCGAGTGGCAATAGCCCTGTGGAAGCTTGCAATGCCAGACAGCTACCGGTCAGTCGGGAATCAATTTGGAGTGGGCAAATCTACTGTGGGAAAATCTACTGTGATGCAAGTACCCAACGCAATCAAAGATCTACTGATATCAAGGGTAGTGACCCTGAGAAATGTGCAGGTCATAGTAGATGGCTTTGCTGAAATGGGATTCCCTAACTGTAGTGGGGCCATAGACGGAACCCATATCCCTATCTTGGCACCGGAGCACCAAGCCGGCAAGTACATAAACCGCAAGGGGTCCTTTTCAGTAGTGCTGCAAGCACTGGTGGATCACCAGGGACCTTTCACCAACATCAGCATGGGATGGCCAGGAAAGGTACATGACACTCGCATCTTCAGTAAATCTGGTCTGTTTCAAAAGCTGCAGGAAGGGACTTTCTTCCCAGACCAGAAAATAACCATTGGGGATGTTGAAATGCCTATAGTTATCCTTGGGGCCCAGCCTACCCGTTAATGCCATGGCTCATGAAGCCATACACAGGCAGCCTGGACAGGAGTCGGGAGCTGTTCAACTATAGGCTGAGCACATGCAGAATGGTGATAGAATGTGCGTTTGGACATTTAAAAGCGCGCTGGTGCAGTTTACTGACTCGCTTAGACCTCAGCAAAACCAATATTCCCATTGTTATTACTGCTTGCTGTGCGCTCCACAATATCTCTGAGAATAAGGGGGAGACGTTTATGGCGGGGTGGGAGGTTGAGGCAAATCGCCTGGCTGCTGGTTACGCGCAGCCAGACACTAGGGTGGTTAGAAGAGCACAGGAGGGTGCGGTGCGCATCAGAGAAGCTTTGAAAACCAGTTTCATGACTGGCCAGGCTACGGTGTGAAAGTTCTGTTTGTTTCTCCTTGATGAAACCCCACCCCCTTGGTTCACTCTACTTCCCTGTAAGCTAACCACCCTCCCCTCCTCCCTTCGATCACCACTTGCAGAGGCAATAAGGTAATTGTTGCTTCACTTTCATGCATTCTTTATTAATTCATCACACAAATAGGGGGATAACTGCCAAGGTAGGCCCAGAGGGGTGGTGGAGGACGGAAGCACTGGGTTGGGTGGTGGAGGAGGGAAGGATAAGGCCACACAGCACTTTAAAACTTTAAAACTTATTGAATGTCAGCCTTCTGTTGCTTGGGGAATCCTCTGGGGTGGAGTGGCTGGGTGGCCGGAGGCCCCCCACCGCGTTCTTGGGCATCTGGGTGAGGAGGCTATGGAACTTGGGGAGGAGGGTGGTTGGTTACACAGGGACTGTAGCGGCGGTCTGTGCTCCTGCTGCCTTTCCTGCAGCTCAACCATACACTGGAGCATATTAGTTTGATCCTCCAGCAGCCTCAGCATTGAGTCCTGCCTCCTCTCATCATGCTGCCGCCACCTTTCAGCTTCAGCCCTCTCTTCAGCCCGCCACTTATTCTCTTCAGCCCGCCTCCTCTCTTCCTGGTCTTTTTGTGCTTTCCTGCACTCTGACATTGTCTGCCTCCACGCATTTGTCTGTGCTCTGTCAGTGTGGGAGGACAGCATGAGGTCAGAGAACATTTCATCGCAAGTGTGTTTTTTTCACCTTCTGATCTTCGCTAGCCTCTGGGAAGGAGAAGATCCTGTGATCCTTGAAACACATGCAGCTGGTGGAGGGAAAAAAAGGGACGGTGGTATTTAAAAAGACACATTTTATAGAACAATGGGTACACTCTTTCAGGGTAAACCTTGCTGTTAACATTACATACATAGCACATGTGCTTTCGTTCCAAGGTCGCATTTTGCCTCCCTCCACCACGTGGCTAGCCCCTCCCCGCTCCCCGTGGCTAACAGTGGGGAACATTTCTGTTCAGCCACAGGCAAACAGCCCAGCAGGAACGGGCACCTCTGAATGTCCCCTTAAGAAAAGCACCCTATTTCAACCAGGTGACCATGAATGATATCACTCTCCTGAGGATAAAGAATGGATGTTGTTTGAATGCCAGCAAACATACGCTGCAATACTTTGTTCTGCAATGATTCCTGACTATGTGCTACTGGCCTGGCGTGGTAAAGTGTGGATGGAATAAGGCTGTCCTCCCCAGAAAACTTTGGCAAAGGCGTTAGGAATACATCCAGGAGAGCTTTATGGAGATGTTCCTGGAGGATTTCTGCTCTATCCCCAGACATGTTAACAGACTTTTCCAGTAGCTGTACTGGCAGCGAATGCCAGGGCAAATTAATCATTAAACACACTTGCTTTTAAACCATGTATACTATTTAAAAAGGTACACTCACCAGACATCCCTTCTCCGCTTGGCGGGTTCGGGAGGGTACTGGCTCTAGGTCCAGGGTGAGAAACAGTTCCTGGCTGTTGGAAAAACTGGTTTCTCTGCTTGCTTGCTGTGAGCTATCTACAACCTCATCATCATCATCTTCCTTGTCCCCAGAACCTGCTTCCGTGTTGCCTCCCTCTCCATTGATGGAGTCAAAGCACACGGTTGGGGTAGTGGTGGCTGAACCCCCTAAAATGGCATGCAGCTCATCATAGAAGTGGCATGTTTGGGAGTCTGACCCGGAGCGGCCGTTTGCCTCTCTGGTTTTCTGGTAGGCTTGCCTCAGCTCCTTCAGTTTCACGTGGCACTGCTTCGGGTCCCTGTTATGGCCTCTGTCCTTCGTGCCCTGGGAGATTTTGACGAATGTTTTGGCATTTTTATTCTCCTCCTGACCCCCAATTCATTCTTCAATCCATTCTCCTTTCTGAGCTACAGAAGTTTCCCAGCACTTTTACTTTACAAACAACTCCTAATCTTAATAGACTCAAGTCATAACTCCTCTGAAAGCCCCCAAGGGTGGCTTTTTATAGTCTCTCCCTCATTTAGGACAGGTGTATGGAGATGCCCAGAAATGGAGCCAAGCCTCTAGCAAGGGAGTATCTGAAGGAAGGAATATTTCCAGCTTCCACGCTGGAATACAATAATAACCTTCCACTCCTTACTGCCTCTCCAGAACCAAACAACAACGAAAAGACCCACAACACTAGCTATCTGTCCCTGGGTATGAGGCTAAAGAGGAAGCCAATCCATTAGTCCTTATTCCTTTGCAATACAATTATGAAAACAATTAGGGTTAATTGACAGCCCTTGGGGTATCATCTGCCAAAAGATTTGATTGCTTAATTAGTTGCCTCTTCACATTCTTCTTTCTACTAGAAAGAGCAACATACTATTCCAGTTTGGAATCAGCTGCAGTATGGAAGCAAGAAATTATTTGCTTTACACTTTCTTACACTGGGACCCTTGTGGCTGAGGTTACATGCTGTACAATACTCTAGACACCACCAACAAAAGTCTAGAAATAAATACTGTAAATTGCAACACAAAATTATTTCCAAATATGTTTCAAGTTTTATTCATAAGGAGAAGTACTTCTTATTTTTGGAACTTTCAGATTGCTAGGGTGAGTAAAATGAGCAGAGTTTACATAGAATGGAATCATTCAGACACATAATGTACAGGTTAGCTCAGCCAAGCATATCTAAAAATGAAAAATATTCATTTGGTTTGGACATTATCAATGGTATGTTTTAGGAATGAGATGGCAGTAAAATAAATTGCATAACTGGAGGTAGTGTTGTCTAATGGTTAAATCCAGACTGTTGCGTACTCGCTCGATTTCTGAACATGGTGTACGCAATAACTAGTAAGCCCTCATGCATCAGCGCATGAACCAGCCACTATTTGTTTGGGGCAAGGAAAAAGCCTAGTGGCAGGTTATTCCATAATTGGGGTTTCTTATGGGGTTTCTTATACATTTCTCTGAAGCATTTGGTACCAGTGACTGTTTGAACGAGCACACTAGGTTAGTTGGATCATTGGTTTGATCAAATATAACAAGCCCTATGTTTTTTCAGGCATGAAAAAAAAAGCTCATTTACTGAGGCAGATGAATATATAATACAAGTAACCTCTTGAAATCCTGCAGACAGGGTGAGACTCACAAAATTTATTTAGGTTTCAGAATAGCAGCCGTGTTAGTCTGTATCAGCAAAAAGAACGAGGAGTACTTGTGGCACCTTAGAGACTAACAAATTTATTTGAATAAGCTTTCGTGGGCTAAAACCCACTAAAACCCACATCGGATGCATGCAGTGGAAAATAGAGTAGGAAGATATATATACACACAGAGAACACGAAAAAATGGGTGTTGCCATACACACTATAACAAGAGTGATCAATTAAGGTGAGCTATTATTAGCTGGAGTAAAAAACCTTTTGTAATGATAATCAGGATGGCCCATTTCCAACAGTTGACAAGAAGGTGTGAGTAACAGTAGGGGGGAAAATAAGCATGGGAAAATAGTTTTACTTTGTGTAATGACCCATCCACTCCGAGTCTTTATTCAAGCCTAAATTAATGGTGTCCAGTTTGCAAATTAATTCATAGAATCATAGAATATCAGGGTTGGAATGGACCTCAGGAGGTCATCTAGTCCTACCCCCTGCTCAAAGCAGGACGAATCCCCAACTAAATCATCCCAGCCAGGGCTTTGTCAAGCCTGACCTTAAAAATATCTAAGGAAGGAGATTCCACCACCTCCCTAGGTAATGCATTCCAGTGTTTCACCACCCTCCTAGTGAAAAAGTTTTTCCTAATATCCAACCTAAACCTCCCCCACTGCAACTTGAGACCATTCTGTCATCTGCTACCACTGAGAACAGTTTAGATCCATCCTCTTTGGAACCCCCCTTTCAGGTAGTTGAAAGCAGCTATCAAATCCCGCCTCATTCTTCTCTTCCGCAGATGAAACAATCCCAGTTCCCTCAGCCTCTCCTCATAAGTCATGTGTTCCAGTCCCCTAATCATTTTTGTTGCCCTCCGCTGGACGTTTTCCAATTTTTCCACATCCTTCTTGTAGTGTGGGGCCCAAAACTGGACACAGTACTCCAGATGAGGCCTCACCAGTGTCGAATAGAGGGGAACGATCACGTCCCTCGATCTGCTGGCAATGCCCCTACATATACGTCCCAAAATGCCATTGGCCTTCTTGGCAACAAGGGCATACTGTTGATTCATATCCAGCTTCTCGTCCACTGTAACCCCTAGGTCCTTTTCTGCCGAACTGCTGCCAAGCCATTCGGTCCCTACTCTGTAGCGGTGCATGGGATTCTTCCGTCCTAAGTGCAGGACTCTGCACTTGTCCTTGTTGAACCTCATCAGATTTCTTTTGGTCTTTAATTTGTCTAGGTCCCTCTGTATCCTATCCCTACCCTCCAGCATATCTACCTCTCCTCCCAGTTTAATGTCATCTGCAAACTTGCTGACGGCGCAATCCACACCATCCTTCAGATCATTAATGAAGATATTGAATAAAACTGGCCCAAGGACCGACCCTTGGGGCACTCCACTTGATACCAGGTGACAACTAGACATGGAGCCATTGATCACTACCCGTTGAGCCCGACAATCTAGCCAACTTTCTATCCACCTTATAGTCCATTCATCCAGCCCATACTTCCTTAACTTGCTGGCAAGAATACTGTGGGAGACCGTGTCTAAGCTTTGCTAAAGTCATGGAACAACATGTCCACCGCTTTCCCCTCATCCACAGAGCCAGTTATCTCATCATAGAAGGCAATTAGATTAGTCAGGCATGACTTGCCCTTGGTGAATCTATGCTGACTGTTCCTGATCACTTTCCTCTCCTCTAAGTACTTCAGAATTGATTCCTTGAGGACCTGCTCCCTGATTTTTCCAGGGACTGAGGTGAGGCTGACTGGCCTGTAGTTCCCAGGATCCCCCTTCTTCCTTTTTTTTTAAAGATGGGCACTACATTAGGCTTTTTCCAGTCGTCCGGGACTTCCCCCAATCGCCATGAGTTTTCAAAGATAATGGCCAATGGCTCTGCAATCACATCCGCCAACTCGTTTAGCCCTCTTGGATGCAGCACATCCGGCCCCATGGACTTGTGCTTGTCCAGCTTTTCTAAATAGTCCCGAACCACTTCTTTCTCCGCAGAGGGCTGGTCACCTCCTCCCCATGCTGTGCTGCCCAGTGTCTGGGAGCTGACCTTATTCGTGAAGTCAGAGGCAAAAAAAGCATTGAGTACATTAGCTTTTTCCACATCCTCTGTCAGTAGGTTGCCTCCCTCATTCAGTAAGGGGCCCACACTTTCCTTGACTTTCTTCTTGTTGCTAACATATCTGAAGAAACCCTTCTTGTTACTCTTAACATCTCTTGCTAGCTGCAATTCCAGGTATGATTTGGCCTTCCTGATTTCGTTCCTGCATCCCCGAGCAATATTTTTATACTCTTCCCTCATCATTTGTCCAATCTTCCACTTCTCATAAGCTTCTTTTTTATGTTTAAGATCAGCAAGGATTTCACTGTTAAGCCAAGCTGGTCGCCTTACATATTTACTATTCTTTCAACACATCGGGATGGTTTGTCCCTTTAACCTCAATAAGGATTCTTTAAAATACAGCCAGCTCTCCTGGACTCCTTTCCCCTTCATGTTATTCTCCCAGGGGATCCTGCCCATCAGTTCCTTGAGGGAATCAAAGTCTGCTTTTCTGAAGTCCAGGGTCTGTATTCTGCTGCTCTCCTTTCTTCCCTGTGTCAGGATCCTGAACTCGACCATCTCATGGTCACTGCCTCCCAGGTTCCCATCCACTTTAGCTTCCCCTACTAATTCTTCCCGGTTTGTGAGCAGCAGGTCAAGAAGAGCTCTGCCCCTAGTTGGTTCCTCCAGCACTTGCACCAGGAAATTGTCCCCTACACTTTCCAAAAACTTCCTGGATTGTCTGTGCACCACTGTATTGCTCTCCCAGCAGATATCAGGGTGAAGTCTTCCATGAGAACCAGGGCCTGCGATCTAGTAACTTCTGTGAGTTGCCAGAAGAAAGCCTCGTCCACCTCATCCCCCTGGTCCGGTGGTCTACAGCAGACTCCCACCACGACATCACCCTTGTTGCTCTCACTTCTAAACTTAATCCAGAGACATTCAGGTTTTTCTGCAGTTTCAATTCCAATGCAGCAGTCTCTTGTTGGAGTCTGTCTTTGAAGTTTTTTTGTTGTAATATTGTGACTTTTAGGTCTGTAATCGAGTGACCAGAGAGATTGAAGTGTTCTCCAACTGGTTTTTCAATGTTATAATTCTTGACGTATGATTTGTGTCCATTTATTCTTTTAAGTAGAGACTGTCCGGTTTGGCCAATGTACCTGGCAGAGGGGCATTGCTGGCACATATCACATTGGTAGATGTGCAGGTAAATGAGCCTCTGATAGTGTGGCTGATGTGATTAGGCCCTATAATGGTGTCCCCTGAATAGATATGTGGACAGAGTTGGCAACGGGCTTTGTTGCAAGGATAGGTTCCTGGGTTAGTGTTTTCGCTGTGTGGTGTGTGGTTGCTGGTGAGTATTTGCTTCAGGTTGGGGGCTTTCTGTAAGCAAGGACTTGCCTGTCTCCCAAGATCTGTGAGAGTGATGGGTCATCCTCCAAGATAGGTTGTTATTTAGGCATCCAGCTCCCATTGATTTCACCTTTGTGACCCGCCCCCAGACTGTGAAGGATATGGGTCACAGCTAGTTGCAGATTCTGATACCCTTATTCCTACTGACCACTTCACTCTGCAAGGAATCCCCTAGAAGTCAATGGGGTGATTCATGGAGTAAGGTGCTATTCAAAGGGAGTAAGGGTTTTAGAATTTGGCCCTGAGTAAGCAAATGGGAAAGTCACCTGTCATTTTTCAGTTTACAATATTGACTATTCCATCTTAACAGAGGACTCCCGGTTTCATTGATTTGGCCATTGACTTGGGCAGATTACAACTGATGCTGTTACGTGACATTGCAACAACAAGAGTTACCTCTTGCAAGCACTGTGAGGCTTCATGAACACTTTTAATCAGAGACTGTGAAAGCACTTTACAAGTACTAATAAATTTTAAAGTATAATTATTAATTGCACCAAAACCTCTTCATTAGTTCAGTGTCAAATGTCAGTGATTTACATCTTTTATTTTTTTCCCGTACGAAGCCTCCCTCTATTGGGTTCATTAATTTTGGTACTAAAAAGGAAGCATACACTAAACTGCAAAAATATTACTGTGCACATGGGAAAAACAAAGTGCTGAAGGGAGCAGGAGTCACTCTAAATGTAATTTAGAGTTACAGAGGAATACAAATACTGGCATAGACTACAGAGGGAACACCACTCTTTTTATCAGGAATGATACAACACCATTGTGAAACTAGGAGGAGATCTGAGAGTAGTAGTTCAATCCTATGGACCCAGTTCTCCTCTGCCTTGTACTTTATGTTATTAGACTACATCTCAGCTGACTGAGGCCCAGATTTGTAAAGGTGTTTAGCTTCCCAACTCCTATCTAGCCTCCATTGATATCAATGCACTTTACATTCACATCTTTAGTTAATTTGGCCTCTCTCTCCTGAGCATCCCTGTATAGAAAAGCACTAAAAGTACTTAAAACAGGTAGAGTGCTTGCTAATGCAGAACACTACTGCTGTTGACAGAATCAGAAATATGTAGCTACAGGGAAATAAAAGTCTCTGATATTCCTCTCAATCTGAAGTACATACAGTATATGGCCTCTATTACCAGGGCTGTCCCTAGACAGTGTGGTGCCCTCTGCAGCCCGCCCACACGGGGGACGGGCTGGCCCCAGGCCTCTGCTGGGGTGGAGGGCTGGCCCCAGGCCTCCACAGGGGGGCAGGAGCAGGCTTGGAGGGCAGGGTGGAAACCGCCCCGCAGCACGAGCCGGCGGAGTAGAGTGGGTTGGGGCCAGGTCGCTCCACTTCCTGCCGCCTGGTGATTGCAGGGTGGGCCCGACCCTGTACTCACGAGGCGGCGGGAAGTGGAGTGACCCAGCCGCAGCCTGCTCCACTCTGCTCCCATGGCTCCCAGCCTCGGGACTTGGGTGGCAGGGGGGAACCACAACCCAGCACTCACCAGCGGTGTGGAGTGGGCTGGGTCACTCCACTTCCACCACCCGCTGAGTGCGGGGTGCGCCCGACTCCTGCTGCAGTCCCCCAGGACATTGCTCAGGGGAAGGTGTGGAGTGTGGGCAGGGTGGGGGCAGAACAGGGGTGGGGTCCATGGAGAAGAGGTGGAGCGGTGAAGGGCAGCTTTTCTGGGTGGCTCAGCTGGCCGGGAGATTGGGCTAGCCACTGGAGCAGCACACAGCTGCGTAGGGGACCAAGAAATTTGGGGCAATTTCGTGCCCCAAATTTCCTGGTGGCCTATGCAGCTGCATACTTTGCGTAGGGGTAAGGATGGCCTTGTCCATTACCATAGTATTTGAGTGTCTCACAATCTTTTTAATGTCTTTATCCTCACAACACCCTTGTGAGGTAGGCCAGTATTACCTCCATTATACAGATGGGGAACTGAGGCACGGGGTGTTTGGTCACTGATTTCACTGGGGCCAGGATTTTACCCTAGCTGACTTTGCCACAGACTTCCTGTATGGCCTTGGGAGAGTAGAAAATTGACCCTAGGTCTGCCAAATCAGCACCCCAGCCACTGAATTATCCTTGCTCTCTGAAAACAGCTTCCCCTAATTGTGGGCTAGAGTCAGTCACCCTCGCTCATGATGAATAATATCTAATTTCTAAACTAGTCCTATTTATTTCACTGGCCCTACTTGTGGGGTGAAGCCCAGACATGTCGGTATTTAAGCATAGAAGTCCTATTAATTCCAGGGGAAGTCAGGCACCTAAATGCTTTTGAGTGTAACTTTAGCGCCCTTCTGGCCAAGATGGAGTCCACTCTGTAGGCAGCACTGGCCAAGAGAAGGCGTGTACAGGAACGCAGCAGGGAAAGTCCCTTCCACCCCCGGGGTACCTGTTCCAAACCCCCCTGGAGTGAACACCCTGCCCCCAAGAGTACGGTGAATATAGGAAAGGAAAATATTTATTCACTGGGGGATGAATGGAGAAAAACAACCTGGGGAAATATAGGGGGAGTGATAAAACAGGGTTACAATCAACACCAGGCCACACAGGCCCAGGGGTACCACTGTCTGAAAGGGCAGGCACCGAGCAATGTGTCTACACTCAGAGTTCAGGAGTTCTGGGCAGAGTTCCAGTCTGGTGGTGAGTCTTGGGTGCTCTTGGTCATCTTTGGAGCCAGTAAACTTTCCCAACACACCTCCCCGGTGCCCTCTTCTGCCATTCTCTGCAAACCCCCACAGAGCGATAACTTTGCCACTTAATGACAGGTTTCAGAGTAGCAGCCGTGTTAGTCTGTATTTGCAAAAAGAAAAGGAGTACTTGTGGCACCTTAGAGACGAACAAATTTATTTGAGCATAAGCTTTTGTGAGTTACAGCTCACTTCATTGGATGCATTCAGTGGAAAATACAGTGGGGAGATTTATATACATAGAGAACATGAAACAATGGGTGTTACCATACACCATACTGTAACCCCCTTTAACTAGCTACAGCCTCCCTCCTTATTCCCAATTCAGAGTCACAAGCCCCAGTACCCATGCAGCGCTGGGCAGCAGTGGTACTGGGTCCAGCTCCGGTTTGTCCTTCTCGGGTGATTCCACCCTGGCACAGTGCTCCTCCTGGCTCCTGTCCTGGGGTGCCCCAGTCAGCTGCTCTGTCCCTCCCAGGCTTCGGGCAGGTTCTTGGCTGCTTCATTCTGGAAGGGCCTGAATCTGATTGCTGCAGCCTTTCTGTCTGGAGCTCCAGACACATACCCTGTCCCTCTCCCCTCTCTCCATGCCCTCTCACCCCCACAAGCACTTCCTCTTCCTGGAATAATCAGCACTTCCCTCCTCAGGACAAAGCTTTAAAGGGACCATGTTCTCCAACCCCCAAAGGGGTTACAGAGGATCAGGGGCTAAAATACTACTCAGTGTGAGTAAGGGTAGCAGAATGGCTTGGATCCACAAAGGGACTTGAGTGTTGCCACACCTAACTGTTAGATGACTAGAAAATCACTGGAACAACAGTGGGATCTACAAAGAGAAACTTCCTAAACTAGCTGAGATGATGCTGAGGAGAAGAGTGTGCTCACTTCACGGAGCTAGGTACCAAAGTGAGAGCTGCAGGGAGGCACCTCTCTCTGCTGGCAATCCACAGCCAGGAGTCCCTCTCCTGGGGTCAGGTGGCTTAGATGCCTAAACTGTTAGAAACATTAGAGGAGGATGTGGTGGCAGCTCCCTTATAGCTTTTAGTCCAGTGGTCAGAGCATTCAGCCAGGAGGTAGGATACCTGTGTTCAGTCTCCCCCCTCTGCCTGAGAGGGAATAAGGATTTGAACAGGGATTTCCCCGTTTCAAGGGAGGGTCCTAACCGCTGAGCTATGGAATAGTCTGGGGATGGCTGCCCTCAATATTTCCATTGGAAGCTATTCCACTTTGTACAAATAATTAAATTGTCACTGGAGGAGGGGGACTCGCTCCTGGGTGGGTTTCTCACCTTTCAGGTAGGTGCTCTAAATCACCAGACTATGGCCATTCTCACTTACTCGTTCTGGCCCACTGACTGTTCAAGTATTTACAGGGAGTCCCCCCCGTTCAAATCCTTTCTCCCTATCAGGCAGCCTGGAGGAGGGGAGAGGAATTGAACCTGGGCCTTATACGTTCTAGATGAGTGCTCTCACCACTGCACTGAATGGTATAAGGGAGGCAGTACCACCACCTTCTTCTCCTGCTGGATTCTGACTGGGGCCTGCTCCAGCAGGTGTGCCCTGAGCATCCTGTATACTTTACCCAACATCTTTTAAAATCTGAACTTGTTCTTAATCCACCCAAGCCTGTTCTAGGGTTGCCAGGTGTCTGGTTTTCGACCGGAATACCAGGTCGAAAAAGTACCCTGGTGGCTTCGGTCAACACTGCTGACTGGGATGTTAAAAGCCCAGTCAGTGGTGCTGTGGGGCTAAGGCAGGCTAGTCCCTACCTGTCCTGGCACTGCACTGCACCCTGGAAGTGTCCAGCAAGTCTAGCTCCTAGGCAGGGGTGGGGAGGGGGCACGGGGCTCCGCACGCTGCCCCCACCCTGAGCACCAGCTCCACATTCCCATTGGCCGAGAATGATGGTGTAATGAAGCAGCCTCTGGTGGGACACTACTGAAAGTATTAATTCAGGACAAATTGCTTAGAGCAGGGCAGTCACAGCCCAAGGCTTTACTACTAAGGCACACCAAACCAGCCAAACAGACAGGACTTCAGTTTTACCCCACTGGCTCACCAGAAGTCTTACAAGCAATTCCCTCAGACACTCCAGTTTCCCAGTATCACCACCAGCACCATTTCTTATGGGGGATGGATGGTTATGAAAACCAATACCCCAGTAAAAGAAAGAAGGTTCTCCCAATCCCAAAAGACCAAGCCCCAGACCCAGGTCAATATGCAAGTCAGATCTTACCCACAAATCACATTGTTGCCAATCCTTTAGAATCTAAAATCTAAAGGTTTATTCATAAAAAGAAAGAAATATAGATGAGAGCTAAAATTGGTTAAATGGAATCAATTACATACAGTAATGGCAAAGTTCTTGGTTCAGGCTTGTAGCAGTGGTGGAATAAGCTGCAGGTTCAAATCAAGTCTCTGGAGTACATCCACAGCTTAGATGGGTCATTCAGTCCGTTGTTCAGAGCTTCAGTTTGTAGCAAAGTTCCTCCAGAGGTCAGAAGCAGGATTGAAGACAAAATGGAGGGGTTTCCAGGACCTTTTATATCCTCTGCCATGTGGAAGGACACCCCTTTCTTTTTACTGTGAAAAACCACAGCAGCAAGATGGAGTTTGAAGTCACATGGGCAAGTCACATGTCCATGCATGACACAGTTCTTTACAGGTAGAGCAGCCATTGCTTACATGCTAGCTTGACATTCCCAGGAAGAATCCTCATGTGTGGATTGGAGTCTCCCAAGGTCCATTGTCAGTTAAGTGTTTCTTGATTGGGCACTTAATTTGAAGGGTGCCTTCTCAGTAAGCTGGCCAAATGCTTCACTGGTGCTATTTAGAATCAAACACATTGAGATACAAGTACATAGCCAATATTTATAACTTCAAATACACAAATTATTCATGCATACAGATAGCATAATCATAACCAGCAAATCATAACCTTTTCATAGACACTTCACTCGACAACCTTGTACAATATTTGCTGCAAATATATAACAGTGGTTGCAACAATGATCTATACGGTTACAGTTCATGTCAGTAACATCTCAGATGGCCAATGGGAGCTGGGGGGACAGTGCTTGCGGGCGAGAGTAGTGCGTGGAGCCTCCTGGCCCCCCTGCCTAGGAGCTGGACCTGCTGCTGGCTGCTTCTGGGGCACAGCGTGGAGCCAAGACAGGCAGGGAGCCTACCTTAGCCCTGCTGCACTGCTGACCAGGAGCTGCCCGAGGTAAGCCTGTGCCCCAACCCTGAGCCCCAAACCCCTCATCCCTGGCCCCACCCCAGAGCCTAGACCCCCAGCTGGAGCCTGCACCCCCCCTTCACCCTAACCCCTTGCCCCACCCTAGAGCCTGAACCCCTCTGCCCCACCCCTTAGCCTGGCGCCCCCTCCTGCACCCCAAACCCCTGGTCCCACTCCAGAGCCTGCACCCCCAGCCCAGAGTCCACACCCCCTCCCACACCCCAATCCCCTGTCTCAACCTGCAGCCCCCTGCCACATTCCAAATCCCTCGGCCCCACCCTCCACCCTGGAGCCCCCTCCAGAACCCCAAACTCCTCATCCCCACCCCAGAGCCCACATCCTCAGCTGGAGCTCTCACCCCCTCCCACACCCCAACTCCCTGCCCCAGCCCAGAGCCCCCTCCAGCACCCTGAACCCCTCATTTCTGACTCCATCCTAGAGCCTGCACCCCCAGTTAGAGCCCTCACCCCCTCCCGCACCCCAACTCCCTGTCCCAACCCAGTTAAAGTGAGTGAGGGTGGTGGAGAGCGAGCCACCGAGGGAGGAGGAATGTAGTGAGGGGTAGCTGGGCCTCGGGGAAGGGGTGTGGCGGGGCCTCAGAGAATGGGCAGGGCTAGGATATTTGGTTTTGTGCAATTATAAAGTTGGCAACCCTAGCCCATTCCCTATATAGTAACATACTTTCTGACCTAGTAAATTGGATTTCTTGTGCTACTATATCGAAGTATTTCTGTGAAATACCTAGTCATAAAATGACTGAAATCTGTGATGAATTGTGAAACATTTTGATAGAGCAGCTGCCTTCATATTTTCAGGCCATACAGCAGATCTGGAATTAGTAGTTACATCAGCGTTGAGAACAAGATGTCAGCAGTTGAACAAACATTTGCAAGAAGATCTCAAATAATAAACAGAAATCTTGAGAAATCTCAGCCAGAACCTTTGATGTTTGGAGTCAGTAATGGGATTAGCATTCACTCTTGGAGGTGATTCAAGAAGTTAAATGTCTGCAGTAAAACAGTCCCAGCTCACACTGCTGCTGTCCTATGACTTTCTCCTCTAAGGACCTAAGGCAGTGCCTACTAAAAATCTATTGAAAGGCTGCCTCTGACATAAATGATCATTAGATCAGGTCCTAGCTGAACAGTAAACTAATAAAACTGTCATAGTGGATGCTTTGGAACTTTGGGACTGTCCAGTGGCCAGCACTTTGTAATGAAGCTCAGAAGGGCAAATTTATTTCAGGTCAGTGGAGTTAAATTATGGAACCCATGCAATTACAATGGGGATGAACTTGTCCCCAAGCTTCCACAACTGGGACAGACAGGCTTAGGGGGAGTAGTTGTAGCCGTGTCCCCGGATATTAGAGAGACAAGGTGGCTGAGGTAATATTTTTTATTGGACCAACTTTTGCCTGGTGCAATAAAAGATATTACCTCACCCACCTGGTTTCTCGGGCTTAGGAGCAGGCATTTCCCGAGATTACAGCTGTCAAAAAGGAATTTACTTTATGACAGATAATTATGTGCCCTAGAAGCATGTAGGGTAAAATTCACCCCTTATGCTTGTGCAGCGGACTAGTATAAGACCAACTAAAGCCACAAGGCTCTGCCCATGACATGGAGGCACCCCGTGCTAACGTCAGGGTCGAGGGAGTTCATGTCTGCCATTCAACCCTTGTGTGCATAGTAAATACTCACCCACTAAAGGGTCCACAACTGAGCCCTAGATGTACAAAAACACCTGACAGGAATTAGGGTGAGACAACTGAACTCTTTTCACACATGACCTAGGAGTTATGTGAATCTCTGTGTCCATAGATGAAAGATTAGTACACTAACTTCACCAGTTGGTCTAGGCCTCAACCTACCATAAATAATTTGAAAAATTAAATCCAGAGAAAGAAGGGCTGTGGGAAACAGTGCTGGCCAACAACAAACAAATGACAAATGAATCCCTAGGTCAATTAAAGGAAAATATGCACATCAATTTGAAAGAGAATTCACAGCATTATAAAGGGAAAATGTAACAGATGAACAATAAAAGGGCAGACTATGAAACGTCTTAGTATTGGTAAAGGATTCTCAAGGTCACAGACAATTTATACAAATGCACTCATAAAAGAACTAACATGGGATGAACTGATGCTGTTGCGCTAGACTGTGTTTATACATACAAATTACAGCCCAAATTTAGCTAAACACTTAAACACGTCCTTAAAGATAAGCATCTTTAAGTCTATCCCTGTTCAGCAAAGCATCTGAGCATGGGCTCAGGTCCTATTGACTTCAGTGGGGCTTAGTCATGTGCTTAAAACTAAGTATGTATTTAAGTGCTTTCCTGAGTTGTGATGGACTTAAGCTCATGCTCTGCAGAATTGAGGTCAAAGCACAGTTCTCTGGGAAAAGGAAGCAGCCCTGGAATAAGAGGATGGATTGGTAACTGATTAAAAGATAGGAAACAAAGGGTAGGAATAAATGGTCAGTTTTCAGAATGGAGCGAGGTAAATAGTGGTGTCCCCCCAAGGTCTGTACTGGGACCAGTCCTATTCAAAATATTCATAAATGATCCGGAAAAAAGGGTAAACAGTGAGGTGGCAAAATTGGCAGATGATACAAAACTACTCAAGATTGTTAAGTCCCAGGCAGACTATGAAGAGCTACAAAAAGATCTCTCAAAACTGGGTGACTGGGCAAGAAAATGCTAGGTGAAATTCAATGTTGATAAATGTAAAGTAATGCACATTGGAAAACATAATCCTAACTATACATATGAAATGATGGGGTCTAAATTAGCTGTTACCACTCAAGAAAGAGATCTTGGAGTCATTGTGGATAGTTCTCTGAAAACATCCACTCAATGTGCAGCGGCAGTCAAAAAAGCGAACAGAACTTTGGGAATCATTAAGAAAGGGATAGACAATAAGACAGAAAATATCATATTACCTCTATATAAATCCATGACATGCCCACATCCATGACATGCCCACATCTTGAATACTGCATGCAGATGTGGTTGCCCCATCTGAAAAAAGATATATTGTAATTGGAAAAGGTTCAGGAAAGGGCAACAAAAATGATTAGGGGTATGGAACGGCTTCTGTATGAGACTGGGACTTTTCAGCTTGGAAAAGAGACTACTAAAGGGGGATATGATAGAGGTGTATAAAATCATGACTGGTGTGGAGAAAGTAAATAAGGAAATGGCTGTATTTTAAAGAATCCTTATGGAAGTTACAGGAACAAACCATCCCGATGTGTAGAAAGAATAGTAAATATGGCTGGCAACCAGCTTGGCTTAACAGTGAAATCCTTGCTGATCTTAAACACAAAAAAGAAGCTTACAAGAAGTGGAAGATTGGACAAATGACCAGGGAGGAATACAAAAATATTGCTCATGCATGCAGGAGTGAAATCAGGAACAAAATGCAACTAGCAAGAGATGTTAAGAGTAACAAGAAGGGTTTCTTCAGATATGTTAGCAACAAGAAGAAAGTCAAGGAAAGTGTGGGCCCCTTACTGAATGAGGGAGGCAACCTAGTGACAGAGGATGTGGAAAAAGCTAATGTACTCTATGCTTTTTTTGCCTCTGTCTTCACAAAGAAGGTCAGCTCCCAGACTACTGCACTGGGCAGCACAGCATGGGAAGGAGGTGACCAGCCCTCTGTGGAGAAAGAAGTGGTTCGGGACTATTTAGAAAAGCTGGACGAGCACAAGTCCATGGGGCCGGATGCACTGCATCTGAGGTGCTAAAGGAGTTGGCAGATGTGATTGCAGAGCCATTGGCCATTATCTCTGAAAACTCATGGTGATCGGGGGAGGTCCCAGATGACTGAAAAAAGGCTAATGTAGTGCCCATCTTTAAAAAAGGGAAGAAGGGGGATCCTGGGAACTACAGGCCAGTCAGCCTCACCTCAGTCCCTGGAAAAATCATGGAGTAGGTCCTCAAGGAATCAATTCTGAAGTACTTAGAGGGGAGGAAAACGATCAGGAACAGTCAGCATGGAGTCACCAAGGGCAAGTCATGCCTGACTAATCTAATTGCCTTCTATGATGAGATAACTGGCTCTGTGGGTGAGGGGAAAACAGTGGACTTGTTATTCCTTGACTTTAGCAAAGCTTTTGATACAGTCTCCCACAGTCTTCTTGCCAGCAAGTTAAGGAAGTATGGGCTGGATGAATGGACTATAAGATGGATAGAAAGCTGGCTAGATCGTCGGGCTCAACAGGTAGTGATCAATGGCTCCATGTCTAGTTGGCAGTTGATATCAAGTGGAGTGCCCCAAGGGTCAGACGCTTTTGTTCAATATCTTCATTAATGATCTGGAGGATGGCATGGACTGCACCCTCAGCAAGTTTGCAGATGACACTAAACTGGGAGGAGAAGTAGATACGCTGGAGGGTAGGGATAGGATACAGAGGGACCTAGACAAATTAGAGGGCCAAAAGAAATTGGGCCAAAAGAAATCTGATGAGGTTCAACAAAGACAAGTGCAGAGTCCTGCACTTAGGATGGAAGAATCCCATGCACTGCTACAGACTAGGGATCAAATGGCTAGACAGAAGTTCTGCAGAAAATGACCTAGGGGTTACAGTGGACGAGAAGCTGGATATGAGTCAACAGTATGCCCTTGTTGCCAAGAAGGCTAATGGCATTTTGGGCTGTATAAGTAGGGGCATTGCCAACAGATCAAGGGACATGATCATTCCCCTCTATTTGACACTGGTGAGCTCATCTGGAGTACTGTGTCCAGTTTGGGGCCCCACACTACAAGAAGGGTGTGGAAAAATTGGAAAACATTTAGCGGCGGGCAACAAAAATGGTTAGGGTACTGGAACACATGACTTATGAGGAGAGGCTGAGGGAACTGGATTATTTAGTCTGCAGAAGAGAAGAATGAGGGGGGATTTGAGAGCTGCTTTCAACTACCTGAAAGGGGGTTCCAAAGAGGATGGATCTAAACTGTTCTCAGTGGTAGCAGATGACAGAATGGTCTCAAGTTGCAGTGGGGGAGGTTTAGGTTGGATATTAGGAAAAACTTTTTCACTAGGAGGGTAGTGAAGCACAGGAATGCGTTACCTAGGGAGGTGGTGGAAACTCCTTCCTTTGAGGTTTTTAAGGTCAGGCTTGACAAATCCCTGACTGGGATGATTTAGTTGGGGATTGGTCCTGCTTTGAGCAGGGGGTTGGACTAGATGACCTCCTGAGGTCCCCACCAACCCTGATATTCTATGATATGTTAATTACTCCTTCTCATAACACAAGAACTAGGGGTCACCACATGAAATTAATAGGCAGCAGGTTTAAAACAAACAAAAGGAAGTATTTTTTCATACAACGCACAGTCAACCTGTGGAACTCTTTCCCAGCGGATGTTGTGAAGGACAAGACTATAACAGAGTTCACAAAAGAACTAGATAAGTTCATGGAGGATAGGTCCAACAATGGCTATTAGCCAGGATGGACAGGGATGGTGTCCCTAGCCTCTGTTTGCCAGAAGTTGGGAATGGGCGACAGGGGATGGATCACTTACCTGTTCTGTTCATTCCTTCTGAAACACCTGGAATTGGCCACTGTCGGAAGACAGGATACTGGGCTAGATGGACCTTTGGTCTGACCCAGTGTGGCCGTTCTTGTTTTCTTATATTCTTTTCCAGGGCCTAAGTATGTGTCCCCTTTTCCTAGTGAGTTTAGTAGTACTTAACTTGGCAGATCAAACTATAGGCAGGATTCATGATAAACACTGTGTTTAAATTTGGTAATGGGACCAGGTGTCATCGTTTGAAATTATAGGTGTTTCAAATAAATTGTCAGATTTGCGCATTGGTACTTTCTTGATCCTATAGCATGAGAGGTCTTTAGGTTTTTTTCTTGAGAAAGAAGTTTTTGTTTCTCAGACAGTTCATTATTCAGAAAAAAATGGGTTCAACCTTCTAGAGAACCAGCAAAGGCCTATGCATTTACTTAATTCATAGGTAATATTACCATTAATATTACCATCCTATTCAGAAATGTTATGGGTTACAGCATAACATCTGATACTGATATGTAGTCAGGATTCTGGCAAACATAACATGTGAGCATTGTGAGCCCAATGCTATCTTTTTTGTGCACCTGGAATTCCCACCAAAGCCTCAATTCTATTCAACATGCCCCAGATTTTCAAAAGAGACTAATGGTTATGGGTACTCAACTTAAAGGGATGCCCTTCCTTTGAAAATTAGGCCCCTCTATGGTGTCTCAATTTGGGTATCCAAATATTGAGGCATCCAAAATCATGTAATTTAAACAAAATCTTAGCCTTTGCCTCTATAGATTATAAAGAGACATGAAAGCTGTTCCCAGCTCTCTCATTAACTCAGCAGAATCAATATGAAGGGTAGCTAATTTTGTTAACTGGCATCAATAATGTCTCACAGATACCCTGCTGTGTGCATGATCAGTTAATGATCAGATTACCTTCTGCTCTATTAAAATGAATCAGGTTCCTCCCCAGATTCAGAAGAATCCCTGGAGAGAGAATCAACATAGAACCCAAGATGCCTTGGAGAAGTCTTAGAGGTGGGTCTAGAACTATAGATCAAGTGATTTTATAATTCCCTGCCAGAAATTTACCCTCGGTAAAAATTGGACCTAGGGGAGGCTCCCAGTGCACATTAAATTCACCCCTATGTAGCGGGCCAGTACAAAAGCCAATGCACTACTGTAGTCCCACCTAAACCCTCAAATTAGATGGTGCATAGGCCTCATGCTGGCCTTCTACAAAGGGGTGGATTTCAATGAATGAGTGAATAAGTACTTGAGATGTTATTTGAGAAAAGAAAAAACAATGATGTTTGTTTTGTTGTTTACATCTACCAAAAAGGGCAGATTAAAAAAGCCATGAAGCCACTTGGTCCAGTCCTCCATTATTTAAAGTCAGTGGGAATTTTGGGTTGCCAAGGAACCCAGTGTCAAGCCATTAATCCTCAATTTGCAGGAACTATTCCTGATTTACAAATGGTACCCTCTGGTTTGCAATCCATATGCCTCATGCCACATGCCTCCGCTACATATGTTTCTGTTTCATTTAACCACAACCATCAAGGGAATGGCAGAATACTGAGGAGATGTTTATGTCTGACTGATGCCTAAACTATCTTTAGCCTCTCTAAGAAAGGTGAGATAATCTCCTTCCCCTATCTAAAATTGTTCCTCAAATAGGGACTACCTAAATTTACCCACTTATTATATATATCTGTCTCCCTGGAATTAATTTCCTTGTTTGCATTTTGTAAACATATTCTGGCATAACATGTCTAAGTTGAGATGTTACTATCTCAAAGAGAGGACAGACAATTGATATATCTGGCATTTTCTTCTTCTCTATCACTTTGAATGAATCTGGATCTTTTAGAAAGCCAGGATGTCCAAACCATTCAACTGTAAATTAATCAGTGAGGCCAGAAGTTGCTTTCTACCCAGGAGCCAGCCAAATATTTCACAACTCACATAGTAAAAAAATAAAACAATTTTTCAAAACCTGACGACACATTGCATGCTGTGAGCTAAATGGTTCAAAATTTGTTGCCAAGGCCTGAGGTGGAATAGCCACAATTCATCCCAGACCCACTCTGAACATATTTACAAGAAAACACAATTGTGCTATTCATGGATCGGTTTTTGAATAGCTAATTGGAAGAGCTTTTCTCATCTCTCTGTTGACGAGGGACACATTGTACAGGCTTCAGAGTAGCAGCCGTGTTAGTCTGTATTCGCAAAAGAAAAGGAGTACTTGTGGCACCTTAGAGACTAACAAATTTATTTGAGCATAAGCTTTCGTGAGCTACAACTCACAGAAGAATTAGACTAACCACCTCGTTAGGCTAGGTTATATTTTCTCTTAAATTTCTTGTAGAGCAGCTAGGACCATAGCTGAATCTGATTATACCTGAAGATACACTGGAACCATGTAAAAGTGAGTCTACAATACACACAGGAGCATGCATGTAAAATAACTTAAGGCTGTAGCTGTGAGGGGAGGTTCAGGACCTGTTTTCCTGGCCTGCTCCCTATGCAAGTTCTTTTAGTTTGGGGCATGGCCCTGCTAGTCCAGTTGCCCTGCAGTTGGGGCTTCTCTGTAGGATCCCCTTGGCCAGGGAAGACTTACTTGCCTCCAGTGGCTGCACTGGTAGGCAGGTTGCTAGTCTGTGCCTTCAGGCAGGCATACAGAGAGCTCCTGCCTCTTTGCTAGTCAGCCCCTGACTGAGCCAGGCTCCCTTCTTTTCTCCCCGCTTCAGGCCTGGCATTGGCTGCAGGTATAACGGGGCCGGGTTAGCTGAACCCACAGGTGTTCTTTAACCCCTGCTGTGCCTGGCTGTAGTCTCTCTGCTCCTTCACACATTCCCACACCCCCCATGACTCCGTTTGGGGTCTGCCCCCCTCCAACTGCTTTCCTGTGAAAGGAAGTCTGCATTCAGATGGATTCTCCCGGTCCGATGCTGGATGCGGAAGGAGAAGAGCTGGAGGGAAAGGTGCCATCTCATGATTTAGGGATTTGTGTCCTTCATGGTGTGGAGCCAGCAGAGGGGGGCGTGGTCGGTAACTAGGGTGAAGTGCGTGCCCAGAAGATAAAAACAGAGTAAATCCATGGCCCATTTTACCACCAGGGCTTCTTTCTCAATGACAGAATAGGTCTTCTCTCGAAGAAACAGCTTCCTGCTAATGTACAGGATGGGGTGTTCATCGCCCCCTATTACCTGCAATAGAACAGCTCCGAAGCCCGTGGCTGAGGCGTCTGTTTGTAACAAACTCTGTGGCGAAGTCAGGGCTGTACAAGGCGTTTGAAACACCTCCTGACAGGCTCTGGTCCACTGGATCCTTTTAGGACTCTGGTTCTTGAGGAGATTAGAAAGGAGGGGCCACAATGGAGGGGAACCCTGGGATAAAGAAGTGGTAATATCTGGCTAGTCCTAGGAATCGGCATACCTGCTTCTTTGAGGACGGTGTGGGGCACAGCTGGAGAGTCTGGACTTGGATAATCAAGGGTCGGATTGTGCCCTTTCCCAATGTGTACCTGAGGTCCGTGGTCTCATTCTTCCCAAGGTGACTTTGGCTGGGTTCTCTGTCAGGCTGGCCTCCTTGAGGGACTGTAGGTCTGCAGTCACATGTTTCAAATGGTGTTGCCAGTCGGGACTATAAAGCCATCTAGGTACGCGGCTGCATATCTGCTATGGGGATGGAGAATTTGGTCCATCAGTTGCTGAAATGTGGTCGGGACCCCATGCAAACCAAAGGGCATGGTCTGGAACTGGAAAAGCTCGAAGGGGGTAGAGAAAGCATTTTTCCCCCTGGACTTGGGTGTGAAGGGGATCTGCCAATAGCCCTTTGTTAAGTCTAAAGTGGTGATGTATTTCACCTTTCCCAGCAGGACAAGCAGTTCATCCACCCATGGCATTGGGTAGGCATCGAACTTCGATACTGCACTGACCTTGTGGAAGTCAATGCAAAAGCGGGTGCTTCCATCAGGCTTAGGGACCAGTACCACGGAGCTTTTCCTGTTGCTAAACGACTCCTCAGGCCCATACACTTGCTCTCCTCTTTGATATCAGAGGTGTCCTGTTAGGCATAACTTCTTTCCCACCATAGGGTGGAACCCTAGCCGCACCGAAGTCAATGGCAAAGTGCTCATTGACTCCAGTCAGGCCAGAATGTCACTGTGTATAAACCCCACACTGGGCAACAAGGAGCTAAGGGATTATTTTGGGCTCAGCCAGCCCTGACCCGCCACACCTGCAGCAAATGCACCATCTGCTAGAGAAATTAAAAGGCAGGGAATTAGCGCATTGGGGTTGCAGAGCTGGAGATGAGCACCCCCCGCAGCCTACAGGTCCAGCAGTGCAGCGGAGAGCTGAGCCTAAGGCTCTGACTCAGCTGCCCAAGGGGGTCTTCCCTGAGGAAAAGGAGGATCCACCCCGGAGACAACCAGAGAGGGAAGAATCCTGTGGACCTTGGACATTAGTAACCCCTTCTTACTTATTGTGATTTGGATTTCCACACCAGGGGAAAGCCTTGGACTAAGCTGACTTGGGGACTAGAGGAAGAGGCCTGGGGAGGACAGCCTTAAGCAGCCTTGGCTGCCAGATCACTGCTAGCCCAAAGGTCCCTGGGTCAAAGCCTGGTGGAGTGGGAGGGCCTGAGCTCCCCTCCCCACAACCTCCTTGGCAGTCAGGAGTTGTAGCCATGACCACCAGGCCATGCTTCTCAACCAGACCCCAAGTGAGGACAATTACAGTTGCCCATGGAATCTGATTGCTGTACATCACGCTGTAGTATGCAATGTTGATTTCCCTCTTCATCCTGAACACAGTTCTTGGTTCCCCTAATTGACAGTGTAGTTTCTCAATACAATCAGTCCTGACTGTGCAGGCAGTACATGGAACCAAGCAAGATAGACACCAAACCACTCTGTGTTTTTAGACTGCATTCATTACTGCACTGGCTGAGGGCCTGAGAACTGCTCCAGTGTCTGGTCAGGTAAAAAGGGGCAAGAACATATGGGCTAGACTGTGATTTGAGCTACACAGCTGTGTAGGTGAAAACGAACCCCTTATGCCCCACTGCAGGCTCCCCTGCCCTTCATCTGTGCAGATGGAAGCAAGCAGGGCTACCTTCTGCTTGGACCCTCCCTGGAGCAAGTAGGTAGGGAATGCACAGACCCTTGCTTCACCTTGGAGACTAACCAATTTATTTGAGCATAAGCTTTCGTGAGCTACAGCTCACTTCATCCGAAAGCTTATGCTCAAATAAATTGATTAGTCTCTAAGGTGCCACAAGTACTCCTTTTCTTTTTGCAAATACAGACTAACACGGCTGCTACTCTGAAACCTTGCTTCACCTTCATTACTTACCAGCAAGAGTATCTGTGCCACTGTGGGAGAGGGAGCAAAGAGGAAGCCAGGGAGGAATTGTGACTCAGGGTTGTCTGCTGTCACCCTGCATTCTGGTCCTGAGGTGGTGCAGTTTACACATGCTCCTGTGTTCAGGGCTGTGCCTATAGGCAGAGGGCGAGATTTCAAAAATACCTAAGGGAGTTAGTTGTCCAGTTCACAGTGAAAGTCAGTAACTTAGGCTCTGATCCTCAAAGATATTTAGGCATTTAACTCCCATTGATTTCAATGGAAGTTAGGAGCCAAAATACCTTTAAGAATCTGGGCCTTAACCGTATAGGCACTTTGCAAATCTCACCCACTTGGCTGTAAATTAATACTTCTCCATCCGTGTAAAGTGGGAGAAGCCTCTTTGTTCCGATTGCTAGTGTAGCCAGACAGCCAGCCCCCCCCCCCCTCAGACCAGCATTGCTGGAAACACAGGAGGAAGCAGGAACAGGGCACTTAACATATATTCCAGCACAGCCTTTGAAGCTGTGAAAGCACAGGTGTGCTGCTACAATGTGCCTCTGGGAACAGATACAACGATTAAGCTCACAGCAGGCAGAGGCCCTGTGACAGACATGGCTGTTAGCCCCTACTAAATAGCGTGATGCACACACACCAACATCCTAGTTGGGAAAATATTTACCCTGATAAAAGAAATGTCCAGTAGTCGACACTTATTGTTTCTCTCCTTTGCAAGTGTAAACTACTCTTGCGAAAGCTGGCGTCACCCCGACAGACCAGCCTCAATTTGGCATAAGAAAGGAGAAAGAGAATAAAGGAGTACAGAGGTATAAGTAGGGGACCTACAGCACCATGATTTTTGAGTGCTTTCACTATCTATCTGCTGGTCAGATAAGTGACAGCCTCCCAAGGCTTCTGCAGCTAAGAGGGTCCCTACGCCTTGTCCCTTATTCGTCTTTCCACGGAATTGAGTGACCGATCCTGGCTTGGCACCGCTGGAATCGAGAGATGCAAGGAGGGTAAGAAGCACCCACACCTGATCTCCTATCTTTAGTGTACACATATTTTGACATAGAGCTCTATACTTTGTTTTTCTTTTCTTTGGGATTGTGGCTTCAGTTTTGTAACTTGTTTGTGTGTATAACATCTCTACATTTAAATAAGTAGGCACTAGCAATTTTGTAACCACATGATTAGAATCTAGCTTAATAAATTTTGGTAACCATTTATGCATAAGCCTGACTTGTTTTCTCTGGTTTATTGTAAAGCAGCCAACACAATTAAAGAACCTCAGCCGTTTTGGCTCTAAAGCCTGGCCATTAGGTGAGAGTACTAAGAGCCTAGCGTTGAGTTGTGCCGCCTCCACGGGGCAAACTCTTGGGGCACCTGTCAGTCAATCCTGGCTGCCCGCTGCGAAGGAGCTCTGAGCTCTAGCAGTTAAAGTCACGGGTGTGGAGAGGCTCTTAGTGCTGCCATTGGGGCACCTGTCAGTCAGTATTGACTGCCCGCTGCGAAGGAGCTCTGAGCTCTAGCAGTTAAAGTCACGGGTGGTTAGGACCTTGGGGCATCGCCGCGAAGGGACAGTGCGTCCTAGCGGTTAAAGTCACGGATGGTATAAACGGGCATAGCTGGCACCTCACCAAACATCCTTGGCCGTCGGCTAACAGCTAGAAATGGCAATTCTGAGAGAAGACATGCTCGAGTTCCCTAACTTGGATCCTGCATGACAACAGATTTCTAAATCATTATGTGGCCTCCTCCCTTGGCTTCTTGTTCAATATGTTTGACTTTTATCTACTTTCACTCATTTTTTATACCTTATTTTTTCAGACTCTTATTATTTTGTTGCTAAAATTTCTTTCTTGATTTCCTGGCTGCTACTTGGGTAGGGTTACCGTATTTGAACATTCAAAAAAGAGGACACTCCACGTTGGGGTGCTGTTGGCCGCGCCCACAGTCCACCCCCGCTCCTCCCACAGTCTGCCCCCACTCTGCCCCAGGTCCCGCTCCCTCCCCGCTTGGCCCAGCCACCGCACCCCTTCTTATTCCCTGGCCCGCCACTGGCTTGCTGCGTCCCTCCTCAGTCCCCCACCCACCACTTGCCTCCTCCCACCTGCCACTCACTCCCCTGCCAGAAACTCCCATGCCCGCCCCAAGAACCCCTGCCTGCCGCTGGCTCGCCGCTTGCCTTCTCACCCCCACCCACCGCTGGATCCCTCGCCACTCGCCTCTTAACCCCCCGCTGCCTGCCGCTGGTCTTCTCACCGCCGCTGCTGCCTGCCTCTGGCACGCTGCCTGCCTCCTTACCCTCCCGCCCACTGCTGGCTCCCTCGCTGCTCACCTCTTCACCCTCCCCGCCCTCCACTTGCCTCCTCACCCGCCTGCCAGCCACTGGCTCCCTCCCTGCTCGCCTCTTCACCACCACTCCCTGCTCGCCTACTCACCCCTCCTGCTGCAGGTCCCTCGGGTCCTAGGATCAGGGGCAGCTGAGGGGTCTCCATGTGCTGCGCCTGCCACAAGCGCAAGCTCTGTGGCTCCTATTGGCCGGGAAAGGTGCCAGTGGGAGCTGCCAGAGCTGCAGAGTGGGGCTTGCAGGTGCCGGCAGCACGCAGAGAGCCCTCCGCCACCCCGCCTCCGACCTGACCTTAAGAACAAGAGGGACCTGCCGGGGAATGAGGTGGGGAGTCCCAGCAGTGCTTACCTGGTGCGGCTCCTGGTCCGGCAGGTTACCTGGTGCGGCTTACCTGGTCCGGCAGGTCCCCCTGCCTCCTACGGTCGGGATGGGAGGGCGGAGGGCTCTCTGCACGCTGCCGGCACCTGCAAGCCCCGCTCCATGGCTCCGGCAGCTCCCATCTAGGGTTACCAAACGTCCCTATTTCCGCGGACATTTTTAGATATTTAAAAATTCCTCCCGGACGGCGATATAACAACTAAAAAGCCGGACATGTCCGGGAAAATATGGACGTATGGTAACCCTAACTTGGGGATGGTGGAACTTGCTCAGCCTAACTTCAAACCTTCTTGAACAGGGTGGTTTCTAAAGTTCAACTTGAACAAAAACATCCAACAGGGGGAAAAAGCATGGTGAGAAATGGAGAAGATACTAAGCCAAGTGAAATACAGAAAGGCAGAGCAAAGGGGTCTTTTATAATAATAAGAAGTTGTATCTATGCACATACACAGACATCATGTATAGGACACCCACTTCTGGAAGTACAGTGTTAGTGGGCTTTTTTCTATTTCTATTCCGTACCATTCCTTATCTAGGCAAAGTTTAAAACCAACCAACAAACAACTGAATTACCCTTTAAAACAACAACATGGATTTAAATTACAGGGAAAAGAGTTTTTACTCCCCAACTAGTTTTGCAAACACAAAATTTACCAGAGTTTCCTACAACACTAGTTGCTTATTTTTCAGCACCTTTCCTTTTGCAGTGTAGTTTATTTCTTTGTCTCAGCTGTCCAGAATGGGAGGAGTTCCTTTCACCTGTCCAGTTACCTTTCATGAGAGGAGCAGAAGATAGCTGGTTCTTCTGACTGTCTCTCAGTTCCCACCTCCAGTCCCCTTCAACTTTACAAATTAATAGGCATCTGACAGCCCAACTGACAGCCCCTCAGAGATGATCTGATAAGTGGCAGCTTTCTTCACCATTCAAGATTGTGTCTGCTGTCCAACTGTTGGGCTTAAAGACACAAAACCGATATAAGTGTCTCTGGTTATTAGACACCATATAAGTGTCACTGGCTATTTTAAACCCTTGGAATTCATAATAAAATTCCATATTTCCCCAAACCACTTTTTGATTTCAAGGAAAAGGATGATGGCTCTGTTTTTATTTTAGTGATACTCATAGTTGCAGCTATACGAGTCCTTCAGCATTTTTAGTATTGTAACTACAGCTCGTTGGAAATGTTGTGATGGAACAAGTTTTCTGCTGGAAAATGCTGATTCAAGAAAATCAGCATATTCCACAGGAGTGTATTGATTCCATTGAAAATTTCCATGGAAACCTGCCTGGTTTTCTGCCAGCTCAACAATTTGCATCCCTGGCTCCTTCTAGACAACGCAGGTGATGGCTCCCTGGTGAGCCAGGCATCTATTCCCTAGCTGGTGGGCTCCCTATGCTGCCCACCTCATGGGCAGGTAGAGGGGCTGTCCAGCTCCCCAGATCAGAGTTCACACTAAAAATAGAAGAGTAGCTATGGCAGCACAAACAGCAGGAAGGACTTACTGCCCAAGTACTTTCCTAGGGTCTCAAAGAGGACCATACTGGGGTGAGGGGTTCTATCCCATCCTATTCCACCTCTCTTACCTCTGTGGCTACACTTTTAGTTTTAGCATGCTATCTCAATCAGTTAGCACAGGTATGTCTATTCCAGATGGAAATTCATAGAATATCAGGGTTGGAAGGGACCTCAGGAGGTCATCTAGTCCAACCCCCTGCTTGAAGCAGGACCAATCCCCAATTTTTGCCCCAGATCCCTAAATGGCCCCCTCAAGGATTGAACTCACAACCCTGGGTTTAGCAGGCCAATGCTCAAACCACTGAGCTATCCCTCCCCCTTTACACCATCCAGCTCCAGTGTAGACATACCATCATGATCAGGCAAACACTGAAGTGTGCATTTTAAAATCAGTTAAGCACAGAATACAACGGCGGACATCAAATTGTCAATATGCACCCACAGTTATCACTGAGTGGTGTTTGAGATTCTGCAGTATTTTTCCAGGCTTAAAATAGATGATAGCGTAGAACTGCACATCCTACCATGTGCTCACTGTGGAAAAATAAATTGAGGTTTCATAGACAGCCATCTTATTTACACACTAGCGCCATGATCCTGCAAACAGAAATACATGCACTTACCTTTATTCATGTGACAAGTATCAGGGGGTAGCCTGATGTTAGCGTGTTAGTCTGTATCCACAAAAACAACAGGGAGTCCGGTGGCACCTTAAAGACTAACAGATTTATTTGAGCATAAGCTTCCGTGGGTAAAAACCCCACTTCTTCAGATGCATGGAGTGGAAATTACAGATGCAAACATAAATATACTGACACATGAAGAGAAGGGAGGTATCAGTATATTTATGTCTGCATCTGAAGAAGTGGAGTTTTTACCCATGAAAGCTTATGCTCAAATAAATCTGTTAGTCTTTAAGGTGCCACTGGACACCTTGTTGTTTTTATTCATGTGAGAAATCCCAGTGATTTCAGTGGGTCTACCCATATGTCTGAAGTTAAGCATACATCTAACTGCAGGACTGGAGCCCCAGATGTAATATCACAGTTCGGTGATTACAGGCATGCACTTGCAAGAGGCTTAAGCCCTTCTGAAAATCATTACTGTTTTTTCAGTAGCCTTCTAAAACTCTGCAATAACAACATTGTTCACTGTAATGTGCTGGTGAGTCATTATTGAAGCACATTAAATTTTTCTTTTAAATAAACAATGCTACTAACAAATATAATCCCAGTGATTGCTCTTGCAACCTCCGATTGGGCCCAGTACTATTGGTCCTATATAGGCAAAGCTCCCACTGGGAGCTGGGGTGGGTCGGGGAGCTGCCAGTGAGTGCAGAGCACCCACCAATTTTTCCCCGTGGGTGCTCCCGTCCCGGAGCACCCACAGAGTCAGCGCCTATGAGCACCAGTCCTGCAGATCTGGGACACAGTGATGGCCTTCAACTGGCATGAATGTGAATGCCATGTTGCTCTTGGAGAAATGTTCTTTCAGGTGGCACTGAAAACAGTAGTAAAGCAAAGATGGCCATATTCCCTTCCAAATGGGTTTGCTTAATGTTATCAAACTCATTAAGTTTTTATAATAGGACACACAGTTTCTGGAGCAATTTTTTTTCTTTTATGAGTTCCCTTCTGCTTCTCTTTCCCTCAAAGTCTCCAGCATCTAACTGAGCATTAGTCTAGACTCAAAATTTACTCTGACAGATTTGATACAACCCAAATCTCCCAAGACTAAAAACGTTTTCAAATGTGATTGTTTTTCTGTGCTCACAAGTATTTTTGCTTCTCCTTTTTTCTCTCCCTAAATGACCTCTCTTTTCCTTCCCCATCAATGCCTACTCAGAGCATAGATTGCAATGCAGTGTCCCAATTTTGTTCAGCTGTGAGTTTTTTTTCGTCTCAGTAACTCCATTTGCTCCACCACTTAGCTCTTTTAAAATTTCCTGCTGATTTCATAGTATAAATTTTAAGTGTCCCTTTCATGCTTGCTCTTCATCAAGTACCTGACAAATGTATTCATGCCTGCAATTCCCATCCAAAAAATTTGAAGGTTGTAAATTTGGGTCAATCATTTAGAAACTGTGTTAGTTTAAAAAAAATAAATACCATGTGTTTCTGAAAACTAGGAAATTCAGAATTAAAAATAAACTTAATTTAAAAAATTCAATATGCACTGAAAAAGCACAGTTAACAATCTTAACTCTGCCCTCATTTCCCTCATCAACTCTCCATCCTAAAAACTCAAGAAAACAGTATGCCTGCACATCATACAGCTTTATCATTGACAATATGAGCCGTGTATACTTAGGTATTTAAATAAGTATCAGGTGTGCTCTCTTTTTGTTTGGAGCTTCAGTGAGACAGACAAAATGTGAGACTGGCACCCAAAATGTTTTGCCATTCCTGTAATTACCATGAGTACGTCTATTATAGTGGAGCAGTAGCTCTGCTTTAGTTAAGGTTGAGAATTGCTTGCTGTTTAAAAGATAAGTTTTCTAAGTGCTCTACATTCAAAATGTTGATTCAGATTGTGTTGAAATTGGCTGTGCCTCATAAAAGCATGGCGTAAGATTAGTGGTCTAAATGTAGTGTCATTTGAGCAAGAGGTTCTTGAGATACAGCCCATGCCCCCCCGTCAAATCCAGCAGTTTACAAAATCCTGTGGTTCTTCCAATGTTTTTTTTCCACATACCTGTGTTCAAAATATGACTCTGATCCTCTCTAAACAGAGAGCAGCTGTTTGGGATTTACTTCAGCTAGTGCTTGAGACACACTATCCCTTTGCAGGGGCGGGGGTTATATTGACAAAGTTATTAAGGGTAAAGAAAAGGAGGACTTGTGGGACCTTAGAGACTAACAAATTTATTTGAGCTGTAGCTCATGAAAGCTTATGCTCAAATAAATTTGTTAATCTCTAAGGTGCCACAAGTTCTCTTTTTCTTTTTGCGAATACAGACTAACATGGCTGCTACTCTGAAAAGGGTAAAGTTTGTAACTCCAGAGTGGGAGGTGCCAAAATGATGCACTCAAAAGCGTGAAATGCGCATATGCAGCAAGCTCTGTTGAAGCAAGTTTTGCAGGCAGTCTATTGTCACAATAGGGAGTGGTTCAAAGTGACATGCTAAGGTCATTGAACTTAACCTACATTAACGCTGCATTATAAGCTTGGGCCCTACCCTTGGTGGTTTTCAGAGATTGCTCCTTGCTCTCTGCCTGCATTCTGCAAGGGCTCCTTTTGGAAGTTTTGCCCTGAGACCAAAATTTCTGGTTGAAGAGCAATATTTTAAAGCATTCTAAAAATCCACATACAGACTCCAGTTTTACTTGAGAAGTATTGAAAAGGAAATTAGTACTGATTAAATAGAGGGAAGAGGAAAGTAAGCCATTAAGGTAATCATGTTTCCTGAACAATGGAATTGTGATAAAAGAAAAGCAAGTTGCTAGGTCACTGGTCATGTGGTTCCTGATACACAGCCTCCTTAATATGAGCCACTCACAACATTTTCAACTTCTTATAGCTTTTTTTGGTGCAGAGCTAGAGAATATGGGGGATTGGAGCAGTAAGAGGGGCAGTGTGTGTGTGTGTGTGTGTGTGTGTGTGTGAGGGGGTGTTGGAGCCATCCTGGCAGTGTGGGATTTGGAAGGAGAGGGTGCATGGGGGGGGGGGGGCAAGGAGAGCATAGGAGGAGAGGGGTTTGGTGCTGTGGTGAGGGGGAATTAGGGAGAGTGGGATATATAGGAATGGGTAGTAGGCAAATGGATTAAGGGAAGGGGAGAAGGCTTGGTGGGGCTTGGGCCTGGGGAGGGGTGGGATTAGTGGGAGTGCTGGGGAGACATCAGGTGGATGGTAAGGGGCACAGGGTAGCTTAAAGGCATGGGGGCCTATTAGTCCTGCATTCTCCACCTAAAACAAAACCAGATTACTGTCATATAAAATTAAAAAGATTGTAGAGGATATTTTAAACTAAAGGCTGGGGGAAAGCAAACAGTTGCAGAGAAACACATGGTTGGACAGAGCCATCACTTAGGGGAGGATCTATTAATGAGGATACGCTATGGCCTAGTAAAAAGGAGAGGATAAAAGTTCATGAAATACAGGTGGGAGCTGAAGAGAAACAGTCAAATGAAAAAGAGTGCCATTCAATTACATCACAAGGGACAGACAATAAGCCAGTAAATGTCATAATGTGACTATATAAATGCATGGAATACTGTGTGTGCAGATCTGCTCACCACAGCTCAAAAAATATATATATATTAGAAATGGAAATGGTACAGAGAAGGGAAACAAAAATGATGAGGGATATGGAACAGCTTCCATCTGAGGAGAGATTGAGAAGACTGGGACTGTTCAGCTTGGAAAAGAGCTGACTAGGAATGGATACGAGAGAGGTCTATAAAATCAGGGATGGTGTGGAGAAAGTGAACAGGGATATGTCATTTACCCCTTCACGTATCACGAGAACCAGGGGACGCCCGATGAAATTAATAGGCAGAAAGTTTAAAACAAATAAAAGGAAGTACGTCTTTACACAATCAACCTGTGGAACTTGTTGCCTGGGGATGTTGTGAAATCTGAAACTATAATGGAGTTAAAAAAAAAATTAGATAAGTTCATGGAGGATCGGTCCATCAATGGCTATTAGCTAAGATGATCAGGGATCCAGTATGGACGTTCTTATGTTCTCACCTCCCATTTGAAGACCCCATGGCTTCCTGGTTTATACAGGGAATGGCAGCCACTTAGGGAATCATGGAGCAGTGTGTGTGTGTGTGTGTGGGGGGGGAATTACATGGGGGGGTTATGTTTGGTGGGGGTTGGAGGAGTGCAGGGAAGAGGAATGGAAAGGAGGCGGGTCTGAGCTGTGCAGTGGGAGATGTTAGGGAGGTTTCGTCTCTGTCCTCCCAAAAGCCCCACATCCATGCCCCACCATGTCAGTCCCTGCAGTTAAAAACAGCCCCACAGACACCTGGGTAATCCAGGCACTGTTCCTGCTGCCTTGCTCCAGGTTCTCACCCTGCTGACACCTGCCTCTCTGTGTGCAGGAAGGAAACCAGGCTGTGCTGGGTGGGAAGAGAGATGGGAGACAAGGAGATGATGCAGGGGCGGCAAAGGGACTACCATGCAGCCAGTGCTTTCTATGTCCAGAGGAATCCTGGCCAAGGGTGCCAGTGGCCGTAGAGTGGGAGAGCTGTGCTGTACTATACAAGGATGCTGAGAAATTATTTTTTAAAATACACAAAGGAAATTAAATGCCCTCAGATGTTATGAACACAGAGTTAAGCGTGCCCAGTGATGCCTCATGCTCTTCCAGAATGTGGAGAGTGGCTAAACGTAAACCTCTGAAAGCTAAGAAATAGGAAGTTCAGGTGTACATCATCCCTGTGATGGAACCTGAACGCTGCCCTGTTTGCCTCAATATGTCAACCACACATACCAGCACTGTAGACTCAGAGATGCTACAGGGAACCTTGGAAACAGAACACATGAGCACTGCAGGACAAAGTCTAACACTCTGCAAAGGGTTAGGTTGGATGTAGCAAACAGGAACCACCAATCCCTGGCCTACATGCAAAGACTGTGCACGCCAACTCCACACAAACCAAAAATGGCCCCATCTCGTCACATGTACCCTGAGGAGTCCTTCTGAGATCTTGCCTTACTTCTCACTAAGCCCCGGAGACCTATGCCATGTATGCCACCAGCCTGCAGACAATCCCCAGGACAAGAGGACACCCTTATGCACCTCTACTGGCAACCAACAAAATTCAGCACTGAAATGAGGCATATTTGATCATTCAAGATACACATGTACCTCTCTTCATATCACAGTTCACTCTCCACCATTCCAACGGATACTTCCACCATTCAGTACAGCTGCCAAAATGAATGCAGCTGGAGTGCATGCAGATCCATCCTGGAATTCAACTCTGTGGAACACAATGCACACAATGGCACATTCTGAGTCCTTCCTCATAGCTATTTATTGCAGATTCATAGATTTTATGCCTCAAAGGGGCCATTAGATAATCTAATCTGACCTCCTGAATATCACAGCCCACAGAATTTCCTCCAGTTACTCCTGTATTGCGCCTAACAACTTGTGATTGACTAAAGCATTTTCCAGTAAGGCATCCGGTCTTGATTTGAAAACATCAAGAGATGGAGAATCCACCATCTCCCTTTGCACTGCACTTACTGAATCATTGCCAATGGTTACAGCCAGCTCCAAGGGGGCAGAGTTAAGGTTGCACTGTGGAAGGGCAGGGGGGGTGAAATGTGCCATAACATTGTGTTTCCTGGTTCTCAGAGGTTTAAGTGTAGCTGCTGTCCACATTCTGGAAGGGCATGAGATATCACTGGGCAAAACCTTTAACAAAGTTTGGGGGCAATTACTTTATTTTTGTCAGTATTCTGAAGCAGTGCAAGGCATTTCAGTGGAGACGGTGGCTAATGTAAAATATTGAAAATAAATACAATACACATCCTCATAAGGATTGTCATGAAAGACTTATTTAGTTATCTAGCTCATGTGACTGTGATCCCCCGCTTATGCCTCGTTACAGGTGTTGAACCCTAAACACCTGCCTCTTCATTCTTGATATTTACACCCTTTGAATATTTTCTCCCAGTAAATCTACTTCTTTTAGTCTGGGGTGGGCAAACTTTTTGGTCTGAGGGCCACATCTGGGTATGGAAATTGTATGGTGGTCCATGAATGCTTACAAAATTGGGGGTTGGGGTCTGAGAGGGGGTGAGGGCTCCAGCTGGGGGTGCAGGCTCTGCGGTGGGGCCAGAAATAAGGAGTTCAGGGTGTGGGAGGGGCCTTTGGGCTGGGGCAGGGGGTTGGGGTGGGGGGAGTGAGGGCTCCGGGGTGGGGCTGGGGATGAGGAGTTGGGGGTGCAGGAGGGTGATTCAGGCTGGGATGGAGGGGTTTGGAAGGTGGGAGGGGGATCAGGGTTGGGGTGCAAGAAGGGGTCAGGGTGCAGGCTCCGGGCAGTGCCAACCTCCAGCGGCTAGCTCTGCACACCACCCTGTCTGCAGGTGCCGCCCCTACAGCTCGCATTGGTTGTGGTTCCTGGCTAATGGGAGCTACGGGGGTGGTGCTTGGGGTATGGGCAGTGTGTGGAACCCCGTGGCTGCCCCTATGTGTAGGAGCCGGAGGGGGAACATGCCACTGCTTCTGGGACCCGCGCGGAACAGGGCAAGCCCCCAACCCTGCTCCCTGGGCGGAGCTCGAGGGTTGGATTAAAACGTCTGGAAGGCCGGATACAGCCCCTCCCAGAGCCGTAGTTTGCCCACCCCTGTCTTAGTCACTATTGAGCCCAGCTGTACTCACATAGGCATACTGGACCAAATTCAGGAGGAAGATGTAGGCCACACACCACAAAGTGCATGTAAATCTAGTTAAATTTAAAAGAGACTACGGTGGTGTAACTCACATGCTAAATAGCCAGAGGAGGCGGGGGGGGGGGGGAGTAGTAGAAATAGCAACTATCATAAGGGTATAAAAAGAGAGATACAGCTTATACTCTAAGGGGTCATATTATCATCATATAACATATCACTTTACACCTCACTTCTGAAATGGACCTAATACGATCGAATATCATTACATGAGTAACGAGTCATGAATGGAGAAATAGACAAGGTGCAGGGGATGAAGAGACGAGTGCCTTCAGCAAGTGAAATGTTGAGAATCTGGAGTAGGGGACAAGCACCCAAGTGTTGCTGGGAGGTGAAATGGGAGCTGTATCCGTGACTGAAAGAAGAGAAGGGCCAAGAGTAATAAGTGCTGGGAGTGTGGCTCCCTCGCAGTGGGAGTGCCATAGGGAATGAAGACACAGGCATGGGACACAGGCACCTTAATGCTGGCCACAAAACTGGTCAGTCCCTGCCCCAAGATAATTCTTGTATGTCACCTAACAATGGGCAACATTGATTTAACTATAATTCAGCCCGGGGCCACACAAACCACAAAATTTAAGGCTAGACGGGTCCACCATCTAGACTGACATCCTGGATATCACAGGCCACAAACACCTGCACCTTAAACCCAACCACCAAAATTAGACCACAGCCCACAGGAAATTAGACTAGAGCAGAGAAAAGGAAGGACTGAGGTGCACCAGTGCCTGAGGCTCCCGCAATTACAAGAAAATGATTACATGAAATATACCCAGATAATCCTGGCAAGTGACCACACCCACATGATGTAGGGGAAGGTGAAAAACTCCAAGGTCACTGCCAGTCTGAACTGGGGGAAAATTGCTTCCTGACTCCCACATATGGCGATTAGTTAGACCCTGAGCATGTGAGTAAGAACCACCAGCCAAGCACCTGAGAGAGAGAGAATGCTCGGTGCCACCTCAGAGTCCTGGCCCACGTCTCCAGCCATGGCATCCCTAATGCTTCAAAAGGAGAGAAAAAGACCTCTCAAACTCCAGAATATATTAGGGGTGGAGGGAATCTCTTTCTGCTCCCTGCAGGTGGCCAGCTGAAGCCCTGAAGCATGAGTTTTTAGGAACCAAAGCCATAAACCAGAAGTGAGCCCTAGGGCTGTTGAGCAATGCCCCCCTCATATCTCAAGCAACCTCATCATACAATCACACTCAGAAATGTGTCCAATGTGGATGCATGGTGGGCCCTCTGTGGAAGATAGAGTGTGCAACAGAGGGGCCTGCCTCCCAGCTTCCACTGGACATCCACATATGGAAGGTTCTGTCTGTGAACAGATCTAGTGGGGATGATACAGGCCATTGACTTCCAAAGGAACAGTTGCAGAAGGTTAGGGCACCAGCTTAGGACTTGGGAAACCTGAGGTTCAATTTCACGTTCCCCCACAAACTTTCTGAGAGACGCTGGATGAGTCATTGTGTCTCCTGTGTCCCTCACATCCCACTTTGTAAAATGAGGATATTATTTCCATATCTTGCAGCGGTGCTCTACAATCCAGACTGTGAGGTACACAGCTTCTATGGTAATGGGGACCACAGAAATAAGAATGAATGAACGATAGCTAGTGCTCACAGTGAAATAACACGGGCAGAATCAGGCCCTGTATTAGCACATAAAAGCATTACATTATGAATGGAAAGAATACCTGCAACTTAAACTCAAGGGTGGATGAAATTTAAAAAAAAGCTATGCTCCTTTGTTTTGGTAAACTGGCTGTTAGACACAATGACCTTGTCAAGTTAGTCAAGACACAAGTAGAGCTATCTGGCTCTCTTATCCTCAGGAGATATGCAAAATCTTTGATTAGACTGTAGAGAGCCCACTCCTTTAAATTAGGTCATAGCTTTCATCTGTGGTAGCTCTGCTATATCACAGACACTGGGAATATCTGGGCAAATGTATTAAGCAAGAGAGGCAAAGACTGAGAAACAGAGATCAAAATGCAAGCCCTGACATAGAGAAAATACTGAATCTTTTGGATCAATTGTGTATATATGTGTGCACGCATGTGTCTGCAGGCAACCGAGAGAATATTTTTATACCAACACAAATTCACTAGAGTTGAATAAAGATTACCTACTTCTCAAAAGGAAAATCTCAGGTAGGTGAGTTACTTTTTTACATGCAAGGATTAAAGTTGTTTACTAAAAACCAGAGCATTAACTTCAGACACATCTCTTGGACTATCTCTGGCCTGACATATCAATGAGAATATGGATCACGTCACCAGTTGGGAGGTTTAAGCACTGCAGGTGTTGAACCAAACCATCCACAAATACTATTTTCTGACACTATTTTCAGTCTATTATGGCTAAAGTTTGCTACAGAACTGAGTAAACTGTTGTTAGAATAAAGCGTGTGAATATCTGCTTTTTCACAGCCATTGCATGGAGCAAACCACAGAGAAATCTGTTAGCATTATGACATTATAAATCAGCAGGATAACAGAGACTACAGATGCTGTATTACAAGTATGAAAAGCAAATCTATTTACACACATTTATCTATACATCATCATAATCTGTACATTTTGTAAAAAATACCATTCATTTACATCAGGTTTAAAGTTTACTGTACTTGACACATAAAAACCACTACCAATACAGAGGACCAAAGAGAACGTGTTAAACAGTTTCTTATGCGAATGCACTAGGGAAAAGTTGCAGGATGTAAATAATCTTATTATAGTACATATGGAATTAAAGCAGTTTTATACATAGCAGCCTGGTATAAAGTAGTTTACAAAGTAGATGTACTTGGATTTTGTTTAATTACACTTTATTACAAGATGTATCAATGGCAAAATACATTTTTATACTGGATTATTAAAGCAGACTCTGGAATTCTCTGTGTTTAATGTTATGGTGATGTAGTCCTCATAACATACTTGTCAGAAAAAGTGTTTATCTTGATGTTTTATTTAAATCACAAAAATAGCACAGTGTACTAAATCATGCAGTTTGGTAATGGCAGTGCAGTATTCACTGCTCAGAGATTATCAAGGTGTATAGAGGCACAGTTGGTAATTTAAAAGTAGTCTTTTGTTGGTAAATGACACAGCTTGCTGTATCACTGCAGACACAGGGTTGTAGTCTAAGACTATGGAATGACAACCTATAAATACAGAGTAATTCTTTCTGCAGATTACTTGTCAGTTCTACCTGATATTGCCAGAAGAGTTTAATGTTTGATTGTCATTAGGGATGTGTGAAAAATTTTGCACGTAAAGTGGAGAAGGAGAATTTTGGCTTTTGTCATTTACACATTGTCACTTTCCTTGGATGTAATTTGGATGAGGTGGGGAGATGAGCTTGGGAGATGGCAGTTTACATATCTCTTCCCTCTCTCGCCCCCAAAAGTTGTGAAGGGCCAGATTGTGGTACTCTCACATTGAGAAGAGCCTTTCTCTGGTCTGCTAAGGCCACTTTGTACCTCACGTTTGTGCCAAATGCCTTCCCATCCCCAGCGTCAGAGGAGGGAGAGGGCATGCCTGCAGTGCTCTGGGGTGGGGAGAAGGGGTGCAATAGAGTTGAGCAGGCATACTCCCTATCTGCTACTGGAGTAAGGTCTTTGTGGAGCCTTACAGCAGTGGCATACGTTCGAGCTGTTCCAGAGCAGCTCCAACTTGTGCTAACATAGGGTAGCTCCAGATCAGGGAGCCACAAACAGTTATCTGTGCCCCACTCCCCAATCTCCACTCTGTCCAGATGAAGACGACAATGCACTGATGTCAGAGGGGCTATTTGTGGTGCGCAGTGTAATTCAGAATGAGTAAGAGAAACACAATCTGGCCATCTCCCCATGCCTTAGACACAGGATCAGCCACAACCTGTCCCAGTGTACAAGATGTAATGAAACTGAAAACCATGCAAAATCATCAGGTTTCAGGTTCTGCTAATGACTCCAAGATCTCTTTCTTGAGTGGTAACAGCTAATTGAAACCCCATCATTTTATATGTATAGTTGGGATTATGTTTTCCAATATGCATTACCTTGAATTTATCAACATTGAATTTCATCTGCCATTTTGTTGCCCAGTCACCCAGTTTTGAGAGATCCTTTTGTAGCTCTTCGCAGTCTGCCTGGGACTTAATGATCTTGTGTAGTTTTGTATCATCAGCAAATTTTGCCACCTCACTGTTTACCCCTTTTTCCAGATCATTTATGAATATGTTGAATAGGACTGGTCCCACTACAGACCCTTGGGAGACACCACTATTTACCTCTCTCCATTCTGAAAACTGACCATTTGTTCCTACCCTTTGTTTCCTATCTTTTAACCAGTTACCAATCCATGAGAGGACCTTCCCTCTTATCCCATGACTGCTTACTTTGCTTAAGAGCCCCTGGTGAAGGACCTTGTCAAAGGCTTTCTGAAAATCTAAATACACTATATCCACTGGATCCCCCTTGCCCACATGCTTGTTGACCCCCTCAATGAATTCTAGTAGATTGGTGAGGCATGATTTCTCTTTACAAAAACCATGTTGACTATTCCCCAACAAATTATGTTCATCTATGTGTCTGAAAATTCTGTTCTTTATTATAGTTTCAACCACTTTGCTTGGTACTGAAGTCAGGCTTACCGGCCTGTAATTGCCAGGGTCACCTCTGGAGCCCTTTTTAAAAACTGGCATCACATTAGCTACCCTCCAGTCATTTGGTACAGAAGCTGATTTAAATGATAGGTTACAGACTACAGTTAGTAGTCCTACAATTTCACATTTGAGTTCCTTAAGAACTCTTGGGTGAATACCATCTGGTCCTGGTGACTTATTACTGTTTAGTTTATCAGTTTGTTCCAAATATCTGAATATTTTGACCAATGTTAACACAAGTATCACTGAACAGTCAAATCTTTTTAACTTTTTAAGTTAACTTGAAAAGTGACTGTCTCTACAAAATATTCTGAGTGGCTTAAGGTATAAAAAGCTGGTATGAAAGTCCCTTGATTGTCAGATTATTTTTGTAGAACAGGAAAGGCCTCAGTTGTGCAACGGTGACCATTTACCTTTTGAACCAAGGCTATTGTTTGTGAATATGGCAATAAATAGATTGTTTTGTGTAACAATCTTATTTCTATTACTTATTGTTACTTAAAATGAACTACAATACAGGGTGTTTATTGGTAATACTAATTAGAAGATATGAATTAAGTGATTATTATTTAAATCATGGCAACTGTCATGTAATGTACAATTTGCTGTTTGAAATATTGTGGTAACACTTCAGTTTATGAGGCAAAAGTACTCATGCAAATGCACAGTATTCACACTTGTTATTTAGAGAGGACATGGTCAGTTGTGACATGAGAGGTAAACATAACAGTGCTTATGTCTTGTAAGACTCCAGTGTGTATTTATAAGCACTTGTCAGCGCTGTGTCTTTTATTTCACTGGGCTACATAAGGGGCTTGAGGTTACCAAAAAAATCCTTTCAATTTATGCCTTTTATGGTCATTTGAATGGGATTGTGTCTTTTTTTTTCTGGCCTTGCTGGTCAGGATTGCATTTTCAATCACCTCACAGATATAAAACGGCATTTTGTTGAAAGTATTTACATAGTTCATTAAACTCCAGTAATATTTATAATTTGATATACTTAATTTTAGCTGCCAAATGTGAAGTTCTAAAGATATATTTTAATAAAATCATTATGTATAAAAACATGTTTTCAGTGGGTGAGTGGGATGTCCATTCCTGTTTAGTTTTCACTAGGTTGTTCTATTAGGAAAATACCCCTTTAGAAAGTTAGATAGTAAGAGATTGAGGCGCCTAGTTTGTATTCTATGTATTCCTAACTCTTTTCTAACATCAGTGTGGGTTCCTTTCTGTCTGTTTATTTTATATGATGGATATCTATCATAAATGTAACCAAAATATTTTTTTCTTTTGAACCAAAGCAAAGAGGATACCATTTCTGAGAACTCATAGAACTTGATGGCTAGGGTATTAAGGTTCAGTCCCACCTTTCTGAAACAGATACATGTACTGTCAGGTAGGTAGAAAAAAATCAGATCAGAGGAGAAGTCATTAAAAACATTAACATTTGCCAAATGTTACCACAGAGTTACCACAGATATCTTTGATTTTTAGTATGGGGTAAAACTCTAGTAAACTCAGATACCACTATTGGCAAATGCTGACTGTTTAATGACCACTACTGTGCAATGGACTTTTCTGTAAGGACTGCAGGGCTAGCCTCACATTCTGCATTAAGATATGTAGAAATGGGCACTCGTGCAGGAAAGCAGGATCAAGCCCTTAGGATCAAATATTGCAGTGAGGTAGCTCTGAATTGAATTAGGATTTATGTAAGGAGCTAAGAAGGACTAACATTTTCTTCTGTGCAAAATACGGACTCATAATGCCCTTCATCTGTATGCTAAATTCCCACTGTCATCAACTGGATTTCCATATGGGGATCAGGAACATACATATGGCCCTAAATATCTCTATTTCAATTTTCTTTGCTATAGTAGGGTCTAGCATCTGTGTGAAAGAAACAGTCTATTAAATATAGATGGTATATATGATATTCTCTCTCACCTCCCACCCTACCCCCGTAAACATGGACCAAAGCAACATACACTGGGCATGGTTCAGCATACATTACATATTAGAGAGAGAGATAAATAGAAATGGAGCATTACAATAAATTATATTTAGATAGTTACTGCTGGTACAAATGACAGGAGAACATCAGAATGTAATGTGAATACGACTAAATAAAAACACAAAGGCTCAGATCTCGAAAGGTATTTAAGCGCCTAACTCCTACTGCTTTCAGATCAATGGGGGTTAGGCAGCTAAATACCTTTGGGGATTTAGGCCAAAATGTCTGCAAAGCCGCCAGCCCATCTGTTACCTGATTTACTGCACCAGGCCATTCTCCAGACGTCAATATGTAGAAAAGCAAAGCATAAATGGTGCATTTTAGAAAATATTACATTGAGTTCCATACAGTGATATGTCCCATAATCTTTAGTTTGAGCTACATGGTTTATATCACTGTGGTCTCTGTCTGCATAGAAGACTGTGCCCCTGAATTCTGATGGAGCTGGGAGACACTTTCTGAGCCATTTCGAGAAATAGAACAGCTATTGGGTCTGTAGCCGCGGCCCACTGTCTGCCTCAAACACAAACTCCGCCATTTCCTTTTCAGCTCACCTTGTACCTATATTTAAAAAATGCATGTGAGTTAAAAACGCACTTTACATGGGAAACATTTGTGCTTTCATTAGTGTCACATGCAAACTACTAAAATAATCTCTATTTTACTTGAAAAGAAAATTGAGTTAAAGAGTCCGAGAAGAGTTATTAATAATACTTTGAACTCATATAATGTCTTCCATCCAAAGACCTGAAAATGTGCCATAACCCTTTGGCCTCCTGAGAAGTAGGAAGAAAAATAAAAGTAAACACAACTCTTCTAAATTCAGATAGGCAGCACAATCCTGAGATAAAAGCACAGGCATGAGAACCTGGGCTCTAAGTTTAGCTTTGCTATGGACTTATTGTGTGATCCCAAGAAAGTCACATAACATCTCTTTACCTCCACAACTTTAACCACAACTACCTCCCTAGGATGTAAAGCTTAGCTCCAAAATCCTCAGGTTGCAGGGGCTAACTATTATTATTAATAACAACAACTCAGAACTCTATTATTACTGAGAGCAGTTGACTAATATGTTTCCTATGTCCAGAATTTAAAAGTGTATTGACTTGGCTGAAAAATGAGAAGAGAACAATCAAAAAGGGTTTGTAAAAATGGTGGGTAGTTATTTATGATAAGTTTTTACCGATGAGTAAGCCGAGGCATAAATAATTCAGTGACTAGCCCAAGATAATGCAGCACATCAATGTCAGAGCCAGGAAAACTCAGGTGATCTGGCTCCTAATCCTTCACTCTAGCAAATGCACACACTCTTTCTGTGATATACTCTATTATTTAAAGTGTGGTTCTACTCTGAAAAGTGACTGTGCAAAAATGGCATCTTCTTATTCAGGGGATATGTCCTCGAATCTATTGGTCATCATATGAAATCAGATGACAACAACACCATGAAGGAGGGCCTAGATGTGCCAAGTTTTACAGTAAAGACTAAATTGTAGTAAGCGCTTAGCATCCAGAAGCTCCCATTTAGGGACCTAAGCAAGTTCTCAGATTTTTGAAAGAGCTCAGGCTCCTATTTAGGCACCTGAATGAAGTGGTCAGATTTTCAGAAGCACTCTGCACTCCATAGCTCCCATTGAGAATAATGTAAATCATCACCATCACCGGTGCACTTCAAGAACAATGGGAGCTGTTGGGTGCTGAGGATTTTTGAAAACCTGGCTCCAATTGTGCGAGCAGAAGTGTGTCCCAGAGAATTTCCAAAATTAACCTTTGAAAGTTTTGGGATGAAACCCCAAAAAAAACAACAACCTCCCATTGACTGCCCTAGGGCCAGGACTTCACCTTTGGGATTTTCTTAGATTAATAAACAGTAAGGATAGAATTTAATAACACCTCCTGGTTTTAGGGTGATAGAGGTCCCAGACAGAGTTTAACCTCTCTTCTCCCCACAATTACGCCTTCGTATGGCGTTTTTTATATCTAATATAATCCCCTCTCATATAGAAATCACCATATTCTGTACAATAATAACTCACTGATACGATTTATGATTTATATACTAGAATACTAAGGCTGCTATTACACTTATTGCTACTACATTGAAAACATTATTCAATATCACTGGGGAGAAAAGGGAAACTTACTTCACTGTTCAAAAAGCAGTACAGGACTGCAACAACCAGCCCCTGTAAACAGACAACGTGTATCAGTTAGTACACAGCTCTGAACTCAATCAGTAAAAGAATTAACATTTGTAAAGGTTTAGAATTTACCTGAAAAGATCCCAAAGATAACTCAAAAATTATCTGATAGTGACTGGAAATGCGTATAGGAAATACAGCAAACACCATGTAGTGAACTCCAAATAACGGAATAAGCAGCAATGTTGATTTTGCAAGTCTCCTAAATAATCAGAGCAGAAGAATTGGAGCTTAATGGAGTATCCCAGTAAAGTCTTGTTTCAGTAACGTACATATTTAGTGCACTTTTATTTTTTTAGATCAATCCTGTAAGCCCTCAGACAGTATGATCTGTAAATTAATATTCCTCATAAGGGCCATTCATACCTACTGAAAACTATATTTTCTCTTACATCTTTGCTATAGTAAGCCCACACTGGCCTTATAGTCACTGGGTGAGATTCTGTGTTATGGTTCAAAGAGCTATAGTGGCTTTAAGCTACCTTTGCACCCTCCTGATTTTGGGGCTGTTGCAGGGGCTAGAGAAGCCCCCGGCATAACTCAGACAGCCACTGGGGGGCTGTCTAAATTCAGGAGCCTCCTTGGGCTGTCCTGTAGACTGCACCAGGCTCCAGAACCTCCACAGCATGGTGTGCTGTAGCCCCATCCTTGACAAAGTCCTCTTGTCCACAGTGTGGCCCCTGTGTCCAGGTTTGTGAGGGGGTCCTTGGACAACAGCCTTATGGCTGCCTTCCACAATGCCTTCATCCAGGCAATCCTCCCCCAGCTGGACAAGAGGCTTATAGAGTGACTTACGCTGCCCTGGCCCTTTTTAGATTGTATGAAGTGTCAGAGCATAGTTGAAGATCTGACCCAAACAGTAGGGAATACTGGAGAGTTATCCAGACATCTCCATTTTCTTTAATTTGAATATTAAAATACATTTAAAATGTACAATGTGTAAACAGTGCCTGGAGAATGTGATCCCAGAGCAGTCCTTCAATCAAGGGATTTCTTGGGCAATTATATACTGATCCCAGAGTCCTAACACCTCATTTTATACTGATGGCATGAAGCATTTACCCTTCATTAATTAAAATTCCAACAGTTATGTAACAATAATTATTGAAGTACAAGAGAAAATTATATAAGTATCTGGAGATAGAACTTTAATTTGTTAAGCAGCATGATTTTGTCAAACTGACACTAAACCGTTGAAAAGGTGGGAAGCTAATTATCCTTTAGCTGTCATGCATTTTATTTTAATAACATAAACTTTACATGTTATATGGATTCAGTCAGGCATGCTTATGGATGCCTGATCTTAGATAAAATGCAAAAAGTTAACATGGAGAGTCCAGTGAGTCATCACTGTCTTGACCACAACTAGATTCAGCAATGAAACACATAGGCTGCCTTGAGGCAACCATCTTAAACCCAAACTATCTATTTAAGAGACTACGCATCTAAAGAACCTTCTATTTGAAAGTGTCTGTGCCAGTCCTCAAAGTCCTCCATGGGTCATGCTCAAAATATTTCAGAGGTTGCCTCTATCTATGTGACAGTGACCTTCTGGACAGCAAAGTTCCTCAGGAATCACAATATGTCTGGACCTGAAGGTGAAACCAATGACCGTGAAAGACAGGGCTTCCTCAGCAAAATATCCTAACCTTTGAAATTCTCTACTGGAGGAGAGGAGAATGACCACAAATCTCACTGCTTCGAGAGCAAAGTGAAAAACTCATGTCTTCAGCATAGCTTTCTGACCACCAAAACCAAACCAGCAGGAAAGCAGATGAAAGAGAGAAGAGGGAAAGGCAGCAGGTGGGGAAGAGGAAAAACAGAGAAGAGGAGTGAAGTGGAAAGTGGGAAGGGTAAAAAATAAAGAATAATAAAACCAAAATAATTAATCAAAACAGAACAAATTAGTGAATCAACATCTGCCCCTATGTGGCTTGTGGGGGAGTTAGAAAAGAAATAAGAATCTCGACAAACGGATAGAAGTCAAATTTCATTTACATCCATATATATATAAAATGACGGCCTGGGTAAAACACGTCTAACCTGTTCTCTTGTATGACTTTTTAAATTTCATGTTTCCTTGTAGTCACTTAAGAATCAGTGGTCCCAATTTTTACAATTATATCTGAATTTAGATTAAAATTTCTAATAAATATTAGCAATATTTTTCATCATCTATGGTCATATAACTTATATTAACCCGTCTCCCATAATCGTGACGACTTCCTTCCCTAAAATAATATGAGTGCTATGAAAATTTATCTTTGACTTCTATTTGTGGGTATCAAATTAACCTCAGGGCAGAAAGCATACACATGATCCTACACCCTACTTAAGACCTACATTAAGGGATTATGAGTAGCGTAGGACCTGGCAGGGCCTTCTACAGTGGGATGAATTTCATCCCATGGATGGAGGCATGCTACTGATGTTGCAGAGGAAGATTAACTTTTCCAAAAGTGCCTAAATGATGTAAAAGCTGAAGCCCCAATTTCAGTGGAAGTTAGAAGCCTGAATACCTTTGAGGATCTGGTCCTTAGGAGTCCAAGTCTCACTGACTTTCAGTGTCACTTAGGCACTTTTGAAAATGTAACACAATATCTACTTTTCCCGGCAGACCCTGGTGTGACTCTTTCCAGAACGCATAATGATATGCCATGCAACCACTTTATCTTGTCATATGTCTCCAGAACTAACGGCCCGACTGTGAAACACTCACTCATGTTGGTGAGCAGCCACACTGAAATCAGTGGCGCTAAGGATATTAGTAAGTGCTTACCAGTATGAAAGAGGGTTGCGCAATCAAGTCCTAATTTAACAAAGAAAACCTCCCCATATCCACACCAAAAATTTCAGTACATTTAAGGTCAAAGCCTCCATGATAATCCTGACTTTTGCAAACCACACAAGTTATCAAATTCCAGACCATTTACACAAACTTTGTACCTTGTGATCTCATGCTCCACTTTCATTGTTTCTCAACTTTCACATTAGCATTTTTGCTTTAATAATTTTCGACTGACTGTGGAGCTAACTCTATATGACACTGACATTTTAATGGAGGAAACAGCCATACAAAAATAGTCTCATGCCCCTCTGCATTTTAGAAATTGCATTTGCATGTACATAAATGAGGCTTCTGGACCTTTAAATTGCTCTGCAATATTTCTCAGTGAGCTTGATCTACCATTCTCATGGATGTCTACTGAACACCAAAACACCATCCAAACCAAAATTAAAAACCAGGCAATCAGACTCTCAAGAGTTGAGTTCACACTGATGAACAGTGAAAAACAGGTCTGCTGCTAGTAAGCAGCCTACACTGTAAGACACTAAGATGCCCTATGGAGGACGCTTGGAGAAAAACAGAACACACAGGACTGAACAGAAGTATAAACATGAAGATGGGAGGAAAAAAAGAATAGCTCTTGCACAGATGTCCTGCCCATCGTCTGGTCAGTTTTCTGAATAATAAATAAGAGACCCCAAAATCTCAAGTAGTGTGGTCCATAGATTGAGCAGGCCATACAGCGTGGTCCACTGGTTGAGACAACAAACATGCCACCTTCACAGAGAGCTCAAGTATCCGCAGCCCAACCTGCTGCAGTCTTTACTGGTGGGTTTCTTTGTCTTGAGACATCACAATCCCTAACCTCTCAATTACCAAAACAGGGAAGCAAGGTATCATCGCATATGTAGATCTATAAGTGAGCTGCTCCGAAGCCAGCTACATTAGGGGCTACAAGGGAGCAGGGAGGAAAAGCAGGTCACTTCAATGGAACACCTAGTGCAGATGTGGTAGCTTGTTTACGCTGCTGTCCTGAAGCTTTTAATCCACCTGGAAGCCCCTCCTCTGCCTTGTGCCCTGCTGAATAGTATGGCTGCCCTCTGGTTGGGGTGTAAAAATAAGCACTACACTTCAAGCCTAGTACCCCAGACAGAATACCTAGACATTACAACATCATATTCACTACATTGTTTTTTGTAGGACCTGTCACATCCTATTGAAATCAGTACAGAGCAAGTAAAACCAAGTTTGAGGCTTAAATGGACAGGCTGGTATATAGTGCCCATAAACTAAAGCCAATTCAAACAACATCAGGTGAAAAGTCCACATCTGTCCCCTGATGTGACTTAAGGGATGATCCTAGGAAGTTTGTGGAAAGTTTTTGTAGACTATGGCTGGATTCTTAAGTGACTTGTAGAAACTACAGGAGAATTTCCATATTTTTAAAAGAATCGTGATGCAACAGTAAGGTGCCAAACATGTCACACTGGTTACAGAAAAAATACCCAGGGTTTTATTGGGTATTTTTCATTTTGGTATTGTCAAAAAGTTTCTATCGCTTTTTAAATATGTACGGCAACAGCTTGTTTTGGTGAAGTGAACAGGTAATTAACAAGGAACCCTATTAAAAGGCCTACTGTGTGTGACTAGATGGCTTGGGGTTTTCAGTGCTCAAATTAGACTTAGGCATCAACATGCCATTTTTTGCTCTCAAGTGCCAATATCGCATCTACATTGGGATCTGGGCTTTTTTGGGCAGGGTCCGTCTTTTTATTATGTGTATAGAGCTTAGCACAATGGGGCCCTGATTCTGTACTGGGGCCTATAGTCACTAATAAATTATAATTAATTGTAGAAGTAACAATAATCAATACTAACCTTGTTAAAGACCTCTGTTCAGCAAAACACTTAAACACATGCTTAACTTTCAGCATATGCTTAAGTGTCATAACATTGTTGATTTCAATGTGCTTACAAGCTTTGCTGAATCAGGATTCTAGCCCCAGCTATCCATCCATTTGAAAATGGGTACCACTGTATCAAATAGTTATCACAGCATCACAACACTGGATGGTTGCTGGCAGTCTGCTCCAGCAGAGGAAATCTTTAAATAGATTACTTTGATATACTCTATGAATTTTCTAGAACACATTACTCACTTGTATTGTGACTGATCATTGCCTCCGACATCGGGCGATCTTAACTTTTGCAGTAAAATTCTTATAATACTAATGAAAAGTATAAAATTCACCTGCAAAAGAAAATATATATTTATACATATATATATATATTTAAGTGACTTCAAGCTCCTCACTTTAGTATGCAGTGTGCTGGTAAGAGGTAAACAAGCCAGATTAGTCAGTTCATTAGTGAGCCTGGAGTGCTTGCTGCCAGAACATGTTAAATTGCACTCCCTCAGATCTACTGCTGCTTCCCTGCCTCACTGACGGTTTGTCACATCCAACACACCTCTGCATGACTGTAAATGCCACTATGGAATCATCCTCTGAGATACTTAAAAGCTGACAAAATCCCTTTCCACCAGCAACCCCATTAAAGGGAATGTTCTCAAGCATGATGGGGCTTTGGTCAAGTCTCAGTACAGCCTAACGTTACCTTAAACCCTTTGGTGGATTTACCACTGGTGGCCAAGGGATAATGCACATCCTGTTTATAACTCTTCCCCACTCTTGGCCCTTAAATCCCCTGTCTGGAGTTGTGGATGGGAAGCTGTTGTAGAGGTGACATGTATTCATAAATCAACGATGAAAATGGCCTTCTTTGCATATCTATCTAAGGTACTGATATGGCCCCTCCATTTCCATAGTAAGTGTGCACCTCATAATCTTTAATGTATTTATCCTCACAACTCCCCTGTGACGTAGGGAAGTGCTATTGTCCATATTTTACAGATGGGGAACTGAAGTAACTGGATAAAAGGAAGTGTAATCTGACTCGGGGTGGGCTTGAACTCAGGACTGGAAATCAGAAATTGCTGCATCTGAATCCCATCTCCCATAATGTCTTCTTTGGTCTTTGGCAAGTCCCCAACCTTTCTGCCTCAGTTCCCAATCTATAGAACAGATGCCTTCGTGCCAGGCACGTAAGATGGTGCTGGATTGTGTAACATGGTCTATAAAATACTTTGAACATGAACAGTGATTTCTAAATGTTAGGTGTGGTATAACATCCTACATCCATATAACTTTCTTCATCGTGCGTAACAGCAGTAAAGTGAGCTAACTCAGATCAGGGATGCAGAAGCATCAAACACAAGAAAAAATGTTCTGGTATTGAGCCAGGGACCAATATCTTATTTTTTATATTTAAAAAACAAACAAAATAATCAACAGAATCACCAAGCTGTGCACCTAGCTAAACAGAACCTGCGTCTTGTATGGGTAGATCCCTAGTCTTTCCCAACCCTAGCTCTGCCCCTGGTTGTTCAGTCTAATATTTTGATTGAAAGCTCTTTGAGGCACCATGACTTTTGGTGTCTTCTGTGCAATGCCCAGTATAATTTTTAAGTGCAAATATATAATAAATGATTATAATAATTGCATGTCATTCTGTGCCTGTTATTTACTGCTAAAGGAAATGCTAGGGCTAAAGAAGGGATGGTGGAGGAAACTGACAGGACACAGGATCCTAATTATATAAAAAAAGTTAAGAAGATTAGGTCTAAATTTTTTGTAAAAGAGAAAATTAGAAGGAGACCTCACTGAAGTAAAAGAAACAAAGAAAGAGGATAAATATACAGCCTGTCCATATGCAGAATTCCCAGTGAAGTCACTGTTAGTTCAGCAGAATTAGGCCTTCTCACTGTTGCCTTTGGGCCCACAGTTTTGTGTAATGAAGCATATTACAAAGGTCAGGGGATATACATTTTATAAGTATGTACGATAAAGGCAATATGATCTAATGGTTAGGACACTGTGGTGGCAGAGGGATTCTATTCCTGGCTTTGCTACTGACCTCCTGGGTGACCATAGTCAAGTCACTTCATCTCTGTTTCCCCTTTCCGTTTGCCTGTGTTTATTTAGATAATTGGGGCAGGGACTGTTTCTTACTGTGCATTTGTACAGTGCCTATCAAAATGGGGCCTAGTCTCAACTGAGGTCCCTAATTTCTCCTGTAATACAAACTATTATCAATCATAAAACATTAGAAACTGTGGTCCTTTTTAAAAAGGCCAATAAAATAATTGGTTTTCACAGGGCATATCTTGGAGCACTATATTCAGGTGAACTACATATTCAAGTATTTGTATCTAGGTCTCTTTTGAGGCTAGTCAATTTTTTCTGTTGGTCTTTAGTGATATACTGTAAGCATTGTGTATGGCTAATGTTAACCAAGTATCTTTGTTTGCATGATGTGAGTATCACTTCAAAAGATAGAGCTACTGGAGCATTAAATCCAGCCAAAGGGGATTAGGCATTTAGATATCATGGTGTTAAGTATCCTAGAAATACTTTAGATAGTATGTGAGATTATAATTCAAATGATCATTTAGGACAGTTGTTAAAGACCCCAATGTATCCAAGTTAATCTTAAAAATATATATTTAGTTTAAAGTCTCATATAATTTCAGTATGTTTAGATAACAAAATTAGAAGAAAATGACAGAGTACGTTCACACTTTAGGAGATTTTGTCTTCAGTATTGTAGATTTAGTTCTATAATATTCTTTGGGGTGGAATTTCTTTATACAGAAAGCAGATGATACACAATGTTGAACGAACTGCTAAGGACAGCAAATTAAGCCAATAATATAAATGCAGGAAAGTGTCGGGGATGGGGTACAGCAGTGAAGGTAAATGACAAAGTAGAAAGTTAGGAAGGTAGTGGAATGACATGAGACCAGTGATCTTATCATTTTGGCTGCCTTAAACTGACAGTAACTTTTGAACCGATTACACTGCGAGTACATGTATCACTTAAAATGTTCTTTTTATTACTTCCTTCTTGTTATTTAGTCCTTTACAGAAGTTTTAACGTCACAACAAGAGGGACACAACTCTCTTATGTTGATATGATACATGACTGCTTCTGGTTTCTGAAAGCCTATTAATTCAGATTTGTGTCCACCTGAAAAGACACACAAATGAGAGCAGTCTGTATGGGAGAGGGGAAGGAAGAGGATTGCCGTGGCGGCATTTGCCAAATTGAAAACATGGGTGGTACTCCAAATGAACTGTTTGGCATAATACATCTCCAATTAAAGAAATCAGAGAGGCTCTGAAATGTGCACAGCATGACGCATGGAAGGCTGCCAAGGAACATTTCTCAGGCCAAAAATGTTCAGAGGAAAGACCAGGGGAAGGCCTCTGCCATGCTGAATTGAATGTGAGGACTGACCCTGAAGAACTCACTTTGAGAATGCTGTTTTAGAGCAATCAACAGCTGATTAAATGCAATCCCCTAAACCAGCTAAAATAATTGGAAGTAACATTGAAACTAATGCCAACAAGGGGAATACTGAGTGAAGGTTGGTTTGTTATACCTATTAGAGGTAAATCCTGCTCGAGTCCCTTCACTTGCTTTGCTTTTCCTTCCGAAATACATGTATACTCTCATCCTCATATTCAGAATGCCACACAACTCTCATTTTGTCTCTATCTCTGCTCCCACTTCATCAAATACCCCTTCTTGCTCCATCTCTCACACTCCACTTTGGACCTACTTTCACGCTAGTCCATCTGGTGAGTACAGAACAGCCTCCCTTTTCAAATATTCCAGTTACCTTCCTTTTGCTTCATGAAAGCCTTCCTCAAAAAAAACTTTTCACAGCTTTCCTACCTTAATCTCCTTACTGACAACTTGTCCATAATGTCTTGCTTCTAATGGTTGTCTCATGTATCCTATTTATTTGCGGCAGGCTGCACACTCTTTGGGGCAGCAGGACTTTGTTTTCTTATACAGTATGTTTTGCAAAGCTCCATGAGCAGCTTGCTTTAAGGGCTGAGAACAACAAAACAGAGCCTAGTGCTTCTGCTACTTAACTTCTGGCAAACAAGTTTCAAACTTCAAACTTGTTTGCCAGAAGTTACATTTAGCCATCTAAAGAAAAGTGGCCTCACTTTAACACAGGCATCACCTTTAGATTTCAGTGGGAATTGTGGATACTCCGGCCAGTTCTTCTGGGTGCTTAATGTCAGGCACCTGGGTGTGAAAATTAGGGCATGTGTACACTTGCAGAGTTATCTAACTAATAATAAATGGCGAGATTTTAACCTACTCCTATATATCTGCACAGGGTGCATAAAATCACACAGCGCTTACCTGGATTAAGAATCCAGGCACAGGGAGTAGAGAAGGCTGCATAAAGCTGCTATTCCCCTAATGACAGGTGGGTGCGGTGGAGAGTAGATGGAACCTTGATCTTCCCCCACAGAGCTGAACAAGTTGCATCATGCGTACAACAATTTACTTTCCCCTTTGAGAAGTGGGGGAAACATGACACGATTTGTAACTCTGACAGCTTTCCAGGGCTATTCCTGTGCTGGCACAGGTAGGCTCTGCCTCTTATCAAACATTAGGTGGAAAGACAATCTAGACCAAAGTAACTATTGCACCTTAACTCATCTGTTGCACTGGGGGATTGAATGTCCATTCCTACTTCTTTTGGCAGTGCAGTTCAGCTCTCTGCAAATGGCCCAAATCCACTGTGAACTGCTCTTTCACAAATTAACACCACAGATACAGAATTAACATCTGGAATTAACATCTGAATCCGACAGGAGTGTGATTTTATTTACACCTTAAGTAGCAGAAGCACAAGCCTGTTTTGTTGTTCTCACCCCTTAAAGCATGTTGCTCAGGAGAGAAAACCGATCTGGAAAAAGACAGCCAATCCCAAATGTGTACACAACCTGAGCCAACACAGTCCATGTACATGGACATTTCCATACTTTATTACTATATCAATTCAATTACTGATTTAAAAAACAGAGGGCTGGTTGTACCTCAGTGTAACTCTAGAATCAAATTAAGATTTGGTCAGTTTAAGACTCATAAGAGTTTCATTAAGCATCCTCTCCTCCACCAAACAGGCTTCCCAGCCTTTGCAGGAATCCTAGAGCACCAACAAGTCTGTCAATATGCACTGTCTAACATAACTAGAGTTAGACAGCTCTAACTACTGTCTTCAGATATTGCAAGTTCTAGGACTTTTCAAGGGTCAGCTTGAAGCGTTATTTTCTGGGACACCGAACCACAGAGGGAGGGGGGATGGAATGAGTGGGGGTGGGGCCTCGGAGAAGGGTCGGGGCAGGGGTGTTTGGTTTTGTGCGATTAGAAAGCTGGCAACCCTAGCTGCATACAGAGTAGTTGTTTAAATCAAAAGTGCTCAGTAGGAGCTTTAATTTTGCACTTTTGAAATATTTTGTATGATTTATTTTGTTTTTATCATTCAGCGTGATCTCCTTACTTCTCCAACTCCTTTTGGACTTTTGCTTCCCTTCATGCTGTACATCTGCTGAGTGTCCACCCATTATGTAGAAAAACATTCATGTTGGTGAATCTTCATTTCATGTAAATTCACCCAGGAACCACCTTTTGCCCTGTCTTGTTTAAACAATGCAGAACTCACTCTTATGAAGGAGGAATAAGGTCCTTTGGATTAACACATAGATCATTCAAAAAGAATGAGGAATACTTGTGGCACCTTAGAGACTAGTAAATTTATCTGGACATAAGCTTCGTGGGATAAAACCCACTTCATCAGATGCATGCAATGGAAAATACAGGAGGAAGATATATATATACAGAGATCATGAGAAAATGGGGGTTGCCATATCAACTCTAACAAGACTAATCAATTAAGGCGGGCTATTATCAGCAGAAGAAAAAAAACTTCTGTAGTGATAATCAGGATGGCCCATTTCAAACAGTTGACAAGAAGGTCTGAGTAACAGAAGGGAAAAAATTAGCATGGGGAAATAGTGTTTAGTTTGTGTAATGACCCATCCACTCCCAGTTTTTATTCAAGCCTAATTTAATGGTGTCCAGTTTGCAAATTAATTCCAGTTCTGCAGTTTCTAGTTGGAGTCTGTTTTTGAAGTTTTTTTGTTGAAGAATTGCCCCTTTTAGGTCTGTAATTGAGTGTCCAGGGAGGTTGAAGTGTTCTCTGACTGGTTTTTGAATGTTATAATTCTTGACGTTTGATTTGTGTCCATTTATTCTTTTGCACAGAGACTGTTCAGTTTGGCCAATGTACATGGCAGAGGGGCATTGCTGGCACATATCACATTGGTAGATGTGCAGGTGAACGAGCCCCTGATGGTGTGGCTGGTGTGATTAATAATAGCCCACCTTAATTGATTAGTCTTGTTAGAGTTGGTATGACAACGCCCATTTTTTCATGTTCTCTGTATATATACATATATATCTCCTCCTACTGTATTTTCTACGCCATGCATCTGTTGAAGTTGGTTTTAGCCCACAAAAGCTTAAGCCCAAATAAATGTGTTAGTCTCTAAGGTGCCACAAGTCCTCCTCGTTCTTTTTTCTGATACAGACTAAGAGGGCTACCACTCCGAAATAAATCATTCAGTGAGTAGACTGTCTATTTAGGCCCCGATTCAGCACCTCACTTAGGCATGCACTTTAAGTTAAGCTCATTCTTAAGTGCTTTGCTAAATTAGGCCCTTAATGAACACTAATTCAGAAGCCGCAAAATATTACCAAATGAGATGCTGAAGGCTACAGCTAATTTGTAAAAAATGCATGATTGCATTTGTGTTTGTATTTTGCACTGGAGGTAAAGCTATTGTTATGCACACTAATGAGTACATCTTCAGCACAATGAACAAGAATTTAACTGCACATGTTCAGTTAACATTAATGAACTCTATGCAGCACAATCCCTGTGCAGCATGCTAAAAATGTCCTTCTGTGTAAATGTCTAATGTATGTAATTCTAGGCTACTAGTTAAGAAAAGATATACACAGCTGTCAGTCTTTTCCACTGTAATAATATTTATAAACAAAAGTAAATCTATAATCCACATGAAAAGTTTAACTTGATGTTTTCTTCCCCCAAGGTTCTTGAACTGGCAAGAGTTTCAAACAAACAAACAAACAAACAAACAAACAAACAAACAAACAAACAAACAAACAAACAAACAAACAAACAAACCCAACCAGTCATTTAATAGGAGGCAGCTGAATTTTAAAGGCAATGAGTTTAAATAACCTGGGCATGTGTTTAAAATCTCCCCTACAAAGTAATTTATTTCATTACAATGGAGTTTTTGCCTATTCACTGCACAAGGCTGCAAACTTATATATAATTCATATTGCAAAATGTAGTTTACTTACTATAATAGAAACTAAAATTGGTAATCGTATAACCCACCAAGGACCACTGTGTTCATTCGTATCCCAGCAACTATAAAAAGAGTAAAAGGGAAAATTATGTTAATACTAATTTTATTTGGCACGTGAGGTATGTGAAGACAAGTGTTTTGGATTTACAAGTCAAAACAAAAATAGTCTGCTCTTGTGAATTCTAAGCAACATAATTTGATATTCTCCTGCTTTTATTTTTATTTTCACTGGGTTTTAATGTGCACATTCAAATCAATTAAAACAGAGATGTAACAGAGCAGTGTTAGAAGAAACCCAGGCAAATACTGTGGGGGACTCTCAAGTTTAGTTTCACTCTTTATGTCATGACACTTTTCCAATAAGAGTTTAGTTTAGTATCTGGGGCAGCAGAATGATCTGACATAACTGACAGATACAATTAAAAGGATATAATTTACTGCTGGACTATTTGGGTTACAGACGAGTGGAACTGGTGTGGGAAATATTAAGAATAAGCCTTCATCTGAAAAACTGGACTCTCATTTTTCCCTTTAAATAATTTGTTCAGTTTTCCACCCCAAGCCATTTTACCCTTCAATGACCATCTAACTTTACAGTCAGTCATTCTCAGTGCCCACAGCCCCTGTTGACTTCAGTATGTACTGAGCACTTCTGAAGAAGCAGAGCTTAAAACTTCTGAGAGAATAGAAGCTACAAGTGATAAACCTTAAATAGCAGAAACATTTAATAGTTTGTAAGCTTCTAGCTGTGATGACCATAGCAAGGTACCAATTCAGTTTATTTTTTTAGAGGTATTGCAAATAGGTTCCCTGAGAAATTAGGAATAATCCATCATCTGTACCAGCTATTGCAGATGCCACTTACAAGAGTTTCTAAGTCATCTAGAGCCTAATCCTGTGAGGTGCTCTGCACTCACAATTACCAGGGATGCTAGTCTAAATTCTGACTCCCTTACATAGAGACTTAGGGAGGCACACCATTATAAATGGAGATGCATATTAAAATCATGCCACAGTTTTATTCAGATATTACAGTTAGCAAAGTGGATGAGCTGATAGACCAGGGGTGGGCAAACTATGGCATGCGGGCCAGATCCGGCCCCTCAGGGCTTTGGATCCGGTCCATGGGATTGCCACCCCCGGGAAGCGGCCAGCACCAGGTCCTCCTAGCTACTTACCCTGTGTCCTCTAAAAAGATCCTTGTCACTGTCCACAAGATGATGAATACTGTAGGAATTCCTAAGAAATTATAGTTTGTTATAGTGAATGATTGTAAAAATCTATGAACAATCTATGGATTGTTACCCCTCTTGTAACAATCCACTACTAGAATACGCAAGCTCTGGCATGAAGCAAATGCAGCACATGGAATAATAAAGTGTAGCTGTAGCTGCAGGGTGGGGACCAGCGGCAGGTTGCAAACAATTTCTATCCATCTCCCAATGAAGACAAGCACAAGCAATTATTACAGGTGAGTGCATTTATTTCTTACAGAACATACAAAGGATGCACACCTTCAGGCTCCTGAGTGTGACCCTTAGGGATACAAATGCTATGTATCCCTGGACTAAATGAAGATGGATATTAGGAATGAAATGTAATGTGCAAATCATTTTACAAAAAAGCATTCACACAGACTGGTTCACTCCCATTTCCCAGTTACACCCAAGTATACTTTTATGATCAGTTTCTAAGGGCTTCACATCTATAAAACCTTCCTTTGGCTCTCGGGTATGAAAGGAATCAGTGTGTAAAAATGAAACAAAAATATGTACAGTATGTTGGAAAGTATATTAAAGATGAAGAACAAGGGACTGGCTGGCACAAAGAGTTACTGGGTCCAACTTTCACTGTTGGAAGTTGAATTCAAATCCCATTTTACAATTGAAAATTAATTTAGTGGCCTGATCTTATATTGTACCCATGCCCATCACATCATCACAGTGTTTGGCATTCTTTGCAGTTCAAGAGATTCCCATCAAAGACAGAGCCATTTCTCTGGCAAGCATCTAAGGTGAATTGGCAGCAATGTGAAGGATAGCTTCCATAGTGTTTTCCTGTACAATGGGGCATAAGCAAGTGCTTCAAACACCACATTTCACTGAAGGCATTAAAGTCACTCCTGACTTTTAAAGAATACAATGAACATGTGGGGCCTGATTCATCACTGAATCTGAGCTCCATTCAGACACAGGAACTGGACATGTGAGAGGGAAGGAGAATGGTGGCTTTGCACGTCCCTTATTCTGGGGTCAACCAGCCCGACACCGATTAGGATAACCTCAAGGCTGCCTTAGCTTGTGCCCAGCTGCTGATGGTTTCCAAGGGGCAGTCAGGTCTGTGGGAATACTTGAGAAAACAGAAGTGTTCTGGACATATCCACTTTTTCCTGGCAATACCCTCTACATAGTCACTGTGCAGTGGCCTGTGAGGGAGTGGCATGGAGCCTTTGTGCCAGCTCTACATCCTTTTATGCCAGAACAATTTTTTGGTGGCTAGATTTGCATTGGTGGAACAGAATAAAGGGGCTGTCTTAGCCTGTGGAATCAGGCCCATGGACGGTAGCTGTCTAATTGGAGATAATGTTATCTCAGTGGGAAACACTGAGCCTGACCAATCCATAGCTAAAAATAAGAATAAAATATGTATATATTTAAGTACTTACCCCAGCCAATCAGAAGATAGACTGTGAAATGTCTGTTAGGAGAGAATATTACCACAAGGAGGATGTGGAGGTAAAGTCCTTCAACTAAGAGCCAGTAAAAGTTTGCCATAACACAATATTGGAAAAATACCAAACTAGCCTTGCAGCCAACCTGAAGTGTTACAAACAAACAAGGATTAAACTTCTTGCAAAGAAAATTCAGTATATTTTGTTACAAACATTTTTCTACAGACCCAAGCTCTCTATATATTATGTTCTCTTATCTCTCCTGTATGTCAATGTACAATATATAGAAAAGTTATTTTTCAATGGCCCCTAGAAATAAGGAGATGCATTTAAAGTATAAAGAATGCTTATACAAAGGAATTTAGTTAGCCAAAACTTTATTTCTATGGCTTCCTTGCAGCCAATTTACTCAGAAACCTTGAAATCATCATGACATAAACATTAAAAAAGGAAGATACCAAAGACCATCAATTAAGATAATAAACACATATAACTTTATAGGTTTTCCTAAAAGTTTCCTAGAGGTTTTAATTTGTTAGAAAAATAACAAAAATTTGCCTTTGTGAATTTTCAAAGGTCAAAGTGAAAAATATAGAATTAGGTACCAAATGCAGTCCCACTGGTCAGGATGTAAGGATATCTAGAAAATAAAAATTTGACTGTACCATCAAAAATATTTTTCCCGCACTGTGAAATTCTCTAGTGTTTCCCAATATGTTAAAGACAACCAGAATGCATCACTCCATTATGACCTCTGCAATTTATAGTCTGTGTGATGTTTTTCAGAATGTACCGTTCTAAGATATCTGATGCTACAAGGAAATGTGCAGAGGGTTTCACACAGGGGAAAATGTAACTTTTTAAACTGTAAATTAAAATGTGGTTTGATGCTTAATTCTCTTTACAACCTGATTACGGCATGGCATTCAGGGTTAGAAGGCTTTATCTTGACTCAAAGTCATGATGCACTTTGTGTCCATTTACTCCTCTTCGAAGTCTTTTGCCCTCCCTCTTGAAGTTAAACCTGTAGCTGAGGCAGTTCCCAGCCAATGAATAGATGCCACCAGCCAGCCAAATTGTGTAAAAAAAGTTATTCCGTTTGAGAAACTGTTCATTTTAAAAGAGCTGTGCCAAGAGCACAAATAGCTCTGTGGAATGCATAAACATGATGTGAGAGTCAAACTCTCCAAGCTGTTACATAACTAAACCAGGGTTCAAATAGTGTAAGAAACAGTACCTATTCCAAGCAACATCAGATCATCTCAACAACAATGCAACAGAAATTAGAGAACAGCACATTGATCTGGACCAGTCCAACTGCAAGAATATCCAGCTGCAAACAAGAGTAACTGCAGGACAAAAACAGGAACGACTTGGGTGCAAATAGGCATGATCAGGGCCAAGAGCCTAATCCTGCAAGGCTTTGAGCATTCTTGACTCCCTGAGATGTCAATCCAAGTGACCTGTTTACAATGATTTTACAGTGCCAGTGTTAAGTATTTCTACAGTGAGAGTGTTTCAATTGACAGATTGTGTAAATATAGCTTAAGAGTCACTTGGAAAAGGTTTGCACAATGGAAGAATGTAGCTTTATCAATACAAAAATATTACACTGCATTTTTCTTCAGTTTTTTCTATACTCTAAATTTAGCCACAATGGGCAGGGGAAAAAACACTGTAAATTAAATTCTCTGAGGTCTTCAGCAGTGTCCGCAGATTTATTTTGCAGCAGTTCTGCTCCAAACCAAGGAGATGGGGATACTCTATGCCAGTGGTTTTCAAACTTTTTTTCTGGTGACCCAGTTGAAGAAAACTGGGGCCGGGGATGAGGGGGTTGGGGTGCAGGAAGGGGCCCCGGGTTTGGGGGGCTCAGGGCTGGAATTGGGGCGTGGGGTTGGGGCACGGGCTTACCTCCGGCGGCTCCCGGTCAGCGGTGCAGAGGTAGGCTTCCCGCCTGTCCTGGCATGGTGGACTGCACTGTGCCCCGGAAGAGGCCAGCAGCAGGTCTGGCTCCTTGGGTGAGGCGTGCAAGCGGCTCAGCGCAGCTCTTGCCTGCGGGCACCCCCCCCTCCAGCTCCCACTGGTTGTGCCCCGTGGCCCCCCTACATATGAGCTGGACGTGCTGCTGGCCGCTTCCAGGACGGTGTCAGAATGGGTAAGGACTACTAGTTTTTACTGGCCAGCCACCAGGGTCCCTGGGTGCTGAGCAAGGCCATCCAGTGCCTTGGATTCCGCGACCCAATACTGGGTCGTAACCCGAACTTTGAAAACCACTGCTCTGTACAATGTGATATACCATTTAACTGTGCAACCTTCTCAACCTCTGAGATTTTGCAACCCTGCATACTATGTTAATGCCTTATCCCTACTGTGCCACATGGTTTGCCATGAATGCAGATGACAGCCCTCCATCACCTTCTGGGGGTGTGGCTTGGTTGCTAGAGCCCTCTTTCTCTCCTACAAATACCCACTCAGTCTCTTATTGCTCTCCCTCCCTTAATGCCCCTCCTCTGACTCCAGATACAGCTGCAAGAGCCTTCTCAGAACATCTAGCCTTTCCCATTTCCCGGCTGATTTATCTTCCACTTCTAACCTCTACCCTGACTTACCCCACCTCCTTGCTGTCATAGTTATCCTGGGCCATGGCTGATTCTGTTTTTTTGATAACTGAAATTCCTCTGCTACCTGCCTGAATATCCAAAGCTGCATTAGCTCACCTCCCAGCTCTTCCGCTCCCTTTCTTCTCCTGCAGTTGCATCTCAGTTCTACCTGACACTAGTTCTCTCACAGCTCCCTCCACTGACAACTTAGTGTTCCCAAAAATTCACCAGGGATGCAGAGGTGGAGAGGGTTAAAAGGCAAAAATATTACACAGTGTAGCCAAAAAAGCTTCATTACCCATGACGACTGATCCTCTGAACAGTGAGCTGTGTTGGAATTGGAATAAAGAATATCATCCTTGACTAAAACAGAGATTGCTCTTAGAATGAAAGAGAGGAACAAGTTCAGATGGATGTAGTTCCGTGTGCAGTGAAGTTTTCTACATTAAAGAAGAGATTTTTTTGAAAAAAGCATTTTAGTTTCCAGGACAGAAAGGCTATCGTACAGTCTTTTAATTAGTCTTAAACTGTTTCTTAGTGAAATGAACCTGTAGTGAGTACCTGCCCTTTCTCTGTGTGTGACCCTGAGTAAGTCCCCTTTCAGGGTTTAAAAAAAAAAAAATTCTGACCAGTGCATACAATTAAGGCATCTTTGACACCTTTTCAGTGTCACAGATTAAAAGGCCCTGCTGCCATTTTTTACCATGAAGAGTATATAATAAAGGTGATTTTTCATTTTCTATTTTTGGTGTGCTCTAGCCTTTGTCTTCTAGATTCCCAGTGAAAAGCCTAGCTCTTCTGGCTAAATTTCTGAAATACCGCTTCCTAATGTTTTCTTGTTGGAGTTTTCTGTCTTTAATTCCAGTATTTTGATTCATAAAGTATGGACATCCTGGGATGCAGGTGAATGTATAAACAATTCAGAAATATTGTACATACAAAAATACAAATTGGACTGCACTTACTTAAAACCTTTACTCTTTGAAAGCTTGGAAACAGATGAGGTTTTCAGTGTGCCAGGAAAATCAAAAAACTCTAGTGGGAAGTAGGTTCCAGAGGCAAGGACCTATCTATCACCTGAAACACCCTTTCTCCAGCACCTTGTCTTTTAATGCAGCATTTATCCTAGCTGATCTCACTAAACAGCAGAGGAGAGAGGGAATCTATAAGGCAGACAGGAACCAAACCACTCAGGATTTTATCAGTAAAAAGCAACACCTTGAACTGCAGCTGAAAACTAGTACAGATTCGAGAATATTGTTGTTATTAAAGGAATGCAGACAGAATAGAATTTTATGGCAGATGACTGCATTCTGAAGCTTCTGAGTGGTCTTCCGGCATAGACTTATGCAAAGAACATTAAATAACCCATTCTGGAGGTGACAAAAGCATGGTCAATTGTGGTCAGCTCTGCATCTGAGAGAAGAAGTCATAACCTTCTAGCGTGGCAGAGATGCAAAATGAATTTTTGGCCTATTCAGCAAAGGACATAATCCCATGATTTACTTTAAACACTTGCTCAGCTTCCATTGACTTCAATGGCTGTGCATATGCTTAAGAGCTTTGATGATGCAGGGCCTGAGACATCCAAAAGCAGCTGAGGGTCCATTGCTATTATAGTACATGGCTTAATACATCCCTATGAAAGCCAAGGTCACATTCCAGGCATCTAATTATTTTCCTTGGATAATTAATAGGAACAACATGTTTCTCTCTCATGCTGGATTTGAAAGAATAAAAGTCTAATCCTGCAGGAGCTAGGTGCTCCTGAGAGATGCTGTACTCTTGCAGTTCAGTGAAAATGATAGGTGCTCAGGGCCCTTGCAGGTCAGGCCCTTACTGTACTGATAGTTGCTAGATTTCTGTATGTGTAGAAATCTGCATATATGCAAACAGCAGCAAAGTCAGATATACAAAAAGTTTTATACAAAGCAGAAATAGCAAATTTTGATATTTTCCACAATATGAAATTTTAAACAACATTTTGTTTTGGGTCAATTGAAATGTTTCATTTTGATTTTGACTGAATAAAAATTGTATAAGGGGCAGTGTGGCACAATGGACAGAGCACAGGACTGGGAGATGTAGATTCTATTCCCACTTCTGACACTGCCCTGCTGGGTGACCTTGTGTCACTTCTCCTCCCTGTGCCTCAGTTATCCCTCTGTAAAATGGGGCAATGATATTAACCTCAATTGTAAAGTGCTTTGAGATCAACTGATGAAAAGCACTGCAGCAGAATGAGGTATTATTATTATTATACAATATAAAAAATTCAAAATGAAAAGCAGTTTTGAAATGAAAAGTTGCAATGTTTTGTTCCAATAAGGTCATTTGATTTTTTTTCTCATCAAAATTTCATCAAAATTGCAACATTCCTGTGGAGCATGTTTATTTTGACAACTCAGCATTTTCTGATGAAAAACTGTCAGAAAATTTTCAACCAATTCTAATCATAATGTTCATACAAAGTGTCACCTGGGATGAAAAAGCCTTGACATTTGAAAAATTGGTACAATTTTGAATAGCAAGAGAGTTTAGGAGCTCAGTATCTCTGGCTGGCAATTTAGGATTAACAAATCTATCAAAGAGATGCTAGAGTCATAATTCCTTCCCCTTAAAATACTTCAGAATCTGCCCTTTGGTAGGAAAACTAGTCAGAATCCAGATTGGATTTCTGCAATGACTGAAAACCCAGGGTTGAATTTATCCCCAACTCTGCAAGTACATAAAGAATTTTCAATTTTAGGAAGAGTGTACAAGAGAACCTTGCAAATGTGTGAAACTTTCTGAAACAAAATTTCCTTTTCTCATCTAATTGCCCTAATTTTAGCATGACTAGCCATAAATAGTATCCTGTACATTAAATAAAGATCAGAAAGCATTGAAGTTGTGTCAGTTCTGCTATTCATAACTCCTTAATATGTGCTAGACTAGGAAGCAAACAGAGCCAGCTAAATGAGAGGTTTTATATATTTGTTATACGTACATACAGGCACCCACAGTTAAATTGAATTCCTTCCACCCCAGAACTTTGTTTCAGAAAATAATGGTGCACGTGTTCAGGGATAAATGCTATAGATTTTGAGGAAAGCATGTCCAATTCCACCAATGTAGTTGTGTGCATCAATGCACAGTTTTAAAAATCCTATGTATTACTAACATCAAAAATTCAAACTTTAATCCTGTTGGATGAAGTTAGGATTTAGATTTTTTTTTTTTTGTTGCTTTAGTAACTTTTAATTTTTAACCCACTAGTGTAATTGCCAGAAATTCCTCCCAGGAGTTTAATTTGAAGAAGTTATTCTTTACTTCTCTTAAATACTATTGTATAGGCCGGATGGCTCCATCCCAAAGATGGATGTATTTCAGTGGATCCTTATATACAATACATTGGTACTTTCTGTAAAGCACCTTGGGATCCTGTCAGACAATAACTGCCTCTTCAATATAAATATAAAAAGCTAATAAAGGTGTTTTCAGCTACTCTGATCCTGGAGAATGGGAAATGGAGCCTTTCACTACCTATTATCCTTAGATCACCCCTTGCAAGATATTGGTTTTTAAAGGCATTTGCATCAGATTCTCAAGCCAATATTCCAAAGTGTGATTTATCACTGAGGATACATTAATTGGGTAGAAGGGAGGGGGACTGGAAATTCTAAAAATATCCCCACCTCCCAAAAAATGATCCCAATATATACAATGCCCCATTTTGTCGATACTGTGTGAATGAAGTGTACCTACACATATTGGTTTGTGCTCATTTCCATTGCTAGTGACAGACATTATCTCCCAGGGGACTAGCTTTTCTAAAGTAAGCATTTCTTTGTTGCATGGGAAACAAATTGATTCTCTTTAACCTGCCTTTTTTGGGTGACGGTTTTGAGGAGTCTGTGATAAGGCGTACATTGATGTCCTGTGGATTCTTCTTACTTTCCCAACCCCTCTTCAGTCTTGCTTCAGGCACGAAGGTGGTTTTCAGTCTCACCAACTGACTACCTTCTAGCGATGGACATAAGTCAGGAGTCTATGCGCGAGTCCTTCAAATGCACTAATAGCCATTGACAGTGTTGAACACAAGGTGGTGTTGATTTGCTTGCAGACCTTACCTAGGATAGAGGAGATTACTCCTGAAATTGCTCTGTTCGTTCTTTGCAGAAAGACCACAAAAGATCTCGTCCTTGTGGTAGATTGTGGCAGGGCTGGGGCTCTGGCGCCACCATGCTGCAGATAACATGCAGCTCGACATCTTTTTTTTGCTGAAGCTGGATGATGCCTTTTCTCAGCTCTCAGTACCTGGTGGAGATTGCAGGCATGGATGAAAGAAAGTTGGCTGAAGCTTAGTTTGAAGAAGATAAAGGTGATGCTAGTAGGCAGGAGGAGGTGAAACTCATAAGCAGGCATCTGAAGGTATCTGTTCCCATAATATATTCCTGCCCTTCTTTATTTGGTGAACCAATCTGAATTGTGGGTTACTCCCAGAATCTCAAGTAGTGTCAATGGCCAGAAGAGCATTTGTCCATCTCCATTTAACAAAAGCACTGTGACTATGGTATTTCTCTTCACTATCTCACCACCTTTTTGACTTTCAGGAATGATTACTGAAGACACTCGAAATTAGAACACACTTGGAGACCACCGAGAAGCTTCACCAGAACATGGCTGCTCACTTGGTTAGTATTGACTGGCTTTCCATTTATTTTCAGGTACAATTCAAGGTGTTGATTTTGATCAATAAAGCATTAAATCGTTTAGATCTGGTCTAATCTTGTGCATGTAGGTTGTACTATGTATGAATTTCTAAAGTTCTCTGGAATCCTCTGATATGAGAGGTGCAAACATAAATTCAAGTTACGAATGCAACTATTATTTGTTATTAAATTCTTCGAAGTGTAAAAATCATCAATTTTCTAAACATCTGAATAATCATAAAACAAACAAGGATTTTAAAATATTTTCCTATTTTCTTGCTTATTTTTGTTCATGTGAAGTACTTACTTGAAAAGACAAAGAATTATACTTCCTGTCGTTAGAGCAATCAGAGATGCACTATGTCCAAGGGTGTAGATTGCCTTCACTAGTATATAGAAATTAATCTATGAAGAAAAATATATATTCATAAACCATTAGTGATATGTGCAACCAAATGTGTAATAATGTGGCATTGCTTTAAATAGTTTTAAGAATAAAAACTGTATAATTTTGCTAACAATTTTTAGTCTGGCTACCAGCTACTGAATTCCTGTGCGAATGTTAAACATGCTGATTCCCTTACACTCATGTAATGCAACACCTCTAAAGAAGTCGTCTCTGATGAGGAAATCAAATGTGGGACTTCTTGATCTTCAAACATCCAACTACCTCAACCAAATAACCCTGCTCCATTAGTAGGCTCATAAGCCTCAATGTGGTTCAGTCACAAGAGAAAGAGAGAGTCACATTTTGTAAGCATGGGTTAGACTTGGAACAGTCTTCCACAACTTCTGCTCCAAAGCCCTGATTCAGTAGCCCAGCCTTGTTCAGCAACAGACATAAGAAAGCGCTTAAGTCCCATTAACTCCAAGTGAACATACGGAGTGCACATATTTGGTGCCCAAACAACCCTTCCTCTCTCTATTCAAATTCCTTCTTAAAAGCCTAAAAGCCACTTCTTCTACAAAGCAAAAGCAGCACAAAGGGGATGCACCACTGAACAGCCATCACTGTCCCTTAATTTACCACCTAAATATTACTACATGCAATGCTATCAGAAATGAAAAATTCGTAAGAGTTCTGCCAAAAAGTCAGAATTAATCTGCTACTTCTTTTGATGCCTACAATGAAATTTGATTTGTTTTACATTATTTTCCACTAAAGTACTATAAGGTATTAATACCATAGATGTGATTTATGAGAAACAAATTAATAAACCATTTCTTGTTATTTGATGGAATTAACTGGTAGTTTTTTAACATCAATGCAGCATGCTGTATCTTATGGAACCAATTTACAAAGGTAGGCACATGCATTTATGTGCATACACATTCTGGTGCCTGTGTTACTAAGAGGCACAAATTCACAGTATTTTAAGAATATCATATTTAAGATAATAGGCTAGACTCTCTGCTACTGTAAGTCAGCCTAGCACCATTTATTTCAATTGAGCTATGGCAGCTGAGATTCTGACATCATATTTCAAAAAGTAGAAGTATGCCTCTTACAACATTTTGTATGTGTCTAAATTTCAATTTGTACCAGATTCTTCATTTGGATTCAGCACTTGTTAAAAATTATACAATTTTAAACAGAACTATTGCTAAAACTCATCTGGTAGTTTTATACCCTTTTAAAATTGCTAGAAAGCAGTGATGAAAGAATAACATTAGGAAGCTGCAATTTTTCCAGAAGAATACCATTGAAAGGAGGTAATTTTAGTGATCCTGGTTTATGTCAAAATTAGCAGAACAACGTTTAAATCATTTAGCAATCACAGCATGCATTTGGGCAAATCTAAATTAAATGTTAAATGAAATGAAGTATCTTGTAAATGCGATATAATAGATATACTTAAAGGTAAAAACTGAGGGAAACAAATTACCTACATTTAGCAAATAGATCTTAAGGACATTCAAGGCAAATGGCACCAGTCCCTGTTAGCAGCTGCGTGAGGGAACATTCGCTCGTTATCCAAAAAGCATGGTCCAATTCCAACAGGCTACTTCAATAACTAATCCAACATCACCATTCTCCTAATTCCCAAATGGTACAATAGATACTACAAGGGAAATAGATGCCTACTTTTATTTTTGTACTAGGCAGTGCATAGAAGTGGATTGTCTTGACATTTTTGTAGAACTCCTGACATTTTAGTATTGAATTAGTTTGCTTTTAAAGTAGCAGTAAAACACTGGAGAGTGTGAAGGGTACACTCTCACTTTGTGGGAGAGGAGACTAGCGAGTGTTTTGGGGCTTGTTCAGCGCTAACGAGGTATACCTGTTAGGTTTGTTCTGACTGGAAAGAAGTGGGCGGGGGGAGAGGAGGACGGGATTTCTTAAAGAGAGAAAACCCGCCAAGGGTGGGTTGGGTTATGGTGAACAAGAAGACGACTGCTACACCTCAGAGAGTAATCTGCCAAGAAAGAAACACTCAGAGGCCTCACTGCCCTGAAACATCATGGACCAGCTGCAAAGAAGGGTGCCCCAAGAGAAGGGGCTACAGGTAGACCCTAATTAAAGACAGTAGGCCAGCTGATAACCAAGTCCCAAAGAGCTGGTCCCAGAAAGCCTGCCTAAGAGACGGGCCACCTGAGTCATTCTCTTACTTTACTCTGATCATCCTCTCTCACAAAGTAGTTTTGCTTGTTTGTTTGGTGTAGAGAAGCCCTCACATGTTACGAACACGGGAAGCACATTACAGAAAACTTGAATTGGGAACTGGTGGAGATGCAGAGGAGCCCCATCCCCCCATCCCCCAGACGCACCAGAGAAAACATGACCATGGAAATTAGTAAAGGTCCCAATGGAAGAGGAATGATATTAGGAAGCTTCCCCACTTAAAGGATCAAGGACTGATGATAAACTTTCATTTTAAATTGAAATCCTGAGCTTTCAATGATATAAAATAGATTATTCCTTTCATTGTATTTCATAGGGTCCCAGTCCTACAAATACACACCCTTGTGCATAACACCCTTATACTTCTGTGGAGTTCCACTGAATTCAGTGGGACTCTGTGGGTACAAGAGCCCAGATCTTCAAAGGTATGTAGGTGTTGCTCCACTTAGCTTTGCAACACCTAACCCCTAGATGGCCAGTCACCTAGTGGAATCCCCAACCCCAAGCTAGGTTCCTAGGCTCCCTAAAAAATGCGCAGGGAGAGACACGTGCCTAAAAGAAGGGGATACTTAGAAGCCTGCAAGCTGAGCAGGGAGCTAACTAAACTAGCCAGGAATGAAATGCCAGCCTAAGAGAGCTGACCTAGTATACCTGGCTGACTGGGCAGAGATAGGCACCTCCCTCTACTCAGGATTCTCTGCTGCAAAACTCTTCCTCAAGTTAGGCCCCCCTAAGCCAGATCAGCTGCTCAGGTAGCCCATGCTGTAGGAGTTGAAACCATCATTGTTGCCCTATGTTTCCCTGTGCCCCTGGCTGTCTTCAATGTGGATGTGGTGCTGCCCCCTATTGGCAGCCTGTATCCTGCCCTCCAGTGTGGGGTCTGACAGGTATCAGATCTTAGACATACTCAAAGCATCCCTACAGGATTGGGCCCAGTTGCCAAATAGGTGTTTCCCTCTCTAGTTTGAGAATCCTGCTTGGAAGCCTCTCCCCTCCTTTTTGAAATCCATTTCTTTCACAAACCCTCCCATGCTGACCTTATCACTAATGATGTTATCAGGCTTTTCAAGGAAAGTTTGTTGAGTATTTCCTGTTCCACTGAGTTCAACTGTCATCTGTTCAGGTCAAGAACCTTGTGTTCTACACTTCTTGAAAAACACCCCGTGCACAGATGGTGCTCTATCAGTAACAGCAAGCAGGAGGTTCTAGGACAACTTTCCTTACGATTCAGAGTACTGTGCAACCAGCACAATCAGTCCAAAGCCATAAAAATATTTAAATTCCTACAATAATATTTAGCCTGCACTAAAAACACTAGCAATTTTATTAAATGTATTCCTGTTGCTGTGGTGACTACTTAGCCCATATTTTAAGAGCGATCCAGCAGTTTCAGCAAGGATTAGATCTTGAATTTGGACATTTTCTTTCAAACAAATGAAAAGTAGTTATTCTTAAAAGAAACATGTTTGTCATCTCTGAGAACTCATTACTCAAGTGGTTAGCTTTAAGATGAAACTGAATATAGCATTAATTTATCAGTGAGCAATCATAAAATCCCGTCTTTTTAATTCACCAAATTGGTTCCAGTATTTACTGCTGATGGATGAGTTTCAATTGTCGTAATAAGTGTATATTTTCTTAATGTTTTCAGTGACTAAGTTGGGTTTTATTACATGTACACCTAGAATTATTGTCATGTGCTGTATTCTAGATAACACTCATTTAAGATATATTTAATACCATGCCTTTAAGAAATAGTGATTTAAATGAACTGTCAGTTGATTATGAACTTCCTATAGACCAGAAAACTATGCAGATTATCTCTGCCCTTTTAACAAAGCAGACCTATTACTCTGCTCTTACAGGAAATATCATGTTTCTCTGTTAAAAGGTAAGAAACTGTGAACTCTGTGGTGATATAATCATAACATGCTGTAGCACATCTTTATGCCTTGGTTTATTATGATCCTGGGATCTAAGGATTGCACTGTTCTGTAAATTATTTTATACAGAGGAGGTCACTGGCTCAAGCCAGAGTTATTAGTTTTTCTTGGAAATAAATTCACAAAAATTAAAAAGGGACATAAAACTTAATATAAATTCAAAGCTATATCTTATATTGCATATATATTTTAAAATCCTTACCTCTGTTACTACCACCAATATAAATGGTTATTAAAATAGAAATAATATTAAGGGCTAAATGGTCCTGTCATGTGTATTGTGCAATTCAGAGAGGATGTGTGCTTGTTACGTTCTTGGCACAAGAAAATGAAAGGTCCAAGGTTGGGAATACCAGGGAAGTAAATTGCGTTATACTGAAAGTACAAGTGAGAATAGAAAAAGATGGTATCAGAAAGTAAAGAAAAGGAAACCAGGATGCTACAGTCATTATAGTGGTCCTTCACTGGCAAAAGTTTCTCTGTTACTAAAATATCTTCTCTTGTATGCTACAAATAATACAATTAATTAATTAATTAACATCCTCACTAACTGTTAAAGTAGTGATCCATATGCTTTCTTCAGTGAGCAGCTAAACTCATTCTTATTGCCAGCACAAAAACCAAATAAACCACTGCACCTTTTAAACTCTGTATTTGGTAACTTTTTAAAGCTTTTCTGTTCAGTATATTGGGCTACTGAAAGTCTCTGAACAAGATCAAATAAGACTTTTGTACACCCAAAAGCCTTAGATCAGTAAAAACTACATTCACTAAACATGTTGTCTTGTGCTCATGTGACTGCATTATTGGCCATTTAGATATCAAACTAATGTTTAAGGTTCAGTTCCCCACTCTGTCACTGGCCTGATAAGTGACCTTGGGCATGTCACTTCACTTCTCTGTGCCTCACCTTCCTTACCTGTGAATCTGACCACTGCCCCTTTTGGTTGATGAAAGAGAATCAGGATCATTTGGTGCCCCTCATGACCACCACTTGAGTTATCATGAAATTCTTGTATTTCCGAAAATGTTAGTGACCCTTTGAGATGCGCCACCCAATCAAGAGAGATTATACATTCTTTTTAGTTTTGGTCTTGACGGGGAGGTATTTGTTTAGGAAAAATGTAAATGGTTGGTGCCAAGTATATCAAATTTATGTCATGTTTAGTCTGCATTGCTTACCCTAACTTTTTTTCCATGTTTGCATATTCTCATTTCAGAATAAATTGCACTGATTCTACATTCTTTGCCTCCCCCAATCAAACAGGCACAGCATCAGCTGTACTTTTATAAACTTAGAACTAAGTAGAAACTGATTTCTGAAATTCAGAGGCTCATCACCCATGATTAGTCAGAATATGTGCACTAGGGGCTTGTATGAGAGAGAATGGCTACAAGTCATCATAGGGAAATTCACTGTCAGACCAGTCTGGCCTTCCTATGAGAGAGCCTGGGTACAGCAGACACCATCTGTATGACTTCATGTCAAGAACTGATGGGACTTAACATTTCTCATATTCTCCTTTTCCTCAGCACCCTGCAACACTACATTCCAATGAGTAACACTAAGAGATTTATGTGCATTACTCAATGCTATGGACTATTCTAAAACATGTGGGATTTTTTAACTTTTTATTTCCTAGAGAAGAATTTTTCGAAGTGCTATATAGATGTTATCTTCTGATAAGCACTTTCTTTCAGTCTTCCAAGGCCAAGACTCTGTAGGTTGAATTTCCTGTTTTGCCTACTCCTAGTAAATTAGAATAAAGTACAGGGCAGTAAATAAGAGCCTGATCTAACAGCCATTGAAATAATTGGTTTCAGAGTAACAGCCGTGTTAGTCTGTATTTGCAAAAAGAAAAGGAGTACTTGTGGCACCTTAGAGACTAACCAATTTATTTGAGCATAAGCTTTCGTGAGCTACAGCTCACTTCATCGGATGAATACTGAAATCATTGGAGTCTTTCCATTGACTTCAGTGGGCTTTGGACCAGGTCTTGCATGCACTACATTACTTTATTTTTAATAATTTATCAAGATTTTTTTCCTCCCCAGTCATCTTCATTATTTAAAAGAAAAACACACTGGCATTTGTGCTTTTTGTTTTTAGCTTCTCCCGTGCCAGTGATGACGTTTGATGATTAAATATGCCTGCTCTCCTTCAAACTGCGGCAAAAGACATTTTGTATGGGACTTCCAAAGGAGACTTAGAGAGTTGGGTGCCCAAATCTCACCGGATTTCAGTTGCTAAAAGACAGTTGTCTTTGCAATGTTATTGTGGAAATAAAACATTCAAGATGAATATATTAAATTGTTTGAATGACAACTGCAGTTTCAACAATGTGAATAGGGCTCTGTTGTTTAACAAGTTAATGGGACTATAGGTTTTGTGTGCCAGCTTCATCCTTTCTGTTTAAAACAGACCCTACCATTTCCATTACAGCTTTAAGGATCTGGTCCATATACGAGGATTTCATTTCTTCTTTCCTAGCTCTTTCATTTTTGCTAGTTCTGTAATTTACATTTTTTCCCTCTAGTCCATGAATTTCAAAATCAGTGTAAGGTTAGGTTCTATGCCTACTGGAGTTGAAGTGGAATTAGAGCTGTGGAATTTCTCCCCTGTCCCTTTAACTATTTAAATGCTAAATAAACTGTGTTTCAAGATGTGTTGATAAATTGCAATGGCAGGGCCACATGCACTAATAAATATTACAAAATTTCCAAAGGTTTCTTAGACAAATTATTGTAACACATCCAGCTGATATAACTAGTGATTGTGTTATTAATTAGGTTATTAATTTCTAGTGACATAATTCTAAAATATTTCATACTTACTCATCTAAAAATAATCTCCGTTATGTAATTTCTCAGTACAATAACATTCATCCTACTAATACTTAGGCTGCATAATGTACTAAAGACAACATGTAACTCCATATGCATATTGCTTAAAGTTAATAAGAACTGTTGGAAAGAAAACACTGTTTGATGTACAGGAATGCAAAGGGGCAGTGGCTTGGACTGCTATTTTAAAGGGAAAATTCACTAAAATGTCAGGCCTTACAATCTGTTGGTTTAGTTGTGCTACAGCTCAGTTGTGTTTGGGTTTGGGGTTTTTTTGCATGTAAATTGATAAAGCTTACACATCTGAATTTTTTGTTACCCTAAAGCTCCTTTGCACCATTGCGGCAGTATAAAGGGGCCTCACAGTGCATGTACATTTAAGTCAGTAAGGAACTGACTTACATAAACCAAGTTTAAATCAAATAAAGAATTTTCAAAAAAGGTGTTTTTTGCCCCCACCCCCCAAACTATGCCCAGGTTAAAAAGTGGGGGCATGGCCCCCGTGGCCACACCAGTTCCACCATTGGATCAAGGGTATGGAATTGCTTCTATATGAGGACAGACTAAAAAGACTGGAATTGTTCAGCTTAGAAAAAAGAGACAATTAAGGTGGAATGTGATAGAGGTCTGTAAAATCATGAATGGTGTGGAAAAAGTGAATAGAGAAATGTTATTTAGCCTTTCCCACAATAGAAAAACTAGGGGTCACCTGATGAAATTAATAGGTAGTAGGTTTAATATAAACAAGAGGAAATATTTTTATACAGTGCACAATTAACCTGAGGAACTCATTGCCATGGGATGTTGTGATGGCCAAAAGTATAACTGGGTTTAAAAAAGAACTAGATAAGTTCATGGAGGATAGGTCTATCAATGGTGACCCTGAACCTCTGACTGCCAGAAGTCAGGAGCGGAATATGGGTGGATCTCTCCAAAATTACCCTGTGCTGTACACTCTTCCTCCCTACAGCTCTGGAACTAGTGGTGGTTGGATACAGGATAATGGGCTAGATGGAACATTGGTCTGATCCACTATGGCAGTTCTTATGTTCTCAACATAGTCACATACCAGTTTAAGTCAATTTAAATACACAACTTCCATTAAACTAGTGCAACTTTCTGTGTAGACTGAGCCTAAGAGCCTGATTCTCCTCTACCTTGCTTCTTTTGTTGCAATTTACATCTGTTCAAAGTGAATGTGTTTGCACAATGCCACAATTCTGAACTGATAAAATTTGCACCCACTTTTCACAGGAAGAACTGACTATATAAGGTGCAAGACAATGAGAATCAGTCCTTAGACATTTATTGCTTCTTACCCTAATAAAGAAAGTAATTTATGTATTTTCCACCATGAGAGTCACAGAAGAAAGTGCTAAATCAAACAGGCAAGAACTACACCAGTCAGGTCTAGCTTGCTCACCAAATCTTAAGAGAACTAGAGAAAATATAAAACAACTTAACAGGAATCAATAACACACAATATGGCAAAAGGCAGTGTAAGAGTCCTTAGTTCCCTAAGAAACACTACATGGGAGTACTGTACCAGTGGTCCATTTTGTTCAGTGTCCTCTTTCCCAATGCCAGATGCTTCAGAGGAAAATGTAAACCACACCCATAATATATGTAATTACATAATATTATATGGTAGAACATGTTTTCCTAACTTGCCTGCAGCTGACCAGCCCTGAAATTGCAGGGTCCCAATTGTATTCTAGCTGCTGTAACTGCAATGTTATTCCTAATTTAAATAAATGTTGAATCCTTGTTTAAAATGTACTATGCTATTTTCTTCAATATAGCAAGTGCTGCAGGTTAATTCTATGTTACATTATAACTCATGCTCTCCATTTCAAATGTTTAACTTTTGAGTTCCCTCCTTTGTTTTTGCCCCATAGAAAAAGGTAGAATAAATATTGTAAGAACACTCAATCCTTCTCTAAACTATTCTTTATTTTATATTCAGTCCCATAAACCACATCTCCTCTTACTCATCTTCTTTACTTTTTTATGTTTTGCTCTTTGCCTTTTCTGAGATGCTGACCAAAACTGAATGCGGTAGAACAAGACAACTGAATTACATATTTTCTGTATTATTTCTGTCTCATTAATGCAGCCTAATATCTTAATTGCTGTACTGCACACGGATCGGGAATCTTCAGTGAGCTGTCCAAGATTATGATCTGCCATTTGTGTTGCCCAATTATCTAGTTTCAGAGGCTGGCAGTTTGCAATGGTGTCAAATTAAAAGATGAAAGCAAAAAAGCACTCATGTTCCAAACCAAGAATAAAAGGAGTTAGACGTGCATTTAAAAAAAGGGTTCAGGATCATTCAAAGTGAAGTAAACAAGCTGAAATGGATTTACCGACTGACAGTGTCAGCAGAGCACACAATGAAACTAGTTAGCAACAATTCAGAGTATGTTTTTTGAAGAGTTTAACTGCTAATGTTCCAGACTTGCAGTGCGGTATGAATATCTGCATATGAAAATGGTGGTTGGATCAGAACTCCCCTGAAGGATGCTCATGAGGCCTGCCAGGGACATCCTCTCCTCCAATCTGTCCTGGTCTGCCAGTTCCAAACATGCAGTCAAGAGGAACCCAATTCTTACAAAGCACCTGACAAACAGGTCCCATAGCATCAGTAGGAAAAGGGGAGCTTGCAATGAAATCAGCACTTCTACTCCCCTAAGGGCCACACCCAACAAGATACTGGGTATCGTCCGTCTGAGGAAGTTGAGGGGACTGTGAGCTGGATACTGTTTGAGCGCTCATTATCAATTTCTGAACAGATTATAGGGCCCAATTATCAAATAGCAATTCTAAAAAAAGTCATTCCTACAACTGGACGCTCAGGCTGGCACTTGAATATAAATGGCCATTTTATGGACTCAATTTAATTTAACTCCTACAGTACAGGATTTAACTGTCCTGTTAAAGTGTTCACATTACAAACCTGCTACCACTCATGCAGTCTTTACAAATCATACCTCATGAAAACAACAGTTTTTGTAACTAAAATTTTGTTTTTCCAGAGACTAATCTTTTAAGGAAGGATTGAGTCATTTAAATATTAAACTGAAATGTTACCAACATTAGCATTAGAAAATGTTTACAAACAATTTGATACAAAAATAGCAGAAGTACAGGACACAGGCTAAATTTCACCACACAATCATACTGCTTCTCTATCATGCCTTCTATCCTCTATTCTTTATCTGTATAGTGGGCCTAGAGTTTCTTTGGGAACACCATACAGTCGTTTGAGCAGAGCCACTGAAGACTCATTCTCACTCAGGCATTGAAGACAATGGGCTTCTTATGGTACTATCCTTGATAATAAGCATTTGCACAATCCGGCCTTTAGGTCCGATCCTGTACACAGTTACACATGTGCTTAACTTTACCCATGTGAGTAGTCAGTGCAAAACATGTGAGTAGTCAACCCAATGACCAGATGAGACCAGTTAATCATGTGCCTAAGGCCAGGCCTACACTAAAAAGTTAGGTCAACCCAGCTATGTGACTGAGGGGGCATGAAAAATCCAAACCCCAAGCAACTTAGTCAAGCCAACCTAACTCCTGGTGTAGACAGTGCTAGATTGATGGAGGAATTCTTCCATTGACCTATTTACTGCCTCTCAGTTTGGTGAATTAGCTATAGCAATGAGAGAACTCCTCCCATTGCTTCAGTGAGTATCTACATTGAGGTGCTGCATCTGTAGAGGTTTAAGTGTAGACATAGCCTAAGTGTTTGCAGGGTCAGATCCTTAGACAGGAATTTGTCTCCTTGTTTGTTTGGGAAGTGCCTAGCATATTTTAGTTGCTATAATAATAAGTTATAGATTTGGGGGGTGTTTTCCACAGATTATATGGGAAAAAAATATTTCACCAGTATGAAATCCAAGTAGCATGGCAGGTGTCAATGGAGAAGAAATGTTTTCTGTAAATATTACTTTAAATATTCGAAAACCCTTGAGGTGTAGGATAGCAGTTAAACAGAATTACGTACAATATGCCATCAAGAAGGCAGCACTAGTCAAACCAATATCTGACTGAGTGAGCCAGACTCAACAAGGAAGGCAAGAAAAGAGAAAAAAAAAATCTCTCTCATTCTGCACCATCCTGAACCCGCCCCCCGCATATTTTATATATATAAATTATTTTATTTACATCCTCAAATCAAAAAGACAACCAGACCAAAATTAATCTTAGTTTGAATCCTTCCAAAACGTGCTTGCTCTGGGTTGTATACAACATATATGTTTTCAGAATGCAATGAAAATATTTCCATCTAGAAACTAACTAACTAAAACCCAGAAGTGAAATTTCTAACAAAGGATTAGTTGTCCAGTCATGTTGAAGCAGCCGTGACCCCAATTTAGCCTTTGGCTACATACTCTAAGTTTGACAGTGACTGGCAGGGAGCCTGGATATGAAACAATTCCTGTCACTTCTAGTCATTAGAAGGAATACAAGTTGGATGTCTTCCTCCAGCAAAACACATCACTTAATATCTCAGCACCACTGCAAACTTCCAGGGCCTCCACAGCAAAATGGTTTAAGTAAAGAGGTGCATGTGCAGGCTGAATGACACTGCTAGCTAGAAATCTCTCATCAAAGGCTTGAGAGGGTCATGCTCACCTGAAGTGGAGCACCCTTAGGGACATGACTTGAAGAAGAATGTTCATTCAAGGGCTACACGGAAGGGCAAATCAGATTCAAGCCATATTTCATTAGTCAGCCTACAGTACTCTGACGAAGTGTAACCTTAACATTGATCATGATCTCTTAGTTCAAACTAGGAACTTGAGTTTGTAAACAAACTAGCAATCATTACTCTTACTGGGATTAAATTAGTTTCTCTTACTACACACACACCACTGTATGCAAGTTTTTAAAATGAGTCTAGTCCATATTTAAAAATATAACCACCCTTTCTTTCCTCAGCCCTTGTATGATTTTATTTTATTTTCCCTCCATTATAACCAACACAGAGCATAGAGTCTAGCAGTTTTCCACTGAGAATCAACCATGCTTCTCAAAGGATAGCAAATACAATATATCAGATTGTCTTCAAAGGGAAAGAAAATCACTTTGAACTATACCTCCAATTGCATTTTCTGGCTTATAAATGCAGGTTATGACCTATTAAATTTAGGTGCCAACGTTTTCAATGTGACTAATGATTTTGGGGTAGTAATTTGCAACACTTTAAAAGGTCACATTTTCTTATGTGCACATTCGTCTGCTAAGAGAAGATGAACCTACGATACTTGCTAAATTTTATGTGTGATCTTAACTCCCAGTAGCCCAAATTTAAAAAAAACAACACAACGAAGAACGGTCTTCTCTGAAGCTTTAAAACTACCTCCTTATAAACCATTCAAACAGAAAAGGTCAGGGCCCAAATTCTGCTCTACTGGTTTAAATGCCACTGAATGAAGCTGCTTCAGACTTATATCAAATAAGGGAAGAGTGGAGTTTGGCTCAAGGCCAGCACACCACAAAGAAGATAATATTTTACAATTAATCTTTATCATAGATAATACCATTCATTTAGCAGACTTTATACTGCATAAGGGTAAAACAAATACACATAAACAACAACAAACAGTGCTTCACAGCCAGCAAGAATACAGGCAATTGTGAAAAGCAAAGTTAAAGAAGCAAGCTTTCATCAAGCCTTGAAAATGTTGGCACACTAATTTTAATGTGATTTGGAAGAGTTCCATATTGAGCCACGATTGCTGAAGTCCTTGTCCCTGTGAGTTTTTAGTTTCACCCTGATTTGTAATAAGTAGTTCATTGAATGGAAGCTGTTATGAGTAAACTGAGCACAGCAGACTAGAGTATATACTGCCCCAAACTAATTTTTAAAACAATGAAAACATTTTTAAAACAGATCTTAACACAGACATAGTGAAACTGAAGCTCTCCTAGATTTTCAAGTTTTATTTAAGACACAAACTGCTGCAATTCAGACATCTAAAGTTTTATGAACCTACTATTAACAAGTCATTATAGAACATTACAGTAGTTCATATTTGTGATAATAAAGGCATGAATAGAACACTTGGCCTCAAGAAAGTTCATATTGTCTAACATTACAGAAATATTGCTTCTGAGAGGTAAACTTTTAGACAAAGATTTTTTTCAAAGAGATGACAACGTTCTATTCATTACTGTATTTACTGAGGAAAATTTGCAATGCATAGCCACTAAATATAACCCAGCAGGTGGGTAGGGCACTGCAGGGTCAGCTGTTTTCAGTTTTCAGAGTAATTGTCATGGAAATGTTTATATTATGATGAATTTATACTAAAAGTTGCAGGACTTATCCTGTGACATTTTCTTTCTGTGTGGTTGCCTGATGTTAACAGGTTTTAAGAGGATAAAGGGTATAAAATAAACTGCGTGTAAAAATAAAATGTAATAGAATGTGGTTATGTAATTCGCATTTGCTAGACTACTAATCTATAAGGGCTCTTCATATGCAGAATTTTAATTTACTTTTTTTAAAAGGCACTATATTTTGGGCTAATATTTTAAGTGAATTTAGTGCTGTGTTAAAAAAATTCAGGAATCTGAAGTGTTCTGTATATCCATAGAATAGACATAGTACAGATAGCAGGAGTGCAAAACCTGGTTGTTCTTTCAACTTCAACCTTGGCTTGGAAGGACCTCTGGGGGAGAGGGTAGTTTGGTCCTTGGTTGTTCAGCTGACACTGACTGTAAGGATCCAAGTTTTGATAAAAGTTTAGGGGTTGATCCTGCTTCCATGGATATCCATGAGAATATTGCTATTAAGATGACATGGGCACTTTTTGTTTTTGTGGAATGTTGGTCCACCTGTTATGATGAAAGGAGACTGTAGAGTTTGGATGGCCTCCATCTCAGTAGAAGGGGAACCAACAGGCAGGCTGGGGTGTGTGTGTTAAACTAAAAACAAAGGGGAGGGTAAAAAGAGGAAGATATGAACACTCAGCACAAAATCGAGATGTTGAGAACAAAATTAATCACGGAATCAAAGGCCACAAAGAGAAGAAATTCTTTAATTGGCTCTACACCAGTGCTACTAGACTGGATAACAAACAGGACTTGGTTCATTTATTAACATAAATTCGATCGAGTTGGTATGACTGAAACCTAGTAGGATGATTAACAACATTGGAAAATAAAACTCAGTGGTTATAAAACTTACCGGTACTTATGAAATATCAAGTAGGCAAAAGGGGACATTATGTGTTTGAGTCACAGAGAACTTGGAAAACAGTGATCTTGCATGCTTATGGATCAATGTCCTAACAGACAAATCACAAGATGAGGTATTAGTTGGTGTCTGCTACAGACCACCAAAAATCACACTAGGGAACAGGATGAGTGGCTCCTTAAGCATCTATCTATTTGTAGGGAAAAAAACAGTTACTAATCTTTTCTCACGGTTGTTCTTCGAGATATGTTGTGTCCATTCCATTGTAGGTGTTTGTGCTCGCCACATGCATCGGTGCCGGAAGTTTTTCCCTCAGTGGTATCCGTATGGGACCAGCTCTGGCACCCTCTGGAGTGGCATGCATAAGCTCTGGTATAAGGGGCGCCACTGGCTCCCTCTTACCTCAGTTCCTTCTTGCCGGAACTCCGACAGAGGGGAAGGAGGGTGGGTCATGGAATGGTCATAAGCAACACATCTCGAAGAACAACAGTTATGAAAGATTAGTAACCATTTTTTCTTTTTTGAGTGCTTGCTCATGTTCATTCCATTGTTGGTGACTCCCAAGAAGTACCTCCAGAGGCAGGTAGGAGTTCATGGACATGTCGATTGCAACACAGCTCTGCCAAAGCATTGTGAACGTGTGTACTGAAGACCATGTTGTAGGCCTGCAGATGTCCTGGATAGGGACATGTGCCAGGAAGGCAGCCAAAGATGCCTGAGCCCTTGTTGAATGAGCCTTCGCTATTGGTAGAGCCACAGCCTGCGCCGACTCATAACAAGTACGGATGCAGGTGGTGATCTAAGATGAAATCCTCTGAGAAGACACAGGAAGGACTTTCATCCTGTCAGCTATCTCAATAAAGAGCTGAGTTGATCTGCGGAAGGGCTTGGTGTGCTCCAACTAGAAAGCCAGGGCATGCCCGACATCTAGAGTCTACAGATGCCTCTCCTCATTAGTGGAATAATGCTTTGGACAGAACACCAGGAAAAAAATATCCTGATTGACATGGAAGTGCAACACAACCTTTGGCAGGAAAGCTGGATGGGGCCACAGCTGAACCTTGTCCTTATAGAATACCGTGTACGGGGCTCCAAAATAAGGGCTTTAATCTCGGAGACTTGCCTTGTGGAGGTAATAGGTACAAGGAATGCAACCTTCCATGACAGGTGGGAAAGGAAACAAGAAGCCATAGGCTCAACGGATGAGTTGTGAACCTGGTGAGCACCACATTGAGGTCCTGTTTGGGGACCGGGTCCCAGACTGGCAGAAAGAATCTTTCAAGACCTTTTAGGAACCTGATCATTATCTCAGAGAATACTGATCTACCCTGGACGCGAGGATGGAAGACCGATATGGCCACCAGGTGAACCTTGATTTAAGAGAACGTGAGGCCCTAGTGCTTTAAGTGAAGGAGGTAATCTAAAATGGCCTGCAGTGACAACTGGGTGGGGTAGATATTCTGTTCTGATGCCCAGCAGGAGAATTGCTTCCACTTTCCCAGTAAGATGCTCTGGAGGGCTTTCTGCTCTCCAAGAGCACTTGCTGCACCTGATTATAGGTGACTCCCAAGCAATACTCCTCTGGATTCAGCCACACAGCATCCAATCTGTGAGGTGGAGAGGGGCAAGGCTCAGATGCAGCAACTGACTGTGATCCTGTGAGAGAAGGTCCGGGCGGCTGGGAAGTGCCCACGGGGCTGTTACGGTTAGGTCCATGAGCATGCCCAACCAATGTTGGTGAGGCCAAGCCGGGGCAATCATAATGACCTGTGCCTTTTCCTGCTTGATTTTCAAGAGGACCTTGCTGATGAGCAGAATGGGCGGGAAGGCGTACATCAGGTCTCCTGACCAGGACAGGAGAAAGGCATTGGAAAGCGAGCCCCTGCCGAGACTTTGCAGAGAGCAGAACTGATGACATTTTCTGTTCTGTCTGGTGGCGAACAGGTCCACTCAGGGAGCTCCCCACTTTTGGAACAGCATCCTGATGACCTCTGAGTGAAGAGTCCACTCATGGTGAGAGAAGAAGGGCCTGCTGAGGTGACCCGCTAGCGTGTTCCGGACACCAGGGAGGTGCAAGGCTTCCAGGTGGGTCACATGCTGAATGCAGAAGTCCCATAGACGAAGGGCTTCCTGGCACAGAGCCTACAAACAAGCTCTCCCTTGCCTGTTGACATAGAACATGGAGGCCGTGTTGTCAGTCAGCACCTGCATTACTCGACAGGATAGTTGGGAAAGGAACACTCTTCAAGCCAGAGGGATGGCTCTGAGTTCCCTGACGTTTATATGGAATGCCAACTCCTCTCATAACAATAGTCTGTGAGTCCGCAGCATACCGAGATGTGCTCCCCAACTGAGGTTGGGCGCATCCGATATCAGGGAACCCATGGGTCGTAGGCTCGCAAACGGCACACCTTCCCACACTAGCACCCGGCCAGACCCCCACTACAGGGAGGCAAGGACTCACAGTGGGATCATGAGGAGCTTGCCCAGGTGATGCCTGGCCAGGGAGACTGACGCCAGCCACATCTGGAGAGGACGTAGTCTGAGCCTTGCGTGCTGAACAACATATGTGCGTGCAGCCATGTGCCCCAATAGTCTGAGATAGACCCGGGCAGTGGTGAGCCGATGGGCAGTGACACTGATGATCAGATCAGATATTGCCCTGAATCTGGCCTCTGGCAGAAAGACTCTGGCTCAGGCAGAGTAGACGACGTCTCCAATAAACTCTATCCTTTGAACTGGAACCAATGTTGATTTTTGTTCTTTTATCAACAGGCCCAGAGCTTGACAAGTGCATAAAAACATAAGAACGGCCATACTGGGTCAGACCAAAGGTCCATCCAGCCCAGTATCCTGTCTACCGACAGTGGCCAATGCCAGGTGCCCCAGAGAGAATGAACCTAACAGGTAATGATCAAGTGATCTCTCTCCTGCCATCCATCTCCACCCTCTGACAAACAGAGGCTAGGGACACCATTCCTTACCCATCCTGGCTAATAGCCATTAATGGCCTCCAGAATTTATCCAGTTCCAGCTACACCGGACATGGATTCTGAAGCGCCCCTTGATGAGCCAGTGGTTGAGGTACGGGTAGATTTTGATATCCCAATGTCTGAGGTAGACCGCCACTATTGACATGCATTTCATAGCACAATTGCTAGGACAAAAGGGAGCACTGCAAATTGGTAGTGGGCAGTCCTGACCACAAATCATAGGAACCTTCTGTATCTGTGAAATATCGATATGTGAAAGTAAGTATCTTTCAGATCGAGGGTGGCATACCAGTCTCCTGGATTCAGGGAAGGAATGATGGAGGCTAGGGAGACCATGCGGAACTTCAATTTCTTGAGATACCTGTTGAGGTTTCACAGGTCGAGAATGCAGTGTAGACCCCCCCCCCCTTGGCCTTTGGAAACAAAAATAGTGGGAGTAAAACCCTTTCCCCACAGATGAAAAGGAACTTCCTCCATGGCTCCCACCCACAAGAGGCCTTGTTCCTCCTGAGTGACCAGATACATGTGAGAAGGGTCCCTGAAGAGGGAAGGTAGGGGGGAGAGATAGAAATAAACTGAGGGTATACCCCACTGCTACTGTGCTGAGGACCCACTGGTCTGATGTTAAGGGCCCAGGAAGGGTAGAAGGGGAACATGCGGTTGGAAAATAACGGGGTTCTGGATCCAGGACACAGGATGGAAGATCGCCCTCAAGCGCACCTTCAAAATGCCTGCTTATTACCCAATTTGTTGTGGATAGAGCTTGAGTAAGCTGAGGAGGCCAGCTGTTGGCCTTGCAGGCGCTTGTAGCCCTTGCCCTTCTTGAGGAAGGGCTCCGATTGGGAATGGCCTCCAAACCTGTGGGACTGCTGTGGCTTGAACCGCTTTCTTGCAGGCGCCGGTGTGTAAAGGCCCAGAGAGCGCAAGGTAGCCCTAGAGTCATTTGGGCCATGTAACTTGCTGTCTGTCTGTTCTAAAAACAGTGCCAGGCCATCGAATGGGAAGTCCTGGATGGACTGCTGAACCTCCACTGACAGGCCCAATAACTGTAGCCAGGATGCATGCCTCATGGAAATAGCCAAAGTCCATTTGCATCTGACTCCATTGCATCTGAGACTGCTTGGAGGGCTGCCCTGGCCACAGCCCTACCCTCGTGAAGGATAGCCAGGAACTTCTTCCTGGGTTCCTCCAGCAGCGAGTCCTCGAACTTGGCAATGGACTGCCAAATGTTAAAATCATAACAGCTGAGTAGGGCCTGATGGTTGGCCACTCTTAACTGGAGGCTGGCAGTAGAATAAATTTTTCTGTCAAAGAGATTGAGGCTCCTAGGGGTTGATCCCGGTTGGCCCTGTCTATCGTGCTCATTGGCTGCTGATACAACTAGGGAGTCAAAGGATTCTGCCAAATCCTTGGCCTCCAGCCCCAGGTTAGATGCCTTCTCTTTAGAGCTCTTGGTGAGCCTTACATCATCCTGGGGAACTGTGTGGGAAGGTCCCGCTATCCTCATTGGGCGAAGAGGATGAGGAGGTGGGTATAGGCAGGTTGGCCAACTCTGTTCCCTCTGCCATGGGAGCTTCCACCAAGGTAGGCTCCGACTCTGCTTCTGAGTCAGGGGATGAGTGGGAGACTGTCATCGACTGTTTTCCAGATGCCCCTGAGGCTGCGATGATTGAGGAAACTCCCATGGGTTCCATAGCTGCCAAAGAGCCGGCCACTGGCCCTGGGGCATGTGCCTGCTGGTGGCACTGAGGGGAATGCCAATGCCCTCAGTGGTTGGCCTTATCCCATAGGCAGTTTTTCGATCTCCCTCTCAGAGCCTGAGGAGGGGGACACTTGTCTGGGAGACCAGAATGGTATTGCTGCCATCTGTCTACCCCTGTCCCATCAGCCCTCTCCCCAGGTCTCCAATGGGGACCTGTACCAGGATCACAGCTCTTGGTGCCGCATCTCTGGTGACGGCATTTGGAGGATCCGTGACAATAACCTATCGATTGACACCTCATGCTTTGAGAGCGGGTCGCTCTGTTGACCGGGAATGAGAGCAGGAGCAAGAGGATTGACATCTCAGCTCAGGAGACTATTGGCATGCCTCTGGAGACCCGTACCAGCAATCCAGACACCAGTGATGACACTCCGGGGATCAGCGTCTTGACTCTGGAGTGGTGCTGCGAGATCAGAGAGCAACACCGACTGTCCGGGGACCAATGCCGGGACTCTGGGGACTGGCGATGTGCCTCCACGGGTCTGTGCTGGAGTGCTGGCAATTGGCACCAGGATCCCAGGGAACTCTGTCTAGAGTCCGGGGAATAACCCTGGGAACTCTGACAGGTAAGCTGACCCGTATCTGGGGGCTGGCACTGCTCAGGTGAGCACTGGCAGGGCACCCTCTGTGGCAGGGAGTGGTGCTACACAGATGGGGACCACTGAAAATTTACCCCCCGAATGGGGCACCTCGCTGGCTGGCGTGGGCAGCATTGTAAGGGACAATATGTCCTTAGCGGCCTGAAAGGCCTCCTCGTGGATGGCACTGCCAGGTGCCAAGTGTCTCTGCCACTTACCGGGGTGGCGGGAGAGTCTCACAGAAGGCTCGACAGCTCAATGGGCTCTGGAGCCTGGCCACCATCCTGAGGAGGAGGAGCTGCCCTGTGAGGGTCTTTGTTCTCCCCAGGCTCTCTCCTTCCCTTTATGGGATATAGGAGAATGTCAGTCGGAGGTCAGTGCCGGTGGCGACTCCGCACTGATGCTGCGGTGCTTGGAGTGGAGTCCGATCTAGCTTGCTCTGAGGCCGATGTGAGTGCCAACTCCATAAGGAGCTCTAAGTTGAATGTCGCGCTCCTTTTTGTTTCACGGCTTGAAGCTTTTACAAATGCGACACTTGTCGCTCACGTGGGTTTCCCCCAAGCACTTCAGACAGCATTGATGGGGATCACTGACTGGCATAGGTTTTTTACAGAGGTCACAAGGCTTTAAGCCTGGGGATCAGGGCATGCCCCGTCCCTAGGCTAAGTCCCATACGGGACTAACAAACTATTTTTTAATTTAGCACTAAGGGAACTAATAAAACTATACAAACTTTCTATAAACTATCTACAAGACATTCACAGCTAGGTATAGTTGAGAAAGGTAAGCTTGCCGAGGCAAGGAGACATTCCAGCACCATCACCAGTGGTAAGAAGGAACTGAGGGAATCCTGATCATTGGGGACTTCAATCTAAGTGAATGCTGGAAGTCTCATGCTGCCAGTACCAAAATACCCTTGGATTTTCTAAATATTGCAGCTGAAAATTTCCTAACTCAAGAAGTCATCCAGCATGAGGGAATTCTATATGAGATGTTGTCTTGATAGATAAAGAACTACTGATCACAGAACTAAAAATTAGTAGTAGCTTTGGTACAACAACTGATCATGTCACAACTGTCACATTTATTATGTGCAAACAGAATAAAGGCCAGACCAAAAAGTGTATATATGCTACTTTGAAGAGACCAATTTCACTAAGCTGAAAACAATTATGAGACAAATCAGCTGGGATGAAGAATTCAATTACAAACATGTGAATGATAATGGGGAATTGTCCCCAAAGCTACAATTCCAGTCTAGGAAGAAGGTTGTATGGGTTAAAAAAAAAAAAGACCTGGATTAGAGGGAAACTGAAGGCATCTATAAAAAAGTTAAAAAGGGGACAGTTGATAATCATGAATATAAATCAGAAGCTAGGAATTGTATAAAATTCATAAGGAAAGCAAAGGCACATAAGGAGAAAACAATGATCAGCAGCATTATGTTTTTAAGTATATTAAGACAAAAAGAGAATCCTAACAATGGATTACTAGATAATAACATTACTAGATGGAAATGGTAAAATTATCAATACAGAAAATGGAGAAATGTTCAATAAATATTTCTGTTCTGTATTTGGGAAAAAAGCCAGATGATGTAGTCATATCGTCTGATGATGATGACGATACTGTTTCCATTCCAACAGTAATTCATGAGGATGCTAAATAGCAGCTACTAATATTAGACATTTTAAAATCAGATAACTTGCATTCAAAAGTTTTAAAAGAGCTGGCTGAGGATCTTAGTGGACCTTTAATGTTGATTTTCAATAAGTCTTGGAATATAAGGAAAGTTCTAGAAGACTGGTAGAAAGTTAATATCATGCCAATACTTCAAAAGGGTAAATAAGATGACCTGGGTAAATATAAACTATAAGTCTGACACAGATCCTGGGAAAAATATGGATAAAAATAATGATAAAATAAAGGCTGAGAGCTTCCTAACAAGGCTCTAGCCTCCCATCCTTTGATCCCAAATTCCTATAGGTTCCCTTGATAGGGAGAACAAGGCTTTAAAAAGCAGGATCCTAAGCGACCAGAGAAGCCAGCAAACAGGAGTAGCAAAAAGAGGATTTTTGTGAGGGAGTTTAGAGAATGTTTGTTAAGTGTACCTGGCTCTCACACGCCCTCTCTAAACTTAACCCACTTCAAGATGGAATGCAGAGATAAGATTTCTAGATAACGTAAATGGCTGCTTCTTGGAGCAGCTAGTCTTGCAACTCACAGGAGTAGAGGCAATTCATGCTTTAGTCCTAAGTGGAGCACAGGATCTGGTCCAAGAGGTAGATATAGCTGAACTGCTCAGTAATAGCAACCATAATGTAGTTAAATTTAACTTCCTGGGAAACATTTGGATGAATGGGCTAGAAAACTGGCTAGATTTTTGGCTCGATCAATGGCTCGATGTCCAGTTGGCAGCCGGTATCAAGCGGAGTGCCCCAGGGATTGGTCCTAGGGCTGGTTTTGTTTAACATCTTCATTAATGATCTGGATGATTGGGATTGATTGCATCCTCAGCAAGTTCGCAGATGACACTAAGCTGGGGCGAGAGGTAGATATGCTAGAGGGTAGGGATAGGGTCCACAGGGACAAATTGGAGGATTGGGCCAAAAAATGTCTCATGAGATTCAACAAGGACAAATGCAGAGTCTTTCACTTAGGACAGAAGAATCCCATGCACTGCTACAGGCTGGGGACCAACTGGCTAAGCAGCAGTTCTGCAGAAAAGGACCTGGAGATTACAGTGGATGAGAAGCTGGATATGAGTCAACAGTGTTCCCTTATTGCCAAGAAAACTAATGGCATATTGGGCAGTATTAGTAGGAGCACTGCCAGCAGATCGAGGGAAGTGATTATTCCCGTCTATTTGGCACTGATGAGGCCACATCTGGAGTACTGCATCCAGTTTTGGACTCCCCACTACAGAAAGGATATGGACAAACTGGAGAAAGTCCAGTGGAGGGCAACAAAAATGATTAGGGGGCTGGGGCACATGGTTTATGAAGAGAGGCTGAGGGAACTGGGCTTATTTAGTCTGCAGAAGAAAAGAGTGAGGGGGGGATTTGATAGCAGCCTTCAACTACCTGAAGCTGGTTTTCAAAGAGGATGGAGCTCGGCTGTTCTCAGTGGTGGCAGATGACAGAACAAGGAACAATGGTCTCAAGTTGCAGTGGGGGAGGTTTAGGTTGGATATTAGGAAAAACTATTTCACGAGGAGGGTGGTGAAACACTCAAATGGGTTACCTAGGGAGGAGAATCTTCATCCTTAGAGGTTTTTAAGGCCCAGCTTGACAAAGTCCTGGCTGGGATGATTTAGTTGGGGTTGGTCCTGCTTTAAGCAGAAGATTGGACTAAATGGCCTCCTGAGGTCTCTTCCAACCCTAATATTCTATAATTTGAGAAAATACCAAAGAAACCCACCACAGTAGCATTTAACTTCAAAAGGGAAACTACGTAACACTGAGGAAGCTAGTTACATGGAAATCAAAAGGAACAGTTACAAAAATGAAATGCCTGAAAGCTGCATGGAAACTTAAGAAAACGTACACCATAACTGAGGCTTAAACTAAACCTATATCCCAAATAAATTAAACTGCAAAAGGATCAAAAATGTGGCACCATGGCTAAACAGAGTAAAAGAGGTGATGAGAAACAAAAAGGCATCCTTTAAAAATTTGAAATCAAATCCTTGTGAGGAAAACAAAAAGGAGCATAGTCAAGTGTAAAAGTATAATTAGACAGGCCAAAAAAGAATTTGAAGAAAAGCTAGCAAAAACCACAAAAGCTAACAGCAAAAACATTTAAGTATATCAAAAGCAGGAAGCTTTCCAAACAAAGTGGGGCACTGGACGATTCAGGTGTTAAAAGTGCACTTAAGGACGACAAGGCCATTTGCATCCATCTTCACTGACGAGGATGTGAGGTCCCGCGCTGCCCCCTGCCAGCAGCGGCGGTCCTGTGCCCCCTCCCCCCTCCAGCACCAGAGGGCACCCTGGAGCCCCCTCCCAGCACGAGCAGGCACCCCAAGGCCCCCTCCCCAGCACCAGCAGGTGCCCCAAAGCCCCTCTCCAGATCGGCAGCTGTGTCCCCGGAGTCCTCCAGAACACCAAAAAATTAGTCAGGGGTATAGAGTACAAGTCATGGACAGGTCACGGGGCCGTCAATTTTTGTCTATTGCCTGTGACTTGGCCATGACTTTTACTAAAAATGCCCATGACTAAATCTTAGCCTTAGTTATAAGTCTTTGAAAAACTGCAGTTTGCACATGTGCAGTACAGACTGGCTACAGTTTAACAGCTAAGCTATCTGAAGATTTCATCCTCCATGAGCATGCTCAAGCCTCTCAGAGCTTCTGGTGCTGACCAGACTGTGCATGCACTGTCCCCCAGAGTAATTGAGTAAGCTCACCCAAGCAGGGCTACACTAGCCAAGATGGACTTTCCCTGTACTAGTTGTTCCCACCTCCTTTTGACAAGGGCAGAGCTGGGCATTGGAGCTGAAAGCAAGGGGCCTTTATCTCCTGGGCTCTCAGTGACTCCCTTCTGGCTCTCAGGCAGTGTGGAGGAGGAGGATGTCGGATTCAAATGCATAGAGGACAAAAGCCAGACCAGGTGGAGAGGGAAGGAGTAGATTGGGGCAAGGAGTCTGGTGAGACTGGATGTGAAGAGGGAGAGAAACTGTGACCGGCTGAGTAAGGCGATTTGGACTGACAGGGCAAGGAGACTAGGACAGGGAGTGAGGGGAGTGGTGGCAAGTGCTGAAGCTGGGCCTGGGATCCCAGGGGCGGGAGAGATGCTGGAACTGGTTGGGCAAGCAGAATTGGACTGGAAGCTAGTGAGGGAAATGTGGGGGATGACTGGGAGCCAGTTCGTTGGTGAGACTGCGCAGATGATGACACGGGGGAGGGAGGGAGGGAGACTGGACAAGGAGATTGGGGACTAGGAACCAGTGTGGGTGAACAAGGATATGGGAGAGGATAGACACATCTGACAGGAGGCTGAAGTGTGGGAGGAGAACTGGGACTGTATATGTGTGTATTGTAAAATCATCTCTCTACATACAGTAATATACTGTATATGTGTATATTGTAAAATCAACTATTTTCTATGGTGTGTGCGAGAATTTGCAATTTGTAAGTTACATTTCCACTTTGCTTTGCAAGACAGAATAACAGTTTTTATTAAGGGTTCAGTGTGGCAGAGAGATGGGGACAAGGACCCACGGAGAGGGTGGTGAGGAAGACTGAATTTGGATGAGGAGCCCAGGGAGGGGGGACTAGCTGGATGAGGAGCTGGGAATGGGGAACTGCGCCGGGCTATGAAGGAGGGTGGGACTGGAATGAGAAACCTGTGAGGAGACTGGGACTGGGCAGACAAAGAGGAAGTGACTGAAATCAGGAGCCAGGGTGGGAAAGAGACAGGACTGAGACAGGTTGAAGTGGACGGGGCAGAAGAGTTGAGCTTCGGAGCAAATGGACAGAGCATGGAATGGACCCCAAAGTTCCTGAGTTTCACCATTCACTCTGAGGCCAGCAAATGTGTGTGATATCCACGAGCAAACTGTGTTTTATCCCCCTCTCATACTTGTCGTCATAGAGGATGACAACTTACTATTGCTATTAGTTATTTTGTTAGCTCAAGAAGTCTATATGGTGAATTGAAAGTTTCCAACTCCACTGATGAACCATGTGGATGTCAATATGATGCCACACAGTGGGATTTTTGTTATTTTCAGTTTGCTTTCCTAAAAAGCTAGGAAATTACACAAAAAAGTAAGTTAAACTAATATTACTAAGGTCACAAAGTTAAGCACTCAAAACTTAATTAATTCCATACAATGCATATTTTTAAATCAGAATTTCATGTAGTATTAGGTCAAATGCCTTGGAAATCCAAGTATACTATATCAACAGTTAACTTTATCAACAAGACTTGCAATCCTGTCAAAAAAAAAGGACAACGGTATGATTGACAAGAGCTAACTTCCAGGAAACCAAGCTCACAGGCATGAATTATATTTTTAGTCTCCAACCTGTCACTGAGAGTCCCAAGTTAACTGATCTATTATTTCCCGCAGGATTAACATGAAGCTAACCAGTCTATACATCCTTGGGTCATCCCTTTTAAAATATTGGAATTACACTGGCAGTCCTCCAGGTCTTGGAAATTTCCTGTTTTCCAAGATATATTAAAAATTAGCATTATTGGTCCAGCGATCTCTTTAGCTAGTTCCTTTAAGATGCTTGGGTGTAAGTTATCCAGGACTGTTGATTTGAAAATATTTAATTTTAGCAGATACTGCCTCACAGCCTCCTTTGTTACAGATGGTAAATCCTCTGCTTCATTCCACATACAGAACAGAAATATCTATTGAACTTTTTGCCTTTTCTACATTACTATTTACAATTTACCATCCACATCTAGCAATGAACCTATTCCATCTGTAGGTATTTTTAAAATTCCTAATAGGTTTAAAAAATGTCTTCTTACTGTCTTTAATCCCATTGGCCATTGATTCCTTTGGCCTTAACAGTCACCTACATTTTTTAACCTGTGACTTCTATTCATTACCATTTACGTTCCCACTTTTCCATCCTTTATATATTGATTTTGTTATGCTTTATCTCTACTCCTACTTCTTGGGTGTTCCTCATTTTCTGGGTTCCCAACTTGATTTACTAGGGCCTAGTTTGCTGAAGTGCAGAGCATTACAACTACAAATGAAGTCAAGGAGAGCTGTGCTTGAATATGTAAAAAATATATACAATGTTAAGTTCTCTGGAAAAAACAGGTTGTAGGCATCTCATATTGGCTCCCAAAATTAATGGATACTTTTGACCTTAATATATCTGTGCCTCAGCTCCCCATATTTAAAACTGGGATAATAATGCCCTCTCACTTCACAAGGGTGTTGGGAAGATAAATGAATTAATCCTTGTGAAGCATATGGATACTAGAGTGATGAGTGCAATAGGAAAGTCAAGAGGACATTAATAATTCTGTTTTCAAAGCAGGTCTGAACAGGTTGCAGTAAATAAGGTGTGGGCCACACATTGAACAACAAAGAGAAAACAAAATCTTCAATAGTGAGTCATTAACTGAGCTAGGTCCATCCTGTGCACTGAAAGAGGCAGCAGTCTTGTGGAAATAATATGTGAAAACATAATTAAAGACTGTATTATAATGCACATGCACAAGGGGGCTGAATTAAGGTTTGTCATAAATATAAAGGGAAGGGTAAACCCCTTTGAAATCCCTCCTGGCCAGGGGAAAGCTCCTCTCACCTGTAAAGGGTTAAGAAGCTAAAGGTAACCTTGCTGGCACCTGACCAAAATGACCAATGAGGAGACAAGATACTTTCAAAAGCTGGGAGGAGGGAGAGAAACAAAGGGTCTGTGTCTGTCTGTATGCTGGTTTCTGCCAGGGATAGACCAGGAATGGAGCCTTAGAACTTTTAGTAAGTAATCTAGCTAGGTATGTGTTAGATTTTGATTTCGACATCCAACACATCTCAGGAGCTTCTAACAAAGTGGCTGATGCACTCTCCCGTGAAAGTTTCCCAGAATCAACTGGTTAAAATCGTCCTTAAGATGTGGAAAATATTGTTAGTCTTTATGTACTTGGTAGTATATTTAGAGATGCATGTGTCTTATTAACTCTGTTTTTCCTAGAGCTCCAGGAAGAAATCCCAGCCAGTGTCTCACCCTAGCTGAGATTTGGGGGGCGTGTCAAATATAAAGGGAAGGGTAAACCCCTTTGAAATCCCTCCTGGCCAGGGGAAAGCTCCCCTCACCTGTAAAGGGTTAAGAAGCTAAAGGTAACCTTGCTGGCACCTGACCAAAATGACCAATGAGGAGACAAGATACTTTCAAAAGCTGGGAGGAGGGAGAGAAACAAAGGGTCTGTGTCTGTCTGTATGCTGGTTTCTGCCAGGGATAGACCAGGAATGGAGCCTTAGAACTTTTAGTAAGTAATCTAGCTAGGTGTTAGATTATGATTTCTTTAAATGGCTGAGAAAAGAATTGTGCTGAATAGAATAACTATTTCTGTCTGTGTATCTTTTTTGTAACTTAAGGTTTTGCCTAGAGGGGTTCTCTATGTTTTTGAATCTAATTACCCTGTAAGATATCTACCATCCTGATTTTACAGGGGGGATTTCTTTATTTCTATTTACTTCTATTTTTTATTAAAAGTCTTCTTGTAAAAAACTGAATGCTTTTTCATTGTTCTCAGATCCAAGGATTTGGGTCTGTGGTCACCTATGCAAATTGGTGAGGCTTTTTATCCAACATTTCCCAGGAAAGGGGGGGTACAAGTGTTGGGAGGATTGTTCATTGTTCTTAAGATCCAAGGGTCTGGGTCTGTAGTCACCTAGGCAAATTGGTGAGGCTTTTTACCAAACCTTGTCCAGGAAGTGGGGTGCAAGGTTTTGGGAAGTATTTTGGGGGGAAGGACGCGTCCAAACAGCTCTTCCCCAGTAACCAGTATTAGTTTGGTGGTGGTAGCGGCCAGTCCAAGGACAACGGGTGTAATATTTTGTACCTTGGGGAAGTTTTGACCTAAGCTGGTAAAGATAAGCTTAGGAGGTTTTACATGCAGGTCCCCACATCTGTACCCTAGAGTTCAGAGTGGGGGAGGAACCTTGACAAGGTTGCTTAGACAACCTTAATTCTGGCATTTCTTAACTTTGAGTGCTTGGCTTTGCAATGTAAGTAGTGTTCTTTTAATGTAGTTTTGTGTGTGTAATATACTGTATATGTGTGTATTGTAAAATCAACTATTTTCTATGGTGTGTGGGAGAATTTGCAATTTGTAAGTTACATTTCCACTTTGCTTTGCAAGACAGAATAACAGTTTTTATTAAGGGTCCAGTCCTGCTCCATTCCAAGTCAATAAGCGTTTTTATATTTACTTTAATGAGTACATGAGAAAGCCCTTAATCACTTCTCATGGAAAAAGTAATGAAAAAAAATGTAGAGTGTGGTGTAAATAAATACAGTATGACGCACAATGATTCAAATCATAAAGAGCATCGGTAGAAGTGAGTCCTGCATTATATTTTCTTGAGGAGGAAGGATCCAATTTAGACTCTTGAGACAAACAGTCCATTAGTCCACAGCAATGATACATTTCAGAGATAACAGTGCTGTACATGTGTTCTGAATGCACTTCGTGACATTAAGGAACTGTTTGAACAAGTCACGCTCAGCCGGATTTCCTTACTTTGATAGGATCTGTGGGTGCTCAGCCTCTCTGAAAATTCAGAATAGCTATGTCAGGTCTTTCTGCTGCTTATGTAACTCAGTCATAACCAAAGAGCATGGGAAATGGAAAAATACATTGTAAGTTACCGTGGTACCAAGCATTCACATTACTTCAAATGTGTGTTATGTCTTGCATTAATTTCCTAGCTATGTGTGGGTACCTGCTTATGGCCTACAAACACACATCAAACCCCGCTCCACATAATTCGTATGTACTGCTCTGTTTTATCTTAGGGTCAATCTACACTGCACACTCCCTTTACAGTAGTGTGTAGCGTACATACACAGCATGCCCCCCAGCAGCAGTATAAATAGCAGCATAGATGGCACTGCTCAGGCGAGAAGAGTAAAGACATGCTCAGACGAGAAGAGTAAAGGGTATGTACCTGACACAGTTCTCTCCACACCCAAGCAGGGCCTCCCCCATCCACACTGCTATTTCTAGCAGTGCAGTGTCCCGCTGTCTCCCCACCGCTGGAGTTTTTTACTACCACAAGGAGCCCCGCCAGAGGCTTTCCCCGCTGTCGTGGAAGACTCTGGCAGTGGGGAAAGGCTCTGGCCATAGGAGGCAATAGGGAAAGGGTCCAGGGTAGCTCCCTGCTTCCGGAGCCTTTCTCCGCTGCCGCCCCCTGCCAGAGCCTTTTACTGCCATGTGTAGTGGCACACTGCAGTGTGGATGCAACCTGCTTTTCACTGCAGCATGTAGCTACACATAGCCTACACGCCACACATGGTTTGCAGTGCAGACATTTCTTTAGGCACAGCAGACTTGCCCAGTCTAGAAAAATTGGTTGAGGTTAGCGTATGGTCGCTAGCTGGCTTTTTCATTCATGCGGATGAATTTCAATGCCTTTTACCTTGCCTGACCAGCTTGTGCTGTGCCCTGTGCAGGGTCTTGGCACTACGAAAAACACCATAAGAGGGAGCCAAGGATACACCTCAACTTATTAAATCTAGATGAAAGATACTGAAATCCATCCACACGACAAAAAAGGTGGTGACAAGGTTCAGATTAGTTAACACATCCCAATCTATCCTTGACCCATTTTTTAAGTATAGACAAGCCCAATTATTCCTATTGCTGTTATACCTACTAAAAATCCAATACAAATATCCAAAGGAGAAAAAAAAAAGGAATGAAAACTTGGATGGCCGAGGTGGCATCTGGAATTGAATCTCTGAGATTCTTGAAGGCTGATAGCTCACATACTGTATGGAGATTAGAAACTAAATACTGTAATAAAGATTTAAATTAAGCTCTTGACTGTTAGCAACATACATGGCCTGATTCTCCTGTCTCATAGCTGCCAATCAAGAGTAACTCTCCTGAACTCGAGAGTTACAGCAGTGTAAACCCAATGCAAATGAGAGGAGAATCAAGTTGAGAGTATTTTCTTCAAAGCTACTATTGCAGGTAGGTTAGGAGAGAACTATACTTTAGCAAACATTCTCCACAAAGCTTCTATTTCACGACTATGTGCACTCAGTATATTGCGTAATGAACATTTTTTAGATGTGCCTAACTTGATGGCTATTGATTTACATATATTCTAAATAAGTGAGATAAACTGCAATTGTTAAATTTGTTTAATATATTTTTAAAAAATGAACATGGAAACTTAAAATTGCATCTGTAGGGCCAAGTTCTGCCCTCAGATGCCAAAAACTTGCAACTGAAGTGAATGAAGTTGCTTTCATGCATCTGAGGGCCCTAAAGCATCAAGCTGTGCACACTGGCCAGCTATGTAACCACGTGATCGTTACTCCAATCTCTTTACAGAAGAGAAAGTATCATTGTAGCAAATAACTCATATTACAGATATAATCAAATGTCTTTGTTTCTCCTGAAAGAAAACTAATCCGACTCCTTGTACCCTTTCTATGTACTTTCATATTTAATTATTTTCCATGCATTCCATTGGTCATTTTATTTGGGATGTATGTGATAGAATAAAAGGGACAATCAACTTGAAAAAGCATATTCCTGTATTCCTGGATCAAAGATTTCTGTAACTGAAAGAAGTCAGCAATAAAATGTTATGTGATGTCTGGTACTGTGTGAATTTAACAGCGCTTTGTGGGTAGAAAGTCTGTTGTTTCCTCCGTAAGGCCAAGTTAGGCCACCATGCTGCAATCAGATTCATGGTGGCAGACCCCTGGGTCCGTGTGGAGCCCAACTGAAGCCAATGGGCTTTCACCTGGGTGCAGGGGATGAGCCAGCAGATCTAATGGCAAGATCAGGGCTTAACTCAGTTTATCCCTCACTAAGACAACCTTTATATGTAAAGACAGGAGAGCAGAAGAATCCTTGTTGATGTATTTAAAAAAAATTAAGGCCATGCTATTTCAGGCATGCTGAATCAGAAAAGTTTATTTTAATTAGTTTAAAAAAATTAAGTTGATAGTTTCCTGATTAAGTAAAATAACAATAAGATGATAATTAATTCAAATGATACAGATTAGGACCTAAACTAATTCCCACTAAAGTCAATGCAAAAACTCCCAACGACTTCAGTGGGAACTGGATCAAACCACTCACCATTTTAGCAAGCTAAGTGAATTTGTTCTTTTTGGGAAATTGGCAATGAAATATAATGGAAGCATTAGGTGATTTATTATTAAATGAACTCCTTCTATTCCAGATCATTAATAACCTGAACAGTTTGTCACCTTCTTATTAAATACCTATTCAGTATATCTTTACTAATCCCTTCTCTCTCATTTAAGTTTTTAAAACAAATTCATAACCCTTCAAAGCAAACGTGCCTTTCCCCTTCTGGAGCATAAAAATAAGTTCTCACCCTAATTGAGAGTAACTGCTAAAGAAACTGAAATAAACAATCATAGAAGTGTAGAACTGGAAGGGACCTCGAGAGGTTATCTAATCCAGTCCCCTACACTCAAGGCAAGACTATGTAATAACTAGTCCTGACAGGTGTTTGTCTAATCTGTTCTTACAAACCTCCAGTGATGGTAAATCCAAAACTTCCTTCGGCGATTTTTTCCAGTGCTTAACTACCCTAACAGTTAGGAAGTTTTTCCTAATGTCCAACCTAAACCTTCCTTGCTGCAATTTAAGCCCATTGCTTCTTGTCCTATCCTCAGAGGTTAAGAACAACAATTTTTTTACCCCCTCCTGGTAATAACCTTTTATGTACTTGAAAACTGTTATGTTCCCTCCTCAGTCTTCTCTTGTCCAGACTAAACAAACACAATTTTTCCAATCTTTCCTTAATAGGTCATGTTTTCTAGACCTTTAATCATTTTTTTCTTGTCCTCTGGACTTTCTCCAATTTGTTAACATCTTTCCTGAAATACGGTACCCCAGAACTGGACACAATACTACAGCTGAGTCCTTATTAACATGGAGTAGAGCAGGCGAATTACTTCTTGTGTCTTGCTTACAACATCACAGAATGAAGTTTGCTTTTTTTTTGCAACAGTGTTACACTGTTGACTCATATTTAGCTATAAACCCCAGATCCCTTTCCACAGTACTCCTTCCTAAGCAGTCATTTCCCTTTTGTATGTATGCAACTGATTGTTCCATCTTAAATAGAGTACTTTGCATTTGTCTTTATTGAATTTTATCATATTTACTTCATACCATTTCTACATTTGTTCAGATCATTTTGAATTTAATCCTATCCTCCAAAGCACTTGCAACCCCACCCAGCTTGGTATCATCCGCAAACCTTATAAGTGTACTCTCTATGCCATTATCTAAATCACTGATGAAAATATTGAACAGAACTAGACCCAGGACTGATCCCTGTGGAACCACACTCAATATGAACTGAATCTATGAGATAAACTCATTCAGCAGCAAAGATAAACTGCTATGTCAGTAGGTAACAAATTAAGAACCAGATTTCATTAGCCTGGCATATACTGAACAACACTTTCTTCAAGGGGACTGACTGCAGAAGAAATGGCTATTCAACATGAATGAGGGTAACAGAATCTGGTCTAAAACATTAAACCTCCTGTTTCCATAATCCCAGTGGTAATACCTCACTACACCACCATATATACCCTTAATAGACACCCAATGCAAACACAGTTCCTTTCTTTTTACACACTTCTGGTGTACAAAGAGAAAGAAATGTGAAGATTTCATCACTGAGCCCTGTGAAGGGGAACACTTTCTATCTGTGCTGCCTAGTGGTCAAGCTGCCTTCCCCCTGGGCATTCCCCTTTCTTCCCTACCGTTCTGCCCTGTAAAGGCGTGCCCTTTCAGTGACTCAGCCCTGAGCCAGGTCACGTTCTCAGGCTATATACAAAGAATCCAATAACAAGGAAGTCTCCAGGATTAAGCAAGGGATTCAGGGCTTCCCCCTTGTTTGGGGTCTCATGGTCCAGACTGTTGTGTCTTCCCCCAACTAGGGATTCCCCACCAATGGGTACAGTTCTCTAGCTGTCCCTCTTTAGGGACTGGTATGGGGGCCCAGGCCCGGACGCATCCTTTCCAGCAGGCTCCAGTCCAGGGCCCAATGGCAGGCAGCTAAGCCCTGCAGCCTATGATGCTATGCAGCTGCCTCCTTGGATCACTACCTATCAGTCCCCTCTCTCCCCACAAGATAAAGTACTAATGTACAATGATAAAGGCTCTAACCTTTAGAGAGTCACAGGTCCTTCTTTGTAGGCTTGGACATGTCGCTATAGTCAGGCCTCAAGCAGCAAGTGCTCCTTCCCAGGAGCTCAGAGGGCAGGTCAGCTTCTTCCCCCTGTCTGCCTAATACTGAGCTACTCTGCTCCTCTTTTTAAGCTCCTCCTCCAGCCAGTGCAGGCTTTGCAGGTAGAGTGGGGTGAGGTCGCCTGGGCCCAGAGTAGTTCTTTAACCCCTTCCTTTCCAGTGTGGGCTTTGTTACAACCCATCACAGGTCCTCTTTGGACTTTTTACCGAAATTTGGGCCCAGATCCAGCTAAACTATGCTGACTTTCACCAGCTAAGGATGTGACCCTTTGATAGTACTGTAACTCTGTACGGAGGCCTCACTTCAAGGAAGCATCCTGATTCAGGAAAGCACTTCAAACACATAGCTAAGTCTCACTGACTTCAGTGACACTGAAGTACATATTTAAGTGCTTTCCTGAACAGAGATGGATTTAAGCATGTGTTTTCCTGAAGTGGGCGCTAACATCGCAAAATTTCTAAGGAAAGCTTCAACAAAGAGACTTTCATATTTCTTCCTCTACTTTGAAACTATAAATAAAATAAAATGTTAAGAATTAAAAGAACTAACTATTCTTATTTGAATGTACTGTCTATTTGCAAAGGAAATAGCTACTTTCTACTGACCCAGAACTAGTGAATTTAACTTTATTTTTGATACTAGATAACACTGAACAGATTGTCCAATTTCTTGTCAGGAAGGAATTTTCTGTCGTGTCACATTAGTATGGTCAATTTATTTTCTGGCAATGAAGTGCCCAGAACTGAACTCAATATTGCAGGGTCAGCCATGACAGCGCTATGAGGAAAGAGGAATTGGTGCCTCCCTGCTATATGATATTATGGCACCTCAGATGCAGCCCAAACTTGCATTATCTCAGTTTCCATGATACACTATCCACTCGAGCCAGTTAGAAAGCGGTAACACCACAAAACATTTTGTAGTAACAGTGGGCAGCTAAGTATCTCCCCTCTACTTCCATCTTCTGGATTTTACCCTAGATGCTTTATTGTTGTTTGCCTTATTCCAGGTTGATTCATATTTGTTAATTCTGCCCACATTTCCAACCTCTCTAGTTTCTCCTGCACTATTATTTGCAAATTTAATTAACTTAAGTTTCACACTCTTCACTCCAGATCATTAGCAACAATGTTAAATAAGAACAGGTCTATTCAAATACTAATTCCTTCATCTGCCATCAGGACTGCTACAATGTATCCCTTTTTATTTATTGGCCTTTGGTTGGTTTTCAATCCAGGTGACAATGTTTGGGTACATGACAGTTTGGTGGTTGTAAAAATGGTTCTCTGAAACAGTAAAGCACTTTCAATTTTCCAAATATTCAGATGATTCCAATATCTCAGAATAACCATCTGCATACAAAATGGGAGAATAAAATGTTCCAGTCCATTTCTTTGTCAACTATTTTTTAGTTATTTATGTGTCTGGACTTTTTAATGCATTAATGAGCCACACTAATTCATGATATTTGCAAAACTCTTCATATACATAAACGAATAAAAAAAGTTCTTTAAAATGGAAAAAATTTAGAGACTACAGATTGCAGTTATGTGCATATATGAGATATGGAACTGTTACGTACTCACTGGCTTTTGACAGTCTTAACTGAGAAAGAGCAGAAGTGAACTAATTATAGTTTTCCAAACACGTTGTATTTTCATGGAGCACAGTGATTACTGTTAACACACATACGTATACGGAGTGGTATTGTTTTCTTTCTTTTAGTGTCTAAAAAGAATCTGGAATCCCTATATTATTTTGAAGGAAACTCAAGTTTTTCATATTTACAATAATTTTGGTTCTCTGTCCAGCATGTACTTGTTACAACACACGAAATGAGACAGGAAAAAGATCAGGAGGGAGTTTCTGGCAACCATTCTACCCTTGTGTGTGTGTGTGCTTGCACACACACAGTGATGGGGAGGAGGGAATGGGGGTAGGCTGGGATAATACGCCTGCTGCTCTGGACAGGGTCCTGAAAGAGGTCAGCTGGAAATTTCATGCACTCCTTTGGGGATCAGGCTCTTCACTGACTCCTCCAACCTATTTCACCCTGAATAGGTCTACCACTTAGACACTGACTATGACTTCTTTAGCTTGGATTTCATCAGATCTGGCAGACAAGGCAATGAGTCATAACAGGCATATCAGACATGTCTACAGCTGACTGCATCTGTTGCTGGCAATCCTGGCAGAAAGGAGCAAACTGCTGGCAATAACAGCTGAGTCAAGGTGGGTATCTATCTATCTGACAGATTTCTTTAGTGCCCACCACCGAAGTCATTAAGCACCTGGAAGAAGTAGGACATATTCCTTCTTGAAGAATAGGCATCAACTTTATCATTGCATGGGAGGTACATAGGAGGAGCCCATCTCTCCATGTGTGAATGGGAATTTGACTGATGGTGGAATCCTGCATTTGCAAGTGAAGTCTTGCTCTGGTGTGATACTACAGAACTACTAGAAAACCAGGAACATTTCTCACAAATAAACAAAGATTGTGAAAAACATATGCCCTTTTCTTGTTGAAAAATTTCAATGTTAGCTAAGTGTTCTAATCTGCAGGTGATGCAGGAAGACCTGGTAGCTCTCCTCAAAAGACATATAAGGGCAAGAAATGGTAGAGGCAAACTGAGAGGATTACATTTTAACACTTGCTAGGATCATTTGTTCTATATCTGACAGCCTTTGGTCCACATTCTGATGTACCTTATAAACTGATGTAAATCCAGAGTAATTCCCATGAAGACAATAGAGCTAAATGTTCATTCTACCTATTTACTGTATTTAAATGTACTGTACAGATTAAATGATATATACAATCATATTAAACTAAAGGAATACTAGTTTGTATTATAAATACACAAAATACTTAAAACATTAGTAGTATGCAACAGTAGCAGAAATTTTATAGTACAGTGACTGATAATGGCATCACAGTGCCTAGCACACTGGGTTCCTGATCCACTACTGGGGCTACTAGGCATTACAGTAATCCAAATAATAAATAATAATGATGATAATAAATATAATCATTAGTTTTTTATCATTATAGTTTATGAACCCTACACCTCTGCTCTTAGGGTATGTCTACACTTCGAGCTGGAGATGTGATTCCCAGCTCAAGGAGACATTCTTGCCCTAGCTCCCATCAAGCTAGCATGCTAAAAGTAGAGTGTAGTCACAGTGGCGGGATAAGCCCTGACTACACGCTTAGGGTCTCATACGGGTATGTACCCAGGTGGCTAGCCCCTTCCATGGCTTGTGCTGTCATGGATACATTCTATTTTTCATTGAACGAGCACAAGTATGTTTCCTCAACCTGAGAATCAGACCCCCAGCTCAAAGTGTAGACATACCTTCAGCTTAGATGAGAATTTCAACTCAAATAAAAGATTTTCTATACTCTCAAACATGCGTACACAATTCCTGTAGATTTCAGAGTAATATGCATGTATTTGGGAGCAGAATTGGGCCCTATAGTTTCAAGCAGAGAAAGGTATCACACAGTCCAAAGGCTGGAAGTTGAAGCTAGGCAATTTCAGTACATAAGATGTACATTTTTAATGGTGAATGTAATTAACCATTGGAACAGTTTACCAAGGGTTGTGCTGGCTTCTCCATCACTGACAATTTTAAAAATCAAGATTGGGATTTTTTTTTAAAAGATATGCTTGAGGTATTATTTTGGGGAAGCTCTATGGTATGTGTTATAACAGGAGGTCAGACTAGATGATCACAATGGTCCCTTCTGGCCTTGGAATCTATGAAACTCTTTTGAACATCTGCATCTGAATGAACAGAATAATTATTTTTCTTACCTTACTGTCATCATCACTGTCATAATAACCACAAGCGCTTATGTAATCTGGAAATATCTCTGACCATCCGTCACTTGTACAATTTTTGCTAATATTTCCTGTAAAACAAAAGTCACATATTTTTCCACATAGATTTAAAAGCTTCCTAACCAACAGGCCTTAAAGCCAAGCTTCATAAAAACTGTGCCTTCTTGTGGAAACCACTCCATTAACATGCTTTATGCTCCAGCACTGTCATTAAGCAATCCCACATATTTCCATTCATGTGCACTTATTGTTTTAACATTTATTCTTGGCTCTGAGTCATACCAAATATCTTTGCTATGCTAAAGAAACATACATACAAAATTGCAATGCTATGCCTCCTACTTTCAATCATGGAGTGTTTGAACAGAAACAGCCTGAAAGATTTTGTAGTTTTGTTAAAATTACTCTGAAGGGAGTTTATTATCTTCCACTTTTAGAGAATTATTTGTAGTTAAAATAGTTTGCCGGACAAGTAATTTGAATGAAAATGGCTCTATACAAACCTTGATTACTCTAAACTATTATTTAAGATCTTCTGAGCAGGTGATATTAAGTGTTCTACTAAAAGAGTTATTGAAGTCCTTGGATACTACAGTGGTGAATTTCTACACAGACAGATGAACATGCATCTGGTTTATAGCAAATTCTGATTTAGCACGTAATGCATTTTAAAGGCCCTCTCAAATTATGCGCACAGAGGCAAGGAGCAGGGAAAATATCACAATACAGGCAAACTTCAGGGACTTCAATCTATCCTCCACACCCATAATTCAATGGGGGGACCAAAGGGGAATCTTTTTGTTTTAACTATGAGTCAGCAGTGTGCCCTTGTTGCTAAGAAGGTATGAGTCAACAATGTGCCCTTCTTGCCAAGAAGGCTAACAGCATATTGGGCTGCATTAGTAGGAGCATTGCTAGCAGATCAAGGGAAGTGATTATTCCCTTCTATTCGGCACTGGTGAGGCCACATCTGGAGTATTGCATCCAGTTTTGGGCCCCCTTCTACAGAAAGGATGTAGACAAATTGAAGAGTCCAGCAGAAGGCAATGAAAATTATTAGGGGGCTGGGGCACATGACTTATGAGGAGAGGCTTATTTAGTCTGGGCTTATTTAGTCTGCAGAAGAGAAGAGTGAGGTGGGATTTGATAGCAGCCTTCAACTACCTAAAGGGGGGTTCCAAAGAAGATGGAGCTAGGCTCTTCTCATTCTGTCATCTGCCATCACTGAGGAGCAATGGTCTCAAGCTGCAGTGGGAAAGGTCTAAAACTATTTCACTAGGAGAGTGGTGAAGCACTCAAATGTGTTACTTAGGGAGGTGGTGGAATCTCCATCCTTAGAGGTTTTTAAGGCCTGGCTTGACAAAGCCCTGGCTGGGATGATTTAGTTGGGGTTGGTCCTGCTTTGAGCAGGGGGTTGGACTAGATGAACTTCTGAGGTCTCTTCCAACCCTAATCTTCTATGATTCTATGAACTCAAGCATGAAAGGTCATCTGGCCTCTGTCAACTATAAATTGGTCAAAGTGGCCCTCTTATCTGTGATAAACTAGGAGCCCACACTTCGAAGCAATATGGTCAATAGCACATGTGGGAGACTTACCAACTAAGAAGATAAAAGTTATTCCTATGAGGTGTATGCACATTATTCATGATGCAATACGTTACATAGGTTCAGACAGGAGAGGTGAGGTTCAATTCAGATAAGCATACAGGCTTTTGGAAGCTTATCTCAACTTCTGAGTCTGCAACATTGGGCAGGAATTTTGTGAGGACAGGCTTTCTTTTACAACTCCGATCAGTTTTAGGAGGCCCTGTGTCATGTGAAGTGCCATCTTTTGGGAAAAAATTCAAAATAGAGGTTCAGAGCAATTTTAAAAAAAGGAGTACTTGTGGCACCTTAGAGACTAACCAATTTATTAGAGCATAAGCTTTCGTGAGCTACAGCTCACTTCCTCAGATGCATATCGTGGAAACTGCAGCAGGCTTTATATATACACAGAGAATATGAAACAATACCTACTCCCACCCCACTGTCCTGCTGGTAATAGCTTATCTAAAGTGATCATCAGGTGGGCCATTTCCAGCACAAATCCAGGTTTTCTCACCCTCCACCCCCCCACACAAATTCACTCTCCTGCTGGTGATAGCCCATCCAAAGTGACAACTCTTTACACAATGTGCATGACAATCAAGTTGGGCTATTTCCTGCACAAATCCAGGTTTTCTCACATCCCCCCCACCCCCATACACACACAAACTCACTCTCCTGCTGGTAATAGCTCATCCAAACTGACCACTCTTCAAGTTTAAATCCAAGTTAAACCAGAACATCTTGGGGGGGGGGGGTAGGAAAAAACAAGAGGAAACAGGCTACCTTGCATAATGACTTAGCCACTCCCAGTCTCTATTTAAGCCTAAATTAATAGTATCCAATTTGCAAATGAATTCCAATTCAGCAGTTTCTCGCTGGAGTCTGGATTTGAAGTTTTTTTGTTTTAAGATAGCGACCTTCATGTCTGTGATTGCGTGACCAGAGAGATTGAAGTGTTCTCCGACTGGTTTATGAATGTTATAATTCTTGACATCTGATTTGTGTCCATTTATTCTTTTACGTAGAGACTGTCCAGTTTGACCAATGTACATGGCAGAGGGGCATTGCTGGCACTGTGTATATATAAAGCCTGCTGCAGTTTCCACGATATGCATCTGAGGAAGTGAGCTGTAGCTCACGAAAGCTTATGCTCTAATAAATTAGTTAGTCTCTAAGGTGCCACAAGTACTCCTTTTCTTTTTGCGAATACAGACTAACACGGCTGTTACTTTGAAACAGAGCAATTTTAGTGATTAAACATCTCATGGCACTTTTTGCAGAAGTAGAGGGCTTACAGTAACTTGTCCAAATTAATGTTTAGGAAATTACATTCTGACCCCTTAAATTCAGCCTCTAGTTTCAATTGTATACAGTATTATCTTTACTCAGTGTTGTTTTGTATAGTGTTGCTATGAGCTGTTGAGCAATAATCACTCAAAAAGAGGCTGCATTTCACGGATGGAGAAAAGAATTACTGTGTATATGCAAAAAGAAAAGGAGTACTTGTGGCACCTTAGAGACTAACCAATTAGTCTCTAAGGTGCCACAAGTACTCCTTTTCTTTTTGCGAATACAGACTAACACGGCTGTTACTCTGAAACCTGTGTATATGCAGTATACCAAATGATTTCCCATTTCCCGTCAACTGGATTTGTCTGAATGATAGATTTGAGCTAGAAGATCTTGATCACCTTTTACACATTCTAGAACTCTTTGTTTCCTTTTGTGAGTTTGGGTAAGGAACAATATTATAACTTTTGCTTATCACTATGAATGTAACTGTGCTAGGAGAAATTGCCTCCTTCTCAGAATTCTCAATTTATGCTTATTCTAATTTATACTTAATTTGTGCAACTGATGACCCATCTTTACTCCTCAATCCCATGAACAGGTGCCAGATAGATTAGGTTTTCCTACTACAAGTGTGTTTTTGGAAGAGCCACAACTGAAACCACTGAAAAGCTATTTTCAGAGTTGTGGAATTTTGGTATAATGGAAGTTCTTGGAAGTTCTTGATATCCAACAGAAAAGCTTAAAGTTACAGGGATATGCTGTATGAAAAGAATCTTTTCCACAGACCTATTTCCTTGCTGATTCTGCCATTCTCTAAAGCCTAATACTGGCTAATACGGTCCAATGACTAGAACACCAAATTAAGAACTAGGACCTGGGTTCGATTCCTGGTTCGGTGATTTACAATGTGAACCTGGGACAGTTATATAACTTCATGCCACAGCTTCCCTACCAGAAAAATGGGAAAATAATACTTACCCACCTTGAAAAACATTTTGAGATCTACATGTGACAATCTACTTGTAAGCATTATGTAATATTATAAATTGCACTGACCAGCTGTGCTGCAGAATTAAAGCACTCTGGATAGATGTGACACTGGATATTACCAGCTAAACTAGGTCCCCTAGCAACCTGGCTAAGAGATTAAGCTGGGTCTTTCAGGTTGTGGTAAAAAACAACATGAAGGTGATTATAATCCCATGTAATTCCCACCACTGTTAATTTATCTAAATTATGTAGTACTGTTGCATGCATTTTTAAGTGCCCATCACCAGAGGATAGGGGAGCTCTTCCCACAAACAAATGGGAAATGCCCATAGGCACAGAGACAGTGACTAGCTTCTAAAAGAGCTGCATCTGGGTGGCTGTCATAAATATAAAGGGAAGGGTAAACCCCTTTGAAATCCCTCCTGGCCAGGGGAAAGCTCCTCTCACCTGTAAAGGGTTAAGAAGCTAAAGGTAACCTCGCTGGCACCTGACCAAAATGACCAATGAGGAGACAAGATACTTTCAAAAGCTGGGAGGAGGGAGAGAAACAAAGGGTCTGTGTGTCTGTCTATAGTCTGTCTATATGCTGGGCTTTACCGGGGATAGACCAGGAATGGAGTCTTAGAACTTTTAGTAAGTAATCTAGCTAGGTATGTGTTAGATTATGATTTCTTTAAATGGCTGAGAAAAGAACTGTGCTGAATAGAATAACTATTTCTGTCTGTGTATCTTTTTTGTAACTTAAGGTTTTGCCTAGAGGGGTTCTCTATGTTTTGAATCTAATTACCCTGTAAGGTATCTACCATCCTGATTTTACAAGGGGAATTTCTTTATTTCTATTTACTTCTATTTTTATTAAAAGTCTTCTTGTAAGAAAACTGAATGCTTTTTCATTGTTCTCAGATCCAAGGATTTGGGTCTGTGGTCACCTATGCAAATTGGTGAGGCTTTTTTATCCAACATTTCCCAGGAAAGGGGGGGTGCAAGTGTTGGGAGGATTGTTCATTGTTCTTAAGATCCAAGGGTCTGGGTCTGTAGTCACCTAGGCAAATTGGTGAGGCTTTTTACCAAACCTTGTCCAGGAAGTGGGGTGCAAGGTTTTGGGAAGTATTTTGGGGGAAAAGACGTGTCCAAACAGCTCTTCCCCAGTAACCAGTATTAGTTTGGTGGTGGTAATGGCCAATCCAAGGACAACGGGTGGAATATTTTGTACCTTGGGGAATTTTTGACCTAAGCTGGTAAAGATAAGCTTAGGAGGTTTTTCATGCAGGTCCCCACATCTGTATCCTAGAGTTCAGAGGCGGGGAGGAACCTTGACAGTGGCGATCATGACTGATGTAGTCAGGTCAAACACAGCAGGGCCCTCAAGCTTGATCAGTGTCAATGTATGAGAACATCGACTGAAATCTGAAGTTCTGGAAACAATAAATGCCATTTGGGTAATCAGTACAATTTGTTTAGTGCTGTCGTGATGCCATCTCATACTTTCCTATTGGCGCCATTGAGAAGGCTCATTCTTCTCTCTCTAAAAATAAGACAATATCCTAAACTCCAAATACATGCTTTTACAATTTACTGTACATAAGCAAATTTGCAATAGACATAGAGTAAATTTCACCCAACTGAATGGTTTCAGGTGAACCTTGCAGTGCGTGAGGTTATTCTTTAAAAAAAAAATAAGGCCATAAAATAAATACATAAAATAACTTAAAACAAAATACCTGGTTTGCTGAAAAAGTGGCTAAATACTTTTGGACAAGGGACAGTGATAGTCTCTCCAATTTCAGCAGGGCGCCAGCAAGTAAGGTTATCCCAAACTCCAACACATCCTGTGAATGATAATGAAAGTTGCAGTCCTGAATCCATCAAACTGAAATGAACATCTGGAAATAAATCTTGGTCATCTTATTCCTACTTAAGCCAATGGGAGTTTTGAAGGAGTAATTAAAGAAGGATTTGGCCCTTTAAGGAAAACTGCTAAGACAATATTTACTAGGAGAATGGTAAAAGGTTTTAAAATAAGAGCCCACTGATTAGCCAGTCACTTTGCAAATCAGTGCCCTTGTTCTGGAAATGCATTTGTTATGAAGTCTACCGCACAAATAATGTCATCTTGATGTGATCATCCTGAAGGAATCATCTGTAAGTAATGAAGATAACGAAGATTAATGAGTAATTTCTGGGGGTTCATATGCATTAGTAGCAACACTAAATTTTAGAATCCCATTAAAATGTGCTTAATTAAAGCTAAATAGGACAGGTGCTTCTATAGCAATACATACAACATCCAAAAAAGGAGTTCATTGCACTAAGCAATAGGATAATTAATTATTTGAGTCCATTCTGATTGATGTATTTTCAAAGCAGTGTTCAGGAGTTACAAAATCAACTTTCCTTACCGAAAAAAATTGGTTTTGGGCAAAGAACTCCTCCTCCCACAGATGCATTACCAGGGCATTTGATTCTAACTTTCAGAATGACAGATAAAGTACAAGGCCCTGATCCTGCAAAGACATATGGGTGTGCTGAACTTTATGGAACCTGGGCACAATCCAATGCCTTGTCCTTCCAATGACCATATTGGGCACTGGATCAAGCCCTGTGAATATTCAGTGGAACTAATCATAGTGCATAGTGCTAAACATGCACATAATTTCTTGCAGGATCAGGGCCCAAGTAAGCAGCCAAAATAATTAAACATTATTTTTATCAGGATTTATAAAAACATCCATTGGTGTATGTACAAGATTCTGGGCAGTTACATCAATAAAACATTTAAAAAAATGTATATTGTGTTGCCAACAACTGGCAGAAACAATAGACTACCTGCAAATTAAATGTACAGTAAATGTAATGGAGAGAGCATTCAAAAATACCCTATCCTACTCAATACTTCTTACATCTTTTGGTAAAGGATGATGGAAAATGTGTTCCTTTCAGCAGAGAGCATAAAAGGTCAAGCTGATTCAGAAACTGCTCACATCTTAGGATTGCTCTGCTAAAACGTTGATGGTCTTAAATACACACTGTAGATTTAATGTGGGTCAGTGGTGTTACACTTTTTAAATTCTAGAAAAAATATCAAAAATAAAAATGGGATCAGTAGAAAATAAATTTTATCCATTTCATTTCACCATGACACAGCAAAGGCTAAGCGCCATCTTTTGTTAAACATGTCAGCTGTGCTACCTGTCACTGGTTTTACTCATTTGGAGATAACACCATCAACACAAGGTAACATCAGTGTTCCAGCACTGGTTATTTTTTAATTAATGAAGAGATTATGAGCAGATCTGTGGTACAAAAGAATACATTTAGTAATTTTCTATTTGATAAATCTACAGTACAAAATGACACAATGTACATTCCAACAGGGATGGAATAGTGGGGGTCCTGAGAACCATTGAACCAAACTGTAAACCCTGGATATGATAAAAACCACTTCAAGCCAGAGGGTGCAGCAGCATCCCCAGCACTCCTAGTTCCAGCACCTATGCATTCCAAAATCTTCTGCTATAACCAACCTACATTGCTTCACATTGTAAGGCCAAGCCAGCACCGGAATGGAAAAACTTTACAAAAAATGGAAGAGCTTCAAAGTGATGTCTTGGCATTTCTTTAAAGAAGTAAAAGGAGCAGGTTGGGGTGGTGGCTCCCTAAAGCGATCTGCTGTCTAGAAACCACTAGATGGCACTTAACAATTGGATTATAGCAGAGAGTGCCAATTCAAACAAAGTCTTAAAGAACTCTGGGAGGAGGGGTGTTTAATACTTTTAGTAAAGGACTTGTGTACAATAAACAAGATAAAATGAAAGACATCTGAAAATGAGCCAATAGGTTGTCAGCTAGGCCATGGTTTGTTTTTAAAGTTTGGGAAGCAGTCAGATTTTGTACTTGATTTCCACTCACATGGTAATCAGACCATACATTGAAGAGGCCTCAGTGCCTATGGGCAATGTTTTTCCAGTCCAAGGCTCTGAATGCAATACTATGCAGTATAGCATTCATGGCAGTTTTCAAACATACGGACAGAAATTCTTTCTGCATCTTTTTATATGTAAATGAGAATGAAAGGAAAAGAAAGAAGGGCAAAGAAATTACAGGCTTAGGAACAAAGCAAGTTTAGAGTAAGCTCACTTAATGCTAATGACAAGAAGGTGACCACAGCCATAATAGCCAAAAAATCAATATTGAAGAGCCCATTCAGCAACACTACAGTGCATACAGTTCATAAACTAGTGAACTCCCAAATCAGATGTGTGCATACCACCAGAATGCCCATCTCAGAAGTATAGACACAGTTCTGGCAGGCATTTTAATGCCAAGGTGAGTGAATCATGTAACAAGCTGTAACATTTCTTACCTCAGCATAGAGCACACTATTGGTGCATAACAGATAATAAGAATGAGAATTTACCTACAGCTGAGCAGTGCTCAAAAAGGTGCAAAGTTATTTCCAGCTTTCCTGAACCTTTTTAGTCTGATCCTTACAACCAAAAGCCTTAACAAAAGCGAAGGGACAAATATATAACCAAAGATAGGAAATGCTTTTTGAGAAAGTAAGATCTGACCCATGCATCTGAATGATCCCTAAATATACCTCTATGGTATGTGTGTTCTGAATTGACACCTCAAAGAGATTTTACATGTTGCTCAGTTAGAAGGATGATGCTAGATTCTATAAAGGAATCAGTTAGGAACAAGAGTCAAAACCCCTCCCTCCTTTTCCAGCATAATTTAAACATAACTAGTCATACATTTCTATTGACCTGCTTTTCTTCATGGCTATAGGCTGATGTCACATCCTCTTTTTTTCTACTAAAACTGCTCACTTATTGTTGCTCTTTCTTAATGACCTTTATGATCTGAGGTTTAGAGCAAGGCTGATGATGAGAGTTTCTTAATGTAGGAAGGCATTTCAGAGGACTTTTCATTTTCATTCCACCCTTCTTATATTACCACATTTACCTTAAATGCCGGTGAAAAAATGCCCCAGCAGTCTATTGTTTGAACTGTATATATGAAGTAAACTATTACAGAAGAAGAGGGCATAAAACAGGACTTTGGAAGTAGGAAAATCACAAGGAAGACAATGATAAAAATATAGCACAAGCCCCCTCCCAGATATAAAGGTGTCTGCACCCTTCAGCAGTCAAGGTCACAACTGATTAAGTCCTGGAAAATTCTAGCTCTGTTATAGAGGAGCACTTTCTTAGAGCTCCCTTTGAAAGTACTGGGGCCATATTGTGCTATTTGGTGTTAAGTGGAAATGTGATCAGTGGAAAAACCTGCTTAAAAATGGATAATGCAAGAGGTTTCCAACTGCTAATTTTCCATCAGTCAGCTTTCAGTTTAAGACTAAATTTCCCAAGATGCCTTTCACTTAAGTCTCATTTCCCACCAAAATCAGATGCAAGCCTCTTGAAAGGGTCCTATTTCGGATGTCCTATTCTGCCCTCAAACAACCATGCACAGCTCCCACAAAAGCTCTTACATATCGTGATGATGGGCAGAGCACGAGGAAGAAAACAGAGTAAGACTAGCAGTGAATTAAGCCTCATAAAGAGACAAACTTTCTTGCCAGGTGAGTATACTCAGACCCACAATGATTAAATATTTAAAAAAAATGTTTAAAAATATTTTAAAAACACCTACAAGGTTTAGTGTGTGGTTTCCACAGCTGGAGAAAATACAGTTTGAATTATGCTCAAGCATAACTGCTTGTACACCTTTGTACTTCCCAGCCATATTAGATCCATTGTCATAGGCTTGACCAATGCAGCCTTGACAATCTAACTTAAAAACTTTTAGAATTGCTAGTACTCAAGCAGCAATTTCTCTTCCAGTTTTTCTCATGAAATTATCAAACAAAATAAACCTTTCTTCAACTGAAAATTTTGAGCTGTCTACAATCTTAACATATTGAACAATCATAGTAGTCTGTTCCTTGTGAGGACAATCTGGCGTGGCATCAACAATAATTGAAAAATACTTGGCATTTCAAATTTCACCAAGACTTGTTGTTTGTACGAATGACACACATAGCTCAATAAACTTGTTTTGTATGCATGTGGAGAGATAATGGACTTGCATGTGCTTTTGACTCTCTTGTGATTCTCAAACACGTTTAACATGCTCTGATAAAAGTGGGTCATATTTGCTGAGGAGCTCAACTATGCCTAGGAAGTTTCCATTTGCACGATCACCAGTACATTGACTGGAACCAAAGAAAGCCAATCCCCACTCAGAAAGAAAAAGGATGACATTCAGGATGCGCTTAAGAAGTTTTTTCCAGTTATTAGCTTTTGTAGAGAGTTCAATCAAGAGTAAATTCTCAACTGAACTTTCAGCTGATGCTGCCCTACTGCCTGATTTCCATGAAACATAGTTTTCTTTGTGTGACGTAGAACTCTCATGTGATGGTATTCGGTCTTTCAACTTTCTCCAACCTCTGTTGATGCTCCATCCTGACTGATCAGAGAGAACTGATGCATTTACAGCACTTTTGTTCAAAATGTAGCAGAGTGCACAGTACAGAGATTGTTTTTCCGTACTCCAGCATAACCAGTCTTTTGTGTAGGTCTCACCATTTGGAAGAGTTTTTGTCAGCAGACGAGTAGGGAAAGCATGTATATCAGCATCTCATGGAATTTTACTTGGAATTTCAACACAACTAATTTGAAGAAAAGATTGCATTTAGGCAGCATTGCTCTTGCCACTAATTCCAATGTCAGTCACAGTCTGACCTGTAGTACTCATGACTTACTCTTGCTGTGTAAGATCTACATCTTCCTGTTGTTGCTGAGTTTTTTGTTCATACACAGGCTCTTCTGCTGTATCTGTTACTGTTGGCACATCTCCTTCTTGACTACTGTCCTCAAGTTCAAGTATTGGCACTGAAATATCACCTGTTGCAGTTGTGGAGTTTTCATTATCTGTAGCATCGTTTGCTGGTTAAGGTGTGTTTTCCAGTGGTTTGAGAAATGAAGTTATTGGCTTTGAGCTCTTAGCTGCTGTTATTCACAGTTGAAATATTCTGCTGTAAATAAGTAGCTTATCTACACTTGAAATTTTCTACTGTAAACATGTATACAAATGCTGAAAAGACTTAAAACGAAGGAATACTAATTAAGAACACAACATGAAACAGTCAGACAGGTTATTATCCTTATCACTGAATCAAAACTCAAGCATTCAAAGTATAATATAACAGGCTGAGCTGAAGACAAAGGGATGACATATATATATATATATATATATATATATATATATATATATATATATATATATATATAGTAAACACAGACACGGATACAGAGGGATAATGTTAAAAATTTAAAATGTGTGTCCTCACAAAACTCACTATACAAGATCATCCTCACAAATTTTCACCTTGAATCTGGGCCTATAGACTACAAAAGCCTATGATGATGGCCAAGCTACCAAGCTAGAGTTCAACCAACCAACCAGTCACCTCTTTTAGCTACCATATGAAGATAATAATGAGGAATTCTCATACATAAATAATTCTTTAGTCAACTAGACATAAAACTATAAAGACACTAAAATGTAAGACTTCTCTACCTTTCAACATGCACTTGATCCAGCACCAGCCACTAGTAGTGGTTTGTCACTTCCACCCTGGGCCCCAACCACCCTAAGGATGGCCCTGGCCCTGGGGCCTGGAATTTCAGGCCTGCACGGGATCCTTGTTATTTGCATAAACTGTGGATTTGTTCAAAGGTAGCATTTATAGAATTTATACAGTGTTCGACTAAGAGAGGGCATGGTCCACAATATTGATTTGTTGATCCATGAAGACCACAGGATCTTCCTGGACTCCACAACCAAAGATTATGGGTATAACGCAAAAATTACTGGCAGGTGCTTTGTATGGCCTGTGTTATGCAGGCGGTCAGACTAGACAATTGTAATGGTCCTTTCTGACCTACCAAAAACAAAATCATGACTCTATATTTCTTCTCCCTTTCACTGTTGATACACTTCCAGGCAAAAGGAGAGGCTGCCTCTCCCAGAGGGAATGAAGGCCTACCCTAAGCAATCTCATCACTTGTATGGCAATCAGATTCTGGAGAATTGTGCCCAGGGACTCGGGGATCAATCCTATGCCCATTCATGTCAGTGGAAAAATTCCCACTGACTTCAGTAGTGCAGGGCTCAGTGAGTTTTTATTCCCCAAGTGGGAGTGAGTTCTTCCATTGCTGACTAAATTTCAGTCAACGGGGATAGGCGGTGTTGTCGGAGCCATGTCAGTCCCAGGATATTAGAGACAAGGTGGGTGAAGTAATAACTTTTATTGGACCAGCTTGTCTCTCTCACCAACAGAAGTTGGTCCAATAAAAGATATTATCTCACCCACCATGCCAGTCAATGGAGAAGAATTTTAACATTATTATGACCTTGGTGTGACAGGTAGCAGATACCAAGGTCAGTCAGAAAGACGAAGCAAGGGCCATGTAGCCAGCCCTCCTGTTCAAAATAAGAAAAATATTTTTATTAATTTATTTTAATTAAATAAACTTTAGAAGTTTGATTCAAATTTAAGGCAAAGGCTTCAGGCAGTTTGTATTTTAACAAAGCCGACTAGCCCATCTCTAATTAAAACCATTTGAATACATTAAGTATTTACTGTTAAGTAAATTGCAATAATTGGTGTGTCTGTGTGTTGCCTTCCTGTTTATTGCTTCCTGTACCTGTTTGTTTCTCGGCTTCTGATTCCTGAACTTTGCATGTGTGCGTGCGCATAGCATTGGGGGTGTGAACTTACTCAGGGCCTGCTGCTATATGCCTGCCATTTGGACTGTTACGTTTTGTTCATACTGTTGCTGACTTAACTTGTTCATGGTTATTACATGTTTTGATTAACAACCTGCATTGCTTCAATTTCCTGGTGTTTTGGGATTGCTGTTATGGAGTGCATCAGAGCGTAACACAAATGTAGTTCATTAACAAATCAAGGATTTATTTCAGTGAGGGAGCATCATTGTGAAGGGTATGTATGTCTGAGTATAGAAGATTCCTTAAACTAGGATATTTTGCTCATGAACAGAGACAGTTTATTGGTGCATCAAGGACACACATATAACAAATATTTCTAGATATGCAAGGGAGTATTATTAGCCTAGAGTGCCATTTGGCCAGTTTCTTGGTAGAAGTTATCTTTAATATCAGATGTAGACATAAATTATCCAAGGGTGTTAAGCATACACCCAGTAAATTGGTTTCGTTCCCCTGGATGTATTCTCCAGCTTAGCACTTAATTACATATGCAAGCCCTTCTTCTATCGCTGGGTCCCCTCTGCCCCGCTGCACTGAATCAGTACTGTCAGAAGTACTGCTTCCTTACAAGGCATGAGAAGAAGCATGCAGAGTCCTTTTGGGAAACCACCACTGTAAAATAGTAGGAGTATTGGAAGAACCTGTTGAAAGGAAACCCTGCAGAAAAGTCAAAGCATCACATTAGCATTTCCTCTCCAAAAGCCAATGGCAGCTGAAATTCACAGCAGGGATCTCCTCCTTGGACCAGCCCAGCAACAATGAACAGCACAAGCGGACTTGGAAGTGAACTGAGCTGGGATTTTTAAATAGCTCATAGTGAATTTATTAATGTAAGATTAATTATTTAAGCAGGCCTAGTAATCATTTCACCATTTGGCTACGCACTAGTATTTTTCATGTAACAGGTTTCTTCCTTTAACACTTATTTCCATAAAACAATTTCACCATGAATACGGAATCTAGGAGTAGATGAATGGTTTCAGTGGGAATTTTCTTGGAACACATATCCATGACCATGAGAGTCACTGTTATTACAACTGCACTTCTTCTAATGCCTGAGCCAGATTAATCAAAAGGAGAAATGATAGAAAAATATATTGCTTTTGACTGTGTTACTGCAGGAAATGCATATTTGAATATGTACTCTAGGGGTCACACACTGAAATCTAAGAGACCTCCAGGGGATCATGAAATAGGAGTCACGGTAAAGGGATATTGCTGACACCTGGTAGCTTGGCAAGTTTTGTGGCATTGAATCCCAAAGGCATTACACAGGGCAGAAGAAACTCATTACACACCACATGGCTCATCAGAGGGAAATCCCCATACCATTATGGGAGATGTAGTCCTCGAGGGAGCACAGTCCATAAGAGGGGATTAGGGCCTCAGCCACAATTCCACAAGGCCATGTGCTGATAGTGAAATGCAGTTTCATGTTTTGTTGAACTGATTCAAAATGAAATGCATTGTATCAGATAAAAAATGAAATATTTCAATTCAGAATATTTAATTTCAATTTTCTCAACTGAAAATAAAAAAAATTCCACATGAAAATTTTTGATTTTGTGGAAACTGCAAAATTCCTAGCCAGCTCTAGAAATTAACTTTTTGCCACAAAGTAATAGCTCTTTTCCCTCTCCGAGCCTCCCTGGAGCCCACTGTCTTCTAAACTCCTAAGTTCATCTCAAGCATCATGATTGGAATTGTGGATAGGCTGTCTGTTCAAAAAAGAGATTTTTATGGCAGCACGTTTCCCTTTTCATCAATAGAGGGAGTAGAGAGCTCTTTCCCTTCTGGAGCTTCTGGCCATAGGCCATTATACAAATATAATATAACACTAATAATTTTAATGAAAATATAAATATAATAAACATATTCTTCCAGCTGAGGAACACCTTACCTAAAATGACAATAAATTTTTTTTTAAACAAAGTTCTTACTCAGGGCTTCCCTTCTAGGTCCATGCTACAATCTGCTTTTCCTTTGCATCACTAGATTATTTATTGTTTTCACACTGAAAACACCAGGGTATATTTCTTACCTTCATACTGAAAAGTATGTTTGCTCTGTGAACTGGTGACCTTGTCAGAGGCCCCTACTTGCAAGGGAAATATCATACATTTTTATTTGTTTTCTGATTATCTTACCTTCCACTCACATTACAACTGCAGAGAAAATCCCTTAAAAGCTTAAAACAGAAGAAAAAAAATGGAACTGGTCTCCTCCTCACGAAATCTAATTATAGGTCACTTTCTTTCTCCTCTCTCCTCCACCTAGGTACAGTAAGCTGCATGTGTATATTTTAAACATTATTGTACCCAGAACATTGGGGTGGTGGTGTTTCTTTTAATAAAACTGTATGGTCCAAGTGCACCTGTGGCATAGCTCCATGGATTTCAACGGAGATACATCAAGGATGAATTCGATCCTGTATCTGAATTGCCTTGTGCATCAGAACATTAATTAGGTCTCTCATCCTTAGTTTTTACTTTCAATACGAAGTCAGCATGAATTATCCAATTCATAAAAAGTACAGTCACAGCACAAATAAATTCTGAAAATGTAATTTTAACTGTCAAAGAAGTTAATCAGTGCTGATGAATAAGGATTTTTTCTTTGCAAGCTGTCTGTGCATTGCAGCACATCTTTTTCTTACCTTTAAACGCCACTCTTTTGACACTCTTTAGAAGTTCCATACATCTTATTTCCTCCTTATGAATCTCCAGCTGAAATCTGCATTCTGGGTGGATGCCATTCACCTGTTTAAAATGAACAAACAGGCCTGGGTCTTAAAGTATTTTAATGAAAATATTTCATGATGGATGCAACTACCAATCAAAGAATCCACAATTTTTATTTGTTATTTTAAGCCCTTAAGAGTGTACTAGGTGCAGTCCTTTCTCAAAGTCTATGCATTTTGGCTTTTCAAAATGAAACATTAAAATAATGCTCTTCCATAAAAAGGAGTCCTCCTCAACTCCTTTCTGAAGCATTCCAAAACCAATAGTGTCATTTACAAAAAGAGTCCTTGACATCATAAATAGTGTATTTACCAACATTCTTCTGAGTAACTTCCCACCTCACCCCAATAGAAAGACAGTGTGTCAATCTGTACTCCAATATAACATCCTTAACTGGGAGACAAGTACATTTTTGATTTTTAAAAGAAAACTGCTTCATTTTTGAATTTGCTTTGGGTTTGGGTCACAATACTTCATTACAGATTCTTTGATTTAAGCAAGTAGTATGCAGTGGGAAACTCATTTTAAAACAGAGCTGCGTTGTTTTCATTATTTATCCTTTGCTTATAGTACTGCCCACAATATACCAGGCATTTTCAAGACAGTCAAGAAGGGAGGGTCCCTACCCATGAGCACAGACAGTTAGGTAGACTGAGGCTAGAGGAAGGGGAACAACAAATAGAGATTTTTTTTTATTCAAGTCAACAAGATTCACGACAGGCAGCACAGTAGCAGAACTGGAGGAATGAACTTTAGAAGCTCACACGATGCACAGGAGAGTCAGCATGGAACAGGTGACTGTAAATTAACAAGCAGGAGGGTAAGGGTGGAAATGTTGGCAGAGTTGAGGGCGTAGGGACAACAGAAAATATTTAGGAATAATAATACATTTTAGTCTTTAGGAATATAGCAGTGAGATTAAGCAAATGAAACAAAATTATAAGGCAGTAAGACTTTGCTGAACTGTTCAATCAGCTGCACATTTTATAATTCACACACAAAGTGATGGTCTCTCTCTCCCCTCATCAGCAAAGATTTAATAATAGAGTCCTGTAATGAGGTCTAATTTACAAAACACCATTACTTTTACTATGAAGTATTATAAATAAGTGAGAGCCAGGATGGTCTTGGCTTTAAGGCAGTGGAGTAAGTCAGGAGACCTAGGTTCAAGTCCTTGTTGCGCTGCAGATTTCCTGTTTGACCTTGGGCAAGTCAATTAAAACCAGATTTTCAAGAGTCAGAGCATTGGATGTTCTATTCAATCTGGCCATACCATCACAGTGGAAGTTCATGAGTGTTAAGCACTTCTGAAAACTTGGCCCTTGTTCTTTGAGCACCTCATAGGCTTTGTCTACACAGCAATGTAAGCCTAGGGTTAGTGGGACTCGAGTCTGCTGACCCATGTCACAAAACCCTGGGCTTGAGCATCTACACTGCATTTTAACCCTAGGTTAAGGATTTTCTGACCCATACTGGAACCTAGAGCTCTGGCGTCCACACTGCAGTGCAAAGACCCAAGTCAAAGTAACCCTATCCCAGAGTGCCTTCCTCCCCCACAGTGTTGACACTCTAGCCCTATCAATATGTTGCATTGTGGGAAAACTCTCATGCCCATGTGCACCTGTTCTGAGGATAATTAGGACATCAGACTCTAGGGCTGTCAAACTATTAAAAGGAAACTGCGATTCTTAATTTTTTATATAATGGGATGTTCAGTGAAGGTGTTTTTGTTTGGTTGTTTTTTTATCTATTTATTTTTGTCTGTTTGTTTTGAAGTTTGACATAAAATGTAGGTTTCAGAGGAAAAACAGAGACACACCCCAGTCTGGCTGCTTCCGGCTGCAGAGCAATGAAGCGCATCCCCTGGGGTTGGGGTGCTCCAGCACGCTCAGAAATCTCTTATCCCTGCCCCTGCCGCACCCTGGGAGGCAGGGATAAGGGATCTCCAGGAGGCTGTGGGGAAGTTTTGGGGCCTGTTCCCACTCACCACCCTTTCAGTGCATTCTGCCAGGGCACCTCTGCACACACAGCCCCATGGTAGGTGGGGAAGAGGGACGGAGAGTGGAGTGGGGACCAAGTGGCTGCCCTGCATGGAGGGGGAGGAGCCAGCATCCTGGGGGTCTTTCTCCCCCAGCCATGCTGAGCCAGTAGCTCTGCCACTCCCCCTCACTGCAAGGCAGCTGCTTAGTTCCCGCTCCGCACTCTGGCCTTTGCTCCCAGGCCTGCCTTGCCCTCCCTGGGGCTGTGTGTGCAAGAATGTCTGGGTGGTATGTACCAAAATCTGGCTGTATTCTTGTGACCAGCTGTCTTTGCAAAAATCTTCTTCTGATCAGTCTTCTTTGAAAACCCTGCAGGCTCTCTGATAGTGTGCTTGCAGACCGGTGTTCAGCAGAAAATGGGTTAACACTGACCTGAGCGGCTGCCTTTGTGAACAGGTTTGGCTTCTGTTTGCAATAGCATGCAACAGACTGGACCACAGATTGTCCACTTAGGGAGGACTAAGGAAGTTCCCCCAAGGAACTTGGATACATCCGGAGGACTTCCAGGACCCAAATCAAGCCTGGGCTGTGTGCATACAGGAAAGCAATAGGGCTCGAACTCAAAGTCCCAGTTTAACATGGGCTCGGACCCTCAGCCCTGCAGGACCTTGGACCCTAGGTCTGAGTCCCAAGTTAACACAATTGGTATGCGGATACAAGGGTTAGACTTGAGCCCAGCCCGAGCCTGGGCTTACATTGCTGTGTAGACTACCCTTTAAGGCCAGAAGGGACCACCATGATCATTTAGTCTGATCTCCTGCACATTGCAGGCCACAGAACCTCGCCACACAGTCCTGTAATAGACCCCCTAACCTCTGGCTGAGTTAGTGGAGTCCTCAAATCATGATTCAGAGACTCCAAGTTACAGAAAATCCACCATCTACACCTGTTTAAACCTCCAAGTCCCCGTGCTCTATGCTACAGAGGAAGGTGAAAAACCCCCAGTGTCTCTGCCAATTTGACCTGGTGGAAAATTCCTTCCCAACCCCAAATATGGTGATCAGTTAGACCCTGAGCATGTGGGCAAGACTCACCCACCAGGCACCTGGGAAAGAATTCTCTGCAGTAATTCAGAGCCCTCTCCATCTAGTGTCCTATCACCAGCCATTGGAGATATTTGCTGCTAGCAGTCGCAGATCGGCTACATGCCATGGTAGGCAGTTTCATCATACCATCCCCTCCATAAACGTACCAAACTCAGTCTTGAAGCCCGTTAGGATTTTTGCCCCCACTACTCCCCTTGGAAGGCTGTTCTAGAACTTCATTCCTCTGATGGTTAGAAACCTTTGTCTAATTTCAAGATAAACTTATTGACAGTCAGTTTATAGCTATTTGTTCTTGTATCAACATTGGTGTTTAATTTAAATAACTCCTCCTGCTTCCTAGTATTTATCCCTCTGATGTATTTATAAAGAGAAATCATATCTCCCCTCAACTTCTTTTGGTTAGGCTAAACTAGCAAAGGTCTCTTTGCAGAAGGTAGGTTTTCCTGATCATCTTAGTAGCCCTTCCCTGCACCTGTTCTGGTTTGAATTCATCTGTCTTAAATATGGGAGATCAGAATTGCACATGGGATTCCAGATGAGCTCTCACCAGTGCCTTTATAATGGTACTAATACTTACCTGTCTCTACTGGAAATACCTCGCCTGATGCATCCTTGGACTGCATTAGCCTCAGTTTCCCATCTGTAAAATGGAAATATTACTTCCTTTCTCCCACCTTTCCTCTATATTTTCTATTAAAATCATAAGCTCTTCAGATCAGGCACTGTCTCTTACTCTGTATTTGCACAGTGCCAAGCACTATGGAGCCCTGATATACGTTAGGGTTTCTAAGTCTAATAATAAATAAAATAATAATAATAATAAAAACCTGCAAGTATTATTATTTTATTATTACTAATTATCTGCATTTTAGTAGCACTCAGATCCCCAATCAGGATTGGGGCCCTAATGTGCTAGGTGATGTATAAACCACTAGGAAGATACAGTCCCTGTCCCAATAGCCAAGAAACTGTCAAAATAAATGAAGTGTATTTTGTGATGTGTTATCCTGTTTTATAATGTGTTGATTTTCCACAACTGATGTGTTGAAAAAAATCAGTAATCTGCAATATGCTTCCTACTCCTTATTATTTATTATTAGTGCTAGTGTGAATTGCAAATAATTTACTGGAGAACCACTAATGCAGAGTGTAAATCATACTGTAAACATTTTGGCAAAGAAACTTATGAAAAAACAACTTCAATCACAGGATTGAAAGGATTCCACAAACTGAGATTTAATAGAGATGGTTACTCCTTTGAGAAAATACAATTATGTAGTACCTAAAGACTATAACTAATGCAATACTTTCTCAAATGTCCACTGCATGTCAGATATGTAATAACATCCATTTTCTAATACAGGAACCAGTTTAATTCAGATTTCAGAGTGGTAGCCGTGTTAGTCTGTATTCGCAAAAAGAAAAGGAGTACTTGTGGCACCTTAGAGACTAACAAATTTATTTGAGCATAAGCTTTCGTGGACTAAAACCCACTTCATCGGATGCATGCAGTGGAAAATACAGTATAAATTTGTTAGTCTCTAAGGTGCCACAAGTACTCCTTGTTCTTTTTTTTTAATTCAGATCTACTTTATCAGAGTTAAAAAGTTTAGTGCCCAATCCTGTGCAGTACTGTTGCTTGGTCTTTTAGGCTCTCTTTCCCCCTGTTCTACCAAAGAATGGTTTACATAAGTAGTCAATATAGACCTGTGTTGTGATACACACCTAGCTGGACTGCTATAGTTTAGTGTCTGTCAGCATTCCCATTAATAAATCAATTTTTCAGGCACCTGAGATACAATAATTTTACCACAAAAATTTACTTCTAGCAGCCATTTTACATTTACCATCAGTATGACTTATCAAGATTGGTGCACAATAGACTGTGTTTTTAAATTTACAATGCAGAGAAGGTAACTGTTCTCTGTTGTCAGATGCTTTTGTGTGTCTCCATTTAAGCCATGAAGTAGTTAATAAAACAGTCAATAAACAACATAATTTTGATTCAATTAAAACTAGGAAGGTTTTACAGCAACTAATTTCATAAGGATTTTTAATGAAATTATTATTACATGCACAGTACAGAAGTTAGTTAAACATCATTTTTTCAGCTAGACCATAATAGATCAACACACTCCAGTGAGTAAAACTCTTTAGCCATAAATAATAACCACTTCCTAACTGTCCTCTGCCAATACTCTAAGAACGTCTCAAACCGCTGCTGGGACCATTTCCCGTTTTCATTTGAATCAAAAAAAGAAAATAAAAATACATACAAATAATATAAAGTGCCAAATTATGCTCCCATTATATTGGTGTAAATAAAGGATAACTCCGTTTAAATACATTACATTATTCTGGATTTACTTTGGTGCAAATGAGAGCAGACTTTGACTCTGGGGCTTATTGAAACCCACAAGGGGAAGAGTGTTCAGATTACTACTGGTTTTCACTACTCCACTGCGCTAGATATCGCAGCACATAAATCCCAAATGTCACTCACTGCCGTCTCTCCCTTGGTGTGCACAAACCGGCCCGCTGAAGATAAAAGGCTAGTGACCTTGACGAGTAAATACTCCAGCGGTGTAATTAATGCAGCATCAGCCCGATGATGGATCACTCTACATTTGGCCCCACGCCACATGTTCGCTAAGAGCTCGAGTCTCCTTCTCTGGAGTTAAGTGGGAGCAGGATCGGGACCCAGGTCTGTTTAATTTAACTACTGAGTGGGTTAAGTCATTTGCTTCTCAGTGAATAGCTTGGACGTTGTCAGGAGGCACCCAAGCAAAGGGCTGCTGTAACGCCTGCCCCGGGGTGCACCTGGCTGGGATGGGCACAGCCCGCTCGATTATCACGGCGTTTACACTGGGCTCACACAGCCCGATCCTGTAAAAGCGGGCGAGCCCCTTCACTGCACGAACCAGCGATGCCACACGCCTGCTCCTTTCAAGCTGAACCCAGGCTCTTGTTCCCCGCAAGTCGGGGGGGGGGGTACAAGAGCCCCCCGCTCGCCCCCAGCAGCAGTTTGCCCGGCAGAGCCTGGGGTCCGCCCGCGCGGGTCACAGAGGACTCGCACCGCACCGCCTGGCGCGCGGGGAGCCCCCCCGGGGACACGCGCGGCGCTGCGGGCTGACTCTCCGCACGGGGATTGCGGGGCGAGGTCTCACTCCGGCCCCGCCGCAGCAGCCCCCCGCCGGGGAGCCCGGCTGCAGCAGCCTCCCTTTGCCGCTGGCAGGGCAGAGCCGCGCTGTGCCCTGAACCGGGCTCCTCTGCCCGCAGCCAGGAGCCCCGGGCGCCCGGAGGCGAGCGGCGGACTTACCGGCCCCACGCTGCAGCAGGCGGCGAGGAGAAGGAGCAGCAGGTTCCTCATCCCGAGGGCGCCCCGCGAAGCAGCACAGCGCGAGAGCGCTCCCGAGCCAGACACATAGGGTCCGCGGGAGAGCCGCCCGCAGGCCCGGGACCGAGCCTCCCGCACACGTGGGCAGCCGGCACCTGCCCCGGCTGCTGCCCCTCAGCCAGGCACTCCCCAGGTCCCGTCCGCTTGCTCCTGCGCGGCCAACTTCCAGCCCAGACTGACACCACCTGCCTGCCCCGCTGCTGCTCCGGGCGGCTCCGCCTCTAGGCTCTGGCTGGCTTCCCGCCTTCCCTCTCCGCCTCTGCCCGCCGCTTCCTTCCCTAGGAGGAGCAAGGTACCTGCCTCTATGGGGGGCATGGGCAACTACCTCCCCCGACAGCTCTGGCCACCTATGGGGGAGCATGGGCAACCCTCCTGGCCCCAGAGAGCCCTGGGCTGCCTATGGGGGGCATGGGCAACACCCTTGCTTCCACAGAGCCCTGGGCCACCTATGGGGGGGGGGGGGCACAGAACCATAGAAATGTAGGACTGGAAGGGACCTCAATAAGACATCTAGTCCAGTCCCCTGCTCTCAAGGCAGGACTAGGTAATTACTAGACCATTCCTGAAAGGTGTTTGTCAGCCTGTTCTTAAAAACCTTCACTGCTGGAGATTCCATAACATCTCTAGCTTAGGAAGTTTTTCCTAAGGTCCAATCTAAACCTCCCTTGCTGCAATTTAAACCCATTGCTTCTTGTCCTATCCTCAGAGGTTAAGAACAACAATTTTTTCACCCCTCCCTCCCGGTAAATAACCTTTTATGTACTTGAAAACTGTCAAGTCCACCCTCAATCTTCTCTTCTCCAGACTAAACAAACCCAATGTTTTCAATCTTTCCTCATAGGTCATGTTTTCTAGACCTTTAATTATTTTTGTTGCTTTTCTCTGGACTTTCTCCATTTGTCCACATCTTTATGAAATGTGGTGCCCAGAACTGGACACAATACTACAGCTGAGGCCTTACCAGGGTGAAAGAATTACTTCTCCTGTCTTGCTTACTACATTCCTGCTGATACATCCAGAATGATGTTTACTTTTTTTGCAACAGTGTTACACTGTTGACTCATATTTAGCTTGTGATCCACTATAACCTCCAGATCCCTTTCCACAGTACTCCTTCCTAGGCAGTCATTTCTCATTTTGTAGTGTGCAATTGATGGTTCCTTTAAGTGGAGTACTTTGCATCTGTCCTTATTGAATTTCAGCCCTTTACTTCTGAACACTTTTTCTAGATCATTTTGAATGTTAATCCTATCCTCCAACACTTGCAACTCCTCCCAGCTTTGCATCATCTGCAAACTTTATAAGTGTACTCTCTATGCCATTATCTAAATCATTGATGAAGATATTGAACAGAACTGGACTCTGGACTGATACCTGCAGGACCCCACTCAATATGGCCTTCCAGCTTGACTATGAACCACTGATAACAACTCTCTGTGAACATTTTTCCAGCCTGTTACGCACCCATCTTATATTAGCTCCATCTAGATTGTATTTCCCTAGTTTGTTTATGAGAAGGTCATGCAAGACAGTATCAAAACCCTTACTAAAGTCAAGATATACCACGTCTACCTTCCCCCCCGCCCCATTCAGAAGGTTTGTTATCCTCTGCGAGTCCTGCGCCACTGCTGGGATGCATGGGTGTGACATGATCCCTGGGGTACAACCTGGAAGGGTGGGACAGCTGTGTTCCCTGCGCTTTAGCCTGGGCTGTTGCTCAGAAAGCGATGCCAATGAGAAGCAGCAACCCCCCTCCAGGTGCTGTGATCACTCAGCCATCATCATGTGGAGCCCCACACCCAGCTGCATTACATGTATGCTCGCTGAGCTACTCATGAATCATACACAGAGAGGCACCAGCCAATCACCCCAGCCTTGCACCCCAGCAATATAGCATCTTATACTGCTCAAGACTCCCTTGGGCAGTGCAAGCTCATTATTAGCTTGGCACTCCAATAAAAGGGTAGTGGACGTGCAACAGCTCTTGTTAACCTGAGCTGAGATTCCCCAACCACTTCAACCAAAACCCCAGTGTTTTAGGTAAAATATAAAACAGATTTATTGACTATGGAAAGATAAGATTTTAAGTGATTATAAGTAGCAGGCATAGAGATCTAAATTGGTTACCCTAAGAAATAAAAACAGAAACACAATCTAAATTCTAACTTCAACAGACTAAGCAAGATTTGAATCAAGCAGTCTCTCACCCTAATAGACGTTACAGGCAGCTCACAGTTCCAGACTGTACCCTGGGGATCCCATCACAATGAGCAATCCCCTTTCTTTCCAGGGGTCTGTGCAGAGCCATCCCGAGGAATTCTGGGGCCCTAAGCAATGCCCCCATGGGGCAGATGTGTGTGGGGCCCCAGGCCTCTGCTGGGGGGGAGCGGGTGGGCTGGCCCCAGGCCTCCGCGAGGGGGGGAGGGGTTGGCTTGGAGGGCAAGGAGGAACCACCCCCCAGCACTCACCGGCAGCACGGCTGAGGCTGGGTTGCTGCACTCCTGCTGCCAGTGAGTGCAGGCCCAGCCTGGCTGCAGAGCTCAGGGGAGTGGGGGAGGAGCAGGGGCAGGGCTGGGCCTGTACTCACCGGCAGCGGGAGTGCAGCAGCCACCGGTGAGTGCTGGGGGGGCAGGGATGGAGCGGGGTGGAGCAGGGGTGGAGGCCTGGGGAAGAGCCGGAGCAGGGGCTGGAGCAGCACGCAGCTGCACAGGGAACCAGGAAATTTGGGGCACCAAATTTCCTGGTGCCCTATGCAGCTGCGTGCTTTGTGTATGGGTAAGGACGGTCCTGGGTCTGTGCTGCTACTGTGGTGAATGGGTTGCCTTCCCTCCGTCCATCGTAAGCAATCTAGGGAAACTCATAAAGCAAACTAGGGAAATGTGGTCTAGAGGAAATTACTATAAGGTGATTTCACATCTGGTTGAAAAGAGTAGTTACCAATGGTTCACTGTCTGACTGGAAGGATTTGTCAAGGAGGGTCTTGCAGGGGTTAGTCCTGGGTTCGGTACTAATCAATATTTTCATTAATAACTTGGATAATGGAGTTGTAGCCCAGTGGGCTAGCTTACCTGTATTATATTCATTGCTTTGTTATTTTGCTTTATTAGATTTAGTAGTAATGCAAGGAACCTACAGGCTTTTATCCTGTAAGATTTGGCTTTAGTAGATACTGTGAGGCTTGAGGCCTATAATCTTTGGTATGGATAAACTTAAGTAACTCGTAAGTTATAGGGAACTAAAAGGAGCATGCAAGGGGGAACTTTGTCCAGAATGCTGACATCAGCCACCCATAGAACACAGCTGACACCAGCACAAAACATAACTGACACCAGCATCCGGAAAGTTCCGGACAGGACCTCCGACCGCAAAGCTGCCATGACAGCAAATTGACATATATGCTAATAGGGTAACATCATACATATACTAACCTATAGAAAATGGACCCCTTGAGGGGAGGAAATACAAATAAGGACCTCTATTGAATATGCATTGGTCATGGCAGCATCAGCGTAACCTACTATAAAAGTAACATCCCAGGTTGGAGAAATTTAGCCTTGGGAGGGGCCAGAATGATGGCCACTGGGGAAGATGAGGACGATGATGGTGATGAGAAAGATAATGGTTAAGTATGAAAGATAAGGGTGTAAGTATGGATGTCCAAATGTAGTTTCTGTATTATCTCTATCTACTTTGTTAAGTTTAAGTGTGTGTTTTATCTTTGCTAAATTATTAATAAATCATATATTTATATATTGAGAGAGTTTCTATAGTGTGAGTGTTATACCTGTGCACATCGGGGATCCCAAATTATATGATAACTTTATAATAATCTTACTGGGCCTGATCTTGTGACAAGAACCTGTTAATCCTCAAGTTACAGTTTTATTTACCCAACTTTGGGTCAGGCTACAGAGTGGAGAGTATGCAGATGACACCAAGATGGGAGAATTTGCTAGCACTTTGGGGAAAGGAACTGGATAAATTGGAGAATCGATCTGAAATGAACAAAATGAAATTTGATAAAGACAACTGCAAAGTACTACAGTTAGAAAGGAAAAATCAAATGCACAAATACAAAATGGGGAATAACTGGCCCAGGCAGTAGTATTGCTGAAAGGAAGCTGAGGGTTATAGTGGATCACAAATTGAATTTGAATCAACAATGTGATACAGTTGCAAAAAAGGCTAATACTATTCTGGGGTGTATTAACAGGAATGACATATGTAAGACACAGGGGGTACTAGTTCTGCTCTACTTGGCACTGATGAGGCTTCAATTGGAGTATTGTGTTCACTAAGGACAAACCTACATGACAAAATTAAGATTACGTCAATCAAAGTTATGTTGACGTTCAGCCGCCACAGTAATTGAATCAGTTTTACATGTCTACACTTGTGTTGGGAGTGTGTTTCCTCACCAGGAGGCCTTGCACCGATTTAACTGCCAGTGTGGGGTATTGTGGGACAGTTTCTGAAAGGCAGCAACAGTCATTGTAAGCAACAGAGTGTCTACACTGACACCGTGTCAACCTAACTACATCGACTTACGTGCTCAACCAGGGCAAACCGCAAAGAATGGGGCAGACGATCTCCAAAACTGGGGGTTATTCTAATAATTGAAGTCACCAAGCCAGTAACTTACCAGTTATGCAGAAGCCAAAAACACAGCTCCCTTAAAGCAATCCAGCTCTGGGCTCCCACCCAGACAGCCAAGTCAAATATGGTGAGGATTGCTTAAAATCTAGTTCACCATATATAAAATTCTACCAATCCTAAGGGATCGGACACACACTCACCAGGTGAATGAATATTTCCGATCTTAATGAAATACATGCTTACAACCAATTCTTATTAATTAAACTAAGATTTATTTAAAAAGAAAGAGAGATACTGTGGTTAAAATATCATTATAAATGCAGATATGAATAAAGTTCTTGAGTCAGTTTCATAGTAGAGATGGTGAGCTGCTGATTTGTAGAAAGTTTTTCCAGAATCAGTTCCATAGATTATAATCCAATAGGCAGTCCATGTGCAGAGTCTTTTTAAATTCTTCTATGAGAAATAGCAGGGTAATCCAGACTGGAGCTGGAGACCTGTCTTGCGACTCAAGCTTCCCTTGACCAAGCTTAAGCAGATCTGAGATGTAAAAAGGATCAGGTCCCATGTTCTTTTATAGCTCTCTGGCAGGTTACAATAGCCTCTTGGGGCAGGTCACAGGAGGTATGCCTTGGACAAAGAACAGGTAATATACATTGTGGCAATACAAACTTGCATTTCAAACACTCTGGCCTATCTAACATGGCTTTGATAACTATCTACAAGAAATGGCCCTGTTTACCATTTCAATACTTCTCTAATATGTTCTTAAAGGTTGATCTGGGTCACGTTAGCCTGCTGGTTGCTTAACCCTTTCTGACTCAGTGTCACACCTCTATACCCCTATCCCATCACCACTGATGTCTGTCCTACATGAATTGGTGGTCTCAGTCCAGTTCCTAGTGTATAGGTGTCTATATTACAAAATCACTCTTCCCCCAAATTGCACCTTTGTTAGACGTATCATTAGAGAAGCAACGGACTGGGCCAGATTTGGGGCTGACAATTTGAGCCAGGCCTGAGGATCTTGACTTGCCTTGATCTACATATAAAACTTATTGAGCTGTCATGAGATGCCATTGATTCTGACCCAAAAAATCTAGAATACCTATTAGTAAAGAGAAGTGGATGTTGTACTTTGGCTTTTGGTTGCAAGTTGGAAAGTAGAATAAATCATAAACCTCTTTTTGCTATTACTGTGCTGTAATTATGTGTTATGAATTAGTAACTAACTCAGACACTTCTCCTTGCTAATCTGGAGAAGTGTCTGAGTTAGTTACACAAAACTATTTCTCAAACAGTGCTATAGATTTGGAGACAATCAACCATAGACAAGTGATGGGCTAAAAAGGACAGCCTCTCTCTTTTTTGGAGAATGGGGAGGGTTGCACGGGAAGATTTTCTTTGTATTCAGCTTGCTCACAAAGTTGCACTAGACAGACACAGATGGCCCTGCAATGTAAATATTAAAAATAATTAATAATACAGCTGCTCAGATGTTGAGCAAATAAGAGAGAGGGGTGTGGTAAGAAAAGCAACTAACAGGAGGGTGTAAGAAGGAATAAATTAAGGTATCATAACCTTTGCTACAACCTGATCCAGTGCTCCTCTGAATAGACACCAGTCTATTATGAGTGGACCCACATGCTGGGTCCCATGTGCTTCTAAGCCAACTGGATCCAGATAGCATCTAATCACTGTTGCTAGCTCTGGGACTCTAGAGTGCACTCCCAGGCTCAAACCTCTTGTCTGAACCCTCGTGTCATTGAAGATTCTGCAGTCCAGCCTCTTTAGTCCTGGAAACCAGTGCCTCAGACCTCCTAGGCACCTAGTTGCTTACACATGCTCCCACAGAGTTCCACCTGTAACAAGATCCAGAAACCCCAAGGGGAGAAAAGAAGAGTTAATGCACCCAAAATGTGCAGCTAAACAAACTGATTGCAAATTGTATTCTTGTTCTATAGAAATATATTAAGTAAGATCATTTATGAAAGCTTGTAAAGTTCTGAACTTGATGGTCATTATGAGATATCTGTACAGACTGTGGTTATGAATCTATGTATTTGTACAAAACCAGCTTCAGGTAACAATGCATTGCCCTGCCCAGGAAGAGACAGTGCTGGACCATTAGAGTTAATGGAAAGACATTGAGACATTAAGTCAAAAGGAAATACTTCCAATTTGAATAAACATGAGTCACCATGGTCTGAGAGGAAATAAAAGGAAAAAGCCTTTTTAAAGGATGCTTGGAACTGAGGGGTTTTTATCCAGAATGGAGAGACAACCTTGAGCGGGGAGATTGCCAGGACTGGAGGAGATGTTCGTGTCACCCTAAAAGAAGTAACTAGGCTAGCTAATACTTGTAGGCATGCTACTGGTCTCAGGGAATTGAACCATAGCTGTGCAGCATTAAGGCACCTCAAGGTTAGAAAGCAGGCAGTGACAGAACCCCTTACTGCTCAGGGTAGACCCCAAAACAGCACAGTGGCATAATCGCTGCAAGAGTTTCCAATAACAGCAAACTGAGGTGCACACTCCAAATACTTGCTAAACCGACCCTAACAAATTCAAAAGGGAAGGAACAAAGTGCAAGCTTACAGTTTGTTATTTTATTTGCTTCATCTCCTGAACCCAAAATAAACCAAAGAAACAGCAGAATGAATAAGAGTCATTAGACAAAATGAATAAAAAACAGCTTGGGATTTATGTTTGAAATACGATGTCCTATAAGGGGAAATCAAGGGAGGATCTGAAAACGTTGCTCATTCAATATTTTGAGAAGCAGAAGGAGACTGCAGTGGGAAAACTAGCCAGCCCTTAAACTGCTGCAGGTGGCGGTTGCTCAGGTAGAGCTGGCCAAATTGCAGCTTCTCAGGGAACAGGAGGAACACAAACACCATGACAGATGGCAGAGCTGAGAATCCAAGAGATGGTAGAAGAAACTGAATCACAAGAAAGAAAAGCAACAGTGGAAGCGGAAGCTCCCCTGTGGCTCATGGAGGCGATCCAGGCAGCCAAGGCCAAAGATGAGGCAGAGGAGCAAGCCCACCAATGATGGATTGAGGTGATTAAAGAAGAAGAGAGAGCACACGAGTGGCAAATGGATGCACAGGAAATGCAACTCTGAATACTGAAGCAACAAATAGGTATTCCCCACTCCAAGGGTAATTCCCTCCAGGACTCTACCAGCTGGGACAGGCGGGGAAAACTTTCAAAGACTCAGACTCGATAGAAGAATATTTGCTTTTGAAAGAATATGCCAGGCCATTGGCATCTCAAAGGACAAACAAATGTCTGTACTGGTCCCCAGAATTTTCAAGTAATTTCCAGGTCTTTACTGGCATGGCCCTGAGGGAAGGTGGGAACTATGATAAATGTAAGGAAGCTATGTTGCTAGAATCATGCTGTTTTAAGTTCAGAAACCTAAAGAAGCATGACAATATTGGTCATGAAGAGTTTGTGCACAAAATGAATGATTATATGAGAAAACAGGTAAAAGGAAAAGGGGCAAGAGGAAAAGGGATTATAGGAAATTGTTTTTGTTTCTTCAAGAACACTTCTTTCATGCTTGCTCAGATGAAATCAGAGCAGCCATGTGGGAGAAGTCTCCAGAAACAGTACATGTGGCCAGGGCCAGATTAAGGTTATGAGGGGCCTAAGGCTAATGGGAGGGAAGGGCCTAAGTATGAATTACATATTGCAAAAACAATTGTGAAATAATCAAACATTTCTCTACATACATATTTACATATTATTTATTTATGTAAAATTAACAAGTTTATTCTACTCTCATGACACTCAATTCTTCAAACAGATACTTCTGAGTAAGAAGTAGCATGAGGGATGCTACACTGTCCTTCTCTTAGGCCTCTTTCTCCGAGGTAGTGGAGTGTTCATCTGTATGAGGGTGATCACTGCAACATCCCCCATCCTCTTTCCACCTTATGCTTCTACCCTCAGCTCTCCACATGGCACAGGGCAAAGCCAAGCCCTGCAGGTGTTTCCCCCAAGCTATGGACTCTACACCACATACCCTATCTCACTCTGACTGTAGTCTGGGAGGCAGCCAGCTTTTATTATGTAAAAGAAAACCACTCAGGTGTAAAATCTACTGAAATAGAGGAAGTAGTAGTGGGAAAATTACATGGGGTGGCATTGTATTTTAGGCTGTCTTGCTTTGAAAGCTGCCTCCTAGTGTTGCATTGGCTGAGGACAATGAATTACTGTTTTCACATTGAACTCAAATATTATTTGTGGGATGATACCCAGTTTGTGTAGTTAATCTCCAGTGATTCACCACAACAGGCCATTCTGTCACCAAGCTCTTCCACAATTAGAATCATAGAATAGAATCATAAGACTGGAAAGGACCACAAGAGGTCATCTAGTGCGGTCCTTGTGTGGTGGGTTTGGGCCCTTTGGGGTGTCACCTGATATGCTGGGGTGTCACTGAGTCAGCTTATTCTGCGAGCCTGGGTCCTCTTTACTTGGCCTTGCACACAAGCCTCTTCCAGTCAAGCACACAGACAGGGCCATGCCCAGAGAGACAGAGAACTGCTCTGGAAAGATTCAGTCTTAGGGACTTGCCCCAACACCCTGGTTCCCACTCCCTTTCAGGGGTACAAACCCAAAGGTTTTATGAAATTCGCCCCCTCCCCCAATGTGGAGGGAGATATGCACAACTTCTCCCCCCCCATTAGAAATTACATAAACTGGGTTATATTATAAACAAGAAATAAGTTTATTAACTACAAAAGGTGAATTTTAATTGAATATAAGAGATAACAAGAAAGAACAAAGCAGATCACTGATCAGATAAAGCAAAATACGCAAGCTAAGTTCAATATATTTAAGCAACTGGTTACAAAATGTAAATTCTCACCCAAAATGTTATTTTAGGCAGGTTGCAAAGTTTCTGTGGTTCAGAGTTCCAGTTATATTTCTTTTCAGACTGGACCCCTGTCATAAATATAAAGGGAAGGCTAACCACCTTTAAATCCCTTTTGGCCAGAGGAAAAACCCTTTCACCTGTAAAGGGTTAAGAAGCTAAAGATAACCTCGCTGGCACCTGACCAAAATGACCAATGAGGAGACAAGATACTTTCAAAGGGGGGGTGGGAGGAAACAAAGGGTCCTTTCTGTCTGTGTGTTGCTTTTGCCAGGACCAGAGCAGGAATGCAGGTCAGAACTCCTGTAAAGAGTTAATAAGCAATCTAGTTAGGTATGCGTTAGATTCTGTTTTGTTTAAATGGCTGATAAAATAAGTTGTGCTGAATGGAATGTATATTCCTGTTTTTGTGTCTTTTTGTAACTTAAGGTTTAGCCTAGAGGGATTCTCTATATTTTGAATCTGATTACCCTGTAAGGTATTTACCACCCTGATTTTACAGAGGTGATTCTTTTACTTTTTCTTTAATTAAAATTCTTCTTTTAAGAACCTGATTGCTTTTTCATTGTTCTTAAGATCCAAGGGTTTGGGTCTGTGTTAACCTATGCAAATTGGTGAGGATTTTTATCAAGCCTTCCCCAGGAAAGGGGGTGTAGGGCTTGGGGGGATTTTGGGGTGAGGGGGGGGAAGACGTTTCCAAGTAGGCTCTTTCCCGTTATATTTGTTAGACGCTTGGTGGTGACAGCAATAAAGTCCAGGGACAAAAGGTAAAATAGTTTGTACCTTGGGGAAGTTTTAACCTAAGCTGGTAAAAATAAGCTTAGGGGGGGTTTCATGCAGGTCCCCTCATCTGTACCCTACAGTTCAGAGTGGGGAAGGAACCTTGACACCCTGTCTCAGTCTGGACTCTCCACCGCCTTCCTTTCAGGTGGCTTTTGCAGTCTTTCCTTTTGGGCAGACCATGGAGAGGAGGAGTCCTGTTTGCTTTCCTCCCCACCCTTAAATAGGATTTACATAAGGCGGGAATCCTTTGTTTCCCCAACTAGACCCCCCCTCCCTTCCAGTGGAAAGTTACAAGAAGTCCCGACTCCCAAGTAATGTTAGTATCAGGTGACAAGACCACCTGACTCTGTAGTATCACAGTGTCCATGAGTCATTGGCAGTATGAAGCATCCCCAAGAAGGCCAAGCCTTTTCACAGTCCATTGTCCTCGCTGATGGGTCATCAGCCCTATCTGGCTTTTCCATTGTTGTACCTGAAGTGTTAGCAGTGGGCATCACCCAAAGTAGCATAGCTGAAACAGACACATAGTCAATATTCCTAACTTCAGATACAGAAATGATACAGGCATATAAATTGGATAATCACATTCAGTAAATTATAACCTTTCCAATGATATCTTACAAGACTCATCTTGCATGAAGTACATCTCAATTATGTCATATTCATATCATAAGCATATTTTCTTAAAGAATATGGAGTGAAACGTCACATCCCGCACTCATGGCAGGACTAAGTATTATCTATTCTAGAATGTGTGATCAATAGCTCTGACATGAGGTTTTTTAAGCATGACTTTTGTGTGCGCCAGCCCCCATAGGTTTGCATTTGTTTGTTTTAAGCTTTCTGTAAGAAAAAGGTAACAGCTAGAAGGGACACAGATCTTTAGATGGTTGCCCAGTCATAATATTAAGCACTTCTGTAATATGTTAGCTCTTCAGAATCACTGTACAAACATTAAACAAACTTAATCTAAAGCCTTTCAGCTTTTGAATGAGTAGGCTAATATAGTGCCCATCTTTTAAAAAAGGGAAGAAGGAGGATCCTGGGAACTGCAGGCCAGTCAGCCTCACCTCAGTCCTTGGAAAAATCAGGGAGCAGGTCCTCAAGGAATCAATTCTGAAGCACTTAGAGGAGAGGAAAGTGATCAGGAACTGTCAGCATGGATTCACCAAGGGCAAGTCATGCCTGACTAATCTAATGGCCTTCTATGACGAGATAACTGGCTCTGTGGATGAAGGGAAAGCAGTGGACGTGTTGTTCCTTGACTTTAGCAAAGCTTTTGACACGGTTTCCCACAGTATTCTTGCCAGCAAGTTAAAGAGGTATGGGCTGGATGAATGGACTATAAGATGGATAGAAAGCTGGCTAGATTGTCGGGCTCAACGGGTAGTGATCAATGGCTCCATGTCTAGTTGGCAGCTGGTATCAAGTGGAGTGCCCCAAGGGTCAGTTCTGGGGCCGGTTTTGTTCAATATCTTCATAAATGATCTGGAGGATGGTGTGGATTGCACCCTCAGAAAGTTTGCAGATGACACTAAACTGGAAGGAGAGGTAGATACGCTGGAGGGTAGGGATAGGATACAGAGGGACCTAGACAAATTGGAGGATTGGCCAAAAGAAATCTGATGAGGTTCAACAAGGACAAGTGCAGAGTCCTGCACTTAGGACGGAAGAACCCCATTCACTGCTACAGACTAGGGACCGAATGGCTCGGCAGCAGTTCTGCAGAAAAGGACCTAGGGGTTACAGTGGACGAGAAGCTGGATATAAGTCAACAGTGTGCCCTTGTTGCCAAGAAGGCCAATGGCATTTTGGGATGTATAAGTAGGGGCATAGCGAGCAGATCGAGGGACGTGATCGTTCCCCTCTATTCGACATTGGTGAGGCCTCATCTGGAGTACTGTGTCCAGTTTTGGGCCCCACACTTCAAGAAGGATGTGGATAAATTGGAAAGAGTCCAGCGGAGGGCAACAAAAATGATTAGGGGACTGGAACACATGAGTTATGAGGAGAGGCTGAGGGAACTGGGATTGTTTAGCCTGCAGAAGAGAAGAATGAGGGGGGATTTGATAGCTGCTTTCAACTACCTGAAAGGGGTTCCAAAGAGGATGGCTCTAGACTGTTCTCAGTGGGAGCAGATGACAGAACAAGGAGTAATGGTCTCAAGTTGCAGTGGGGGAGATTTAGGTTGGATATTAGGAAAAACTTTTTCACTAGGAGGATGGTGAAACACTGGAATGCGTTACCTGGGGAGGTGGTAGAATCTCCTTCCTTAGAAGTTTTTAAGGTCTGTCTTGAGAAAGCCCTGGCTGGGATGATTTAATTGGGGATCGGTCCTGCTCTGAGCTGGGGGTTGGACTAGATGACCTCCTGAGGTCCCTTCCAACCCTGATATTCTATGATTCTATGAGTTGACAAAACAGAGCTTTTCCCTGTTGTGTTCTCTGTCTGTGTCCTCCCCCGCCCCCAACAAAAAGACTTCACTGAAAATCAGCATCTTAAAAGACCATTAATGATCTTTCAAAAGAACAGTCCAACCAAGGCTGCTGTAGTGACACTCTTGTTACATCAGGTCTGGTGTTTGTTCAAGGCTGGTGTTCCTGTTTCACTTCCATGTGTAAATCAAGCAGACCTTGCTTATTTTTTCCCCCTCTAAGTGCTCATAGTTTAGGGGAGGAAAGTGAATGAGATTCTGGTTATATGAGGTGTGAAAAAGCAGAAGGGATCAAAACCTATTCTTGTGCAAAAATCTGTTCTCCCTGAAGTCAATAAGGCTACACAGGTGTAACTGTCAGCAGGAATTGGCCTGCGTTCTCATTCCCTTCTTGAATCACATCCCATGCTTACCCAACATTTTCCACTTGCAAAAGAAGTTACTTTGAGTTGGCGCAGAAAAATGAGGACTAACTTCAGGTTTATTTAGCTTTAAGTTTTTGGAATGAAACTCAAAAGAAATCAAATGTGAGGTACTTTTATGATGGATTGAACTGCTTGAGAACCAGCAAATGGACACAACCTGCCTTTAGTGCTGCTTTAGTGACTCCCTTGTTACGTTACGTCTGGTGTTTTTTAAGGCTGGTGATGCTGTTTCATTGGCATGTGTAAATCAAGTAGACCTTGCTTATTTTTATTCAGCCAGTCTTTCTATCATAGCCTGCTAAGAAGTTGATTTAAAATCCTTGAGGGAGAGGGGAGGGAGAAACCTACAACATTTTGTGTTGAGCTTCCTCCAGTACTTTTGCAGCCCCTTAAAAGTACAAAGATGCATTGGCCTGTGGAACTAGGCTGAGCATAAGGAAAGAACTTGGTGGCCTGTGCATCGCAGTACAGAAAAATACATCCAAGAAAAAAAATTGGATTTCTTTGATTTTTAGTACAGTTCAATACAGTATTGAAAACAGTGCATCATAAATCTGAAGCTCCTCAATGGAAGGTATTGTAAAAGTTAAAGTACTGGTATCCAGAATGGGATGTTTTGCTTTGTTTTTCTTACAAATGTGTGGGAATTCATTCCTTATACATGCAGGGTGTGTGTGTGTGGGGGGGGGATAGTTCTGGCTGGAGCTGGATAGAGTGTGTGGAGGTTCTGTGCAATCTTCCCACCCTACCTCTTCCCCCCAACACCCCGTTGCCCTGCCCCCCTCACCAGTTGTCCAGAAACGGGACCCAACTCACATAGAAGATGATGGTGATGGGCACTAGGACCCGGGAGTCAGTGTCCTGGAGCTGCCTGCCAGCCTCAGTGGAGGAGAGGGTCAGAGGGAGCCTCTTCCCTCCCTGAGAGCTAAGCAGAGCTCCGGAAAAATTGGGGGTGGGGAGGAACAGAAGGGGACAATACTTGCTCAAACTACACCCATGGCTGGCATGGGTTCCTGTGGTAACAGGATTTTTAGTGTCCGGTCACCAGTGATAACCAGATACCTGTCAGTATGTTCCTGCAGCACGGGGAGACGCAGACGGGAGGGAGCTGAAGCAGCAGGCTGCTGGCTGAGCTCCTTCCAAGCCACAGGGGCTGCTTTGCCTTTCCTGCTGGCAAGAGCTACGGGAGCAAGCTTGCTCCCCATCCCTCACCCTGCCCTGGCCATACCCCCTGCCTGACCAGTAGGGCCTAAAAAATAGGAGGGCCTAAGGGCATGGCTACACTTGCAGATGTAGAGCGCTTTGAGTTAAACCAGCCTTCGGAGAGAGCAGTAGGGAAAAGCGCTGCAGTCTGTCCACACTGACAGCTTCAAGCACACTGGCGTGGCCACATTTGCGGTACTTGCAGCGGCATTGGGAGCAGTGCATTATGGGCAGCTATCCCAGCATGCAAGTGACTGCAACATGCTTTTCAAATGGGGGCGAGGGTGGAGTGTGACAGGGAGTGTGTTGTGAATATGTGGGGGGAGAGAGAGTGGGTTTTGGGGGGGCTGAGAGCATGTCAGCATGCTGTCTTGTAAGTTCAGACAGCAACAGACCCCCGCCCCTGCCTCTCTCTCACACACACAGCATTCCACACTAATGGTTGCTTTGTCTCGGAGCAGATGTCAAAGTTTGACTCAGACTCACAATTTATCAGACCACTCTGTTTTATTAGCAAAGCTGCTCTGCTAATACATTTAGAAGTGAGCCCCCCCAAGTGGGGCTTGTGTCTTTTAATTTATACAGTTTTTTGGAGAACAAGTTACAGAGAAGTTACAGACAAAAGAAGAAAAAGATTTTAGTCACCACCCTTCGAGATCCCTGAGACCAGTCACGTATCTTCAATTACCTGCCACCCTTAACAATCTCCTTTAACAGCTTCCAGTTAACTTAACTAATTACTCTTCACACCTTCCATTCTGATGCCTGCTTCTTAGACGTGCTGGCTCTATCTTAATTGCTTCTCCATTCAAAAGCTAACTGTCCCTACGTGTGCTCCCTCAGATACTTTGTAACATGTTTTGGCATGCCCTCTCATATACAATGTATCCAGCATGTCCCCTTATACAACGTTATACTTATACAATGTTATACTTCCACAATCCCCCCTTTTGGTCAAGGCTATGCCCATGACCAATGACTTACTGGATTCCATACATCAATCGTTCTTTTTCATTACTTTCACTGGTGACATTTAACAACATTAGATTAGCACTCTGGTTAGGGGTAACCTGATGGACGGTGTGTCTTGTGCAGTTTTGGATACAACAAGAAATCAATTGAAAACACCCAAAGATTATTAGAATTCCAAATAGGATAGTCAGGATTCCTTGAAACAACCAGTTTCCCAGACTAGAGAAATTGAATAAGTTACTTATCCATTTCCACAAGGAACTTGGTTCTTCGTGGGGAAGGTATGCAATTTGCTCCAGATGGCTAGCACGATTTATTACCTCATTAGTATTATCAGGTATGTATACACAGCATTCTGTTCCAATTAGAGCACAGGTCCCTCCTTTGGCTGCCAGTATTATATCTAATGCCCGACGGTTTTGGAGGGCCATTTGTCGGACCGCTCCTGCTTCTTTGGCTAGAGCTTTTAAGCTCTCTCCTGTTTCATTGGCCATGATCTCAACCACCACTTGTAACCTTAAAAGCCTTTTTGCATGATGGATTACCCCCCCTACTGGGACTAAAGAAATGCCAACAGCTTCTTCCCAAGTTAGGGGGCTTATGTTATCCACATACCATTTAGCATCTGGCAAGTCCCTCCTTTTTCGCCTGAAATTACAGAGGCGATTTCGTGGGAGGGATTGAAGCACCCGGAATTGTGGGAAAAGCTGAGCAGGATAACAGATACCTGACCAATTTGCTGGTAACACAGTGTAAGCATTTTCCCCACAAACCCAATGATGTCCCATTAAAGCTGGGAAGGGTTGACTGCAACCCTTTGACATGTAAGAATTTACGAAGGAGGAATAGTATCCCCCAAAGGGCACAGGATGATTTTCACTGGGAGAAGAGGTAGCATTCACATGACATTTGTAGATGGTGCTGTTTTTCTCAGGGAGGCTGTAGGGGGAGCAAGAGATTGAATCTTTGGTTTGATCCCAGGTTGAGAGGAAGTTTATCTTTCTATACCCGGTTCGCCATTCTCCAACCTTGTTTGAATAGTCCCATACACCATGGGACACGATGTATTGGAGACAGCTGCTCCTCCCTAGATTCGGCCCTGTCCCATTACACACCCAGCACCAGTGGCCCTTTCCTTTCACCACACTTATAAGTTTAGGAACATATGTTTTTCCCAGCCCCCAAGTGTCATTTTCCTTCCATGTCCTTTTAAGTGGATAGGGTTCTCCAGCAAGCTCTGAGGAATTCAAAGGGATTGCCATGGTGGGGATACTAGTTTGCAAGTGAGCTGGGATGTGGCTGCAGACCCAGCAATTAGCCCAGATCCTGAATATTTCTATCTGCACCTGTTGTTGGATGAAAGAATTGTCACTGTCACTCTGGATTCCCCAGGGCCTCAGGACACAGTAGCTGAGGATTAAGCATCTCAAAGGACACATGTTGGAAGCAGGACCCTTTCTGGTTCCGACAACCCCTTTCGAGGGAACTGCAGTCACGGTTTTACGTTCACCAGGCAGCAGGCGCTAGGCTCACTACTGCTTCTTGTTTGTTGGGTCCTGCTGTCTGCTTACCCTCTGCTTCTGGCAACCCTTACGAGAGCGCAGATTGTAAGGTATTGCAGACTGTTCCTCTTTGTCTTCTGGGGTTGAAGCTGATTCTGCGTGGTCTTGCAGAGGTGCTTGGTCCCCTAGAGGTGGTGCTGGCTTACACTGTGAGGCGTGGATCCATGCAGCGATGCCGGATAATTTCACTGCTGTCTGGGTGGTGAGCAGTACCTGGTATGGACCCTTCCACCGGGGTTCCAAGGCGTGCTTCCAAAGGTGGTGCCGCAGGTAGACCCAATCACCAGGCTCAAGAGTGTGACAGGCAGCAGAGGTGGGTTCCATCGGCCAAGCTGCTTGCACCTGCAAATGGAAGGAGCTCACAGCTTGCATTAACCCTTTGCAGTACTGGAGGAGCATGCTGTGAGTTAGGTTTAGGTCTGGGGCTGGGGTAATAGTAGCCATTGTTCGCATAGGGCATCCCATGATGATTTCAAATGGACTCAATTTGTGTCTCTGGGATGGGGATGACCGAATTTCCATAAGGGCCAGTGGTAAAGCAGCTGGCCAGTTTAACCCTGTGGAACTACAGATTTTTGCCAGCTTATTTTTAAGCACACCATTTCGCCTTTCAACTGCCCCTGCACTCTGTGAATGGTAAGGGCAGTGCAACAGGTGGGTGACATGTAATACCTGGTTTAGATGTTGAACAATTTTTCCAGTAAAATGTGTTCCCCGGTCACTAGACAAAGTGGCAGGAATTCCCTTGGTAGGGATAATGTGGTTTAACAGACATTTTGCAACAGACAATGAATCAGCTTTGCGACAGGGAGAGGCTTCAATCCAACCCGAAAACAGACATATTATAACTAAAATGAATTCATATTTCTGACACTTTGGCATTTGTACAAAATCAAGTTGCCAGTGTAGGAAAGGTGCTTGAGGCAAACCCCGGAACCCTTGTGTTCCTTTTACAGATTTTCCTACATTGTGGCTTTGACAAGTAACACAAGTGGCACAGTGGCGGGTTGCAAAGGAGCTGAAATGGGGAGCCCACCACCCCGCCTTACTCATAGCAGAGACCATCCCCTCCTTGCCGACATGCGAAACACCATGTAGCAGGACGGCTAGAGACGGGTAGAGTGAGAGGGGGGCTACAAAAGTACCGGTGGGCGATCGCCAAAGGGAATCAAAATGCAAAGAGCAACTCAAAGCACTCCAGGAGTCTTTCTCTGTTTCTGGGGCAGAATCCTGGAGCTGAGCGAGATGAGACAGGGATGGTGGTGTTACAGAGACAGAGAGGGGACCAAGAAACGCTTCTGGTGAAGGTTTTATAGTGGCGGCATGTTTTGCAGCAGCATCAGCAAGTGCATTACCTTTTGCCACCTCAGTGTCTGCCGCTGAGTGGCCAGTACACGTAACAATTGCCAAGGCAAACGGTAGTAAAACTGTATACAGGAGGGTGGCAATGTAGGGGCCATTCTTGATAGGGGTACCAGTAGAGGTAAGAAAACCTCGAGCCTGCCAGAGGGTGCCAAAGTCATGCACAACCCCAAAGGCATACCGAGAATCAGTAAAAATAGTGGCAGAGAGCCCCTCGGCTAGAAAGCAGGCACGGGTTAGAGCAATCAGTTCAGCCACCTGGGCAGAGGTCACAGAGGGTAAGGGCGCAGCTTCTATAGTCTCAGAGAGAGAGACCACAGCGTACCCTGCAAGAAGGTGGCCTTGGTCATTTCTATAACAGGACCCATCAGTGAATAATACCAGGTCAGAGTTAGGGAGAGGTACATATGAAAGGTCGGGGCACGGGACAGTGATAGCGGAGACAATTGCAAGGCAGTCATGGGGTTCACCATCACTAGGTAAAGGAAGGAGGGTAGCAGGGTTTAACCGGGAGCAGCGCTTAATAGTGATATGTGAGGCTGAAAGCAGCAAAAGTTCATACCTAGTGAGGCGAGCAGAGGAGAGGTGAGCAGTGTTGCGTTGCAGAAGGAGAGTTTCCACAGAATGGGGAACCATGAGAGTGAGAGGAGAGCGGAGGACAAGGGACTCAGACATCTCGACCAGGCGCGCTACAGCGCGTAGGCAAGGGGGTAAACCCTGGGCTACAGGGTCCAAGGTTGCAGAAAAATAAGCCACCGGGCGATTTCTGTCACCGTGCTCCTGAGTACGAACCCCGAGGGCACAAGCAGATTGTTTGTGACAGAAAAGGGTAATAGTTAGGTAACCCTAAGGCAGGGGCAGAGGCTAAATTCTGCTTAAGGGAGATGAAAGCAGCATTTGCTTCAAGTGGCCATGGCATGGGTTTAGGTACAGAGGATCGAGTGAGTTCTTGGAGTGGTTTAGCCAGAGAAGCATATTGGGGAATCCATTGCCTACAGAACCCTGTCATGCCTAAGAATTTTCTGACCTGGTGTGGAGAGCAAGGCTGGGGAAAGCTAAGGATGGCTTGTACCCGGGCTGGATAGAGTGTACGGGAGCCCTGGGAGAGAAGGAAGCCTAGGTATGTGACAGAGGTTTGGCAGAGCTGCAATTTTGTGCGAGAAGCCTTATGACCCTTGTTTGCTGAAGCTGTGAGAAGTGTTAGTGAATCAGTTTCTGAGGCAGACAGAGAGGGGGAGCACAGGAGTAAGTCATCCACATATTGGATCAGTGTGGATCCTGATGGGAAAACCAGATCAGCGAGATCCCTGGCTAGGGCTTGAGAAAAATAGGATGGACTCTCTGTATACCCCTGGGGAAGGGTAGTCCATGTATATTGCTGACCCTTGTAGGAGAAGGCAAAGAGATACTGGGATTCAGAGTGAACTGGGACGGAGAAGAAAGTGGAGCACAAATCTACAACAGTAAAGTGGATTGCATTTGGAGGAATAGACGCTAGTATTGTAGCAGGGTTAGGAACCACTGGAAAAGAAGGTATCACAATAAGGTTAATAGCTCGAAGGTCTTGAACAAATCGCCACGATTTGCCATCAGCCTTTTGAACTGGGAGAATAGGGGTGTTACAGGGGCTGGAACAAGGGACAATAATTCCTTGTTTTTTTAATGCAGATATAACTGGAGCAATCCCAGCCTCTGCCTCAGGATTCAAAGGATACTGAGACAGGCGAGGCAGAGGTTTGGAATTGTCTACAGTAATCCAAACTGGGTCAGTATTTAATCGGCCCACTTCAGATGGGTGAGATGGCCATAGGGAGGAAGGAACCTGAGAGATTAGGTGCTCTAAGGACGGAGTTAAGGGACAGCAAGGGACCGGAGCGGAGAGGGAAGTTTCAGACAGCAGGGAGGCTACAGAATCACATAAGGAAGACTGAGGGATTTGCAGATAGACACCACCTGGGGAGCAGTAAATAGAACAGCCAAGTTTGCATAGCAAGTCCCGTCCCAGAACGTTTGCAGGGGTGGAATCAGAGAGGAGGAATGCATGCTCCTCAGAGAGGGGACCGACCTGAACAGACAAAGGTTTTGAGAGGGGAAAAGAGGTAGGGATCCCTGTAATGCCAACAGCAGACACAGATTTTCCAGATCGGGGAACCTCAGGCAAGTCAGTGGTGCGGATTGTAGAAAGAGAAGCTCCAGTATCAACAAGGAAAGGGAGAGAGAGATCATTTACAGTCAGGACACATTCTCCAGTAGGGGACAGAGGTAATAAGGGAGCTAAAACTTTGTGAGGTTCCCCAGCATCCCGTCATTGTTAGGGTGAAAAATAGGGTTGGGGATCAGCTGGAGAAACAAGCGGGGGGTTCGCTTGATTTCCCATACAATTATTAGGTCGTCTTGGACACTCTTTTTTCCAGTGTCCAGGCTGTTTACAGTAGTTACAAACCCCAGTTAATTCAGCCCCCCGCCCCCTTCCGCAACCCCGTCCCTGTCCCCGGTGTGGTCTGCTTAGTCCTGAATAATGCTGTATCTGCAGAGCCATTAACTTTTGGGAGGACTGTTCCTCCTTTCCTTTTAAAGTGCGGTGGCAATGCTCTGCTACTGCCAGCAATTTGTCCATGGTTTCAGTCTCCCATCCCACACTTATTCGTTTTAACATGCTGCCTGTGGCAGGGAGAAGACCATCAACAAATGCATGTGCCAAGGCCCCCTGCCCATTTACATCGGGCTCTTGTATTCCTGAATGTTGTAGGAAAATATCAGTTAGCCGGGACCTATAGTCGCCTGGACTTTCTCCTTGCCCTTGCTTACAGCAACGTATTGCTGTCCAGTTTGTCTTAGGAGACCACACTTTGGGAATGGCTTGATGCAGGCGCTTCCAAAGAGCCATACACCGGTCTCTGTATGCCGAATCTGGGCCAGTACTTTTTATGGTTGAGTGGTGTGCCTCAGCTGGCCAGTCTGCGGCAGCCAACCATTTTTCATAATAACTGGCAGGAGCTAACAATTTACACAGTTGGAGGAGATCTGTCTCAGAGGGTTCATAGGTTTCACAGATTAACAGAAACTCCTCAGCAAATTTGACAGAGTTTTCCTGTGGTTTGGGAAAACTTTTAACTATAGATAAAAGTTCCGTACGAGTCCAGGGCTTATAATCCCATATGGACTCACTTTCTCCCATCTTAAGGACTCGTAAAGGTGCCACAACAGTTTGATCAGAGTCTCTCATTAACCTCCCATCAGGTTCTCTTTTCCAAGAAGAGATGTCAAGAGAATCTTTGCAGTCTGCTTTGGATTTCTTCTTCCTAATATTTTGCAGAGCTGCGAGGCCAATGAGGGTATCTTCTTCACTTTCATTATCTGTAGTCACTGAAGATTTTTCCTTTTCTGATTTCTTATTTGTGCAGGAGTATGGTGGGTGTCGGGTTTGATCCGGATCATTGCACAGGACTGGGCAAAGGGGAGCGCTCGGACTAGTGGTGGGAGAGATTGCATCCAATTGAACTGTTAGTTTTTTGATAGAATTTTTAAGAGAGGTGAGTTTTGACTCAGTCCATCTACGATTTGCCTCTTCCCACCACTGCATGAAGCAGTCTACTTCTCCTCTCTCCAATTTGGTTTTTGGGAGGACGAGTTTGCTTTTTAAAGCGTCCACTCGATCCTTGTCCCAAGAACCTAACAGTGGCCACTGTAATTTGGGGTTCTCTAGAGCTAATTTGGACCATTTTTCAAGAAACCTACAAGAGTCTGGACCCCTCCTAAAATACATAAAATAAGCTGGAGTTCCCTTAGGGAACTGTTCTACCTTAGACTTCTGATTACCCATCCAGGAGGACTTCACACAGCACTCACACAAGAAGGAAATTCGGGCTCAGCAGAGCGGTACCTGGTGCAACACACAGAAAGGAGCCCACAGGCTACTGCCTCAACTGCCCTTGCTTTCACACCAGGGGTTATACCCAAGGCGTGGTGCGGCTGCAGCTGTGCAGATTCCACTTATTCAGACCGTGGAGACGGGGATCTCTTGGTCAGCCAGTCTCCGGACAGAGATGGCTCCCAGATTCACACACACACCACGGGGAAGATGAATAGACACAAAGACAAGACAGTCCTCAAACCGGTAAAAGCACAAAAATAATAATTACCTGAGACGTCTGATTCCAGAAGCTGGATCCAAAGACCACTACCTGAACAGAGTGGGAACCAACAAGTTCAATGGCGTAGACTGCGCTGCTGCTGTGTACCTTTCTGTCTTGTGGAGGATCGCTTGGACTAAGCGTCCAGGCGCCGGCTGCCACGATCATCCTGCAAGGCAGTCAGGGATCACACAGCCTCAGTGAAGCCGCTTGCCATCTCGGTGGAACCTCCAAATTGTCAAAGTTTGACTCAGACTCACAATTTATCAGACCACTCTGTTTTATTAGCAAAGCTGCTCTGCTAATACATTTAGAAGTGAGCCCCCTGAGTGGCGCTTGTGTCTTTTAATTTATACAGTTTTTTGGAGAACAAGTTACAGAGAAGTTACAGACAAAAGAAGAAAAAGATTTTAGTCACCACCCTTCGAGATCCCTGAGACCAGTCACATATCTTCAATTACCTGCCACCCTTAACAATCTCCTTTAACAGCTTCCAGTTAACTTAACTAATTGCCCTTCACACCTTCCATTCTGATGCCTGCTTCTTAGACGTGCTGGCTCTATCTTAATTGCTTCTCCATTCAAAAGCTAACTGTCCCTACGTGTGCTCCCTCAGATACTTTGTAACATGTTTTGGCATGCCCTCTCATATACAATGTATCCAGCATGTCCCCTTATACAACGCTATACTTATACAATGTTATACTTCCACACAGATAAGCAACCGGTTGTCAGAGCTTTCAAGGGGCATATCCGCATTCCTGCAGTGATTCAAAAACAATGACAAGAATGGCCACTTGACTTAAGGGGATAATGGGACGTTTCCAGATGCTAATCAGAGCACAGTAATGCAACACCTCGTTCACACTGGCGCCGCGACGCTCCAGCGGGGGCACAGCAAACGTTATTCCACTTGCCTAGGCGGAGTACCAGCAGCGCAGTAGCCACAGAGTCAGAGCGCTCTACGTGCCTTGCCAGTGTGGACGGGTAGTGAGCTAGTGCGCCCGGGGCTCCTTTACTGCGCTGTAACTCGCAAGTGTAGCCCTAAGGCTATACCCTTATTAGCCTAATGGTTAATCCAGCCCTGCATGTGGCTGTTCAGGCTGCTGATTTGCATGTGCAGCAGACATGCCAAACCCACGAAAAAAAACACAGAAATTGGGCTTGTTTTTGGCTTAATTGGCTTGTGAGTTGCTTGTTGGCTAGTTTTTGGCTTGTAGCTTGTTTGGCTTGTAGCTTGTTGCTGCTTCTTTTTTTTAAATCAGCTTCTGGCAAGCAGGGGCAAGGGGGGAGAGAGTCAGGGATGCACAGCGGGCCCACCACAGTCCCAGGCTGCACACCGGGGGGGATCTAGTCACATAAAGTGTTGGGGAGGTCTTAGGGATTGGCTTGTTTTCAAATGGAATTAGCTTGATTTTTGGCTTATTGTGAAAGTTGGGGTACTTATTTATTGTGTGAAAGTTGCCAACTGTGATGTTCAGGCCAGAATGGGTATTGAATAAAAGCCCCAAAGGGAAGGCCAGAGTCCTGGTGTAAAAGTGGGTCCTAGATTTGTTCATGGAAGGAAGGAGGGAGGAGGCGAGGCCAAATATACCCCTAACAGGTACCCTGCATGTAACCCCAATTACAAACCTCCAGCCCAGGATGAGGGCCCACGAAAATGCTGTGTGTGTGATTCTACTGAACGCATAAAGAGATATTGCCCCAAACTCAAGCCCTGTCTTGCCCAGGTTAACAGAGCTTTGTGAGCGCAGGACACACAAAGGTCCCTGTGGGGGTGTTAATAAACTTGTAAGGTCTGAACCCATGGAGACAGAGAAGATGTTAATCAAAAATGCCAAGGTTAATGGCAGGGTATGCCAGGCATTGCAAGATACTGCCAAGCAGATTTCACTGGTTAAAAGGGAGATGGGCAGAGTCTGACATGCTCCTAGGGGAAAATGTAAAGCTTCTTGCTTTGGGAACTTTTGAAATCATAGCGCCCTTATCCCACATATTATTGGAGTGCACGTGGGTGAACTGTGATCTGAAATTTGGAATAAGAGACCATATTTTAGCAGACATTTTAGTTGGAAATATGAACAGATATTTTAGTTGGAAATGATATAATAACTGTGTATAAAGTTATTAATGTGGTAACCCGTGGGGAGAAAGTGTGAACCCCAAAAAAGCCTTTGTCTGGTCCAGGGGAGAAAGAGACAGAGGGAAGACTACTTTCCCTGCATCATAGGGTGGGGACACACAGGTCAGGGAGTAGGGAAGGGGGTTAGCGCCTCTCAATGAGGCAGCCCCCCAAGTCAGCCAAGGGCAAGCAGCCCTGGTTAAGATTAAGGATGTTTCCCTGGAGAGCATTAGGGACGCAGTTCATAGTAATGCCTCTGTAGAGGATTATAGGGGGAGATTTTTTATGGAAGAGGGCAGGATATACAGGGAAGCCCCAATGGGAAAGAGCAAGGGCTCTGGGGAACCCCTTAAATAGTTCCTAGTGCCCAAAAAGCACAGGGCAGAATTGTTATGTTTAGCCCATGACTGTCCATTCACTGGACAAATACGAGTAGAGAGGACATTTAAAAGGCTTCAGAAAAATTACCAACATAGAAGAAAAGGATTACCGTAAATCCTGTGACTTGTACCAAAAGTGGGAAAAGACTATAGGTCTCCACAAAGCCCCCTTGCAACCACTGACTGTAATTGGAGAAGTATTCCACTGAGTTCTCATGGACATTACTGGTCCATTCCATAAGCCATCCAAAAATGGTGAAAAATATATATTGGCGGTAACAGACTTCACCATCAGATACCCAGAGACAATGGCCCTAGTTAATATAGAAGCAGAAACAGTGGCAACTGCACTCCTCTTCATATTTACAAGGGTACGTTTTCCCAAATGAATCATGTCAGATTCTGGGTCAAATTTCATATCCCACATATTCTTTAAATTGTGGAAAAGGTGCAAGGTAAAACAATTAAAGTCTGCCCCATATTATCAAGAAATATATGGGCTCATTGAAAGATTTAGTGTACACATAAATCCATGCTAACAATGCATGTAGGAAGGAAGGGAAGGCACTGGGATATGCTACTGTCTTTCCTATTGTTTGTTTACAAAGAGTTATCCCAAGAATCAGCAGGGTTTGCCCTGTTCGACCGCCTATCTGGAAGGAAGGCCAGATCCACTTAGATCCAGTCAGACGTTTGTGGGAAGGTAACATTGACTCTGATGGGGAACTAGTGACTGAATGTGCATCTAAGTTCACAGGAAAGCTAAAATCCATTATAGAAATGGTACAGCATAATCTTAAGAAAAGGCAAGCTGTACAAAAAGCACGGTATGACAAAAAGTCATGTGAAAGAGCCTTTGATATAGGTGATTTTGTTATGTTATTAGCCCCCATAAAAAAAACATAAAATGCAAAACTCATGGGAGGCTCCCTTTGAAGTGATAGAGACTAAATGTTATCAATTACAGAAACCTTATGGTCAGGGCTTACACCATATTAATAGATTGAAGGTTTACCATAACAAGGATGCTATAGTAAATGTGATCTGCTACGCAAATGAGGACCTCAAAGTATCACCTCTCCTAGATTTGCTGTCTGAGAGTCAGGGAGAGGCCCCTTTAGAGAGCATTAATTTAAGTGAAGGGCTAACCCCATTAGAAAAGAAAGAAATCATGACTGTGTTACTGTGACATTCTATACCTTGGGGGAGTGTACTGTAACCCCCATATTCCTCATTTTCATATAATCATGATCTTACATATAAAGCATGTCTTGACGGTCATTATAAGATATGCATTCAGACAGTGGTTATGTTTGTGTATACAGAAAATTATGCTCATAATCTATACTACAAGTTCAGCTACACCTCACAGCAGTGTGGCGAGCTAACTGTGAGAGGTACCTCCCAAGCTAGGTATTAGCAGCTTTAGGTAGCAATCCATTGTCCAGCCCAGTAAAAGACAATGATGGACTGTTAGAGTTAATGGAAAGACATTGAGGGCCAGTCTATACTACAAAATTAAGTCGACCTAAATTACATCACCATACAGCCATCCCAGTAATTGCATGTCCACACTATGCTCTTTGTGTCAGCAGTGCATATCTCACCAGAAGCGTTTGCACTAATTTAACTGTCAGTGTGAGATATTGTGGGATGGCTTCTGAAAGGCCATAACAGTCAATGTAATCAAGGCAGTGTCTACACTGACACTGCATCAACCTAACTACATCGACCTATGCACTACGCCTCTCATGGAGGTGGAGTTATTGTTGGTGTAGTGGGTGAGTTAGATCAGTGGGAGCTACATTTTAGTGTGGATGCTTACAGAATTAAGTTGAAAGAACGAGGCGTACTTGTGGCACCTTAGAGACTAACAAATGTATTTGAGCATAAGCTTTCATGGGCTAAAGCCCACTTCATCAGATGCATGCAGTGGAGATTATATATATATATATAATACACACACACACACACAGAACATAAAAAAATGGGGGTTGCCATACCAACCCTAACAAGACTAATCGATTAAAGTGGGCTATTATCAGCAGGAGAGAAAAACTTTTGTAGTGATAATCAGGATGGCCCATTTCAAACAGTTTACAAGAAGGTGTGAGTAACAGTAGGGGGGAAATTAGCATGGGGAAATAGTTTTTACTTTGTGTAATGACTCATCCACTCCCAGTCTTTATTCAAGCCTAATTTAATGGTGTTCAGTTTGCAAATTAATTCCAGTTCTGCAGTTTCTCATTGGAGTCTGTTTTTGAAGTTTTTTGTTGAAGAATTGAGACTTTTAGGTCTGTAATTGTATGTCTGGAGGCATGTAGGTAAATATAGTGGTCAGTAGGTTTCCGGCTATGGGTACCCACATGGCCCCACAGTATGCCAACATTTTTATGGCTGACTTAGAACAACATTTCCTCAGCTCTCATCCCCTAACACCCCTACTCTACTTGTGCTACATTGATGACATCATCATCTGGACCCATGGAAAAGAAGCCCTTGAGGAATTCCACCATGATTTCAACAATTTCCATCCCACCATCAACCTCAGCCTGGACCAGTCCACACAAGAGATCCACTTCCTGGACCCAACAAAACAGCCTGGCTCCCGTCCCCTCTCCACCCTCCCTCACTTCCTGCCCCCTCACTGCCCCCCTCAGAACTGCTGACCCATCCAACCCTCCCTGCTCCCTGTCCCCTGACTGCCCTGATCCCTATTCACACCCTCGCCCCACGACAGGTCCCACAGGACTCCCACGCCGATCCAACCCCCCCGCTCCCTGTCCTCTGACTGCCCCCTGGGACCCTCTGCCCCTTATCAAACCCCCCCCCCGCCCTGATCTCCGCCCCCTTACCACGCCACTCAGAGCACAAGGACTGACAGCCGTGCCACCTGGCCAGAGCCAGCCATGCCACCACGCAATCTAGAGCACTGAGGCAGGCCGGCGGCTCCCACAGCCGCGCTGCCCAGCAGGAGCTCATAGTCCTGCCGCCCAGAGCACTGGCGGCACGGTGAGCTGAGGCTGCAGGGGAGGGAGGACAGAAGGGGAGGGGCCGGGGACTAGCCTCCCCAGCTGGGAGTTCAAGGGCCGGCAGGACAGTCCCATGGACCAGATGTGGACCGCGGGCCATAGTTTGCCCAACTCTGCTCTAAGGAGATATTCTCAGTGAAAACTCTGGTCTTGATACAAAGCAGAGCTGTGGCCAAGTTGTGAAATTTGGATCCCTGTCTTCACATTCCTAACATCTGGGCATATTCACATCTGGAGTTTTGGTTTGGGTCCCATCTCAAAGAAAACAAACAAACATACACAAGTAATAACACTAAGCAGCAATATGAGAAAAGACAAAATGTCCTAATCCTAGCAGATGAGAAGGAGGGAGAAAGCGTCTTGGGATGTCATGATGTTAAGTACTAATATTTGCACAATTACGTACCTTTGAGTATATTAGCAGATACTATGTGTGAATATACAAAATGTATGTTTATCTACACCAGTGGTTTTCAACTGTTTTTAATTTGCGGACCCCTAAAAAATTTCATATGGGAGGTGCGGACCCCTTCAGAAATTCAACCGCCACCAGAGAAGTCTTAGAGTGAAAATTGACTGAACAGAATTCAACTATAAATATTACATGTGCTCGACCCATCATTTGATGCAGCGTGAGAAAGGGCACTAAACTGTGGTAGTTTAGTGTGTTCTATAGTAACACTTCCCGGTTTTGACCTGTAGGTGAGGGTATCCACATACTTTTGATTGATCAGAAAAACAGAATGCCTTTTCTGAGATCTGAAACTTTATTTTCATAGTCACCATTCATGGTCACCCTTAGACATAGTCTGTGGACCCCCAGGGGTCTGTGGACCGTAGGTTGAAAACCACTGATCTACAGTATTTGCAATGTGATGCCATAATTTCTGAGGCTGTTATGTGCCAGCTATTTAACCATTAGGGTGGATTATTTCTAGCACTGGCTTTTATTTCAGCCATGTCAGGAAAGAAAGATAAGAGTAAAGGACATTATGGAGGTTCAATACATCATTTTCTCCAAATGTTCCCTACTTCAGAGGGCCCCTGAGGCAAGTAGTCCTGTGCGGAGGGCAAAGGACTTAGGGAGAAACCAGAGATATGAGATTTTACTGTAGCAGCCAAAATAAGTCTTGGTTTCTATTGTTTATCTCAAATCCACCTATGAGACTTCAAAGGATAATTTCACCCTCATTGTAATCAAAACTTTTAAACACCCTAATATTGCTGTCTCCTTTAAGAGAAAAATTCAACTGGCAAAAAAGTAGCAAATGGAGACTAAAGGTCTGTTTATACAGCATTTTGGAGCTCGTAGGAGTAAGCCTCCTAGCCTGGGTTGATGGACTTGGCCTGGAGTTAGTGCTCTAAAAACTAGCTGTGTAGACAGAGCTTTGAAATTGTAGCTTGGGCTGGAGTCTGGGCTCTGAAGCCTAAGGAAGGGGATAGGTGTCAGAGCCCAAACTCCAACCTGAATACAATTTCTAAGTGCTGTCTACACAGCTATTTTTAAAGCACTAGTATGAGCCCTGCTAGCCGGAGTCTGTAGACCCAAGCTGGGAGGTTCGCTTCTGCTTGCTCCAATATTCTGCATAGATCTACCCAAACAGTCCAGTGGAATAGGAACTGAAGGACACTGGAATCATGATATGGGCTCCATATTTGTAAGTTTGTACGAATAATTTTCTTAAGTAGTAAAAGGATAAAAAGAAGTACAGTTTGAAACAAACCAGCAGCAAAGTGGAATTTGTGAGAAAACTCTATGTTCCTTAGATTTTTACTTTATCCAGCGTTGAGCAAGCCTTTTGTGCTAAGAACTTAACCTAGAAGTCTTTGGGTCTGATTCTACAAGGTACTTGGAATACTACAGTATTACTGACTTCACTGGGCATTCAAGATGCTCAGCATCTAGAAAGATCAGACCCGAACTCAGGAATAACTAAATTCTTACTCAGGACTGCTGGATTTGGGGCCTGATACTATTCCATTGAACTCAATGGCAACATTCCCATTGGCTTCAATGGAAACAGGTTCAAGCACTTGGCTCTTAAACAAAATAAATATTGCTCAGACCTAAAATTTCATAAATCATGTTGCCCTTTTCAAGCTGAGCATGTAGCTGGCTGGATTTAATATTAGTCAAACAAATGGTGATGCAGTCACCTCCTAATTTAAATACCTTTTAGCAGCCACTAATATAATGCAGGGCACCTCATATATCAAGTAATGATGTGCACTAAATAAATATGCCAGCAATTAACTAACCAAATCTCCAGCACTTAAATGCCAATTCAGTTTTTCCCCTGACTTAATGCTATTTTGGGTTTGAAAGCTTAGAAAATTAATCTTAAGAGATGCTTTTCCCCTGGCTTTAATACACAGAGTTTTTAACTAAATCACATGACTGATGAGTGGGAGACAAGTGTCAGAACACCAGACAAACAGTGACTCATCAGCTTCAAGATTCAAAATGAAGACCAGGTTTATTTAAACATAAATGGTCTGGATTTTCCATTGCTTTGCCCCTAGGGTAGTATTTCCATCTGAGCAAACTGAGTGCAGCGTGGGTAAAATGCTCTACCTTTCTGCTTTGGTAGTGTTTTATACTTCTTTCACATAGGTACAAATGACTGTACTACGTGCAAGACAGCAGATAGAACAGGGCCAGAGTATCCTAACAGGTGACTTTGGACAATAGATTCTTTAAGGTGGGATTGAAATGCTACAGCTCTGCCCAAGTAAAGGGCAGAACATAGCTATGCTAACTCAGGAGCAGGACAGGAACCAGTTTGTGATTTCCTTTCCCATTCATTCCCTGCCTTTCCCATTTTTATTAATTTATTTGCATGCCACATTTGCTAAAAATGCCTTAATTATTAACATTTTCTCATTTGAAAGAATCTTTGATTCAAAAAAACTTGGCTTGCCTATGCAGCTCCATAACAATGTGACTCAAACAATATTACATTTGAACACATTGCATTCAAAGAGTAAAAGGAAATCAGTGCAGACTAGTGCAGGCAGAGGAACATTCGGAGATTAAATGATAACAGTGGTACTGAGGCAATGCTAAGGTTACAGATTCTAAATGTGCAAAATCAAGTGCTCAAAAATTAGAAAATTCCAACAGCTAAATTTTTACCTGTACCATTAACTTGCCCATCCTGGCCCATAATTCCTCTATGTTTATGTGGGCATATGTGCTAGGCCTAACTAAGCAAAATGTGAACAAAAAATTACAAATTTTAAAATTTAGTTGATGTTTCCCCCAATTTTTTCAGTAAAAATTCTAAATTTCAACAAGGAAATTTTCTAGTGCGCATGTTCAGTACTTTATTTAGAACAAAAATCTTGGGGTTTTTTATCCTAATCAAGCAAAGACTCTACTCCTCAATGAAGGCTACATCTAAACCATTTTTCAAACTTCAGCTGTCTTAAGCCTGGTTAAAATAAAGTGGTTAGATTTTTTTAAGTGAGAATTCTTTTCTTTTTTTTTACCTTCATCAGACTTAAAATGGCTGACAGGGATTTGCTCCCTCTTTTTAAGTGGATTTCCTTAAACCTTTACCCAAATCTCCCCCCAATTTTTTTTTAAACCACCTCTGGCTGAATTGAAGCTTGACAAATTTCAACTCTAAAAGAAATGTTTGGAATGGCTGAAAAGAAGGATTCTTAGTGGAGAAAGGAGAATATATTTTGATAAAGTAAGGCCCAATCCTGGGAGATGCAGACTGCTTCCTGAAGAGTGCTGATGTACCTCATGTCCCAGTGCTGTGGTGACCCACAGCAGCTCTCAAGATTAGGTTCCTAAAACCCCCCTGGATACTGTTTTGTCATTTTAAGGTCTAATCCTGCAAGGTGTTGAGCACCTCTTTTGTGAAGCATTAAGCACCCTTAACAGGGGCTTAGGGGACTCCTCAGCATTTTGGAGGCAACACTCAGTGCCTTGCAGGATTGGGTCCCCAAAATGGAATGTTCAAGTGGTTTTGCTAACTCCAAATATTTATGCTTAGAAAATGTATTTCGGTAACAAGTTCTGTACCATTTCGTTATGTTTTCCCTAGAATGACTCAGAAACAGAAATATAAATTCATTTCCTGCAAGGTTTAGTGTTGCTAAATTAGATACATACCCTTGTTTATTATTTTTGCCCTAAACTGTTCCGGGGAGGGATAGCTCAGTGGTTTGAGCATTAGCCTACTAAACCCAGGGTTGTGAGCTCAATCATTGAGAGAGCTATTTAGGGATCTGGGGGGGAAAAAATTGGGGATTGGTCCTGCTTTGAGCAGGGGGTTGGACTAGATGATCTCCTGAGGTCCCTTCCAACTCTGATATTCTATGATTCCCTCTATAACAACCTTTTCAGACAGATAAATCTAATTTCCAGGTATTTCCTATCAAACTGTAAACAACCATAAACTAATTCAACCAACATACAGAAGATAAATCCCCTCTCTGCTAGATTTCAATATATATAAATGGACAGCTAGTCAAACAAAAAACAAATACATGCCCTGTCTTTCACCATAAGTCTCTATTTCCATTTCCCACTCTAGACCAAGGAAAATAACCCAGATGTCCTCCTCAAGTTTTTTGGACCTGCAAGTGACTACAGGCACAAATATGAAGGGTTGGATAACTGCCTCATTTGTGCCCATCTACTCACTTGCAACACAGACAGACCCCGGTCGTCGGTGGGCAGAATCGAACCCTGGGGCCTCTGGAGCTTAGTGAATGAGCCTCTACTGCATGAGCTAAAAGCTATATGCCTGTTAGCTAAGGCTGTAGAGCAGATTCATTAATCTCTCTCTCTAAGTGGTCTCGGTGCCACTAGATGGGACAGAACACCACACCCAGGAGATGTGTGGGTTACACACTCATTTGACTTCAATGGGAGTTATGAAGAAAGTATTGTAACATTTACCTCTTAGTGGTTACTTTTGTGGTGCTGCAACAATCCAACTTATAAACAAGGACAGATCCACTGAAACATTTAGTTTACTGAATCACAAGCCTGACAAATAGATAGCACAGGTTAAAGGTTTGGTTTTTTGCTCCCATACCCAGAATTTTTTGTACCACTGCTTAAGCCCCTTGACTCCAAATGAGCATGTCACAGAAGGTTTTCAACTCTATAAAACCACAAATTCCCTGTGTCAGGGCACCTATTAGAGAAGAAGGCAGCAGCTGCTTTCATTGAAAAATAGCCATACCATTTATTTTTCATTTATACCTATAATTGACCACTTCAACAGCCCCCTTGCTAGCCTCCTTGACTCTCGGTCTGCTCTTGCCCCAGTCCATACAAAATGCCACCAAGAAAGTCACCCTTCTTGGCCATCACAGTATCTGTGGTTCACAGTCATGCTGTATGTAATGCGTGGGGTCCCGAAAGGATCAGTTCTGGGTCTGGTTCTGTTCAATATCTTCATCAATGATTTAGATAATGGCATAGATAATACACTTATAAGGTTTGTGAATGATACCAAGCTGGGAGGGGTTGCAAGTGCTTTGGAGGATAGGATTAAATTTCAAAACGATCTGGGCAAACTGGAGAAATGGGCTGAAGTAAACACGATGAAATTCAATAAGGACAAATGTAAAGTACTCCACTTAGGAAGGAACAATCAGTTGCACACATACAAAATGGGAAATGATTGCCTAGGAAGGAGTACTGCAGAAAGGGATCTGAGGGTCACAGTGGACCACAAGCTAAATATGAATCAACAGTGTAACACTATTGCAAAAAAAGTGAACATCATTCTGGGATGTATTAGCAGTAGTGTTGTAAGCAAGATACAAGAAGTAATTCTTCTGCTCTACTCCACACTAATTAGGCCTGAACTGGAGTATTGTGTCCAGTTTTGCATGCCACATTTCAGGAAAGATGTGGACAAACTGGAGAAAGTCCAGAGAAGAGCAACAAAAATGATTAAAGGTCTAGAAAACAAGACATATGAGGGAAGATTGAAAACATTGGGTTTGTTTAGTCTGGAAAAGAGAAGGGGACATGATAACAGTTTTCAAGTACATAAAAGGTTGTTACAAGGAGGAGGGAGATAATTTGTTCTTCTTAACCTCTGAGGATAAGACAAGAAGTAATGAGCTTAAATTGCAGCAAGGGAGGTTCCCTTCCTAATTGTCAGGGTGGTTAAGCACTGGAATAAATTGCCTAGGGAGGCTGTGGAATCTCTATCATTGGAGATTTTTAAGAGCAGGTTTAACAAACACCTGTCAGGGATGATCTAGGTAACACTTAGTCCTGCCATGAGTGGAAGGAACTGGACTAGATGACCTCTCAAGGTCCCTTCCAGTCCTGTGATTCCCTCTTTGAATCCTTCCACTAGCTCTTCTTCCCCTATCACACCAAATGCAAACTTGTAACCACTGTCAAAATTCAATAAAACTCTATCTTTTTCTTGTCTTGCATCCATCCCTGCCTCTTATGCTGTGCCAAGATCCCCACCCACAATCACCCGTCTGTCAGCTTATCACATAAACACCTCTGTGCCTTCCTATGTGCTGACCCTAACTAACTAAGGTGCTTTTATGGCACCCATTACCATAGTAATGCCTCACTATATTTTATGTCCTCACACCACCTTGGTGAGATAGGGGAGTGCTGTCATTCCATTTTACAGATGAGGGACAGAGAGACTAAGTCCCTTGCACAAGGTCACCCATAAAGTCTGTCTGAGCAGGAAACTGACCCTCATGTCACTTTGACAGGGCTAGCTGCACCTCTCTCCCTTTTCTGGTCTGAGTGAACTCTTCGAGTATTTGGCTATATACCTTTACCTATCCCGGGGTAAAGTTTTGCAATTCTCCCACTCAGGGTATGTCTATATTGCAATGAAACACCTGCAACTGGCCTGTGTCAGCTGACTCAGGCTCGTGGGGCTTAGGCTAAGGGGCTCTTTCACTGTGGTGTAGACATTCAGGATTAGTCTGCAGCCTGAGATCTGGGACACTCCAATGTGGCAGGGTACTAGAGCCCAAGCTCCAGCCTGAGCCAAGAAGTCTATACTGCAATTAAACAGCCCCACAGCCCAAGCCTCAGTTAGCTGGCATAGGCCAGCCCTGGGTATCTAACTGTAGTGTAGACATAGGGCCCTGGGCTGCAGGACCTGATGTGTCAACCATTCTGACTCTGTAGGTCTGACAGTGTTCAGACACCTGTGGTTCTTCCTTTTGGAGGGTGTGACCAGTAGTCTACAGTGACCAACAGTCTTCTTAAAACCAAGCTATTGTTATTTAGTAGTAGGAACAAAGCATTAGAGGAAAAATAACATTAAAATAATCTACACACATGCCTACCTGAAGGTTTACCAGCTAATGATGGCAGCCTACGGAGGCCTAACTTCTTCAGACACCCAGCAGGTGCCTTTGTCTCAGCCCCCATCTATCCATGAAGAGAAGTGTTCCTTTTTAAACCTGCTACAGTTGTTTTGATATCTGGTTCCCAGGCCTTTTCCTGTTCTGGCACTGCCTCTTAATGCCTTGCTGAGACATGGCTTAGCTTGAGCCCTTCTTTTCCCCTTCCTGGTTGTTTTTCCTTACAATCTCCTGTTAGATGAAACCCAGATATTAATATAGAAAAAATCTCAATAACCAGGTGTAATAGTCCTCTGATTGGGGAGCGTGGCCTACAACCCCAACCCCTGACTGCCAAGGGACCCTTGACCCTCCCACTCCACTGGGCTCTGACCCAGGGCCCTTTGGGCTACCAGCGGTCTGGCAGCCAAGGCTGCTTAAAGTTGTCCTCCCTGGGCCACTTCCTTTCATCCTCCCCGTTGAGTCAGCTTAGTCCAAGGCTTTCCCGTGCTAGGAAAATCCAAACCAAATAAGTAAGAAGGGCTTATCAATGTCCAGGGTCCACAGGCAGGGGAGAGGGGGATACTTCCCCCTCTGAGTGCTTCTGGGGTGGGCCTCAGGGAGGCCCTGTAGGCAGCTGTGTCAGAGCCACGCTGCTCTGCTCGGCTCAGCTCTGCTCTGCCACCCAAATGAGCCCTTTCCCTCTCTTTTAATTCCTCCAGCAGATGGATCATTTGCTGTAGTTGTGGTGGGGCAGGGCTGGCTGAGCCCAAAATAATCCTTTAACCCCTTGTTGCCCAGGTCAAAACACAGTATAACTTATTGCAGAGCAGCTCCAATTCCATCACACCAAGGCCCCCCAGCTACCAAGCTAGAATCCTAGCCACTGGATCTAGCTCTCATATAGAACCTTTCATCTGTAGATCTCAAAGCACTTTACAAAGGTCAATATATCACCCGCATTTTACAAACAAGAAACTGAAGCACAGAGAGGTGAAGTGACTTGTCCAAAATTACACAGCAGGCCAGTTGCACAACTGGGACTAGAACCTAGGTCTCCTGAATGCTGCTAGGCTACAGACACAAGGGACTATCTGCTAGGCCAGGGGTGGGCAAACTATGGCCCGCAGGCCCCATCCAGCCTGCCAGCCATTTTGATCCAGCCCTCGAGTTCCCACTGGGGAGTGAGATCTGGGGCTTGCCCCGCTCCGGCACTCCAGCCAGGGAGCAGAGATGCAGGCTCTGGGCAGCATTTACCACAAATGGCTCCCGGAAGCAGCAATGTGTCCCCCCTCCAGCTCCTACGCATAGGGGCAGCCGGGCACTCCGCACACTGCCCCTGCCCCAAGCGCCACCCCTGCAGCTCTCATTGGCTGGGAACCATGGCCAATGAGAGCTGCAGGGGCGGCACCAGTGGACGGGGCAGTGCGCAGCAAAGCTGCCTGGCCGCACCTCCGCATAGAAGCCGGAGCGGGGATATGCTGCTGCTTCCAGGAACCGTTTGAGCCTGCACCCCTGAGCCACCCCCACACACCCCACCCCCCTTCTCCAGCCCTGATCCCCATGAACTCCTCGGTCCCAGCCTGCAGCACCTTCCTGCACCCCAAACCTCTCATCCCCAGCCCCACCCCAGAGCCTGCACCTGCAGCCAGGGCCCTCACTCCCCACCACACCCCCTGCCCAAACCTGGAGCCCCCTCCTGCACCCTAAACTCCTAATTTCTGGCAGGACTGGCTCTAGGCACCAGCAAAGCAAGCAGGTGCTTGGGGCGGCACATATGCAGGGGCGGTATTCAGGCCATTTTTTTGTTTGTTTGTTGTTTTGTTTGTTGGCCGGCCCTGCAGGCACTCACCCAGGTAGACACTGTCCCGGCCCCAAGCTGACACCGAAGTCCAGGTGGAAGAGCCTCAGCAGGTGGCCAAAGCTGGCCCCGGGACTGCGGTCCAGCAGCAGCAGTGTGGGGAGCGCCCTGGGGCCGCTGTGGTTCGCACCGCCGGCTACGGCCAAGCCATCCGGCGGGCTCCAACACATGGAGCACGGGACACACAGGCTGGGGGCCGCCCCGTAGGACGCACGGAGCCGCCTGCAAGTGCCACAGGGCGGCTGCCCCCCAGTGCCGCAGCCAGGGCTGGGTGAAGCAGCCTGAGCCGCCCAGGGGCTGCGGCAGGGCGGTCAGGAGCAGGTCCCCCCTGCTCTGGCCTCCTGATTCCCGGCCAGTCCTCAAGACGGGAGCCCCGGCTGGAGGGACCCTGGGCTGAGGCGCACCCTGGGAGCCCCTCTGCTAACCCCAACCCTGCCAGCGCTGGACCGGCTGGAGGCGAGGGGGGAGACCCAGAGCTGGGGCGGCAGGGGGAGAGGGTGTGGGGGGAAGAGCCCAGGGCTGGGGCGGCAGAGGGGAGGGGGGAGCCCAGGGCTGGGGTGGGGGGCAGCCAATTGTTTTTTGCTTGGGGTGGCAAAAAACCTAGAGCTGGCCCTGATTTCTGGTCCCACATCCCCAGCCAGAGCCCTCATCCCCCACCCCCTGCACTCCAACCCCAATTTCGTGAGCATTCAAGGCCCGCCATACCATTTCCATACCCAGACGTGCCCCTCAGGCCAAAAAGTTTGTCCATCCTTGTACTAGGCTACAGAAAAAAAAAAGAAATAATGATCTCCTGAAAATTCTCTCCAAGATTAAACAGAGACCCCTGTCCAACATGCCGAACAAAACCCTGCCAGAGATAATTATTATATTTCAACAACAAATCTGTAGTGCAGGAAATATAACATTCTTATCTGGTATGTATGTTTCACTTGCTAATTTAAACAAGAAGCAAATCCTTTTTTGGGGCTGTTTTAACAGGAAGCAAAACTGCAGTATCTCCAGCTCCGTGCCAGTTACTTCATTATGAAGGTACATAAGTACCAAATGGATGAACTGGTTTGGAAAATATACTCCACGCTCCATATCAAGTTATAAACCTGAGGTAAACTGAAAAGACTAGATTAAGCAGATGGCACAAGTCCATTAAAATATCATGTCAACCTGACCTTGTTTTAAGCAATTTCACTGTTTCACATGAACTTCTCTCCAAATAAAAAAAAGCATTAGTTTTCATTTTTCCATTTCCTTGGAGTTCCACTTATAAAATGTCATGTTTGATAGATATTTATATGAGCCACCTGAACTACAATGCCCATGAAACACTGAGGTGGGGCTTCCAAACCGAAGTATTTTGGTTTTAGGCTTTTTGGCAAAAAGTCCAATTTCCATGAGAAAGAAAAAAAATTGATCAGCTCTCGTAATTAAACATTGGAACAACTTACTTAAGGATGTGGTGAATTCTCTATCACTTGAAGTTTTTAAAATCAACATTAGATGTCTTTCTAAAATAAGTACTCTAGCTAAACTGGAATTTATGGATTTGGTGTAGGAATCAGTTAGTGAAATTCTATGGCCTGTGTTATGCAGGAGATCAGATTAGATAATCATAATGGTCCAGTCTAACCTTAAAATCTATGATTTTGGCTAATTCCATTTTGCTGTCAGTAACTTGTCTACACTCCCCACCCCACCCCCTCCGAATTGTTTTACAAGTCTAAGACCTAAGGAGAAGGAAGGTCTTATCTGTGGTTAAGGCACTGCACTGGGACTCAGAAAATCAGGGTTGAATTTCTGGCTTTGGCACAGACTTTCTGTATGCCCTGGGGTCAGCTAGGAGTTCAGCTCCCACTTAGGCACCTGGATAAAAGTAGCCACATTTTCAAAAGCGCTCAGCACCCAGCAGCTCCCACTGCATATGTGTACACTGCAATTAGATACCCGCAGCTGGCCCATGCCATCTGACTCAGGCTCGGGCTAAGGGACTGTTTAACTGCATCCGATGAAGTGAGCTGTAGCTCACGAAAGCTTATGCTCAAATAAATTGGTTAGTCTCTAAGGTGCCACAAGTACTCCTTTTCTTTAGGCTCCGGATGCAGCCTGAGCTCTGGGACCCTTCCATCTTGCAGGGTCCTAGAGCCCAGGCTCCAGCCCAAGCCTGAACATCTACATGCAATTAAACAGGCAATTAGCCTGAGCCCTAGTCAGCTGGCACGGGCCAGCCGTAGTGCCTAATTGCAGTGTAGACATACACACTGAGTGCAGTGTTTTACTCAAGGTGCCTTTAAATCACAAGGTAGCCTTAAATGTTTAGCAAGTATTACAGCTTATTTGTAAATGTTCCCAAATGTGTGTAGAAATTAGGGCTGTTGATTAAATTGCAGTTAACTCACGCGATTAACTCAAAAAAAAATGAATCGCAATTCACTGCAGTTTTAGTCGCACTGTTAAACAATAGAAAATCAATTGAAATTTATTAAATATTTTGGATGTTTTTCTACATTTTCATATATATTGTATTTTGTGTTGTAATTGAAATCAAAGTGTGTATTATTTTTACTACAAATATTTGCACTGTAAAAATGATAAAAGAAATAGTATTTTTCAATTTGCCTCATACAAGGACTGTAGTGCAATCTCTGTCATGAAAGTGTAACTTACAAATGTAGATTTTTTTGTTATGCAACTGCACTCAAAAACAAACCAGCGTAAAACTTCAGAGCCTACAAGTCCATTCAGTCCTACTTCTTGTTCAGCCAATTGCTAAGACAAACAAGTTTGTTTACATTTACAGGAGATAATCCTGCCCTCTTCTTATTTACAATGTCACCAGAAAGTGAGAACAGGCATTTACATGGCACTTTTATAGCCAGCATTGCAAGATATTTACGTGCCAGATATGCTAAACATTTGTATGCCCCTTCATGCTTCGGCCACCATTCGAGAGGACATGCTTCCATGCAGATGACGCTCATTAAAAAAATAATGTGTTAATTAAATTTGTGATTGAACCCTTGGGGGAGAATTGTATGTCCCCTGCTCTGTTTTACCTGCATTCTGCCATATATTTCATGTTATAGCAGTCTCAGATAATGACCCAGCACATGTTGTTCATTTTAACAACACTTTCACTGCAGATTTCACAAAATGCAAAGAAGGTACCAATGTGAGCTTTCTAAAGATAGCTACAGCACTCGACCCAAGGTTTAAGAATCTGACGTGCCTTCCAAAATCTGAGAGGGATGAGGTGTGGAGCATGCTTTCAGAAGTCTTAAAAGAGCAACACTCCAATGCGGAAACTACAGAACACAAACCACCAAAAAAGAAAATCAACTGTCTGCTGGTGGCATCTGACTCAGATAATGAAAATGAACATGTGTCAGTCTGCACTGCTTTGGATTGGTATCAAGCAGAACCCATCATCAACATGGACGCATGTCCCCTGGAATGGTGGTTGAAGCATGAAGAGACATATGAATTTTTAGCGCATCTGGAACGTTAATATCTTGTGATGCCGGCTACAACAGTGCCATGAGAATGCCTGTTCTCACTTTCAGGTGACATTGTAATTAAGAAGCGGGAGCATTATCTCCTGCAAATGTAAACAAACTTGTTTGTCTGAGCAATTGGCTGAACAAGAAGTAGGACTGAATGGACTTGCAGGCTCTAAAATTTTACATTGTTTTATTTTTCAATGCAGGGCTTTTTTGTGAATAATTCTACATTTGTAAGTTCAACTTTCATGATAAAGAGATTCCACTACAGTACTTGTATTACGTGAATTGAAAAATATTATTTATTTTGGTTTTTTACAGTGCAAATTCTTGTAATAAAAATAAATATAAAGTGAGTACTGTACACTTTGTATACTGTGTTGCAATTGAAATCAATATATTTGAAAATGTAGAAAACATCCAAAATATTTAAATGGTATTCTATTATTGTTTAACAGTGCGATTAATCGCGATTAATTTTTTTAATTGCTTGACAACCCTAGTAGAAGTCTTTCAGTGCTGTGATGCTAATGTGAAAGTTGTTGTTAATATTTATATTACGGTAGAACCTAGATTGGGGCTTCATTTTGCTAGGCATTGTGCAAACACAAACACCCCCTGCCCTGATGAGCAATGGATATAAAGCGGTATAGTGACATGGCCAAGGTTACACAGCAGATGAGTGACAGGGCCAGGAATAGAAAGCAGGTACCTTGACTCCCATGCCAGTGCCTCTGCCACTAGACCACACTGCCTCTCACAGTAGTACTATTGGTGGACATTAGACGCCGTCTGGAGAACAGGCATGAACTCCTAGTCTCATTTTTCAAATCAGCCTGTTCATGCAGCTGACATATCAGTGCCTAGATAATTCAGCGATGGTCACTGTTTAATATGATGAAGCCATTTATTAAAATAGCTTTACTAAACGTTTTCTAACACAGTAAACTTAGTAATGTAAATGGGGACCTCAAAGTATCGGCCACTTTCTTGTCCCTGTATGAAATTCACTGCTTTTTTAACATAAACCAGCAAACTTTTACTATAATTTTGGTTTGTTTTTGTCAAAGTCCATACTGCAAATCCTGTGTTGTTGGCCCTAAGTACCATTATAAGGATAGAAGTCATCTGGTTAGCACATGTTAGAACAAAAATGTCTGCATGTTTTGATTTTAAAATTTCACATTTTTAATACTCTGTGAAGATCTGGGTGTTGTCAAACTTCTAAAATCTGGGAGAAATCCAGATTTTTCTGGAATGTATTTGCTTTCTCAAAAGCTGTTAGTTGTGTGAGCAAAAAAAAGCACTCATTGTGATCATGTAAAAAGTATTAGATAAAAACTATGTTAAAAGAACATTAAGGCTGCAAAGTGAAGCACTCAAAAGGTTAGGAAATGCCAGAATTAAAGCAGAGTGAGCAATTTTAGTTCAGCCTCCCTGTGCTTATGTATTATGATACAGTCTTTAATTATATGATCACATTTTTCTTCACGGTACTGTGATTGTTGGACCCCTTGGGATGCCACCTGCTGTGCTGACATACCACTGAGTCTACCTGTTCTGCCAGTATGGGCCCCCTGTAACCTGTCTTGCTGAGCCAGGATATTAAAGCCTCCTCTAGTACACAGGCAGGCAGGGCCACACCCAGCTGCAGTTCAGCTCTGAGAAGACTCAGCTTAAGTGACTTGCCCAAGCACACAGATGTCCATCTCCCTTGGAGTGCAGACCCAAAGATATATTATGAAACTGCCTCCTCCCTCAATCTGGAGGAAGGTATGCACAATTTCTTCCCCCCACCCCATTAGAAATTACAGAAACTGGGTTTAATAATAAACAAAACAAATTTTATTAACTACAAAAGGCAGATTTTAAGTGGTAAAATGGGTGGCACACAGAACAAGCAGATTACCTTAGTAAATAAACAAAAACCGCAGACAGAGCTTAACATACTAGATAGGTAGGATACAAATTAACAAATTCTCACCCTGTGATCTAAACAGGAAAAATCCCCTAGTTTGACAGTCTCTTACGTGGTATCACTGATGGTAATAACTGTCCTTTTGTGGGGAAGAGAAGAAATTAGTTGAGAAAACTGGAGCTATTGTTGTCGCTGTTGTTAAAGTCCAATCCCATTTCATCCCAGGTGGTGTTTAGGATTCAGCTGAAGCTGGTAGAGATGGCAATGTCATCTGAGTCCCTCTCTCTGCAACCTGGTTAGACATCTCTCAGGATTAGGATGACAAAGGCCCAAGGTCCCAGGAGATGATGGGGTTGAAAGCCATGATAGTGAAGCTTGCTTCAGTAGCCTCTGTCTGTTACTCCACTGTCTGCTCTCCCCCCCCCCCCCCACAAAGTCTCTTTCCTTAAAGGACACAAAAAAGGAAGTGATGGGTGAAATAGACCATCCCTCATTATTTTGTCCTCCATTTAGGCCTAATGTCTAACACACCAATTTTGGCTCATTAATTTCCAGTTCCACATCTTCTGTTTTTACCAAGTATGATTTTTAATATAGTCCTTGAGTTATATCAGTAGCCTTTCTTTGTTTAGACTAATTCATTTTTTTCCGTCTTCCTTTCATACCTTTTCCCATTAACATTATTATAGGTTATTGTGACATTTTATGAACTTTTACATATACTTCCCAAAAGTCCAACTCCACCTTCATATAGTGGGATGGTAGAAATGGGGCAAAAGGGGATTGCCCAGTAGGGTGAAGTATGATCATAAAATCATAGACAATTAGGGTTGGAAGAGACCTCAGGAGGTCATCTTGTCCAACCCCCTGCTCAAAGCAGGACCAACTCCAACTAAATCATCCCAGCCAGGGCTTTCTCAAGCCAGGCTTTAAAAACCTCTAAGGATGGAGATTCCTCCACCTCCCTAGGTAACGCATTCCAGTGCTTCACCACCCTCCTAGTGAAATAGTTTTTCCTAATATCCAACCCAGACCTTCCACATTGTAACTTGAGACCATTGCTCCTTGTTCTGTCATATGCCACCACTGAGAACAGCCGAGCTCCATCCACTTTAGAACCCCCCCTTCAGATAGTTGAAGGTTGCTATCAAATCCCTCCTCACTCTTGTCTTCTGTGGACTAAATAAGCCCAGTTCCCTCAGCCTCTCCTCATAAGTGATATGCCCCAGCCCCCTAATCATTTTTGTTGCCCTCTGCTGGACTCTCTCCAATTTGTCCGTATCCTTTCTGTAGTGGGGGCCCCAAAACTGGATCCAATACTCCAGATGTAGCCTCACCAGTGCCGAATAAATGGGAATAATCACTTCCCTCAGTCTGCTGGCAATGCTCATACCAATGCAGCCCAATATACCATTAGCCTTCTTGGCAACAAGAGCACACTGTTGACTCATATCCAGCAATTCTTGTCCACTGTAATCCCCAGGTCCTTTTCTGCTGAACTGCCGCTTAGCTAGCCGGTTCTCAGCCTGTAGCAGTGCATGGGATTCTTCCGTTTTAAATGTAGGACTCTGCACTTGTCCTTGTTGAACCTCATCAGATTTCTTTTAGCCCAATCCTCCAATTTGTCTACGTCACTCTGGACCCTATCCCTACTCTCCAGTGTATCTACCTCTCCCCCCAGCTTAGTGTCATCTGCGAACTTGCTGAGGGTGCAATCCATCCCATCATCCAGATCATTAATGAAGATGTCGAACAAAATCAGCCCCAGGACAGACCCCTGGGATCTCTGCTTGATACTGGCTGCCAACTAGACATCAAGCCGTTGATCGCTAACTGTTGAGCCCGACGATGTAACCAGCTTCCTATCCACTTTATAGTCCATTCATCCAATCCATACTTTTTTAACTTGCTGGCAAAAATACTGTGGGAGACTGTATAAAAAGCTTTGGTTAAGTCAAGATATATCACGTCCACCGCTTTCCCCATATCCACAGAGCCAGTTATCTCATCATAGAAGGCAATCAGGTTGGTCAGGCATGACTTGCCCTTGGTGAATCCATGTTGACTGTTCCTGATCACCTTCCTCTCCTCCAAGTACTTCAAAATGGATTCCTTGAGGACCTGCTTCATGATTTTTCCAGGGACTGAGGTGTGGCTGACAGGTCTAGAATCTAGTTTCCCAGATCCTCCTTCTTCCCTTTTTTAAAGATGGGACCTATATTTGCCATTTTTCCAATCGCCTGGGACCTCCTCTGGTCACCACAAGTTTTCAAAGATAATGGCCAATGGGTCTGCAATCACATCAGCCAACTCCCTCAGCACTCTCAGATGCATTAGATCTGGCCCCATGAACTTGTGCATGTCCAGCTTTTCTAAATAGTCCTTAAACTGTTCTTTCACCATTGAGGGCTGCTTACCTCCTCCCCATAGTGTGCTGCCCAGTGCAGCAGTCTGGGAGCTGACCTTGTCTGTGAAGACCAAGGCAAAAAAAGCATTGAGTACTTCAGCTTTTTCCACATATCATCTGTCACTAGGTTGCCTCCCTTATTCAGTAAGGGTCCCACACTTTCCCTGACCTTCTTATTGTTGCTAACATACCCGTTGAAACCCTTGTTGTTACCCTTCACATACCTTGCTAGCTGCAAGTCCAATTGTGCCTTGGCCTTCCTGATTACACCCCTGCATGCTCGAGCAGTGTTTTTATGCTCCTCCCTAGTTATCTGTCCAAAGTTTCTGCTTCTTGTAAGCTTCCATTTCTTAGCAAGTTTTGCTCTCTGGACTGCTATAGTAGCCATGAAAGTCTACAGAGATTCACTCCAAAACACCTGGCTAATAGGGCTCTGGCCCGGTGGAGCAGGCCAGGAAAATTTCAGTCCAAACCATTAAACTTTAGCAAAATTATAAGCAACTGTTAACAGGTTCTAAAATGGATAGCGTTAGTCATCCTTAACTATAGGCTACTCTAATAACTCTGCCTATAATGAGACTTGCTAAAACAGCTAGATAGATCAAAATCAATCAGCAGCACAATTTTCGCCTTTGCATGATTACACTGATGAGGCTTTTAACAAGTAATCTGGTAATTTACAATTTACTAGCATTGCTTACTAAATAGTTAGTAATTGTAGAAGTATATCACATCAAAAGTGCAGAAATTACTTTTCTTGATTTTTACAAAACAGTACAGGGATAGTTCAAGGTACTTTTCACATACGTTAATGTTTCAGCTGAGGCTGATACATTAGAAAGAACTGAAAGCAAGGAGTGTCTTGCTGAGGACGTGCAAAATGTGACAATATTAAATTACAATCTAGTTTTTAAAGGAAATTTTATGGAATCCTGAAAATTCACTTGTTAAAAGGGTTTTATTGAAAGGTATTCAGCTCCTTGTGCAGATTTTTGTCAGCAGCTTCATAAACTTGAGGGGAGAGGCCTATACAATGCAAAAACACAGGTTACAGCCCTCCTTTTGTTCTTAGTTAAGCCAATAGACAAAGTTATGTTTTCTTTAAAAAGAGCAAGTTTAGGACTTCTCTGCAGAATCTGCAAATCCAACACTTCTGAAACCTCAGAGGCAGTTGGCATTTCCCTGACTATCTTAAGACAAAATACAATATTTTTCACGTACTAAACAGAGTTCAGCTCTCCCTTGCAAATAGATTTAGGCTATGTCTTAGGTACTGTACAATATACTCTCTTGCTTATACTCAATGGGCTAAGTTCAGTGTCAGTTATGCCCTATCCTGTGCCACTGAATGCAATAAGGATGCTCATGGTGCAAGAATTTTTACAAACAGTAAGAACTGAATAGAGAAGACTAATTTTTTTAAAGATATTTTTTAAACCGTTTAACAGAATTCTACAGTAGTGATAGAATTCTCTATTCAAACCTATAGGGTGATTAAAAGTTCTATAGAAAGAGTAGAGAGACAAAGTGGGCCAACTTCTGTTGGTGAGAGAGAGAAGCTTTCGAGTCACACAGAGCTCTTCTTCAGGTCTGGGACATGTACTCTGAGTGTCACAGCTAAATACAAGGTGGAACAGATTGCTTAGCATAAGTAGTTAACACATATTTCAAGGGACGAAGTGACTCATTAAAAAGCCTCTAGTCATCAGGGGGAAAGGAAGGAGGGAAGGCAACTGGGTCACAGTGTTTAGTGGGTTATAGATTGTTGTAATAAGCCACAAATCTAGTGTCTCTAACAGTCCGTGATTTTTAGTGTGTAGCGAAGTCATGAATTTAACTTCCCAGCCTCATCTTTTGAAAGTGTTGTGCAAGCTTCCTTTGAGGATGAGGACTGATAGGTCAGATATAGAGTGATCACTTTGTGAAAAGTGTTCACCCACAGGTGATAGGGTGTTTTTGTCATTTATAATTTTCCTACGTGAGTTCATTCGAGAGCATAGTGATTGTCTAGTTTCATCCACATAGTTGTTATTGGGGCATTTAGTGCACTGGATGAGGTACGCCACCTGTTGTGATAGGCATGTGTAGGGCCCATGGATCTTGAAAGGTGTGTTGTGGGGGGTGTTGATCATGATAGAGGAGATATGTCTGCAGATTTTGCATCTACAGGTTTTGTTCTGGCAAGGTCTGGTGCTGCTTTCAGTTGGTGCATCCTGGTCTGTGGGGTGCTTGCTTGTGACAATGAGTTTAGAGAGGTTGGGGAATTGTTTGAAGACCAGATGGGGGGGGGGGGGGGTTCAGGAAAGATTTCTTTCAGGATGGGGTCCCCATCAAGTATAAGTTGTAGCTGTTTCATGAGATCCCTTATGGGTTCCAGTGTGAGGTGGTAAGTAACAACTAGGAGTGTGTGCTTGGAGGGGGTTTTATTTCTGTATTGAAGCAGGTTCTCTCAGAGTATTTGGGTGGCCCATTCCATGATGCGATCTACTTTTCTGGCGGAGTGTCCTTGTTTGGTGAAGGCACTTTACAGTGTGTTAAGGTGTATATCTTGGATTTTTCCCTCAGAGCATATTCTGTGGTATCTGAGTGCTTGGCTGAAGATAACAGATTTCTTGGTGTGTTTGGGATGGTTACTGGATCTGTGAAGGTAGGTGCAGTGATCCATGGGTTTCTCGTATATAGTTGTCTGTAGGATTCCACTGTTGAAGCTGATCATGATGTTGAGGAAGCTGGTGCTAGCATGGGAGTGTTCTTGAGGGAGTTTAATGGGTGGGTGGTAGTTGTTGAAGTTGTGGTGGAAATCCACGAGGGAACTTAAGTCATCTGTCCAGAGGGTGAAAATATCATCAATGTAGCTCAGATATATCATTGGTTTTATGGTGCATTTGTCCATAAATTCTTCAAGGTGACCCATGAAGAGATTGGTATATTGGGGAGCCATCCTAGTACCCATGGCTGTTCCCATGGTTTGGACATAGTGTGTGCTTAGAATGCAAAATTGTTATGAGTGAGGATAAAATGGATGAGTTTGGTGGTGTGTTTCAGGTGGATATCTAAGGGTTGTCCATTGTCTTATAATTATTTGAAGCAGGCAGCTATGGTGTCATTGTGAGGGATGTTGGTGTATACGGAAGTGACATCCATGGTGGCAAGGATAGTGTTCTGAGAAACGTTGTCAACTCTCCAACACAACCTACTATAAAGAACTCAGAGAAGACCCCCACACCACAATTTACCCAGGAATTTAAGGCTATCATCAAATTCTTCCCCAAACAGCAATCTCTCCCAAACAGCCAACGTCAACACAGAAATTGAATACAGCATCTGATGTGCCAGCACATCTTTTGGAAGACTACTCAAATGAGTCTTCAATGATAGGGATCTGCAAACAGGCACCAAGATCTTGGTTTACAAGGCAGTTGTCATCCCCACCCTTCTCTATGGGTGTGAGACCTGGGTAACCTACAGATGACATCTCAAGCTTCTGGAGTGGTTCCAGCAGCGCAGTCTCAGGAGGATTCTCAGGATCAGCTGGGAAGACCAACGCAATAACATCAGTGTTCTCTCTGCAGCCAACATCAGCAGTATAGAAACGCGGGTCATGAAATACCAACTCCGCTGGGCTGGCCTCTGTGTACGTATGCCTGACACTCGCCTCCCAAAGCAAGTACTCTTCTCTCAGTTAAGTCGGGGAAGAAGGGCTCGCGGAAGGCAGTGGAAATGTTTCAAAGACATACTGAAAGTACACCTTAAAAAGGGAGACATCAACCCAACAAACTGGGAGGACTCAGCACGGAACAGAACACAGTGATGCCACACCATACACCAAGCCACAGCTCACTTTGAGGAGAACAGATGTGCTCATGAGACAGAGAAGCAACAAAGGAGGAAAGAAAGGGTACAACACTCCAGCCAACAACTATGTCTCCTCCACGATTACACTTGTCACTTCTGTGGGAAAATCTGCAGGGCAAGAATTAGGCTCCTCAACCACTTAAAAACTCACCAATGAACCCCCTTGGCAGACATCATCCTTGTATTGAGGGATAGAAAAAGAAGAAGGAGAAGATCTTGTGCAGAAATTTTCTTGTTACAAATTCTTGACTCTATGGGTAAGGCACTGGCTCCTGTTCAAACACTGTTCTGTAATGACTATGTGCTACTGTCACAGGGTACTCACTCACTGCAGGCAGTGCCTCCCCCTGGCTGCTCTGGGGAATTGCTCTCTTCCAGGTCCAATGCCTCCCCTTGAGGTCTCTCAACCCATTGTCCTCCCTCTCACTCTGTGGCCCCACTCTCATTCCAAGAGCTGCAGCTTCCTAACTATGACTCAGCCCTCCGTCCAGGTCATTACATGGTTTCCCTTTCCAGGGTACAGAGTCTCAATGGACCTGCTGTCCAGGCATTGCCACTCCATCCATGGCTGACAGGGGAACCCAGGCCCACCCACTGCTCCAGGTTCCAGCCCAGGGACTCTATAACACCCAACCAAGGTCTGTTCAGTTCCCAACCTTGCTGCTCTCTCCCTGGGCTGCTTCCTACCCATCTCCCATAGAATTTCCCTCCACCCTTCTCCATTCTGGGTATGGCCTTCCCTCAGGGCCAGGCTCCTACTCTTTCCTTGGGTTCCCGCCTTTCTTCTCTAATGCACAAAGGGTGACTACAGACTTCCTCCAAGCCACCATTTCTGTTGCCAGCTGCCTGGCTTTATACTAAAGCAGCCCACACCTGCTCAGCTGAGCTTCATCTTCTAGTCAGGAGTTGCTTCTCAGCCTAAACCCTTCATGTGTGGCCTATCTCACTAATTGCCCCTTGTCAGCTTCCTTAACCCTTTTGGGGCTGGTGTGGGGTGAACACCATATCACACCTATATACAGATGAACACTGTGGTCATTAACTGAGCAGCACATAGGTAACATCAGTGATACAATCTAGGATTGCTGTGTCCTAAAACACAGACCTGTCAACCACTGGAGCTAAATGAGAATCCTGTTCATCTAAATTTTGTATTAGGGTTCATATCATTTTTGTGTGGGCCAGCCACTAAAAGGAGACTTGATCACCAAACAACTTGAGCAGGCCCATCCAGGGAAAGGTAGTGACTGATGTACACACTAATCAATATATTAATATCAATCATTTAAGCGTGTGGATGTTATTATTTGTATTACAGTAGCATTCAAAGGACCCAGTCAAAAAAAGAGCCCCTGGTCTTGTGTTCTGTACAAATACATCTTAAGAACCAGACTCTGGCCTGTAGAACAAAAGAGTATAACAAATAAATGAAGGGAATGGGGAAGGGCAGCGGAAGGAAACAGTGATCGCAACACATGGTTATGTAGACTGACTGCATACACAACTGCAGCTTTAGAATCTCTATTTCATAAGATATCATAAATAAGAGATATTAATAATGTATAGCAATTAAAAGGGGAATGGAATTACCCTCTAAAGAGAATATTCCCACACCACGCTGAGCTGATCACCTGCTGAAGGTGGTTGGGAGTGAGTAGCTAAAAGAAATCTTCTGGGGCTTGCTCAGTAGCCTAATGAACTGCTAAGCAACCTGGCTGTGCTCTCGCTGGGTCAGCTGGTGCAAGGGCAGAGGAAGTATCTCCTATCACTCATGTATTCACCTTCAGCTACTTTAACACTGACAAGTTATGAGGGAATTTTGTCCCATCCCACGCGCCAGAAGAAAGGTGACCTGGAGGTCAGAGAGTGCAACATGCTTCTGTGTCATTAACTGTTTACCCTCATAATACTTCTGGCAGATGGATATTATCTCTCTTTTAAAGATGAGGAAAGACAGGGCCTTAAAGAATTTGTATTTTAATAATAAAAGGTTCTGTTTGTATCAGAATTAAATGCCTGCTTTTTTCACCCCCCCTGAAGCCTAATCCTGATTCAAAAGCCTAAAGTTGTTCATCTCTGCTTGAGGATTTGTCAACACTTCGCTGCCTTACTTCCCAGCTGGACCAGGTGCCATAGCTCTTGTTTTGTAAGGTACGTGGCTCACCGTGATATGCTGATGTCATCAGGATGGCTGTTGTATGCACAGTATGTAGAGTGATGTCTGGATATGGAGGTGATCTGTGCTGACTGACTCTACTATGATAACCCTTAAAAGGAAATACAGGCAGTCCTGAAAATTGCGTCGTAAGTCTAAATGTTGTAACTCGGAACCACAGTACACTCCATTGTGGGACCGAGCGTCGTAAAGTCGAAACCAATTGTCGTAAGTCAAATCAGGGTGTCAATTCAGAAACATCGTAAGAGCCGTTCGTCGTAAGTCGAACGTCATAAAGTCGAGGACGGCCTGTACATATGTGTAAAAAATTGTCCTTCTGTATATGGACAGTGAATGCCAATTCTGGACCATAATACCTGCCTTTTTCTGTGTTGATAAGTGGGACTGTTTCTAGGAGACTCAGTATGGGTAAAACCAATTCAGAGAAAATAAAGTGGCCCCATCTTCTGGCTTTGTCCCCCCCCGCACCTCTCCCTCCAACTGAACACACATTTTTTGGCTAATTTTTAAAATATCTGCTTTTGCTTTCATTTCTGCTTCATGCAAGTCAGGCCCCATATACACTAGGAAATTACCTGTTGTTGACAATGGTTGTCAGTAATGGGTTCTCCCTACTCCCGTCAGTAAACTGGTGTTGAAAATGTTTTGTATGGCGGTGAAGAAGGGCCAAACTATTTTCAACACCCATTACTGATAGCATGCTGGAACCCTATTCTTCTCCTGTCGCGTACAAGTAATTCCTACTGAAAGCAATGGGAGTGACTTATATCCTGTGAGGAGAGCAGAAAGCAAGTGTTCCACCCTGTGTCTAGCTCACTAGCTAATTTATTTTCCTGTTTTTTCAGGCAGAAAGGATGTGCAGCATCTCTTTGTCCTGCCTACCCAGTTGATAATCCATTGTTGTTATAGCCATCATCCCAGTTTCCTGTACTCAGTATGGGTAAAACCAATTCAGAGAAAATAAGGTGGCCCCATCTCCTGGCTTCATCCCCTCCACACCTCTCCCTCCAACTGAACACACATTTTTTGGCTAATTTTTAAAAATGATTTTAAGTTTTGTTTTTATGCTGCCTGGATCCTCTTGGGACCAGAATGGGAATACCCTAAATGCTGTGGGAAATGCTATTCTTTTGCTATTTACAACCTGTCCAGAAGCTGAAAGTACTGAAAATCTCACAACAAAGTCTGTTCTCACAAGACTGCCCAGCCCAATTTAGTGGGATAAATGTCCAGCCTTTTGGCTGCTTTTCTGTCCTGATCCTTTGACCCTTTTGTGGCTTACTTATCTTAGGTCTGTTCTGTCACTGCAAGGATGTCAGAATTCATTCCTTGCCCAGGCTCTCTCACAGGGTTAAATTTTACCCTCAGGGAGCATGCTGAGTTTTAGCCACTATAAATCAGGTGGAGTACCACTGAAAGTGGAAAGAGGCATATTAATGAAATATCCACCTAGTTTTGTGTTCCAGTGAAGAGGTGAAAATTACTTTCCTGGACACAACTGAGCTACACATCAGTAAAGTGACATAAGGCAAAAGTCTGTTGAGTGGCTTTCAGAAATACAGTAGAAAGGGCATGTTTGATGTGAACAGATTCTTAACTTTTATATATTGTTTGTATTATTTTGAAGACATTTGGTGGAGGGGAAGGGGAGCCAGGCAAGAATAGTTGCTTATTTTATCCTAATATCTTCTTGCGTGGAAAAGTCCTATAGAATTTAATAAGGATGAAACCAGTAGGGTTCTACAGAAACCTAAAACTCCTGAAATACAAGCCCTGTTGAAGTCAAAGGCAAAACTATTGACTTCAGTGGGGTCAGGATTTCATCCATTAAATTTTGTAAATAATTAAATTCTTTCTTTCTTTCATTGTTAAAATCTGTTATAGAATTCTATCGCAGGGACATGAATCCTGATGAAATTATAGGGGTTGGTCCAAAACTACAGAAAAGTTAGCATTTGCTATTAAATTCTACAGGAGTTTTCCATATGGCTTTCTGACTCAGATACTTTGATACTTTGGCAACTTTCTAAATAATCTCATGCGTAAGTGCAATCTGGAAGAAGAAAAGCTGACATCCTGGAGTGACTAGCTTTTGGTTCAACTTTGGTACTCGATAGCAGTGGTTTTCAACCTGTGGTCCGCAGACCCCTGGATGTTCACAGACTATGTGTAAGGGGTCTGTGAATGGTGACTATGAAAATGAAGTTTCAGATGTCAGAAAAGGCATTCCATTTTTCTAATTAATCAAAAGTATGTGAATAGCCCCACCTACAGGTCAGACCCTGGAAGTGTTGCCATTACCATAGAAGCCCACAGTTTAGTGCCCTCTCTCACACTGCATCAGATGCTCTGCCCAGCATGTGTAACATTTATAGTTGAATTCTGTTCAGTCAGTTTTCAGTCTAAGACATCTATGGTAAGGGTCCACGGACCAGAGGTTGAATTTCCAAAGGGGTCCGCACCTCCATTCAAAATTTTTTAAGGGTCCTCAAATGAAAAAAGAATGAAAACCACTCCTCTATAGGCATGCAGCTCTCTCTGCTGATGCACAGGGACAGCCTCTGTATAACCAGCATAACACAATGAAATGGACACTAAAATCAGTCCAAGCGAAAGGGCAAACCAAGGGTTCTGCATGAGTCAGCTTGCCTGTACATGCTGAGACTGTTTCAGATTCAGGTCTCTAAGTAAACAAAGAAGTTACTCATTTGGCGTTGATCTTTGTTAAGAGTCCATCCATTACCAGAGTAGAAGAGGAGACTTTTAAAGTCCTAAAAGTTCGGGCGTTATGATGCTAAGCTACTTGTGGCTTGCAAGCCGCAGTCTGACTATCACTGATCTAAACAGACAAGACAAAGGATGGGCTAGGAGACAAAGGTGAGATGACTTGCCCAGTGTCAAATAACAGCCCAGTGATAGAGCCAGGAATAGAATCCAGGTTTCCCTGATTCCCAGTTCAATGCCCTCACTACAGGACTACACTGCCTCTCAGGCCTGTGGCTTAATTATTCACAGTAGCAACTACAATTGTCAGGGAAGCTACAGTTAATGGTCTTCCAGGTGCAATTTGGGTTGCTGGGGAGAATATTTTATGTAGAGAGCACCGTGGGATTCCTTACCACCAAAAATCAGGATTAGCCAGAATCTTGCTACTTTTAAGATATGATGCAAGACCCTCTCACCACACAAGTTTTTTTACTAATAATGCAGCTTCAGAATGGCTCAGTAGCATTCCCCTGCCAGACAATCACCCAGGGCCAGCCTTTAGCCCTTGCAATGCCTTTAGCCTCAGACTTGTGTTATTTAGGGGAACTAGAATGTATAGGAAACATAGCTTTTATTTTCTTTAAAAGTAGTAGTAAATGTTTAGTCCTCTTCCTTGCTAGGATTGCTTTACTGTAAAGCTATGCAAACCCGTTACTGGGGCTGAAAGGAAGAAACAGCTGAGCACTGGTTCTTTAGCAGTAGATCTGGGACAGTAAAGGTTCCTCTACTCAACTTGCATGTAAAATACATCCATTAAATGTAGAGTATATCCAGAGAGCTGTATTACTAACTCACCCAACACTCATTATCCTGACCTTTTACATATACTATGAACATATTGGGTAGGAATTATCTGTATCTGCACATGTAAAGGGAGACTGGTGGTGAAAAAAGAAACCATTTTGCAGGCCTGCTGAATAACATTAAGGCTGGTTCTGCAATGATCTTCCATGATCCCACTTAGGATATCAGCTAAAATGACTAAAGTTGAGTTAATCTTGATTTACAAGGATGTAAATGAGAGAAAATATGTCTGTCAAAGGATACCCATTTTAAACTTATATTTAAAAGGGATTTCTGTTTTTGAGACAGTAGGGCAGCCAGGATAGAAATTACCTTGCATTAAATTACAGCTGCATTAAACACTGACACTGGGATTTTCAAATGAAGCCTAAGGGAGTTGGGCGACCAACTTGCACTGAAATTCATTGAGATTTGGGCACCTAACTCCTTTAGCCTTTGAAAATCCCAATATGAGTTATTAAAGCCCCACCCTGAAGAGTAGGATCTAATGTAGTAAATGTATTATATTCATCTCCTTAACACTCTTTTTATAGTAGTCTGTGTAATAGTGTAGTTGGGGGCGTGGGGAGGTCACCTAAGGGGAGTAGTTTTACTACGAAAAGTGCCTTTTGCATGTTTTGTTATATATATTTTCACAAACAGAGGAATTTTTACTGCAGTTTTAGTAGAACAAAAAATAGAAACATTTTATAGCACAGCTTTGTTTTTACTAATAAACCATTACAGGAACACCCAGAACAAAGGGCCTAATCCAAAGTCCATTGAAGTCATTGGAAAGATACCCACTGGTCACGATCCGTTTATGAGTCTCTCTCTCTCTCTCTAACTAGGACAAGTTTGGAAAACAAGCTGTGATTTATCAGGGAGCACATGCTGATGAGCCAGCCAAATCTGGAACTTGGTGCACACTCCAGCACTACATTCCCAAGGTTCTTATTTACAAAAAGGAAGTCTGAATTTGGCCTAGAAGAATTAGATGAAATGTCAGCCGTAGATAGATTAAACACTCTTCCAGACTTGATAGTCATTGAATGTTCTGTGCTCAGACTGTTCAGAAAGTTTCAAACAAAAATGTAACCTTTGTTAGAGTCATGCCAAGAGACATCAATCTGGTCTTTTGCAACAGCAAAAAGTTATATTCTTTCATGGAGGGAAAAGAGACACATATTACAATAAAATTTTCAAAGAATTCACCCAATTACAAAACAGAACCAACTGAGAAAAAAGGGCCAAGTTTTAGTCTTGGGACTAGCAGTTAATTTGCTCTGCTTCTTAATGCACTTTTTACCAATGCAATGCAGCTAATGAATGGTATGATATGGGGAGGCAGAAGCCTCTGCCATAGTGAAGGCTAAGGGAGTCATTATAACGCTGATATTGATCCCTTTTTTGTAAATGGAAAAACTACCATCATGCTTTCAGTTTTTAGGGTTAAATCTCATTAACAACTACAGTGTTTTTTTAAAAGTTTTGAATAATTAAAGTAGTTAATTTTTCATATTAAAACTAAAAGGCTTTTAAATGGGTCCTTTCTACTTGATAAGAAAAATGAGGTAGAGTTTGTGTTGTAGACTTGACCCCAAGCCCATTGAAGTCAATGTGCAGTCGAGAAGGGATGAGGAGGGAAAGAGGTGGCTTTTAAACTATCTTTGCTCCTCCTGGGTTCTGATCACTTCTGGGACCAGCATAACCATTGGATAGCCAGCATAGCCAGCATAGCCCCTGAGCTATGTATACCAGCCCCACGCCACTTCGGTGCCAATGGAATTCATTTCAAGGCCATGGTGACTCCTTTACAGCTGCACTGCATTGCTGGAATGGTATAATTATCTGGGTGGTGTAACATTTATCTGTCCTTGCTATTCATTTCCTCAATGTTAAGTACTTGGGGTTTGTTACTGAGCTGATAGATATGTACACTGTCATTGAGCATACTTAATGGGTTTTTGAAACGAGGTTGTTTCACTTTTGGTATAAAATATTAATAATGTGGATAGTCTTTACTTCTGCATTCGTTTTTCTAGCATAACTTTCAGTTAGATAGCAATAAGAGGGTTTGTTTAATTTTCTTCTATCGTTATTACATTTGGATGCCAGCTTAATTATTTTAGCAACATTAATAATAATTCCCCTTGGGGAATATAGTAACTGAACCATTTCTATGCTCCCTGTGTCTAAATGTCATGATGTGTAGTTAAGTTAATAGCATAATGCATTGTGTGTTGCATTAGCAATTAGGCTCTTTTCAGTGCCAGCACATCTCGTCCCTTACATATAATTAATATATGAAATGCATTGCGTTTTAGTTAGAAATTGGTCTTCAATTAAATTTCTGAACACTCCCAGAATCTGGGAAGCTGGATTCATACCTGCAGTTGTGTCTTGGATCCAACTAGATCCAAAAACCCTGGAAGAGACTGATTTCTGCTTCATGGGCTTGGAAACCGCCTCAGCCTCTTGTAGTTCCTTCCACATGGGGCCTCCTGTTTATTATTTATGTTATCTGGAAGGGGGGCCCCACGGCCTTTCATCCCCACCCTGTTTTTAGCCCACTTCATCCTTATCACCCACTCCCCATATTGTGTGTGTGTGTGTGAATGCTCTTTTGTTGAGGTTCTGCAGGGATGAGGCATTGCCTTGCTTTGGGGTGGGCCTGGGGACAGGAAGTGGCAAAGACACAAACTGGCTGCATTGTACACCACCATTGCATGAGAGCTGGCTGCATTCGTCTGCAAAAATTGGGCTCCCACCAATTTTCCAAGGGGCTTCTCCAAACCAACTGCAACGGGAACCCAACCAGTGAGGGGTGGAACCAGAGAAGCAGTATGGAGACAGAAGCTGCCTGTGAGGATGGGAGGCACTGCTTACCACAAACTGTGATTTTAAAAAAAGGCTAACAGTATGTTAGAAAAAATTAGGAAAGGGATAGAAAATAAGTCAGAAAATATCATAATAGAACTATATAAATCAAAGATGCGCCCACACCTTGAATACTGTGCCCAGTTCTGGTTGACCTATCTCCAAAAGGATATTGTGGAACTGGAAAAGGTTTAAAGAAGGGCAACAAAGATGATCAGGGGTATGGTATGGCTTCCATGTGAGGAAAGATTAAAAAGATTAGGGCTGTTCAGCTTAGAAAAGAGACAACAAAGGGAGAACATGATAGAGGGCTATAAAATCATGAATATTATGAAAAAAGCAAACAGAGAAGTATTATTTACCATTCACACAATACAAAAACCAGGGCTTACACCGTGAAATTAGGTGCAGGCAGCAGGTTTAATACAAACCAGAGGAAATACTTTTTCATACAACATACAACTAACCTGTGAAACTCATCGCCATGGGATCTTGTGATAGCCAAAAGTATAACTGGGTTTAAAAAAAAAAAAGTGGATAAGTTCATGGAGGTATGTGTATCAATGGCTACTAGACAGGATGGCCAGGGATGTAACCCCAGGCTCCCACTACCCTGAACTTCTTACTATCAGAAGCTGGGAGTGGAAAACAGAGGTGGGTTACTCCATAATTGCCCTGCCTTGCATACTTCCCCTGAAGCTCTAACCCAGGCCATTGTCAGAAACAGGATGCTGGGCAAGATGAACCATGATCTGACCCAATATGGCAACTCTTAGGTTCTTAATCTCTACAGGGCCTCTTCTTCTGTGAGGATGCTTATGAAGAAATTCGGAGGCAGACTTGGGTATGAAACTGCACCACTGAAGTTAACAGCATTTTTTACATTGATTTCAGGAGAAGCAGGATCAGACTTTGTGGCCCTGATCCTGTATTTAAAACCATGCAGCCAAATCACTGCACACAGACAGAGCCCTGCTGACCACATTAGCACTCCACATGGGCACAGGGGTACACTTGCACAGTTCTGAACACAAGATCGTGGCCTGTATGAAGAAACGAATCTGGCAATCACTAGTCTGTCTATCTTTTTATGTTAATCACATGGTAGGAGTACCAATCTCAGCCCAGGCTATTAGTCCAGCAAGTCCAGTATCCTGTCATCAGTAGTGGCCAATGTATGAGAACATAAGAATGGCCATAGTGGATCATACCAATGGTCCATCTAGCCCAGTATTCTGTCTTCTGACAGTGGCCAATGTCAGAGTCTTCAGAGGGAATGAACAGACAGGGCAGTTATCAAATGATCTATCCCCTGGGGTCCAGTCCCAGCTTTTGGCAGTCAGAGGCATAAGACACCCACAGCATGCATAGGTGTCAACTTCTGCTCCCACTGGTGGGTGCTTGACCCCCCCCTTCCCCTGTCCCCGCCCCGACTCCACCCCTCCATGGGGCTCCACCCCTGTCCCCCCACACCCTTGCCCCAAAGTCTCCGTCCCAACTCCGCCCCCTCCCTACCCTATTCTGACTCCTTCCCCAAATGCCCGCCTCAGCCCCGCCTCCTCCCCTGAGCACACCAGGTTCCTGCTCCTCCCTCTCCCTCCCGGAGTGGCCAAACAGCTGTTTGGCGGCAGCTAGGCAGGAAGCACTAGGAGGTCGGTAGAGGAGCGGGGATGCGGTGCGCTGGGAGGTAGGTGGAGGAGGTTAGGGAGGAGGTGGGGAAGAGGGGAGCTTGGCTGCCGGTGGGTGCAGAGCACCCACTAATTTTTCCCCATGGGTGCTCCAGCCTCCCGGAGCACCCACAGAGTCGGTGCCTATGACAGCATGCGGTTGCATCCCTGACCATTTTGACTAATAGCCATTGATGAACCTATCCTCCATGTAATACTTCAGAGGACTGTCAAGAAACAAAACCAGACCCAAACCCATAATGCAGCTAATTATGCAATTCTATACATAGGAAAATTCCCCCTTTAACCTTGAAGATTATATATTTATACCCTGAGTATGCAAATATTCTCCAGCCCTCCTTAAAAATCCTGTTGTAATGTTTGACAAGTTTAACGTTTGACTGTGTTATTGAAGCTCTCTCCTCCACTTGTCTGAGCTTGCATTCTTGTCTTTAATTTTTGTATCTGTTGAACAGTTAGAGATAGATTCTATACATTCACTCATGCTACAGGTTACAACAACACCTCTCAGGGTTGTAGGTATATTTGATCCTGCCTTAGTGCAGTGGGCTGGACCAGATGACCTCTTGAAGTACCTTCCAGCCCTACATTTCTATGATGAATGACACCTTGCTCCACAAACGGTCTTGGTGAAAGCCATGGGACCACCTTATTGAAGATGAGCAAGAAAGGCTGAATCTAGCCTTCAGAAAACTAGTTCTCCATCCATATTTGCATATAGATATTCTACTTAAATAGCAGCAAGCATTAAATACCCAAACTCAAATGTAGCATTTAAACTGTGGCTTTCTTCAGAAACTGGTAAACAGAACTCATAACAGCCCCAAACTGTTATTTAAAATAAAGTAGAATTACAGGTAACTTTTGCTCAAAATTTAAATGATATAAATATGCAGAAATCCATATTGTGCAACATACAATAAAGAAGCATTTATATTCATCAACACTCCGACATTTACTGATGATTTGATATGATATGTTAGTAAAAAGACAACCAAGACGCAAATAAGTAGATATCAGTTAATAAGAATCAGCTTCTCTTGGCTAGCTCATGAAAGTGGAGCATAACTGACCATTAAACTCAATTTTGCCATCTGTGCAAATCATTAGTGTGATTAACAAGATGCTATTAGAAGCTTATTATAGCAGGTGTCTATTAGCAGTCACTATAGTTTAGGTTACATTAAAGACCTCTGTTTTCACATGCTTCTAATTTTCAGAAAAGTTTTCTTTTGGGGCTGAAATTTTCCATGTGTGTGTTGCAGGTTTGGGGAAGGCACAATGCTAACATCAGGTACCGTATTTCTTTCCCCTTCCTGTATCTCAGTTTACCTATCTGCTGTGGTACAGACCAGACAGAGTTTAGTCTTTTCAAGACATTATAAGATTACAAGTTCAAATGCAAAATTGCAAAATTATTATGTGAAAGCAAATACATGCACTCTGCTGCGCTACAGCTCTTCTCTGGGAGGGTTTACTCTTCTCTGTTGCATGGGAAACAGTTGATAGTCCCACGTTCTCCCTCAAATTCCCTTTGAGTCTCTGCAGCAGCCTACAATTTGTACAGTCGGTAGTAATTCTACTCGTCTTCTTCTCCAGTGGAGTGATGGTGCCTGCACTCTAAATCCAACAAAATGGTAAAGTCCCAGGAACATTATCCTTATAGAGGACTCTGTTGGTTCTTGTGCTGCTACCCTGCTGAATTTTCCAGCCTGGGTCCCACTCCTTCTATTTATTAATTCCTCCTCCTTCCTTTGAGATCCCATTGGTTCCATTCTCAGAGAGTGCGTCTGGGACCATGTCCTGCCAGGCAGCTTGCCCACAATGGAAATCACCCAAGTAGCTTTAAACAGCCAGTGAGTATGCTTCATGCCTGCCACAATTTCTGGCTGATTCTAGCTCACTCAGCAGTCATCTCACCAGCTCCAGCAAGTTTGCAGTCACAGAGTCCCCTAAAACAATAACTATGTATGTATCCACCAGTTACACCACTAAATGTAGGAATGCAAGCATGTGGGTTACACATGGTTTGTTCCTGAAGGAGATTTATTATTGGTGGAATGTGGAAAAGTTTAATGCTTACAGTCAACTGTGTGGTAGAGGGTAAAAACTTTTTCCTTATTGTAAGAAAATTTAAGATGCATGGCTCAAAAACAGAAGAAGTTTACATTTTATCGTTTCCAGCTCTCTAATTGTCACTGAGGACTACCCTCTTTCATTATTTTCAAAAAATAAAGGTAAACAAATAATGGATATACAAGTTTTTGAAAATTGGGTTGACACATTAGTGGTGTAGATATTAGTGGTGTTTCTTGGTTGCTTCTTGGTTGCATATATGCAAATTGACATTTGGAGGTTACTGAGGGATGCATCTGATTTTGATAGTACAATTGTGTAAGTTCATGAGACATTGTGGAAATAAACATTTTTCTGCCCCATTGAGCACACTGGCAGAGCCTGTCATAGGTGCTTAGAAGCCTAGCTTTGGCCTCGACCCCAGAAATCCTTGAGACCAAAAGTGTGAATAGAAATCTAAGGGTTTTTATAAAAGTAAATCTCTAGCCTTTCTCTTTGTAAAGATACCCTTGAAAAAGTAAACTGATGTTAACCCATGCAAACCACTTGTCAGTGTTTTTTCCTAAAATGCACAGGTTTTTCTTGTTTTCTCCCCGCATCCCCATCCAGTTGCCAGTGAAGAGCAATCTATTTTGTTTTCCTATGTAATCAAAAATTCTTTGGAGACAAGATCAGCCGGCAAAGAATCTTAGAAGTAATATTGCAAAAAGTGCATAGAACAGTGCCTTAGAAATATGCAAAGAGAATTCCTAAATTCCCTCTTCAATTTTCTCCAATATATATAACAAAATACACAGGGAGGGGCCAAAATTGAAACCAAATATCCTACTCCATTCTGACACAAGCTTTGCAAATGTGCCCTGGGTTTCAGAACTGTAACATAACCTGAGGGTGGAGGTATGTCAGTCCAAAAATTGTTAGCATGTGAGGCAGTAAATCCGCATGCAAGGCTCTTCAATCTTCTCTCATCCCACTAAATGTCAAGAGGCAAGTCCATCCCAAGAGATAGTAGTGAGAGCAGAGTGAGATTGGCTGGCGTCAGGGTGGGACTGCTTCATCATAAAGTATCACGTTTCTTTCAATTTTGGGATGGCGGTTTTTTGTTTGTAAAACAGTTTTCATTATGGAGCATTCAGGATTTTCCAGAGCATAATGGACATGCTCCATTTTGAATTTCTTGCTGTAATCCACTCAGTGTGCTAAACATTTCACTTTAGTACAATTTCTTTTTTCTTTGTTGTAACTTGTTTTCCCTCACCTCTGATTCACTTCTGAGTGAGTGGTAACTAACTAGTTTTCTTTAGCAGAGCAATGGTCATACTACTGTCTCTTGCCTGTCATGCAGTGAAGTGGAAATACATATTTTGTGTGTGGAAACAGACACAAAGAAGTACCATCTGCATTACAGAATCCCTTTCCTGTTAGCATTGCTTTGAACCTAGTTATTTATTACATGCTTACAGACTACTTCACTTAGTCCTTGAAATCTAGAGCATATTTTGAACACTATCAAAATCACATATAACCTACATTTACAAAGAGGACTCAGACAAAGTTACTGTTTCATAAAGAAGCTCTTACAATTGAGAAAGCACACTTGGATTTTCACAACAAAATACTTCTATTAAACATAGAAAGGACTTCAAACTGTGAAAGGGCTCAGCAGTTGTTGCAGCCATGTTGATATGAGAGAGACAAGGTAGGTGAGATAATATCTGTTGGTGGACGAAACATGTTTTTAAGCTTCAGAGAGCTCTTCTTCTGGTCTGGAAAAGGTAACCACAGCTAAATAAAATAGGTGGAACAGATTGTACTTCATCCAGTGCATCAAATGCTTCAATAATTATGTGGGTGAAACCAGACAATCACTATGCTCCCAAATGAACTCACATAGAAAAACGATAAAAGAAAAAAAACACCCTATTACCAAAGGGCAAACAATTTTCACAAAGTGATCACTCCATTTCTGACCTACCAGTCCTCATCATCAAAGGAAACCTGCACAACACCTTCAAAAGACAAGCCTGGGAACTTAAATTCATAACTCAGCTAGACAGTAAAAATCTACTCAACAGACTCAACAGAGGACTCAACAGAAACACTGGTTTTATGGCTCATTGTAACAATTTGTAACCTACTAACCTTCTTTTGTCCTATGAATGCAGAGATGTTAATTGCCCACTTCATTTTAAATGATCTGCTGCAACATGTGTTAACCCCTTATGCTTAACAATCTGTCCCGTCTTGTATTTGACACTCTGGTTACCTTTTCCAGACCTGAAGAAGAGCTCTGTGAAGCTTGAAAGTATGTCTCTTCCATCAACAGAATTTGGTCCAGTATCTCACTCACCTTGTCTCTCTCAAAGAACTCAGTAGTAATTAAACCAGCATCTATAAATTCTCAAGCTGCTTCAAAATAAGTGAACAGACTGCAAGCACAAAACTAAATCTGAGTTCACCAGGTGCAAAATACTGATTGTAACAAAGTATCACTGTTAGACTGTTCCCAGGCTTTTTTAGCCAATAAGATCACACTATAACCTGATATTCTAATAAACCCATATGAACTAAATTCAGAGAATTAACCTTTAGTTGCTCTATTAAAAATGCCCTTAATGTAGAACAAGAATAATAACCATCTGTCTGCTAAAAGAAAAGGAGTACTTGTGGCACCTTAGAGACTAACAAATTTATTAGAGCATAAGCTTTCGTGAGTTACAGCTCACTTCATCGGATGCATTCAGTGGAAAATTCAGTATTTTCTACTGAATGCATCCGATGAAGTGAGCTGTAGCTCATGAAAGCTTATGCTCAAATAAATTTGTTAGTATTTTCCACTGAATGCATCCGATGAAGTGAGCTGTAGCTCACAAAAGCTTATGCTCAAATAAATTTGTTAGTCTCTAAGGTGCCACAAGCACTCCTTTTCTTTTTGCGAATACAGACTAACACGGTTGCTACTTTGAAACCTGTCATCTGTCTGCTGTATCTTGGATATTTTAAAGTGCCATCTCCCTGGTATAGGACTTAATTCTGTACCTGGCCCAAACATATGCAGGCAATGGAGTCAGTGAGAGCTGTGCATTAATATGGACAGAGATTTTTTTTCATTTATTTCAATTAAATGTAAAAAATGCCTATACAAAATTTATAGGTCTTCTGACAATAATTACATTCACACCTACATAGGGATATCTTCCCACTATGTTTAACACAACAACAAATAACATACCTGCTGATAAATGTAGCAGCAAAATGTACCTGGACTCCAATTCCACACCCTGAGCTCTCCCTTGAAGCCCTATAAAACAGATACCGTGTATCCTATATCTGAGTGCCAGAGCTGCTCAGAAAATTTCATAGACATATTTTCCAACTATACCCAGAAATTATTCCCATGAAAATTTTCTCAGAAAATTGACCCACTCTATTGAGGGCAGAACTGGGTCTCTAATATCTATTGAAAGAAAATTCCATATTCAAGATGATGTGCAGCATCAGGCATTTTGTCCAGCGTTACCGCATGACTTGCCATCTAAACAGAGGGCACATGTTAGATGGGGGGCGGGTGGTTTGATTGTTTTTTTCCTTTGTTGTTATAAAGAATGCTAATGAGTGGCATCTAAGAGGGGAAAAATCTCCCTTGCAATTGCAGAACAGTCATGGGATACACGTCTCACCCCACTGGCACAGGCTGATTACAAAATGCACTCCTACCCATGCACTAATGGGGGCAGGTGTCTGTGCCCTCAGGGAAGGAGCAGTTTTAATGTCTTGGACTCAATAATACCACTGACTAGCAGAGGCTCTTGAGAGATTTACTGATTCAAGTAAATCCTCCTGGTGCCCTGGCCATGCCTTCTTCCTCGCCGCTACCATTCGCTTTGTGGGACATGTTGTCTGGCTGTGGGCTGTCTACTAAGCTGGGCGGTTGTGGGCACCTTGCGCCACCACAAATCTGTCTAGGTGCACTTTCTCACATTAGGAGCCCTTTGCCCTGGGTTACACAATAGCTCTCATCAGGCAAAAAATGACATAATTCAGAGATAAAACTAGCCCCATGGCCCTTGTAGGAAGCACTAATGAATTCCGTGGATTTTCATTTCCCTTCAAGAGGGTGTTTAAAAAATGCTGGTGGCATTCATTATTGAAGAGGTAGAGAAGAACCTTGCTGAGTCTCTCTTTGCAAATCCTCGTGTGTTCACACCCCATATTTAATAGCAGAGGGATGTGTTAGTTTACAGTACTATAAAGCAGCAAAAGTAATCAGAAGTAGGCTACACTGCTCAAAATAAGTGAAGAGACTACAGATTGAATTCTGCTCTGAATTACACAGATGTAAGTAAAGAGCAACTCCTTTGACTCCATCTCTCGTTTACATGGGGGAAACTCAAAGTTTAATATATTGTGCTACATTTTGTAATGCAGAATGGGAATTTTGCCTGAGTAATTCTTATAAGAGGATGACATGATTAGGCTCAATAATAATTCAAATGGGGAAAGCCACATTGTTCTGGTCTGCATAGAAGACTGAAAAGAACCCACAAACCTCCAGCCTTTTCCCAGATGTATATATTTCTTTCTCTTCCCATAACTCTCATTGGTATTGAAATAATCTCTCACAAAACACACATGAGACCAGGAATATAGTTTTGACTATCATCTGACATTCTTCAAGCAGTGCTTTAGGCAATGGTCAACCTCTAGTTGCCTGCGGCTAATTTTAGTTTGTTATAGCTGGTTTCTTTTGTTCACTTCACTAATTCATCATGGTGACTTCTCAGTGGTAGCTTTATAGCTGGCATCTCTGAAAGCTCCAGCTCTTCATTTCTTAGCTACCACTGTCACAGTTGCACTACACATGGGAGCTGTTCTGGTCTTCCCCTGTGAATTTTGAGATCAATATCAGAATTTTAAATGTACAATATCCATATTCAGCCATTTTAAAAATCAGTGATTTGCTAGGCTTAATTTTGTTTTGCTATAAGTAATATATACTTAATTGCCCATGATGGCCACACTGGACCCATCACAGCCCATATGGGAAAATCCTTATTTAAACACAAGCAGATCCCTGCACCCACATGAAGCAAAATGACTTTAATAGGGTGCCAACTGCATGGTTCTCCTTGCTGATCAGGGCCTTACAAATCTTTTTAATAGGCAAATTTGGGGCTATTTTAGTGGATCCAAACTTCCCCTGGCTGCCCTGTAAATGAACTAAAGTCTATACTCTAAAAATCCTTAAGAAAATATTTTAGTGCACATATGCAGGAAGCTGATTATTTTTTTTCTTTTGTTTTTAAGAAAAATACTATTCATTGTCAAAATATCCCAGAATATTAATTTTATATTATGAAATCTGTGTGCAAAGTTTTCACTTAAAAAAAAGAGGCCACATCTGATGTAGCTTATAGATGTGCTAAACCTGGGGTGATTTGGTTTCTGGTGTAAACCTAAAGCAGGACAGGCTCAAATCTGGTTCTTATCCTGTCTGAATTCCCAAAGTTTGAAGTCTAGTGCAGAAGATTTGGACAAATAGTTCCTGTATCAGTCAATCAGCCTTTTAAAAAAAATCCACTAATTTACAATTCAATCACAGTTGCACAAGCACCACACAATAGTGATTGCTCAACTCTGTGACTCAGCAAGGCCCACCAGGAAGACACACCTGGGCTAGTATTTTCAAGGCACATGGACTGAGGGTATAAAATAAGAGACAATGGCACCATGCAATTACGTTTCTCCTCCCCTTACTCAGACAGTAACAAGAACTCTGGGAAGACCCTGACTTGAACTGAGGAGACTGGTCCCAGGCTTAAAGGGAAAGCCTGTGTATTAAGGATTGTAACTTACCTGCAACATCCAGTGGGGTGAGAAAAGCTGCTTGATTGAAATACTGCTTAGACTGATAAGGTTTAGGATCTAGACTGCATGCTTACTTTTTATTTTCTTTGGTAACTTTCTCTGACCTTTTACACCAACCACTTATAATCACTTAAAATCTATCTTTCTCTAGTTAATAAACTTATTTTAATGTTTTATCTTAACCAGTGAGTTTGTCTGAAGTGCATGGAGAATCTGCTCAGGTTACAAAGGCTGGTGCATGTCCACTTTCCTTGGAAGAAGTGGTGAATTAGTTAATAAATTTGCCCTGCTCAAAAAAGGGGCTTAACCTGTGCAAGATGGTATATTCTTGGGGTGCAAGGCTGGGGGCTTGGAAGGTTTGCTGGTGTTTCCCTGTGTATAGTTCATGTACCTCTGCATGCTGGTGGCTGAGTGATAACAGTGCCTGGAGGGATTTGCTGCTTGTCATTGGCAAAGCATTGTGAGACACAGCCCAGGCTGGAGAGTTAAGGGATACAACGGTCCCACAGTTCCAGGTTGTATTCCGGGGGTCCTGCCACACAGTCCTATGACGTGAATCCAGAATAACTACTTTTAGAAGTCAGTACAGTCATTCCAGATTTACACTGCTTTGAGATCAAGATAGGCCTTAATACTGTGTATCTGAAACAACTAACTTACTGAATCTCCTTTTTTGTGCTATTCTAATTTAAAGCTACTAGAAATGTTTTCCCTTTAAATTTAAATGTGTTTCAAAAATTAAATTACAGATTTACTGTTATTGAATAATACTGACTGAGATTCAAAACCATTAAAATAAGGGTATGCCTGATAGAGCCTTGTTAGCCCCATGGTGTTACTATAATATTTTTGCTTGTTCACCCATGCATCATTTCATCTTCAACCATTTTTTTCCTTGTTAAAACAAGCTTATCATTAAAAAAAAAATAGAAATAACAGAGTTCTCTCACTGAAACATAATACTTTAGAAGAGCTAACAACAGGATATCAAAAAGAAATATATGATGACCTCTGTTTTAAAATCAACATAATCACACCAAGGAACAGAAAGTGAATGATCACTTAAATAAAAAAAGGTTCCTTCCACATAAAGAAGGAAAGAATGAGACAAATAATCCCTTTCTATTTGAACCATATGGTATAAAGTGAATAAGAGTGTAGGAATAGGCATCCAGACAGATTTATGTTTTAAATACACAGGGAAGCTCAGTGTTTTTGAGTGCTAATCAAATTCAAAAGGGACTCAGTCTTGGAAAAAGGAATATATATCCATAGATATTCCATTTACCATTCCAGTACTAAATGAGACAAGGCCTGGATTAACCAGTCTGTACTCAGTGCTCTCGCACAGAGTCTCCATCTCAGTGGGGCCTCTGACCACAAGAAAAAAAACAAACCTGAGTGCCACTGCTACCACATGCACTAGGTCACAGCTTCACTCACTCAGATTTGGCCTGGCTCCCCTATGTTGTGATGGAGAGATAGCTGGGCCAAAACAGAGCAGAACTGCGACCCTCGGTGCCAGGCTGCAACACCACTCTGGTAGTGGTGGGGCCCAATTTTCATGGTGCAAGGTTCCCCAAAATTCTTTAATCTGGCCATGAGTGAGACATATGTTCAAAGTTCATTCCTTATTAGACATGAAAGAACAGATTCACTTAATATTTGGTATCAATAACAGCAAGCTAGGAAGTCCCCCCAAAGAAAGAAAACATGTTCACTAATGGTACTATTCACCTTATCTAAGTGATTCAAATCTATCTCTATGGACAAATGCTTCTCACAGCTACATAGGTAAAAATTCTGCATAACTCCTGTCTAGTCAATGGAGTTACCTGGGATTGATAACGGTGTAACTGAGAACAAATTTTGACTCTTCATATAATTTGTTTGGTCCCTTCCGGTCCTTTTCAGACACACTTAAGACAGATGGTTACTTGAGTTATTTTGTTTTGTGTACTTTTTTCCATTAGTAGGTTTTTTTGTTTTCTTTTTTCTTTTTGTGGGCGTTCATTTCTAAAATGGGCTGGCTTTAATCTGGTTCTCCAAAGCCATAATTTAAAGGGACCATCTCACCCTTATAACTTCTAAAAATCAGCTCCATACACTTTCTACAGAAAAATTTGTCAGCACCCCCATAGATTACAGAACTTCAAAGCCAACATCTTCAAGTCATCCAGCCACATATGGTTCTGCCTCACTTCTCGATATGCCAAGCCCCAAATGTGGGCTGCAATGTGTAACAAAGATCCAGTGTGATAGACACAAAATAATGGGAAAAAAATTAAAATGCTGTGGATTCATTCCTTCAGTGTTATTAACTTTTTCTATAAACTCAGTTTCATAATTACTTATATCTGGTGTAAATATTTCTCATAGATTCCAAGGCCAGAAGGGACCATTATGATCATCTAGTCTGACCTCCTGTATAACACAGACCATAGAACTTCCCCAAAATAATTCCTAGAGCAGATCTTTCAGAAAAACATTAAGAACATCTGACCATAAGAGTGGTCATACTGGGTCAGACCAATGGTCCATATAGCTCAGCAGTTTTCAAACTGTGTGTCAGGACCCCAAAGTCGGTCGCAACCCCATTTTAATGGGGCCACCAGGGCTGGCATTAGACTTGCCGGGGCCAAAGTCTAAGTCTGAACCCCACTGCCCAGGGTCCAAAACACAAGGGCTTCAACCCTGGGCAGCGGGCTCTGGTTACAGGTCCCCGCACTCGGGGCTGAAGCCCTTGGGCTTTGGCTTCCCCCCACCTTCCAGGCAGCAGGGCTTGGGCTTTAGCTTTGCTCCCCCATCCCCACCCCTGGTGGCGGGGCTTGGGTAGGCTCAGGCTTTGGTAGGCTCAGGCTTTGGTCTCCCCTCCTGGGATCATATAGTGATTTTTGTTGTCAGTGGGGGTCATGGTGCAATGAAGTTTTAGAACCCCTGATCTAGCTCAGTATCCTGTCTTCCAATGGTGGACAGTTGCTTCAGAGAATGAACAGAACATGGCAATTATTGAGTGTTCCATCCCCATATAGTCCAGTCCCAGCTTCTGGCAGTCGGAGGTTTAGGAAACCCAGAGCATGGGGTTGCATCCCTGAGCATCTTGGCTAATAGCCATTGAGGGACCTATTCTCCATAAACATATTTAATTCTTTTTGGAATCCAGTTACAGTTTTGACTTTCACGACATTCCCTGGCAGTGAGTTCCACAGGTTGAGTGTGAATTGTTGGAAATACTTCCTTTTGTTTTTTTAAACCTGCTGCCTATTAATTTTATTGGGTGAATCCTAGTTTTTGTGTTATATGAAGGGGTAAATAATACTTCCTCCATGCCATTCATAATTTAATTCTCAATCATAGAAGTGTAGGACTGGAAGGGAGCTCAATAGGTCATTTAGTCCAGTTCCCTGTACTCAATGCAGAATTTAGCAATAACTAGACCATTCCTGATAGGTGCTTGTCTAACCAATTCTTAAAATCCTCCAGTGATGGAGATTCCACAGCCTTCCCAGGCAATTTGTCTCAGTGTTTAAATATTCTGACAGGAAGTTTTTCCTAATGTCCAACGTTAACTGCCTTTACTGCAATTTAAGCCCATTGCTTCTTGTCCTATCGTCAGAGGATAAGGAGAACAATTTTTCACCCTGCTCCTTCTAACAACCTTTTATGTACTTGAAAACTGTTATGTTCCCCCTCAGTCTTCTCTTTTCCAGACTAAACAAACCCATTTTTTTCAATCTTTCCTCATAGGTCATGTTTTCTAGACCTTTAATCATTTTTGTTGCTCTCCTCTGGAATTTCTCCAATGTGTCCACATCTTTCCTGAAATGTGGCACCCAGAACTGGACACAATACTCCAGTTCAGACTTTACCAGGGTGGAATAGAGTGGAAGAATTACTTCTCATGTCTTGCTTACAACGCTAATACAACCCAGAATGATATTTGCTTTTTTTGCAACTATGTGACACTGTTGACTCATATTTAGTTTGTGATACCCTATGATCCCCAGATCCCTTTTCACAGTACTCCTTCCGAGACAGTCATTTCCCATTTTGTATGTGTGCAATTGGTTTTCTTCTTCCTAAATGGAATACTTTGGATTTGTCCTTATTGTATTTCATCCTATTTATTTCAGATCATATTTCCAGTTTGTCAAGATGATTTCGAATTTTAATCTTATCCTCCAAAGCACTTGCAACTCCTCCCCCCCACCAGCTTGATACCATCCACAAACTTTATAAGTGTACTCTCTATGACATTATCTAAATCATTTATGAAGATATTGAACAGAACTGGATCCAGGACCAATCCCTGTGGGACCTCACTTGATATGCCCTTCCAGCTTGACCGTGAACCAGTGACATCTTTGTTCTGGGAGCAGTTTTCCGACCAGTTATGGATCCACTTTATAGTAGCTCCATCTAGTCTATAGTTCCCTAGTTTGTTTATGAGAAGGTCATGCAAGACAGGATCAAAAGCCTTACTAAAGTCAAGAAATACCACATCTACCACTTCCTCCTATCCACAAGGCTTGTTTACCATGTCAAAGAGAAAACTATTAGGTTGGCTGGACATGATTTGTTCTTGACAAATCCATGCTGACAGTTACTTATCACCTTGTTACCTTCTAGGTGTTTGCAAATGTATTGCTTGATTATTTGCTCTATTATCTTTCTGGGTAATGAAGTTAAGGTGACTGGTCTGTAATTCCCTGGGTTGTTCTTATTCCCCTCTTTATAGATTGGCACTATATTTGCCAGTCATATCTCTCCTTAGTTGTATCTTTTCTAAGATGAACTATTTAATTTCTATTGAGTCTATTTAATTTCTTCTTGTATGGAAGTTATTCCATACTCCTAGTAATTTTTGTTGCCCTTCTCTGTAGCTTTTCCAATTCTAATATATCTTTTTTGAGATGATGTGACCAGAATTGGACTCAGTAGTCAAGGTTTGGCCATACCATGGGTTTATATTGCTCCATTATGATATTTTCTGTCTTATTATCTATCCCTTTCCTAATGGTTCCTAACATTCCATTTGCTTTTTTGACTGCCACTTCACATTGACCTGATGTTTTCGGAGAACTATCCACAAGGACTCAAAGATCTCTTTTTTGAGTAGTAACAGCTAATTTAGACCCCATCATTTTGTATGTATAGTTGGGATTATATTTTTGAATGTTCATTATTATGCACTTGTCAACACTGAATTTCATCCGCCATTTTGTTGCCTAGTCACCCAGTTTTGTGAGATCTCTTTATAATTCTTCACAATGAGCTTTGGACTTAACTATCTTGAGTAATATCGTATCATCTGCTAACTTTGTCACCTCACTGTTTATCCCCTTTTCCAGATCATTTATGAATATGTTGAACAGGCCAGGTTCCAGTAAAGATCTTTGGGGGACCCCACTATTTACCTCTCTCCCCTGTGAAAACTGACCATTTATTCCTTTATGTCATATCTTTTAACCAGTTACTTATCCATGAGAGGACCTTCCCTCTTATCCTATGACTGCTTAGTTTGCATAAGAGCCTTCAGTGTGGGACCTTGCCAAAGGCTTTCTGAAAGTCTAAGTATGCTATATTCACTGAATCACCCTTGTCCACATGCTGTTGACACTCTAATATATTGGTGAGATGATTTTCCTTTACAAAAGTTATGTTGACTCTTCCCCATGTATCTGACAATTCTGTTCTTTACTATAGTTTCAACCAATTTGCCTTGTAATAAAGTTAAATTTACCAGCCTATAATTGCCAGGATTTCCACTAGATCATTTTAAAAACATTAGCTATCCTCCACAACCCTCAGTAAATTATTCCAAAGGTAAAAAATTATGCCTTATTTCCAGTCTGAATTTGTCTGGTTTCAACTTCCAGCCATGGGAATGTGTTACTCTTTCTCTACTAGTTTGAAGAGCCCATTATCAAATATGTGTTCCCTGTGTAGGTACTTATAAACTGTAATCAAGTCACTCCTTAACCATCCCTTTCTTATGATAAATAGATTGAGCTCCTAGAGTCTATAACTATAAGGATTGTTTTCTAATCCTTTAATCATTCTCATAGCTCTTCTTTGAATCTTCTCTAATCTATTAACATCCTTCTTTAATTGTGGACACAAGAACTGGACACGGTACTCCAGCAGCAATCACACCAGTGCCAAATACAGAGATAAAATAATCTCTCTACTCCTGCTCAAGATTCCTCTGTTTATGCATCCAAGGATCACATTACTCCTTTTGGCCACAGCATCATACTAGAAGTTCATGTTCATCTGATTATCCACCATGACCCCAAAATCTTTTTCAGAGTCACTGTTTCTCAGGATAGTTATGACCTACATTCTTTATTTCTAGATATATACATTTACATCTAGCTGTATTACATTGCATATTATTTGCTTGCACCCAGTTTACCAAGAAAATCAAGATTGCTCTAGATCAGTGACCTGTGCTCTTCATTATTTACCACCCACCGACTTTTGAGGCATCTGCAAACTTGTCAGTGTGGATTATATTTTTTTTCAAGTTCATTTATATATTTCCCTATCTGGCCATACTGTTTTGCCATTTCTTAACTTCTTGAGCTACTTTTTACCTCTCTGTCCTTTATTTTTTGCTGTTTCTTTTTCAGAAGGTGTTTCTGATGAACTGATGTTTGCTTTATCTTATTTTCTTTCACACAGTACCACATATCCCCACTTTGGCAGATTTTAAGTTTGGTTTTCTAGAAACCAACTACAGTTAGTGTAAAAAGAAAAGGAGTACTTGTGGCACCTTAGAGACTAACGAATTTGAGCATAAGCTTTCGTGAGCTACAGCTCACTTCATCGGATGCATCCGATGAAGTGAGCTGTAGCTCACGAAAGCTTATACTCAAATAAATTGGTTAGTCTCTAAGGTGCCACAAGTACTCCTTTTCTTTTTGCAAATACAGACTAACATGGCTGTTACTCTGAAACCTACAGTTAGTGTGGCATTTATGGTATGGTCACACAGAAAGAATCAGGATTTGCCAAATGTTAACTACTTGTGACAGATTAAAGTTTTGTACCATGCAAGATCTGTTTTTCAATTCAATTTGAAAATACTTCTGGAACGTCTTTATCTTCATGCAGGTTAGGTTTGTGTTTTTGTTAAATTTAATCTTCAGTCTTGCCACACCTAAATTAAAGTCACTTCTAATGTATGCTCTGATGTCCTGAAGAGTTGAGCTAAATTTCCATCCAGTGCATAGATAGTCTGATTCCACCTGACTCCCTCTTGGGAATTCCAAGTTACTTTGTGCATAACTTTGTGTAGGAATAGTGTTCCTCCAATTATGATCCCTGATATAAAGGCACAATTCTACCATTCTTTCATTGCTCTGATTTTGGGAACCAAGGCCATTTTTGCCCACTGCTTTTTCCTGTATGTTGTTGTCATCCCAAACCTTGGCACTGAAGCCCTCCTTCCTGTTTTTTTGTTTGTTTGTTTGTAGTTTTAGCTAAATTAAGTGAGATTAAAAATTATTTTAAAAGGGGGGAGCATATTTTTTTTACCCTCACTGAACTCAAAAAACTCCCAACTTAGCTAGATTTAGCTACTCTTCCATAAGTGTGGGGCAACACAGCTGACCTACGAGAATTTAGCAGGCATTGTTTTTAATTAATTATTTCTTTGATCACACATACAGCCTTTAACAGCACATGCTCATTTATGCAAGACATTTTGGAGGATACATAGAACTTGGAAAAATGGAGTATTGTGTAAACTGGGTGGGAGGGTTCTTGATTTTTTATGCACTGATAAAGGGTGGTGTGATTGGTGCAGCATTTAACCAGAGTTTTCTTTTAATACATTTTCACTTTATCTAAAAAGTGTTTTCCTTCTACAACTTTAAAAACACTTGCAAGAGAAATTCTGTTTACCACCACCTTAAAGCTGGCAGTTAACATCTGTTTTCTTCAGTGCATCTCATGTGAAACCATGAGGTGAAATTAATACACACAAAGAGAACTAGCCCAAGGCCTATACACCACACCACTTAAGTCCTATTTAAGCCCTCAGAATAAGAATGAATTTCACCCCTAGTTAGCAGGATTGTTCAACAGATGAAATGCAGCCTTCTGAGCTAAATTCAGAGGTAAATCTTATATCCCATTCCAGCTATCTTCCTCATGGGACCCTAAATATTTCCTTCTTTCAGAGGCACAAAATCACTTACCATTCCCATTCCACTGATCTCTAGTAAACAGCATATATGTAATTGACAACAGTACATATCAAGAATAACACCATTGTATTCAGGAGCATATTCAGTAGTATAACTGAAATTGGAGTGAAGTCTTATATACAGTGACGTTCACATACATTAGGGACTGTTACCATACAACTTACAAAGATAAAATATATTTTTAAGATACATTTTTTTTAGAAGTGCTAAATTACAGATCTAAATATTTTTAAACAGCCCATCCAGGTTCCTAATCCACAAAAGGCCTTTTGGGCTATTACAGAAGCCAACTTGGCTTTTCCCCTGCCACATTTTTCTTCACACTAATCCACAGTAACAGGCAAATAAATTATACATTAAAATTTATGAGTCAAGATTTTTCCTTCCTTTTAACTAATGTGTGTGATTTCCCCTGGAGAAATTCTCTTCTGCCTAAGACATTAAAGCTTTTAAGTAAAGAATAGTTCCACTGTCTGTAGGAAAAACAAATGCATTTCCAGGACGATATTTTCTAATATTCTTGCTTTAATATTATATTCAAATTAAAACTCTGCATTAATACAGCACATAACTATATTTAGATCTTGAACACTACGTCAAAATAATGTAATAGGAATAATAATACTTCATGAGTTTTTTTTTTCTTGATCGCAACAGGACTTTGGCTGGTTTATTCTCTTGTTTAAGCTCAAAAGAAACCAAAGGGCATAAACCTATTAAAACAGCAAATCTTTGAGCCTTGGCAGAAAAAGCAAACTCCTAGAATCAGCAGCCATTCTGGTTTTGAGTCTAGACAGCTAAACTAGTTTTAGGAAACTGTTGGACTTGATCTCTGTGGGGAACGGATTGATGACCCAGATGTGTCATAGTTTTCTAGAAGCTGTCTCTGATTTTGATCAAAAGTTTGATGCATATAGGAAAAGTCACCAAACCTGGAAATTAGGTTGGATCACAAGACTATGGTTACCAGCTTAGCCAAGAAAAATGCATTGCTTCAAGGCCATAATAGACCTTCTTAAAAATAAATGGAGAATGAAAATGTTATAATTGTGAGCTTGTACTTGCCTAATAAACTGCAAAGATAAGACAAGATAAGATATTGGAGGTTCCTGGAGCCTACTTGCTAACATTTTGTTTATAGTTTGGTGCCAGATAGTGTAGCTATGGTGAGAAGTATGGGGCACATAGGAACACTCTTTATAAATATGGTTTCCAAGAACACATGTTATATGGGATTAACCCTTCACCTCATTTTTAGCCAAGGAAAGTTTTAGAGCATAAGGATTTGGTATTGGTATTGTCTTCTTCTTCAGCTAAACAAGACTGTTAAGTACATCTCTCTGCAAAGACAACCAGGAGAAAAAATCTATTCAGTTTTATTACTACAAATATATGAGTCTCATTTTTATTACTGCTCTTGCTTCTGTTTGATACTTTCCTATGGTAGCCATGTTGGGTTGGTTTTTTTTTGTTAAATGTTGGCTGAAGCTGTGTAAACTGCGGCCTAGGTAACCATTTGTGGTTCATTATAATAACCACACACATAGTGCAAACAAGTCGTGAGTATTTCAGTTCTGGCTTACGTATAGTAGAAGATAACATGATGCTAATGTAACTTTCTAGTCATTGTATTACAGGGACAGGTCCAAACTCAAATTCAACCAAGGGTTTACACTAGCTTTTGCAAGCATAAACTGTGGTGAATGCGCCCAACAGTGGGAAGTCTGTCAGAAGTAGATTGTGATGGATTATTTTCTTCCTCTGTAATCAATGTGTTCTGTACATGTATATGTCTGTTGCTTTGACTGCTTTATTTTCCTGAACTGGCAGAAGTAGAGGGACCATATTTTAATTTGGAGTATCTGCAAAGCAATTTCACTGAGCTCAGTCTGGTATTATTCCTAACAGAGGAGAAACTGAGGGCAAAGGATTTTTTTTTCTTGTCACACAACAGATTTTGACTTGGATGTCCTGCTCTCCCTCTCCCACTGATAACAACAGAAGTTTGCAGATTCATAGGTTAGCAAGTTTCTGAGGTATTCACAGGGCACCAGTTACCAAACTATCTATAAGACACCCCCCTCCCCAGTCAATGGCAGGCAGATTCATTCTGTACAGAACAGGAACTGAAAATCTTAGATTCCTAAGAAAATAATTTTTTTCACTACTAAAATTCATCTCCTGTAGAAAAGGAAACTCCATAGTGTTTCACCGTTAGAAACAGAGCAAATTTGTGTATGGGGTGGGGAGTGTCTAGACAGTAAAATGTTACTCAGCTCTTCCAGTTTTGTAAACCAAGTGACAGTAAAATAAAGTGACTAGGGTGAAATTAGCAAGAAATTATTCAGTGTCTTTAAGAGCTATATTTGATATCCTCATGCCAGCTCTAACCAGAGGACTTGCTCCTTCTGCACTGGAAAAGCCACCACAACATCTAGACTGAACAAGAGGGTATGGCAAAACAACAAACTGACAGAATGCACAAAGATCTGTATGTATCATCCATGTGTTATCAGCACACTTTCGTATGGGAGTGAGACATGGACCTTATACTCTCATCAGGAAAAGAGGCTCAACAGGATTTCATATGCGTTGCCTTCGTCGAATCTTTGCAGTCTCCTGGAGGGACAGAGTCACCAACAATGAGGTGCTCAAACAGGCCAGCATACCCAGCATGTAAACACTACTCAAACAGAGACGACTCCTCTGGCTTGGCCATGTGTGCCAGATGAATGATGTGTGCATCCCAAAGGACATCCTCTATGGGGAATTGGCATCTGGAAAAAGACCCAAAGGATGCCCAAAATTGCATTTCAAGGATGTGTGCAAGTGAGACCTCAAAGAAATGGACATGGATGTGGACAAATGGGAAGATCACACTCAGGATCACAGCCTTTGGAAACAAGAGCTTAATAAAGGTCTCTGGAGTTACGAGAGGAAACAGTCCAGCTTAGCAGAGGAGAAAAGAGCTCACAGAAGGCAGGGCCCAAAGGGTAAAAACATCATCTTTAAATGTCACAAATGTGGCAGAGATTCTCTCTCTCTAGGGGGTCTCTTCAGTTCGCGTCTGCCATAAAACCAATTGAGTAAATTCTTTACCTCTCAGGGGCGCATAGCCATGATCTCTTGAGACTGAAGGATGCCTACTAAAGTAAAGGGTGAAATTAGCAAGAAATTGTTCAGTCTCTTTAAGAGCTATATTTGCTGTCCTCAAACTAGCTGTAACCAGAGGACTGCTCCTTTCCAAACCAAGAGACAGTACCAGGAATTAGTTGGGTGATCGGTTTCAGTAACTCCAGATCAGAACAAAATTCTGATGTACGGAAAATAAAATCCAGTTATAGTGTGTTAAAATCTACAGTTAAAGTCCCAGAGTGCACATACTTCATGCAGACACATTTGGTCCTGGCCACTCAGCTCAAAAATGTGTAATTCTCAAGATATATTTGATTTTCCTGTGTTCCACAATGGTCAAAACATGTAAAACTTCTGTTAATCAGAAACAGATATTATTGCTTCCATAGGTACAGTAAAAGCTGCACATAGGTTAGATGGATATGCTGGAAGAATGTAAAGGATGGGAAAGTGTGTGTCTTGGCTCAATTCCTGATTATTCTCCAAGGGAGAGATTTAATGGACCCAGATGCTGCTTCAAAGGTAGGAGGTTGACAAAGGGTAGACTTTTTATATCGGAAAAAGCCAACACCCCAGCTGTGGATGCATCAATACAGTGAGAGGAGGCTGACTGGAAAAAAGAAATCACCGCACATCTTGCTAGAAAAATTCCAAACTCCATTTTGGAGACTGAGGCCATTCAGAAAAGCCTCTGAGATTTTTGGATGCTTCATGTGAACTAAAATTAACTTTCAAAAGTTCCTGGGATCCTCTCATCACTAGTGTTGAAAACAAACGTTATCTCTGTCTTAAAGTGATACTAATATATCTCAGTTTAGAGGAAAATTAGAAGATTTTTTTTTGTTTGCTTCTTTGGGAACTTGTATATGGGAATTATCGGTGAGTGTGGAACTAGTCATTCATAATAGTTTTTTGTGGCTTAATCAGGGTGTCTGATTATAACACTTCTCTTAGCACAATATGTATTGTCTCCATTTCGGCACAACGGGTGTAATTTCACTGATTCAGACTAAATAATCATCATGGTAATTTTCTTGTCAGTATTTGTCCCCAAAGTGGTATTTTTGTATGTGTTTTACAATACATGTCTCCAAGCCATGGTTTTAAACTACTAGTCTGAAAGAGGTACTCTCAAATATAAGGTAAAAAAAGTCACCAAAAAAAAAGAGATTTAATAACAGCAATCACTGATTTAGTAGCTCCAAATTAGGAGATGTTAATCAAAAGCTGAGTTAGAGGATAATAATGAGACAGTCTTTGAATGGCATCTAATGCAGGCGATTCATATAAGCATGTTATGCGTCTCAAATTCTCCTTAGGTTACTCAGCCCATCAAATACTTCATTTAGATATCGGACTATGGAACTTTTATGGTTGTTTCTGTGCCCTAGTGGAAGGTAGGAACTTTGATAGGATGCCTCTTTACCACAGTTGGGCAACTTCTGTACATTTTGGCACAGAGTAATGGGCTTCTCAGGCACACTGGTCCTTGGGGCAGCAGGTCATGCAAACAATTAAAGCTCATTAGAAACCAAAAGATTTACTGAAGGATTCTAATGGAATCTTCTGGAATAGATACCAAGGATGTAAAGTGTTGCTGTTTCATTGCTATCAAAATGAACATCCTTGCTGGAAAACATCATTGGTAAGAGCGCTAGCAGTTGCCCTGAGGAGGCTGCAGTCTTCCCAAGTATGAGAAGATGAAGTGGAACTGGGAAATAAAAGGACATAAGAGTAAAATAATACAATAAGTCTTGGTGCATCCCTGTACCCATAGCTGCTGGGTGGCTCAGGCTGCGGGGCAGGGCTCAGCTCCGCCTCTCCCCAGATCTAAGCCACCCTGCTGCCTACATGCATACCCAGCCCGGCAGGCGAAGCTCTGCCTCTGGTGGCACCAGGGCCATCTTAGTGCTAAGCTGTCTAGCTGTCCAGTAGCAGAATAAGCAGGGAGAATCCCTGGAGCCCAGTGGCGGGTGGTGAGGTGAGTCCACAGGACTCCACATGGTGCTGCAGGCAGAGTCTATCCAAAGTGCACCCAGCACACTAGCTCCATCCCTGGGGCTGGGGCTAGCGGGATAGAGGGGAGTAGGGGACTAAAATGGGTGGTGGAAGAAGGCGCCAGGTACAGCCACAGCTGGCTGCTGCTAAGTAGCTCCCTAAGGCCCCTCCCACAGACTCCCTAAACCCCACAATAGCCTTCACACCCACCCCTTTCCCAGCCCCCAGATAATTCCCCTTCCTCAACTTCCAACCTGCCCCACCCGCATCTCCCCCATAGACCCCCAAATAACTCCCCTGTCCCTGCTTAAACCCATCCACCCCCTGCTGCCTCAGCCCCAAATAAACACCCCCCAGACTCCTCCTATCCCTTCAAAAAAACCTCAGCCCCTATCTCCCCAAATAAACCCAAACCACCACAAAATCTCCTCCTGCCACAGCCGTCCACCCCACCCAACTCCCCACTACACCAATCCCCCATCTTCCCAAAAATACCACCATAAAATATCACCCTGGTAAAATCCTACCCTAAATCCTTCCTCCACATCCCAAACCCTCCCTCACCACTGCTCACTATCCCCCCCAAGCCTCATTCCCTAATCAATTCACCCCTAAAACTCCCTATTCCCCCAATCTCAAACTATTTCCCTTCCCCCAACCTCCCTCTTCACTCCTGCCATCCCTCCCACAGTCTTTCTGCTGTCTGCAACACCCACGTCCATCTACCATATAGACCAGCCCAAATGCCCTCTGTTCCTGGCTGCACCAACCCCTCTCCCTTCAATTGCTCCAATCCGCTATGGCTCACCCAAGAATTCTCCACAGGGCCCCTCATTCCTTTAGCCCCGCATCAGCTTCCTATCTTTACTTTGGAGAGTTATGTGGAGCTGGTGATCTTTCCCCACCTCCTCTTCTCACCCTGTGTCTTTTTGGGGTGTACAGATGGCTAGCCTTCCCCTCATTTGGAGGAGCCCACCACAGCAAATCTATGAGGGGTGAGAGCCAACAGGCTGGGGTGGGGAGATGGGCCCATCTCCATGGCATAGGAGCTACTGCTGTGGTGTGAGTCAGTGGTGGGCTTGTTCTCCAACTCCCTTTCCTCCCAGGCCTATTTGGGCAACCCTGAGAGACTCATAGAAAACTAGCATAGTTAACATCCCTGCTATCATTTTGGACTGTACTTTATCTGCTTTAACCTTTTAGTAACTCATTTCCTTTTCTTAGTTAATAAATCTTTAGTTAGTTTACTAAAGGATTTACTACAGCATTGTCTTTGGTGTAACATCTTGAGCATCCATTGACCTAGGTAAGTGACTTGCCCTCTGTGTTTGGAAGAACCTAATGTATGGTGAATTTGGTTTTAAATAACCTTTCATCATAAGTCTAGTTTTTCTGGATGGTAAAGAGAAGGGGACGTCTGTGACTCCAGGGTAAAACTATTATAGTGGTCTAGGAGTACACTTTTGTTATTGGCTTGGTGAAATCTAAGGATAGAAGATACCACCAGTTTGGGGCATCTGCCGTATTTTCTGATAGTCTGTCCTGAGTTTGGCATTCTTAGCTGTGAGCCACTCCAGGCAGCATGACAATTGAATATGTTCATCTATGAAGGTTCAGATGAACTTCAGAGTAACTCCATGAAAAGACAGTATTTATAGCTGGTAAAGTAGCTTTTTTATTTGGGCTGGTCGAAAATTTTTTCACATAAGATTTTTGATAGATTAATTTTTTAAAAATTTTTAAATTAAATGCAAATTTTCACTGAAATTATCTGGTTTCCATGAAAATTTTTTATTTTTCCTCGAAAAACTAAAAACTTTCTTCCAAAAAGGTAAAAAAATTTCCACTGAAAATGTCAATAAAAATGAACTCTCATAATTTTCTGTGGGGATATTGCCTCCCCCTTCCACCCCGCCCCCCCCCCCACACTCCCATCAATTCTATTCCTCATTAGCCTATTGTTAACTTCAATTTCCCTACTGTCTTTGTATTTGGGCTATATTCAGCATGACTTCCATGAGAGTTTTTAAAGAGTGCTGAACAGGGACCATAGATCTCCATTCTGTAGTCAATTCTGTTTAATATCAACATCTTTTGCTTTACACACTTTAGCCTGCAAGCAGTTCAGCACTTTGAATGCCCACTGAATTTAATAACAGTTAGGGCACTTAACCCTCAGTAGGATCCATTATCTAGAATGAAGTGAAGATTCCCCCCCTGGACTACACAATGAGTCTAATTTGGAAGATTATCACCAAGAGAGATTCTTCCCATTGCTCTCACCTTCCTCCATTTTTTAATTTTGGCTGCTGTTGCCTATCTGAGAAATAAAAACATCAGATATTGCTGAGGCGGTGCAGACAATATCAATGTGCCAGTCTTTGTTCCTGGGAAATGGCACACTCCACTTACTTACCATTGATTTTTAACCTTCTAGTTTCTCTTGTTCTTGAGGACTACTTTCCTCCATTTTCTGGCTCTGTTGATGAGTATTAAAGAAACATTACATGGCCTGCCTTATAGCAGTATGTTTCTGGTATTTCGCAATAGTGAGAAGCAGATGAATATTTTCCCATAAACTGGCAGGTGTACACCACTTCCTTTACATTATTTTTGATTACAGATATTGGCACTGTAAAAATGATGAACAAAAGAAACAGTATTTTTCAATTCACCTCATACAAGTAATGTAGTGCACTCTCTTTATCGTGGAAGTGCAACTTACAAATGTAGATTTTTTTGTTATATAACTGCACTCAAAAACAAAAAAATACAAAACTTTAGAGCCTACAAGGCCTCTCAGTCCTACTTCTCATCCAACCAGTCGCTAAGACAAACAAGTTTGTTTACATTTACAGGAGATAATACTGACCACTTCTTATTTACAATGTTACCAGAACGTAAGAACAGGCATCCGCATGGGACTTTTGTAGCCTGCATTGCAAGGTATCTACATGCCAGATATGCTAAACATTCGTATGCTTCTATTACTGTTTAAAAGTGAGATTAATCAGGATTAATTTTTTAATCGCTTGATAGCCCTAGTTAATACGCAATGCTCTGTCATTCTGCCTCTGAAGGTTCAGTTTGTAGGACTACTTTCTATTGCATGTAGGCCACTGCGCCTTAGACTATGGGAGTAACATGATCTTTTTTCAATCCTTCAAGGTGGATTGCCAAAGCTAGTGTCAGAGTTTTGTGTGTGGAGTCCTTTGATTCCTGATTTAGACTTAGCCTTTTTTTTTGGCTTAGTTATGGATGACAGAAAAACACAGCCCAAATTGTGGGCATCAGTTTGCTGAAAGGAGCTCCTAATGATCCATTATATCTTGTATTTTAGTTGTTTGTGAATATTACTTTTATATTAAGCCTGCTTTCAATTTGTGTGTTTGACACTTTCAGTTGTTGGCTTGGGTAAAGGGATGATTGGATGAAGAGAGTAAGCAAACGTGGAGAATCAGTTACAGGCTGTAAAGGGGCTAGGCCAGGGCTCAACCCTCTCCGGGGCAACGGGGAGCCACACCGACTCACTACACACAGTTGACTTTGGGGGAATTTGTCCAGCCACCGGAGTCTTCCTCAGTAGCCCTTGCAATAACTGGAACGAGCAGCGTAGGCCCGGGCCCTGAGTCAGGGCGGAGCACCAAACAGTCAGTAGCTCAGGCCCTCAGGCAGGGGCTGAGCAAACAGCCCAGTGTTAGCGGGCCAGCCCCCGGGTCAAGGCGGGGCCCCAAATAGTCAGTAGCTCAGGCCGTTGGGCAGGGGCTGAGCAAATAGCCCAGTGTTAGCAGGCCAGGCCCCGGGTCAGGGCGGGGCAACAAATAGTCAATCGCTCAGGCAGGGGCTGAGCAACACAGCATGTGTGAATTAGCCCAGGCCTCCAAGAACCCAGAGGAGGGGGAGACTGCCACCCACAAGTTGTGTGGCGGGGGGACACAGGCCCACCTACTCCACTGTGTCCCAGCCTGGGGCCCTAGCAGCGGCAAGCGACTGCCCCCGGGCTGCTTCCTAACTCCCCTCCTTCTGGTACCTGGGTTCCTCGGGGCAGCAGACAAGCGGCCAGCCTGGTAACTCCCCCGGATAGCTGGCGTGGACCTGGGGCTGCAGGGTTTTCCCAGTCATGGACTAGGCTGGCTACATCTGGCCTCCCCAGCAGCTGGTCCTCTAGTGAGCTCTGAGGGCCCACCTTTATACTTCCGGGTCGCCACCTGTCCCTCTGAGGGGCGGGCTCAGAGCTTCCTGGCTCCGCCCACTCTGGTGTCTGGAGGGGCTTGACCCTCTCCGGGGTAGTAGGGAGCCACACCGCCTCACTACACAGGCATTTACCATAAATTAAACAACCAGCACAGAAAGTAGTAACATTACCCCATACCCATACGATGCACTCTTTGCTGAATCTCACCCGTGCAGTCTGCTTCTTTGTTAGAAAGGCTGGGCAGAAAAACTGAGTAGCATTTGGAATCGGGAAAAGGTCTGAATAAATGTTTAAAGTTACCTTATTCTAAACTAATAGCCAAGTCCCTATTTATTCTGTCTTATTATTATCACCCCATAGTGCTCTTGGAAACAAATGTTTTATTTAATCTTACAACTCAACTTCCACTGTAGTCATGCACCCCATTTCCGCTCACAGATCGCTTTCTCACAGGAGTTCCCTTTTGAGATGTAACATTCTTTCCTTTGTCTCAAAGGAAACATGAATTTTTTGAAAGAGTGAGTTAGTCAGCCATTTTTTAGTTTTGAAAATGGAAAAAATATTTGCATTTGTGAGAGGTACAGATGTCAAATATGCCTTGACTCTATATTATTAATAACTAAAGCTCCCTTGAGCCCTTAAATCAGGAAGCTATCAGCCTGTTCCCCATCTCCATGACAACCAAGATCATAGCTAATCACTTATATCTTTACACGCCCCAATGTAGGAGACACCTTGTCCCAGGAGTCCCAGGTGACAGAGGTTGGAGACTGTCTCCAAGAATGAGAAATGGGATGCTTAGGGAAACTCTTCAATCTGTTGCTGTTGCTCACTTACACAGGACCCTTTTGATTTGCTTGTGGCAAGAGCTTCCCATCTCAATGTCTGGCTACAGGGAACCCCAAGGATTGACAAAGAGTAACACCTTGCTTTCCTATCAATGGCATATTTTACTATGTGAGTGAATGCAGAGATTGTTTTGTTGTTGTTGTTTTGAGAGGGTGAGGTGAGAGGTGGGAAATGGGGACTGTAAATTAAATAAACTGTTTAGAAATACTGTGGTGGGCCCACTCACGTCTCATGAAGGCCCCTGCTGGCCTGGTGTTTGTCTGCCCCTGCACTCTCGCTTGCGATGACTGCTGCTGGCAGTTAACCTTCTCAGGCAGGGTTTTTTAGTGACTCAGCCTTCCCTCTGAGTCACACACAGTCCGTATGTGAAACAAACAGAAACCAGACCCGCTTCCTGGATAAACAGTCCAACAGGACTTATCATAGTGTAACACTGACAGACCCTGGTTGTCAGCGGGTGGGATTGAACCTGGGACCTCTAGAGCTAAATGCATGAGCCTCTGCTGCATGAGCTAAAAGCCACATGGCCCTTAGCTAAGACTGTATCAGACTCATTAATCTCTAAGTGGTCTCAGTCCCACTGAAGGGGACAGAGCACCACACCCAGGAGGTGTATGCATTACACCTGCAGCCCTCCCTGGGCTCAGTTCTAATCCAATAAGGCAGGGGTTCCCAAAGTATGGTACAGACATTTCTGGGGGGTACACAGGAGAAATTGTGTAATGGGGTATTTTACTTATTTATTTTATTTATTTCTGTATTCTTTGCATATTTTTCTTCTAATTTCATGCACACCGTCCTCGCCATCAGTCACAGTTTCCTTGCTGATCCTCTACTTTATTGCATGTTCATAATAGGCTACTCAGACTAAGCTTTAAAACTCTGTGGAAACTTGTTATATAAAATACAGTAATTAATTTACATCATGATGTACTAATGAGAACAGATTTACACAGAGATTCTGATGTACAGAACCCTCACCTCTAATCCCCGTACAACACGGGTTCAGTTGCCCAGCAATTATCCAGTTTAACTGAGCTCAGAACGTAGGAGGTTTTTTTTTTCCGGTTGTATAGGTCACACTATAACTATATCAGCATGTTAGAGTGAAATATGGACAGATAGCTAAAGACAGGTAGCGTTAAGAAGAACACACTAAATATCAGTAGTGAGAAGAGTAGGGGTGCACAGGCAGCTGATAGATCTGAAAGGAATATGCAATAAGAACAATTTGGGAACCTCAGCAATAGAGCCTATCACAGTATCCTCTTTTAATGTGTCTGCCTGCAGCCCTGTCCCTGGGCTTAATCCTCAATCAGTCCAGCAGGGCCTATCACAGTACCCTGGTTATTGCCTCTCCTGGGCTAGCTTTCAAAGTGTCCCTTAGCCCCTCCTGGGCTCACTCAAGTATTCTTCCCTGCTCTGATATGGAGCAGTGCCCCCATGGCTTCCTCCCTGGAGACTCTTCATCTGGTGCCTCAGCTCTCCAGCTGTGACACTGTTTATAGGTCTACCCCCTTCAGGGGAGGTAACAAAGTTCAACAATTACTGATCCTCTTCTGGGTTTTCAGCCCCCTCTCTGGACTACTCCCTCTCCCAGGGTTTTAACTCCTCTGACTGTGGCTGTGGCAAGGGAGGGGGAACCCGGCCCACACACTACTCTGGGTCCCAACCCAGGGACTCTATAAGTATCAGCTGCCTGCTGCTTCCCTTTAACTATTTGCTACTTCATTTCCCAGAGCCACTTCCCTTCTTAGCCCCAGTACCTTCCTTGCAGCCTGGCTCCAGCCAGCACCGATCAGTCCAGTGCTGCAGCCAGCCAGGAACACTGTCCTTGATCCCCTGACTCCAGTCAGCAACTGCACAAGTCCATGGGGCCAGATCTAACTCATCTGAGGGTGCTGAGGGAGTTGGCTGATGTGATTGCAGACCCATTGGCCATTATCTTTGAAAACTCGTGCCGATCGAGGGAGGTCCTGAACGATTGGAAAAAGGTAAATATAGTGCCCATCTTTAAAAACGGGAAGAAGGAGAATCCAGGGAACTACAGACCGGTCATCCTCACCTCTGTCCCTGGAAAAATCATGGAGCGGATCCTCAAGGAATCCATTTTGCAGCACTTGGAGGAGAGGAAGGTGATCAGGAACAGTCAACACGGATTCACCAAGGGCAAGTTATGCCTGACCAACCTGATTGCCTTCTATGATGAGATAACTGGCTCTGTGGATATGGGGAAAGTGGTGGACATGATATATCTTGACTTAAGCAAAGCTTTTGATATAGTCTCCCACAGTATTCTTGCCAGCAAGTTAAAAAAGTATGGATTGGATGAATGGACTGTAAGGTGAATAGAAAGCTGGCTAGATTGTCAGGCTCAAAAGGTAGTGATCAATGGCTCAATCTCTAGTTGGGTGCCAGTATCAAGTGGAGAGCCCCTGGGGTCTGTTCTGGGGCTGGTTTTGTTCAACATCTTCATTAATGATCTGGATGGATTGCACCTCAGCAAGTTTGTGGATGACATTAAGCTGGGGGGAGAGATAGATACACTGGAGGGTAGTGATAGGGTCCAAAGTGACCTAGACAAATTGGAGGATTGGGATAAAAGAAATCTGATGAGATTCAACAAGGACAAGTGCAGAGTCCTGCACTTAGGATGGAAGAATCCTATGTACTGCTACAGGCTGGGGACCGACTGGCTAAGCAGCAGTTCTGCAGAAAAGGACCTGGGGATTACAGTGGATGAGAAGCTGGATATGAGTCAAGAGTGTGCCCTTGTTGACAAGAAGGCTAACAGCATATTGGGCTGCATTAGTAGGAGTATTACCAGCAGATCAAGGGAAGTGATTATTCCCCTCTATTGGGCACTGGTGAGGCCACATCTGGAGTATTGCATCCAGTTTTGGGCCCCCCACTACAGAAAGGATGTGGACAAATTGGAGAGAGTCTAGCAGAGAGCAACAAAAATGATTATGGGGCTGGGGCACATGACTTATGAGGAGAGGCTGAGGGAACTGGGTTTATTTAGTCTGCAGAAGACAAGAGTGAGGGGGGATTTGATAGCAACCTTCAACTATCTGAAAGGTGGTTGCAAAGAGGATGGAACAATGGTCTCAAGTTGCAGTGCGGGAGGTCTAGGTTGGATATTAGGAAACACTATTTCACTAGGAGGGTGGTGAAGCACTGGAATGGGTTATCAAGAGAAGTGGTGGAATCTTCATCCTTAAGAGGTTTTTAAGGCTCAGCTTGACAAAGCTCTGGCTGGGATGATTTAGTTGGGGTTGGTCCTGCTCTGAGGAGGGGGTTGGACTAGATGACCTCCTGAGTTCTCTTCCAACCCTAATCTATGATTCTAACTGCTCTGTTCAGCAGCTCCTTTTTATGTGAGCCTGCTGGTCTCTGATTGGCTGCTTCCCTGCAACCTCTCTAGGCATCTTGGAGTATTCACCTCTACTGCCCTTTCCTGGGTGGAGTGTGGTAAGACTGCAAGGCCTTTAACCAGGCGTCTGGGCCTGGTACACCCCGTTACAATACCTTGTAGTGAGACACAGAACAATGAAGGTTCTAGATGTCAAACTTTCTGATACCACAAGAAATCCAGACCAAATAGCTTTTAGCCCAAATTAGAATCTGTACGTTACTGTGCCTCAACTTGTTGTTCAGAATAATGTCTCTTTTTCTGTTATAAACGCTGAAGGATGTGAAATGAAAGGCACAAGAAGGAAAAAGAATAGACAGATATAAGCATGTAACCAGTGTATAACTTTGAAATATTAAAAGAAATTGCCTAAAAAAGAAGAAGTTCTAATGGATAGTAGAGGTTAATAGAGAAATATAATGAATAAAATAAAGATCTGATAAGAAAAGAAATAGAAATTTGTTCTACACAGATGCTATTTGCTGGATATCAACAGAAGCAGCAGAGAAACTGAGAGCAGAAATCTGAGAGCCCATTTGGTAAGTGTCCAATAGAAAAAAGGGGGTTGCCCCCTCCAACAAACCCTGAAAACAAAGTGGAAAACTGAAGTCACCACATGTGACCAGTCAGAGTTGACAGAACCCACAAAAAAGAAGTTGTATAATCCAGAAGCAGAACAGGACACTTAGACCAGCATCATAGACAGTACTTGCCTCTCAGCCAGAGTTACCAGGATTAAGAAGTGGTGAGACTCCATTACAGAGACTCTTTGTGTTCCTTTCTTCTTTAATATGAGTAACTGAAAAGCTACCTTGTTGGGTCTATACTCTTTTCTGCTGGGACCTCAAAGAACCATATTTTGGAATTTTAACTAAGTAACACTGTCTGCATGTTTCTTCTTTGTAGGTTCAAGTAAATTGACCTAAGAAAGACAAATAGTAACTTTAAACAGTTGCTTCTGATGTTTTAAAATAGGTCTTATCAAGCCAAACTCTAGAAATAGTGGAGATTACATTTATAAGTGCCTTCAGACAAAGTACATCATCACTTGTTGGATGAATGCTTACAGGGTGATAAATGTATTAGAAATACTAAAGTATCAATAGCTGATTTTATAAGTAAATGGTAATAAGAAATCTTTGTGATTTGTATGGTTCTATGGTATAACTGCTTGACCTCAATGCTGTTTATGTCAACTGCTTGCAAGACAGTATGTTGTATTCAGTACCGTCCTAGAACCTCTGATATTGGAACTCAATCAAGTTTTGATTATACATGGAAGTGGTTCTTGATAAAGTTGTTGCTTGGTTAAGAATAACTAAGTGTCCTGATTTGAAAAGTACTGTCCAAGGTAAAAGTAGAACCGAGAAGAACCTAGTATTAAAATTAATGAGCTAATGCACCCTGGATTCAATGAAAAGGGGTTATCTTAATTAAATTCTATCAGTGTCTATACTTTGTGCCAAATCTAATTTGTTTGATTTCAGCTTTAAAATCTAACTGGCAGCTTGGCAAATTCATAAATTGCCCACCATACTTGCTTACAATTTTCTAAATGTATTTGCACTGATAAATCTCCATGTGACTACTCAGTGGTGCATAGTTACTCTAGGAGTATGAAAATAAAAATTAAAAAGTAAAGTTATAAATCAATTAAAAGTTTGTATAACATGTCATGTCTGCATGCAGAGACACTGTGAGGCTGTCATAAGCGTAGAACCGAGAACCTTCAGCAGTAAAATGCACAAATACCTACCTTCTTTTTCTAATTCCATGCAAAGCATAAGGCCTTCACCACTGCCTTTCATCTTTGCTTGTCTCTTGCTGCAGTCTTAACTTCATGCCATGTAATTCTGATAGCTTTCAATTCAGTTTCCATTGTACATTTTCATGCTATCTTTGGTCTAGCTTGTCGCCTCTTGCCCTGGAGGTTCCAGTCCAATGCCCGTCTTGTTATGTTATTCAGGTCTTTCCTCCACATGTGTCCTAGCCATCTCCATTTTTGTTCCATGATTTCCTGTCCTATCTGTTTCTGTTTCATCCTTTTCCAGAGTTTTTTGTTTGTGATTTTTTTTGACCATCTGATATTGAGGATTTGTCTCAGTCGTCAGCTGCTGAGGCAGCTGTTTATGAAAAGCTGGAGATTAGATAGCAAAGTCTTAAGTCTCCATGTTTCAGTTTTCAGACTGACTTTACAATGGTGTTAAATATTCAAAGTTTAGTTTGGAGGAAAATATTTCTGTTTCTTCAGATCAGCTTTAGAGTTACAAAGGCATGTCTGGCTTTTACTATTCTGGTTTTAAAGTCTTCATTGGTTCCACCTGTTGTCTTTACAGTGCTGCCAAGATATGTGACATATCAGACCTCTTTCATGTCATTCCCAGAAAGTGTTATTGGTGTTTCCTGTTGTGTGTTTATTCTCATGGTTTTAGTTTTCTCGTTATTGATTTTCAACCCTACTAATTGTGCATAGGCCTGGAGATCATTTGTTTTGGCTTGTATGTCTCTATGGATATGGAAGAGCAAGTTGTTCTGTGGTCTCTCATTACCCAATCCACTACCAGTAAAAATATCATGAGTGACATAAGAATACTTTTTGATTGCCAACAAATCCCAACGGGGCCAAATTCTCTTCTTAGTTATATTAGTTCAACTGCACTGCAATCAGCACATTTTATAAACTTTTTCAAGCCTATAAAATAGCATAACCGGCTCTTAAAATCTCAGGCTACACAGCGTTTTGCCCATTCCTATCAAAGTTGCCATCTTTGATCTTTCAAAAGGCAATGGGAATGGGGTAACATAAGGGGATGAGGTTGAATAGTTGATTACTTTCTGAAATTACTTTCCAGCAACATTAACTATGGGCCAACTCCTGCTTCAACTGTTCAAGATTTTAAGGGATGCAATTAACTCCCTCTCACATATAAATCTGCTCTGCACCAGACTGAATGAAAATAGACGAAGAGGCATGGAAGAGACTTTTTCAGGCAGGAAGTTTCCCCTCACAAGCACCTAGCCCCAAACAGCCCCACTCCCACCCCCCACCCCCACTCATCAGGATCTACTTCTGCTCTCCTTTCATAAAGTAGCCTAGCAGATCTTCCTGCCTCTTATGACAGGACTTAATTTTTCTGTATTTGCGGCTCTACTAAAAAGGAAAATTGATGTAAAGGGCACTGCACTTTGAGGCTTGAACCCTTTAAGGTTTTTCGCCTTTGTACATATACCGTATTTCAGACACACCATGTTTTTCAGGTAAACCTTATTTAAATTAATATGAGCAACTGATTTTACTCCTGCATGACATACATACGCATATGTAATTTATTATTCCAATGGTGATAAATAACATGAGCAGATCACTAATTTAGGGCCTATCCTGCAATACCTAATTCATATGAGCACTGTAGTCCTTGAGTTAGGACTAGTCCCATGGCTAAGGGCTTCCAGGATTAGGCCCTTAATTTTCTGATGGACAATCAAAGTTCCTTGTTATGACAGCCAATCATACATTCACTAGGTTTCCTTTTAACTGTAACCGGTGTTAATTAGCAGCATAGCAGGTGACCTCCTGCTGCAGTTCCACGTTCTGGCAGTCCAGCTATGCATGAGGAGCAGACAAGATGTTTCTGCAGTGAAAGGCAGCTCAGTTACAGCGGCAAGTCTGCTGCAGACCATTATGCAGCCATGTGACCAGGCTTGGTCAAATGATCCAACCAGAAACAGTAAGTGCAAAAGAGATTAACCATTTTCTTTTTACCTTTTCTTTGCAGTGAACATGCTCTGTTTCCACAGTCTCCCACTGCCAACAAATGGCATTGTCAATCAAGCTAAGCACTGTGTATCTTAAACGAGGAAAGAAAAATAATGTTTTGGGGATCATTGTAATTATCCAGTCTCTTATCATAGTATCAGTTGTCTGAGCCATCCAACCCAAGCAAACAATAACATCTAATGAAGGCCATCTTTAAAATCAGCATTGGCATCCAAACTCAAAAATACTTGAAGCAATCAGGGCTTGTCTATTCTTGGAAATTTATCAAAATAGCTATGCCAAAAATATTTCACAATAGACCCCCATGTGGACATTCAGTCTGAAATGAGAGTGCCTTTTTCAGATTTATTTTAATCCACTTCCAAAATGTACAGGAATAAGCTATTACTTCCAGAATAATTATTCTGGGTTAGCTGTTTCAGTAAATATCCAAACATAGATGGAACTCTTGTGTATCTCCAGTGGACACATATATTTTACCAACCTGCAGCTGGAATCCTGTATCAAAACAGACATTTGTGACTAATCACAGGAGTAACTGAACCTGAATCCTCTGCTTTGTGACTAACCCTAATGTGTCTCTCTGGTACAGATAAACTATCAATCATGTTTATAAATCTTTGCTGTTTCCTGTGTCCTGCTAAAATTATTGTTCAGGATATTGCTGAAATGCACTAAATCCACACCTCTCCTGAGAAATAAAGCCACAGCACTTCTCATTAAAAGCAAAATTTTGATTTGTTATTTAAATACTGTCATCTTAATTAGAGTATCATTGGCATTATTATCCTGTTGCTCTATAATCTGTTCCCAGGAAATATTTTAAATGTAAACCAAGGCCTAATAATAAGAGAGTCCCCAGGGAACAACCAAATCAATGTAAGATGTAGGCATAATCCATCTATTTCTACAAATGTGAGTCTAGGTGTTGTTTATTAACTGCTTCCAGTTCTTTCTATGGTTAACTTTTTTCATATTTGAAAAATCAAATCATATCATTAAGTTAAAAGTGGAAGTATTGTACAACTAATGTGAGCAAAACCAGTTCAGAAAATTTCATCAAGAAATGTCTAACTGGCAATGTAATGTAACATGTGTCAGCAAGATCAGTCTAGGAAGCATTTGCAGTTCCATGCAAAAAGCTTGTTTAATTGAAAAGTACACTTAAAAAACTCAGTTTTGTTTAAGACAGATATGGTTCTCATTTTAAAATGTGTAATGGATACTTGGGATTGGAGTTGTGTTAAATATTTTAACAAAGAATCTAGTCATTTTTGCTGCTCATGAAATATGCTTTTTATTAATTTGGTATTCAAAATTGCTCAGCCCTTTAAGCCAATACATTTCAGTCTATAATGGTTCATGTTATTTGCTTCCAATAGGTGTTTAGCTATTCACTATTCATATTGAAAGTTTGGGTAGAAATCACATGGTGCTATTTCTGCTCTTTCATTACATATAGAAAGGAAGAGGTATGTCAGAGAGATTTTAAGATGATGGGATGAACTCTTTTGGAATGAACCTAAAATACACATTCACACACCTGATTATCAACAAGGCTTTTGCTTTCTGTGAACATTCTTCCTGCTGTCAAAAAAAATCACTTGTATGAATGTTCAAAGAAAACAAATGTCACAAAGTAAATTTGTGATTTCATTATTTTCTTTCAGAATGTGTTCAGCTATATTTTGGTTACCTAGCATGCTTGGGAACAGTGGATGGGACACAGCAAGGAGGAAAAAGAAATAAATGAAAGCTGCTTGACAAAGTAAGAAAAGCTGTGAGTGTCCAAGTTATAGGAAATTTGTGCTATGATTCTGTGTTCCAATAGGCAAAAAGTCAATATTTGGGTGTTAAGGCCAGGTATAACTTATTATTTACCGTATCATAATAATAGCATAACTACAGCCAAACCAAAAATCATTACTGCCTTAATCTTGTCTGTGCCTGGCCTTGTGATAAGATAATGGCCCTTATATCTATTAATATTCCACTGGAAGACTTTCCTCTGATCTTGCAATCAACCCTAGGTTAAAGATCACCCCCAAAATTAGTAAATTTATGCTGAAGTTTATGCCTGTAAGTTTACGTTGAAAAAGTCTTTCTGATAGAATTTACATTATGCTTCTCCCTTATTTTTGGTGCAAAGGGAAAATGAAAGGGACCAATGTTACACCCTTTTGGAATCCCTCTAGGTCCATCAAGTCAGAGTTATGTCTGCACTAAAACAACTTTGACCTACAGTACTCACCTTTTCCCACATGAACAATTTGGTGATCCATGTACCTTTCATAAACATTCTCACTTGCCCCAGGAGCCCTTCCATGTGCATTGAAAGGATCAAGCAATGAGAACTTCATATTTGCATGACTACCTTAAAATAAGGATTATTTATCCAGATGGGAAACATCTAATGTGAAAACCTAAAAGTTCACCTGAGTTTTGATTAGAAAGGTCTTCTGTTACTCTCTGGGAGAATGTATATAGCATTAGCGCCCAACTGTGGAGAATGGACAGCCCTAAAGCAATTTAACATGCTGTGATGGTCTATACTATTATGTTCACCTCTTTTACAAGACTATGATAAATTTTGTAAAAAGTATACCTTGTGAGGTATCATTTGAAATGTCATAACATGCTGAACATTATTGTCATGGTAAAATATGTGTATCAAGTTATAAGATTCTATTATGTATCATTGCTGTAACATGCTCCATGTTTAAGAAAAGCAGACCCAAAGCAGTTTCTCAGGAACAGAGGACAGACCAACCCAAGCAGGTGTTAAAGAGCTATCACCTGCTTAAGCAACCATTCTCCACTGTGGGCGGAGTGTAAATAACAAATGTGCATTCCCTCACAGGGACAGTTCAAATCTTATGTCCACAACAGACTGCGTGTCACCATGATTCAGCAAGGATGTTTCTAGCACAAGAATTTGAATAATAAAGAGGGAAGGAAAACACTTGACTTCACTCCTCTTTCCATCTCTCTACTCATGACATCAAAGAATACCTGAAGAACACTGAATTAAGCTGGAGGGGTCCCAGGCTGAAAGGAGACCCAGCCTATGAAATTTACTGCAGTGTATGGTGAAGAAAACCTTCACTTTGAATTCTGTTAGTTTGTTAAGTTTGCCATTAGCTTGCATTTTATCTTTTATTTCTTTTGTAACCAATCCTGACTTTTATGCATAATTACTTATAATCACTTAAAATCTATTTTTCTGTAGTTAATAAAATTTAGGACTTATACGAGCACATACACAGCTCCTGTCACTTTTGCTCTGCTCCTTCAGTTGTTACTAGACACTGAAAGTAACTATCAGAACTCAAGAGCACTGATATGTCTACCACAACCAATCTGTATTGAACTATGAAGAAGAATAAAAGCACTGGTTGGGCAAGAAAGAGGAATCCCATTTATACCACAGCTCATGGTAAGAAGAGGGGTCCATGATCTGGTCTCAGTATGGAACATCTGGAAGCAAAAACATTTTGACTTCTCAAATCTAAGGGATAAATCCTTTAGCAAATCAGAAGGAGAAAAAATGATTCATTAAAATGGATGTCAAGAAGATAAGTATTCTGATTGCCTCCTAGCCAACTCTATTCTGGGTACTGTCTTCACCTGGAGCTTTTGCCACATGTCCAAGCTGCTTAGCCAAAGTTGCCAGAGTCACTTGAAAAGATTTCAAAGTACAGCACTTTCTAAGTAGCATTTATATGCATGGAATCAGCATCCAACCCTTGGACATTTCCTTTTCCTCAGGCTATGATAATAAATCTTTCAATGCATTTCAGGTTGCTATCCAGTATAGAGGAATGTTATGATTTTTTAAACATTCTGGAACTGGATAATTGAGGTTGCATGCAGAACTTACATTTACTCTGCTTCCTTTGTTGTTGTTAAGGCAGGTGTAGGGGAAAATATGGGAGGGGATTGACAATGAGCACATGGGACAAAAATATATTCACTGAGTTAGGTATGAGAGTTGCTTGGACATACTGGCTAAATGCATCAGAGTTGCGGTGAATACTCAATACTAAAATAGAGCATGTAGGATTTAGAACACCAGAAGAAAGACTAGTGGTCCATCTTCGCTGGTAACCTGTTTCTAAGGGATTCCTGGGGCTTAGTTTAGATCCAGTTCTGCTTTCTAAGATGATCTGATTAAAAACATATTGCCAATATAAGAAAGGGGGGGGGAGTTCTGCTGCAAAAAGCAGAATGATCTATAAAATCAGCCATGTTTCAAAAACAGCTAGCCACTTAAATGGCCATCTTAAACAGGACATGATGGGTCTCCCTCCACCCTGCAGTAACTGGGACAGATTGACCATCATGCTCTGGCTGTTTTGCACTGCTCCAGTTACAAGGCAGCCATAAACCTGGCTGAACTCACCAGTTAAGGTGCGATGCTTTGTGTCAACAGGCGCACACTCTGAATTTGGCCCATAAATTATATGATATAATCTGAAGTGCTGAAATCAAACATCTCAATTCCATGGTGCTTCTCTTCCTTCCTGGATCCCACACAAGTAGCCAGTTCACAGCAGACAGCTTAGTGCTACACTATCTGCTGTTTAATGATTCATATCTCAAGTAACCTGCATTAATTTCCCCATGTCTGCAAAAGGAAGGAAGGAAGGGGAGAAGGTTGGTCCCATGATTCTGAACCATGGTTGGTATAGCTGCAGCCACGTACAAAGGGCCCATGAACACACATCCATCAAAATAACACAGTACCACTTATTCCAGGGATATGCTAAGGATTTAGTGTCTTTAGGAAGACAAAACCAACAATCTCTGATAAATGGGTCCCTCCCGTTTGGGAAGAAGCACAAAATCAGAACCAGTAAGAGACGCAGCCCATGCACATGACAAACTCAAAGAGAATGGATCCACTGGGCTGAAACCCTGCACACTGGGTCCAGTGGGCTGCAGTCCTTCCCACAGCCCAGAACAATGGCAATAGCTAAGCTATGCAACCACCTAGGATGGTTGGGGCTGACAATTCTGTTGCTCAGCCCCGTGACCTGCTTATGCAGAGCAAATCCCTTTTGTGTGCATGCCATCCCCATTGCTCAGGATTTGGCCCCTCGGAACAATAAGCAGTACTATCAAACTTACTCCAAAATAGTTCAAAGCTCAATATAGTTCTCATAACTAGGGATGGCAATATTTATTGCAACGGGACATGGTAGTCAGACAGTCATTAGTCATTTTTAATCAGAATGCTTTACATCAGGCACGTCTGTTGTAATTCACCTGCTTCCATCATAGTAGCTAAAGTCCCTTGGTGAGACCTGAGCACTGAAGCTCCCACTGTTTTCCATGCCAGTCAACAGAAGATCTTGCTCTGAATCAATGGTAGCTATAAAGTGGATGAGATATGCAGGGGTGAAAGTAAGTTAGAGGACTTACCGGTACGCCGGAGTCCTGAGCAGGGGGCGTGGGCCTCAACCGGAAGAGGTGTGGCCTTAACCGGAAGAGGCAGGGCCTTAAATCCCCGGGCCCTTTAAATCTTGATTTAAAGGGCCAGGGCTCCAGCTGCAGTAGTGGCAGCTGGGAGACAGGGGCCCTTTAAATCACCCTCCGAGCTACCAGCTGCAACTGCAGAGGTGCCTGGGAATCCCGGGGCTCGGGGGCAATTTAAAGGGCCCAGGGCTCCAGCTGCCGCTACCACAGCGGAGCCCTGGGCCCTTTAAATCACTGAGGAGCCCTGGGGACTCCCGGCTGCCACCGCTACCCCAGGGCTCTGGGCTCTGGCAGAGCTTTAAAGGGCCTGGGGCTCCGCTGTGGTAGTGGCTGCCGGAGCCCTGGGCCCTTTAAATTGCCCCCGAGCCCCGGGATTCCCAGGCACCTCTGCAGCTGCAGCTGGTAGCTCCGGAGCCCCCCTACCCCAGGGCTTGGGCAGCAGGGCTCTGGTGGGGATTTAAAGGCCTGGGTGGTAGCAGCGGCTGGAGCTCCGGGGCCCTTTAAATCCCCTCCGGAGCCCCACCGCCGCTACCCCAAGGCTCAGGCAGCAGGGCTCAGGTGGGGATTTAAAGGGCTTGGGACTCCAGCAGCTGCTACCGCCCCAGCCCTTTAAATCCCCTCCGGAGCCCCACCACCGCTACCCCATGGCTTCGGCAGCAGGGCTCAGGCAGGATTTAAATGGCCCCAGGGCAGTAGCAGCGGCTGGAGCTGTGGGGCCCTTTAAATCCCCGCCAGAGCCCCGCTGCTGCTACCCCAGGGCTCGGGCAGCAGGGCTCAGGCCAGGATGTAAAGGGCTGGGGCGGGAGCGGGGGCTGGAGCTCTGGGGCCCTTTAAATCCCCGCCAGAGCCCCGCCGCTGCTACCCCAGGGCTTCGGCCAGGATTTAAAGGACCCGGGGGAGGGGTAGCAGTGGCTGGAGTTCTGGGGCCCTTTAAATCCCCGCCGCAGCCCCGCCACCACCACCCCAGGGCTTTAAATTGCCCTCTGGGAAAGCTGGTCCTGGTATGGCATACCGGCTCTTACCGGCACATCGTACCGGGGCATACCGGCTTACTTTAACCTCTGGAGATATGGTAACATTGGGTCTGATTCTCCTTGTGCTCACACCTGTTTTATGCCAGTGGAACGCCATTGCCTTCAGTGGAGTTACTCCTGAATTACACTGTTGTAAGTGAGCAAAGAAGCAAGGGTGTTAGTTTCATGAAATAAACAATATTTGGGCTCATATTCTGAAAAAGCATTTCTATGAACAAATGGGGAATAAAAATACATATAGCACATATTTTACCTTTTAACCAGATATTTTGTACTGTATGTAACTTCCTGAACAGAATGTGTTTGTGTAACTCTGAAGTTTGAACATGAGCCCATGATTATGACTTGCTGCCCAAAGGAGAAAACATGAAAATTCACTAAGGCCCAGTTCAGCGTGTTGTATTTCTCAAGACCCTTTTATTGCAGGATCTCCACCTGCATTTCAAGAGACTTTATGCAAATAGAAACCACAGGAGCCACACAGAATTAAAAACAAGAAATCCATCAGCCCCTATGTAGATGCATGATATATGCATAGGAGCCAGGATGCTGGAAAGCAACATACCGTATATTGCAACACCAAAATGCACTGCAGCAGGAAACTACATTACCTGGTCAGTAGTCCGCAAAACATTCTACAGTACAGCTGGTCAGATGAATCTTTTCCTGCTTAGACACTTAGGCCTGGTCTACACTACGAGTTTATGTCGGATTTAGCAGTATTACATCGAATTAACCCTGCACCTGTCCACACAACAAAGCCGTTGTTTTCGACATAAAGGGCTCTTAAAACCTATTTCTGTACTCCTCCCCAACGAGGGGATTAGTGCTGAAATTGACATGACTGTTTCGAATTAGGGTTAGTGTGGAGGCAATTTGAAGGTATTGGCCTCCAGGAGCTATCCCACAGTGCACCATTGTGACCGCTCTGGACAGCACTCTGAACTCAAATGCACTGGCCAGGTGTACAGGAAAAGCCCCGGGAACTTTTGAATCTCATTTCCTGATTGGCCAGGCGAGCTCATCAGCAAAGGTGACAATGCAGAGCTCATCAGTACAGGTGATTTGCCCACTCCACAGGTGACCATGCAGTCCCAGAATTGAAAAAAAGCTCCAGCATGGACCAAACGGGAGGTACTGGATCTGATAGCTGTATGGGGAGAGGAATCCATGCTATCAGAACTATGTTCCAAAAGACGAAATGCCAAAACATTTCAAAAAATCTCCGAGGCCATGAGGGACAGAGGCTACAGCGGGGACGCAACACAGTGCTGTGTGAAACTTAAGGAGCTCAGACAAGCGTACCAGAAAACCAAAGATTCAAACAGACGCTCCAGGACAGAGCCCCAGACATGCCACTTCTACACTGAGCTGCATGCAATTCTAGAGGGCATCGCCACTGCTACCCCACCCCTGTCTGTGGACTCCGATGATGGGGTACTCTCCGCCATGGCTGAGGATTTTGCAGATGGGGAAGATGAGGAGGAGGAGGACGAGCTTGAGGAGAGCACACAGCACACCATTCTCCCCGACAGCCAGGATCTTTTTCTCACCCTAACTGAAATACCCTCCCAACCTAACCAAGCCAGAGAAGGGACTTCTGGTGAGTGTAACTTTTTAAATATAATACATGTTATAAAAGCAAGCGTTTTTTAATTATTAAGTAGCCCTGAGGACTTGGGATGCATTTGTGGCCAGTACAGCTACTGGAAAAGCCTGTTAACGTGTATGGGGATGGAGCAGAAATCCTCCAGCAACATCTCCATGAATCTCTCCTGGATGTACTCCCAAAGCCTTTGTGTAACCCTTCTGCCAGGCCAAGTTGATAGCAGCAAGGGCTGGGTTCAGTACACAGGGGTTCCCTCTCATCAAAGCAAATGCAAAACTGGCTCGAGCCCCCACCCAGTGACCTGGGAAAATCTTACACACCCCCTGGGCGCCTCAAAGAGGCAATACTTCCCCTCTCGCAAGCACAGAGTCTCGGTGTAGCAGAGAATCTTTAATAACATGAGGTAAACGACATCAGCATTAAATTGGGGAAACACCACAACTAGTGTTCATTAACCAAACCATGAGCAAAGACCCACCCCAGAAAATTGGGCCACATCCTTTCCCTCGGGTTCTTGAGTCCCAGAACCCAAACGTCTCTTGAGTCCAGCAATCCACAAATCACCCAAAGTCCAAAAAGTCCAGCCCCAGAGTTCAAAAGTTCATCTGCAGAGTGTTACTCCCCAGTCTGGCTAAAATGTGCCTGTGTGTGGGGGAAAGAGGTAAGGGGCACCTTACGTGTCCTGAAGCTGACTGCCCCACAGGCCTCTGCTCTGCTACGCTGTCTCACGACCGGCTCTGCTCTGCACAGCTCGCCATCTCACGAACAGCTCTGCTCAGCTCGCCTCGCCGTCTCACGAACACGCCGCTGTCTCACGAATGGCTCCGCTCTGCACAGCTCACCTCACCATCTCATGAACACTCCGCCAGCCTATCCACAAACAGCACCACTGCACTCTAGATCTTCCGGCTCCCCACTACTTGACACAGCTCTCTCAGTGATTCCAGGTCATAGTAGTGGGAGCCTTAGTGCTGGTGCACCATAAGGCCAAAGTGAATTCAGCACAGTACCTGTAGCAAGACTCTTAATAGACCCAAAATTAGCTCTGACATTCCACAGTGGAGAGAGACAGAGGTGCAATTGGTGCTTCAGGCCCTCACACCATCAGGTACTAATGCCTGTCTCAAGCCTCTCTCAATTCACAGTTTTGGAACCCATGTCCCTTGTCTAGCGAGTGCTACTTAGTTGATGGTGAGTCCCTCCATCATAACAAAAGGCCAAGTACAGTTCCAAGTACAGTTCCCATAATCAGGGTAATAACAATTTATTCTTCCCGCCCCAATAACAGAGACACTGGGGATCCCACAACAGCCAAAGTGACCATTTGGGCAGTTATGGCCTCATTCTAGGCGGGGTGGGTGTGCCTATGCAAATGAGATGAGCCCCTGAAGTTCTTTTTCACAACTTGCCACACCTCACCACCAGATGTCAGGGTGGAGCTCATCCTGACTCTGCTTACATCTGCAAAAGGTTTCTGGGGAGGGCAGCCTTATTCCTTATAAAGTAGGACACTTTACCACAGCAGGCCAGCAGCATGTAGTCTGGAATCATTGCATAACAAAGCATGGCAGCGTATGGTCCCGGTGTTTGCTGGCATTCAAGCAATATCCATTCTTTATCTCTCTGTGTTATCCTCAGGAGTGACATGGGAGTGACTCAGCCAGGAGAGTGATATCGTTCATGGTAACCTGGTTGAAATAGGGGAATTTAATTAAGGGGACATTCAGAGGTGGCCGTTCCTACTTGGCTGTTTGCCTGTGCCTGAAAAGAAATCCTCCCTGCAGTTAGCCACGCGGTGGCAGGGGAAGGGAGGCATTGGAGGCATTGAGGCTGAGCTGGTCGCATTTGGCTAGCAGGAGCTTCCCTGATACCAGCCACGCGGTGGGGGGAGGGGTAAAGCAATCATCCCAGAGAATTGGATGGGGGGAGGGGAGCTAGTTTGGTTTCTGCTGCTGTACGTTAACAGGAAAACCACAGCACTAAATGGCCAACTCAGAGTGCTTTGCTTGGTATGGGAGAGGAGGGCACTGCTGTTATGAAGGTTGCAGAAGCTGAAAGACTATGGCTTACCATGGCCGCCTACAAGCCGAATTCTGTTGCCCAGCACTCCGGGCACGCAACCACTCCACCCCAGTGGACAGCCCAAGCAACACAAGACTGTCATTCAAGAAGTTTTAAAGTGGCCTTTTCCTTCCCTCCTACCCTCGTCCCACACCCCACCTGGGCTACCTTGTGAGTTATCTCCCTATTTTTATAATCAATTAATAAAGAATACATGTTTTTTAAATGATAGTGACTTTATTTCCTTTGCAAGCAAGCTGTGATTGAAGGGGGGTGGCTGGCTTACAGGGAATTTAGAGGCAACCAAGGGGGTGGGTTTTCATCAAGGAGAAACAAACAGAAGTGTCACACAGTACCCTGGCCAGTCATGAAACTGGTTTTCAAAGCTTCTCTAACGTGCAGCACTTCCTGCTGTGCTCTTCTAACCGCCCTGGTGTCTGGCTGCGCATATTCAGCGGCCAGGTGATTTGCATCAATCTCCCACCCCACCATAAATGTCTCCCACTTACTCTGACAGAGATTGTGGAGCACACAGCAAGCAGCAATAACAGTGAGAATATTGGTTTTGCTGAGGTCTGACCGAGTCAGTAAACTGCGCCAGCGACCCTTTAAACGTCCAAATGCACACTCTACCACCATTCTGCACTTGCTCAGCCTATAGTTGAACAGCTCCTTACTACTGTCCAGGGTGCCTGTGTACGGCTTCATGAGCCAGGGCATTAAGGGGTAGGGTAGGTCCCCAAGGATAACTATAGGCATTTTGACAGGTTTCAGAGTAGCAGCCATGTTAGTCTGTATCCACAAAAAGAAAAGGAGTACTTGTGGCACCTTAGAGACTAAATAAATTTGTTAGTCTCTAAGGTGCCACAAGTACGCCTTTTCTTTTTATAGGCATTTCAACATCCCCAACAGTTATTTTTTGGTCTGGGAAGTAAATCCCTTCCTGCAGCCATTTAAACAGACCAGAGTTCCTGAAGATGTGAGCGTCATGAACCTTTTCCAGCCATCCCACGTTGATGTTGGTGAAATGGCCCTTGTGATCCACCAGTGCTTGCAGCACCATTGAAAAGTACCCCTTGCGGTTTATGTACTGGCTGCCCTGGTGGTCCGGTCCCAAGATAGGGATATGCGTTCCGTCTATAGCCCCACCACAGTTAGGGAATCCCATTGCAGCAAAGCCATCTAGCATGACCTGCACATTTCCCAGACTCACTACCTTTGATAGCAGCAGCTCAATGATTCTGTTGGCTACTTGCATCACAGCAACTCCCACAGTAGATTTGCCCACTCCAAATTGATTACCGACTGACTGGTAGCTGTCTGGCATTGCAAGCTTCCACAGGGCTATTGCCACTTGCTTGTGAACTGTGAGGGCTGCTCTCATCTTGGTATTCTTGCACTTCAGGGCAGGGGAAAGCAAGTCACAAAGTTCCATAAAAGTTCCCTTACGCATGCGAAAGTTTTGGAGCCTCTGGGAATCATCCCAAACCTGCAACACTATGTAGTCCCACCACTCTGTGCTTGTTTCCCGGGCCCGAAATCAGTGTTCCACGGTATGAGCCTGCCCCTGTAACACCATGATCTCCAAATTGCTGGGGACCATGGTTTTAGAGAATTCTGTGTTCATGTTCTCATCACCACACTGCTGTCACCTCCTAGCCTAGTTTCTCAAGTGCTGGTTCTGCATAAACTGCACAATAATGCATGAGGTGTTTACAATGGTCATAACTGCTGCAGTGAGCTGAATGGGCTCCATGCTTGCTGTGCTATGGCGTCTGCTCAGGCAATCCAGGGAAAAGGGTGCGAAACGATTGTCTGCCGTTGCTCTGACAGAGGGAGGGGAAACTGACAACATGGCTTACAGGGTTGGCTTACAGGGAATTAAAATGAACAAAGGGGTGGCTTTGCATCAAGGAGAAACAGAATGGCCCCCTCAAGGATAGAACTCAAAACCCTGGATTTAGCAGGCCGTTGCTTTCACAGAGGGAGGGAGGAGAAAATGAATACAAAACAAATCTGGTCTATTTCTTGTTTTGATCCACTTCATCTATCTTTATACATCTTGCTGGAAGCAGACTGTGCAGTACAACTGTTGGACATCGTCATGTCCTGGGTGCTCAGCAGAAGACGGTGCAGTATGACTGCTGGCCATCATCATCTCCTGGCTGCTTATTAAAAGATGGTGCAGTAGGACTACCGGCAGGACTGAATCGTATTAAACGAAACTTAAAAGGGTAATGACCTGGCTGAGTCACTCCACTCCCATGTTTGCCCAGGTGCCCCTGACCTCATCAAGTTCAGTTAAAAGAGCACCCTGGAGTACATCAATGATGGCTACCAGTCATACTGCACTGTCTGCTGCCAAAAGGCAATGAGCGGCTGCTGTGTAGCAATGCAGTACCAGGTCTGCCAACACCCAGGAGACATATGGTGACAGTGAGCTGAGTGGGCTCCATGCTTGCCGTGGTATGGCGTCTGCTCGGGTAACCCAGGAAAAAAGGCACGAAATGATTGTCTGCTGTTGCTTTCAGGGAGGGAGGGAGGGAAGGGGGGCCTGACGATATGTACCCAAAACCACCCGCGATAATGTTTTTGCCCTATCAAGCATTGGGATTTCTACCCAGAATTCAAATGGGCAGCGGAGACTGCAGGAACTGTGGGATAGCTACCCACAGTGCAACACTCCAGAAGTTGACAGTTGCCTTGGTACTGTGGACGCACTCCGCCGACTAAATGCACTTAGAGCATTTGTGTGGGGACACACACAATCGACTGTATAAAAATACTTTCTACAAAACCGAATTCTAGAAATTCGACCTAATTTCATAGTGTAGACATGACCTTAGAATGGCAGCTCTTGCTGTTTGAAGAGACAGGGATTTTGGAGACATAAATGACAAACATACAGCAGAATTCATTTTTTCACATAAAGGTTACTAGATGTGAAGCAAACTCGCAGGATGAAATATCAAAGCAGCTTAGAGCACCCTGCATTCCCAAATACAGAGCCCTGTCTTATTGTCCACTTTCATGAGCAAAAGGTGAAGAAGTTAGCAGGTTGCAGCCTCGGGGTATGGAAAGAGGGAGCACCACCTCTGTAGCATCATCCCTCCATTGGGGCTCCATGGAGCTTGGCATCCATACAAGGGGAAGGGGCAGGGGCAGAGCGGGCAGAGAAATGACTGCAGAGGCAGCATGTTTCCCTTACCAACCCTCTGGGACTTTCCTGAGTAATTTTATGCTCATTTAACATTGATACCTCCCTTTCCACTTCATTCCATTGCAATTTCATCCCAGGTGGGTGAGGCTTCTGGATTCTGTGAGCAGGAGGCCTAAGGAAGAGGCTGAGTGCAGTGTGGTGACACAGGACACTCCTGGAGATGACTTTGGCCTTCATGGTTCTTTGGAGTAGAGCTGGCTGGAAAATGGAAATCCCTTCCCGCAGAAAAGTTTGGTTTCCAAAAAGGGCATTTTTTGTCAGAAATTCATTCTGACCAAAATTTCCAACCAGCCCTGCTTCAGAGGACAGGGGAGGCTAAAACATCCTTTTTCTTATAGAGGTTAATGTACAGGAGAAGGTATAGGCAACCTCATGGAATTTCCTCTCCCCTGTGCAGAAATAGCCTGCAGAGAGCAAGTACGCTGTGCGCAGCCCCCACTGAGTTTCTCTGTCACACTAACTAGCTACCTACTTCGTCATGTGCTAGCTCAGTAATCACAGGGATGTGAAACCACATGGAATATTTTTTTGGATGAATCCCATTAGTGTTGAAATTAGTTACTATTGGCAGAACTTTTCGCCGGGGAAGCCTGCATCAGCTTCTTAAACCCTCTCTTAAATCTGAGAAGTCAGTGTTATTCAGCTTCATGTGTTCATGGTAACCTGAAGAATGGTTAGGATAGCAATGGATTGTAAGCAATATAGAATGGGGATGCCAAGAATGTTTATTTATGCATAAATTAGAGAAAAATTACTACAAGCATTTAAAAGATGGTTAGCTAATAAAAGGTTATTGTGTTAGAAATATTAGGTTTTTTTTAAAAACACTTACTAAATAGTTTTAAAGCACCAGATTTGTTTAGCCTGCGTGTAAGAGCTTAATAACAATTCTGTTAATCATCCAGAAATCAACTGCTTGGGACATTGATAAATAACAGGCAAACTATTCCGTCAATTCTTGGAAGCAGATCCCCTGCTTTAGAACAGTCTGAAACCACAAATACTCTCCATGTGCAAACAAATGTGACTTACAGTTTATCATTTATATTCTAGCTGCCCTGAAAATGTCTTTCCTCTTCCTGAATCATTAACTTGCCTGAAAAAAAAGATTCAGACATATATCAGAAGAGGTCAATAGTAAAAAAAGGAAAACTAAGCGAAACAATGGGCTATGTTATGTTTCCATAGAAAGGCTTTAAGAAGAAAAAAAAAGGCAGAAAAATAATAATGAAGGAATTAAACAGACCATAAACCAATATTTCAATAAATGTTGCTATGTTCCTTCTCCCTGTAGAAATGTCCCTGATTATGCCATTGGTTTGAATTCCCTCCATAACAAATATACTGCAGTCTAGAGGGTATTCCATGTATGAAATCAACCCCAATGTTTTTATTTAGGGCATTATTTTGAATCTGATTCTTTGTTTTTTGCGGACCCTCCCACAGTGTATTCTCAGGTATGTCAACAAGACAAGAGTCCAGGGACATAGCCCCAAGAAGCTGACAAACAATACAACAATTATTTAGAGGACCTGATCATGCAAGGCGCTGAGCACACTCCAGTCCTTTTGAAATCAATGGAGTTTGAGAGTGCTTAGAAACCCAGAGGAGGCTCTTAAGTTGCCATTACTTTAAAGATGGGGTTTAGTGAAGCACCCTCACTGTATGGCTGTGATTATCTGGAGGCTTTGATAAAACAACCATTTAGGACAATGAATGGAAGACAGCTTGTGTTTAAATATATTAGTTGAGAGCCTGCATCAGTGGCATATAGACAATAACTGTAACAATAACAGCAATGGACAGAATGTAGTATTCGAGCTAAGTATGAGGCTAAGGATTGCATTTGGAATATGCAAATTTCTTTTTGGAGTAAAGGTTCAAGGTTCAAAATACTCCTGCTGGTTTTGATTACACGTGGAACTCTTTTTTTCCAGTGTGCTGTTCTAACTTTGTATGTACCATTAACACAATCATCTGTAAACAGAGTACAGTTTGCATTTTTTCCACATGTATTCAGTTTGGGGGAATATTTTCACAAAGAATCATGATGTTATAAAATAAACAAAATTTTCAATATTTGTGAAAGATTTTTTCCCATGCTGCATATTATTTTTGCATGTATTTGATTTCAATTCTGCTTGTTCCCATTCAGCAAATGAGCTAAAAGGGGGTGAGAAAAAAGTAGAGAAGTTTCAGTGATGTCAGTTTGTCTCATATTTTCTTTTCTTTTATTGACTGTGCAGAAGTCTCTCTGGAAATATAGATCAATTCTTTCTTCAGAACTACAAGAAAAAGCTGGTGCAAGTTTGTACAAAGGTGATGATTTATTATCTTGGGTTGTTTTTAAATTAATAAAATGGGTATTGTTTATTGGGCTGTTCCTATAACAGCCCAGATCTCAGCTCCCATTGCAAAGGGAAAATTAGACCCCTGTAAAGGAGATCAGGAAAGAAAACAATACTGGAAGAAATGTGTGTCATTGCCATTCTGTAATACCCATGATTGTGCCTCTGTCTCTCTTACACACATTGTACAATTGTTATATCTCCAGCATTTAGTCATTTTTGAGACTAAGGTCTAGATCCTCAGCTGCCTCTGATTTTGGTGGAGTTATGACAATTTACACCAACTGAGGATCTGGCCCTAGATATGCGAGGCCTTTCCACCACTCAGAGGTATAAGGCATTGAGTGGTGCATAGGCCTTGTATGAGCTCTCTGAATGGAGGTGAACTTCACCTACTGAGCCTTCAAATCTTTGGATGGTTTCCCATCGCTAATTCAAACAACTATTCCTCTTAAATATCCTGATGTGGACCAGTGTCCAATGGACATGATCATGTCCCCAAAAATAATAATATATGTTTATGTTTTCGTCCACTGAGGATGCGATGTTTGAATTGATAATACATGCAACAAAAACACATACTTTACTTGACATAGTATCATTCTGTATCATCAATATATATGACAGGTTTCAGAGTAACAGCCGTGTTCGTCTGTATTCGCAAAAAGAAAAGGAGTACTTGTGGCACCTTAGAGACTAACCAATTTATTTGAGCATAAGCTTTCGTGAGCTACAGCTCACTTCATCAGATGCATACTGTGGAAAGCACAGAAGATCTTTTTATACACACAAACCATGAAAAAATGGGTGTTTACCACTACAAAAGGATTTCTCTCCCCCCACCCCACTCTCCTGTTGGTAATAGCTTATCTAAAGTGATCACTCTCCTTACAATGTATATGATAATCAAGGTGGGCCATTTCTAGAATAAATGGACAGAAATCAGATGTCAAGAATTAGAACATTCATAAACCAGTCGGAGAACACTTCAATCTCTCTGGACATGAAAGTTGCGATATTACAACAGAAAAACTTCAAAACCAGACTCCACCGAGAGACTGTTGAATTGGAATTCATTTGCAAATTGGATACAATTAACTTAGGCTTGAATAGAGACTGGGAGTGGCTAAGTCATAATGCAAGGTAACCTATTTCCCCTTGTTTTTTCCTACCCTCCCTCCCCCCTTCCTCAGACATTCTTGTTAAACCCTGGATTTGTGCTGGAAATGGCCCACCTTGATTATCATACATATTATAAGGAGAGCGATCACTTTAGATAAGCTATTACCAACAGGAGAGTGGGTTTGTGGGGGGCGGGAGGGGGGCGGAGGGAGAAAACCTGGATTTGTGCTGGAAATGGCCCAACTTGATTATCATACACATTGTAAGGAGAGTGATCACTTTAGATATACGACAGGAGAGTGGGGTGGGGGTAGAGAAAACCTTTTGTAGTGGTAAACACCCATTTTTTCATGGTTTGTGTGTATAAAAAGATCTTCTGTACTTTCCACAGTATGCATCCAATGAAGTGAGCTGTAGTTCACGAAAGCTTATGCTCAAATAAATTGGTTAGTCTCTAAGGTGCCACAAGTACTCCTTTTCTTTTTATCAATATATATGTCATCAATATATAATTTCGTTATCCATCTTAGCTGAGCAGTCTCCCAGAGTTTCATGCCTTTGTACCAGTGACAAGTGAGAAAGCCTGTTCTAGTGAAGTACTGGAGGTAATTACTTTATAATATTGTGGAAATCCTCACTTTAAGTCAACAGATATGTATTGCCATTTTTTGTTACATTTGTGGACCGATATTTGCATGCCTGGTTTCTGTTAAATAAGTTATTTTGAACTGTCAACCCGACACAACCACATCCATTATTAAATCCATAATTTGCTGAGTTTTCTTGTTCCTGTATAGTCAGCTACTGTTTCAGATCTGTTAGAATGCTTCTCCTCCCATGCAATAGTGCACATCTCCTGCCAATATATGCAGTAGAGGATGAACTATTCTTTTGGGGCTGGCTCCAATGCCCATTGAAGCCAATTTTATTTATTTAGCGTGTGCATGGTCATCTAGCCAAGTGACGGCATCTTCAGTGGCATGATGCAGTTCTTCTAGGCCACCGCTGAACCTAGTCAGCAGGCATTCCTCAACAATGTGCGTCATCATCTGTGTTGCACCACAGCTACACAAAGGACTGTCACGAAGGCCCCAGCGATACTGGTTGGCTGCACAGAGACCTTGCCCAGTCCGGAACCTATTCAACAGGGACCACTGACAACGGGGCAAGTCAAAACCAGGTGGGCAGATTGTGGGGTCGGCGACGAGGGACTGGTTGGGGATTATAACTGATATCCATTCCTCTCACCAGAGTGTTTCCACCATTAACATCCTGGCGTGGTGGATGAGAGCATAATGGCAAACGTGTGATCTGATGGCAAACGTGCAGCCGGTGGTTTAAAAAGGTCATTGTGCAGTGGCAGGCTTGGGTTGGTGGATACTTTCTCCAGTAACTTGCCACTGGTAACCTCCCATCTGATATGAGGAGGAGCAATATTGCTCAGAACCGGAAGCCATGGGAGTGGAGTCAGACGCAGGGTGCCGGAGATAATGCGCATGGCAGCATGTAACTGCATATCCACCAGTTTGGTGTGTGACAATCGACTCCATACTGGAGCACAGGGGGAGGATGTTTATTAAAAAAATATGGAGTTAGCTACATCTATTAGATGGCACAGCCTGTGCAGTCCCCTTTTGCACCAGGGAGCTTGCCAAGGAAAAATACTTTCTTTAGTTATAGTCTGTTCTGTAGCTCCCCCTGCAGCTCCACAACGTGTGCCAATGCAGGGCAGTGCCTAAAAGACACAAATGGGCCTTAGCTCTGCATCTGGTTCTTTTGGTACTCAGTCAGGAGCTACCATTACTTGCCAGGAAACACATGTGGCCATTGCTTCTCTGTATCACAAGTTGCAAAAACAGTAATAGAGATTTTCAAGACAGCTCTGCACCCACCAGCTTCCATTTAGGAAGCTGATTAAATGGCCAGATTTTCATTAGTGCTCAGTACTCCCTTGCTCTCAGTAGGTACCTGAATTGAAATGGAGCTGTTTAGAAAATCAGCCCCTAGCCCTTAATCCAGCTACTTAAAAAAATGACTAAATTAGTCATTAGTGAGAAAAATACAAATAATCATAGTATCAGAGGTGGAAAAAATCAGTTAGGTTACCTCATACAGTCACATGCCACTGTAAAATTGATTCTACTGTACATTGGAGTATGTTACTTGGTTCACCTAGTTTTAAATAACTCAAGCAATGGAGGTTCTGTCACTACAGATGGAGGCTATGTCACATAGCTCTCACCATTAGAAACTTTTCCCTGATTTTCAGTCTAAGTAGAAATTATTGCTAAAGGATGACTGCTTTCCAAATTGGAATGACATTACTTTTTTAACAGATTAAATTTAATGCAAACCAGAGTAAAAAAGCTCCATAGAATAATTAAAAACCCATGCCTTTGAACACAGCAACAAATATTTCAAATACTCTTGAAACATCAAACATTCAGGGAAGCCATTAAGCTCCAGCTATTTTCATTCTATGTTCTAAATAACAGGATTTCCTCCTCAATCTGAAGCATCCATACCATACAAGGCAATATTTTAGATCATGGCAGCAAATGCCCTGAAGCACCCACAAATATCTGTGACCTAATGATAGCCACAAGGGTTGCAGTAAGTTACAGAATGTCAGTAAGACCAAGTCACAGTACTAGTGATCACTCAGGGGTTAAGAAAGCTGACTCTATAGACATAAAAAGAAAAGGAGTACTTGTGGCACCTTAGAGACTAACAAATTTATTTGAGCAAAAGCTTTCATGAGCTACAGCTCACGTCATCGGAAGACATACTTTTTCTAACTGAAATAAAAGAAAACTTTAATAATAAATATCTTTGCACACCTTACCCCCATCCTCTCAAGAGAAACAAACCTGAGATATGGTTTGATGACAAAGAGGCAAGGCCATTTCACTGAAATTATTTCAATTATTACAAAATTATTACAAAAATGTTGTAATTGCCACTTGTCAGTGAATTCATACCTGCTTCTTTTTATGACTCTCATAATTCTTTTTTCTTCGAGGATATGAACACAGAAATTGTCCATTAAATCCAGTATCCTGTCTCTGACAGTGACCAGTACCAAACGATACAGTGGAAGGTGCAAGAAACCCTGCAGGGGGCAGTTATGGAATAACCTGACCCCAAGGAAAGTTTTCTCCTAACCTCCAGTAATTCAAGGTTACCATAAGCCCCGCATTCCTCTTTTTTACCCCCCTTCCACCCTTTAAGGCCATCCCTTCAAGGCCATCACCATTCTGCCTGAGAGGAAAGCTGGGTGTTTTTCTTTCTAGAGACAGTCAAGGTAACTCTTGAAATGGCCAAAAGGAATGCTATGGAGTGATCTTTTCCTCCCTGCCACATTCCAGAAGCTGAGTTAACTGCCCTCATAGTGATTCCCACCAGCCTTAACCAGGGAGTAAGGCATCTCATACCATTTTAAAGGTTTAGTTTTAAAGTTAACTTTAATTCACTTTAAAGGTTTAGGTTTAAAGTTAACTTTAATTCACTTTAAATCTAACTGAACTAAAATACTTCAGAAATCTGGGATCTCAACAAAATAACTGATTACTTCCAAACCCCCCCAGCACAGCTGAATCTGCAGTTTCTGTGATTGGGTGCTTATGCTTTATGCATTGGAGCTTTGTGTCACTCAGTCCTCACATTAAGAGGTTTCTCTTTGGGAGCTTGATTTACTGCAAATTATGTCTGGGCTTTCACGGAAGGCTGTAAAAATATCTGTTTCTTGTGGCTCCTTCCACAGGTGTCTACAGTCCTAAAAACATGCTCTTTTGTGGGGAGCAGAGTATTGATTCATGCCCATAAGCAGAAGCTTCTCACTATCCTAAACTTCTCAATGTGGATTCCCAAAGCAAATAATAACGACAAACAATCAATTATTCTTTCAGGAGTCCATTTATTTCCAGAATTCCTTTGCAGGAATTGAGGTATATTATTGATGCATATGTCTGCCTGTCTTGTTACTGTACCAGACTCTGAGAAAGTTAAAGGGATAGTGCTGTATTCTTATGTCTACAACACTGCAGGATTCATAAACAAATGAGATGGGTACCTTTTAAAACATGACTCCAGAGCTATGAAAATATTGTTGCAACAGCTTCCATATAAGCACCACAATTAAAAGCTGTACAAAAATTGTATAATTTGCAAGCTAGTAATTTAAAGTTGGGCTCTAAGCATTATGGATTTGTCCAAACATGGAAAGGCTGTCTAAAATTCCTTATTGCCTAGGCAGCCAACAGCTGTGCTAGTTGTCAATCTGCTTTTTGTGATATGGACAACAGTCCACCAAGAAGTGGACTGGGATCATAACTCAACTGACATGAGAACCAGAGGTCCAGGGCCCCTTGGGGGACCACAAGCAGGTTTCAGTAGGGGGCGCCAAGCAGAGCCAGAATTAGACTCCCTGGGGCCCAGGGCAGAAAGCCGAAGCCCCACCGCGTGGGGCTGAAGTCCGAGGCCCTGAGCTCCGCCACCTGCGGCTGAAGTTAAGCCTTGGAGTTTTTATAGCATGTTGCTGGGGCCTCAGAAAGACCACTGAACAGTTGTCAAAATTCAGAGGCAGGATCCTGAGAAAGTGAAAGCCTACATTGTCCCCTCATTCCCTGTCTAATTTTTCTTTCAGGGGGTTTCATGAACACTCCAGCAATGCTTTTAGATTGGGATTTTCAAAGGTGCCTAAGAGAGTTAGATGCCTGAATTATGGGCACTTAAGTTCATTGGCTGCCTTTGAAAATCCCAGTATTCATCTTTATGTCTAGGAGAGGAGTGTGTATGGAGAGTACATAAAGAACTAGATTGTGATCCCCTTACTCATGTTAAGTAGTTCACTAATCTCCGAGCAGTCCCACTGATTTCACTGTGGTTTCTTGTGGAGCAAGGTACTACCTAACATCAGTAAGTGTCACAGTCTGGGTCAAAGAAGAGACGCTCTTGCTTTATATCATCATCTTGAAATCAGATAGCTCTTTGGCTTTCACACTACATTATGAGCTGTCTTCTCAAGTCTGTCTGGTGACAGAGGACAGGCTGTGCTAGCCTAGTAAAATTCTTGCGAGGAGCAATAATTTATTTTTATGTCAATGGGCAATGCTGTATCTAAAAGAGAGTTAGGGGAAAAAAAATTGATCTTGGACATCTCAGATATGTTATGAACTATAGTAGGCAGTGTGTATGTGTATTACTGCCCTCTACTGACCTACAGAAGGAGAAAGCCTATTAATTGCCAACAACTGAAGGACAACTGCCTTTAGCTTAGAGACTTGATCCAGCACTGCACAGGGCAGAGTATTGTACAGGTGTAAGATAAAAGGTAAGGAGTAAGAAGGAAGCACAGAGAACCCAATAAATCAATGAGAGCACTGCTGTGTGGCCCTCAGTTTGACCTGTCTAGCAATGGGGGTAAGGTCTAACATCATGGATTTGTCCAACCATCGAAAGGCTGTCTAAAATTCCTTATTGCCTAGGCAGCCAACAGGTGTGCAAGTTAGTTCTCTGTTTCATTTGCATGCTGGGTATTGCACTCTGGCTCAGGAAATGTGAGCTTTTTGTATCCCTTTTTTTGCCCCTCTGTCCCCCTTTTTAACTGTCTAATTGTGAAAGCAAGGGGTCAGACTTCTGCCCAGGGCTTTTGCTCGCACTTGAGCTGGAGAGAGACCAACTTGCTCTCCCTGCTTCTCAGCCCACAATAACTTGCAGTTCAGTGCCCACATAGAAGAGGCCTATGTTTTTGTAGTGGTAACTGAAAGTCCTAGGTTTTATTCCTTCTGCCAGCTGAAGTGGGTTAGTGATGTATTGTTCATTTAGTCATGGATTTATTTCCCTATACACAGTCAGAGTAACTGTAGAATGTATTTACATTAGATTAACAACTCCAGTCTAAGTTGTACCTGTGACCATCATGAATGAAAAGTTTATGCTAACATATGATTCCCAAAGAATAAACGGGCAAGGGACTGCTCTTCCTGCTGATGAGTTCAGACTTTGCTATCAGATACATTTCATGTATGCACTTGTAACCATGAACTGGAGTTTGGCCTGTGTGAATGGCTCCTAATTACTGGCCCTGTCCACAGCATCCCAATTATGTGACTATTTTTAGTTGAGCTAATGAAAGATAATGGAATATGGGAAAATGAAGAATAGCCAAAAGAAGAAAGCACATCCACACAGCAGCTGAAAGCAAAACTGCATGGAAAATTTTAACCTACAGAATTGTTAAAGTTCTGTAAGGACAGAATAGAAAGCTTAAGGTATGAGCAAACACACTGAAGTCTTGTTGGTGAGTCTTTGGAGAAACAGTTAAAAGTTACTTGGGGAGATTGGTGTTATAATAAGAGATGAGCCTTAATGGGCTGTATGCTCTTAATTCCTTACTCTTACTACCACTTTCTCCAAAAACAAATCTATGGGTTTCTTTGTGATTATCAAATCAATGAAAAATGTACACATGTTAAGGTCAAACAAAGTCCCTTGTTAGTAGAACCTGTAATTTGACCACAAATGGTTTAGGCAATATGAATTTGACTTGTGCTTCTGATTTCCTGATGCAGACTGGTAAAGAGGCAGATTGTCAGCATAAAGCACTGCAGTCTTTTTGTCTACAGTTGTCAATTGTCAACAGCCTCTTGTAGTGTAAGAGCCCAGTGGAAAGAAAAGGTTTTAAACAACCATTTTGTTAACAGTCCTCTAGTGCTTTAGGATTTCATAATCAGACATCCATAACCAGTGGTGCCTTTGTCCAGTGCTCTTTGAAACTGCATGTGAGTGATGTGAAATCTATATGTGGGTGACTATCCTACATGCCTTGCTGCTTTTGCCTGAAAAGAAACTTCTATGTAGCAGTTATTATGGGACTACAGCTTTAAAAGGCTTTTAAAAACAAGCATACTCTTAGCTAGTTTTTTCCTAATAAGCTTCATTTTTCTGAATGTGTGTACTGGTTTTAGAATAAAACTTAAAAATAAGCATATTCAAGCTTAACAAATATCTGCTGACTTACAGGGACAAATACTCTGCTTCTGTTACATCCATATAACCCTACGCAAGTCAATGGAGTTATATGGGTGTAACTAAGGGAAGAATTGAGTCCACACTATTTTTTTCCAAGTGTCTTCATCAGGTTTCATTCACGCAGGAAAAAAATGGAACATGGGAATTGCCAGATCAGACTTGAGGTTCATCTAAGCCACTATCCTGTCTCCAGATGCTTCAGGAAGGTGCACAAAACCCCACAGTGGACAATTATGAAATAATCTGCATGGTTTTTGTCTATGGGAAGCTTTTTTCCTAATCTCATCAGTTAGTGGTTGGTTTATACCCTTCATTAGGAGAAGTTAGGAAAAAATTTTAAATGCACCTACATGATTCAGGAGACTAAGTTCCATGGACTGAGGACCCAGGGCCCAGTGACTAGCTCTGAAGAGTTTGCACCCTAACTTGAGACAAGATGCAACAAGTGGCCTATTCCAAAGCCCACTGAAGTCAATGGAAAGACTCCCATCTGGCCCAGTGAACATAACAAAGAAGGAGGGAAGAGTGGGAAGGGAACAACACTAAGATAACTGTACTAAGAACATAAGTTTACATAAACTTGTACATGTACAACTTGATGGTTTATAGTCATTCAAATGGTATGTTTGCTCTGGGTTTTATTAAACTACAAGTAAATATCCTAGCCTCTGCCCAGCTATTAAATGTTAATTAGAGATGGGCTCAACCTGAGGAGCCTGGATAGGAATCCAAACCTTGTCAAAGACTGCGGAATAGGGGCATATTTAATCCTAATCAAAACTTACCTCAACTGTGTGGTGGGAGTTTGGGGAATTTGCCAGCTTATACAAAGTCTGAAGCATCTGTTGACCAAAGTCTCTGGGCATAGAGAATCACTGTGGAAAAATATAATCTGAAGTAAATCCTAGCCCCTTGAGAACAGTGTCCATCATTAAACACGGGCTACTGGCACCAATTAAAGTTACCTTTAAAAGACAGATCAGCTGGGCTGAAGTAAAACATTAGCAGGGAGCACTGCTAATGCCTGTCAGGGAGGAGGGTGAGCCACCTGTCAGCAATTAATCCTTTGTATGGAAAAATAACTCTGAAAGGCAATGACTGCACCTTGGTGTTTGCCACTTGGCTGATTTTCTACTAGGAGGGATGTTTATTTACATTTGAGTCTGGGTGCCAGTTCAACATCAAAAAACCTGTCCTATTAACTCCCTTTTCTGAAGGCCTATAATGGTCTTTTAATAAGGCTCTGGTGATTTGGCCTACCTATAGTGTCCCTAGCCTCTGCTAGAACTGCCATTGATTCATCTCGCTGTTTTCCCACTAAGATGAAGCAGTCCTTCTAGAACTGAGTGATGGGCCTCCTGCTTCCAGAGATTCTGGTTTTAGTGTAGTGGGGGAAGAACAGACTGACAGCAGCTAGCAGGGAGAGGAGGATAAACCAAGAAACTTCAACAACAAAAATACTGCAGGGAAAATGGAGGGAAGTCATGAAGATGGAAAAAGAACCAGGTAGGAAAGAACTAGATTCAGTCCCTGGAAAACATTCCAATTATAGCCACAAATTAAAAGGTTTTCCTTGAATAATTTCAGGGAAGTCTATGGAAATTCACTTCAGAAAAGCCTTGGAAATAGCTTATTTGGCAGTACTCTGCCTGTGTCTACCTATGCTTAGAAATCTCTGAACTCTGCAACATACAGACCAGAGGCATTTCCCAGATCACCGTCCACTTGACACCATATATGTGAGTTTTCTTCATGTTGCCATTGGAATTTCTCTTTCGAAACCCCTTTTTGTAAGAAAAACCTAAGGAGCAAGCTGTCCTTATTGTCCTTAATCCAGGCTAATACTAGCCACTTTATACAGATAGGGAGCTGGATTATCGACTTCTCCCTTCCCAGTGTTCCTTGTAGATGTTTCCAACTCTCATGACCCATTGGCGCTTTTGATGGATTTTGCCACCTATATGTTGCAGATCACTGATTGCATGGCTGTCCAGAGTTCATACAGATTATTTCCACTTCAGCTCTGTACATATTTTTTTCTTCCTTCTTCATAGATCTTCATAGATTTTTTCTTGGCTTCTTCATAGATCATCTTGGGAACCTCGAATTTCCTTACACAATTTCCTATCAGTAGGCTCTGGTCTCATTGTTTCACAGCCCCTCTGTCTCAAATGATATTTACAATGTCAGCTTGCAGAGTCTCTGTGAGATGCATCTATTGTTCCCCTGCCTCTTCATCCTCATTTTCAGACAGACTTCTGCCTCTCCCTCTTATCTCAATTCTTTTATCTTTGAGTATCCACGATGGCCAGTCGCCTAAACCCTCCATTGCTCACCTCCTCTCTCTAACCGTATTTGACATTCCATTGTGAATGAGTTCCTCTTCACACTGCCTTGATCAGTCTTAAAATTTTCTATTGTTCCTCCTTCTGACAGTCTTTCCCACCTTTACTCCACATCTCTCTCTGTCTACTCCTAACCACTCTACCCATCCTCCTAACCTCATTCTCACTCACCTCCTGGCTTCTCTTGCTCTCTTTCTCATACTCTCCCTACCTCTGAATTCAACCTGGCTCCTTTTTTCAGCCTTAAACTTACTTTCCTGTCCCAATTTTGAACTAATTTTTGAACCCATATGCTTATCCATCTCCCTCCAACCCTTTTCCTCTAGTTCATAGAATATGCTGTTACATTTACTTCCTCTCTTTTTTATTTTCATTGCAACTTCTGCTGTCTTCTTTATATTGTCTCTAAAAGCCATCCTTTGCACCACATCCTGACTGATAAAACATGCATTCACATCCTGCTCATCTCTTGTTTTTGCTTCTGCAGTTTGCTCTTCCATTGCTTCCCCACTACAAGTCAATGGAACTTGGGCTCTTAAGGGTCTCCGTCACGGAAACTGGACCCAAGTAATGCTGCTCAGCAATCTGAAACTTCACACAGTGAAAAGAAGCATGTCTTGTATACACTGGGAATTTCTTTGGAAAGGATGTTTCTAATTACAGTTGGCATTCATGAGCCAAATATGGGTGACTTGCTGAGAAATGATATAATTGTTGTGACATTGAAAGCATGGGAATCCAGTGTCAGACATGCTAAATCAGTTGCCATCCTCTTTTATCACCAATTCATAATGAATCAAAAGAAGAGGAGAAAACTGATGTTTGATCTTTATATAATGTTTAAACTTTAGCATTTTTTCCTCAGTGTTGAGTAAAGATAACTATTTAGAGAGTATATGTCTCTCTAAAGAGACAATGTCAGGGTCAAGCTACTGAAATCTTTCAAGGGATGTGCATATGTTACCATGCAATAGTAATAATAAAAAATCAAAAAGGGAGAGTATATGCCTCAAAGATTTTTATTTAAGGAATGCACAAATGTTATTTTAAAATCTGACACTAGCTTCAAGACTGGAAATTGGGCACGGAGGATTTAAAAAGCAAACAAAAAATAAAATAAAACAAACACTAGGCTGAAAGGGACAACAAAATCTCAGAAAAATCCAGGAAGAATTTCAAACTTAAAATGAGATACATATTTTTAACTCAATATTCCCTTCAGGCCATAGAATGCTGCATCCTGCATATCCATATGTTAAATTTGATCTTTGTGTTGTAAACTTTTTTATGCTGGGCATGAAATTGATTGTTTAAACCAAGTTTCAAGCTTCTATAGCAGGGGTGGGCAAACTTTTTGGCCTGAGGGCCACATCTGGGTATGGAAATTGTACGGTGGGCCATGAATGCCCAGTGGGGCAGGGGGAATGTATGGGGTGTAGCATAGGGGACTCTATAAGGGATGTTACCGATGTGGGGGGAGGGGTGGGCTTTACAGGGGCAGTACCGGGGACTCCTAGGGGCCCTGCTGGCAGTGACACCAAGGCAGCCATACCAGGCACCGCCACAGGCAGAGGAACCCTAGCTGAAACAGGTGTGGCCCCTGGACGGTTTGAGGCTCTCAAGGGTTGGGCAGTAGGAGACCAGGAGGGGATTGGGCGCGCTGCTGCATGGCGGGGGGGGGGCTGCTGCGTAGGGGTAGGGTTCCAATCCCAGAAACAGTGTGGTGAAGTCATGCCTGCGCAGTGTGGCTCTGCGCATGCCAGAAGATGGTGGAATTGTGAGTCGGGGGCTGGGGAGCGCCGGGTGGGCGGAGTGGGGCAAGCCCTCGACCCCACTCCCGGGAGGAGTTCAAGGGCCGGATAAAAACGTCTGATGGGCCGGAAGCGGCCTGGGGGCCATAGTTTGCCCACCCCTGTTCTATAGCAAAAGGATCTCAGAAGTAAACATATTTAAAACAAATCATATTTCTTTTCAATAAATATCATTCGCTCTGCTGACTGGAGAGAACCCTGCATTAATTTGTTAATATTAATTCTGCTAATATTCCAGGAATCATCTAAACTAGCGCTGACTATGTTACTAACATACACTGGTTGTGGAGAGCATGGGAGATACCTGTATTATTTTTTAAGAATATTATGTGTATCTCACTTTACTTGCTTAATATTCTTCTGTCTGACTGCATGGGGTTAAACAAGAAGAAACAATTATGCAGAGAAAGCAGGAAGCAAAATGATGGTCAGAGATAAGACATCTCTGGGCAAACAACTTAGGGGACTTAAGGGAACAATGGCCAGGCCATTAATTGGAAAAATGCCGTTTCCTGGCATCTGGCAAAGTTACACAACTGGCTTGCTTAGGCTGAGGGCCTAAAATCAAAAGGGCACAAAACATTTTAAAACTCAGGGTTTCCATAGTTAGAGGCTGTTCAGAGGGTGGTTGGATGAGACAGCAGCCATGCGAGATATCTCTGAAGCAGCCAGCCATGCTTAAGCTTTCAGAGAATTGATAAGCTTTAGATAAGACCCAGATAAGGAGTTCAGACCTTTTTGTGGTTTTAGCCCTTTTCTCCGCTTGCTATGTCGTTTTGGGTGAATAGACAATATATTTGTTTGGAAGGAGCTGTTCTGAGTCACTTTAATCAGCTGCTGGTCACGGGGGCTCCCAGAAGGAAGTTTCTTGCAGGTGCCAAATACAATTGGGTCTGTCATGCTAACACAATTTAAAATAGGGTGGGGGTCTGCCACCCGGGATCCAGTCTGAGAGTGGTAAAGCCATCAGGTTCCACGCAGAGAGAGGTACAGGTACTGAAACCTCTCACCTAAGGTGTGCACTTGCAGCAGCTCCCACAGAGAGCAGCACAGAAAGTAGCCGTGTTAGTCTGTATCCACAAAAACAACGAGGAATCCGGTGGCACCTTAAAGACTAACACATTTATCTGGGCATAAGCTTTCATGGGTAAAAAACTCACTTCTTCAGCTGCATCAACATCTAGAAAGGCAGTTGAGATGCAGACTAGAAAGGCAGTTGAGACTGCCTGCCTCAGCTGTGTTTGAGAGACATACACAGACTGGGGGCTGGACCAGAAGCCCAATGGATAAGCCTGCACATGGCTGCCATGGACTCACTGTGGCTGAAAGGAAGAATGGTCAGATTCCCAGCAAGGGACACCAACCCTTCCCACCGAGCTCCAACTCTATCACCCAGATAAGGCCTGTGGGGAGCCTTGGGGGAGTGGGGGCTCCTCTCATTAGATTAACCTAGTTTATGGGGTTTTAGTGTGTGTTGCTGCTGGGTACATTAATTACTCATCTATTGGGTATCCTTGATTCCTTTGCTCGTTTTCTTCCTCTTCTTTTAATCTACCCCTATCCTTTCTGGGAATTGTTGTTTATCATTACGTAACCTAACCCGCAAGGGGATTACCTAGATTCTTGGGACTCTGGACTGCTGGTAACTCAGGGGGAGGCACACTGTCCCTGGGGGAGGGGAAGCCAAGGCAGACTCAGAGTCTGCCCGGCAACCAATAGGGAGTGAGATGCTCTTCCCTAGGAGCTCAGGAGAGGAGAGGAGCTATTTTGGAGCCGTCTGGAGCCTGCCAGGGAAAAAGCAGGACTGGCTTTGTGGAAGGGTTTCCCCTGGAGGGGGGTTCCCCTGGAGACTTGGCCTCTGGAGACCTGAAAGCAAGACCCCTCAGCTTGGCCCTTTCCTACTCCAAAGTGACTCCCAGTTTGTAGAACTTTGTTGGGGAAACTTCCCCCAGCCAGGCCGAATTATCCCTCCAACTCTCTATCCGAGATCAGTCACCACATGTCCAGCTCAGCTCTGGCTACTAGTCCAGGGCTGCCACTTGCTGTGAGTGTGTCTCAGCACTGAAGTGGGAGACTAAAGTTTAGATTTCAGTATAGTTTTGTAATCTGCACCTTGAGCCCTGCACACCTTTGTAGTGAGGGGAAATCATGGCACCGGAAGCAGCCTGACTCCTGCATGAAGAGGACACCTGCCAGCAGTGGTTATCAGCCCTCTGCAGTGACTGAGGAGTCCAGAGCCACCTCTGAACGTGAGGATCATTCATGGAGTTTGTGAGTGCCTCATCTTTTAATTAGCTAGTCAGGGAAATTGTTTGGGGGACCCCTTACTCTCTGAACTGTGTCCTCGGCCCGGAGGTAAAGGTCTGGGGATTTTATTGTCTGCTGCCTATTAAATCTGCAGAGGGACTTACCACCTTATCCCACTTGTGAGTCTCGTGAGCTGTACTGGACACAGTCAGCCACATTGCTAACTGCTGCACATAAGATATCGTGGTCACAGGTCATCAAGGGCCCCTTCAAAATACGTGTACCAACAGGACACTAATTTGATGTTTGCTATCCGATCACATGACTGAGGAAATTCATGGGTGTTATTAGCATGAGCACCGGTGACACTGAGAATAGTGTTTTACCTTATGTTATATTTATGTCCTGTTTAATATAATTACAGTGTTGAATATATTGTATGTGTATGTGTTATTTCTTGGAAGTCTCCAACTATCTGGCAAGTAAGTGGGGATTACCCTGTAATTAGAATTTTCCTCCCAAGCTGCCCTCGTGATCCTGCCAGGAAGAAGCAAGGGTGTGTGCGTGTGGAGTCACCGCCAAATAAATTCATATGAGAAGAAAAAGTTACATCCTGCTGAGCGGGTGGCAGGATCCAGAAGAACCCAGGCCTGGCCATCAAAACCCGTAAGGAGATTGGCACTAAAGGAGGTAACCAGGTGGATAGGGGGTGCTACAATTATTTTTTGGTCCTTGATTCCCTATTGTTATAAAAGGCAATATCCTAGAGGCCATAGGGGTTATTATTATGCACCTAATGACTGGCTGGAGGCACAATATACACAAAGAATCCAGGGTCTACTGGTCCTAATGTGGGTCACTGAGCCTCTTAGGAGGGAGGAATAAGGGGGTCTACCACCCTTGAGGAGCAGGTATGCCCTAGAAGGGGAGCTAAAGGTATTAAATCATATCCTCATGCTTGATGTATCCAGTTTCCATCTTACTGATCACAGAGATAACATGGACTTGTCTCTCTTTAAATCCTTATCAATTTTCCTTTGCCATGAAATATAAATTATTGACAGATTTCCCCCCGTCCCCCGGCCTTCTGTCAAAACTATACGTGTCCCTGTTAGCTAACTATTGTGTTTACCAGACCATAGACTGATCTAATAGCAGAGTCCCACTGTTAGGGGGCTTATTCCTTCACCCACTTACTTTCCTGGTCCTTCTCGCATGAACAGAGAGCAACAATACCCAAAGTCCAAAGGCTCAAACAATTTGATGTTTATTGGGGTGAACTTCCAGCAAGCATGATTCCAGTTTCCTTCCTTAGTGTCCCCCTTCTCAGCTCTGACATCACAGAGCCTTACACTTGTGTCCCTGTTCCCATTCCTGCTCTTAGCCAAACATGATTCCAATTTCCCCACCCCCATTCCCTGTTCCCATTTTCCCCACACACACCCACCGCTCCACTTCCTGATTGACTGCAGACTATATAGTAAAACTTGAGTTCTGCTTAGCTATACCTTAACCAATCATTTTCCTGAAATTTAACTAACCAATCCTAACATATTGTAACATGATTATGTAACCAATTATATCCCACCACCTGAATTAGTTTACACCCAGCAAAATTAATTATACAGCAGACAGGAACAATCACAGAACCAGACAGAGATTATACAGACAAACAATAGCAAAGTGGGAACTATAATGACAAAACAATACAGAAGTGAGGATTTCACATCCCAACTATTGATAAGTGAGTTCTTGCCAGACAGGATGCTATCAAACTAAGTTTCCTTTTACATTTTCTAGGCACTTCCCTTTCTCTGGAGGTGATAGGCACTATCAGGACAGGAGTGTATTCCTAACAGCCCAATAGCACCTTCTTTCAATGTGACTAGTTTGGAATGTGAGGATGTGACTGGTCGCTTCCCAGCTTATGGCTGCCTCTGTTGCTTAGCCAAAGGCCTTAGCCTAAGAACAGGGCCTCAGACTGTCACAGTAAGAGAAGGCCCTTACACCGGCAGACAGTGATTTTGATTCTTTCTTTTATACCTCTATAACTAGCTAAGTGATAAGAATACACCTAAATTCTTCAAGTACAGGCCTTTACCGACAGGCCTGAATATCTATATTCTAACACCCACTAATAATGGCTGGACTCACTGGGACTGTGACACACAGCACCAACACAGTACTGCTAACCCCAGAGCATTCAAAACTCATCAGTCAGGATGCAAAAAATCATGAAACTTTTTTAAAAGAAGAATTAAGTTTTGGTTCATTTTATTTGCCTTTTCGTTAGGGTGTACACATTTCAAGTTTTGCTCCATGATTACAGGGGATAGATAGTTGGTTTTTTTTAGTGAAAGCTGAGTCCAGCAGCTGAAAGGTTAAAAAAACAACCACTAAATATCACAAGAGTAGGTAACTCTGACACCACTAGAGCTGAGACTCAAAGCAGGAACCTTGTGCTTTGCAAGAAGCAGCTCTGTCAGTTTAGCAAACAGGATTCCATCCCTTGTCTGAGCTAGTTTGGACTTGTGTTATTATATTCTCAGCTGGATATTACTCATCTGTCACCGACCCAAACTGCAACAGTTCTTACCCAAGTATGAACAGCGCAATAAATTCAGTTGTGATCCAAATGGGTGAACCTCCACTGACTTAGCCAAATTTGTCAATATCACATTCATCCTCATGGCGGTTGCCTATGTGATTCCACCTCAGTACTTAATTTGTGCCAGGGATGAGCCCCAGCACCACTAGGCGTGGCAGTTCATAGCCCCGGCACCTCTGGGCTTGCTGCGTCCGTTATGAAAGTTAAAAAATTGCTTGAGCACCAGCACCTCTTTCATTACAAATTAAGCGCTGTTCTTCCTGGATAACTCTGAAGCTGTCTTTTCTTTAATCTTTCTAGGATTTGTTTACTTCAGCTTCCTTGTAGAGGATCTTAAGCTTCCTCACCATCTTGCCAAAGATTATTGCTCCTGGGTTTCAGTAGCAGCCTCATACCTGAAGTCTTCTTAATCCATCTTTAAGAATATGAGTGTATTTCCTCCTCCCTCCACTTTTCTTTTTTCCAACTTGGAAAAAGAGGGGGAAAGTGGAATTTTATCCACTATTTCAAAACACAACATTGTGAAAAGAATGATATTTTCTCCAAGTTTTTCATTTTGAAATTTTTTCAAAATAGAAAATGTTGTTGAAAATGGATTTTTAGATGAAAATTTGTATTTTTGTATTATTTTCATTTAAAAAGTTTGTTGAAAAAATTTCTGACCTCATCTAATTTTAACCCTTTTGGCCACCCCTAATTATTGGTTAGCAATTTTAAGGGGTATTCAAGGAGGAATATATCTCTGATCACAGTTTGATGTTGGCCTGTCTTTGCTATCAAGGAAAACAAAAAAATTGGTCAGCTTCTTCTCAGATGACTGAAACACCGCCCAAAAAAGTTCAGGCTTAAATATATTTTTGGTCTTTTGTTGTCAGACCATGAAACAAACAGCTGCACAATATTACCACAAATGAATTACAAAAATTTCTTTTGTGTCAGATTGGTAATAACAAAAATCTCCTCTCCCTGCTCACCATGCTTATCAGAGTCAAGCAAGACAACCCACAAAAAATGAGACAGAGGAAACAGTTTTCTCTCCTCATTTACATCTGGGCCAGATTATCTCACTGCTGCACTCTTGCCTCTCTTGATGGCAGCTGAGAGAGGATCTTAGGGGAAGGAAAATTTCCCTTTCCTCATTTCAGGGAAGAAGTGCAACCATTTAACTGCCAAGCATTTAAGCACACAGGCAATGTCCAAGGCACTACACCAAGATACTCCAAATAAAGCTATCCAAAAACACAACGCATTATACCCACTCCACTCTCTGCAAGCATGGTCCTGCTGGCAGCAGAACTGATGTGGCTCCACTGTGCAAGAGAGGCAGGTTTTGAGAGTACTGTGTTATGGAGTAGACACAACAGTATACATGGAGGAGGGGAAGGTTGTTACAGCACTGCTACTCCCATCCTCCTCTTTGTCACACACCATACTCTCATGCTGCTCTTTGTCTTCATAGATGGGAGTATTAGAATGCAGGGTCCTCTGAAGCCTCACACTGAAGTAGGGATCATGAATGGTTTGGCAGCTGCTCTACAGACTGAGGATTCCTTCCCACAGGTCTCATGGAATGGAAATCTGGTGGGAACAGCTTTTCTCATCAAAGATCTAAGTCTATGCAAAATTAGAGTATTCAGGCTGTGCACAGGATAGGAGAGTTTGAGCCATGCAGTGGAAATGCTAAAGTTGGTCTGCTGGGTGTTTCATTGGCTTCAACTTCTAGCCAAATTATAAGATACAATGGCTGGAAGTTGAAGCTTGACAAATTCAGACTGGAAATAAAACACTCATTTTTGACACTGGAACACTTTACCAAAGCTCTTTGTGGATTCTCCACCACTGGCCATTTTTAAATCAAGAACAAATATTTTTTAAAGATATGCACAATTTCCAAAAGAATTATTTTGCAGGCATTCTATGGCCAGCGTTATACAAAAAGTTAGACTAGATGATCACAATGATCCCTTCTGGCCTTGGAATCTGTGATTTATCTTTGCGAAATTGATTAAACAAACCTACCTCCACAGGTAGGTGTATAAGATAACCTTTTTCATTCTTTATTAAGGGTGTCTGGGTAGTGTTTACTGAGAAGTATTTTAATTGTACTGACACTTCTGTTTCAGGTTCCAATACATGTAATTTTAAATGTAGAAACGTTTACAATTTCTGGAATATGCAGTGAATATGCATTTCAAAATGCCACAGTTAGAATGTGATCATTCTTAGGCTCAGTCAGGCTAAAGAATATAACAGCTGCTTGAAGACTGAAGAGTTGTTAAGAGTACATGGGTCTGTAATTACTTTTTATTTAATAAAATGGTCAGGATGGAGATGAACTTTCTTCTGCACAATACCTATTTTTATTCCAGTTAAAAGGAAAATGACAAGCTCTATGGTAAAGGAAATGAAAGGTTTCTAACAGCCCAATCCTGGAAATAATGCTTATTATTGTTTGCTGGACCAGGTCCTCATTTGTTAGTGCCACGGTATATCTTGCTGAAATGATCGTGCCATTTTCTTACAGTGATACTAAATTATAGCTATGAGGCTTCATCTCCCAGAGACTCAATTCTTTCACTTTCCATCTTTCTCCCCTGCCAGAACTATCCTGTCACAAGCACTTGGGCTATGCCAGCACTCCATCCCCAAGCCTGAAATATTTTCTAAAAAATCAGTGCCAGGCAGTAAAGGTGTTTGATTTGTATTCTGTAGCTCAGCTGAGTTTTGCTACTGTGATCTTAGAGGGAAAGCAAACAAAGGTTTTCCATTTAGACTCCACAGTTCATGTGGTTGTCATGTCTAGAGCCAGAAATATTAGGTTTAAAACAGTCTATAGTGACTAATTATGTATTAAAGAACTCTCATTTTTCATGGTTCATAATAAACTCAGGTTCTAATTCTGATTGCACTGCTGTAAATCCATTGACTTTATCTGAAATAATCAGTTATTCCTGATTTACACTCATGTAAGATAAAAAGAAAATCAGCATTTTTACTATATAAAATGTTAGTTGAAAAAAGCATATTTTGCAGGAAAAATACTGACTTTAGCCAAGTATAATGTATGTGTATTACTCATTATCACATGATGAGCATAATTGTTTTCCTATGAGAACACATTCTAATTTATCATAAGAGTTGCAGATATGAACACTTTATTTCATTGCCAGTGTTTATTATACAATATGAAGAGAATCATCAGGCTGATACATGGCTCTGATTAATCTTCCTGTAGAGTAAAACATGCTCTAGCAGAAGGATGGAATGATGGATGCATCAACACAATATGCACAGTTGCTCATGTGACAATCCAGGGGAAGCCTTCCAGGACCAAAGATTCTCAGGAGTCAACATCTCTGGTATACCTTCAAATCAGCAGCACTGCTATGGGTACCCACATGGCCCTACAGTATGCCAACAATTTTATGGCTGACTTAGAACAACGTTTCCTCAGCTCTCATCCCCTAATGCCCCTACTCTACTTACGCTACATTGATGACATCTTCATCATCTGGACCCATGGAAAAGAAGCCCTTGAGGAATTCCACCATGATTTTAACAATTTCCACCCCACCATCAACATCAGCCTGGACCAGTCCACACGAGATCCACTATCCATCTATTCAGGGGACACAAATGTTATACCAATAAAATAAAAACCAGCAGGATCTTATTAAAGGGGCAAGGCAAAATGCCACATTTATTGTAAATATAATAATAAAAAGAAATATATATAAAACTCACACTGTTGTATTGTTACTTATTCCTTACTTAAGGAATATATATATATATATATATATTCATTCATTCATTCATTCATTCATGCCAGTTCTGCATAGGGGTTATAGTTACCAGCCTAGAAGTTGCTCGTGACAGAGTACTGGCCAGGTAGCCTGTACACGAGAGTGGAGCCGAGTCCGTGTCAGATGTGCATCCGATGCTTCTGTAGTGGCTGAACTGGAGACTCAAAGTTCTCAGTCCTTAGTGTCCATTTTTATAGGAATTTTTTCCTGTGCCAGTCCGTGGAATTTGCTTTGTCATATTGTTAGTCATGACGGCTCCAGGACGGCTGTCAGGTGCTCATCAGCTTTCTTCATCCTTTGAATTGGTCGGGTGGATCCCAGTTTGCCCTCCGGTGGGCACCCGACCAATTCAAAGGATGAAGAAAGCTGATGAGCACCTGACAGCCGTCTCCACCAGCCGTCTGGTTGTTTCCACCTGGCGTCTTCTTCAGCCAATTGATATTAAATTCCTAGGCTGGCACTTCCCTGATTATTCAAAATCCACCATTCATTCACATACATTCTTTACTTTAATAAAAACACATTTCTTATTTCACCAAGTATTGTTATTTATTTGAGACTCCCTGTCTCTTAACATTCCTTCGGTACTGATTTTCTTTTAACATACGAAAGTGTTATTTATTTGAGACTCCCCGTTTTTTAACATTCCTGATCCAAACTATAGAGGGTGGGAGTCTCTATGTGACATTTCTATGAGCGCCGCTCCAATTCGCGGCTCTTCGCGGGCGTTACAAAAAAGCATGTCAATCTCCATCACAAAGTATCCGTTTGCAAAGTAGAGCCAATTGAACATAAAGTAAAGTTAGTTAAAAAGCATGTCAATCTCCATTACAACGTATCAGTTTACAGAGTAGAGTCAATTGAGTGTAACCATTTGAGAAAGTAACGTTAATTGAGTGGTTTACGTTTATAAGCGTCAATCTCAATTACAATCAAGGGAAAGCGTCAATACAGAGAAAGTAGAGTCAATTGAGCGGTTTAGCTTTACAAGCGTCAATCTTAATAACAAGTGAGAAAAAGTATCAATTTAGAGAAAGCAGAGTCAATTAACGGCTTGCAAGGTACTTAGAGATAGTTGACTGTTTGCAAGCTTTAATACAGAATTGTAAATCAATATTGCAGACTTACAATTATGTTAAATAGAAGAATTATAAATGTTATAGGCAGAACATAGGAGAATTACAAATGTTATAAATGCAGATTTACAAATATTATAAATCAATATTGCAGATTTACAATTTATTATAAACAGAATCACAAATATTAAGAATATGCCTACGCCATCATAGGGCCCAATCACATCAGCCACGCTATCAGGGGCTCATTCACCTGCACATCTACCAATGTGATATATGCCATCATGTGCCAGCAATGCCCCTCTGCCATGTATTTTGGTCAAACTGGACAGTCTCTACGTAAAAGAATCAATGGACACAAATCAGACGTCAAGAATTATAACATTCGAAAACCAATCGGAGAACACTTCAGTCTCTTTGGTCACTCGATTACAGACCTAAAAGTTGCAATTCTTCAACAAAAAAAACTTCAAAACTCCAACGAGAGACTGCTGAATTGGAATTCATTTGCAAACTGGATACAATTAACTTAGGCTTGAATGAAGACTGGGAGTGGATATATCATTACACAAAGTAAAACTATTTCGCTATGTTTATTCCTCCCCCCCCCCCCCCGCCCGTTCCTCACATGTTCTTGTTAACTTCTGGAAATGGCCCACCTTGATTATCACTACAAAAAGTCTCCCCCTCCCCCGCTCTCCTGCTGGTAATAGCTCACCTTACCTGATCACTCTTGTTACAGCGTGTATTGTAACCCATTGTTTCATGTTCTCTGTGTATATAAATCTCCCCACTGTATTTTCCACTGCATATGTCTGATGAAGTGAGCTGTAGCTCACAAAAGCTTATGCTCAAATAAATTTGTTAGTCTCTCAGGTGCCAAAAGTACTCCTTTTCTTTTTGCAGATACAGACTAACAAGGCTGCTACTCTGAAACATCTCTGGTGCAAATCAACAAAGAACAAAGAGTTATTTACAAAGGAATCCACAATCAAACAGGATGATGAGTGAAAAACCATCACACAAAAATAGGATAACACAAGAAATATAAAGAAATGGTGAATAAGCCAAATAAACAGTCTTGAAACTAACAAAGACCAAAAAGAAAAGGAGTACTTGTGGCACCTTAGAGACTAACCAATTTATTTGAGCATAAGCTTTCGTGAGCTACAGCTCACTTCGTCAGATGCATTCAGGGGAAACTGCAGAAGACATTATATACACAGAGACCATGAAACAATACCTCCTCCCACCCCACTCTCCTGCTGGTAATAGCCCATCCAAAGTGACCACTCTCTTTACAATGTGTATGATAATCAAGGTGGGCCATTTCCAGCACAAATCCAGGTTTTCGACCAATTTTTTCAGCAAGGAAACCATAAGAATACCTCTGGGTTTTTAGTGAAATTCAGCTGATTGCTTGCACCTATCTCCACCTGGAGTCTAACCAGTGACAGACCCTGAAGAAGGGGCAGTGTATTTAAACGGCCCTATCTTTTCCCCATATAAAGTTTCACTCCCTGCTGACAATATATGTCTACAATATATATAAAATACTAAATATACAGAAAGCATAACAACTGCAGTATATTACTTAAAAACTGTGTTAAAAGAATGTTAAGGTTCCAAAGTCAAGCAGTCAAAAATTAAGAAATGCCAGAATTAAGGTTACCTTTGCAACTTTAGTTTGTCCCCCCGTCCATATGCATTATGACAGTCTTTAATTATTTGATCACATACTTTTTTCCTCAAGACCCTGTAACATTCCTCTGGGAATGAATCCGGTCTTTTCTGAGAGCTGCATAGTTAAAAGCACAGATCAGTGTTTTGCTAGCGCTGCTTAAAACTGGTACCTCACTACTCTGTGCTGTATGCCTCTTTTCCAGCAGCCTCTACAGTTCCAACTTAAATCTGAGTCTATCCTGGAATTCAAGGATCCCCCGGTGAATATCTAGTGTTTTCACTTGACCAAAAGGTGCCTTGCTGTCACACATCCAGTCCTAAGGTCCCAGATAAGAGTGGCTTGTTTATCAGATTACAATGCACAAGCGGATTTTGTGATAAAACCTGGGGAACCAGACTGTTGTGAGACTGTTTTTTCAGTTTCGCTTGTAATAAGTATAATCTATAGAGGACTATTGCTTCACTATATATCAAATGTAAGAGCAATCCCTCACTCTCTTTGGAAGGTGTCAAAATTAGTGGCAGATGAACATCAAAAGGTTTAAACATTTCAGTAAGAATCCTTAACGTTTGGATACTTATTCAAACATTATCTGAATGGAACTCTTGGGACTGCAGGAACATCAGGAACTCTTGGGACTGCAAAATCCAGTGGACTATTTAAAGCTAACTTTTCACAAGTTTGAGCAGTTCCCAATTCCAATAGGGCCATAACCAGGAAGTACATTAGTGCCCACCACAATGAAAAGTATATGTTACAATATTTTTGTTTTTAATGTTTTTCCAAAACTAGAGCTTTAACTGACGTTTGTATCCAATTCTAGGTGACAGCTCATAAAATTTCTTATTTCACCTGGATGACACTCCTCAAATCTACCTTTGTATATTCATTACACTAGTAAGATTGCGTTAATGCAATCTATGCTCTTTATAAATTGATTAGACTATCCAAACTGCAGCTGCCAGATTGCTAACATGGATTCCATCCCAACAATAGATCGCTCCAACCCTGTGTCGTACCATCCTCGCTGCTTAAAAAGTATTTTAAAAGATTGGATTACTTATATGCACAGATCTCCCTGTTCCTAGGCATTCTTCATCCTACAGGGTTTAGTTGAGGAAACAGAAATGGTCCAGAATAAGAATCCTAGACCTTGGTTCAAACCAAGTTCCCAGGTCAGGTGTCTATCTCCAAATGGAAACTCCAAATACAAACACTCCCAAGTTTGGGAAAGTTTGCACTGAGGTTTGAATTTCGACGCTCTGATCTCCCCCAACTCCACAAGCTCAGGAGTGTCCAGATCTGGGTTTTTGTTCAGGCCAATTCCTTCCTAACTTACTCTTTAGATGTTACATTTTTACTGTCTTTGTGATTTACAAACTTATGGTCCTTGCTATTTCACTTTCAACATAAGGATTTGCTTGTTCAATAAATGACCTCCCTTTTAAAATTGACATCTCTATTTGAAAAATCATATTCAAAGACCTCTTCTTAGATGGAGTTCCATAATTTTACATCTTGCTGTATTGTGTTTCTGGAGTCTTTTTCAATTTTAGTCAATTCATTTTTAAAGGGTTTTTGTATAAACTGTAAACTAAGCCTAAAGTGAGGTAATTATTGCATAATATGTTTAATAACATTAATTAAAATCGTAAGCATCTTATTGTTTAAAATACATATTATCTGGATTTCAACATGGTGAAACTAGTTGAACTAAAGCGTTGGTCTTATTGCCCATACCTAGGGCATCGGTTCCTTCAGTGAGGTGATTATATCCGAGTCTCAGCTTTCACTGTTAAAACAAATTAAGTTGCTAACTCTCAGTCATAACTGCAAAGCAAAGCCTGAAGAATGTAACTGATGATGATGTCTGCCTGAGTTTGCAGCCAGAGTGAAACAGTAGCTCTGAGAAGTGAGAACTCTCCATTAACGTTTGTGAGGTGATTACAATTTTTTATTAAAGTTAATGTTTAAAATCAAATTTACACAAGTTAAGAGGGAGGGTACTGTACATCTGGGGTCGGGCTTGGGTTATGGGGGATTGCAAGTGTTGATTACAAGGTTCACGAGGTACATACATATCACATAACCAGCATAGATCCAGATTGGGGTGTGGGAGTTTTTAAAGCGTTGGTGGATAAATGGGCTCAGGTACGCCATCCATGGAATGTATTAAGAGTCCAAGTCAGTATTGTTGTAGAGAATAAGTTCATGGGTAGAGTGCATCCCTTGGTTTGCCAGGGAAGGAAGTGCATTATTTCCCTGGTCGGCGTTCTCGGTCACTTGACCTGGTACTGGCGGTGTCCTATGATGTGTTCCGTGTAGATGTCTCTGGACCACCTGATGGTGTCGGACACCATGAGCTGTCTCATGAGACAGGCGTAGCGTCGACTGACTCCGCACGCTCTCAGTACCGGCTCATTTGTTGAGAGCCATATCAGCACCCAGACAGATCTATAAAAGGGGGACAATAACATTTCTCTACCTCAAGATGAGAGTAAATTCTTTGTTTTTGAGGTACTCAGCACTATACTGATGGGGCCATATAAGCCAGGTATCATCTGTCCACGCTGTAATTGTAGAATCACAGAAATGTTGGGCTGGAAGTAAACCCAAAAGATCATTTTGTCCATCACCCGGTTCTGAGGCAGGATTAAGTATTCCTAGACCTATTATTATTTTAATTATGTTAAAATTTTGTACTTTTATGAATTCTGGGATACCACTCAATTGTAATTAACAAAATTTTTCCTCCACTTGAGTGTGTTCTAAGCAAAAATTGGTAATGGGCAAGAGAGGAGCATAATAGCAGAGCTGGAGGGCCTGATTCTGGCTTCACTCACACCAGTTTGACACTTGTATAACTTAACTGACTTCTAGCAATTAGTACCTATTTTATACTGGTACTTGCCTTTCTAATTTAGTTATCAAATAAACTCACTTTTAAGTTATTAGCATGGGAGAAAAGTGTGTCAGACAAGATCCAGTCCTAGTTCCTCAGTGGTCAGATGAATCAAGCAGCTGAACATTTGGGATGGAAACAAATCTATGTTCTAGAGTGGTCTGCCATAAGGACTGCCTTTAATAAAGATCGCTATCCAGTTTACATAATAAATATAGTTCTTTAGAGATCTCTGCAATCAGTTGTTCCATTTGGGAATATCCAGCTAAACATAAACTGTTGTGATGAAAATTCTGTACTCCCTCACACTCTACGCAGTACAGGAACCCTGGACTACGTACTTCTGATTGCAAAAGAGTGTTAGCCAGGGGAGAATGCAGCCCTGTCTGTTGAGTTAGTTTGCAAAACAATCAATGTGTCTGTTAGAAGTTATGTACCCTGGATGTGTTGTACTGGACGAGTGAAACAAATGTTGTTTATTCTAAGTTACTTTACTTCGTTTTGAGAACACAGTGGCCAAGTTAAGAGTTTTCAGGCATGTTCCACATACACCATAAATATTAGACTAAAAAAACCCAAACATTAAGAGGAATTTCTGACCTGCCAGTAACACTGTGAAGCACATAAGTGGTGAAATCATTGATTTATTTGTAGGAGGAAGCCAAAGAAATTTCCCTGCTCTAAAGTATCTGTCCTCTGGCTCTACTCATTCAATCTCTTCCCAGCCAAGAGATCTGCTTTATCCTCTTCTCTATATAGTTTTCTAGGCTTTTTATTGCCATTTGTTTTGTGCCTCATATATTATAACACTGTTTAATGGCAATGATTTGACACTATTCTGGCACCTTTTATCCTAAAGGATCCTAAATCACTTTACAAACAGAAATGCAACTATAAATAGGAATTACTTCATTAATGACTCAAATGCAGCCTCCTCTGAGGCTATTCACTCTTCCGTACAAGAATATGGAAAGTAAGTTTTTATTTTGATCTTGCAAGTTTGTTTCCACCACAAAGCTTTTCAACCTCAACGTTAAAGCTCTTTATACAAACAGAAAAGCATTTCAAACTATAAAAATGAAATTAATGTGTACAACAGCACCCCTGATAGATGTTATGACGTTACCAGCATTTAACAACTTATTGGACATTCACAATGCTTTGCAATTTTCAGTCAGAATCAGTTCACACCTAAGTTCTCATTCCTAAGCAATGCAGAATTCCCAGATTTTTACCACATCAGTCATCCTATCAAACTAGTCATTTGTTCCAATGAGAAACTCTGTCATTTTTGTTGAGTAACCATTTCACTCGGACTTTTAACAAAATGAATAAAAACTTTCAGGCAGTTACACAAATGACTGAAAACTGCCACACATTGCACCTGGAAAAATATCTTTTAAAACAGAGAATCAGTCAGACGAGATGATAATGTACCTCATGTGGTGAAATTGAGTGGGGTGTTGCTATAAAAGAAGCCTACCTTTATCATGTCTTTGGTCTTCAGTTCTCCTCTGATGCCACCTTCTTTTCACACCATGGTCTCCTCTTGCATGACTGCAGGACAGCATGTGCAATGTCATGTTTCCCTGCCCTGACTGCAGGGGGGTTGGCAGCACAGCAGATGCCTTGCATTCTGGATACTAGCTATCGCCTGGCACCTTGGTATCAAAACACCGGACAAAATTATGAAGAAACAAAACAGGTCAGAACCAAAGAGTTCTCTCCATTCTCCTGGGTGACAGGGTTTGTAAATGTTACAGCTAAACAGTTTTATAGTTATAAATGTATTTTTATGCACTGATCATAGAAAAAGGCTTTGCTAAAAAGGTATGTCTTAAACTTTGATCTGAAAACATTCATTCTGATCTCCTCCAGCAGAGAGTACCATACTTGGAATCTCAGTACCTGTTAGCCTGACCATGAATCTTTACAGCTGCCTTAATTCTAGGGAGTATAAGTTTGTAGGAGGGTGAAGTCTCTGTTGTAGCCAGGTACTGTTAAAATGTACCTCAAAGATTAAGAGCAGGACTTTGAGCTCTGTTTTGAAGTAAGTATCCAATGGAAGTTGCAGAGCTCAAGTGAGACTTGTTCTTTATTGCTTATGAGGCAGCTGCTTGTGTCTTCTTGTGGCAGCTGGGTTCAGTCCTAAGTAGCTGATTATATTGGCAAAAAGAAAAGGAGTATTAGTGACACCGTAGAGACTAACCAATTTATCTGAGCATAAGCTTTCATGAGCTACAGCTCACTTCGTCGGATGCAACGAAAGCTTATGCTCAAATAAATTGGTTTGTCTCTAAGGTGCCACTAGTACTCCTTTTCTTTTTGCAAATACAGACTAACACGGCTGCTACTCTGAAACCTGTAATTATATTGGCTACATTTTCTTTTTCTCCCCTACTACCTTAGTCACAGGGATCTCCAGTACTGATGCATTTGATCTCCTCAGGCATCAAGAGGCCATCAGAAAGATATCTGTCCAGCACCCACAGCTCTGAAGCATCTGGGACTGAGCACTGTTGGAGGCAGAATAGTGGTTTAGATGAATCATTGGATTTTTCCAGAGTGACTAGGATAAAACTCAGTGTGAAAACTCAGTACTATAATTCCTTGCTGTTTGGATAGGTATACAGTGTTTGGTTTCCTTTTTCAAATATCAAGGCTTTCATACAGTTAAAGGTTAGTTTTCATAAAAGTAATAGCTGTGCTGGACACTATCTGAAGAAGGAAGAAAAGGATATATTGAATATTTTTAGTGACTTTCAGAAAAAAAGCTGCTGTGACAAAAACTGGAATTAAAATGCTGAATGTATTAGTTCATCAGAAAAGATAAGCTTGAAACTCAGCTCTTTGAGCATATGACAGATGCACAGAAATAAAATAAAATCACTAACTGAGCATCTTAGGCAACACCATATGAATTCTCTCAGTCTCCCTAAACTGCTTCATTCCTGTAACAAAGTGGCAATGTCTTAGTTTAGTTGGCATCAACAAGCTATATAGACTGCTTTTCTCTTACATCTGAAGTGCATTTACAAGCATCCTCGAAGGACAGATACAGTACAACTCTCTTGCTACATAGCTAAAAAGGTTATATCAAAATAAGGCCCAAAATCTCCTGACTGAATTCATCATGACTATTTCTTAGAAATTCAGCAGTACCATAGAATTTCTGATGTAACACTTGCAAGGATTCAGGGCTGTTGATTTAGGGCCTAGAAGTCCAAGTCAGTATTGAGAGAAATTTCAATTTAGCTTCCAGGGTTATAGAATGTTGTAACTAAAGTTTGAATTCTGCCTAAGGAGCTCTGCAGCTGCAGCTGTCTACCTAGAAAGGGTGCATGACCTACAGAGGCTACACACCCTAGCATGCCAGGCTCGATCTTGATCCCTTGATTCTGGAATCCACTTGTGCAATGAAGGATGATTGCATCTTGGAGTCTTTTTTCAAAGTAGCAGCCGTATCTGCAAAAAGAAAAGGAGGACTTGTAGCACCTTCGAGACTAACAAATTTATTTGAGCATAAAAGGTGCCACAAGTACTCCTTTTCTTTATATTGGAGTCTGTAACTTCAAGGGGTTTATACCTCCATATTAAAAATGAGTGTTGCTGCAACTTGCTAAAGTTTACCCAATTCAGCGAAAGCTCACAGGCTACTGACAGATCGCCAGTGCAGCTGTCAGCTGGGTGGTTTGTATTTCCCCTGATTAAGGATGTCAATAATCAACATTGGGTTCTACTTTACTGGGCAAATTTTCAAAAGCACAGAACATTTCCTATTGAAGTAAATTATTTAGCTGTCTAAAAACAGCACCTAAATCTCATTTTCAGAAGTGATTTAGGACTAGGTTCACTAAGAGGTCTTAGAAATTGCAACACTGTGTTTGTGATGCCTAACTGCTAGGTACCCTAGTGGAATTCAGAGCACTGAGTTAGATGCTCAGGCTCCCCATACAATGCATGGGGAGATTTAGGCACCTAAGGAAGGGACCCCCAGAGCCAGCAAGCTGAGCAGGGAGTGGACTAAGCTAGCCAGGAAATCAGGGAGGATTGATTTAAATCAAAGCAATTTAAATCACCAATTTTAATCATGATTTAAATCATCTGTTTTAATTGAGTTTTGCACCCATACATTTAGTTATTTTCCTCAATAAAGGTTGATTCTCCATGGTTGGTAACCATTAAAACATATTGATTTGCAACTACAAATAGACTTTGCACTAAATTTGGTGCTTCTTTTTGGTAACCGGGAGGCTACACTTTGTCTGGACACATTTATTTAAGTAGTTATATAGGTTCCGTTACATTTATTCAGATTTTTAATTTTTACATTTGTATTATGTTAGAAAATGGTGAACAATGCATTTTTATTTATTAGATGATGATCCATTTTTTATTTGTGATTTGTGTCAAGCTGGATGGAAATTTAATTAAAAACAGTATTTAAATATTGTATTACATAAAACTACCTTAACTGTGCTGGCTACATATGAAAAAGAACTTATCAAAACATGTGTTACATTTAAAACTAACTGATTTATTAAACAAAGGAAGTATTATCTGAAGTTTGTGAATTGAACTGATTATTTCTGTTCATTATGTCCTTCACAATTTTAGAACTAGTGGATCACATCCTCTCACTTAGTTTTTATTCATAGTCTGGAAGAGGGAAATAAGCTTTCCTGCTTTTTCAACTCCCAATTGGTTTCTTAACTTTGAATGAACTAGTCATTGAACTGAACTAGTTGAGTAAACTGAAATGAAGAAGATATTCTCTCTGCACGTGCAGAAGAGGCAACTGCTGTCAAAAGCTGATTTAGCACTTCAGCTAATTCTGGTTCCAGATGCTTAGCCAGTGACTTCCACCAGTTCAGTGGTTTGACTTTCTTTTAAAAAGGGCAGCAAATATGTATTACTTAATATTATTTTTGTCTATAATTTAAATGATTTTACTAGATTACAAGAAGCTTAGGCCTTAACCTGTCATTTTCAAAATTAATTTTAGATACGTTTATTTTCTAAAGATAAACCTGTATTTTGTTTAAATAAAAAATACATTTTAAATTTTAAAACAATTTTTTACACCCTAAGTGAAAGGCAGAGAAAAGGGACAAGGTTTAGGGCCCAGAACCTTAAAGTATTTGGGCCTATAACTCCCACTGATCTGGGCCTTACGGGCCACCCTGCACTCAGGACTCTCAGCTGTGAACTTTCTCGTGGAGTTAGCTATCAAAAGTAAACTAGGGCAATGCGGTCAGGGTTAAATTAATGTAAGGTAGGTGCAAAACTGGTTGAAAGACCGAACTCAAAGAGTAGTCATCAATGGCTTTCTGTCAGACTGGGAGGGCATATCTAATGGGGTCGCACAGGGTCTTTCCTGGGTCCAGTACAAGTCAATATTTTCATGAAGGATTTGGATAATGAAGTAGTATGCTTATAAAATGTGCTGGTGACACCAAGCTGGGAGGGGTTGCAAACACTTTGGAGGAGAGAATTAGAATCCAAAATAACCTTGACAAATCAGAGAATTGGTCTGAAATCAACAAGATGAAAGTTAGTAAAGACACAGTTAGGAAAAATCAAATGCACAAACACAAAATAGAGAATAACTGGCTAGGCAGTAGTACTGCTGAAAAGGATCTGGGGTTATAGTGGATCACAAATAGAATGAGAGCCAACAATGTGGTGCAGTTGTGAAAAAGGCTAATATCCTCCCTGGGTGTATTAACAGAAGTGTTGTTTGTAAGACACAGCAGGTAATTGTCCCACTCTACTGGGCACTGCTGAGACCTCAGCTGGAGAACTGTATCCAGTTCTATGCACCACACTTTAAGAAAGATGTGGACAAATTGGAGGGAATCTGGAGGATAGGAATAAAAATCATCAAAGCTTTAGAAGACTTGACGTATGAGGAAAGATTTTTTTAATGGATATGTTTAGTCTTGAGAAAAGATGATTGAGTGGGGACCTTGTAACAATCTTAAAATATGTTAAGGTCTGCTATAAAGAGGACAGTGATCAATTGTTCTCCATGTCCACTGAAGGTAGGACAAGAAGTAATCATCTTAATCTGCAGCAAGGGAGATTTAGGTTAGATATTAGGATACTTTCTAACTATAAGAATAGGTAAGCACTGGAATAAGCTTCCAAGAAAGGTTGTGGAATCCCCATCATTGGAGGTTTTTAAGAAGAGGTTAGATAACACCTGTGAGGGATGGTCTAGGTTTACTTGATCCTTCCTCAGTGCAGGGCTGGACTAGCTGACCTCTCAAAGTCCTTTCCAGCACTACGTTTCTATGATTCTATGCCTAAACCATGTCCACTGCTTAAGTAGCCCATGCCCTTTTTCATGGAAAAAACCGCTAGAGCAGGGAGAGACTCCCCATCCCATTATAGCCAATAGACCAGCGGTTAGGGCACTTATCTTGGATATGGGACAGTCAGGTTCATTGTCTGCTCCAGTGACTATTTAATTATTTATACAAAGTGGAACAAAGGAGATTAAGAGAAACCCACCCCAGAACACCCTGCTGGCCAGGGCACTCACCTTGGAAGTGGGAGACCAAGATAAAATCCCTGCACCAAATCAGGCATAGTAGGGATTCAAATCTGGGTATCCCACATCTCTACCTGTGGTGTGTTGAACACTATGAAGATTACAGCCTGTCACTATAAATCCTGGTCCTGCTTGTAGGATAGGAGGCTCTGTAGGGAAGTGAGGCATTTGGGCATAGCAGACAGTTAGTTAGAGTAAGGTGGGGTGACTTGGTTGGTTCTGTGTTTTAGGAGAAGCCTGTTTTGTTTCTCTCTGGTTTTGGGGTTCTTGTGTGTTTGTGTTCAGAATTCTAAGAAATAAAGTAGTGTTACATTGCTATCTTCCAGGAAGAGTATTTTATGTTTTATTCTAATTTTGCTGTTTGTATGCTGCGAAACATAACACTAACCACTGGCCTATGGGGCGTATAGATGCCCTTTCACCCTTGGCTGCCTTTTGTGCAAGTTAGGCATGCACTAGGCACACCTACTGGATCAGACCCCAGAGGCAAGACAGGAAGGTGAACACCTAGTGTGAGAATCCTACCAGAGCTTACGTGTAAGCTAGGGTCCCAAGCTGTTCCTTAGCTGTGAGGCAGCATCAGGACTAAGGTGGCTTTGCGCATGCCCACCAGCAGAAATTTAGGCTCCTGCAGTTTAGGTGGCAGCTTAGCAGTGGTTTTGAGAATGTGGCACCTAAAAGTTGGACAGAGATGCCTTAAGAAGCAGTTAGGTATCTAAATATACATTTGTGAATCCAGCCCTTAGACACATGGGACAGAGATTCAAAAGTATTTGAGCACCTAGTGGGATTTGCAAACCATATAGATGTCTAACTGCCATTGATTTCAGTGCTTTTGAAAATTCCACTGGGTACCTAAATACCATTAAAAATCTAGCCCTTAGGGGCCTAAGACCCATTGACTATCACTGAGACTTAAGGTAAGTTTTTCAAAAGTGCCTAAGTGATTTAGGGATTTAAATCCCATTTTCAAGAGTGGTTGAGGATCAGATCTTCAAAGGTATTTAGGCTCCTAATTCCCACTGAAATCTGGGCTTTGAGGATCTGGGCCTAGGTATCTCAGTATGTTTCAGGATCTGGGCCCTGGGAGCCTAAGTCCCATTGTAAATCAATGGGATTTAGGCTTTAAAGTACCTTAGTCCCTTTTGAAAAGAACACAGGCTCCAAAATCACATGTGCACGTCTGAAAATTTTGCCCCCGCTCTTTTAAGTATGCTGTACAGCAACCTACTCTAGAGATGATAGAGACATGTCATTTTATAGGGACAAGAGATCAGCCTATTTGACGGATGAGTGATCATCACACGTACTTATATATAGTGCCTTTCATCTAAAGATCTCAAAGCACTTAATCTGAGGATTGATTTACACCCATTGCTCTTCTTTCACGGACAATATAATCTTTTTCTCTCTCCTTCCCTCTGCCTACCTGTCTTCTACTGGGTCTGGAAGTGTAAGTGCCATAGTACCCAAAGAAATGTTGTTCTCATGGTATTTTCCTCATGGATGAGAATAGCATGTTCTGAAGTGTCCCTAGCCTCTGTTTGCCAGAAGCTGGGAATGGGCGACAGGGGATGGATCACTTGATGATTACCTGTTCTGTTCATTCCCTCTGGAGTACCTGGCATTGGCCACTGTCAGAAGACAGGATACTGGACTAGGTGGACCTTTGGTCTGACCCAGTATGGCCATTCTTATGTTCATGTATTGTAAACCTCCAAAGGACTTGATAATATGGGTATTGTTTTCAAAGGAACCTAAGGGAGTAAGGTGCTCAGCTCCCTTGAAATTCAGGTGTGTGTAAAATATGCATAGTCAAGAAGAGCATTTGAAGTCCTTTGGCAGCAATGAGAGGCTGTTTCTAGGCTTAAGCAAAAGGTAATTCAGATTTAATTATTACTTTTTATGAGAGGGAAGTCAGTATGAGCAGCTGAGTGAACTGTCATTCACATCAGAGCAAAGGAGAGGTGGGAGTTTATCATTAGGGTGTTGCAGCTTCTTTGACTACCCTTGTCTAAATATAGTAGATTGGGCAGGATTGTACCTCTGCATGTGTGCGAGGGAAGGAGAAGGTGCAATTCTCCCACCTTTCCATCTCCCTCTTAGAGGGCACGTAAAACTGAAGACTTTGTGCTCCCGAGTGCCAAGGCTCCTCCCTCCTAATGCTCCCTAGGAGTCTAGTCACCCCAAATGGGGGAAACAGAGACAGAGAAGAGGTGGAACAGTAGCCCCTTGTCCCCTTTGAATAGGCTAGCTGAGGTTGGTCATAGCTTCTGCATTCCCTTAAGGGGTATGCCAGCAATTATGCAACCCTTGGGTGCCAGAGAGCCTCAGAAGGCACAGTACCTTGGGCAAGATAATGGCACTGTTTTGCACTCAGGACAGTGCCCCTCAGGCTGAAATGAGCCTGAAATGTTACTTCATGCACAGAAATTGGTCTTTGCTTGAATAGGATGGGTGGGATTCACAATCCCATGGCCAAAGCATCCTTGGGCAACTGAAGTCTCACACAGATGGTTCAGTTTTATCAGAAAACAATTCCCCCACTCTTTCTCTAATGACTTTCTTGTCTGACATGCCTGAATATTAGAACTTCTGTGGAATTTGGTAGCTCAAGTTGAACAATAAATCCACAGAGGGTTTCTCAACTTTGAGATCTTGTAGTGAGAGATTTTTATGCTGAACATTCTAGGATACTCAGCAGTACCCTGACAGAAGCTTGCAGAAAAACCTCAGAATGGTTTTAAATATTGTAAAATTACAAGTCTCTTAACTGGACATAAAAAGTGTGGTGACAGTATCAGGACATCTTAGTTTGCAGAAAAAATTAATTAGTTTGAAGGTTAAGGTTCTAATTAAGTAGAAATTAATGTTAGTTTAAATTTAGAAAATCCAACATGGCTGACCAAGATTGCGGATATAGGGAGGATGTAGAAATGGGAAATGACTCAGCAATGTCCTAGAAACCAAGATGGTGTCAGGGGAAGAGCATTTCTAGACTGACAGCATGCTAATTACAGGCAAGCACATGTGACTACATGTGTCATGCTAACAAAAGGGGAGGATCTAGACAGGAAGAGGAAATATGCTAATATCTGGAAGCTGATTGGCTGAGCCAGGCTAATAAATTATGTAAATGAGATGACCTCAAGAGGGCAACCAGCAGAAAAGGCCAACGACCAGCAGGAGGAACTTGTAATGGATTTGGGATCTGGAGGACAGCAGAAGCTGCAAAACACTTGCAAAGAAGAAGCTACCTGAAAACTAGCCACCCAGAATAAGAAGCAAAAGAAGCAGCAGCAGCAAAAGAACCCTGGGGTTGCCTTGGCAATAGGTAACTACCCCAGCAATAGCAACTGCCACTGCCACCACCAGGGAGCAGCAGCACAGCTGAAGAAACTGCACTTCCTAAAGCTTTCAGACAGAGCCGAAGGACCTCTTGATGAATCGGAGGGAAATTAGAAGGAAGAGTGTAAGTCTGATCTCCTTTTTATCTATTATTTAAGAGTGTATGGGTCTTGCTTGTAAATTAAGCTGGATGCCTGCATTTTGAATGGTATTCCCCCCCCCCTCCCCCATCCATCTTGTAACCGCCTGGCCAACACTTACAGGATGTTAAATGAAAAGGAGAACTTGTGGCACCTTAGAGACTAACCAATTTATTTGAGCATGAGCTTTCGTGAGCTACAGCTCACTGCATCGGATGCATACTGTGGAAAGTACAGAAGATGTTTTTATACACACAGACCATGAAAAAATGGGTGTTATTGGTCAAACTGGACAGTCTCTACGTAAAAGAATAAATGGACACAAATCAGATGTCAAGAATTATAACATTCATAAACCAGTCGGAGAATACTTCAATCTCTCTGGTCACGCGATTACAGACATGAAAGTTGCGATATTACAACAGAAAAACTTCAAAACCAGAATCCAGCGAGAAACTGTTGAATTGGAATTCATTTGCAAATTGGATACTATTAACTTAGGTTTGAATAGAGACTGGGAGTGGCTAAGTCATTATGCAAGGTAACCTATTTCCCCTTGTTTTTCCTACCGCCCCCCCCCCGACGTTCTTGTTAAACCCTGGATTTGTGCTGGAGATGGCCCACCTTGATTATCTTACACATTGTAAAGAGAGGGATCACTTTAGATAAGCTATTACCAGCAGGAGAGTGGGGTGGGGGGAAAGAAAACCTTTTGTAGTGGTAAACACCCATTTTTTCATGGTTTGTGTGTATAAAAAGATCTTCTGTACTTTCCACAGTATGCATCCGATGAAGTGAGCTGTAGCTCACGAAAGCTTATGCTCAAATAAATTGGTTAGTCTCTAAGGTGCCACAAGTACTCCTTTTCTTTTTCCGAATACAGACTAACACAGCTGTTACTCTGAAACCTGTCAGGATGTTAAATGTTGATGTTAATGTTAAGCAAGTGTGTTAATCTGCGAATATAGTGATAGTTTGCTGGTATGTGTCTATAAGAGACTACATATATCACATTGTATTAAATGCTGGGTAAATTATAACGTTAAGACTAAAAAGCCTCTGGGGTGTACCTGACCTCTATAGGCTTGTTACATTGACACCACTGTATTTCCTGCTTGTGTCAGATATCCTATGTAGTCTGTGTCTTTGATTTTGCTGCACCACTTTAGTTCTTTCCATACTAAATTCTATTCATTTGACTCTATTCTTTCCTGCTTTATTAAATAACATTGTAACCTGTAGCGGGGTGACCACTCGCTCGGGTCCAGAGTGGTATAAGACAGCCCTGAGAGAGGGCTGTTGCAGGAGAAAGGCAACAGGGCTGTCATAAATATAAAGGGAAGGGTAAACCCCTTTGAAATCCCTCCTGGCCAGGGGAAAGCTCCTCTCACCTGTAAAGGGTTAAGAAGCTAAAGGTAACCTCGCTGGCACCTGACCAAAATGACCAATGAGGAGACAAGATACTTTCAAAAGCTGGGAGGAGGGAGAGAAACAAAGGGTCTGTGTCTGTCGATATGCTGGTTTTTACCGGGGATAGACCAGGAATGGAGTCTTAGAACTTTTAGTAAGTAATCTAGCTAGGTATGTGTTAGATTATGATTTCTTTAAATGGCTGAGAAAAGAACTGTGCTGAATAGAATAACTATTTCTGTCTGTGTATCTTTTTTGTAACTTAAGGTTTTGCCTAGAGGGGTTCTCTATGTTTTTGAATCTAATTACCCTGTAAGATATCTACCATCCTGATTTTACAGGGGGGATTTCTTTATTTCTATTTACTTCTATTTTTTATTAAAAGTCTTCTTGTAAAAAACTGAATGCTTTTTCATTGTTCTCAGATCCAAGGGTTTGGGTCTGTGGTCACCTATGCAAATTGGTGAGGCTTTTTATCCAACATTTCCCAGGAAAGGGGGGGTGCAAGTGTTGGGAGGATTGTTCATTGTTCTTAAGATCCAAGGGTCTGGGTCTGTAGTCACCTAGGCAAATTGGAGAGGCTTTTTACCAAACCTTGTCCAGGAAGTGGGGTGCAAGGTTTTGGGAAGTATTTTGGGTGGAAAGACGCGTCCAAACAGCTCTTCCCCAGTAACCAGTATTAGTTTGGTGGTGGTAGTGGCCAGTCCAAGGACAACGGGTGGAATATTTTGTACCTTGGGGAAGTTTTGACCTAAGCTGGTAAAGATAAGCTTAGGAGGTTTTTCATGCAGGTCCCCACATCTGTACCCTAGAGTTCAGAGTGGGGGAGGAACCTTGACAAGGGCTGATTGGGGAAGCAGCCTCAGCTGGGGGCCATGCCCCAAGCCCAGCTGGCTCTATAAAGGCTGTGAGCCAGAAGCCCAGAGAGTCTCTCTCTGCCTTGAGAGAGAGAGAAGGGCCTGGCTGCAGGGGCTTAACTAAGTATCTGGAGGGGAGCAGGGCTGGGGATAGGCCAAGGGAGCCGGGGAGCTCTGGCCTAAGAAAGCCCCATGCTGTGGGCCTGGTAAGGCCTATTAGAGCCTGGGGTTGCAGGGGGTAGCTACGGGTAGGCAGAGGCGGCAGGTCCAAACCCCCTCACCTGTGATAGTGGCTTATACTGCATTCTGCCCCAGGGAGTGGGGCTAGTTGGTGACTGGCAGTAGCCTAGGACTGAGGTGAGGTGGGGATAGTGGGTGGGGGGGTTCCCCTGGGAGGGGGAGACCCAGTGCTGTGGGATACTGCCAGGGGGCAGCACCCAGTTGAAGTGCTGTGGGATACTACCGGGGTCCTGGGAGGGACACGGGAGCCAGCAGCAAGGCGAAACAGCAGCTGACAGAGGGCGCTCTGGAAGCGGGAATGCTAATTCCCTGAAATGACCAGCAGGAGGTGCCGCTGGTGAGTCTGCGCCTGGTTACATAACCCCTTATTTATTTAATTAAATAATTCTTTTGCTTTCAAAGAATTACTGTCCATTCTTGAGCAGAAGGCTGTATCCGTGGCCTTTCAGAGGTTAGCAACACTATTTTGCTCTGGGGAGCCCTTTCTGGGTCAGAAACAAACCACCTGATAATACCCTGGCAATTCCTTTAGGGCAAACCACAACCTTGTTTACCCTTTTGTTAAATTAGACAGATTTGTAGGTAACCATCTCTTCCAGGCAGTTGAGATGGTATCTGACGTTTATGTCATCCCCTACACCGAAGCACAGAGGAGAATAAGGTAGCATGAATACCAGCCAAATAAGAAGTGTCCTTTTGGAAGACAGAAGGAGAACGGAAGTGGCACCATTTCCCTCCAAGCCAGTAGATACTGTACTATTTTACTGATGAGAAAACTGGTGTCAAGATACTTCACTTCTGCACATTGTTTATAATATAGAATTTAACACAACTTCCTGCTATTTTGTGTTGCTGCAGCCTCTTATTGCCCTGTCCTGGTCTTCTTTATTTTTGCTTCCCAGCAGGAAGTGTCACAGGAAACAAGGCTGCATGAAGAATGTACAGGAAATGTGGCATCTCTACATTTTCTGGAGGACTTACTCTGTAACCGATTTTGCCATGCATGAACAAAGCCTGGTTTAGTGTAGTAAGCACGCCAAGGGGAAGAGTGGGAAGCTAATACAGTCAAGATCCTCCTCTGGCAAGTCTATGGAATTTCCATTAGAAATTCCTACATGAGTTAACAACATCAACAGTGGCAAAGGGTACTCCAATGTAGCCTTTTTTCTGTTTGTTCCTTTATAAAAATACCCCTGAAACTTCCATCTTAGTATTCTTATATATACTTAATAGATCATTGGCATTTCCTGACATTTGAGTGCTCAACTGTATAAACAATGTGAGCTCTGTCTCCTTGTATGTATGAATTATGATAGTGAACCTGATTCTCCACTCCATGTCACAGTACTGATTATAGATAGAAAGTTATCTACGATAAGAAAAGTCTGTCTACATTAGGTCATTCTTAGGTGCTCTACTGTGGATTTCACGAGGCTTTGACTAGAATTTATAGGTAAGTTGAAAATCTTGCAGCGTTAAAGGAGTTTAGTTTGCTTGTGCAACTGCAGTCATTTTCTTATCCTGTTCCTCTAACACACTTCTTGCCAGCTTTTGTGTTGTCATTTTGTTGTTGGCTCAGCAGAGGAAAATTCATTTAGAAACAAATAATAGAGTAAGCAGCTGTTTCTGCTGTCTGTTGCTATTAGTTCTAAATTGTCCCTGACACTTCCTCCAGGAGTTTCTCAAGAACATTTAAGTCAGGAAAGCAATTCAGAACCAAAGTAAAAGGACCAATAACTCAACTCTGCATCCAATTATAGTAATAACCAGAAACTGCCAAAAATAAAAGATACTTGAAAACCTATTTCAAAGGAGAGCCACATACAAACACACAGATTACACTATGTAGGAAGAATTAGCAAATTAAATCTCAGGGTAGAGTAGTGTAACTACATTGCAATAGGCTTGTGTAGTACTTTTAGATCTCCCTGAACAGAGTTCAAATCCTCAAAATGAAGTTACAAGAGAATATGTGGGGGGGTCTCTCTTTAGGACATTGATCTACACATGCAACATTTCCAATATGTCAGTGTTCAGAATGAGATGTATTCTCTGTTTATAAATGCTACAAGACTAGAATAGAAGAGATGTTGGAGGTCAGGTATGAGGTACACAGTGAACTCAATCAAAGATGGGGGGGACGGGGAGAAGAATCCAAATTTGGCTTAGACTAGGGCTCAGGTGTATCCGATCTGGTTTGAGGTTGGATCTGAAGATGCTAAAATCTTACATCAAATGGGAAACAAAAGTAGGTCCTTTGTAAGATCGGATCTAAATCAAAACTAAAAGCATAAAGTGGAAGAAAGGAATTTTAATGCAAATTCTCCCCCACAGAAGTCAAGGGGTTCAAGGATCCAATTTTGGTTTGTCAAGAAACTGGCAAATGGAAAAAAAATAAAATAACCTGAAGAAACACTCCCACATTACAAAAAGATCAGAACAAGATTTATCCAAATTTTGAAGGCAAAATAAAAGCCAAGTAAATGAAGAAATAATAGACCACCCAGGGAAACATAGTAAGGAAAGTTTATATTTTATAGAAAATTTGCTGCCAAAATATTATATAATCTGAAAGTAAGAAAACAAATAGATCTGAAATTCTTGTCAAATTATTTTGTAGCCCACTGACAGCCAGTTTGATGAAAAGTAACATTTCTCTTACTGTAACAGATAAGCATTGTTTGCTTTTTCTAGTAATTCAGCAGTACACACGCTCTGCTAACTTTTCAAACAAGATTATTTTTTGTGTCCAGCTTCTGTTTTCTCTTTAGATTCGAGACAAGTACTTTGAGGAAAATGGGACTTGAGAGCTTCTTACAGTGAGAATCCTAAAGCAATAAATAAGATTTAGATTTATATTCATTCTGCTCATCAGACCTGAGCAGTAACTTTAGTCCCATTAACTCTTGACTTTTTCTGGAACTTCTTTCTTGCAAGCATGACTGGATTTTTTTTTTATCCAGGTTACTACACATCACTCCTTTGGGGGCCTGATCCACAGCTTTCTGAAGTCAATTGTAGCCTTCCTAGTGATAAATGGGCTTTGAATGAAACACTTGCTGCTTAATGCCACAGTTTTTTCTACTACATCCAGAGAAAGGATTGATATTATAGACAATAGCAATATACCCAGAATATTCTTCTGGCATGTCATGGGAGTGGGCCAAATTCTGCTCTTGCTTAATGCAGGTGTTCATCTGTATCAGGGGACAGGAGTGCCAAGCCATAATAGTCCTGACGGAAGCACCCAGAGGCCTTCTGAATCATGGAGACACACAAGGAATGTACACCTACTTCTGCACCCTTTTTATGGTGTGCAGCATACTTATCCCATGGGTGCCAGACCCATTCTAGAAGCTAATACAGATGGAATGTGGTTCATAGCCCTGTGCTCCACTGTCCCCTTTTAGTGATGCGTTCCCCCAGCTCCAGGGTTCTTGCACTATCTGAGAGCAGAGATTGCAGTCATACCTAGTTCTTATGTGGCTGAGTGAGGAATCCCCACTATGCATCTATGTGAGGTCCAGCCAGTATCTGAGTCAGAGATTTTTAGAGTAGTTATTATTTGTATTACCTCTGTAGGGTTCATATCTACTACTTCTATAAGACTTTTCCATAAGAGAAGCCATAACAGTGCTAATATTAGCAAAGTAAAAAATTAAAATTAATAAAGATCTTATAAAGATTAAAATTGAGGAGGTAGGTAAGAGCCTGTCCTACCCACATAAGCAACCTCTGTTGTCCTCCCGTGAAGTTTGCTAGTGTGCTGGATAATCATCTGCAGTGTTCAGGGCCCCACAATGTCATTTAGCATAAAAGGTATGTGAATCCTTCACATTGATTCAACATTTCAAATTTTGTTCCAATCAAGGTCAGATTTTGCATCAAAACATGCACTATTTTAAAACTTCCACAAAACAACACTTTGATTTTTATGATTGAGGATTTCTGTCCAAAATAAAACAAGATACTATATTTTTTAATGAAAATAGACCAATTTTCAGTCAAAGTTCCCATTTTTAAACAAATTGAAATTTCACAGGAGCTTGGCATGAAGAAACAGCATAGAAAACAAAGGAGAGGGTTTGGGATTAGTAGAAAATAGTAAATGGGGAACAGAGAAACAATTAGACTTCTACCTATTCATTTGCATTTTTTCCTTTCAGTTTATAAAATCTCCTTTCCTGGCCGTGCAGGTCTAGGCATTAGCAGTGCCACATCTCATGTACTTTACTACTTAAAGCTTAAAAAAAGCTCCATAAATTGGTTCTACTTAGTCTTAAAGTACTTTCTGTCTACAGACTATTCATGTGTCAGCAATTATGTTGCCAGCTTTTAGCTTTTGTATTTAGAAGAACATGACAGACAAGACATTAAACAGGCAAAGAGGAACTTTAATGTGCTATTTTAAAATTACAGAGTGAACAGATCTCCAAAATTGTGTTTAAATTCACATCACATGTACTATAACGTTAGAACCCTTTTAAAATATTACTCATTCTTTGTCCTTCATAGTGGCTTTGTATTGTTTATGTGCTTTTTTTTAGCTTGAAGTAATAGATTTATCATTACTCCCAACCAGCAAGTTGCCAAAAATTTACCATTAACATTCCTGTTGACTGAGTTAGAGCTGGCTTGCCCAAATGTCCCAATTGTTTATATATGGTGTTAATGTGTGGTATATTTAATTTATGCAAAACGAATGGCAGCATGGTGTTGTACTGTCTAGCTATACAGAAAATGCAGATATTCAAGCTATGAATTAGTCTCTTTTCCTCCCTGAAAATGCTTGGTTACTGAATAAAAATGTTTTAAACTCAACAAAAGTACAGTGTGGACATTTTCAATAATGACATTCATGACCACCATAAATGATAAATCTTTCTTTTATTTTTATTAGGTAGTTCTGGGATCCTACAAAGAAGATAGATTCCTAACTGGTATAAATTTCACTTCAATGGAGTTACATCTGTTTCCACAAGCTGAGGATCTCACTCTTATACATGCAATGTTGGATCTATTACTTAGTTTCACAAATTAATTGTCTCTCTGCATTGTGAGATGAATGGCGGAAGTTCCAAAAAGTTTAAACAATAGAAGTGAGACCACAGAGAATGTCTTTTTTGACTGACTTTCCAAACACGTAAATTCATTAGTGAATTTTCTTTCTATATAATGAGGATACCAACTGTATCTGATACAGTTAGTATCTGAATACTGTGACTCCCCTAGCCAAACAATTAGACACCTCCAGGGTGTTCTTATCTATGGAGAGACTTTATGTACCATCTCATGGGCTATATAAAATGTGGACTAAGTTTAAAACTCTCTACTAATCTCCTTCATGATACAGGTTAAGTGTTTGTTCCTCTTTAAGGGCACCATAACCAATATCAGGATTGATGCCAGTGAAAGATAGAAGTGTCTAAAGTCCTGCTGAGCAGTGTGTGAAAATCCGATGAGGATGCTCAAACAAACCTGGGGTCTCCCATTAGTCTGCATACATATTTTGTAATAATAAAGAGACACACTTGTCAGAAAGAATAGCCCCTGATTTTTAAGACTCATATCAGAACAGAATGGAAGGCTGACAGGATGATCCAGTGGGAGCGGGGGAGAAAAAAGCAATATGAGCAAGCAGCATGACAAATGTAAAGTGAAGCTATACAATGGGATGCCTATCTAACTCATTTATGTAAACAAAAAGCAGAATAATTCTTTGTCTTAAAAAAAAAATACAACAAATTTCAATGTCACTGTTTCCCATCTGGTTTTCTATGCATAGCATGGAAAAGGTATCAAATAGGGATCAGAAACCTGTGGCTGTATTTTAAGAAGCAAGCCTGAGCTTCTGAGAAAATGCCATCCTCAGACTAAAACAAAGCTGAAAGATCCTCTGGATTAAACACCAGAACAGAGCTCTGGCATCAAAAAATCTGATGCATGGGGGGAGCATAACCATCCCATGCTGCAGTTCTCCACTTTCTCTCACAGGAAAAATCTTTTACTACCAGGAATACACATCTCATCTTCATTTCCATGGTTCCTAGTTCCATAGTCTTAAAATGTAGCTGTAAAAGCAAGCTATTTTCCACAGTTCTAGCCACCTGTTTTATCTCTAGCTACAAAACAGCCTAGAGTCAGAGGACACAGATTTTTTTCAGGCTACTTTCCCTGAATTCTAAGTCTTCATTGCTAACTGATGGTGGTTTATCAGGAAGATCACTGACTCTTGCATTTTCAGAAGGGCCACAATACATTCACTCTTTTCAAAGTCTTTCTTTATTTCTTCCTATCAACCCAGGACAAGGAGGTAATTGAAGGAAACAAGTGAGTGGGATGAAGACAAGGGTGTAATAAGGTGTGACAGGAATATTGGAGGAAAATCTTTCAAAAGTGGCTATGACCTTATATCACATTCTTAAAAATGAGTTAGGTATTTAGGAGACTAAGTCTTTTTGAAGGACCTAGACTTTTAAATTACTCACTTTTGAAATTGGACTTAGGCTCCTAATTCACATGGGCAGTTTTGGAAATTTTTTTACCAAGACCAATATTTTCAAAAGTTACTAGTGATTGTGGGTACCCATACTTAAGACATTGTAGGTTACAAGTCTATGATGACTTCTAAGGGTGTGTCTACACTGCAATCACAGGCGTGACTGTAGCTTGTATAGACAAACCCGTAGTGAGACACAGTAGCCTCCCTCTGAACTTTACAGGGAGTGACCACTACACCCCCTTGGTGGGTAGAGCCAAGCCAGCCTTGCCCCCCACATTGGACACAGAGGGGCGGGACAGGAAGTATAAGAGGCAGGCCCTTCAGCTCAGCTGGGAGGGAGCTGGCAAAGGAGGCAGATGTGTCTAGCCTGCTGCAGGACTCTAGCCCTGCTATTGAGCCATGTAGCACCTTGACCCCAAAGGAGACCGACTGGAGAGGAGCTGCTGGCTGCTGTTTACACAGAGGAGACTGGGGATACACAGGTGGTGGAGCCCTGCAATGGACTAGTAGGAAGTAGCCCAGGAAACCAGACATTAGTCCAGTTGTGCTCTCAATATGAGTCAGCATATTGTGGTAGGATCTCCTCTGGCCCAGTGGCAGGATCACTGCCACTGTTAGGGCCTTGGGCTGGGACGTGGTACAGTAGGGGGAGGCTCGTGCCTCCTACCCCCTGCCACTGACCCCACTCTTGCGGTGGCAGCCTACTTGCCCTACGTCTGAAGGCCTGTGCCTTGTGTGCTGGCTGTCTGCCCTAGCCAGAAGACTGAGCTAAAGACTGCTTATTGTTCTGCCTTGCCAGAGCCCTAGCCTAATAATCTGCTGTGTGATGTAGTGAGGCAGAGTGGCCTTCCTCCAAGCTTGAGGGGGAGGGATGACCACAGGCCACTACAATACCCAAGATATCTTTGACCTAACTAGCTTGGGTAACAATAGCAGTGAAGCTGTAGGCTGTACAACTCTGCCTAAGCCCCTGGGTAGGTACTTGAGCATCTAGCCTTTGCAGCTGCTGTTTCAGTGCTATTGTTGTTCAAGCTAGCTAGATCCAAGCTAGCTCAGGTATGTCTACATATAATGCAATCACACTTTTCATTGCAGTGTAGACATAACCTTAGAAAAGTCATCTTAAGACTTCAGAGTAACAGCCGTGTTAGTCTGTATTCGCAAAAAGAAAAGGAGTACTTGTGGCACCTTAGAGACTAACCAATTTATTTGAGCATAAGCTTTCGTGAAGGCTTATGCTCAAATAAATTGGTTAGTCTCTAAGGTGCCACAAGTACTCCTTTTCTTTTTATCTTAAGACTTGTAACTGAAACATAGTTGATAGGGGATCATTGAGAGCAGCAGTTCTCAAACTTTAGCAACCTGAGGACCCCCATTTTGATTTTAAAATTTTCAGGGACCCCCAGACCCCTGCCTCACCTCTTCTCATCCCCACTCCACCCTTGCCCCTCCTCTTTCCGCCCCCTCCCAGTGCTGCCTCCTGCCTCCCAGCGCCTCCTGAACAGCTGTTCCCTGGCATGCAGGAGGCACTGGGAGGGAGGAAGAGAAGTTAATCAGTGGGGCCTGCAGACCCCTTGGAGTACCCTTGTGGACCACAGAGGTCTGCAGACCCAAGTTTGAGAAACGCTGATCTAGATAACTCCATTTTTGACCTTGACTGTGCTTTCTAAAACAGCCTTCTGACTTTGTACCTACCTATTGGCTAATATCCTCCTCTTCTCTGCACTTTTTCCCTCAAGAGCACCAGATTACTTACAAAGCTGTCGTCCACATTAGGCACTTACTGTCTGAGGGGATAGAATATGTAGCATCTTCTGAGGCCATGATCACTATTTCACCGTGAAACTGTTGGCCAACGGGATGGCTACTGAGCAGCATTCTCCGCAGCCTCCTTCCCAGGGACCAACAAAGCAGGTCATTTAGCTTGCCTGACTTCCTCTGATCTGGAAGTTGAAGGCTCCAGGTTGCCTCAAGGATAATTTTGATATCTGAACACTGGTGACTTATATCATAACAAGTGCAACCAAAACTTCACCCCACCTTCTTTACAATCTTAAGATTGCAGCTTTATTGTCTTCAGATGTGACACTTTTGACACAGAACTGTCACAGCACTATTCTCCAGCCAACATAGCAGTGGCTCAGCAGAACAAGATGCCAGTTTCACTTCTGTAAAATGGCTTGCTATGATGGCCTGGATTTCCCCATAGGAAAAGCACTGCAAAGAACTCGCTGCCTGCAGGAGTCTGGCCTGAAAACACCCACATTGCTCTGTTTTGATTCAACTAAAACAGAAGCACCAGAGACATTCATAACCTTGGATTCAGCATACAGAGACAGACAATTAATCAGTCTGCTGTGAAATGTAAATAATTTTTGCCTTTTGGAATATTCTCCATGATTCTGTCAAAGCCCATCATGCACAACTGCTAATTCAAGCAAGAGCTAACACAAATAATGCTAAAAAAATTTCAAAGGACTTATAGCCTAACAGTGAACTTGTGTGTCAGTCAGCCATTCTTTTCATCACACTTAATCAGACAACCCTGTTACTCCCATTCAGATTTCCGGTACGGTACAATACTGCAGAAAAACCTGAGTGTCTCTGGATTAAGTTTAGAAGTGTGAGCAACAGGAGTGATGTAGTGGTGGGAGTCTGCTATAGACCACCAGACCAGGGGGATGAGGTGGATGAGGCTTTCTTCCGGCAGCTCGTGGAAGCTACTAGATCGCATGCCCTGGTTCTCATGGGTGACTTTAATTTTCCTGATATCTGCTGGGAGAGCAGTACAGCGGTGCATAGACAATCCAGGAAGTTTTTGGAAAGCGTAGGGGACAATTTCCTGGTGCAACTGCTAGAGGAGCCAACTAGGGGGGGAGCTTTTCTTGACCTGCTGCTCACAAACTGGGAAGAATTAGTAGGGGAAGCAAAAGTGGATGGGAATCTGGGAGGCAGTGACCATGAGTTGGTTGAGTTCAGGATCCTGACACAGGGAAGAAAGGTAAGCAGCAGGATATGGACCCTGGACTTCAGGAAAGCAGACTTCGACTCCCTCAGGGAATGGATGGGTAGGATCCCCTGGGGGACTAACATGAAGGGGAAAGGAGTCCAGGAGAGCTGGATGTATTTCAAGGAATCCCTGTTGAGGTTACAGGGACAAACCATCCTGATGTGTCGAAAGAATAGTAAGTATGGCAGGCGACCAGCTTGGCTTAACGGTGAAATCCTAGCAGATCTTAAGCATAAAAAAGAAGCTTACAAGAAGTGGAAGGTTGGACATATGACCAGGGAAGAGTATAAAAATATTGCTCGGGCATGTAGGAATGAAATTAGGAGGGCCAAATCGCACCTGGAGCTGCAGCTAGCGAGAGATGTTAAGAGTAACAAGAAGGGTTTCTTCAGGTATGTTGGCAACAAGAAGAAAGCCAAGGAAAGTGTGGGCCCCTTAATGAATGAGGGAGGCAACCTAGTGACGGAGGATGTGGAAAAAGCTAATGTACTCAATGCTTTTTTTGCCTCTGTCTTCACGAACAAGGTCAGCTCCCAGACTGCTGTGCTGGGCATCACAACATGGGGAATAGATGGCCAGCCCTCTGTGGAGAAAGAGGTGGTTAGGGACTATTTAGAAAAACTGGACGTGCACAAGTCCATGGGGCCGGACGAGTTGCATCCGAGAGTGCTGAAGGAACTGGCGGCTGTGATTGCAGAGCCATTGGCCATTATCTTTGAAAACTCGTGGCGAACGGGGGAAGTCCCGGATGACTGGAAAAAGGCTAATGTAGTGCCAATCTTTAAAAAAGGGAAGAAGGAGGATCCTGGGAACTACAGGCCAGTAAGCCTCACTTCAGTCCCCGGAAAAATCATGGAGCAGGTCCTCAAAGAATCAATCCTGAAGCACTTACATGAGAGGAAAGTGATCAGGAACAGTCAGCATGGATTCACCAAGGGAAGGTCATGCCTGACTAATCTAATCGCCTTCTCTGATGAGATTACTGGTTCTGTGGATGAAGGGAAAGCAGTGGATGTATTGTATCTTGACTTTAGCAAAGCTTTTGACATGGTCTCCCACAGTATTCTTGTCAGCAAGTTAAGGAAGTATGGGCTGGATGAATGCACTATAAGGTGGGTAGAAAGTTGGCTAGATTGTCAGGCTCAACAGGTAGTGATCAATGGCTCCATGTCTAGTTGGCAGCCGGTGTCAAGTGGAGTGCTCCAGGGGTCGGTCCTGGGGCCGGTTTTGTTCAATATCTTCATAAATGATCTGGAGGATGGTGTGGATTGCACTCTCAGCAAATTTGTGGATGATAGTAAACTGGGAGAAGTGGTAGATATGCTGGAGGGCAGGGATAGGATACAGAGGGACCTAGACAAATTGGAGGATTGGGCCAAAAGAAATCTGATGAGGTTCAATAAGGATAAGTGCAGGGTCCTGCACTTAGGACGGAAGAACCTAATGCACAGCTACAGACTAGGGACCGAATGGCTAGGCAGCAGTTCTGCGGAAAAGGACCTAGGGGTGACAGTGGACGAGAAGCTGGATATGAGCCAGCAGTGTGCCCTTGTTGCCAAGAAGGCCAATGGCATTTTGGGATGTATAAGTAGGGGCATAGCGAGCAGATCGAGGGACGTGATCGTCCCCCTATATTCGACATTGGTGAGGCCTCATCTGGAGTACTGTGTCCAGTTTTGGGCCCCACACTACAAGAAGGATGTGGATAAATTGGAGAGAGCCCAGTGAAGGGCAACAAAAATGATTAGGAGTCTGGAACACATGACTTATGAGGAGAGGCTGAGGGAACTGGGATTGTTTAGTCTGCAGAAGAGAAGAATGAGGGGGGATTTGATAGCTGCTTTCAACTACCTCAGAGGTAGTTCCAGAGAGGATGGTTCTAGACTATTCTCAGTGGTGGAAGAGGACAGGACAAGGAGTAATGGTCTCAAGTTGCAGTGGGGGAGGTTTAGGTTGGATATTAGGAAAAACTTTTTCACGAAGAGGGTGTTGAAACACTGGAATGCGTTGCCTAGGGAGGTGGTGGAATCTCCTTCCTTAGTTTTTAAGGTCAGACTTGACAAAGCCCTGGCTGGGATGATTTAATTGGGTATGGGTCCTGCTTTTGAGCAGGGGGTTGGACTAGATGACCTCCTGAGGTCCCCTCCAATTTGTCTAGGTCCCTCTATATCCTATCCCTGCCCTCCAGCGTATCTACCACTCCTTCCAGTTTAGTATCATCCGCAAATTTGCTGAGAGTGCAATCCACACCATCCTCCAGATCATTTATGAAGATATTGAACAAAACCAGCCCCAGGACCGACCCCTGGGGCACTCCACTTGACACCGGCTGCCAACTAGACATGGAGCCATTGATCACTACCCGTAATATCCCATCACAGGCCATTGGGCCTATTTACCATGAGTATTTAATTACCAAAACCGTGTTATCCCATCATACCATCTCCTTCATAAACTTATCGAGTTTAATCTTAAAGCCAGATAGATCTTTTGCCCCCACTGCTTCCCTTGGAAGGCTATTCCAAAACCTCACTCCTCTGATGGTTAGAAACCTTGGTCTAATTTCTAGTCTAAATTTCCTGGTGGCCAGTTTATATCCATTTGTTCTTGTGTCCACATTGGTACTGAGCTTAAATAATTCCTCTCCCTCTCCAGTATTTATCCCTCTGATATATTTATAGAGAGCAATCATATCTCCCCTCAACCTTCTTTTAGTTAGGCTAAACAAGCCAAGCTCCTTGAGTTTCCTTTCATAAGACAAGTTTTCCATTCCTCGGATCATCCTAGTAGCCCTTCTCTGTACCTGTTCCAGTTTGAATTCATCCTTCTTAAACATGGGAGACCAGAACTGCACAAGGAATTCCAGGTGAGGTCTCACCAGTGCCTTGTATAACGGTACTAAAACCTCCTTATCCCTACTGAAAATACCTCTCCTGATGTATCCCAAGACCAGATTAGCTTTTTTCATGGCCATATTACATTGGCAGCTCATAGTCATCCTATGATCAACCAATACTCCAATGTCCTTTTCCTCCTCCATTACTTCTAATTGATGCGTCCCTAGCTTATAATTAAAATTCTTGTTATTAATCCCTAAATGCATGACCTTACACTTCTCATTATTATATTTCATCCTATTACTATTACTCCAGTTTACAAGGTCATCCAGATCCTCCTGTAGGATATCCCTGTCCTTCTCTAAATTGGCAATACCCCCCAGCTTTGTATCATCTGCAAACTTTATTAGTACACTCCCACTTTTTGTGCCAACGTCAGTAATAAAAAGATTAAATAAGATTGGTCCCAGAACTGATCCTTGAGGAATTCCACTGGTAACCTCCCTCCAGCCTGACAGTTCACCTTTCAGTAGGACTCGTTGTAGTCTCCCCTTTAACCAATTCCTTATCCACCTTTCAATTTTCCTATTGATCCCCAGCTTATCCAATTTAACTAATAATTCCCCATGTGGCACGGTATCAAACGCCTTACTAAAATCTAGGTAAATTAGATCCAATGTGTTTCCTTTGTCTAAAAAAATCTGTTACTTTCTCAAAGAAGGAGATCAGATTGGTTTGGCACGATCTACCTTTTGTAAAACCATGTTGTATTTTGTCCCATTTACCATTGACTTCAATGTCCTTAACTACCTTCTCCTTCAAAATTTTTTCCAAGACCTTCCATGCTACAGATGTCAAACTAACAGGCCTATAATTACCCGGATCACTTTTTTTCCCTTTCTTAAAAATAGGAACTATGTTAGCAATTGTCCAAAATTCTCCAACCCCTGAGTTTACAGATTCATTAAAAATTCTTGCTAATGGGCTTGCAATTTCATGTGCCAATTCCTTTAATATTCTTGGATGAAGATTATCTGGGCCCCCCGATTTAGTCCCATTAAACTGTTTGAGTTTTGCTTCTACTTCAAATATGGTAATGTCTACCTCCATATCCTCATTCCCATTTGTCATGTTACCATTATCCCTAAGATCCTCTTTAGTCTTATTAAAGACTGAGGCAAAGTATTTGTTTAGATATTGGGCCATGCCTAGATTATCCTTGACCTCCACTCCATCCTCAGTGTTTAGCGGTCCCACTTCTTCTTTCTTTGTTTTCTTCTTATTTATATGACTATAGAATATTTTACTATTGGTTTTAATTCCCTTTGCAAGGTCCAACTCTACTTGACTTTTAGCCTGTCTCACTTTATCCCTACATGTTCTGACCTCAATAAGGTAGCTTTCCTTGCTGATCCCTCCCTTCTTCCACTCCCTGTATGCTTTCTGCTTTTTCTTAATCACATCTCTGAGATGCTTGCTCATCCAGCTTGGCCTACAACTCCTGCCTATGAATATTTTCCCCTTTCTTGGGATGCAGGCTTCCGATAGCTTCTGCAGCTTTGATTTAAAATAATCCCAGGCCTCCTCTACCTTTAGATCTATATATTCTTCCAATCCACTTCCCTAACTAATTTCCTTAATTTTTGAAAGTCAGCCCTTTTGAAATCAAAAACCCTAGTTGCAGATTTATTCTTGTTAATCCTTCCGTTCAGTTTGAACTAAATTAGTTCATGATCACTTGAGCCAAGACTATCCCCTACAACCATTTCTTCTAAGAGGTCCTCACTACTCACCAAAACCAAATCTAAAATGGCATCCCCTCTAGTTGGTTCAGCAACTACTTGCTGAAGGAATCCATCAGCAATCACATCTAGGAAAATCTGAGCCTTATTATTATTTCTAGCACTCATGCTCCAGTCTACATCTGGGAAGTTAGTCTCCCATGATCACACAGTTTCCATTAGTATTTACTTTATAAAAAACATTAAAAAGGGCTCTATCCATATCCAAATTAGATCCTGGCGGTCTATTGCACACCCCAAGCACTATCCCAGGGGAGGCTCTAGTAGTTTTCTTCCCCAATGTAATTTTTGCCCAGATGGACTCAGTCATATCCATTTCATTGCTTCTTATTTCTTTACATTCTACCTCATCATTGATATACAATGCTACTCCACCACCTTTATCTTTATTTTGGTCTTTCCTAAACAGCACATACCCCTCAATACCTGTGGTCCAGTCATGACTACTATTCCACCACGTTTTTGTTATCTCTATAATATCTGGTTTCACTTCCTGCACCAGTAGCTCTAGTGCCTCCATTTTGTTACCTAGGCTCCTCCCATTAGTGTACAAACATCTTAATTTTTGCTGTTTGGCCTCACTCACATTCTGTACCCTATTAGGCACGGTCATTCTACAGCCAGTATAACCTATTAGACTGGTATCTACACTTCCCTTCCTTCTACCCACGGCTATACCCTTTCTTACTTTGTTTTCTTTACTCTCAATGCTAAAATCCGGCGTGGAGATTACCTGGACATCTCCCAACCATCTCCCCCAAATTCCTAGTTTAAAGCTCTCTTAATCAGTTGTGCCAGCCTCCATCCTAGAAGTCTATTTCCCTCCCTACTCAGGTGAAGTCCATCCCGAGAGAACAGTCCTCTGTCCATGAATGCCTCCCAGTGGCCATACATCCCAAAGCCCTCCTTATAGCACCACTGCCTAAGCCATCTGTTGATTGTCATAATCTTGTCACACCTTTGTTGCCCTTCTCTAGGAACAGGCAGAATCCCACTAAAGATCACCTGAGCCTCGATTTCCTTAAGCATCTTCCCCAGCCTAGCATAGTCTCCCTTAATACTTCCCAGCGAGAATCTACCAGTATAATTTGTTACCAGATGAAGGATAATTAGGGGATTCTTTCCTGCTCCCTTTAGAATCCTTTTCAACCTTAGGTCTACCTCCCATATCTTACCACCTGGAAGATAGCACACCCTCCTATTCTCCGGATCAGCTCTGGTTACAGGCCTATCTATTCAATTCAGTCATATAATCATAGGACTGGAAGGGACCTTGAGAGATCATCTAGTCCAGTCCCCTGCCTTATGGCAGGACTAAGTATTATCTAGACCATCCCTAACAGGTGTTTGTCTAACCTGCTCTTAAAAATCTCCAATGATGGAGATTCCACAACCTCCCTAGGCAATTTATTCCAGTGCTTAACCACTCTGACAATTAAGAAGTTTTTCCTAATGTCCAACCTAAAACTCTCTTGCTGCAATTTAAGCCCATTGATTCTTATCCTATCCTCAGAGGTTAAGAAGAACAATTCTCCTTCCCTCTCCTTGTAACAAACTTTTACGTACTTGAAAACTGTTATCATGTTCCCCCTCAGTCTTCTCTCTTCCAGACTAAACAAACCCAATTTTTTTTCAATCTTCCCTCATTGGTCGTGTTTTCTAGACCTTTAATCATTTTTGTGCTCCTCTCTGGATTCTCTCCAATTTGTCCACATCTTTCTTGAAATGTGGTACCCAGAAATGGACACAATACTCCAGTTGAGGCCAAATCAGCATGGAGCAGAGTGGAAGAATTACCTCTCGTGTCTTGCTTACAACATTCCTGCTAATACATCCCAGAATGTTTGCTTTTTTAATGCAACAGCATTAAAACAACACTCTGTTTGCCCTTTTCCAATCCTCTGGAATCTCTCCGGTCTTCCATGACTTTTCAAAGATAATAGCTAATGGCTCAGATATCTCCTCATTCATCTCCTTGAGTATTCTAGGATGTATTTCATCAGGCCTTGGTGACTTGAAGACATCTAACTTGTCTACGTAATTTTTAACTTGTTCTGATCCTGCCTTACTTTCACTGGCATTCACTATGTTAGACGTTCAATCGCTATGAATCTTTTTGGTAAAAACTGAAACTAAGTCATTTAGCACTTCTGCCATTTCCATGTTTTCCGTTATTGTTTCCCCTCTCTCCTTCCTCTCACTGAGTAAAGGGCCTACCCTGTGCTTGGTCCTTCTCTTGCTTCTAATGTATCTGCAGAATGTTTTCTATGTTTCTAGCTAATTTAATCTCATTTTGTGCCTTGGCCTTTCTAATTTTGTCCCTACATACTTGTGTTATTTGTTTATATTCATCCTTTGTAATTTGACCTAGTTTCCACTTTTGTAAGACTCTTTTTTTGAGTTTTAGATCATTGAGGATCTCCTGGTTAAGCTAGGGTGGTCTCTTGCAATACTTTCTATCTTTCCTACATGGTGGGATAGTTTGCTCTTATGCCCTTAATAATGTCTCTTTGAAAAACTGCCAACTGTCTTCAGTTGTTTTTCCCCTTAGACTTGCTTCCCATGGGACCTTACCTACCAATTCCCTGAGTTTGCTAAAGTCTGCCTTCTTGACATCCATTGTCTTTATTTTGCTGTTCTCCCTCCTACCATTCCTTAGAATTATTAACTCTACCATTTCATGATCACTTTCACCCAAGCTGCCTTCCACTTTCAGTCTCAACCAGTTCCTCCCTATTTGTCAAAATCAAATCTAGAACAGCTTCTCCCCTAATAGCTTTCTCCACCTTCCGAAATAAAAAAAAATGTCTCCAATACGTTCCAAGAACTTATTGTATAATCTGTGCCTGGCTGTGTTATTTTCCCAACAGATGTCTGAGTAATTGAAGTCCCCCATCACCTCCAAGTCCTGTGCTTTGGATGATTTTGTTAGTTGTTTAAAAAAAGCCTCATCCACCTCTTCTTCCTGGTTAGGTGGTCTGTAGTAGACCCGCCACCATGACATCAACCTTGTTTTTTACCCCTCTTATCCTTCCCCAGAGACTTTCAACAAGTCTGTCTCCTATTTCTATCTCAACCTCAGTCCAAGTGTATACATTATTAATATATAAGGCAACACCTCACCCTTTTATCCCTGCCTGTCCTTCCTGAGCAAGCTGTACCCTTCTATACCAATATTCAGTCATGCATTTTATCCCACCAGGTCTCTTTGATGTCAACTCAGTCATATGTGTGTTTATTTACTAGCATTTCGAGTTCTTCTTGCTTATTCCACATACTTCTCGCATTAGTATACAGACATCTAAGATACTGATTTGATTTCCCTCCCACCCCCACCCCCAGGTTCTGTCTGGTCTCTCCTTTATCCCTGCTATAACAGCCCATGCTCCCTCCAAATTCCAAACCTTCTCCCAGGTCTCCATGTTCTTGACTTACCTGTGGGCCTTGGTCACCTGCCCCCTTCGAACCTAGTTTAAAGCCCTCTTCACTAGGTTAGCCAGTCTGTATCCAGATATGCTCTTCCCCTTCATAGATAGCTGGACCCCATCTCTGCTTGGCAGTCCTTCTTCCTGGAACAGCATCCCATGGTCAAATAAGCCAAAGCCCTCTTGGCAACACCATCTTCATAGCCAGGCATTCAACTCGAGGATGCATCTCTCTCTCTGCCTGGGCCCCTATCCTTGACCGGAAGGATCAAAGAGAACACCAGCTACACTTCCAACTCCTTCACCCATACTCCCAGAGCCCTGTAATCACTTCTGACTTGCTGAGGATCATACCTTGCAGTATCATTAGTGCCCACATGGATGAGTAGCATGGGGTAGTAGGTTACGGAGGGACGGGTGAGGATCATCCAGCCCTCTGATTATTGGATACGGACCCCTGGTAGGCAGCATAACATGATGCCATGTTAGGGCAACAGATGGATGCCTCCATCCCCCTCAGAGTAGAATTTGGTCCATAGTCAATCAAAAAATTACTAAAGGCTGGACTGTGGCCCAGTCCATACACTCTCCAGTATGGTCTCACCACATCTCCCTTACAGGCCAGGAGTTGTCTGATATTTCCTTCCCCATAACTTTGCACTAGTGAGAAGGGAGTGGGTAGAGAGAATCAGTGACTAGACAGAGCTATGATTCCCCCTCCCAATGCACTATCCAGCACCTTTGAGCTGGCACTTCCTGGTCACCGCCAGTACAGATTATTACTGTTGAGAGTAAAAAGGCAGTTTCTATGTGGCTTCTGTTGCCAGACCTGAACAGAGAGTCTAAAAGTAATAAAGTCCATGCATCACTGAAGCCAAGGGTATTGCTCTGTGTGAAACTTGGCCATTTGTGCTTTGAGAATGTGCTGCTTTCAAACCCTCTGAAGTCCTTTCTCCTTATATTCCCAGGCTAGTTATCTGAGCTGCTGAATTTGATGCCATTGAAAGTACCATTTGTATTTGCAAGATGCACGGCAGTATGTTTCCAAATGGCCAGCCTAAAGAAGACAAGAAGACTGGAATCCTAGAAACATTTTAATTTTCAGAATTGACCACAAATCCAGAAGTTAGCACCTGAAGAAACTATTCTGCACCTTTTGTTCTCCTATCACAGCAAGGCACCACCTGTGAGTATAGCTGTAACTTGGGATGCCCAGCCTTTACTGACGGAAATTAGGTGGGTTTCATAGAATATTATTTTTGAAGTCATTAAAATTTTAGAAATAAAAATAGATACATATGGGCCACATTTGGCTAGTATAAAATGGAGGGGAAAGAGAGGTAGTAGCAACTTACCGGAAAGGTATAAGGGCTACAAAACGAAATTAATATTTTGAAATCCTAGTATGTGTTTTAATCAAGGACAATAAAGGCATTAAAAAGTTTGAAATCCTGATAAATTTGGAAAAAATAAATGATGGGTAGGATTGACAAAAACACACAAGAATTAAGGTACAGCTACACTAGCAACTGTAGTCATGTTAGGGTGGCCATACGTCCTGTTTTGGCCAGGACAGTCCCCTTTGTAAGCTCTGTCCTGGATGTCCCAACTCTTTTGGCAAAACTGGGCATGTTTGCTCTTGCCAACTGATGACTTGTATGCTATTCAGAAAAGACTTTTTACATAGACTATTCTACTTGTAATAGGAGCACACACTCAGGACAGAAGCATTCCCCCAAACCCTCACAAATGTTATGTAGTTTGCAGTAGGTGATGATTATACAAACAGCAATTGCCACACTGGCACCCAGACAGGCAAATAGGCAGTGCTAATGGGCTTTCAGCCTGCCAAATGTTAGCACTACATGACGATTCTGCAGGTACATAGCTTGAATAAAGTCCCTTCTTCCCCCTTATGTGCAATCCTGATCTCCTCAGAACCCTGACATCATGAATATTTACCCTGTTTCTCATGTTTGTATTCAGGAATCTTCCTCTGTGGGCCACTAAGCCTTGCAGAACGATTGAATAGTAATATTTTTGGGTCACATACCCTGCCATGGTAAGGGGCAACTAAATAAAATGGGATATGAGTGTCTTTGATGGCCCCTGCACAGTTTGGAAACCCCATCTTCTGAAATCCAGATATTATTTCTGAAATTTTGCTCATGGCAACCACCCATGAGTAAATCAGTGTTGCCTCAAAAACCAGCACAACCCTGACCCTAACAGTGGATTTTCCAACACCAAAGGTTTACAATAGACCTATAGCTATCTGGTGTAGCCAGCTTCCACAGGGCAATAGCAACCCATTTCTGAACCGGTATAGCTTCCCTGAATCAAGTGTTCTGATGCGAGCTCGTCACACAGCTTCATGAAGGTCTGTTTTCTCTTTCAGAAGTTCTGAAGCCACTGCCAGTCATTCCAGGTTTCCAAAATGATGTGATCCCACCACACCATGCTGGTTCTCCTGCACCAGAAGCAACAGTCAATCAGAGGGCATACCGTGACAATACCAGCATTCACCATATCTGTACAGTGTGAGCTGAATGAATTGTCATTGACCTCAAGGTCAGCCATCTTCAGTCTGTCCGAAAATGCTGCGCAAATTCCATCCAGCATCTCACCAAGCACCTACTGCACTGCATAACCATGTGTCCTGGCATAAGGAGTAGGAGCAGAACCAGATTTTCATCCAATTGCTCCACATCATTCATCCAGTTTTGAAAAGAACAAGTAAGGAGCAATGTGATCAGGAACTGCCATTGGCCAATGTGTGAAGGTGGGGAACCAAAAAGCCACAGCAAACTGGTTTCTAGAGTGTCTCCGTGGGATACTGCCCCTGAAATAGTAGCTCTAATGTCACATAGCAGCAGCAGCAGCGTTAACAAGGATGTATACACGTACACAGCATTTTACCAGTGTCCAGCACAGCATACATGGAATCTTGGGCATAAGTGTGGGAGCATTACACAATCCACAACTGAGCACTCTGGGATAGCTCCCGGAGGCCAAAACCATCAAATTGCGTCCACAGTACCCCAAATTCGACCCAGCAAGGCCGATTTCAGTGCTAATCCCCTCGTCGGGGGTGTAGTAAAGAAATCGATTTTAAGAACCCTTTAAGTCGAAAAAAAGGGCTTCATTGTGTGGACGGGTGCAGGGTTAAGTCGAGATAACGCTGCTAAATTCGACCTAAACTCATAGTGTAGACCAGGCCTTCGTCTAACTTTTTACCATGGTGAGTGGTAAAACTGCCATTGATTTCAATAGGAGCAAAGTTGGGTCAGTGTTAAGTGCTTTGGGGAAGCCCATCTGTTTTACTGTTGAGAATAATGGAAAGGATAGAAGGAGGAAAAAGTCAACTGAATATCTCTTTACATATAAGAGTTCTGACAAAATAATCCCTGTCTGCCATGGTCAGAGAAATTTATATTCAGACATAATTTCTACAAGCATGATTCCAACTGTATTGTGGCCATACAGCTTTTTGGACTGAATGGCCAAATCTGTTTCTAACCTTGGGTTTTCTACTTTGTTGTCGGAGGTAGTTGTACAGCGACTTCCAGTTTGGTACACTTGCTTGTGCCTGAGTGTACCGTATAATATTTTTTGGAAGACTATTACAAACCATTTCACAAGTTCTGTTCAACTGAATGTATTGGTCGGTGATGGCAAACCTTTTTGGTACCATGTGTCATGAAATAGGAATCAGTAGAAATCACCATCACATGGCATACTGGAGGTGCAGAACATTCAGTAGGACTCCTGATGTTGAGTTTTTCAAAACTGCTTTTTCATTTCAGGATCATATTTTAGAGTTTTCCTCATCATGCACGGCACTCAGATCATTCCTCAGTGGCATCCTCATGGCAGATTTAATCAAGTTCCTTCTTGAATTTCTGGGTGGCAGTAAAGCTATAGCTATTTTTTTCATAGAAACAAAAAAAATCAGACAAAGTGTTCCAAGTTTGCAACATTTTTTCCCCCAGGAGTAAATTAATTTCTTCAAACTAGCTATGATGAATATTCTTCAAGGAACTGAAGTTAGAATGGGTTTTCCTTAAATACCCACTTGATTGCTCAACCATCTCAAGGTTATTGACATCTAGTCAGCTCACTATGATGTAGAGATCTTCATGATGAACTTTGTGTGACTGTCTGATGAATTATAACATTTCTAGTTGTCAGAAATTAAAAAAACATCCGGAAATGATTTCCAGTAACTTTCCAGTTGTATCTGGGTATGGTTGCACTTCCTCAAAAATGCCAGCATTGTCCATGAAAGTAGCTGAGTTTTTCAGAGGCTCCCTCATTGAATCAAAGTGTTGTAACTTTCCAGCATCCAAGTATTTTTTAAATATCTCTAGTGTCATTTCATAGCCTTAAAGTTGTCAAATGTGGTGCCTGCCATCACTTGTCAACCTTGAAATTTTACATCTATTCAGCTGAAATGTTCAGCAAAGTAAACAAAAAATGTTGTCATTCAAACCATTGTAAATTTGCTACCCATAGGTAATGTTGTTCCTTTTGAAATAAGAACAACGTCATTTCTTTCAAACAGTCTACAAAATGACCAACATCCTTTATTTAGCCATCCAACATTGTTGTTCATTAGCAATCCCAAGTTTTGGGACTCACCCTCCTTTAGAGGCAGTTTATACTCTAAGTTACTAAGATATCTTGTGATGATGAAATTAACCATTTTTGTCGCCATTCTCATTACATTCTCAAGCAATGCTGAAGTTGCTTTAGAACAGAACACTTCTTGATGCACATAGTAATGAAATTCAATCAATTGCAGACTGGCTTCCAGGCTAAGTGGGTCCATTTGTTAAAGGCACAATATATGCCAATGATTTATCATCATTTGCAAAGGTTGTTGGTTCTCGCCAGTTGAAGCAGAAGATTCCAACCAACTGTCATGGATTTTTCTTGCACTAAACTCAAATAATCAGTTCTGTGGAACGGAGAGTTTTGCCCAAAATGAATAATTTAAAAAAAATTAGGTTAATATTGTTTTTCAGTTCTGTTAGAATAAGAATGCTGCTTTACCTTGTTCCTAATACCAGTGAAGCAAACTCAGCTTAACCATGAAAAAAGGTTGGTAAAGTGCATGAATTTGCAACCACAAAACTAAGCTTTAATGAAGCTAGGTTGTAGGTAATCAGTTCAGTCTCCTGAGGCAAATTAATGCTTATTATAGATTTATTAAAATGAGGGAAGAAAAAGTGTTTATATTGATATATATTCACTGGATACCTAACTACAGTAAAAGGTGTAGGTGTGTGAATGCAATTGGAAGTCAACCACAATGAAAACACCATTTTTACCTGGCCTTCTTTAGAAAAGCTATCTAATTTTGCTAAATGGGTTTCCATCACAGTTACTACATCCAGGTCACATCACTGAGTTTCAAAGTCAACATAATAATTCTTAGCCCTCAACTTTAGTTTCAAAGCACTGTGTAACTGCTCACAAATTAATCCTCACACAACTGAGAAATATTAAGATTTAGAGAAGGCTGCCCAATGAGTTAGTTGGCAGAAATGGGACTGCGACCCAATTTACACCAGCATAAGTGAGAGGAAAACCAGGCCTTTTTGACTCATTGCCATTATCCCTGACTCTGAGCAGGCACAGCTGCCATAACACTAAGACTAAATTGTCTATTTCCCTTCCTCATAAGAAACAAGATATGTATTTTTAAAATAGATAAGTACATTAAATGCTTGACAAAAAATGCTGAAAGTTACCTTGTAGTCTCTATTAAATAGGACCGTTAGTTTGCTTCCCTGCTAATATTTGTTCTCTTCTGCCACCTTATGGCTATTATGAGACACAAGCACAGCAGCAGTAACAGCAGTGAATTCCTGATGCTCAAGACTATATGAAGCAAAATTGGGGTTCACATCAATTAGTGTCCAGTTTCTAAGTAGGAATACTTAATAGGCTGAAAGAAGTGTTCAGTGCAGAGCTTTGTGCATTCTGTAACATCTCTAGAGTGAGTGAGTTTGTGTGTGTGGTTTTTGGAAAAAGGGGGTGAGAAAACCTGGATTTGTGCTGGAAATGGCCCACCTTGATTATCATACACATTGTGAAGAGAGTGGTCACTTTGGATGGGCTATTACCAGCAGGAGAGTGAGTTTGTGTGGGGGGAGGGGCGGACGGTGAGAAAACCTGGATTTGTGCTGGAAATGGCCCAACTTGATTATCATACACATTGTAAGGAGAGTGATCACTTTAGATAAGCTATTACCAGCAGGAGAGTGGGGTGGGAGGAGGTATTGTTTCATGGTCTCTGTGTATATAATGTCTTCTGCAGTTTCCACAGTATGCATCCGATGAAGTGAGCTGTAGCTCATGAAAGCTTATGCTCAAATAAATTGGTTAGTCTCTAAGGTGCCACAAGTACTCCTTTTGTTTTGCTTCAGTAGAAAGTATTTATGTAGATATTTTCTTAGGAAAATGTCAATATTTCAAGACATGAAAACAAAAAGAACAACACCTTTCTGCTGACAAGTACTATCTGTAAACTATACAATGCTGTTATTTGGCCTAAAACCCAGTTGTCTGAGAGATCACCTCCCTTTGTTTCCCACCATGTTGGTTATGATATTCTATGTGTCTTTTGTTGACATGCCCTGGGGAGTTTAACTGCCGTGGACCAGTGGGTGGGCATTCCTAATGGAGGACCAAGGCCTCTCAAACCTGTTTCCCCTGGCTGTGCTCCGGATCATAATTTTGGTGTTTTCATGGGCATGCTTTAAAACCCATTTGTGTAGTAAATGTCATCAAGTCTTTTTGTGTGACCATACTAAGAGCAGGCCATGGAGGTTCTTTATGGAGTTTTTATGTTAGAGTTAACTATAGTTTGTCAATTTAGTATTTATTTTAACTCATGTAGAGTTCTCAGGTAACAAGCAATGAATGCAATTGATAAATTCCTAAAACAATCCTAAATCTTAATCTTTGAGGATTCTTTTCTAGTCTTAATGAAAGTTCATTATTACATGTGTTTTACAAGTGTACACTCAAAGTAAATGCCTCTTCTCAGCCCAGACTAGGAAAGGACACCTGAACTGGAAGGTGAAATCCATTAAAAAGACACAATTTTCCTACAATTCCCACATAAGGTATTCAAGATTCTGATGGAGTGTCCACGCCACACAAGTCCTGAAGAGGTAAAATAGGCAAATTAACTTTATAGGCTGCACCTGGAAGAAGCCAGGGACTGATGAAGCCTAATGGTTAATGAAGTCCAGCTTGGGGAGGAGCTGGGATAAATATAAAGCGAGGAACTTGGTGGTAAAAGGGGGCTACAGAGAGGAATTCTGCAATCACTCCCTAGGGAGGAGGGAGTTGGCTAAGTAGAAGCTCTAGGGAGATAGTCAGCCCTGTTATCCTGTCTTGGGCTATAGATTCTGGCAAAAACCTCAGAGGGAGTGAAGTAGCCACAAGGAGCGGAAGACAGGGTGAACCAGAAGATAGGGTGGGGAAAGTAGGAAAGAGCCCAGGGAAATAGCAACAAGGTCACACCTTGAGAAAACTCGGGTTGCTGGGCATAGGGCCCTAGGCTGAAACCTGGAGTAGTGGGTGGGCCCAGGATCCCCTGCTGGCCTCTAGGAAAGTGCCACAGACTAGGAGGTGGATTGGAAGACTGTCTGAGACTGCGGATGGATTGTTTGGCCAGTGGCCCTTTGCTACCATGGAAGGTAAGGGCTATACTGATCTGGCCAGAGATCTGAGTCATGAAGAGGAAGTAATCTGAGTTAAGAAAGAGACCATGGGGCATCAGACCTGTTGAGAGCTAATCCCCATATGATCCATAAGGACACACCTCAGCAGCAAGTAGTATGCCCTGTGACAAAGATATTGCAGCTTTCCTTGTAATTAGAAAAGAAAACTGATGTGTCTCAGATACCACATAATGGGAACTGTTGGTATATGGCGACATTTTAATGATGAGCACTGTAAATTACTTTTAACCTTTTGTAAATGTGAACAATCCAGGACTGCATTGAGCATTGGTGTTTTCTTATTATCCTGTTTCTGCACACACTTTACTTACATGTTGGAAAGAGAAAAATAGGGAGAAAGTAAACTTTTCTCTCTCCATTCACCAAAATATAAAACAATGCCTCAGAAATAAGCACTGAAGCTTTTTCTGAACATAGCATATGTTTGCAAATAGTTAACATTACTGCAATACCGTTATGTTTAAGCTATAAATATATTTTTGAACTCTGGATAGAAGCAGTCTTAATACATCTGCATGTCAAACACTGCTAGTTTTACTTTGATTCACTCACTGTAAGATAACCCATAAAATGTGCCAGACAGCTGTTTTATCTCAGAACTTCCCATATAACTAAAACTTCTGCATTAAAAAATGGCATCAACATTACAGGCATATATATACACTGCCCAGGCCCAAACAGCTTCTGTTTACTTACTTCAGCCAAGTGTAAACTATGAGAGAATAAATTAAGTTCGCTTGTAAAAGCAACTGTCTTGCCATAGTTTCAGTTTGTTAGTGAACAACCTCCATCTTCACATCTTTTTTCACCCTCCCTCTGTTGAATCTCTGTGAAGTAAAGCTAAAGATTGTGCAACCCTTCCTCAGCATGAAAAGCACTTACTCACGTGCGTAGTCCTTTGGAATCCAATGAGACTGCTTGTATTTTTATAAGTGCTCTTCATCATCAGTAAGCATTGCACAATCTAGCCCTAAGGAGTCAACCTTCCTTTTCATGGTAAATAAACTGCTACAGCCCTGTCCCAATATAGTAATACATAGCACATGTATCTGTATCTGAAAGCACTTTACAAATATTAATACTCACAACCCCCTTTTTACAGATAGAGATTAAGGGATTTGCCCAATGGCATTGGAAGAGTCAATGTTGGCATTGGCATTGAAGTTTTCTGAGTCTCAGTATCCTACTCTGTTTGTTTGACCAGGTTCCCTTCTTGGTTGTTAACATTTTTTTCTTGTTTTAATTTTTCTGGTTGAGTTTTCAATGACATTAATAGATTGCAGGAAAACTGCTCTGTTGAGCTCCTAATTCCAGGACCAGTTAAAGAAGTGAAACTTCCTAACATTGCACTGTTATTCTTCCTTCAGTCACCATAGCCACTTGTACTTAGTGACAGCTCATGCAGAGCACAGAGCTACAAACAGTCATCTTTCAGTACAATGAAACCATACACTAATGAGAGAATTTCTCAGGAGATCTGAACTTGTTCTTTATAATGTAATGTTGACATTCTTGCAGACTGCTGATCTGAGGTTTGGTTTCTCTTGAGTACATTACACTTGTACATTGTATTAATTAATTTAACTAGTGAATTTGAACAGACACTCACCTGCTGACAGCTTGGTATTGTTGATTCCACAATTTCATTCATGTGTGCTTATATGTCTACAACCAGGACTGGCCTTAGACCAAATGGTACCCCAGGCGAGGAGTGTCTTCGGCGCCCTCCCCTCCCAGTTATTAAAATGTTTGAATATCTTATTTTTATTGCATTTGTAGCCCATTTCATTACTTTGATGAACAATTTGCATGTATAATTTATCCTTGTCATATAAGATGATAAATTTTCACACTAGAATCTATAAATCTATATTTATTCATGCCATATATAAGCACATTTTAAAAAATCGTTCCGCTAAGCTTATAGAAATTTTTAATTTTAAGAATAAATGAAATGTATTAACATCAAGAAATTGAACTGTGCACCAACATTGGGTGGACCAGTATTAAATAGTGTTACACTAGGTGACAGCTTTAGAATGTTAACCCTAGTCCTTTGGTTCAAAAGGTTGCTTTTCTTGCCTTTGCCCTCACAAACTGAAGCATAGCATCAGAGAGATCCAAAGACTGGCCAATGGTATTTTCAAGCAATAAATAGCAAGCAATTTCAGTCTCTTTATGGCCATCATCAATCAAAGATATGTTTTAATGAGCTTGAGCTTCGAAAAGCTGCACTCACCACTCGCAACTGTGACCAGCAGCATGATCAGAATCCTCAAATCTGTCTACACATTAGGAAAAGTGTCCATCAGCTCTGCATCATAAATGAACTGGAGAACTTAGAGTGGAGAGTTCTTCTTGTGTTGCAAAATGTGACAGATGTTGTCCAATTCAATAGAGGTCTTTATCATTGACGTCTGAACATCCCCCATGTGTCCGGTACAATAGCTCAAGAGAGTTTTCCTGTCCACCGGCAGCTTACTAAGGTCATACAAAAAACCCCAGGTCTTTTTATGGTGCTTAATTTGTCCAAACCTTTCATCAATAGACACTCAACGAGTGAGCAAAAAAAGTCCCTCTTGAATTTTTCTTCCAAGCTTCCTATCACCTCATCTCTGCCCTCTTAACCCAACTGTCTCTTCTTCCTATAAATACAAGTTTCTTTGAAGGCAGGCTCAACTCCTAAGTTTTTCACTATTTCTTTGACAGAAGTGATGGCATCTTCAAATCAGTTGTCTCTGTAGGCCACAATGACATCAAAGCAGCTTCTCATCAAAATAGCAGTGGTCGCAATGTCCATCGACTGAGTTTGTAATACCTTGCTTATGCTTACTTGGAACAGGATATCATTCCAAACCACAACTGAACCAGAAATTTGAAATCAGTGATCTGGTTTGCCAGGCTTTACGCCTCGTGTCGGATTCCTCACTCAGCTTTACTTCACCGCACCAGTTCCATCAAGATATCGTAAACTTGTCACTTGGTACCTAACTGGCCTTACACTGTCAATACAGCTCTCCCAGCAAGTGTCACTTAGTGGCTTCACAGATTTGTGAAGGTCAGATTTGTAACATTGTCCATGAGGATCTTCCACCTAATAGTTGATACTGAAAACAGGATGTAGGTCCTTTGCAGTATTCCAAAGAGAGGTACTGAATCTACAGAAGATGACACTGCATCTGACATAACCAGATTGAGGGAATGGCAGTCACAAGGCATGAAGAAAGCTCTTGGATTCAGTGTAAGGATCCTTGCCTGGTTGCCAGTGTTTCTTCCCTTCATGTTCATGCCATTGTCATAGCCTTGGCCACGGAGGTCCTGAAGCTTTATTTTATTCTGATTCAAAACATTCATAAACAGTTCTGTTAGGCTTTTCCAGTAGAGTTATCCACAGACCGGAACAGATAAAGTATTCCTTTATCACTTGAATACAGCCATCCTCGTTATCAATAATCTTACTGTAAATGACATCTTTTCACTGTGACTAATGTCGGGAGTGCAGTCCATTATTACAGTATACTAGTTCACTTTGCTGAGCTGCACCTTCCTTGCCATAAGGTCAATCAATTCATTTTGAATTGTTTTGCTGAAGTCCTGGTCCATGTCTTCTTTACAAACTACTTGACGTAGGTGCTCATTCATGACATCATCATATTTTCCAAGGAGCTCTACCAAACCAAGGAAATTACCATTATGTTCAGTGAACAACTTATCCAACAAGCCCCAGAGAGCCAAATTATTCTTTGAAGGAAAAGGATATTTGAGATCAGACACTTGAGCACATTCCTCCATTGCTGGGTTTCTACTTTAATAATGCACTGGTTTTCTGCAGCTGCGCATTTATTCAGCTTAAGCCTGGACTGAACTTCAATCCATTTGGAGTGGGCCTTAAAATGGCCTGGTGACTTTTCATGTTGCTTCTCATCATCATTTAAGTTATGCCAGTAATTGTACCCAGAAAGTGCAACGATTGTCATTTTGTAAAGGGAAATGATGCCTCACCAATCTACTAGAATTCTTTGAGGGGGTCAACAAGCGTGTGGACAAGGTGGATCCAGTGGATATAGTATACTTAAATTTTTAGAAAGCCTTTGACAAGGCTCCTCACCAAAGGCTTTTAAGCAAAGTAAACTCATGGGATAAGAGGGAAGGTCCTCTCATGGATTGGTAACTGGTTAAAAGATAGGAAACAAAGGGTAGGAATATTAAAATGGTCACTTTTCAAAATGGAGAGAGGTAAATAGTGGTGTCCCCTAGGGGTCTGTAGTGGGACCAGTCCTATTCAACATATTCATAAATGATCTGGAAAAAGGGTTAAATAGTGAGGTGACAAAATTTGCAGATAATGCAAAACTACTAAAGATAGTTACATCTCAAGCAGACTGCAAAGAGCTCCAAAAGGATCTCTCAAAATTGGATGACTGGGCAACAAAATTGCAGATGAAATTCAATGGTGATAAATGCAAACAAATGCCCATTGGAAAACATAATCCCAACTATACACATAAAATGATGGAGTCTATATTAGCTGTTACCATTCAAGAAAGAGATCTTGGAGTCATTATGGATAGTTTTCTGAAAACATCCACTCAATGTGCAGCAGCAGTCAAAAAACCAAACAGAATGTTGGGAATCATTAAGAAAGGGATGGATAATAAGACAGAATATGTCATATTGCCTATATATAAAGCCATGGTACGCCCACATCTTGAATACTGCATGCAGATGTGGTTGCCCCATCTCAAAAAAGATATATTGGAACTGGAAAAGGTTCAGAATACGGCAATAAATATGTTTTGGGGTATGGAACGGCTTCCATATGAGGAGAGATTAATAAGGCTGGGATTTTTCATCTTGGAAAAGAGATGACTAAGGAGCGATATGATTGAGGTCTATACAATCATGACTGGTGTGGAGAAAGTAAATAAGGAAGTGTTATTTACTCCTTCTCATAACACAAGAACTAGGGGTCACCAAATGAAATTAATAGGCACCAAGGTTAAAACAAACAAAAAAGTGTTTTTTCACACAACACACAGTCAACCTGTGGAACTCTATGCCAGAGGATGTTGTGAAGGCCAAGACTATAACAAGGTTCAAAAAAGAACTAGATAAATTCATGGAGGATAGGTCCATCAATGGCTATTAGCCAGGATGGGCAGTGATGGTGTCCCTAGCCCCTGTTTGCCAAAAGCTGGGAATGGGTGACAGGGGTAGATCACTTGATGATTATCTGTTCTGTTCATTCCCTCTGGGGCACCTGGCATTGACTACTCTCGGAAGATGAGATACTGGGATAGATGGACCTTTGGTCTGATCCAGTATGGCCATTCTTATGTTCATTCTTGTCAAATATTTTGCAACAAAACAGACCACCTTCTCAGTTGATTTCAAGTAAACTAGCCAATGCCTATTCAGTTTCTCATCATTCTCGAGCATTCTTTCACAGTGTGACTTTAAGAAGTGTCACTTCTGCTTATTTACTGGAAATGTCATATCCTCAATTTTGCCCTGCCCATTCAAAATAATATGATCAATATTGGCAGAGTTGAGCATCACTGGCCATAAAGCAGGATCTGATGCCCTGATTTGTGATGTGCAGTTTTTCTCACTGCTGTTTCTGTCATCATGTGAGGCTGAGTCTTCTTTATTATTTCTCTCCTTTTCACGTAAACCAGATTTTATTTGTCATTACCCTCCTTTTGTGTGGGCCACATTCTTCTTTATCATAACTCTCCTTTACGCTGCCAGGAAAACTGGACAATTCTCCAGTTGCATCTGAAGAAGTGGGTTTTTTACCCACGAAAGCTTATGCCCAAATAAATCTATTAGTCTTTAAGGTGCCACCAGACTCCTTGTTGTTTTTGTGGACAATTCTCCATCACTTTTATCACATTTCCATTCCTTATCTTCAGGTAAATCTGCTAATTCTTTAGTAATAGGACTTCCATCATTTATGCTTAGCTCCTCAATTTCTTCTGCAATGGGACAATCACTACTGCCTACAGCCCAGTCTGTGTTGTTCTGTTTCAGGTATTTTCCTATCAAATTTCCCCCTGCTGCTAACTAGATTGCAATTGAGCTTTTCACTTCCTATACTGAGCTCCTGAAGGCTTCTTTGAGGGCATCTTTTATTATCTACTGGGGAAAACAGTATTAATGAGAGCAAAAGTCTATGTTCCACAGTCTTAGAAAGTCATCAAACATTACATGTTAAGCATGGCAAAAAAAGTAACAGTATTTCTTTTATACTGTTGCGTAGATAGGGGTTTGATAGATATCTCTGGTGTTTCATTAAATATGTCCTTTATTAGTCACTACTTACACTCTTCAAGTCTTAAAACACAAGTACACTTTCACAATTACACAATAAAACAAGGTTCACAATATCGCAGCTGGGATCTCACTTCATTTCACTTCGTTCTTATATCTCACTGACTGACTGGCGATGCCCAGCCCCTTCTATACCCACGAGGGCATGACTGACAACATATTAAGAGGTTCAAGGAAAATGTGGTCCTCAGAAAGTTTGTAAGGTTCCACGAGATTCTACATAGGTCCAGAACATGCTAGGAGGTTAGTGAAAAATAAATCCACATACAGAATACCTGAAACATTTTACTTCAAGCGTTCTATTTTCCCTTTTGGCACTAACAACAAAAACAACACCGCAAGCTCAGCACCTCACCCAAGCCCGGCACCCCAGGCAGTCGCTTGGGTCACCTGCCCCTAAATCTGGCCCTGGACTGGCCAATGCTCCTGCAACCTTTCCAAATTTCATGAATGACGTATTTAGAGACTTACTGGACCAGTATGGAGTCATCTATCTTGATGACACACTTGTGTTTTTAGACAATCTTGAGCAGCATTGTTACCATGTTTGTTCCATCCTAGAAACATTACGAAAACATGACCTGTCCGTGAAGTTGGAAAAATGCACCTTTTGACCAGTCCTTTACAGAATTCTTGGGTTACAGTCTCTCCCCAGAGCGTGTTAAGATGGACCCCCAGAAGGTGGAAGCCATCTGTGGCTGGATTGTGCCCACATCCTTCCAGGAGTTACAGTACTTCCTAGGTTTTGCAAATTTTTACTGACGATTCATTCCAGGCTTCTCAGGGCAAACAGCCCCCAGGACCAATCTCCTCTGCCAGGCTGTCAAATTTCTTTGGACACCTGAAGCTAACCATACTTTCAAACAACTCTCCTTGATCTCCTGATTGCTGGTCTTCAACTCCAGCCTAACTCTGACCTTGATTTCTCTCTCTCAGTTCTAGCCTGGTACTGCCTCTGACGTCTGGTCTGTGACTCCAGCCTGACTCCAATCCTGACATTTGCCTATGGAACTTGGCTCTTGCAATTCCTCCAACTCCTGCTCGATGACTACCATCCCTGGTGGGCAGGCCTCAGCTCAGCTGTGACCGCTAGGCAAGATTGCTTGTGCCCCACTCCCTAAAACTCAGGTATTCTCATGGATACTTCGGAGAAACTGATCCAAAATTAGAGTCCATAATCTCCTCTACTGTTTGAATTTCCTGCTTTAACCAGTGGGTTGCTCGGTCTGTTAATTTTTGGGCAAACACCTGGGGCTGTGTCCCTCCATCTAGTTGCCCAAAACTTCTGGTGATATTTTTCTGCGGATAGGCCTATTTGGCCTAATATGGCCACCTTAACAATATTGTAGTCCCGGGATATGTTCATTGCTCAGGGCCATGCAGGCTGCTTGAGCTTCCTGACAAGTAGGGTGCTAACTGAAGGACTCACATTCCATTGTCCCAAGCGGCTTCCATAGGTACCCGTTTGAATGTTTCTAACAATACATCAGCGTCACCTGCAAGACCCATTTTACACTGGCCAGCCCCCTGGAGCTGATTACTGCTCCCCACAACTGAACTCACCAGACTTTGATATAACTGCAGCTGCACCTGCGCCTTTTACAGCTTTCTGCTGCTCCACCAGCCACTGCGGCATCCCCTCCATTGCCTGGATTGCCAGATCTTCACTTGGCTTTTTCTGTCAGGTTCTCTATCACTACAAATGAGGGAAAGATCCCGCATAAGCTCCACATGTGATAGGTCAAGCTTATTAAAGCTTAAATGGTCAGAGTGCTGGATCAGTTGCTGTCACAGAGTGCCTAAAGTTGGTTCTTAAAACTATATTTAGGAACCCACACTTTGGCATTATTTTCAGAGGTGTTAAACACCCTCAGCTATGACTCACCCTCACTAATTTAGCTGTCTAGATGTGGATTTAGGAGCCTGACTTTAGGCAAACTCTGAAAACGTTGGCCCTAAATCTTAATCTCTTTGTGTCTGTTTTTGTATCTGTAAAACTGGGATAACAATCCTTACAAGTGGTGACCTCACTGCATTGTTACAAAGACTATTTAATGTTTGTACAATTTTTTTGAAGAAGTAAAGTATGTTTCTTTTTGTCATTTAGAAACACATATGTGTAATATGTAGTAAAATGTGGTGCAAGTTACAACGGGGGACTTCCTTTAATTGACAATAAAAATCTTTGTGAGGCAGTAGTTATTTTTGTCCCAAATCACAAACTGCCATATCCCATTATCCAAAAGCTTTAAGATATGACACACTCAATTTCATCTAATGAAAACAATTTTTTAAAAAAGGCATGATGACACATGCAAACAGGATAGGCATAGGGGAAGTATTTCCCCATTTAGCAGATAAATAACTACCAGTGACGTTGTTTTCCATGGCTGTATTTATGTGAATTTTATTTCAGGAACTATTTAATTGAAAGAAGTGCAGCCGCCAGTCAGCACACAGACATCGTTCCACTTATTATTTGTACTTTATCCTATTCATTTCATGCACTTGCCATTCAGTAACATGTATCCCTTTTTAATTATCAGCAGAAAGGACTAATGAATTGTGATGGGTTGTGCCCCTTAGGAAGCCACCTGATGTGCTGAGATACCACTGAGTCTACCTGTTCTGCCAGCCTGGGCCCCCTTTAACCTGTCTTTCTGAGGCAGGCTATTAAAGCCTCCTCTAACACACACACACAGGCAGGGCCACACCCAGCTTCAGATCAGCTCTGGGAAGACTAATCTTAAGGGACTTGCTTCAGCACTCAGATGCCCACTTCCCTTGGAGTGCAGATCCAAAGGTATATTATGAAATCTGCCTCCTCCCTCAATGTGGAGGAAGGTATGCACAACTTCTCATGCCCCCAGCCCCCATTAGAAATTACACAAACTGTGTTATATTATAAACAAAACAAATTTTATTAACTACAAAGGCTGATTTTAAGTGGTAAAAGGGGTAACAAACAGAACAAAGCAGATTACTAAGCAAATGAAACCAAACACGCAAACTAAGCTAGTTTCACTAAAGAAATTGGTTACAAACAGTATTTTTCACCCTAGATATTGTTGCAGGCAGCTTGTAGAAAGTCTTGAAAGGCAGCTGCACTGGTCTCCAGCTTGAAACCTTAGTTATTATTACTCACAAGTTGGACGCCCTTCCACCGTGGGCTCAATTCTTCTCTCCCCAGTTCGGTTCTTGCTTCCAGGTTTTTTTTAGTGTCTCTTTTGGTGGGGAGGCAGAAGAGAACCCTGATGATGTCACTCCCCTGCCTTTGTCTTTGTCTTTGTCTTCAAGTGGAAAACCACTGGGATTCCAAAAGGGGAAGACGGGTATCCAGCACCAGATGACTCGGACCCATGTCTCTTCATGGCTGTGGCAGCCATTGCTCATAGGCTGTCTCCAACATCCACAGGAAGACTAAGCTCTTTCACTAAGTCCATTGTTTCTTCTAATGGCCCATTAGCCCTTTTCTGGCTTTTCCATTGTTGTACCTGAAGGGCTAGTTGGGAGTGACACTCAAAGTAACACATTTGAAATATAGATACATAGTTAATATTCCTAACTTCAGATACAGAAATGATACAGGCATACAAATTGGATAAGCACATTCAGTAAATCATAACCTTTCCAATGATATCTTATGTGAGCCATCTTGCATAAAGTACATCTCAGTTATGTCATATTCATATCATAAGCATATTTTCATGAGGAATATGGAATGGAATGTCATATGCATACCTTTTCCAATGCTAAACAGACATCTTCATAGATTCCAAGTCCAGAAGGAACCATTGTGATCATCTAGTCTGATCTCCTGTATAGCGTAGGCCATGGAGCTTCCCCAAAATAATTCCTAGAGCATATTTTATTAGAAAAACATCCAGTCCTGATTCAAAAATTCTCAGTGATAGAGAAGCCACCATGATCCTTATAAGCTGTTCTAATGATTAACTGCTTTCATTTAAAATGTACACCTTATTTCCAGTCTGCATTTGACTAGCTTCAAGTTTCAGCCATTGGCCTTTGTCAGCTAGATTGAAGGGCCCATAATCAACCTGTGTAGGTACAGACGGTGATCAACTCACCCCTTAACCTTCTCTTTGTTAGACTGATGGAGCTCCAGCTATTTATCTTATCACAATAGGATATGATTTTTAATTCTTTAATCATTCTCGTGGTTCTTCTCTGAACCCTCTCCAATTTATCAATATCCTTCTTGACTAGTGGACACCAGAACTAGACATAGTATTCCAGCATCAGTCACACTAGTGCCAAACACAGAGGTAAAATAACCTCACTACTCCAACTCAATATTCCCTGGTTTATGCATCCAAAGATTGCATTAACCCTTTGGGGCAGAAAGTTCACAGCACTTGAAACTCATGTTCAGCTGTTAATATACCATGACCCCCAAGCCTTTTTTAGAGTCACTATTTCCCCCCATCATGTAAATATGGTCTATATTTTTTGTTCCTAGAGGCGTACATTTACATTTAGGTGTATTGAAACACATTCCAGATTGCTCTGTATCAGTGACTTGTCCTCTTCATTATTGGCCTCTCCTCAAATTTTTGTATCATTTGCAAACTTTATCAATTATTGGTTTTCTTCCAAGTAATAGATAAAAATATTAAATAAGGTAGGGCATGAATGGATTCCTGCAGGGGCCCACTAGAAACATCTATTTGATGATGATTCCCTGTTTACAATTACATTTTTAAACTTATTAATTAGCCAGATTTTAATCCATTTAATGTATGGTATGTTAAATTTGCATCATTCTAGTTTTTTTAATCAAAATGTTGTGCAGTACCTAATCAAATGCTTTACAGAAGCCTGGTACATCAACAAAACTTGTCATCTCATCAAAAAAAAAATATCAGGATGACAGGATCTGTATTCCATAAATTCATGTTGATTGGTATTAATTATATTACCACCTTCTTATTCTTTATTAAATGAATCTCACATCAGCTTCTCCATTATCTTGCCTGGGGTTGATGTCAAACTGATTGGTATATGATGAACTGAGACCTCTTGTTTACCCTTTTTAAATATTGGCATAACATTAACTTACTTCCAGTCTTCTTAAACTTCCACGCTGTTCCAAGACTTACTGAAAATCAACATTAATCGTCCAGTGAGCTCCTCAGCCAGCTTGTTTTTATCCAGACTTGCTGATTTTAAAAATGTCTGACTTTAATAGCTGCTGTTTTACATTCTCATGAGTTACTGTTGGAGGGGAAAGAGTGTCATCATATGATATGAGTACATCTGGGGTTTTTTTTCAAATGCAGAATAGAAATATTTATTGAACACTTCTGCCTCTTCTACATTATTAATAATTCTACCATTTCCATCTATCAATGAAACAATACTAGTGTTAGGATTCTTTTTGTTCTTAACAAATCATTGATAAATGCAAATGAACTTTTTTTAAATAAAAATGAAAAGTGGAAAGTAATGCATTGTTTCCTTTTCCTACAGGAGGAAACGGTGTTTGTAGGGCAATTCAAGCTAATGGATGTCAGTGTAACTAAAGGCCTGATCTTCTTGTCCTCCTGACTCACTGAAATTATCTTTTCTCAGCATATATCCATTTAATACCTATTCCCTCTACAGCGCTTTTCATCAGTAGATCTCAAAATGCTTTACAAAGGCCATCAGTATCATTATCCCCATTTTACAGATAGGAAAATGAGAGACAGAGGTGAAGTGGGTTGCCCAAGATCACCCAGTAGGCTGTTAGCAAGGCAAGGACTAGAACCCAGGCCTCCTGTGTCTTAATCTAGCATGCTATCCATAAAGCCAACTTGCATAACAAGCTACGTGGAATGAATGTCAACATTCATAAACCTACTTCTTTCAGAGTGGTAGCCGTGTTAGTCTATATCAGCAAAAAAAAAGAGGAGTACTTGTGACACCTTTGAGACTAACAAATGTATTTGGGCATAAGCTTTTGTGGGCTAAAACCCACTTCATTGGATGCATGCAGTGGAATATACAGTAGGAAGATATATATATATATATACACAGAGAACATGAAAAAATGGGTATTGCCATACCAACTGTAACAAGACCAATCAGTTAAGGTAGGCTATTATCAGCAGGGGGGAAACAGCCTTTTGTAGGGATAATCCGGATGGCCCATTTCAAACAGTTGACAAGAAGGTGTGAGTAACAGTAGCGGGAAAAAATTAGCATGGGGAAATAGTTTTTACTTTGTGTAATGACCCATCCACTGCCAGTCTTTATTCAAGCCTAATTTAATGGTGTCCAGTTTGCAAATTAATTCCAATTCTGCAGTTTCTCATTGAAGTCTGTTTTTGAAGTTTTTTTGTTGGAGAATTGCGACTTTTAGGTCTAAAATTGAGTGACCAGGGAGGTTGAAGTGCTCTCCGACTGGTTTTTGAATGTTATAATTCTTGACGTCTGATTTGTGTCCATTTATTCTTTTGCGTAGAGGCTGTCTGGTTTGGCCAATGTACATGGCAGAGGGGCATTGTTAGCACATGATGGCATATATCACATTGGTAGATGTGCAGCTGAATGAGCCTCTTATGGTGTGGCTGATGTGATTAGGTCCTATGATGGTGTCCTTGGAATAGATATGTGGACAGAGTTGGCAACAGGCTTTGTTGCAAAGATAGGTTCCTGGGTTTCTGTTTTTGTTGTGTTGTTGCTGGTGAGTATTTGCTTCAGGTCGGGGGGCTGTCATAGACTCATAGAATATCAGGGTTGGAAGGGACTTCAGGAGGTCATCTAGTCCAACCCCCTGCTCAAAGCAGGACCAATCCCCGATTTTTGCCCAGATCCCCTAAATGGCCCCCTCAAGGATTGAACTCACGACCCTGGGTTTAGCAGGCCAATGTTCAAATCACTGAGCTATCCCTCCCCCCTTAAGCGAGGGCTGGCCTGTCTCCCAAGATCTATGAGAGTGAGGGATTGTCCTTCAGGATACTTGTAGATCCTTGATGATGCGCTGGAGAGGTTTTAGTTGGGGACTGAAGGTGACAGCTAGTGGCGTTCTTTTACTTTCTTTGTGGGGCCTGTTCTGTAATAGGTGACTTCTGGGTATTCATCTGGATCTGTCAATCTGTTTCTTCACTTCAGGAGGTGGGTATTCTAGTTTTAAGAACACTTGATAGAGATCTTGTAGGTGTTTGTCTCTGTCTGAGGGATTGGAGCAAATGCGGTTGTATTTTAGAACTTGGCTGTAGACAATGGATCATGTGATGTGGTCTGGATGAAAGCTGGAGGCATGTAGGTAAGTATAGTGGTCAATAGGTTTCTGGTATAAGGTGGTGTTTAGGTGACCATCGCTTATTAGCACTGTAGTGTCCAGGAAGTGGAGAAAGTCCACTGACTGATCCAGGCTGAGGTTGATGGTGGGATGGAAATTGGTGAAATCATGGTGGAATTCCTCAAGGGCTTCTTTTCCATGGGTACAGATGATGAAGACGTCATCTATGTAGCGTAAGTAGAGTAGGGGCATTAGGGGACGAGAGCTAAGGAAGCATTGTTCTAAGTCAGCCATAAAAATGTTGGCATACTGTGGGGCCGTGCGGGTACCCATAGCAGTGCCGCTGACTTGAAGGTATACTTCTGTATTGCATGCCTGCCACATAGACAGACCTAGATCAGTCAGTCTGTAGTAGTAATGTTCCAGTTACAATTGTAACCCTTCTGCATGTCAGAGTTGGCAGCAACAAGGGCCGGGTTCAGTATCTAGGGGTTCCATTCCAATAACAAAATGCAAAACCGGCTAGAGCCCCCACCCAGTGACCTGGGACAAATATATACCACCCCCACTGGGCGCCTCCAAGAGGCAATACTTCCCCTCTCGAAAGCACATAGTCTGAGTGTAACAAAAAGCCTTTTAATAACAGAGAGAAACAATGTGGCATTATGTTGGGAAAACACCAGGAACAGGATTCATAACACAACCCATGAGCAAAAAACCCACCCCAAGCAAATTGGGGCATGCCCTTTCCCTTTGGTTCTTGAGTCCAGCAACCCCAAATCACCCAAAGTCCCAAAAGTCCAATGACCCAAAAGTCTCTGTCCCTGGTCAGGGCAGCCCCAGAGTCCAAAAGTTTATCTGCAGAGTTTTACTCCCCAGTCTGGGTAAAAATGTGCCTGGGGGTGGGGGGGAAGAGGTAAGGGGCACCTTACGTGACCTGAAGCTGACTGCCCCACAGGGCTCCACTCCGCTTACCATCTCAAGAATGCCTCCGCTCTGCTGCCTCACGAACGGCTCCACTCACCGTCCCGCAAACTGCTCCACCATATATTTTCAGGCTCCCCCACTACTTAACACAACACTCAGTGATTTCAGCTCTTAGTCAGTTTAGCTCTTTTGTGATTTCAGCTTGTAGTAGGGGAGCCTCAGCGCTGGTGCACCATTAGCCCAAAGTGAATTCAGCTCAGCAGCCTGTAACTAGACTCCTAATGAAATCAAAATTAGCTCTGATATTCCATAATGGAGAGAGGAGGAAGTGCAATTAGCATGTAAGGCCCTCACCAGGGGGCCCATACCACCAAGTATTAATACTTATCCCCAGCCTCTCTCCATTCACAGAGTTTTGGAACCCATGTCCCTGGCCTAGCAAGTGCTACTTAGTTGATGGCGAGTCCCTCCATCATAACAAAAGCCCAAGTGCAGTTCCACTGTCCTTGATTCCCATAATCAGGGTAATAACAATTTATTCTTCCTGCCCCAATAACAGAGACACTGGGGATCTCACAGCAGCCAAAGTGACCATTTGGGCAGCTATGGCCTCATTCTAGGCAGGGTGGGTGTGCCTATGCAAATGAGATTGGCCGCTGAAGTTCTTTTCCACAACTTGCCACATCTTACCACCAGATGTCAGGGTGGAGCTCATCCTGACTCTGCTTACACAATAAAGACTATACACATATTTGTTTAGTAAAATAAATAAGGACTATGAACTCATTCCTTTCTTAAAGACTCACATCAATAGAATTTGACTTTCCAGTTGTATTGAAGCTCATTAAAATTTTAAAAATTGCCTTACACGAGTGATGTGTATCCCTCTGAGATTCCCTCAGACAGTTCAATACCTAATATAAAATATACATATTGTAATATCTATAATTTATCTACAAACAATGACATATGTTTGAAAGGGCTGGAAAATATGGGATGAATTCTTGAAAGGGAGTCAGGAACTCAGCACATTTAAAAACTTTCTGCACCTGATTATTAGCTACATTATGTTCCCTTTACCCCACTCTGGCAGTATAAAGAGGCTTTATAGCATGGGTAAATTACAGAATCAAGTCTGCTGTTGTTTTAATCTTTGATTTACTAATTGCTTTTTTTGAAATTTGATAAGCAGCACAAGCATCAGAAAAAATTAATAATGAGCTCAGTTATATCAAAATGACCTAATTATCACATCTGCCAAAAATCATCAGTGATTAATTTTTTTCAGCAAGTATAAATCCCAACTTTGTGAAACAGATATCAAGGGACAAGATCGCCAGAATTCAAGGAGAGGTGACCAAAATTAGAGACATATAAATAAGTCACTGAGCCAAATTAACTGCAGGTGTGAGTGGGCACAGCTCTATTTAAGGACCACTTCATAAAGTATTTGAAAGTCTAATCACGAGCTCAACCAAAGGATTAAGTATCATTAGGAGGTAAGATCTTTGGGGCAAATACTGTCTCTTATTATGCACCTAGCACAAAGGAGCTGCAATTTTATTATCTGCAGAAATAAGGAAGAAATCTCTCTTATACTATGGACCAGATTTTGACACCTTTATTCATATTGAACAACAGTTGCCTTACTTTATAAATAGTCCCATTCATTTTAGTGAAGCTCCTCAGTGTAAGGTACAACTCACCATGAGTTAGGAGACTAGAATCTGATCCTGTATGAGATGGCCAACCAGATTGTAATATATTACTTTAAGCAAAAGAGGGTTTTTCTCCGTATCTATGGCTCTTTCTTTAGCTGCAATGGGAAAGTTATTAAAGGACTGTCTGTATATTGAGAGCAAAATTTTCAGAAGCTTATATAGTCAAAATTGGCAGTTTAGGAGAATAAAACAGGAGTGAGGATTGGCTCCTCTGGCCTCAAAGCATTCTCCAACAGATCTGGTAGTCGGGCCCCACGAGTTCTGTGTATCCAGAAAGATGAGCCATCCAAAGGGACAATCCTAGGATGTGATTCAAGTATCAGGTCTTCTTCTTGGGGTACTGAAGCTCCCCTCCTTCCTCCACCCCCACATGTCTATTAACTTTGTTGGAAAGACAATGAGTCTGGGATTTGTAATTTTGAGGAATGGGTTGTTTTGTTTCTTAAGAATTTATTTGTGTTTCTTTGTCTTCATCTACATTCTCTGCTGTGGAGCAAATAGACATTATGGCTTAAATTAAATTTAGCAGAGATACTCTTGGAAGTGTAGAGGTACTTGTATCCACAAGAGTCATATTCATCTTTTCAGTATGTTATAGGGAATAGGGATTGACTTTGTGACACTGTATGTTTGGGTATATCTCCCAGGGCTGCGGTTGTACACATTTTACAGTAACAGATATAATATGGTAATTTTGCATTTGTAAATGGTTTAGCTGGATTTCTGTACAAATTTTATATTTTAAATATTCTTGATAACATAACTCTTATTCATGTTTATCTGTGTTGAAAACTGTAATATTTGTGAACAAATCAATTATGCAATGTCTAATATAAATTCAATATGACCTATTTATCCAAAAAATGGGCCTAATTCCTAACATTTGTGTCCAGATCTGGACATCCCCAAATCTCAGGTGTGTTCAGATGCAGGGACTGGTTCTGACTTATGTCAAAGTCATGCTGCTTTTTTTATTATTATTATTTGCATTGTATGATTTGTTATGTTGGATTTTAAAGAAGATAAAGTAAGTGTTGGGATTTTGGCCATTCTCTCATTTAGATTAATTAAGGAAGAATAAAGCACTTATTTCAATCCAATTTAACTAAATTGAACTGGAGAGCAGTTGTTCAAATCTACACAGGGTGATTCACTCTAAATGTTAAAAAGTTTTAAAGACTCTCTGTCCCTACCCTGGGGATGTTTGTACAACAGCTTGGCTATAAACTTGTGAACTCAGTTTACAGGTCTGCTGAGAAAACGAGATGTTTTGATTACAAATGTAGACTCTTCATCCCAAGAGGTCCCACTAGATCCCAGGGTCAGAGATAAATCCAGGCACCTTTTGCATGCACTGTGTGTTCCAGAACAACTATTCAAAACATATGTGCCTACCCACTGAAAGATCAAATACCCTTTAGTGCCATGATCTCAGGAACCAGCTGTTTGTATATTGTGGGACAATGAGCACTCTTTTCTGTTTTTACCACTGGAGCATCTGAGACACTGGCCCACTCTGAACACTGGGGGGAGGCGCGAATTAAAGAACAAAATGTTTTTATTTTTTATCCCAGGTGCAGCATCTTGCTCCAAAATTACCAATAGAATTTCTAATAGGGGACTCCAAAGCAACAGCAGCATTTCAGAGAGTTGTTCTCTCATTTGAGCAGCCTGGCAGCTACCGGAGAGAACTGAGAGGTATTTTTCCAAGTACCATTATTAATGGATGTATGTGTCAAGAAATGGGTTCTGGAACCATACTAAAACTTTGCTTCTAGAACTGCCACCAACTTTTTATAAACCCCTATTCAGAAAAGATAGGGGGGCTTAAAACTATAAATAAGTCACTGAGCCAAATTAACTGCAGGTGTGAGTGGGCACAGCTCTATTGAAAAAGGGTTGGACACACAGGAACACATGGAGGGGACTGAGGGTGGGATTCACAAGGGGATTTTATGCCCTTCACAGGCCTAAATTAGGTGCTCAGGCTATCTATACAATGCATAAGAAAGAGATTCACAAAATCCAGCATGCTAAATGGGGAGCAGCGTAAAGTAGCCAATAGGAAATGCTGAGGAGAGGGATATGGCCAACCCCCACCCTTCAAAGGGAGTTAGGTGCTTACCTCCACTCAGTATTCAGAGCTTTGAACCCTCTCCTGGAGTTAGGCGCCTAAAGTATTGTCATGTGGTCACATTATTTATAAATTGTCCATCTCCATCCAGGAAGCAAGATTATTCCCTCCAGAATATAAAAGTTCCAGAAAAAGAATGTGTTTGAGATGTTTTAGCAGGACGTTTATAAAAAGGATTACTGATGAAGTTGTTGTTGTTCATTTCTATGGCAAGGAGGTTTATAGGTAAAAACTTGTCTCATTTCTGTATACATAGTAAATAAGAGAGATTAGCTAAAATTCCCTTTTAAGAGTGGATTAAGTGAGCTTTTTAGTATTCACTTAGAAAAAATGTTTGAGTGCCATAAATTTAGAATCCACCAAACTAGATATACATTACAAAGAAATGTACTATATAGCACACGTATCCAATGTAATAATACTTATCACTTTATATTTTCAAAGCCTAAAATACGTTCATTAACTCCGTTAATCCTCTATGAGACAGGTGTTTTTGTTGTCATTTCACAGACCAGATTCGTACTGGTGTAACTGAGAGCGGAACTTTGCTCAGAGAGACAAAGTGATTTGCCAAAGGCCACACAGTCAGTCGGAACAGAGCCAGGATTGTTGCTCAGGAGCTTCTGGCTTTTAGTCCCATGAGCTAACATGACTGTCAGTGGAAACCTTTAGCTCAACTGTTATATCCAATTTTTGCCATCTTTTTCCCTCTAAGAATGTTTTAGTTACTTCCTTAAAATATAAAACACAAGAGCTTGTATACAGAGCCCCAATCTTTCACTGATATATAGCACCCACAGAGTTAGCGCCTATGGATTTATTCTACACATGGAGGGAGTCAAACATGTTGGAGCCATGTTAGTGGAAGATGGGCATACAGAGATTTTTAGAAATTTCCAGAAAACTCTGCTGAAGGTTTGTACAATTTGAATACAATCATGCAAGATAAATGAAACTCCCTATGAAGTCAGCTGGTGTTTTACATGCATATCTGTGAGTCAAATTTTCCGTTTGTGACTAGAGCTCTTACTAATACACCACAAGAACATGACATCAAGAGCCTGTGGTCATTTCAGATATAAATTCAACGGTCACAACCCTAGCGCTCCTGTTGTTTCAGCAAAGCATATCTTGCAATCATCTGTTTCTTTTATATCGTCCTTTGTCTGTCTATGAAAATATCTTATGTATTTGCCACATACTATGGTCACAATTCAAAAGAGTCTTCCGTTTTTAAAGATTCTACTAGTTTTAAAGAGATTTCTTGGGAGAAATTCTGGCCCCAATGAAGTCAATGGGAGTCTTGCCATAAGATTTTAAGAAGGCCATAATGTCACCCGTTATGCTAAAATTGAGAATTCCTATAGAACTGGCAGAAGTTGTGCCAATCATTGAAATCCTTATTTAAGGAAAGCTACCCTTGGGCAAGTTAACACAGCTGAAAACTAATTCTGGAGTAACTCCATCAGTTTGAAACATTCCTTTGTAAGCATTTTGACTCCGATAGAGATACTTTCTATGGACAGCAGTGTAAATAATAGCAGAACCCATTGACTTCAGTGAGTTTTGTCGAAATATGACCTGAGTAAAGAAAATGAGTAAGAACTTTAGATTTGGCCCACACCACTAAATTGTGTCTATTGATATTGTAATGGGTATTTTTTCCTACAGGACCACAGCACTTTTGCATCAGAGAAGAGACACAGTCCCCAACAAAATCAGTCTGCTCCCCCGCCTCCTTCCCCCCCCCGCCCATCACTGCATCTGAAAACTTTGGCACTGTGATTACAGTAAGTCATATTCCCCCCTTGTTAAATCTATGTCATCTCAATAGAGCCTGTCTGTGCACTAGAATGATTACAAGTGTATAAATGCAATCATGTGGTATGCAAATATGAAAATAACAGCATACTGGTAGATAGTGATGAGAATGCTTCATCAGCTTTGTGTGTAAAATGGAGATGCAATATACATTACTGTAACTCAGGACAAAAGGTACTTTCTGCATGTTCTTGTGGTCATTCTGTGACTTTTATTAATAGTGTTCTGGAAAATCCAGGTCAGTATTGCGACGAAGGCAAAGGGAAGCATTGGAATAAATAACGTTCCAAATCATTTTACTTTTCTGATCAAAAGGACACTGTTAGTAAACACACAAACGGATTAGGCCAGCATTCAAGGCAGCCCTAAGTGCACATTGGGGGTGGTGTGCATGCCACTGAACATCAAGACATTGTTAGGAAAGATTTCAGTTTCAAAGGTTGTTTATCATAAGAATTCTTTACTAACTAGTGTGAATATTTGTAAGGTTTAAATAGTATAGATGAACCACACATTTCGGATCCAGACTCACCCAATGTGTGGATTAGTTAGATATAAAGTTTTGGCGTAGGCCCATATCTAACAAGCAGAATACTCAACAAAAAACCCCAAAACACAGCCACCACCCCAACAGAAATTACTGTATGTCATTTTCTAACAGTTTTTCTGAAACCAACACCCTACCACAACATGGTGTCTCCAAATGCTCTTGTGAGAAAATGTAGTGTCGGTTCAGTATCTGATACAATCTCCTAATAGGAAACCATACTCTGCTTCTTTCAGGGGAGCAGACTCAGTAGGACGATGCATCCTTTCTGTGGGCCTTTTATCCTATTTTCTCATTTTGGCTGGGAATTGTGGACTAAGTTTCAGTCTGCAGGGTGGGGAAGGAGTGAAATCTGTTGTTTTCTTTTTTCTCAGGGTGGGGGGGAACCGCCAATCATTCTCAGAGCCTTGATGTAACCTCAGTTTTCCCCTATTGCTTCCCCAATTCAAAACTCAACATTGTGACAAATGCCCAAAATGCAGCTCTCTCAAAAAACTGACATTGTCATAACTATTTTGGGTCAGGCACCAAACCAAAGAAATTGGGGGGGAAAAGTCATTTTGGGCTGATCCCAAACAAAGAATTTTTTTATTAAAGTTGGAAAACAAATAATTTCATTTAGATTTCAAGGGTTTTTTATGATTTACATAGCTTTTACAATAAAATGAAGGGAAATTCTGAAATGAAATATCTGTCCCAAAACAAAGTTGAAACATTTTGATGAATGTTTTGACACTTCTGAATTTTATTTCCAACCAAAAAAATTCACCAAAACTGTCTGAAATTTGGAAGTTATTTCAGTATATTTTGCGGGAAAAGATATTTGCACAAAAATTTCACCCAGCTCTAAGTATTTCTCCTGAGTCTGGAGAGCACTGAGAGATGATTGTGTGTGCTGTTCCCTAAGTGCCCCACCTCCGTGCAGTTGAGAGGAATAAAGGAGATTATACCAGAAATGGCTACTCCCTGCTAATAGTTCCAGTTTTACCTGGAACTTCTACAACTGAGAAGTGTTACATTATTTAAGCGCCATAGATAGCTTTTTGCAGTGCTTCAGTATCTGCTGCAAAGGTTTATATGAAAAATTGAGCCAAACTATTAAATGAAATGTATCCCCAAAGGCAGAATAAATTAGGCCTAAAATCCAGAAGCATTCCCAGAAGATAAAAAGAAGAGTATATAAAATAGGAATCCGTTATTTCAACTATCAACCACACACATTTCCAAAACATATAAAAATGAATAGTTCTTTTCTTCCACGTACACATTTAGAGAAAGGGGAAACAAAAAAGTCACCTAAGTATGTTCTAGGCTTAGCATATGTTGCGTTTTCTACCCCTCAGTTGCGAAATGTTTGTAGAAATTGGTCCAAACCACAACATTAGTATCAGCATTAAACATATCTGAAAGTTTGGAAGGTAAGGAAGAGTGGTTCAGATCTAAAGCTTTGGCTCAGATCATTAAAAGGGTGGGGGTTAAAGAAAAATTCAGGCACAGATCCTGATTCAGATTGTAATCTCTCCAAAAGAGTAAGAAGGATGAGGACTGACATTTGACTGAGCCCGTTTCTAACTTGTTTGCATGCATTCAATTACAATAAAACCCCAGAGTTACTAGCAGCTCAGGAATGGAGATTGTTTGCAACTGTGAATAAAATATTATGGTTGTTCTTTTACAACTAAATATTGATGTAATAGAGCTTTGAAACTGTACTCTGCAGAAGAAAAATGCTGCTTTCCCTTTTTTTTTAGTAGTTTATGTTTAACACAGTACTGGACTGTATTTGCTTTTTTTGGTTTTTTTGGTTTTGTTTTCGTTTTTTGTCTCTGCTGCTGCCTGATTGCGTACTTCGGTTCCAAATGAGGCAAGTGATTGACTGGTCAGTTCGTAACTCTGGTGTTCGTAACTCTGAGGTTCTGCTGTAACACCATAGCATCTGAGCTCCTAACAAACATTAATTAAGCCTCACAATAGCCCTGGTTGGTAAGGAAGTAAGGAGTCCCCATTTGCACAGGCTATATGACTTACCCATAATCACACAGGAAGTCTTTGGTAGAACTGGGAATAGATCTCTAAATATCCACCTTGTAGTCCATCCTGCCTTTGTTCATGATTCCCTTTCACACTTTGCCATCACTTAATTTTTTTTAATCGCTCTGATCGCTGACAGTAAGCTTAGTTATCTGAGGGGTGCTGGTGAAACTGCCTGTGTGATAAATCTGGAGATCACCAATCAGAGAATAGACCTGCTTTGGTCCAGTACTGCATGTAGGAGAGTTATGTTCTCTAAAATGGCTTCCGTTCCACTAAGAAATGTGCAGAAAGGGAGGGTGATCTTCTGATGTGTTTACTAAATAAAAACATATATCTGAGACCTCCTGAAAAGTAATTGCAGTTCCTAAAATCAGAGTAATCATACATTCTACATCTTACTCTGTTCCTCATTAGGGTTTTTAGATTAGCACACATGCCTACTTTCAAATGTTGAACACATAATGAAATCCAGGTGGGTGGAGGTTCAGCCTCCACATAGAAAACAATTAATAATTTATCTAACTGCCCTGTCCCACTCATAACTTGGCAAGTTGTACTTTGGCTCAGCTTCTGGGTTTGCAGGTTGTGTGGCCAGGTCAACAGTAGACATGGAGCAACATAAACAAGTGCGGGGGAATATGTAAGCAAGCAGGTAGATCATCCTCCATAGGTTCTTATCTACATAAGGCCCCTTAATACGTAAGGCTAGTCTTGGTAGAACATATACAGAAGAAAGAAAATAATTGCTACACATTCATAAAGAAAGTTGGGCTAAAACCCTAATGGGGAACAGAGTAAGATGTAGAATGTATGATTACTCTGATTTTAGGAACTGCAATTACTTTTCAGGAGGTCTCAGATATATGTTTTTATTTAGTAAACACATCAGAAGATCACCCTCCCTTTCTGCACATTTCTTAGTGGAAAGGAAGCCATTTTAGAGACCATAACTCTCCTACATGCAGTACTGGACCAAAGCAGGTCTATTCTCTGATTGGTGATCTCCAGATTTATCACACAGGCAGTTTCACCAGCACCCCTCAGATAACTAAGTTTACTGTAGATAATGTATCCAAGATAGAGAATTTCTAAATTGTAAGCTCTTTGGGACAGGGACCATCTTGTTGTTCTGTATTTGTACAATGCCTGGCACAATATTCTCTTGGTCCATGACTAGGCTCCCAGGCACTGTGGTAATAATATGTACAATTACTGAACTAAAATATCACAAACATACCAGTGTACTGCAGACAATGGACATAGTTTCTAGGTAAACAAATATGCACAGGGGGAGACGGGATTAGAACCTTCAAATCGGAAAGCATGAGTCTCTGACACTTGAGCCAAAGGTAACACCTGTCACGCTGTCTGGAGTGGCTCACGATCATGAGTGCCTGCCTCAGAGCAGACTGTTCAGAAAACAGGACAGATGCCCCAAACTGGTTGGCATGTTCTATTATTAGATTTCACCAAGCCAGTGAAAAATGTGAACTCCTGAATCACTATAACAATCTTACCATGGAGTCACAGATAGTCCCCTTAGGCGCTCCAGTCTATCTTGCCAGCCAGGCGAACTGGACTTTGTAATAAAAGGTTACTTAAACCAAAAACCACACCACATCAGGTTGCTCCCAGGCCCAAGAGACAAGCCACTTACTCCAGACAAATTGATATCCTCAACCTTACACCAAAGACAACGCTGGTAGCTGGTAATTCTATAGTAAACTAACTAAAGGTTTATTAGCTAAGAAAAGGAAGTGAGAGTTATTGAGAGGTTAAAGCAGGTAAACTATACGCACAGGTGTGTCACAGTTTGTAATTCCAAATGGTGGTAATGATGTAATAAACTGTCAGTTTCCCAAAAGTCTTTTCAGGATACCCAGATTGTCTCTGGGGACACAGGCGCTGGCTTCCTCCGGGGCCTGGGGGTACTCAACCCCAACCCCGCCCCCACTCCACCAGAGAGGTGAGGTTCCAGAAGAGCCTCCCAATAGGAGTTGTGGGGAGCAAACAACTTAATTAGCTTCAAGAGAGCTGGAGAAATTTGAGAGAAATTGTATGCCACTGTTGTATGGGATTGTGGGAGGTAGGACTTGGAAGCCTTGAGTCTTACTTCTGATTTATGTCTTATGTTCCTAAAAGCTGAATTTCAGGGTTTCAGCCAGACACCTGCAGGGGTCAGGAAGGTTTTTTTCCCCCAGTGTATTCTGGGTTTGTTTGGTTTTTTTAATCTCCTTCCTTTGAAGCATCAGGGATGACCATGGCTGGAAATGGGACATTTGATGGAGAGAGGCAGGGATCTGCTATGTCACTTATATTCTCTCTCTCAGGTGCTTGACTGGCTGGTTCTTGCTCACAGACCTAACTGCTCACCATAAGTGGGGTTGGGAAAATTTCTCCCAAGGTCAGACTGGCACTGACCTTGGAGATTTTTTGCTTTCCTTTGAAGTATGCCGGTGTGGATCACTTGCCAGGATTATCTGGGTATATCCCACTTAATCATTTCCCCACCATTGCAGGGCCCTTGGGCACTGGTGCACCTCAGTCCCTCCTATTCTCTACCTTGACACATAATAGTCTATTGTCCTGGGGGCAGAAATAGTTTGATCTAATTTCAGCTGTTGGGTTAGTGTGCCGGTGCTGGTTGGCGTTGGTAGCCTGTGAGGTCAAACTAGATTATCTGGTGGTTGCTTTTGGCCTTAAACAATGTGACTCCAATCTGAAAAAAAAAAATTTTTTTTCTTAATACTTGCAGGATACATGCGTCTGACAACGTGTTGTGGTAAGGAGAACTCTGTGTGCTAGCACCATATCTGTGTGTACAGCGCCATCTTGAGATACAAGAAGGTAAAACAGGTACAACCTTCAAATTGTCTAATATAACAGCACAGTGTTAACGTTTAACAAAGAAGAGCTCTGCGTATGCTTGAAAGTTTGCCTCTTTCACCTACAGGAGCTGGTCCAAGAAAAGACACTACCTCACTACCTCCTCGTCTCTAATGCTTTTAAATAGTATCTTTGTGCAATTTCATATATAATGCTACCGAAACTAGAGCAAGAAGGCTAGTCAATTAAATATTTGCTAAATAACTGTACAACAGGCTTAGGGAAACCACTATGCTAATGTACTGTATAATGTCTCTTTCCCTTTCCTGTACCTCAGCTTACCTCTCTACTGGAGCACAGATCAGAGTCTAGTTCAGGGGTAGTCAATAGGCTGGGGGCCAAATCCAGACTGCCAGACACTTTTGAACAGCTTGCAAAATCTTTTTATTTACTTGTCGTCGTCATCATCATCATTATTGTTGTTATTTTTGTATTCTTTTCTCTGGAGTCTGGACCCTGACCAAGAAATTTAGACCTTGACAAAAAATCATTGGTTACCCGATGTCTAGTCTCTTCAGGACTTTGAGATAGAAAGAGAGTTAAATTTCTAATGGAAGGAGAGTGACACAAAATCTCCAAAGGAAAAAATTCACTAAATATATACCACCCCACACAATTTACTTATAATCTTTGAAACTGTGAATAGTGTCAATAAAAACTCTTGTTGACAGACAACACTTTAGTACTTGCTACTATTACAGGTTCAGTGATGATAATTATGCACACATACACACACATGTGCTCTCCTATTTCTCTTTTCTGGGAGGATTTGTACTCCTCAATCTCTGTGGAATGGTCCAAAACCTCTAATGGGCACACCAGCACCTTAAAAGTGGGAAACAAATGATAGTCCCCCAGTTTCTTTTAGATTCCCCTTGCATCTTCGCAATGGCAGCCTGCAATTTGCACCTCGTCTTCTCCAGTGGGGCAATAGAGCCTCCAGTTTGATCCAACTGGCAAAGTCCCTGGAACACAAGCCTCACAACAGAACCCTCTGGTCTTTGCACTGCTCCCAAACGGAGCCCTCTCTCCTGTTTGGCTTCTACTTCTCCTATTTGTAAACTCCTCCCCTTCCCTTTAAGTTAGTTCCATTCTCAGCGAGTGACTCTGTGTGTGTGTCTTGCCAGGGTCCTAGCCAACAGTGGAAGTCATCTGAGTAGCTTCAAACAGATAATAAGGCCTATTGCCTGCAACACCCAAATTCTGGATGATTCTATCTCATCTAGCAGAGTCATCCTGTTTGGCTGGAGCAAGTCTACAGGCTCAGTTCCCCAAAACAAAAATATATATCCTCCTCACTTTCTTCCTTTATTTACACTCTTAAATGCTGCAATGCAAGCATATAGGTTACAGAAGCATACTATTAATTATTTCTATTTATACTATCTGACTTAGGGTTTTATACAGACACCCATCTCCACAGAATCTGAGCAATTTCAAAGTAAAATCAATAGCAATTACCAAGACCCTGTTGGACTTCCTGGAGTTTCTAGCACTTACCCAAAGGGTTTTAATCCCAAAAAGGGAATGAGGGTTGGGGGGGGGTATTATTTTTTAGATTGTATTAATCTCTTCTTTTTGTTTGGTGGGGGTTGTCAGTTTTGTGAATATCCTTTTTATGCTTGGAAGGGCTATTTTGAAGAGGAAGATTTGGCAGTATTTGGTAAAGATGGTCATACTCTGGATTTGCCTAATCTCATGTGGAAGTTTGTTCCATAGTTGGATGCCCTTGAATGAAGATGCTTTATCCCCAGCTCTAACACATAGTCCTGGACTTTGCAATCATCATTGTCCTAGCAGAATGCAGCTATTGTAGTAGTTTGTCTATCAAAATTCTTTAACATAGCTGGAGCTTGATCCATTAATTGAATATTAGGACTAAAACCTTACACTGGCACCAGGAGCTTATTGGGAGCCTGTGGAGATACCTCAGCATGAGCCTGATGTGCTCACAGAAACGGCCAACAAAACAGAGATGTAATATGATCTAAAAGTTAAACCAAACCAGTGCCTGTTAGACCAACACATGGAGTGAATTCCAAAGTCCCGCATCCTTCCGAGAAGCCTTTCTGCCGCCAGTTGCCTCCCTTTTCAGCCCAGGGCTGTGAGCTTGAGCATTTCTGCTGATTTCTGTAACTGTGTCACCCAAAGAGAGAGGCTGTTTCTCAGAGAGCCAGTTTCCAAACTATTTAGGGCTTTATAGGTTAAAACTAACAATTTGGAATTTAACCAGAAATTTACCGTCACCCATACAGATTAGGGAGCTCCCCAGCTAATCTATCCTTTTATGTCCATTCTGTCATTAATTGTGCTATTAAAAGAATAAATAGCATAGCACAGAAATAATAGACCTGATTCTGATCTCACTTATGCCAATGTAAATCAGGAGTAACTCCACTGTGTGAAACTGGTATGAGTTCAGAATCAGACCTAATGGACCAAAAAAAAAAAAGGACCCAACAGACATCAACAAAGGCATAATAAGATCTGATGGCTGGAAGTTGAAGTTCTGCAAAGACAATTTCCTAGCAGTTAGGGTAATTATCATCACTTGGAGTTTTAAAAACAAGATAAAAGATCTTCTTAAAAGCTATGCTTTAATTCAGTTTCTGGAAGAAATTCTTTGAATCAACATGCTATAACACTTGCAGCTCTGTATGAAAACAGTGACTTTAATCAAATCTCATGCTTCAGGGCATCAGCTGGTTGCTTATAGGAGTCAGGAAGGAATTATTTTCCCCGGTGCTGAATTGACTAGATGTATTTTTGATTTTTTTTCACTTTCCTCTAAAGCATGAAAAATTAGCCAGAGCTGGGGACAAACACCAGAAGGGGTGGATCAGTGCTCTGAAATGGTACAGAGAAACTTTTTTCTAGATGCCTGGCTGGTCTGTCTTGTTCACATGCCCAAGGCCATGCTGATCAACAGATTTGGGCTCAGGAGGAATTTCCCCCCAACTTAGATTGGCTGGGACCATGGGTTTTTTCACCTTCCTCTGCAGAACTGGGCACAGTTCCTACTGGGATAATCTGAGCATAGCTCATCTAATCGATTCCCTGCAATTAGAGGGGCCTCGGACATTGGTGGGATCTTGTCATTCCTGATCTATTCCTGTGGCACACAGTTTAGTCTCCTAGATTCATAGATACTAAGATCAGAAGGGACCATTATGATCATCTAATCCAACCTCCTGCACAACGCAGGCCACAGAATCTCACCCACCCACTCCTGCGAAAAACCTCTCACCTATGTCTGAGCTATTGAAGTCCTCAAATCATGGTTTAAAGACTTCAAGGAGCAGAGAATCCTTCAGCAAGTGACCCGTGCCCCTTGCTACAGAGGAAGGCGAAAAACCTCCAGGGCCTCTTCCAATCTGCCCTGGAGGAAAATTCCCTCCCGACCCCAAATATGGCCATCAGCTAAACCCTGAGCATATGGACAAGATTCACCAGCCAGATACTACAGAAAATTCTTTCCTGGATAACTCAGATCCCACCCCATCTAACATCCCATCACAGGCCATTAGGCCTATTTACCATGAATATTTGAAGATCAATTAATTACCAAAATCATGTTATCCCATCATACCATCTCCTCCATAAACTTATTGAGTTTAAACTTAAAGCCAGATAGATCTTTTGCCCCCACTGCTTTCCTTGGAAGGCTATTCCAAAACTTCACTCCTCTGATGGTTAGAAACCTTTGTCTAATTTCAAATCTAAACTTCCTGGTGGCCAGTTTATATCCATTTGTTCTTGTGTCCACATTGGTACTGAGCTTAAATAATTCCTCTCCCTCTCCGGTATTTATCCCTCTGGTATATTTATAGAGAGCAATCATATCTCCCCTCAACCTAGTGAGGACTGAAATGCTTTAGGTTGACTGAAGTCTTTGAGCTTAACATATATTAAGAGCTTAATATATTGCTTAAGTTGTTTGCTAGGGTAAACAACCTTTTTTGTCTCTTCTCATAAACTAGGCCCTCCATTCCCCTGATCATGCTAGTAGCTCTTGTCTGCACATGTGCCAGTTTAAATGAATCTTTCTTGAACATGGGTTATGAGAACTGTACACCAGGTTCAAATTGTTTAATATATATTACACAACTTGTGGAGAAAAGCCTGAAAATGTGGTCTGAATGTACCCTAAAAGTTCAGAAACCAGAAGGCAATTAGATTTAACACAAAATTATTCATAGATTCATAGGTATTAAGGTCAGAAGGAACCATTATGATCATCTAGTCCAACCTCCTGCACAATGCAGGCCACAGAATCTCACCCACCAACTCCTGCGAAAAACCTCTCATCTATGTCTGAGCTATTGAAATTCTCAGATCATGGTTTAAAGACTTCAAGGAGCAGAGAATCCTCCAACAAGTGACCCATGTCCCATGCTACAGAGGAAGGCGAAAAACCTCCAGGGCCTCTTCCAATCTGCCCTGGAGGAAAATTCCTTCCCGACCCCAAATATGGTGATCAGCTAAACCCTGAGCATATGGACAAGATTCATCAGCCAGATACTACAGAATATATGGGTATCTGGGTGCCCTATAATATACTGGAGGTCAGACTAGATGGTCTAATGGTCCCTTCTGGACTTAAACTCTATGAAAGAAGTATCCATGAATTGTAGCAGTGATGTAACTATTTATTTAGATTACATGCAGGTAGTTACTGGGTCAGAAAACAGACAGAAGTAGTGAGGTAGTATAATATGCACCAGTTTGCATTTTTGGTCTTTTTGTAAGCAGTGTCAGGATGAGCTCCACCCTGACATCTGGTGGTGAGATATGGCAAGTTGTGGAAAAGAACTTCAGCGGCCAATCTCATTTGCATAGGCACACCCACCCTGCCTAGAATGAGGCCATAGCTGCCCAAATGGTCACTTTGGCTGCTGTGGGATCCCCAGTGTCTCTGTTATTGGGGCAGGAAGAATAAATTGTTATTACCCTGATTATGGGAACTGTGCTTCAAACTGTACTTGGCCTTTTGTTATGATGGAGGGACTCACCATCAACTAAGTAGCACTCGCTAGGCAAGAGTCATGGGTTCCAAAACTCTGTGAATGGAGAGAGGTTGGGGACAAGTATTAATACTTGGTGGCATGGGCCCCTTGGTGAGGGTCTTACATGCTAATTGCACTTCCTCCTCTCTCCACTGTGGAATATCAGAGCTAATTTTGATTTCATTAGGAGTCTAGTTACAGGCTGCTGAGCTGAATTCACTTTGGGCTAATGGTGCACCAGCACTGAGGCTCCCCTACTACAAGCTGAATTCACCAAAGAGCTGAACTGACTAAGAGCTGAAATCACTGAGCGTTGTGTTAACTAGTCGGGGAGCCTGAAGATATATCGTGGAGAAGTTTGCAGGATGGCTGGAGTGCCTTGCGGACAGGCTGGTGGAGCAGTTCATAGGATGGCGGGAGCTGCTGGTGGGACACGGAGCAGTTCGTGGGACAGCGGGAGCTGCTTGTGGGCTGCAGAGCTGAGCGAAGCAGTTCGTGGGGCGGCTGGTGGAGTGGAGTGAAGCCTATGGAGCTGTGGGGCGGTCAGCTTCAGATCATGTAAGGTGCCTTTTACCCCTGCCCCCATCTCCGGCCAGGTTGGGAGGTAAAGCTCTGCAGATAAACTTTTGAACTCTGGGGCTGCCCTGACCAGGGACAGAGACTTTTGGGTCATTGGACTTTTGGGACTTTGGGTGATTTGGGGTTGCTGGACTCAAGAACCAAAGGGAAAGGGCATGCCCCAGTTTGCTTGGGGTGGGTTTTTTGCTCATGGGTTGTGTTATGAATCCCGTCGGTGGTGTTTCCCCAATATAATGCCACATTGTTTCTCTCTGTTATTAAAAGGCTTTTTGCTACATTCAGACTATGCGCTTGCGAGAGGGGAAGTATTGCCTTTTGGAGGCGCCCAGCGGGGGTGGTATATATTTGTCCCAGGTCACTGGGTGGGGGCTCGAGCCGGTTTGCATTGTGTCATTGGAATGGATCCCCTAGATATTGAACCCGGCCCTTGTTGCTGCCAACCCCGACGGGCAGAAGGTTTACATTTTCACTACAAACATAATGTAAAGGAACCACAAGGGCAGTATACAGTTCAAATAACTGTGGTTCCTGAATACACACAACATGCAAGACCTGGCTACACATACGCACTGCTGCTCTGGTTGTGTTCTGGTGGCTTTATATAGAACACGGTGAGCACTGTTAGAGGGTTTACAAATTATTTAAAGGTGCAACAGGTACAATCATATTCAGGATACTATCATATTCCTATACACTACACCATTAATTCAAATGTGGGGTGTTCTAGAAATGCAGTTTATGGGAGGGGCGGGGTGCAATAGAAAAAAACTAACAAGAAGGTGCAAATCAAAATAGTGAGTGTTACTTTATCTCAGGGCTTCTCTACATGGCCCAGCAAAGCTTGACAGAGGGGTGTGATTTGTAAAGAACACTGACATCCTAGGATCACATTTGCCTTTTTCCACATTTCCTCATTTGCCACATCACATTGGTGACTCATAGTCATCCTGTGTTTGACCAACAGACACAGGTGTCTCGCCTCTTCTGACACTTCCCAATGATGAGCTCACCGCTTGTAGCAGGCATTCTGATTATTAGATCCTAAGTGCATGACTGACCTTGCACTTTGTACTATTAAATTTCATCTCATTTCTGTTATTCCAGTCTTCAAGGTCAACTAGATCCTCTTTTGTGTTGCTGATGCCTCCTTGCAGACTGGGACATGGGCGGGCATGCCTAGTGGTTAGAGCAGGCATTGGTAGCCAGGAATCAGAGCCAAGGGTTAGAACTAGAGTCAGAAGTCAGATGCCAGAGCCCGGAGTCAGAAGTCAGGAATAGGAGCGGAGGGTCAGAGCTGAGTTACCTGGGGTGGGGCAGGGCAGGGCAGGGCCAAGGGTCAAAGGGTGGAGGGTACTGAGAAAAAGCAGGTGCAGGAGCGATCACAGGGGTGAATGCTTTGAGCAGCTATGGAACTGCTACTGCTGCTGGGCTTAAGAGCTGGTCTGATGACTCTTCCTACCAATCAGGTGGTTGTAGCCAACCAGGCAGCCTACTACAGGCCAGCTGCACTTGTTAAGTTGCCCTGAGACTGGCTCTGCTGCTGGCCCTGATTCATTACACCTTCTAACTTCATACTATTAGCACATCCTATTTTTTGTGCCAATGCCATTAATAAAAGTATTGAATAAGATTGGTCCCAAGACCGATCTTGAGAATCTCCACTAGTAACCTCCCTCCAGTCAAGCAGCTCAACTTTCAGCACAATGTAAGAACATAAGAACGGCCATACTGAGTCTGACCAATGGTCCATCTAGCCCAATATCCTGTCTTCTGACAGCGGCCAATGCCAGATGCTTCAAAGGGAATGAACATTCATTCAAAGGGAATGAGGCAATCATCATCTGGCAGTCAGAGGCTCAGGACACCCAGAGCATGGGGTTGCATCCCTTGGCTAATAGCCATTGATGGACCTATCTGCCATGAATTTATCTAATTCTTTTTTTAACTCAGTTATAGTTTTGGCCTTCAAAACATCCCCTGGCAATGAGTTCTACAGGTTGACTGTGCGTTGTGTAAAGTACTTCCTTTTCTTTGTTTTAAACCTGCTGCCCATTAATTTTATTGGGTGACGCCTGGTTCTTGTGTTAGGTGAAAAGGTAAATAACACTGCCTTATTAATTTTCTCCACACCATCAATGATTTTAGAGACCCCTACCATATCCCCCCCTCCCCAGTCATCTCTTTTCCAAGCTGAACAGTCCCAGTCTTTTTAATCTGTCTCAGATGGAAGCTATTCCATACCCTTAATCATTTTTGTTGCTTTTCTCTATACCTTTTCCATTTCTAAAATATTTTTTTTCAGATGGGGCAACCAGAATTGCACTCAGTATTCAAGGTGTGGGCATACCATGGATTTATCAAATGGCATGATATTTCCTGTGTTATTATCTATCCCTTTCTCAATGGCTCCTAACATTGTTAGCTTTTTTGACGGCCACTGCACCTTGTGCGGATATTTTCAGAGAACTATCCACAATGACTCCAAGATCTCTTTCTTGAGTGGTAACAGCTAATGTCGACCCCATCATTTTGTATGTGTAGTTGGGATTATGTTTTCCAATCTGCATTTTTGCATTTATCAATATTGAATTTCATTTTTGCCATTTTGTGTCCTGTCATCCAGATTTGTGAGATCCCTGTGTAATTTTTCACAGTCAACATTGGACTTAACTATCTTAAGTAATTTTTTATCATCTGCAAACTTTGCCACCTCACTGTTTACCCCTTTTTCCAGTTCATTTATGAATATGTTGAAAAGCACTGGTCCCAGTACAGTTTCCTGGGTGACACCGCTACTTACCTCTCTTGATTGTGAAAACTGACCATTTATTCTTACCCTTTGTTTCCTGTCTTTTAACCAGTTACTGATCCATAAGACGACCTTCCCTCTTATCCCATGACTGTTTACTGTGCTTAAGTGCCTTTGGTGAGGGACCTTGTCAAATGCCCAACTACACTGTATCCACTAGATCATCCTTGTCCACTTGTTGACCTCCTCAAAGAATTATAATAGATTGGTGAGACATGATTTCCCTTTACAAAAGCATTGTTGACTCTTCACCAACAAATCGTGTTCATCTATGTGTCTGATAATTATTCTTTACTGCAGTTTCAACCAATCTGCTTGGTACTGAAGTTAGATTTAACAGCCTATAATTGCCAGGATCATCTTTAGCATTGCCTTTTGCCCTTGAGCCTGTTCCACACACACCTTACAAGTCTTGTATTAATCCCCATCTTCCTTAATGTAACGAATAATTTCCTATGTGGCACTGTGTCAAATACTTTACTTAAGTCCAAGTATATTAAATCTACTGCATTTCCCTTAACTAATTTTTTAAGATATCTTCTCAAAGAAGGATACCAGCTTAGTCTGGCATGATCTACATTTAGTAAACCTATGTTGCATTACATCCCCTTTTCCATTTACTTCCATGAATGTTGTTATTCTTCTCTTCAAAATCTGTTCTAAAGCCTTACATACTACTGAGGTATGCAAGTCTTTAATTGTCTGGATCACCTTCTTCCCCTTTCTTAAATACAGGTACAACATTTAGCTGTTCTCCAGTCATATGATACCACGTCTGAATATACAAATTTATTTAAAATTGTTGCTACTGGATTAGCAATCTCATGTGCAGGTTCTTTCAGTGTTCTGGGATGGAAATTATCCAGTTCCCCCAGTCTGAGTGCATTAACCTCTTCCAGTTTTTCTTCCACTTCAGATGTGGTAATTTCCATTTCTGTACACATCAGCAATCCTGTCTTCATGCCCATGTTTTATATTACTGTAAACCGAGGCAAAGTATTCATTTAGCTTTGGGGTCATACCTAGATTATCTTTAATCTCATCCCACCCACACTGCAAAGCATTCCAACCTCATCCTTCCTTATTCTTTTTATTTATATAACTAAAAATCCTCTTATTATTTTAATCTAACTTTATTCCTACATTTTCTGACCTCCAAGATGTAGTTTTCTTTGCCTATGAATCCCTTTTTTCATTCCCTATAGCTTCTTTGCTTACTCCTAACAACCTTTTTGAGGTGGTTATTCATTCAACTTGGTTTGGAGCCTTTCCCTATAAGTGTTTTTCCTCTTGCTTTGGTTGTAAATGGCAGATAGTTTTTGTACATTTGATTTAAAGACACTCCAAGCCTCCTCCACATTTAAATCTGAGTTCTTCAGTTCAGTTGACTCCTCTGACTAATTATCTTAATTTCTAACAGTCTGCCCTTTTGAAATAAAACAAAACATAACTGTAGACCTGGTTTTGATTGCGCTTCCATTTCGTTTAAACTGGATTAATTTATGATCACTCGAATCAAGATTATTTTCTGTGATGTCCTCACTACTTACCAAAACCAAGTCCAAAATTGCAATGTCTCTTGTTGGTTCAGTGACTATTTACCCCCCTCTCTGCTCTTTTTTGCATAGCTGGTACTTCTTCATCGAGTGGTGTCCCTGTGGGTGCTTCACTTTAGGTGTTGACATGTCCTGGCACCACTGATGGGAGACTTTTGGTAGCAGTGCCTGGTCAGGAACGTGCATGCATCATAGGCGCCTTGTGTGCCATTAGTGCTTGCACGTCCCGCCCCGCCCCGCCCCCACCCCAGTTCCTTCTCAACCGTCCTCACCTGCAGGCGGAGCTCCACAAGGGGTGTCTGAAATATTAATTTAGATAGTAAAGTTAGTTATTAGATAGATTTCAGTAGCACATAGAGTAGTATTAATCTTAAATTTAGTCTCAAATTTTAGTTTCAGACTACAAAAAAAACAAAACCAGAAAACCAAAGAGAGTTCATCTCCAAGTTGCTCTTTAGATTTAGTTAGATAAAAAAAAATTAATACATTGATGCCAGGCTCGCCTGGATTCAAAAGATGCACTTCTCAAAGAACCTCAGTTACTGCACAATGTGAGTAACCTTCTCTTCTTTGTGACACCTTCTGAACATATTCAGCTGAATGTTATTTTTGAAAACAAATCAAGAATTGAACCATTGACTATGAAAAATATATGGTAACCTATAATCTTGGGGCAGCCTATTTTCCTGCCTGCGCATGTGTTATTGTCCCCATAGTACTAATAAGATTTAAATCCATGCACAGAGAGAAGAATATACAGTAGAACCTCAGAGTTACGAACACCTAGAGAATGGAAGTTGTTCATAACTCTGAACAAAACATTGTGGTTGTTCTTTCAAAAGTTTACCACTGAACATTGACTTAATACAGCTTTGGAACTTTGCTATTCAGAGGAAGAATGCGGCTTTCCCTTTATTTTTTTTTAGTAGTTTACATTTAACACAGTACTGTACTGTATTTTGTTGGGTTTTTTTGTTTGTTTGTTTTTGTTTTCTTGTCTCTGCTGCTGCCTGATTATGTACTTCCGGTTCCCAGTGAGTTGTGTGGTTCACTGGTCAGTTCGTAACTCTGGTGTTTGTATCTCTGAGGTTCTACTGGACCTTTTCATTGGCCTGATCCTATGAGGTATTTATTCAGCAGCAGCAGCTCTCACAGACTTCTGTAGGAGGTGGAGATAGTACCACTCAGTATCAGGCATTATGTTTGAAACACTTCTGAGTTCATTTATGATATTTTGCTGTTGTGATAGGGAATCTGGGCTGCTATGAGTAAAAATGCCAGCGAGAAGTGGTAAATCTTTTAAAGAGATCATAATGCTATTTTTGAGCCAGATCTTAACAAATCCATATGCACATAAATAGCCCGCATTCACAGAAGTAGTCTCAATGAAGTTGGGGGATAAGGGTTTGCAGGATCAGCCCATTGTTATACATAAGAGAGAGCAAAATAAATAACAATAAATGAAAACAGTTATAGTCCTTTGCAAAATCATTGGTATCACAAATATCTGCATAACATTGCGTCCCCTACTTCACAACCTTGTCTGACTCATGACAGCGATGGCTACAATACCCTCTTACAGTAAGGTTCTCTCCTATGCTTTCTTTCTGCCCTTCCAGGATGTGAATCTAGTCTTTTATGCACTTGATTTCAACTCTGTCCCCAAAGCTCCTGAACTTCCAGTAATTAATTGAACAAAATCTGGAATACTTCCAGGCCTACCTACTTCTGATTGGTTTGCATTCCGTTCCTCTGCTCTGGTCATTAGTACAGCACGACCCTGCAGGACTACTCAGCCATGAAGTAAGTTAATCAGTAAATGAATAGCGTTCTGAAATAGGGAAGTTTTGTCCTGCAATTGTCAAAGCAATGATGTGTTAGTTCTCTAGCAGGCATCAGGAAAGACAAATACTGAAAAATATAGCAAGTGTGATCTTCATAGCAGTATTTCATCAGCAAAAATCCTTGTGGGATAGGTAGGAAAGGTCAGATCCTATTTGAACTTTATTGTTAACCCTCATAGCCATATAGATTCAGTGCAGACTAAGCCTTTCTACAAGTTAGTAGTGGACTTCGTAAGAAACTATCGGCCCTACTATTGAACAGGCCATATAGCAGCTAAATTGCATAGAACCAGGAGGTGTGACTCCAGTTTCAGTATATATATAGGAGTGTCTCTCTCAGATTGCACTGTACATAAATGTCTGTTTGATTTTTTTATGTTAAGTTCTTTACTAATATATTTTAAGTTACTGATTTAGAAAGAGATAGTATTATAATTCTCAGGAATATCAGAACTCAAAGGCAGAAAAAGGCCTTTTTGATTTTATATTTTCTTATGTCAGAGTGATTTCAGAATCCTAAGATCTTGGTGCTATTGAACACAGTCAAGAGGGCTGCAAATGTAACAGCTTGGAAATCCCAAATCAAACATATATCCAGGGCCTCTTCATGTTCCCATTAAAGTCCATATGAGTTTTGTTATTTATTTAAATGGGAGCAGGATCAAGTTTCAAATGGAACTCCGTCTTCATTCTTATTTAGAATCTCTCTCTTTCTCTAACTGCTTTAAACAGCAATATTTCTAGAATTACTTTATATTATTTAGGGACCCAGTTTTTTTAAAAGGGCCTAGTGATTCTGGGTGTTCAATTTTCAGATGTCCAACTTGAGACACCTTAAAGGGGCCTGATATTCAGAGGTTTGGCAAGTTGGGCAAGTAAAAATTGAGGCACCCAAAATCTCCAGTCACTTCTGAAAACGTAGGCCATTAATCTTACATATATGACAATAAAAATTCAGTATTTTCTCCTGTGAATAATTAAGATTCTATAAAATTCATAGCAACTGAGATTTTTTAATGTTGTATTTTTTTCTTGGAATGAAAGGTATAAATATGCTGATCATACTCGGGGCACTACTCCCCATCTACTGTGCCATCCCAAGCCAGAAGTTGTCAAATGTCAGCGAGGAGCTGCATTTCTATCATAACTTTTACTGCTCTGTAAATGTACTGTCAGTTCTGCAAACATTTTGTTTTAATACTGAAAGAAGAATAAGATGCGAAAAGCATTATATGCTGAACTCAGTAGAGTTGCACAAAAGATCATCTGGGGTAAGCATAAGGGTTTATTGATTATACATATATAAGCATCTCTAAACTATAATGCTGACATGTCAGCCACTAGATAACTGGTCATAATTCCTCTAAAGCAAAGAAAGGTGGCTACTATACTATTATTAATTATATTATCTTTCAATTTTATTTTCAGTCTGGATAGACTGATGGACAGTTGTCCACAGAGGGACAAAAGAGTAAGTAAGTAAGTAAGTAAAATCCAGTTATTCATGTCTGAATACTGGTGACATCAGTATTTTTGGAAACCTTTTTGATCCATTCCTAGCTTCAAGCTTTCAGCAGCAGACTTCCCAGCGATCTGCCACACACCATCTATTCACCTCCTTTCTGGTCTACTGTGATGAACCACCACCATGCCTGTCGATTTCTCATATCACAGTCTGCTTCTTTCCATAATATTTCTAACAAGCATTCGTCTTCTTTTCCATCCAGGAGATATGCAATATTCTTTGCCAGCACTACACCTCTGTTTTCTTCTTGTCAGCAGCATTCATTTCCCACAATTCACAACCCTAGATTGCAATAGAAAAAATTAAGCTTTTCACCAGCCCAACCTTCATACATTTCGAGATGCCATGCTTTTTTCCAGACTTTTGTAAGGGAGGCCTTGGCTCTGCCAGATATTCCTAGTCTTCTTCTGATTTCTTTGGAACAGCCTCTTTGGTTGGATATATATGATTCTAGATAATTGAATGTATCTACTGCCTGTACAGCTTGACCATTAATTGTGGTGTCTGCTTGTGTTCTGTTTTTGGTTAATCATGTCAACATTCAGCGAGGAATAGGCACATTCAGGGATAGTCCCTGTTCCTCACTAACTGTTTTTACAGACTCCAATATTCATTGCATTGCATTGGTGGTTATAGCAAAAAGCATCATGTCATCAACATCTCTGAGAGCAGTTCAGAGGTGTCCACAAGTGGAAATCTCAGCTCCTTCCACTTTGTCAAAACCTTCCAGGGCTTAATGTCATAATTTTCTAATCATTATTATTATGGGACAAAAGAGTCAGTATTATAAATAACAGAGTGCATCATTCTATTTGGAAGCTATTTTAACTTTCTAGTTTTCTTGAAAATGCCTACAAAGATTATTTTCTAGGCTTACATACTGAAGAATCACTAGAGTTAGTATTGTGTGTGGACAATTTGAAAGATGACACAGGAATGAATAGATGGGTCAGCTTGTCCTCTCATTTATATATGTGCAATAACAGTTAAGTAATCATAATAAAGTCATGGAAATAAGCCCACTGAAATCAGTTGGATTGCTCAGATAAGGTTGAGAAGAAAATTTGGCTGCTCATCTGGGTAATATTCAGCAGGGAATATTTATTAACTAATATACTTGTGCATCCATTTGTGTTCTCTTCCTCCTTCCATGCCATAATAAGGAGTTATATTTGTTAAGTAAAATATGGCATATGTGTTATAGGCCATGTAGGGCTTGGTTTTTAAGAAGTACCCAATTGCCTTATCTATAGATAGATAGATAGATAGATAGATAGATACCATGCTTCTTCATGCAAACTGGGAAATTGTATCTGTAGATAGCCAGTTTGATGTAAAAATGACCACTTATACACACAATTACAAAAAATACAAACAGAAATTTAGCACACAATGTGTCAAGGAAGCAAGTGAAAAACCTGTTGTACCAGGTATATATCAGTGGTGAATAAGTAATGGTTAGGAAATAGGTTCTGTAGAAATAAATAAGAATAAAATTGAAAAAAAATGCAAAGGGGAAATAAGGAAAGAGGCAAAGGCAATAAAAACAAATGCATTTAAAAATGTTAATTCATAATTAAAATTAATGTGAACTTAACCTGCCAGGTTTCTCAGACCTCAAATTGTGAGTACAACCCCCATCTGCCAATATTTTCATGTAGCTTCTTGCTTATAATTTCTGTCACACCAAATTACTTCATTAAGATTCTTTTCGTGAAACTGCATAGCTGAAACTGTTCTGAAACTGCATATCTCTTACCTCCACAGACTATCTTTTACTATCTATGCTGTGTGAAGGGAAATGCTTCTGTAAACATGTGAAGTTTGGATCTGGAAGTCTTCCTTATAAATCAATCTTGTGATACCTTTCTAAGGAAATCAAGTGTAAGGTTAATACAACTATTTTAACAAGTCCTCCATTTTTGCATCAGGATATTAAATCAAATATTTTAGCCACATGCCTGTAAAATGTACTTGAGAAGATGTTTTATTTTCCCTTTGCAAGCCTCTTGACCATGCCATGAGCAGTGTTTTGCTATGATTTTTCAAAATAAAAGAACCATGTTTTCACAAACTGTGAGTGTGAAATGTGTCCTGCTGCAGACAGTGGAAGTGGCTCTCTCCATACATCCTCCTCCTCTGGTTTTCTAAGGAATAATGCTAGACAAATGAAGAAGTATAAATAAAGATTCAGGTGTTTATGGAATAGCACCTAATTTAAATCTATCACATTTATAAATGTCTAGCTGACCTTAATATAAATTGCCAACACATTCCGCTTGGGCCTTAGCTTGTCATTTGATGTTCATCGCATGTTGGAAAGCAGTTTAAGTCATTTATCCTTTAGCAGACATATTCTTTTACTATTCATTCCTCCTATTTTTTTGAAAATGACCCAGATCACTATGTAGTTTTTAAAACATTAGTTAGAAATGTATAAAGATGACCATTAGCTGTGGCACCTGGGCACTTTACATAACTAAAATATAGCCATGAACAAATTCATCAAAATATAAGACTTACTAACAGACTCCCCATTCACCTTCTTATTACAATGATGTATTGCCAAGTGTTCATAAAAATAACTGCCCACAGATATTGTCCTTACATTGCAACCAGACACTTTCATTTACTTGTAACCAATTATCACTTTTACGCCTCATTACTTGTAATACTTAAAATCTATATTTCCATAGTTAATAAACTTGTTTTATTGTTTTATCTAAATCAGTGTGTTTGGATTGAAGTGTTTGGGAAACTTCATTTGAGATAACAAGATTTGTATGTATCATTTTCTATTAATGAACGGATGGACTTTATGCAAGCTTGTATTGTCCAAGAGGGTGCTGGGCAGTAGAAGCCACACATTTCTGGGGGAAAGTCTGGCACTGGGAGTTTGCTGGTGTTACCCTGCAGTGTAATTCATGGCTGGCTGGCTATAGCACTCATACAGAATAGCTGGGAGTGATTTACATGCTGGAGGCGGTGTGTAGGCAGATATTGAAACCTTATACTTATCAGGAGTTAGACCTTTTGAAAGAGTTTAGTGTAGAAATAACAGTTCTAAACATTGAAAATCATGGACATTGCATGCAGAATATGTGTTTTTCCACTCCAGTCTTATACATGTATTAAGATGAGTGCCAGATATTCAACATGTACCAATGCATTCATTTAAATAGGAGCGTGCATGCCTGTGGGGGGGGGCGGGGGAGGGACGTATCTAACCATGCAATCGGTACTGTTGGATTACCACACACTTAGGGCAAGTCTACACGTAAAATGCTGCAGTGGTACAGCTGCACCATTGCAGCTGCACTGTTGTAATGATTCAGTGAAGACACTACTACGCCAGTGGGAGTGCTTCTCCCATTGGCGTAGTTAATCCACCTCCACGAGAGGCGGTAGCTATGTCGACACGGGGTTAGGTTTGTTTAACTGTGTTGCTCAGGGGTGCAGTTATACCGATGTTAGTTTATAGGGTAGATCTGGCCTCAGATATATTCACGTGCTTTTAACTGAAAGGCATATTTAATTCTAATAACAACAGGCTTTATTTATTTGACTGTATGATCAAGACAAAACTCTCTCTTTGCTTGTTGGTTTGGAAGTAGTCACTCTGCAAATTGTTTATTCAGTGTGATGTGCTCTGCTCTACTAATGGTTCAACTTAATTAATTTCTTGAACCAACTCCTTTAGGAGTAGAGCTGGGTAAGAAATGGTTTTCCAGTCCTGCAAATATTTTCAAGAGTTTGAAATTTTTCATGCAAGCAGAATCAGAGAGGACAGACTTCCCCAGTTCACCCTACAAAACCCTGTCCATGCCGGGTACTTCTAAACCAGTTTGAGATAAACTATATTTACATAACTGTGGTCAAATCTTAACCCTTAAAACAGTGCAGTTATTTAACAGAACCGTAATGAAATTTTACAAAATGATAGTGTGGGGTCAAATTGTAGCTACTTTTATATAATGTTGCTTAAACACAATTTTTTAAAAAGGACCAAATTCATCCCTCAACTATGCCAGCACAGCTTCCATTGGAAGTTACACTCATCTCTTGTAGTTATTTTCTGAACCATTTCCAATTTTTCTACATACTTTTTAATATGTGAACAACAAACTGGAGTATTCCAGTAATGGCCTCACTAATGCGATATATACATGGGTAATGCCACCTCCCTATTCCTACTTGATATTTCCCTGCTTATACATCTATGAAATTGCATTAGTCCTCTTAACTATGGCATCGCACTGGGAGTTCATGTTCGGTTGGTTATCCACTGTAACGCTTAAGTCGTTTTCAGAGTCACTGCATTGATGCATTCCATGATACAGTTCCTCATTTTGTAAATGTCACTTGCATATTTTGTTCTTAGATATATGACCTTGCATTTGGCTGTATAAAAATTATCTTATTCAAATGGACCTAACTTACCTCACATGGGAGAACTGAAGAGGACTGTGATTGATTTTATTTTCTTGGAGAAGGGTTCAGCTGTCAAAAATGTTGAAAATGCTTCTTTAGGATCTTTTTGACTAGCTTCCCAATTGTTTAAAAATCCCTCTTTCTAATGCATAGTTTCATACTAGGCCAGGTACTCCCCCTGAGGATGTTGAATTTAATTATAGTGCGGTCACTTTTACTAGTGGTTCAACTTAATTATTTCTTTAGCCAATTCCTTTAGGAGTAGAGCTGGGTGGGAAATGGTTTTCCAGTCTACAAATATTTTCAAGGGTTTAACATTTTTTCCTGTCTTGGATAAAAAGCTGAAATCTCAAAAATACCTGTGAACTGAAAAACAGACTTGACATTTTTCTGAGCTGGTAGATTTGTCAAACCCAACACTGTTTCCCGAACAGTTTTGGGTGTGATGCACTGGCATTTTTCAACAAATAAATTATTAGTTGAAAAAATTCACAACCAGCTTTACTGGACTAGGTTGAGAATAGCTTCTCCTCTGATGTGCTCATGAACTAGCTGTTTCAAGAAGCAACCATTTAGGGTGTTGAGAAATTATTTCTCTAAACCTTATCCGATGATAACATTTGATTATCCTATATGAGGGTAGATGAAATCATTCTTCATTACTGTTATGTTAGATGGACAGATTTTTGAGATCACGTGCAGACCTCCTCCATACCTTGAAGTTTAGGCTTTAGGATTGTACCGGGGTCAGGACTGGTGGATACATGTAATAATAGATCCTCTTCCCTATTCAGGGTGAGTACAATCCCCCATCCAGCCTTGGAAACCCTAGCTGGTAAGCCTTCCTGGGGATTAAACAGCACATGCACTCCACTAGGGTACCTTCACTAAGCGTTTTTATTATTATTTCCTGCCCTGTGTTCCAGGAGCAACATAATGTAGCAGCAGATAGAAGAGGCCTCCTTCCTACTTCCTCGCTCAGCCTTTTATACTGCTTGTTTTCTTCTCCAAGCTATACAGTTAGTGAGCTAATTACCTCATCTGATTCCCTGTAGATGTAAGTGATCCCCACTAACCTTCCAAACACCCCCCATCTTACTGTAGCTACCCAGTGCCCTGCATTTTCTAAGCAACCAGGGTGGTGGCTTCCAAAAGGAGCTCTATTTATAGCTGCTAACAGCACCTATCACAGGAAAGAGGGGCAGGTCAGGGGGGATTCCATTCCCACTACCCTGCTTGAACATGCTCATCTCTAAGCACACTCATACAGATGCACGCACCAGCTACTTGAGCTTGGCACAGGAAGATGATTTGCCCTTAAGTTTTTTAAAAGCACTTTGAGATGTTTGGTTTGAATCTGCTCTCTGTCTGCAAAGTATTAATTTTGTCTTGGTTGTTAGTTACTTTTTAGCTCTCTTTTTCTTTCTGTGAGAAATTCTTGTGGTCATCTCACATCCCTTACTGTCAGTGAGTGGGATGCAGGTGGTTGGGCCTACTGGTTACAGCAGGTATCAGTAGCCCAGTTATCTGGAGCAAAGCAAGGCAGGAATAGGAACAAGCAGACAAAGAAGTTACTACCACCATAAACAAATGCTTTAAGCAGCTGCTGGTCTATTACTACTGCTAGGCTTAAGAGCATGTTTGTTGGTTCCTCCAGCCAATCAGACAGTCTGGCCAATCAGGTGATTCCACGGCAAGCCAGCAGTGATTCAGCTGGGAATCTTCTGTTGCTCACTATGGAAGTAGGTCTAATGGTCCCAGGCTCAGCTGCAAGCCCCAATTCCTGACATTTACCCTCAAAAAGTATTACATTTTCTTTTCCTTTCTTCATATACTTGGAGTGGACCCCAAGTTTATGGGCTCACGGTTTTACAGCTATCCTAGTATTAAGAATAACAATCTTCTTTAGTGTATTGATTTGATTCCTTTCTCAGGAAACCCCCTTAATATGTTGTATGAGCAAAATCCTAAATAGATTTTTTTCCTATTGATTTAAGGAACAAAGCATAAATAAATCCAGCAAGAGAATTCAGTCTCAGTCTTTTTGGCAGATGGTGTTGCCCTGCTTTTATCATATCCAGCTGTGCAGAATTTAGTTCTAAAATGCACCATTTTAAAAAAACAAAAGGGTTCTGGGTAAACCTCCCCTACCATACTATCAACTTAAGAGTCTACTGGTCGATTCAATTTCCTATGGAGAATGCAAATTTAATCATTTAAATGTTTCTCTGATGAAAATCTATTTCAATTTTACTTTCTTCTTTTTTTTTAAACCTCCATCAGCTGAGATTTCATCATCAGTAAAATGCATAGTTCTATTTGGCTATTTTATTCCAGATCAGGTGTACTACTACTGTTTTCAAACGTTTCTGAACAATACTAGAAAAGTATCTCTTTACATTTACTGGAGGGTATGAAATAAGTGATCATATATCACAATTTCTGGGAATTCAGTTATCAAATATTCCTTCTATTTTTGGCATTCCTTCTATTTTTGTCCACCCCACTCTTGCTCTCCAGGGGCTAATGGAAAGCCCTAATTAGGGGAAGCTCACCTGTGTGGGAAAAGGCAGGGCTTCTATAAAGCCAGGGAACTGATAATCAGAAGGGGACTATAGGGAGATAGTCTAAAAACTTCCTGGTAGAAGGGAGGTGTGTTTGGGGGCTATAGCAACAAATAATTCATGGTTGCTCCCTGGAAGGAGGAAGTAAAGAGGCTAGCAAGGCCCAGAGAGGGGGGAGTGCTGGGGTAGGAAGCAGCCTAAAGAGTTAAGTTGGGGACTGAACAGACCTTGGCTGTTGTAAAGTCCCTAAACTGCAACCTGGAGTAGAGGTACTAGGCTACCTACCATTGGCAAAGTGGTACTGGCAGGGCAGTAAACTGGAAGACTGCCTGGGTCACTGTGGGAGTGACTGAGACTTTGAAGGGCTCTGCCCCAGAAGTGGGGAATGCTGAGTGACTTGGCCTTAGGGCCAAGTCATAGAGAGGCTGCAGCAGCTCCTGGAGCAAGAGAGGCTGCAGACAAAGAGAAGCAGAGGGATGGTGAGCAACAGCAGAAAAGGGTGTTGATCTGGTGAGCTGTTCTGCAGAGTGACCAGGAGGAGGTACCATCCTAGGAGTGCGTAGAGCACCCCGTGACAGTTAAACTTTTTTATTTTCCTCATTTTCCCAAAACAGATCAAAATAATGTATTAATTTGGAAACCTAAGATTTTTCTCTATTTTTTGTTTTAGAAGTCAAATTTAATTCACCTAGAGCCTAAGGTGGTTTAATACTTCTAGTTTATCTTCCTCTTTATATAAGAGAGACATACATATGTCTTGTCACCTGGAATACTGTCTTCCTATGATTGCTGTCTTATCTTTGTATGTTTGGTTGGGGGTACAAAATGTGCAGCATTCAAGTTCATTTAACCACATCTTATGGAATGGAGGTAGGAGCACAAAATGTGCTTGGAGTTGCATGATGAAATGTAGCTTGTGCCATGGTAGGTCATCTAGGGCAGAGGTTCTCACAACAAATTTTTTGGTGGCCTCAGAATACGGCCATCCACTCTTGCTGCTGGCCACTCTGACCATTTTTCCTAAAATACTTAATTAACTTTAGGAAAAACAAATAAATATGCCCAAATCATTGTAATTTATTTATGTAGGACTTTATTTTGCAAACTCAATAATAAAAATAATGTACAGTTGTCTCTGTTCTTTACTGGGCCTAAACAGAATAGAAACACAAATAAGGTGCCTTGACATAGTCTTGTCTTTTTTCTTATTTCTTTTGCTTTTTTGGTTGTTGGTTTTTTGTTTTGTTTTGTTTTTTATATAAAGACTTGCTAGCTACTAAGTCTACTGTGAAAAGTGATGTTAACAAACACACACACATATTATTTTTCACAGCAGACTTATTGAGCCCTGATGGGGAGGTGGGCACAGAACAGCGGGAGCCAGGGGCAATGGGGCACTAGGGAAGGCAGCCTGGGGGAGGGAGTGGGGAGCCTGCCACCCCAGGGCTCAAGCCCAACCCCACTGCCCATGGGAAGGTGGAAAACTCACTGGCTGCCTGCTCCTCCAGCTTTTGTGTCTCCAGAGAAGGGCCACTGCTTCCCCTCCGCCCACATAACCACCAGAAGGCCGTGGCAGCAAGAAAAGCCCCTGGTGGCTGCATGTGCCACGTCTGAGAAACGCTGAAAGGGCCTGATCCAAGGGTCATTAAAGGCAATGGGAATCTTTCCAGTGCTTGCAATGGACTTTAGAACACATCCAAATCTGATCTTTTATTTGTGGGTAACTTTACACACATGTTGAACTCAGATTTTAGAAAGATGAAACAAAGAATTTATTCCCCTGCAGATTTAATGGGATTAATCATATGTATAACATCAGTCTTACACATGTCTATGCATATGAGTAAAGGCAATAGTTTGTGGAACTGTCCTGTAGATCTGCAGGAATACAAAAGGAAAACCCAATGGATTTTACTCATGGTGTCCCATTGCCTCTGTGGTGTCCTTGTCCTACAGTCTACCTGCAGTAAAGGCAATATAATTCACAAAGGTGCATCCACTTTCTTTCTTGGAAATAGTGTTCTCATTAACAAATCAAGTATTGTCACTTACAGGTGAGCATTTAATTCAATAGATAAGCCTGTATTTTTCCTCTAAAATATATACATTCTATACTGAAATAAATGCACAAAAGTTGTACAGCATCAGTTTTATGCATAGGCCATAGAGACCTCTATACACTGACATCAAAATTTATTTTTTATTTATTTTAAGTTGCATTCACTTGTGTGTGCAATAATGTCAATAAATGCAGGGAAGAACTCAAAGCTTATACATTCAATGAGTTTATCTTGAGGGCCAGAAATGTACATTTTTAATCACAAATGTTTGTTTCAATGTGCAATAACTTGAGTATTTTTCACTTTTTTGTATTTTAAAATTAAAGAATTTCAGTGAAACTTTGTAAAATTCAATATTATGTTCAAGACTTAAACACAGAAAAATCAGGACAGCAAAGTTATTATTTCCATGGAAACTGGACCTTTCAATATTTGCTAACATCCCTTTTCAACAGTGTGCCTGGCTAATTTAGGAGCTTTCTCACAAAATGAGGAAAAAGTGCATGTGCAACACACACACTGTTGCTATTAAGTTTAAAAGTTTAACAAATTCTCATTTTAATGAGAAACCTTTTAAAAGATTAAATTGCCATCTGCTGACTGCAATGCAATTATTAGCTAAAATTGCCAAATAAAGAATCTATCTACTCTTTATGTGCTTTAGAAACACAAACCCCACATGAGGTAGAAGACCTAACATTATAAATGCCTGACTGTCCTCCACTCTTCGAACAGTCTCCTGTCATAAAAAGTTCCTATTTGGATGTCATGTCCTTGTATAATCTTTAAATTCCATCAGTATTAGAGATGGTCATAGACAGGATAGTGAGACATGATCCTACAGTTGGCTCTGTGCAGGTGCTTCTCTGAGATCTTACAGAACCGCCCTGAACAACGCATTGCCATATGTGGTCAGACCTGAAGTCCATCTAGTCCAATATCCTGTCTCTGACAGTAGCCAGTAGCAAGTGCTTCAGAAGAAGGTATAACAACCCCACAGTGGCTGATGTGGGTTAATCTGTCACCCACATTAGGTTTCATCCTGATTTCTAATAGTTAGAAATTGGCACTGGGTTTAATATCCCTTCAAAAATGTTATGAATTATAACTAAGGCTATGTTTTAGTCATGGGTATTTTTAGTAAAAGTCATGGGCAGTAAACAAAAATTCACAGCCTGTGACCTGTCCATGACTTGTACTATACCCCTGACTAAATCTTGGGAGTGCTGTAGGTGCTTTGTGGGGGGTGGGGGCGTAGGTTCTGGGGGTGGAGTGGCCCGGGGGGCACTGTAGGTACTGGGGGGGTGTGGGTGCTGGAGGGCACTGGTGGGAGGGTGGAGTGCTACAGGTGCTGGGGGGTGGTCTGGGGGTCGCCATGGGTGCTTGGGTGCGAGCAGCCCAGGCCCCCTGCTGGTGCTGGGGGAGGGGGAGTTGGCGGGGCTGGCAGGTTCCCTGCCCGGCTTCTTGGAAGTGGCAACATGTCCCTCCCTAAGCTGCTAGCTTCACATGCTGCCAGCTCTGCAGCTCCCATTGGCTGAGAGGGAGGGACATGTTGCCACTTCCAGGGAACCCCCCCCCTCAAGGTAAGCACCGTCCAGAGCCCTCACCCCACCCTGTACCCCAGCCCTGAGCCCCCTCCCACACCCAAACTTCTCCTGCTGCTGTTGGGGGGTCGGGCGCAGTGGCCTGAGACTGCCCCAGCAGTGGCTGGTGTGACTGGCCCAGGGGCTGCTTGAGCTGTTCCAGGGTCACAGAAAGTCACAGAAGCTGTGACTTCTGTGACAAACTCACAGCCTTCATTATAATGCAGGCTATTCTTGGTTATGCATACAAATGTCCAATATTTTTGGCCTCAACAACTTCCTGGAACAATGAGTTTATCCCAGTGTACACACAATTTTTGTACTGGTATATCTATTCAGTTACCAAATAGTTATACCCGTTCCCACCAAGTACGGACATAGTTATAGTGGTATAAAGGTGCCTTATACTAGTATAGCTTCTTCCCCTTGCCATACAGGAATAGCTATGGCAGTCTAAAATGCACCATAACAGACAAAAATTTGGCCCAGTCTAGAGCACTTTTATAGTGGCATTAGAGGTCTGCTCGTGACTAATTTTTAGGCCCAGCCCACCCCAGACTCAAGCCCTAGAGGGTCAAGTCATTTTCTGACCCAACCCAACCCTAACCCTGCCCCTGCCCCTGAGCCAGTGCCACTGCTACCTCCTGTCCATGGGGTTGGCATGGCAGTAGCTGTGTCCCTCACTCCTCTACTCCGCCAACCCCTGCTGTGGTTTGTGTATGCTGCAGAGTGAGAGGCGCTACAGCTCCTCAGTATGCACAGTGCAGCGAGATGGCAGCAGCTGGCTGGAGCAGGGCAGGGCATGCAGCCATGCCGACCCTGAGCGAATGCTGCTGAGCCTGAGAGGGTTGGGTTGTTTTCCCACCCAACCCAGACCCGACACTTTTAGTTAGGTCCTGCCAGATTCTGGTTGGGTTGCAGGGCTCTAAGTGGTATAACTACTTCCACACTAAGGGGGCTGTACTGCTTTTACTGTGCTGGTATAGCTAAAGCAGTACAACCTCTGAATAGACAAGCCCAATACTGCCAACTCTGGTAAAATCTAATTATATTTATTGTTTTGCTTAAAGCCTTAGCTCCTGGAGTCAAGTGATTACATGAAAATCTTAGCTTTCAGTAAAAATGTATTATTTCTAGCCTGCATGTTTGTGGAGAAAAGCCTGAAAATGTGGTCTGAATGTACCCTAAAAGTTCAGAAACCAGAAGGCAATTAGATTTAACACAAAATTATTCATAGATTCATAGGTATTAAGGTCAGAAGGGACCATTATGATCATCTAGTCTGACCTCCTGCACAATGCAGGCCACAGAATCTCACCCACCCACTCCTGCGAAAAACCTCTCATCTATGTCTGAGCTATTGAAATCCTCAGATCATGGTTTAAAGAGTTCAAGGAGCAGAGAATCCTCCAGCAAGTGACCCGTGCCCCTTGTTACAGAGGAAGGCGAAAAACCTCCAGGGCCTCTTCCAATCTGCCCTGGAGGAAAATTCCTTCCCGACCCCAAATATGGCCATCAGCTAACCCTGAGCATATGGGCAAGATTCACCAGCCAGATACCCAGGAAAGAATTTTCTGTAGTAACTCAGATCCCACCTCATCTAACATCCCATCACAGGCCATTGGGCCTATTTACCATGAATGTTTAAAGATCAATTAATTGCCAAAGTTTCATGATTTTAGAGCCAATCTTATGACACTTTGGAGCCTGACTTGTGATTTGTGAATGCTTAGCACTGGCAATACTGCTCAGGGAAATGACTCAGGCTTCTGCCCAAGTGGAACCAGTTTCAGTATCAGGACCTTATTTTGTAAACATTTTAACAGTGGCAGAAGGTATCACTTATTTGCTGATGGTAGTGGCTGGTTTATGGAAAATTACATATGCCTTATCATTGGCTCCTGATAGGTTATCAACAGATCCTGTGCTTTAATTGTTTAGCCCAATATAGAATTCTGTTTTTCTGTTTGTTTTTATTTAAACCTTAAAGTGCAAATTACTTCATAAAAAGAGATTATCGTGAACCCCAGATTGGGCAAGCCTCTGAAACTTAAATTAAATGTACATGCATGCACGCTCTTTACTTCAAGAGTTATGTGTGTATATATATCTAAAGAAAGAATTTAGCTTTAAAAAATAGTTCTGTCTCTTAAGGCAGGCTGATACTTGAAAGATTTTCCTGGTATAGCTAGACTGATATACAATACCAGCAAAACACACCACATATGGAAGCATCCTATATCAGCAAAGCTGCACTTATTTCAGTCCCCCCCCCTCACAAGCAAAATAAACTATGCTGGCAAAGTGCAGTTTTGCCGGTATAACTGTGTCTATCATAGGGGCTTTTGTTGGCACAGCTATATCAGTCACAAATCACACCTCCTCACCAATATAATTTATGCTGGCAAAAGTTTGTAGTTTAGACCTGGCCTTAACTATTTCTTCTACCTTGAATAGGTTTTATTTTCTGAAGGGAAATACTTTAGGAAGGGAAGTAAATGTTTCATATTTTCTTTGTATTGTTTAACTGTTACTATATTTTCTTTTCCCTGAACCAAGTAACAAACTGGCTCTTTTGAATATTTGCTTTTCCATTATAATGCAATCTCCTGATTATAGCTATTCAAACACTTGTGACTTTCTGAACTGAGTTACTTTAGTAGCAAAAGTTTGCTTTCTAGTTCAGAAAGTAAGCAACATTTGTCTTTGTAGTTTTGCCTTTATAGAGACTTTCCAATCCAAGAGGAGGAGAAAGGAAACACCCTGAATTTTATGCTGACACGCCATGTAACTCTATCTGCCTATTACTCTCAGCAGCCAATCACACTACTTTGGGGGGAGGGTTAGGACACTCCTAATTGAGCAGTTGCCTTAACAAACAGTTGGCACGGCCTATGAGGGAACAAACTGCCCAGCACTCATGGAAAGTGGAATTTTCTTCCTGTTGTCTGCCTACCTAATCTCTGACTGCTTCTCACCGTGGAGCTTTAAAATTAGTTATTTTAGTGCTGTTTCCTAATTGAAACCTTACTGGCCAAAGGGGAAACCTTAAATATAGATTCAGAAATAAATGCAGATAAAAGACTGTAAGGGTGCCAAGGCTATAACAGGGCCAGCTAACCTGGCTTCAATCTTGCATCTTAATCAGTATTAAGAAGTCTTTTCAATCATGTTTAATGCTAACTCAAATGGGTCATCCAGGAAAATTAATCTGAATTAACTAAAGGTGTGAATTTGAAGTGGATTAGTGAAACCACATTAAATCCCTGTGTGTACACTATTGTTCAGAATTAAAGTGGTCCTGATTCCATGTAGCTTAAATAACTTTGGAAGGGAATTAAACTAAACAAAATTAAGGCTACTTTAATTCTGAATAGGGTCACATGGGTTTAATGAAGTTTAACTAATCCACTTCAAATTAATTGAGTTAATTTGGAATCATTTTCCTGGATGTTCCTCTGCAGAGAAGCCCTGAAAAACACCCTTTTTGTCCATCAAGACCCTGCCTACGGACTACATTATGCAAATGTTTATCTGCTTGAAGCTGGATCCTACAAGGTGCTGATACTCATGCAAATGTGGGAGATCAGCATCTTGCAAGATTCAGCCCTAAGCATTCCTATTTCTCTGGGGAGGTCTACACTAGGGTTATTTACTTTGAGTTAACTGATTACCTGGTTTGAGTTAGTCAGCAAATGCTTACTCTGTTCTACTTTGTATTTAGCTGTGACACTCCAAGTATGTTTCCCATACCTAAAGAAGAGCTCTGTGTAAGTGTGTCTCTCTCACAAACAGAACTTGGTCCAATAAAAGATATTCCTTCACCACCTTGTCTCTCTAATATTCTCGGACCAACACGGCTACAACAACACTGCATAGAAGTTGGTGACACATTTTTAGGCTCAGTATGAACACTCCCTGAACATTTCTTCCAGAATACAAATGTTTGTCCTTTATTTAGACCCAAAATTTGTATCCTGGAACAAACCTTTAGAGAGTATCCAGCTTAGCCTTTGCTAATATGTTAACTACCACAAATAATCTGGCAATCACTAACAACAAATAAAAACTTCTAATGCGGACAAACCTGAAAGCCCCAATCCTGCTTGTGCATAAATGTTTGCAAGACTGCGGCCCAAACATTTATGTGATAACGATCACCATAGTCTCTGAGAACCCAAGGGACTAATCATGCTAGGGCTGAAGACAATTGCAGTTTTGCCCTAAGTCAATATGAATCTTTGTAAAACTAAGACCTACTCCTGGGAATAAGGGCTTGTTAGATCATGATGTATATCCTTTTTCCTCTTACTATTTATAGTGCTTAAAAATGATATGGGGTTGGGTTTTCAAAGGAACCTGAGGGAGTTAGGCATCCAAACCCCAATTAAATTGGGCATCTGTCAGAAAGTAGCTGGCCTTCTGGAGTTAGGGGCCCAGCCTACTTCTCACAGGCCCCATGAGGGGAAATGAGGCAGCTCAGGTACACTTGTAAGTAGTTAATTCACCCAGTAACTAGGAGGCAGTTAATTAGACCATCTATACTGACAATTGAATGACAAAACTTTTGTCTTTCAGAAGTGTTTAAAAAGCAACAAACCCTGAAAACACAAAAGTTTTGCCGTGACAAGCACCGGTATGAACAACATGTTGTCAGCAGGAGCGCTCTCCTGCCAACAACGCAAATGCCGCTCGTTGGGGTGGAAGTTTTTTCTTGGCAGGAGTGCCGACAAACAGCGGCTACACCACACAACTTTTAGCAGTACTGCTGTAGCGACACAAGGCTGTGTAGTGTGAACATAGCCACAGGCAGGGAAGCACTAGGGCATGATAAAAGGCTAAGGGCCTCAATTAGAGGAGAAACCTCCTGAAGAAATAGGAAGTCCACAGAGAGGGATTGTAAAGTGAGGATTCTTCCAACAGGCTGGTGAAAAAGCTGCTAGAGAACCCAACACTCCAAAGAGGGCAAATTAGGGCAAGAGGCATGAAAAGCCTGCAGAGGTGGAGAGGTAGCTCATTGAGCAACAAAGGATTGACGGTGGCTATTCTAAATATGTTCCCTGAGTTGGAAACCAGTGGAGTGGGTGGGCCTGGGTTCCATAAGCACCAACTCCGTGGGTGCTCTGGTGCTCAAGCACCCACTGGAAAAAAAAATAGGGGTGCTCAGCACCCATGAGCCACAGTCATAGGCAGTGCATGATTCTTGAGTTTGGGGAGTGGGCGGGAGTGCTGGAAGCTCCCTAGAAGTGTGTGGGGGGGGCACCAGTGACCAGACCATGGCCCTACCCCACATTCAGTCCCACGGCCCAGCCCTGCTTAGACTCCTCCCCCTGAGGCCCTGCCTGTGATTCACCTGGAGGCACTGCTTCCGCTCTGCCACTTCCCCGAAGGCCCTGCCCCCGCCCCCACTCCACCTCTTCTCACCCTCTCTCTACCTCTTCCTCTGAGGCCTCCTCCCCCAAGGTGCCCCACACCTGCTCCTCTCTGCCTGCTAAGATACCAATGACAGACACATATTCAGTAACTAGAATATGAAAGAAGTGAATAAATATGCTGAAAATAGCCTCTCCCCAAACACACACACCTCTTCAAAAGCACCCACCAGCAAAAACAAAATCAGCACTTGTGCTGGGTTCCCGTATCTACACCAGCCAAGGACTCCAAAGAGAAGGTGCTAAACCCAGGACACCTAAGGCTGTCTAGCCCCCATTAGAGTTATGGGACTTCTAACTCTCCATTATCTTAAAGGGGCTAGATACTACTAGAACCCAGCTATTGGGCTGGGTCATCACAAGGACTTGATATACACAGAATTGGTATAGTATCTAAGGTGCCACAAGTACTCCTTTTCTTTTTGAGAATTGAGTCTGGTGCCATTAGGGGGATAGGGGTCAGGTTAGTATAGCTCCCCATCCTGCTACCAGAGGTGCTAACTGATAAAGGCCCCATATTACAATGTCTAATACACTAAAGAACTTTAACTATCTAAAATTCCTTTAAAAATCCTAGCCCTAGAACAGAAATTATACCCAATTGTTCAATATAAGGTTGCAGCTGGTTTGTAACTTATTGACAGCAAAGCTCCAATGATGTATGCTTATCAAAATCCTGACTTTAAAATGAAACCCATATTTTTATGGTAATATACAGTCATGTAATGCAGTCTTGTTAATAAAAAGTAGTCTGCTATCAAGCAAACCCATCAAGAAAACTTAAGTAGATTATCTACTTACATTTTTTCTATTTATATCATTTATTTTAGATAGTCTAAAATTCTCTCTCACTGCTTAAAAAAATAGAACCAAAGCTGCTTTACTGATGCTTAACAAATTTTAAAAAAGGGCTTAAGGCCCTGATTCAGCAAAGACTTATGCAAATGCTTAACTTTAAGCACTATCAGTTAGTCCCATTAACTTCAATAGTTGAATGATTGAGAGACTTCACAGCACATAAAATTAAGCATGTGTAAGTCTTTGTATCAGGCATTAAGTATGTGATTAACTTTATTCATTTGAGTAGTCTATTATATGAATGGAACTATTCACATGCGTAAAGTTATAAGAATAAATGTTTCATAAGAATAAATGTTTTCAGGATTGAGCGATAGTATGCTGTGTCAGAATATGATGTTGCACTGCAAAAAGAAATGCAATTACAAGGCTCCTTTCTTTCTTGTTATGTAATTTCTAATGTACATGAAAATTAGAATTTATTTGCCTACACAAGCATTAAATATTCATTTAATATTGTGACACCCCATAAGATGTACTATATTATATCTAAACAAACCACACAATATTCCTAAATATTATAAATTACATACAAAATGCACCCAGCAATAATAATTTATTAAAAAGCCATTCTGTAATCACACCATAGCTAAGCGTATGCAGCCAAATTTTCAGGAGTAGCCATGGATTTTGCATGCTTCCGTTTTTGGGTGTCCAAAATCAGTGGTCCCTTCTAAAAATTTTGTCCAGAATTTCTAGATTGTATTGTTTCAGAGCAGCAGCCGTGTTAGTTTGTATTCGCAAAACGAAAAGGAGTACTTGTGGCACCTTAGAGACTAACAAATTTATTTGAGCATAAGCTTTCGTGAGCTACAGCTCACTTCATCAAATCCGATGAAGCGAGCTGTAGCTCACGAAAGCCTATGCTCAGATAAATTTATTAGTCTTTAAGGTGCCACAAGTACTCCTTTTCTAGATTGTATTGTGATATTGTGCACGCTATCTTGCCTTGGTTCATGTACATTCCCTCTTAACTTCCTGATCCTGCAATAAGGGTCCTGGCCTGACATTATGATCTAAAAACTAATATATAATTAATAAACAGTTAAGAATGTGCTTTAAATTGATTATAATAAAAAAAAAGGAAAAAGAAACAAACAGCAACTCCAGCAGACACCACTAGAGTTCTCCTTCTCCCAAATATCCCTCGCACCATCCTAAACCCTGTTTACCCCAGAAACCTTAACTGTGGACAGACAGAAGAGGAGAGGGAGAGAATATTCAGACACAATAAAACTCTGAGGGGGGAAAAATATGTGGAAGGAGGAGGCAGCAGCGGCCTGGGGAAGCGATTGAAAAGTTTCCCCTGGCTTAACTTCTCCCTCCCCCGTCCTCCCCCCCCCCCCTTTCCAGCAGCAGAAGCAGCAGCAACAGCACAAGGTGAGAGAGACTTTCGAGTCTGGGGAGGAGGGGTTCGCGTGCGGAGGTGGGGGGGCTTGAATTTACAGCCCTGTGGATGATGTTTCTGTCTCTCTCCCCCTGGCTTTGGGGTGAGGAGACACCGTGTCTCGTGCTGGGTAGGTTTTTTTTTTTTTTTTAAATATGATGGAGGATTATAAACATGGCGCCTTAAAAAAAAAAAAAACCCTACAAAATCTATACAGTGATCCAAGGAGCTGGGAGCAGGGGAAGGGCTGCTCTGTAGGAGAAGGGGATCCTGCCTGGGGGGTAGCAAAGGGGGAGGGGGCAATAATAATCATAATTAATAAAAGGTGGGGAGCTGCTGGGGGAGGGGTGCAAGGTAGGATTTTGTTTGTTGTTGGGGTGAGGGGAGGATAATCTCCTAGCCAGCTTGGAAATCGAGCAGGGAAACTGCGCGGGGGGGAGGGGGGACATTAACTATTATTTATTCTCGTTTACAAAAGCGCCCCTTGCCCATGGGCTCCAGCTGCAAAGGGCCGGGATTGCGGCCCCCCACACACTGAAGTTACAATAAATAACCTGGGGGAAGGAAACGGGGGAGGGAGACACACGAGAAATCCTCTCCCGAATCTTCCACGAGGGCCTGGGGGGAAGCCGGGGCCTCGCGTGATAGGAGAGGCCGAGCGGGGTGTGGCGCAGGCCAGCCACAGCCCCTACCCCCCGCCCCGGCCTCACACGCAAGGCGCCTGGTTTGCCCCCGGCCCCGCCTGTGTCTGTCGCTGGGGTGGTGTCTGCGTAGAGACGGGGCTTGGGCCGGATAATGGCAGCTGCTCTGCGGGCTTGTCTCCGAAGGAGCGACACGGGTAGGGGGGGATAAGCCCCTGTAGGGGGCACGTGGCGGGGGGCAGACGGCTGTATCCCCACCTCCCCCCGGAGGGCCGACGCTGGGCGGAGGCAATACCCCCGCCCCCCAAGTTCACCCCGCAGGGCAGACGCGCGATGGGGGAGGGAAGTCGATATTCCCTCTACCCCCCGCTCCGCCCCGCCCGGTAGGGTAGACGCTGGGGGAGAGGTAGTACCCCCCCCCCCCCGTAGGGCAGACCCTGAGGGAGGGGCGGCGATGCGTTAGCTTCCCCCCTTAAGGCAGACATGGTCAGGGAAGGTGCATGTTACACCCTCAAACTGTCTCCTAAAGGAGGGAATGGAGTAAGGGTGGGGATTATATCCCTAGCACCCCCTAACAGGAGGTGGGCCCCTGCTCCCCAAGCCCCCCCCAGGATGCTCATCAGATCCAGGCAGCCCCTCTTCACTTTCCTTCCCCACCTGCTGGGTGGGTTTCTTCCTCCCACATTGTCTGCTCTAGCTCCTCTGGGGCAGTAGGGCCTGGGCGGATTGGCTCTGGTTTCACATATGTGAGTGGAGAAACTCACCCGGCCACCTGGAGGCTCGAATCTTTGTGAGGCTCCCTCCCTCCCTCTTCAGAAATGATTTACTCACTCTCCTCACCTAAGAAGTGTTGCAGGAAACTTGACAGCCCTGGTTTTAGGGAATTTTGAAATAATATTTTTAAAACTTCATTTCTAAATTATCTTAAGCCTCCCACAGCATTAACTTAAGTGCTGACTCTCCTTCTGTCTCAGAGATTTGCCAGAGGACTCTCCAGGTTTCCTTCCCTTTTTTCTTTTAAGTTTAAGAGGTGAAAGTGTGCAAGGAGAAGCAAATCTTTATGTAGAGTACAGAAAGCAGAAATGTAGTGGGGCATTGCATTACGTTTTCCTGGCTCTCTCTCAGTTTGAGAGACAAGTCAGTATGTCAAATAGTGACATTGGGGACTTGGGAAACTTTGTGTGACATTTCTGAGCTCACAGTTTTTGTCCCTGAAAATCACTCAGAATCTATCATTAAGTGTGTTAGGTCTTGTTCAAATGCAAAGTAGTGAACAGCATTTAAAGGACACTAGTAAAGAACCAGGCTTGAGAAACCTAGAAACATATTGAAAAATCAAGTATTGAATACAGTGCTGAGTATTGTATAATTCAGTGATAGTTTGACATTTTAACATCTCAGAGTAGTCTCTTCCTCTCACACTTTACTGATTGTATTACTTGAAAAATATAATAAAATAGTTTTTTAAAATACCCTATTGGAGTGTAGGGGACAAGAGGAAGGTAGAAAATTTCTCCCACCTTTGTGAAGCCTGTTTTTATTGAACTTTATGGTGTTCCTTTGTAGGAAATTCCTTGAGGGGAATCTCTTGCACAAGGGGGGAGGGGGGTGCAGAAAAAGCAATTTGTGGTTCAGGTTGCAATCCCTTGAGTTTTTCTTGTCCCTCCTCATTCAGCACAAAGGACCAAGTCTCTCTTCACACATTTTAAAAACAATTTTATTATCAGCCATTCTGAGCATGTTACAGAAAGTCTTCAGGGAAGTAAAGCATTTGCTGACTGCTGTTTTACATAAGAAGTGAAAGTATACTCAAAATAATTCCTTGCATGGGTTCACGTTTAATCCCAAATTTTCTATAGCTAAATAAATTATTATTGTTTTTGACTGGATTTTTTGATGGAGGTCTCAGTAACTCACAGGTTTGTTAATGTTGTGAGAGCATTTAATTTTTTTGATCACAAATTTTAATCTATGTTCAGAGTGACTGAAAGAGTTGTCTGATGGCTGCTTTGTTGATTGTGGTATTTATTGGTGGTCAATCTGTTGAAAAAATTCAACTGTCAAACATATGAACATCATTTGATATAACATTTTATGAAATTAAATTCATTGATTTTAATGAAGCTGTAACCATTGGCACTAGCAGTGAATTTTGTCCATGAAATTTCAGATTTGTCAAAAATTACTCCACAGATGTGTGTGTTGTTTTTAGAGTTTAAGTTCCTGAACCAGTCTAGATAGATGATTGTTCTTCAGCAAGGATTGTGTTTATATTCAAGTATATAGGGGTTAATTCCTTTCCCTCCATGTACTCAGTAAATGAACAGTAGTTTGTGTAGAGTTTCTGTCAGTAATTTCTCTTGGTTGTAATTTTTTTTCTTCTGGTATGTAATGTGAGATTTCTTTTAGTCATTCTCCTTGCACTGAAGGTTTAGGAGCTTTCCAGTACTAATTAACATTCTTTATTCCACAAGCTAACATTATAAGAATTTTGGTTTCTGTGTCCCCTTTTGTCTGGGTTCCTCTGTTGTAGTAAGCCAAGAGTGCAATCTGAAGTTATTTCTTTTACAAGCATTTGAAAAATCCACCTCTTTGGAGAGTCCCAGAAGGTAGTCAGAATTGAACACTCTATGATACTTGGAGCATGGTGCCCTTGGCACTTTGGCAACACTATGTGTCATCTTTTATATAGTCTATACATCTTAGTTTGTCAGGGCTGCTTGTGCTAACAATTGTGAACAAAGACGGTAATGGCAAGATCGTTTTTCTCAGGTTCTGGAATACTTTTGATAACTTGGATCTGCACTTGATTTCTAAATGAGTTATCAGAGTTGCAGCTGTGTTAGTCTGTATTTGCAAAAAGAAAAGGAGTACTTGTGGCAACTTAGAGACGAACAAATTTATTTGAGCATAAGCTTTCGTGAGCTACAGCTCACTTCATCGGATGCATGCCGTGGAAAATACAGTGGGGAGATTTATATACATAGAGAACATGAAACAATGGGTGTTACCATACACACTGTAAGGAGAGTGATCACTTAAGGTGAGCTATTACCCGCGCGGGGGGGAGAACCTTTTGTAGGGATAATCAAGGTGGGCCATTTCCAGCAGTTGACAAGAACATCTGAGGAACAGTGGGGGGTGGGAAATAAACAAGGGGAAATAGTTTTACTTTGTGTAATGACCCATCCACTCCCAGTCTCTATTCAAGCCTAAATTAATTGTATCCAGTTTGCAAATTAATCCCAATTCAGCAGTCTCTCGTTGGAGTCTGTCTTTAAAGTTTTTTTTTTTTTTTTTGAAGAATTGCAATTTTTAGGTCTGTAATCGAGTGACCAAAGCGATTGAAGTGTTCTCCGACTGGTTTTTGAATGTTATAATGCTTGATGTCTGATTTGTGTCCATTTATTCTTTTACGCAGAGACTGTCCAGTTTGACCAATGTATATGGCAGAGGGGCATTGCTGGCACATGATGGCATATATCACATTGGTAGATGTGCAGGTGAACGAGCCTCTGATAGTGTGGCTGATGTGATTAGGCCCTATGATGGTGTCCCCTGAATAGATACGTGGACACAGTTTTCAACGGGCTTTGTTGCAAGGATAGGTTCCTGGGTTAGTGGTTCTACTGTGTGGTGTGTGGTTGCTGGTGAGTATTTGCTTCAGGTTGGGGAGCTGTCTATAAGCAAGGACTGGCCTGTCTCCCAAGATTTGTGAGAGTGATGTGTTGTCCTTCAGGATAGGTTGTAGATCCTTGATGATGCGTTGGAGAGGTTTTAGTTGGGTGCTGAAGGTGATGGCTGAATTGGAATTAATTTGCAAACTGGATACAATTAATTTAGGCTTGAATAGAGACTGGGAGTGGATGGGTAATTACACAAAGTAAAACTATTTCCCCTTGTTTATTTCCCCCTTCCTCCCCCCCCCCCCCCTTCCTCAGATGTTCTTGTCAACTGCTGGAAATGGCCCACCTTGATTATCACTACAAAAGGTTCCCCCCGCCCCCACTCTCCTGCTGGTAATAGCTCACCTTAAGTGATCACTCTCCATCATGTGCCATCATGTGCCAGCAATGCCCCTCTGCCATGTACATTGGTCAAACTGGACAGTCTCTACGTAAAAGAATAAATGGACACAAATCAGATGTCAAGAATTATAACATTCATAAACCAGTCGGAGAACACTTCAATCTCTCTGGTCACGCAATCACAGACATGAAGGTCGCTATCTTAAAACAAAAAAACTACAAATCCAGACTCCAGCGAGAAACTGCTGAATTGGAATTCATTTGCAAATTGGATACTATTAATTTAGGCTTAAATAGAGACTTGGAGTGGCTAAGTCATTATGCAAGGTAGCCTGTTTCCTCTTGTTTTTTCCTACCCCCCCCCCCCAGATGTTCTGGTTTAACTTGGATTTTAACTTGAAGAGTGGTCAGTTTGGATGAGCTATTACCAGCAGGAGAGTGAGTTTGTGTGTGTATGGGGGTGGGGGGGATGTGAGAACCTGGATTTATGCAGGAAATAGCCCAGCTTGATTGTCATGCACATTGTGTAAAGAGTTGTCACTTTGGATGGGCTATCACCAGCAGGAGAGTGAATTTGTGTGGGGGGGTGGAGGGTGAGAAAACCTGGATTTGTGCTGGAAATCACTTTAGATAAGCTATTACCAGCAGGACAGTGGGGTGGGAATAGGTATTGTTTCATATTCTCTGTGTATATATAAAGCCTGCTGCAGTTTCCACGATATGCATCTGAGGAAGTGAGCTGTAGCTCACGAAAGCTTATGCTCTAATAAATTGGTTAGTCTCTAAGGTGCCACAAGTCCTCCTTTTCTTTTTGCGAATACAGACTAACACGGCTGTTACTCTAAAACTCTCCTTACAGTGTGTATGGTAACACCCATAGTTTCATGTTCTCTATGTCTATAAATCTCCCCACTGTATTTTCCACTGAATGCATCCGATGAAGTGAGCTGTAGCTCACGAAAGCTTATGCTCAAATAAATTGGTTAGTGTCTAAGGTGCCACAAGTACTCCTTTTCTTTTTGCTAAATGAGTTTCTTATTGTTCTGTAGTTAGATCTGTCAGTTTGTCTTTGCAGGCCGTATTTTCCAAAGTCATGAGTTTGTGAAGCAATATGCCATTTTGGAGGGAATATTCTAGTGAGCTAAGTCTTGGGGAAGTAAGTCTTTCTGCAAGAGGCTTGTAATGCAATGAAATTTATTTTTTAAAGTATTAAATATATCAATTTTTAAAAAGCTGGTGAAAATGCACTTTTGCAGTCTGTTGGTTGCAAAATGAGTGTAAATTATATTTTATTTTAAATCAAATATTAAATTCTTTTAAAATGTTACAAATTAAAAGGTCCAGTCCTGGAAACACTTACTACTGGTATAGTATATGTAACTGGGAGTAGTCTGATGTTAGTGAGATGTCTCACAGTATATAGTAAGCACTATGACCTCTACTCTTCATAGGTGGACCTTAAATCTATACTGAGTTCTATGGATTTCAGGGGTTTGCTAAGTACATCTCATGGCAGAATCGGGTTATATCTGCTGATGTTTGTGAGATTGAGCTTTAAACTAGGTATAAATCTTCTAAACGAGAATAGGTTTTTTCATACAGAGCTATGGACAAGTTATTTTTAAGATGAAGCCAAGCAAACTCTTGACTATATTACAGATTCTCCTAGTTATGAAAGAAGTGAATAAACTCCTGATTATTTAATCTAGATGTTTAAATGGATATCCATGTAGTTACTGTATTAGATTTTTTTTTTTGTGTCATTGCAAGACTGCCTTCCCCCTTCACCCCCCATTAGTAAACACTTTCCTTAAATTGCAAACAATTAGAGTTTGAACTAATTTAAAATAAAGTTGTGCAGTGCTGAAACTTGATTCAATTTTAGTAACATCTGATTTTTTTTTTTCTCCTTTGAGAGCAGTATTCTTTAGGCTGCTCACAAGACCACAGCAGGAATAGTGGAGAGATGCTGTGACACACCCATAAACCCAAATCAAAGGTCTAATTTTAGGCCTAGCAGCCTTGGTAACATCCCTGTAGAGTACAATCTTGCAGTTATTCTATGCAGGTAAATCCCAGTGGAAGTTGCTGAGAGTTTGTATACAGAATGATTGCAAGATCTAGCAAAGGAGACAAGTTAATTATTTTTTTTCAGTTTCTCCTTCCTTTACCATTTTTCAGAATTGCAGTTCTTGTATCTTTTTTGTAGATACCTATATCTTCATTTACAGTAGTATACGGGAATTTTAAAAGAAACCCAAACTCTTGAATGCAATTGCAGGAGAATAATACAAATGATTCCAAAATACAAAGAAGTAATTGTTTTATACAAGCAACAGAATATTTTAAAATTTTTATTTTGAATATACTCTGAACTTGTTGCACAGAACCAGATGAATAATTTAAAAAGACTTTCTGCATGTTCACAGAAAATAGGAGAGTTAGGTACAGGTGGGTGTAATAACATTGCTTTTCAATCAGTAGTAATGTGATGAAAATTTCTTACAATTTTGCTATAAAAATCTAAGTGGTAAAATCCATTTCCTTGACATTTAGGCAAAAGCCAAGTATAGTACAAAATTAATATCATACATATCTAAAGGGGAACTTTTTCAGAGGCAGAGAACTGGAATCAGTCTTAAGTTGGTTTTTTTCCCTTAATGGGATATTGTCAACTTGAAATCTAGTCAGTTTCCAAAAAACAATTTTTTTTTAGATATTATATCTGCCTTTTAGCCCATCTGCCAATTTTATATAACATTTTCCTATTTTAATTTTTTTCTCTTCCCTGTTGGTTTATGATTCCCTGTTTGTGTAGGTCTTTCATACTAAAGTATATAGTTTTTTTTACCTTAAAATTAGCTAATTTACCATAGTACATTTTTTGTTACAAATTCTAGAGTCTGCTGGTAGGTGTAGTATTCAAAAGTGGCATGCTGGAAATTAGATTTTGTACTTTGGTCTCCTGGACTTACAGTGTGACACCATTATCTCTTCTTTTTAAGAGAGGTTAATGGGAGCAAGGTGGAACAATTAATGGGAGGCTGTACTTTGTTCACAAATCTTAGCAAAATAACTCTTATCTTCCAGCAACGAGTTTTACTGGATCTTGTCGTTGGAGTAGCAATAAAGTGAAACAAAATTGAGTTGAGAGACTGACTAAAAGCTTAAAATTAACAAAGTAATATGCCATAATAGTAAGCTGAAAGAGAAGTAAATCAAATGAAAAAAATGAAAAATATATCTTTAACTCAGTTTTGAAGAAAGTTTTATTATTTCCTGGCTAGTTGTCTAATCCTTCTAATTTTCTGTCAACAATCCTCATGCTTATTTTGTAGCAGAATGTTTATTTTTGCACACATTTAAACATACATGTTATTACATTGTAGTTATCAGAAATCCAAGGAGTAGCCAAGTCTGCACAGAAGCTTAAGTTGAATTTTGTTATCTTATTGTTCCTTTCTTTGTTAATAAAGGAAAACCACAGGAAGAGGGTGAGTTTGACTCCACAATGTGAGAGAGATTTTAGGGAACAGCAGATGTTCACACTTATTAATACTACAGAAGAACGTTTTAACTCTAGTTAGTTTTTAAGTTCTGCTCTTAAGTGATATTTGTGATAACTGTAATTCTATGATTCACATTATGGGATCAGTCCGGCAATATATTGAGGTACTCATCTCCAATAGTAGCTCAATACCTTTCAGAATTGAGCCCTCTTTCTTTTTTTACTGTGGACATTCTAGTTTTATTACAGTCAGTGCCAAAACTTCCTTTGACTTCAGTAGGGCCAGGATTTCATCTAATGTGTTTTTATTTAATGGTCTTTTCAGTAATCAATACAAAAGATTCATGTCCCAATAACTAACTGCAAATCACAGAGAGTTTGCATTCACAACAAAGAGGACATATTCACAACCAAAGGAACTGTGCACCATAAAATAGAATCACAGGGCACTGTATTATAATAGCTTTTATATCTGAAAACAACTAATGGATGGTATAAGTGTAATTACAGAGTCTCTGATGCTTCAGACACTTATACATGTAATCAGTGAGCCTAGTCACACTCAAAGTTAAACATGTATAAATGTTTGCAGGATTGGGGCCATACTCAATACAAAAATCTGTATTTTTATAACTAAAGTAATATTTTTAGCACTTTATATACAACTAAAGTACTATAAGAAAATGACCGTAGTTTGTCATTTTTTTCCGTGTATTTTTTTTACTTTTATGAAGAATGACATTATCTTCATTTTTAACTATTTTCCAATAAAATGTATGTGTTTCCTTGAAGTCTGCCTTTAGTCGTACAAATTGTTGCCATGATCCTGAAACGACTTAAGAACATGCTTAGCTTTAAGCTTGTGAGAGTCCAATTGAATCCAAGGGAACTACTTACATAATTAAAGTGTATCATGTACATAAGTTTCTGCAGGGTCTGCCTAAATTTTTACATTTTCAATCAATTGTATGTTTTCTCTGGCTCCTTACTTTATATTTCTTTATTAGTATCTGTCTTTCTAAATGTTTTATAACCTGTACACATTAAACATACATAGTTACATTATTTGTAAATATAGAAAATTAGTAGAGAAAAACTTAATGGGGAATTAGTTAAGCAACCTCCATTGATATGCATTTTCAATCTTAACAGTTGGAATTTTTAAAATTTCCATAGACTGTCTTCCTCCAAAAACCAAAACACTGAAATGCTGCCATTTCATTCATGCCTTCTATTCCTATTTCCCTTACTGTCATGCCATGAAAGTTACACATTCCAATCCCTAACCACACCTTTGTCTCCTTATAATTTGCATAAATTCATGTAAAGTTGAGATCATATTACTGTGAATATAAAATCCCATATCCTTTTCCAGGAATTCTATATCCAGTGTGTTATAACTAACATACAATTTTCCATTACTTTTTTTTTTTTTTTTTTTTTTTTTTAAATAAGCAGTACAAGTGTTAGTAAATGTTGGGAAACTACAGTTGCTTTAGGGAGGAAATGTGACTGATAGTTCATCACTTGCTCTGCCTTTGTTCATGGCAATTGACCAGAAGTAGCAAACTCAACCCCATTTGCAATCTCAGTTTCATTGGCTGGAAAATAATGGAGGCGGAAACAAGGCTCCAGCCCTCTCTACCCACCTGTTCTGAGGGAAGAAGAAGGATAGTATTAGGCACCTGCTCTTCCACCAGCACTCGGACCCAAAATCTAGGGCGCTTTAACAGTAGTTCAGGTGGGGAATTTCTTACTCTGTTCCCAGCCTCATTTGCACTAGGCACAATCTGGTCAATAAATGTAAAATACCATATAGTCAACAGATTCTGTAATCACAAAGATAGTGCTTTGCTTTTTATTCATAAAAGTATCTTACAGTTTGAACAACATGTCACATCAGCCAAAACCTGACTTATAATGTATCCTGGGACTAAAGTACTGTTGAAATCTTTAGTATTAATTAAATAGTATACTATTTCTTTTATATACCTCTAATAATATATAATTTCAGATCACAAGAGGGAATTTCTAGGCAGTTATGCTTTTAACACTTTTTTTTTCAGGTAGCAAAATGGAAATCATAGTACTTTCGTGGTTTTTGGTAGATTCTTTATACACACTTTCAGCCTTAAGTGTTTCTTAACTATGGGCAAGATTCTAAAAGCCTTATGCATTTTGAGTAGCAACTTACTGAGTGGGCCCATTGATTTCAAAGTTCCTGGTTTACTGATATGCCTTTTATTATGATGGCTGCCCCTATTGACAGATCAAAAATTATTACCTTTTAAGGCTACTAGCTAAAAATAAATTTGAAACATATGTATTGCAAGAAATGTTACTGATAAACTTTAAGGATTTAAAAAATGGAAAATGAACAGCTAAGGCAAAGTAGAACTAATACTCAAATATCTTCACAGTTCATACTGTATGAATAACATCCAGTACGGGTATAAGATATTATACATTCCAACAATAATCTGAATTCTGACCCTTTATCCCCATTACTTCAAAATTGATAGATGCTTGCATCCAACCACCCTACAAAATACATGCTGAATATGGGCTACAAGTAGCTCACCTACCACTTGTGTGTGGATCTCAGGGCAGAATTGGGGCTTAGTCTCCATAAAGAGTTCAGAAAAAACACCTTTCCTTCCACCTTGTGATTTTATTCTGAGAGAAAGTGTACTTTACCTCACTTGCAATCCCTTGAAATCTCACTATATCTGCTCTTTGTTTCTTGGTTAGTGAGTGCCATAAAACCCAGGTTAGTATTGTCCCTTTAAATTGATCTGAATGCTGTCTAGGCTTTAGGTCACTCCTAGGAGCTAAATGCCTGAAGCAGCTTTTGGGAAGCTAGATGTTTCATCATGGATTATTGTGTGTGGCAGCAGACATTTGAAGGAAACATGGCTCAGTGAAAAATCAATCCTTGAATACCAACATTTCTGAATAAGAGAAATATAAAGTATTTATTTCACCCACAAAAGCTTTCTAAAAACTTCTCTTCTCGCCCAAACAAAACAAGATGGGGGGAGAAGGGGCGGGGGAAGAAGAGAGGTACCTTTGCCCTGAAAAGACTTCGCATAGTCTTAGAATCATAGAATATCACGGTTGGAAGGGACCTCAGGAGGTCATCTAGTCCAACCCCCTGTCTCACTGAGCGGCGTGACAGGTTTCTTGAAAACTGGTGCAAGTATAAAACCCTTGTGTTTTTTACATTTACTTAAATACAATGAAAAAAAGTGAGGTGGGGGAAGATTGCTGAATTTTCATGGACAATTCATTTGAAGGAAAGGTAATGGTTCAAATCACTTCCAGCCATTATGTTCTATACTATTACACACCTGGGAATGGATCAGTTTGTTCCTGCTGGGTGGTAGGCTCCACCACCAACAGTCCAATAACTGCATCTTCCAGCTGTAGAGCTCTCACATCTTTTTATTCTTAGAATGCCCCAAAGTTCATGCGTTCAAAGAAAACACTTTTAGGAAGAGACTTTACCTTTCCCCACAGGTCCACAGTTCACATTCCTGTCAGCCCCCTTTCCACTTCTCTGACTACTACGGGGCTTCTTTATAAAGTTTCCTGATTGGGGTCAAGCTCTTAGCTCCTACCTGAGTCCAGGCATAAGATCTAGTATTGCTGTTCACACCTTCCCACTTGGGGAAGCAGGATGAATTAGCAGGAAATGAACTCCGCATATGCTGAAATCAATAGTTCTTCCACCCTATATTAGTTTTCTTTATCTGAGTTGTTTATAATAAAGAGGCAAGATGGGTGAGCTAATATCTTTTGTTGGACAAATAGAAGATATTACTTCACCCACCTCGTCTCTCTAATAGCATGGGACCAACACGGCTACAACAACATTGTTTATAATAGAGCAGTTTTGCAAAACCCCTATTTACCTGCTCTCTGGGGACTAGTGGCATCAACTTCTGCAGACTCTAAAGGAGGTGCTATAATATAGATCAGTGGTTCTCAACCTATTTACTACCATTGTGGGCTGCATATGCAGGTCTCTCTATGTGCTATGTGGCCTGTATGCACACAATATATGTACTTCCTGAGGATGTCACATGGGCCGCAGCTGTGTGCTGGTTGGGCTGCAAGCGGTCTGTGGGCCACAAGTTGTGAACCACTGATGTAGACACTGCAGTGATGGAAGAGTTTTTTCCATTGCTGTAGTAAATCCATCACTCTTTAGAGGTAGTAGCTAGGTTGACAGAAGAATTCTTGTGCTGACCTAAGTGCATCTAGAGCTGGGGGTGAGTTCTACTTAGTGACGTTGCACAGGGTATTAAAATTTTCACAGCTCTGAGCAATGTAGGTAGGTCAGCTTAAGTTTTAGGTGTACGCCAGGCTTAAGCTGCTTTTTTTTTTTTTTTTTTTTTAAAAAAAGCTTCTAGGCTTTATAGTTGTAAAGAAAACCTTTAAAAATGTGAACCAAGTGTAATCACCTGCAGTTAGCAGGTAGTGGGAGAGCTGTTGTTGCTATTACCCTATGGAGCCTATAAAAGGAATTGTATTTACCCTGTCCAGTTCAACAGCAGCGGGAGTAAATGCCGTGGCTCCTGAGCCCAGGGGGAGGAGTAAACTTTAGTGATTCTTCCTGAATCCTCTTTTGTAAGAACATAGGAATTGCCATATTGAATCAGACCGGCATGCCAGGTAGTCCTGTATCCTCTCAGATAGTGGCCAATAGCAGGAAACTCAGTAGAAGATGCCAAAAAAATCCCTACAAAAAACCAAAACTTTGCAGTTGGCAGGTATGGAATAAAATTTCCCCCCCAGGGAAAATTTCATTCTAATCCCTAATAGTTGGCTTCTGCCCTGAAGCAGGAGGATTCCTCTCCTTTCCAAAGTTTGTGGGTTTTTTTTTTTTTTAACATTTAATCCCTTTTTAGGCCAAGCTTCTTCCCTTCTCATCCCTGAATACCGTTCCAGAACACCCCAGCTCCCCTGCCTTACGGTCTCCTATTGCAGGCACAGGATCTTCCAGCCCAGTTCCACAGTCCTCTTCCCAGGCCCAGGAAGAACAGAAGACACCTGGCTTTCATTCAGTGCGTGACTGAGTTGGGAGGTTTGAGTAGTGAGTTAATGGTGGTTGGCTGGTGTATGTGAATAAAAGTTTGGAAGTATGTATACAGAAACAATGGAAAAGTCTGGTGTGAAGTATACCTGTGTAAGACAGTACAGGTGCATGTGTCAAAGAAGAGTGCGTAAGAAAGAGAAGGAGGGCCAGATTCTCTCCTGCTGTAAATTGGTGCAGCTCTGTTGGCTTCAATGTAGCAACAATTTGGACTAGAACATCCAGGAGTGTGTAAAATGGAGTATGTCATGGGTACCGGCAGGGGTGTTTTGAAGGGGCGGGGGAAAGAGAGAGAGAGAGAGAATGATTATATGAAGGTAAAGGAGTTAAAAGACCACATATTTTAAATAGTATTCATCAGTGTTAATGTTCACACATGAGCTTAAAACTGAATATTAATCGCATCTGCTTTATGAAGTTCACTAGGGACCAATATCTACCACCCTTACTCACATTGAGCAGCACTTCACTATGTTGTTTTCTTCATTGTGATTATTCAGTGCGTGAGGGTGCAGAATCTAGTCCTGTGTTTGGACAATGAAAATTAACTCGTTAGTCCCTAGAACAATGCTGTAGTATTGTGTTGCAAACAGTTGTAAGGGGAATGTTTAAATCAAATAAATCTCTTTTCAGTGAAATATAAAATAAAATATTATAAAAAAACTTTCTTTTAATATACTAGGTTTTATAAAATCTTAGGTTTGGAGAAGCTTTCAGCCATTTTAATTCAAGTTGTAATGATCAAGCAATTAGGTTGTTTAAAGTTACTGCAGCTAGGTAAGCCACTTATAGGACATTGTTGGGTAGTTTAGTTATAAAATCTGGCTTACTAGCTTCTAAATGTCTTTTATAAGTATTAACTCTTGATTATGTAAAGAAAACAAAACTATATCAATTACAGTGAAATGTAAAATATTATGACTATAGTTTTATATTGTACTTAGCTTTGTATTTTTTATTTCACTGCTTTCTGTTGTACAAAAATGCAGAGAAGAAGAAAGCAAATAGGAAACAAAAACAGGCTATAGGAAACAAATAGCTTGATTTTTAATAGGGCTGTCGATTAATTGCAGTTAACTCATGCGATTAACTCAAGTTAAAAGCGATTAAAAAAATTAATCGCGATTTATCACACTGTTAATAGAATACAAATTGAAATTTCTTAAATATTTTGATGTTTTTTACATTTTCAAATATATTGATTTCTATTAGAACATAGAATAAAAGTGTACAGTGCTCACTTTATATTATTTTTTATTACAAATATCTGCACTGTAAAAATGATAGACAGAAGAAAGTATTTTTCAACTCACCTCATACAAGTACTGTAGTGCAATCGCTTGATCATGGAAGTGCAACTTACAAACATAGTATTTTTGTTACATAACTGGACTCAAAAACAAAACAGTGTAAAACTTTTGAGCCTACAAGTCCACTCAGGCCTACTTCTTGTTCAGACAATTGTGAAGAGAAACAAGTTTTTTTACATTTATGGGAAATCATGCTGCCCACTTCTCACTTTCAGGTGACATTGTAATTAAGAACAAGCATTCGCATGCCACTGTTGTAGTTGGTGTCGCAAGATCTTTACGTGCCAGATCGCTAAAGATTCATATGACTCTTCGTGCTTCGGCCATCGTTCCAGAGGACATGCTTCCATGCTCATGACGTTTGTTAAACATTTGTTAAATAATGCGTTAATTAAATTTGTGACTGAACTACTTGGGGGAGAGTTGTATGTCTCCTGCTCTGTTTTACCCACATTCTGTCATATATTTCATAGCAGTCTCGGATGGTGACCCAGTACTCGTTTGTTTTATAAGAACACTTTCACTGCAAATTTGATAAAATGCAAAGAAGATACCAATGTGAATTTCTAAAGATAGCTACAGCACTTGACTCAAGATTTAAGAACCTGAAGTGTCTTCCAAAATCTGAGAGGGATGAGGTGTGGAGCATGCTTTCAGAAGTCTTAAAAGAGCAACACTGATGCGGAAACTACAGAACCCAAACCACCAAAAAAGAAAATCAACCTTCTGCTGATGGCAGACTTGACACAGATGATGAAAATGAATATGCATTGGTCCGCACTGCTTTGGATTGTTATCGAGCAGAACCCGTCGTCAGCATGGATGCATGTCCTCTGGAATGATGGTTGATGCATCAAGGGACATACGAATCTTGAGCGCATCTGGCATGTAAAGATCTTGTGACGCCAGCTACAACAGTGCCATGCAAATGCCTGTTCTCGCTTTCAGGTGACATTGTAAACAAGAAGCAGGCAACATTATCTTCTGCAAATGTAAACAAACTTGTTTGTCTGAGCAACTGGCTGAACAAGAAGTAGGTGAGATTGGACTTGTAGACTTTAAAGTTTTACATTGTTTTATTTTTGAATACAGGTTATTTTTGTACATAATTCTACATTTGTACGTTCAACTTTCGCGATAAAGAGATTGCACTACAGTACTTGTATTAGGTGAACTGAAAAATAACATTTATTTTGTTTTTTACAGTGCAAATGTTTGTAATCAAAAATAAATACAAAGTGAGCACTGTACACTTTATATTCTGTGTTGTAATTGAAATCAATATATTTGAAAATGTAGAAAACATCCAAAAATATTTAAACAAATGGTATTCTATTGTTTAACAGTGCGATTAATTGCATGATTAATCACGATTAATTTTTTTAATCTCTTGACAGCCCTAATTTTTAAACCTTACTTTGGCAGGTCTTTTGCTTTTACATATGCAGGTTAGCACGACTAAATCATGTAATTAGACATCCATTGGTATTAATTTCACCCACAATATTGTGAAGTTTGTAAGTACAAAAATGGAGGCAAGTTTTTAGAATCATGAGCCTAAATGTTTTTAACAAGCCACCATTCTGTGTCAAGAATAATGTATCCTTAAAATGCTGATGTTGCTGCACAAAAAAAAAAAAAAGGCACATTGTTTATGCTAGTTTTTCAGCAGCATCAAGTTAATACAGCTCCCACACTGTTGGTAGCACATGCACAATGGTACAGAAATCAAAAGGGGAAGGAGCGATGTGGTAATGAGCAGAACTGTGGCAGAGAGAGATCTAGCAAAAAAAAAAAGGAGAGAAATAAAGAAGTACTTACTCTTTTGGCCAGGTTTGTCCAATACTCAGAAATGAGCTAGTCCCAATGAAAGGAAGTCCTTCCTGGTATATACAGTTGCATGGGGACAAGTGTATTGTCTAAGTAACATCTGATAAATTGTTCAGCAGTGACATAGTTAACTGTTGATCTTTAAGGGTCAAAATTGCACTTCTAAGTTAACTCCCAATGGAGTTGAAAGGAAATTTCACACTGTTCTTAGGAATACCATTTCAGACTGCTTTGCTGCAGATGAAACAAGACCGCAGTTTATAATATGAAGACAGTCTTTACAACCCAAAGGTAGATACTTCAGGGGGGGTTGCTTCTCTTAAATGACCGCTAAGACTCTGGAGATGATAAAATTTAACGGAGGACTCTTGTGAGGTGTGATCAACACTGTCACCAGAACTTTTCTCCAGCTAAATCCTTTGGTTTCTCTTCTTGTGTTGGCCTGATGCAGCCTATTAGAAACACAGCTTACTAGGATAGCACACCTTTATGCCCACCCTTGACTGAAACTAAGGTCTTGTCTTTTGGTATAGCTGCACTGTACAGTTAACCTGGGCACTTAACTTAGTTTTAGTATTAATCTTCCTGTCCACATAGAAAAACTTCTGACCCAGGATTGGAAATGTTCTAAAGTAGCTTACCTGGCTGTAGGGAATGGGGTTAGAACCCAGGCTCCACTTTAACTTGGGCTGGAACCTATCCACTTTGTTGTGAGGACGTGAGCTAAATTGCTCAAGTGCTGATAGTCCTCCTGTTCATTTCCCATGATTCCCCCTAAAGAACAGATAAGTTCTCCTACAATTGACTGGGAAAGAATCCTCGAGTGTCTCAGCACAAAGAACCAGACAAATATGGGCAAGTGCAGAAACCAGGGTGGATTTGATTTAAATCACTAGTCAGGAAGACTCGATTTAATCATGGATTTCTAAATAAAAGTGCATTCTTGTTTGTTAGAAACTTAATACATATTCTTCACAACTCAGAAATAGATGTAGGTTTCATTTTTAGAAGGTACACACTATACACAGACATTTAAATTGTTCTTTTTTAACTAAAACAACATTATGTATTCTGGGTTTTTTCCATCAACAGCAAACATAATATTTTAACAAAACAAGCATATGATTTTTTTAATTTAGTTAAACATTTAAATTTTTTAAAATCAGGTTTGTTTTTTTTAATATTGTTTTTAACTAAAATAGTTAAATGAAACATTAAAAAAAATTAAATCGAATGTCAGCCAGGTCAACATGAGAAACTTAAAATACTGGCTTCTCCAGCTAACTCAGTCGTCTTCACCTTCACTTTCCTGTTTGTTCATAATCTGGAAAAGAAACCCAAGCTTTCCTGTTTTTTCAGGTCCCAAACGATTTCTCAATTTAGAATGAATTAGTCCAAAGGAAGAAAATATTCTTTCTACACCCGCAGAAGAAACTACTGCTGTTAAAAGTGAGATTATCACTTCAACAGACTTTGAATCCAAGTGCTTAAGTGACTTCCACTAGTTCACTGGTGTGACTTTTTTTAAATCATCATCAGCAAACATACATTTCTTGAATGGTTCTAATTCCCAAACTGGGTCTCTTTTACAGCCTGCTGCTATTATAGGTTTTCCCTTCTAGTGAGAGAATGGTATGGTAGATCTCAAATCAATGAAGGCTACACTCAGAAAGACCTCAAGACTTCTGGAATATGCTGCTCAAACAGTTTCACTTTTGTTTCTACTGCCTGTCCCTTTCTTCTCACATTTATCTCCAGACTTCTTCTCCTTGTCCAGATCTATTCTGCCCCCCAAAAATCTTCTATTCATTGAACTTTTTGAAACTTTGCACTTTTAGAGAGATAAGAGACTGACTCTGTACACAAATTTGTAGAGGGTTGAAGTCTGTTATTTCTCACCTCTATATATTATTTATTTATTTTAAAACATTTTTGCTGTTAACAAGCATGTTATCTCTAGAGACACAAATCCACACTTTGAGAACTGCAAAACTAAGTATGTCTGATGGTTATAGATTCATAGATACTAAGGTCAGAAGGGACCATTACGATCATCTAGTCCAACCTCCTGCACAACGCAGGCCACAGAATCTCACCCACCTACTCCTGCGAAAAATCTCTCACCTATGTCTGAGCTATTGAAGTCCTCAAATCGTGGTTTAAAGACTTCAAGGAGAGGAGAATCCTCCAGCAAGTGATCCATGCCCCATGCTACAGAGGAAGGCGAAAAACCTCCAGGGCCTCTTCCAATCTGCCCTGGAGGAAAATTCCTTCCCAACCCCAAATATGGCCATCAGCTAAACCCTGATCATATGGGCAAGATTCACCAGCCAGATACCCAGGAAAGAATTCTCTGTAGTAACTCAGATCCCACCCCATCTAACATCCCATCACAGGCCATTGGGCCTATTTACCATGAATATTTAAAGATCAATTAATTACCAAAATCATATTATCCCATCATACCATCTCCTCCATAAACATATCGAGTTTAATCTTAAAGCCAGATAGATCTTTTGCCCCCACTGCTTCCCTTGGAAGGCTATTGCAAAAGTTTACTCCTCTGATGGTTAGAAACCTTCGTCTAATTTCAAGTCTAAACTTCCCAATGACCAGTTTATATCCATTTGATCTTGTGTCCACATTGGTACTGAGCTTAAATAATTCCTCTCCCGCTCTGGTATTTATCCCTCTGATATATTTATAGAGAGCAATCATATCTCCCCTCAACCTTCTTTTAGTTAGGCTAAACAAGCCAAGCTCCTTGAGTCTCCTTTCATAAGACAAGTTTTCCATTCCTCGGATCGTCCTAGTAGCCCTTCTTTGTACCTGTTCCAGTTTGAATTCATCCTTCTTAAACATGGGAGACCAGAACCGTACACAGTATTCCAGGTGAGGTCTCACCAGTGCCTTGTATAACGGTACTAAAAACTCCTTATCTCTACTGGAAATACCTTGCCCGATGCATCCCAAGACTGCATTAGCTTTTTTCACAGCTATATCACATTGGTGATTCATAGTCATCCTATGATCAACCAATACTCCAAGGTCCTTCTCCTCCTCCGTTACTTCTAATTGATGCGTCCCCAGCTTATAACTAAAATTCTTGTTATTAATCCCTAAATGCATAACCTTACACTTCTCACTATTAAATTTCATCCTATTACTATTACTCCAGTTTACAAGGTCATCCAGATTCTCCTGTATGATATCCTGGTCCTTATCTAAATTGGCAATACCTCCCAGCTTTGTATCATCTGCAAACTTTATTAGCACACTCCCACTTTTTGTGCCGAGGTCAGTAATAAAAAGATTAAATAAGATTGGTCCCAGAACTGATCCCTGAGGAACTCCACTGGTAACCTCCCTCCAGCCTGACAGTTCACCTTTCAGTAGGATCCACTGTAGTCTCCCTATTAACCAATTCCTTATCCACCTTTCAATTTTCCTATTGATCCCCATCTTTTCCAATTTAACTAATAATTCCCCATGTGGCATGGTATCAAACGCCTTACTGAAATCTAGATCCACTGCGTTTCCTTTGTCTAAAAAATCTGTTACTTTCTCAAAGAAGGAGATCAGGTTGGTTTGGCACGATCTACCTTTGGTAAAACCATGTTGTATTTTGTCCCATTAACCATTGACTTCAATGTCCTTAACTACTTTCTCCTTCAAAATTATTTCCAAGACCTTGCATACTACCGATGTCAAACTAATAGGCCTGGAGTTACCCGGATCACTTTTTTTCCCTTTCTTAAAAATAGGAACTATATTAGCAATTCTCCAATCATATGGTACAACCCCTGAGTTTACAGAGTCATTAAAAATTCTTGCTAATGGGCTTGCAATTTTATGTGCCAATTCCTTTATTCTTGGATGAAGATTATCTGGGCCCCCCGATTTAGTCCCATTAAGCTGTTAGTTTCACTTCTACCTCAGATATGGAATATCTACTTCCATATCCTCATTCCCATTAGTCATGCTACCATTATCCCTAAGATCCTCTTTAGCCTTATTAAAGACTGAGGCAAAGTATTTTTTTAGATATTGGGCCATGCCTAGATTATCCTTGACCTCCACTCCATCCTCAGTGTTTAGCGGTCCCACTTCTTCTTTCTTTGTTTTCTTCTTATTTATATGGCTATAGAACCTTACTATTGGTTTTAATTCTCTTTGCAAGGTCCAACTCTACTTGACTTTTAGCCTATCTCACTTTATCCCTACATGTTCTGACCTCAATAAGGTAGCGTTCCTTGCTGATCCCTCCCATCTTCCTCTCCCTGTATGCTTTTTGCTTTTTTTTAAATCACCTCTCTGAGATGCTTGGTCATCCAGCTTGGTCTACAACTCCTGCCTATGAATTTTTCCCCCTTTCTTGGGATGCAGGCTTCCGATATCTTATGCAGCTTTGATTTAAAGTAGTTCCAGGCCTCCTCTACCTTTAGATCCATAAATTCTTCAGTCCAATCCACTTCCCTAACTAATTTCCTTAATTTTTGAAGGTCAGCCCTTTTGAAATCAAAAACCCTAGTTGCAGATTTATTTTTGTTAATCCTTCCGTTCAGTTTGAACTGAATTAGCTCATGATCACTTGAGCCAAGATTATCCCCTACAACCATTTTGTCTATGAGGTCCTCACTACTCACCAAAACCAAATCTGAAATGGCATCCCCTCTAGTCGGTTCAGCAACTACTTGATGAAGGAATCCATCAGCTATCGCTTCTAGGAAAATCTAAGCCCTATTATTATTACTAGCACTTGTCCTCCAGTCTGTATCTGGGAAGTTAAAGTCTCCTATGATCACGCAGTTTCTATTAGTATTTACTTAATTAAAAACATTAAAAAGGGCTCTATCCATATCCAGATTAGATCCCAGCGGTCTATAGCACACCCCAAGCACTATCCCAGGGGAGGCTCTAGTAGTTTTTTTCCCCCAACATAATTTTTGCCCAGACGGACTCTGTCTTATCCATTCCATCGCTTCTTATTTCTTTACATTCTACCTCAACGTTATACAATGCTACTCCACCACCTTTACCTTTATTTCTGTCTTTCCTAAACAGCACATACCCTTCAATACCTGTGGTCCAGTCATGACGACTATTCCACCATGTTTCTGTTATCCCTTGAATATCTGGTTTCACTTCCTGCACCTGTAGCTCTAGTTCCTCCATTTTGTTACCCAGGCTCCTCGCATTGGTGTACGAGCATCTTAATTTTTGCTGTTTGTCTTCGCTCACATTCTGTACCCTATTAGGCACGGTCATTCTACAGCCAGTATAACCTATTAGACTGGTATCCACACTGCCCTTCCTCCTTATATACATTCTCCTACTCACGGCTGTATCCTTTTTTACTTCGTTTTCTTCCCTCTCAATGCTAAAATCTGGCATGGAGATTACCTGGACTTTTCCCAACCATCTCTCCCAAATTCCTAGTTTAAAGCTCTCTTAATCAGTTGTAAAAAGAAAAGGAGTACTTGTGGCACCTTAGAGACTAACCAATTTATTTGAGCATGAGCTTTCGTGAGCTACAGCTCACTTCATCGGATGCATTCCGTTGAAATTGCAGAAGACATTATATACACACAGAGACCATGAAACAATACCTCCTCCCACCCCACTGTCCTCCTGGTAATAGCTTATCTAAAGTGATCATCAAGTTGGGCCATTTCCTGCACAAATCCAGGTTTTCTCACCGTCCGCCCTCCCCCCCCCAAACTCACTCTCCTGCTGGTAATAGCCCATCCAAAGCGACCACTCTCCCTACAATGTGCATGGAGCCTCTGATAGTGTGGCTGATGTTATTAGACCCTCTGATGGTGTCCCCTGAATAGATATGTGGGCACAGTCTCACAAATCTTGGGAGACAGGTCAGTCCTTGCCTACAGACAGCCCTGCAACCTGAAGCAAATACTCACCAACAACCACATACCACACAACAGAACCACTAACCCAGGAACCTATCCTTGCAACAAAGCCTGTTGCCAACTGTGCCCACATATCTATTCAGGGGACACCATCACAGCGTCTAATAACATCAGCCACACTATCAGAGGCTTGTTCACCTGCACATCCACCAATGTGATATATGCCATCATGTGCCAGCAATGCCCCTCTGCCATTTACATTGGTCAAACTCTCTCTACGTAAAAGAATAAATGGACACAAATCAGATGTCAAGAATTATAACATTCATAAACCAGTCGGAGAACACTTCAGTCTCTCTGGTCACGCAATCACAGACATGAAGGTCGCTATCTTACAACAAAAAAACTTCAAATCCAGACTCCAGCGAGAAACTGCTGAATTGGAATTCATTTGCAAATTGGATACTATTAATTTAGGCTTAAATAGAGACTGGGAGTGGCTAAGTCATTATGCAAGGTAGCCTATTTCCCCTTGTTGTTTCCTACCCGCCCCCCAGACGTTCTGGTTCAACTTGGATTTAAACTTGGAGAGTGGTCAGTTTGGATGAGCTGTTGCCAGCAGGAGAATGAGTTTGTGTGTGTGTGTGTGTGTGTGTGTTTCGGGGGTGGGGGTTGAGGGGGTGAGAGAGCCTGGTTTTGTGCTGGAAATGGCCCACCTTGATTACCATGCACATTGTAGGGAGAGTGGTCACTTTGGATGAGCTATTACCAGCAGGTGAGTGAGTTTGTGTGTCTATGGGGGTGAGAAAACCTGGATTTGTGCTGGAAATGGCCCACCTTGATTATCATACACATTGTGAAGAGAGTGGTCACTTTGGATGGGCTATTACCAGCAGGAGAGTGAGTTTGTGCGGGGGAGGCGGAGGGTGAGAAAACCTGGATTTGTGCTGGAAATGGCCCAACTTGATGATCACTTTAGATAAGCTATTACCAGCAGGACAGTGGGGTGGGAGGAGGTATTGTTTCATGGTCTCTGTGTGTATATAATGTCTTCTGCAGTTTCCACGGTATGCATCCGATGAAGTGAGCTGTAGCTCACGAAAGCTCATGCTCAAATAAATTGGTTAGTCTCTAAGGTGCCACAAGTACTCCTTTTCTTTTTGCGAATACAGACTAACACGGCTGTTACTCTGAAACCTGTCATTAATCAGTTGTGCCAGCCTGCATCCTAGAAGTCTATTTCCTTCCCTACGCAGATGAAGTCCATCCCAAGAGAACTGTCCTCTGTCCCTGAATGCCTCCCAGTGGCCATACATCCCAAAGCCCTCCTTATAGCACCACTGCCCAGGCCATCTGTTGATCGTCATAATCTTGTCACACCTTTTTTGCCCTTCTCTAGGAACAGGCAGAATCCCACTAAAGATCACCTGAGCCTTGATTTCCTTAAGTGTCTTCCCCAGCCTAGCATAGTCTCCCTTAATACTTTCCAGTGAGAATCTACCAGTATCATTTGTTCCCACATGAAGGGTAGTTCTTTCCTGCTCCCTTTAGGATCCTTTTCAACCTCAGGTCTGCATCCCATATCTTAGCACCTGGAAGACAGCATATCCTTCTATTCTCTGGATCAGCTCTGGTTACAGGCCTGTCTATTCTTCTCAGTAAAGAGTCCCCGATCACATAGACCTGCCTTTTCCTGGTGACGGTGCTATTCTCCAGTCTATCCCCTGTTCCCTCTGGCTGCAAGTTCTTTCCATTCCTATTCTCCCTTGCTAATCCTCTTCAACCTATCCTGTATCCTCCTGGGGCTCATATTTGGTATAGTCTCCATTACTCTTCCCCTTTTCCTGTAGGGCTAGCAGCTCTTTTCTTCCTTGCCCTTCCACCTTCAGTGACTACCTGCTGAGCCCCTTCTTCATTTTCCAACTCTGCAAACCTGTTCTTGAGCTCTGTTTCTCCTTCACTAGCCCGTCTTTTCCTCTGCCTGGTTCTTTTAGTCACATGCTTCCACTGACCACTTTCCTCACCCAGTCTCCCCTCAGAAGTCCTCAGTCCTGCTTCCATCTGCAAGTCTGAACTTTTCCCTTCAGATACCTCATATCTTTGCTCCATAATCTGCTTGAACCCCTTTCTAAGCTCAACCAGACTTTCCACCTGCATCTCCAAACCTCAGATCTTTTCCTCCCATCAGCTCTATCAGATGACATTTTATGCAGACAAAACTCTTACCAGGTATCCCCTCCGGGATCATGTACATACCACAGCTTCCACATCCAATCATCTTCATTGTGTCTTCCACTACATGACAGGTTTCAGAGTAGCAGCCGTGTTAGTCTGTATTCGCAAAAAAAAAAAAAAAAAAAAGGAGTACTTATGGCACCTTAGAGACTAACCAATTTATTTGAGCATGAGCTTTCGTGAGCTACAGCTCACTTCATCGGAATCCGATGAAGTGAGCTGTAGCTCACGAAAGCTCATGCTCAAATAAATTGGTTAGTCTCTAAGGTGCCACAAGTACTCCTTTTCTTTCCACTACATGAGTCACTCCTACTGCTGCCTCTGTATCTGTCATAGCCTTCCCACCTAAATCCTGTTAATCTGGGAAACAAACCACACCAAAACACCACCACCCACAGCAAAAACAAACCCCAAACAAGCACCACAATACAAACTCCCCTATTTACAGCTCTGTTTGTTGGCTCCTGTGCTGCCACACCTGTCCATGCCACTGCCTGACTGGCTGGCTACCTTTGTAGGACCCCTAGTCAGAGAAGGCCCGCCCCCTTGTCAGCTCAGACTGAGCACTGAGTCTGATTGGGTAGATAGAAAGATTAACCTAAATAATCTATACAGAAGCCCCTGGAACCCCATAAGATTGGGTCCCTAATCCATGAACTATTGGAACTCATTTAGAAAACTTTCTTAAACATTACATGAATATATTGTCTCATACAATAGAATTAGAATTTATAATCCCTTTCCCATGATGAGATATCTTTGAGTTATAAGGTATTTTAATTAAAACTATCTGTAGATAGGTATTTTCCTCAAAAAGCATTTTATCAAAAATACTGATTTAAATTAAAAAAATCAATTTTTTTTTATTTTTTTTTTTTAAAAATCATTGATTTTTATCCACCCTGGCAGAAACAGAGGGGACACAGTAACATGGGTAGGGCTTTTCATTGTGGCTGTTCACAGCAGGACTAGGCTAATCCAGGTACCAACCACCTAGGTTGATTGCAGTGTAGACATACCTTTTACTAGAGATTTAAGATTTGGATCAGTTGTTCCCATTAATTTACACACACGCCCTATACACAAAACCTCTTCAGTATGTTGCTTGTGCCTGCAATCAGGGCAGCTATCTTATAGGGAGCTGGTCTTATATAAGGAGACTTTGAATTAGCTTGCTTCAAATAAGTTTGTCTCAATTGTTTCTATCTCCGTTATGGATGCAGTAACAACAACTGATGGCTGCTAGTCCTCCAGAGCCTTCCCATAATCCCCCAGAAAGCCCTACTGTGTGATCTATCTTGCCATCTACTTAGCAGGCTAGAAGTCATGATTGGGGTTACATTCCAGATTTTTTTTTCCCTTTTCAACCTGTCTCCTTAGAATTTACAGGCTTCTTTTCTCATTGGGGCAGACTGCATGAAATTACTGATACAACAGTAATTGTAACAAAAAAAAAAAAGAGATTTACTACAAACAGAGAAAATGGAATCAAAACAAAAGAAACTGTTGGCTTAATATATCAGATTTACACTACTCACAAGCTAATCTAGATAAGTCATTTTCAATGTAGCTCGGAGGGGAAAAAGGAAAAGTGAATGTTTGCATCCCTTGAAAGCAATATCCTCCCTCTGTTCACTCAGATCTGCCTATCAGCATCACACAGGTTTCTAAAGAGATGTTTTCCCCTCTCTGTTATCAGCCTCCATCCTGATTAATCCTCTCCATCCTTTCCAAACTAGTTTTCTACAGTTACCTACACGGACAGTAGGTTTGGGGACTCTGCATTCTTTTAAGAAGACACACAGATCCTTTAATGATGATTAATAGCCAACTTGCAAAGGCCTAGCATTATTTCCTCTCTTGATTGCATAAAAACCTTTATAAAGAGGGGGTACAGTAAATCCTCACTTAAAGTTGTCCCGGTTAACGTTGTTTCATTGTTATGTTGCTGATCAATTAGGGAGCATGCTCATTTAAAGTTGCACAATGCTCCCTTACAATGTTGTTTGGCAGCCACCTGCTTTGTCCACTGCTTTCAGAAAGAGCAGCCCATTGCAGCTAGCTGGTGGGGGCTTGGAACCAGGGTGGACCAGCAGCCCCCCTATCAGCTCCCCGTTCCCCTAAGTTCCCTGTGTGGCAGTTGCCCAGCAGGCCACCAATTGCTGGCAGTTCAGCTGTCCCTCCCCCCACTTCCATGTGCTGCTCCTGCCCTCTGCCTTGGAGCAGCTCCCAGGAGCCTCCTGCTTACCGTGCCGGGGAGGGGGGGAAGAGGGGAGCTAATGTCAGGATGTTCCCCTCCCCCCTACTCCTGCCTCCCGCTTACTCCTTCTCCATATAGAGCAGGGTGGGGACACAACAGGGCTCAGGACGGAGAGAGGTTGCTGGCCACAGCTGCTGTCTCAACTTTCTGATCTACTTAAAAAGGCAATGTATTTAGAGTGGTGTCAGTGTACTTAAAGGGGCAATGCACATCTCTCCCTTTCTCCCACACACAGGGTGTGTGTCTCTGTCTGCCATGCTGTCTCCCCTCCCTCCATTCATACTGCCTTGTAAAGTGTGAGGTTACATTAACAACTGTGTGTTAACCCTTGAGGGCTCAACCGAATGCTAGTTCTTCTTTTAGCAGTAAGGCATTCCCTGGGAAATATCCCACCCTCTTCCACCCTCTAACTTCACCACCGCATCCAAGCTTCACAATCATCATTGCTGTGTACAGTATTAAATTGTTTGTTTAAAATTTATGCTGTGTGTATATACTCGTTCATAAGCCAAATATTTCTGGTAAAAAAGTGACGCATCAAAGAGTGGGGGTCGGCTTATAAATGGGTCTACACCAAAATTTGATGATTTTAAACTCTAAGAAATCACTGAATTGAATATCTAATACGTTGTTGTTTTGCTTACCTGGAGCATCTCCAGGCATGGAGCCTTCAGTTCTCTGTGGCCATGGTTCACCATTCCCAGCCAATGGGAGCTGCGGGAAGTAGCTTGCCACTTCCTGCAGCTCCCATTGGCTGGGAATGGCGAACTGCGGCCACTGGGAGTTGAGGGGCTCTGTGCCTGTGAACGCTCCAGGTAAACAAAACATCCCAACCCGCCAGCGGCTTACCCTGAGGGGCTGGGAGCCAAAGTTTGCCAACCCCTGAAATATGGGGTTGGCTTATGAAAGGGTCATACAGTTTTTACTATTTTTACCTATCCATCTTGGGGGTCGGCTTATAAACAAACAGGCTACTGAACTAGTATATATGGTATATAGAATATAGTTTTTTGTCTGGTGAAAAAAATTTCCCTGGAACCTAACCCCCCCTATTTACATTAATTCTTATGGGGAAATTGGATTCGCTTAACGTTGCATTTTTCAGGAACATAACTACAACATTAAGCGAGGAGTTACTGTGTGCCATTTTAGGTTATTGGGGTTTCACTTGTTTCAGTTACAGTGTGGAAGCACTTTAAAGAGAGCAGAAGGAGGGAATTCTTCATTTCCACGGAGGCATTATATTCTAGCTACCTATGTGGACCCCAGATTAAAAAAATTCCTAGGTTTTATCTGACTGGGGAAAAGAGATTTGATTTTTCAGTTGAACTATCTCTTTGCATGGCCTTATTTGGTTTTTATATTTTAAAAAGTGTGAAAATATTTTTTTAATGAAAGATTTATTGGATATTTAGAACCAACTTTACATTCAGTGTTGTCTAGGTCACATTCACACACAATAGTTTTCTTATATATCTGTGGTCACATAGCCTTGTCAATCTCATTTGAAATATTTTGCTAAATTCATCATATTATTCAATGAGTATTATATCAACAGCTCTGTTGCCTCATTGTTTTAATCTACTGCAAATCCAGTATGTAGTTTTGTTTTGACTTTCATTTGTGATATGTGATATCAGGACGATCTGTCAGGATAGTTTTGCATGCTTCTACAAGAAAACAGGGACTTGAACTGGGGATTGCAGTTCCAGAAGATAAGGGATGAGGAAGAAAACCATTGCTAAACACAGAGGTTCATGCCTGCTAACTAGCAAGTGCGTAGAGAAATGAAGAAATAGGTGGTAGTAAAAGTAAATTTTAGTATGACTGATATATTTGGACATTTTGCCTAGTGGGAAAAATCTTTCTTTAAATAGGCTTGGGAGATTTTAGTTATTGAATGACATCAAGAGTGAGAGCTTATATGTATTTTCAGCTGAAAGTATGTTTTACTGATTGAGGCGTGGCTTGAACAATGGAGACTTTCAGATTTGGAAGAGTAACAAGTGTCAGTTGTCCAATGTGACACCCTTGTTATTGTGATGCCCAGAATATTACCAAACAAATGCATTAAATTATGTACAAGATTACAAAGAATGCTAAATACATTCACATTTCTGTGGCTACACTTAGGAAACAAAAGTGCTCTTCACTGTTTGAAATTACAGCCTTGTCGTTTTGAGCATTTCTGCCAAATTCCACTGAGTTAATGAAATTATCTGGACGGCCAAACATCACTACAGATGCCTATTAGCTATTGTTAAAGGAACCCCCAATTTTCTGACAGAATGTCAAGCTTTACTATAGCGTTTTCACCTTCATTTAAATGCTGCCCTCACTTTTTGTGTTTCAGACTACAACATAAGTGTGAGGGGATATATCACTAAAATGGCAGCTGCTGCTGAGACCCTTCACAGTCATATTAGATAGTGAAACAGTGATAGATATTTCTATACTCTGTATTATAGTACATATTTATTTAGTTATGTAAAGCATTTTGACAAATCACAGCTGTTTTAAAGATCCCCTGACACTTTCTGCAAGAATAGGGATGTTAGCCCTGGTGTCCTAGCCAAGTTCCAATTTGTATAATTACATTCTGCCTACCTAAGTTCTCCCTGCAATTTCAACTGGATATTATTACTGTTATTTATTTACACAGCAGTGTGTATGTACATGGCAGTTTATAAAATAATAGTGCATGCTAAACAAAATCGCAATCCCAAATAATTTACAGTCTGTGTCTATGAATGGATTCAATAGAAAGAATGCAAAGTGGCACATATTTGAATAGGCTTCAGAACAGGTGGGTTTTCAGAGCTTTTGAAGTAAAAGAAGGAGGGCGCTTAACATTTATGGGGACCTTTTCGATGTGTAAAAGGAACAGGCATGAATGAAATAAGGCATAGAGGTGAAAGAGACAGAGGCAGCAGTCAGGAGAGAACCTGATACGGAGCTGGAGGAGCTGAAGGCAGAAATATAGGTATAAGTGCAGTGGTATAGTTACCGAGTACTTTGAAAATGTGTAGAAGAAGCTTCACAAAATTCTTCACTTATTGACCTCAATTGTGTAGTGTGCACTGTAAAGCAGATGATATGTTGTATTGCGGATGGTGGCTGTATTTCATTGGTGGGTGAAATGATTCCTGTATTATATTTAAAACTATTTGATTCTTTTCCTTACAAATATTATTTCTTTGAAACTAAGATTTGGAAATGTGTATGCTGGCTTTTTGCACAGAGTGCACATAATTTAATGATAGTGGGTATCTTTATGCATGAGCTGGATATGGATTTTACACGTGCATCAACAAGAAAAAAAGTCAAATTATATGGGTGTTGTAGGCATGTGAATGGGATTTTGGCTATCTCAGATCTGCACATGGCAATCAATTTCTGGCACAGAATGCCTCTCTTCTATATGCAAAGACTGACTGCATGGTCTGCTATTCAGTTTGTTTTATAGAGACTCTTGTTTAAATAGTTGCAGGAACAAGTTGCTGTATGCATTCCTACAGCAACAACTGTGTGGGAAAAAAATCCTGACACATGCAGAGAGAAGGGAAGGAGGCTGAACTGAGGAAATTATGGTTATTTCTAACATCTGAACTAGAAAAACTGGGAGCAATTAAAGCTGCGAGTTAACTCTCACAACACTAATTAATACTAATAAATTATTTGTAAGTCTGTAAGAAGGTTGTGATTTTTTTGGTTCAAAAGTTGCTACCATAGTTTTGTTAAAGTTGTGGTTTTGGTGTGGTCAGTTCAACTACCATTAAAAAAAACAAACACACATACACACAAAATAGAAACAGGTTGCCAAATGTGAATAAGTGACATTGCAACCTGGCACACAAGGTCACAATGCCACTCAAATTTGCAGCAACTATAAAAAGTTGCAGTTGTTGTTTCCACAACAAAATTGCGGCCCGCAATTTCTTACAGCCTTAATCATTTATCATGTGTGGAATTAATTTACAGAGGGATATAGGCTAATCCACCATTAGAAATACTGTACCACCTTCCTCTTTTATAAAGGTTTCTCCCCATAATCAGAATGACATTTGTGACAACTGTCCCTGTACCTTTCCAGAAAAACTTAACATACTCCTCCATGGATGTCAGACATACAGTTCACAGGCTGCACCAGGCCCATTTGATGTATTTATTAGAGTTGGTTGGAAATTGTTTGTTGAAACAAGAAAGAAAAGGAGTACTTGTGGCACCTTAGCGACTAACCAATTTATCTGAGCAAAAGCTTTCGTGAGCTACAGCTCACTTCATTGGATGCTGCATCCGATGAAGTGTGCTGTAGCTCACGAAAGCTTTTGCTCAAATAAATTGGTTAGTCTCTAAGGTGCCACAAGTACTCCTTTTCTTTCTGCGAATACAGACTAACACGGCTGCTTCTCTGAAACCTTTGTTGAAACAGTTTTCCATTGAAAAATGACATTTCAACTAAACCAAAAAATTCTCCAAAACTCTATAGATTTCACTGAAGCTTTTGCCAAAAACAGGTTTTTACAGCATAGTGTTAATTTTTCAAAAACAAAAATTATTTAGGGAAAATTCTGAAATTTCCAAAGTGAAATTTTTGTTTCAAGAATTATTTCATTTTCTGTTTTCATATAACTTATTTTTTTCATTATTTCATGAGATGTCAATAGTGTATAATGTCATATCATGTCAAGTCAAGTAACATGAGATATTATTGCACATTGCTACTGACACATCCTGTTCTGCAAAATGACATAATATAATACTCAAAATATTGTTAATTTTTATATTGTTTTATTTTTATAGTATTTTAGTTTAACAATCATTAAGCGTGGTTGCTATTTAGTGCTGATTGAAACATCTTATCTTCTTTTCTAGACCAGTGGCTGCTGACTGTGTTGAAATTGAACAGTTTGACACTTTGATCTAGAAAAGAAGATAAGAGGTTTTAATCAGCACTAAATAGCAACCACCCTTCATGATTTGGAACAAAAACATAGTTCAAAATGTTAATATTCTCTCTAAAATGGAAGTTCCAAGTTTTGACCTGCTCTTGTATCTATGTGGCTTCCATGACATGTTTAGGTTGCCCAAAATCTGCTTCCTTCCTTCCTTTCTTTTTCTTTTCTTTTGTTAAAGGCAGTATCTGGCCCTAATAGTTGTGAAGAAAAAATTTCATCTGTGAACCCAGAGTAATTGCTGGAATGACATACGCTGGAGTGTACAGACAGCCTGACTGCAAATGTGAAAAATCAGGACAGGCGGTGGGGGGTAATAGGAGCCTATATAAGAAAAAGACCCAAAAATTGGGACTGTCCCTATAAAATTGGGACATATGGTCACCCTAAGTGTGAATTCGTTTGTGTACTAATAATGTCATTGGGGTGTCAGTTCCAAAATCCAGTGCTTCCATTTCAGTGTCAATATTAACTGTTTTAGTGATGATAATTTTTCCGTTATAGGGAAGAGGCTGGGAGTGAAGCCCACAAGAGGAGGTTGGAATTGAGAGTTGCTTTAGGGAGGGAAATGCAAAGGGGAAACAGACTGGGAAGAGGGAAAGGAACTGCAAATGGGGGAAGGCACAGAAACAAAGGGCAGATGAAGTAGCCATAAAGGGGAGCCTGTTTTTTTTCTGAGTGATGCTGCATGCAACAGTAAGATGCTGAATTCACAAATTCCTAAGAATTTAGTTACAACATAAAAGTCCAGGTTTTCGTTGATCTCTCTGGGAATTTCCCAGTGACATCAGTGGGAGACTACTGTGCATTGAGAGAAGTCTACAGTCTTAACGTATAACCTGACCCATCGACCATAATTTAACGTGGAATTTGGTCCTTGGGACTGAATGAGTTTGATACCTCTGACCTACCCTAGGCAGAGCTTCCCAAAACCAGGAATGGCAGAAGAGCCAATGACTTCATAAGTCCACTAAGGATGTTGTTGCACCAATGTATTAGCTGTAAATTTTCCAGCACTTGAAGGAGTGGATGTCTAGAACAAATATAGATTAGATGTCTAGAAGATATACTCTAGCTCAACCATAAATTATGAGGCTTACATAGTAGAGAATAATTCACTGCACTGCAGGAATTCTTGGGTGAAATTCTGTGGTATTATGCAGGAGGTCAGAGTAGATGATTGTTCCCCTTTAAATCCATGACTCTACAAACTGTCCAGATTCTGTGGTGATGGGTGTCAATGCAAACCCCAAAGATAAATTTAGGAAAAACACAAGTTTTGAAAGATGATGGTCTCCTTTTCATTGCTCATGATGTAGTCTGACATCCTCCTCCATAACACAGGCTATAGAATTTTACTCAGCTGTTCCTGAATCAAATCCATAAAACATATTCTATTATGTAAAACTGTAATAACCCCCACTTCATTCCACCCCTTTCCCCCCAAACAACTTCCATCATGCATCATTGGCAGGATTTTGGATCCTGAACAGTCAGCACTGCAAAATAAGAGTGCTGCCTCATTAGCTACAGGACTAATTACTAGATTCTGGATTTATCAATCTGAACTGCATGATCTCAGGAGACATTTGTATGTTTTACATTGAACTGTAAATTTAAATGGCTTGAATAGAAAACATGTTCAGAATAGTGACATGCTGATTAAGTAAAATGTTTTTAATAAAAAAAATTACCAGGAATGGATTTCATTAGAATTTGGAACAGACACTGTCAATTTAGAAATCACTTTTCTGTCTAAAAATACTTCACCTAATATGATTACAAGTAACCTAAGATTACTAAAACTAAAAGAGATTAGAGAACAAAGCTATTTGTCTGTTCAGTTTAACAGATTTTCAAAGGTATTTAAGCTCCTAAAGATGCAGAAATTGCCTCAACAAGTTAGGTACCTAACTTCCATTTATGTCAATGAGAGTTAGGCACCTACATTGCTTAGGTCAGGGGTCTCCAAACTTTATGAGATGAGGGCCATATTAGATTTTTGAAGGGGCTTCACGGGCCGAAGCGACTGTGAAAGAATTTAAATATATGCAAAATTGTTAAAACAACAACACTACTCTACTGTGTCAGTGTTGCATTAAATTCTAAATCAGGTATAAAAGTTAATCGATGCAGGTACTGTAAGTTGGCTCCCCTTTTTTGGGTCTGCTCTGCCCTGTGCCTGCTCCTTTCTCCCTGTGCCTGCTATGCATGCCTGCTCTGCTGAAGAAAATGACAAAGGATTGAAAGTTTGGCTGTACTTTGGTAAGAGAAGCTCCAGGTTCCCATTGGTGGTTGGGACTGTTTGGTTCTATTAGTGCTGTAGTTAAAATTTAACCATTATGAAATTGTTAATTTCCATCTTCTTCACTCCATTTATTGGAGAAGTAATTAAGCACCTGGCTTGTATTTTTACTCTAAGGCAGGGATCCGTGCCTGCTCGGCTGCAGCAGCAACTCTCCCCTAAGTTGGCTCCCCTTCTGGGGGGACACTGGCTCCCGGGGGCATTCACCCCTCCACACAGCTCAGCTGAGCTACCTCCCTCCCTCTCCCACAAGAGTGCATAAAATGAACCACAAAGTGATACTGACTAGTCAAGCTGGAAGGGCGTATCGAGTGGGGTCCCAGAGGGATCTGTCCTGGTCTGGTTCTAATCAATGGCACAGAGAGTTCGCTTATAAAGTTTGCAGATGATACCAAGCTGGGAGAAGGTACAAGCGCTTTGGAGGACAGGATTAGAATTCGAAATTATCTTGATAGACTGGAGAAATTATTTGAAATAAATAGGATGAAATATCTGTGGAGATAGAGGTGGTTAGGGACTATTTAGAAAAGCTGGACGTGCACAAGTCCATGGGGCCGGACGAGTTGCATCCGAGAGTGCTGAAGGAATTGGCGGCTGTGATTGCAGAGCCATTGGCCATTATCTTTGAAAACTCGTGGCGAACCGGGGAAGTCCCGGATGACTGGAAAAAGGCTAATGTAGTGCCAATCTTTAAAAAAGGGAAGAAGGAGGATCCTGGGAACTATAGGCCAGTCAGCCTCACCTCAGTCCCTGGAAAAATCATGGGAGCAGGTCCTCAAAGAATCAATCCTGAAGCACTTGCATGAGAGGAAAGTGATCAGGAACAGCCAGCATGGATTCACTAAGGGAAGGTCATGCCTGACTAATCTAATCGCCTTTTATGATGAGATTACTGGTTCTGTGGATGAAGGGAAAGCAGTGGATGTATTGTTTCTTGACTTTAGCAAAGCTTTTGACATGGTCTCCCACAGTATTCTTGTCAGCAAGTTAAGGTGGGTAGAAAGCTGGCTAGATAGTCGGGCTCAACGGGTAGTGATCAATGGCTCCATGTCTAGTTGGCAGCCGGTATCAAGTGGAGTGCCCCAAGGGTCAGTCCTGGGGCCGGTTTTGTTCAATATCTTCATAAATGATCTGGAGGATGGTGTGGATTGCACTCTCAGCAAATTTGCGGATGATACTAAACTGGGAGGAGTGGTAGATACGCTGGAGGGGAGGGATAGGATACAGAAGGACCTAGAGAAATCGGAGGATTGAGCCAAAAGAAATCTGATGAGGTTCAATAAGGATAAGTGCAGGGTCCTGCACTTAGGATGGAAGAATCCAATGCACCGCTACAGACTAGGGACCAAATGGCTAGGCAGCAGTTCTGCGGAAAAGGACCTAGGGGTGACAGTGGACGAGAAGCTGGATATGAGTCAGCAGTGTGCCCTTGTTGCCAAGAAGGCCAATGGCATTTTGGGATGTATAAGTAGGGGCATAGCGAGCAGATCGAGGGACGTGATCGTTCCCCTCTATTTGACATTGGTGAGGCCTCACCTGGAGTACTGTGTCCAGTTTTGGGCCCCACACTACAAGAAGGATGTGGATAAATTGGAGAGAGTCCAGCGAAGGGCAACAAAAATTATTAGGGGTCTAGAACACATGACTTATGAAGAGAGGCTGAGGGAGCTGGGATTGTTTAGCCTGCAGAAGAGAAGAATGAGGGGGGATTTGATAGCTGCTTTCAACTACCTGAAAGGGGGCTCCAAAGAGGATCGCTCTAGACTGTTCTCAATGGTAGCAGATGACAGAACGAGGAGTAATGGTCTCAAGTTGCAGTGGGGGAGGTTTAGATTGGATATTAGGAAAAACTTTTTCACTAAGAGGGTGGTGAAACACTGGAATGCGTTACCTAGGGAGGTGGTAGAATCTCCTTCCTTAGAGGTTTTTAAGGTAAGACTTGACAAAGCCCTGGCTGGGATGATTTAACTGGGAATTGGTCCTGCTTCGAGCAGGGGGTTGGACTAGATGACCTTCAGGGGTCCCTTCCAACCCTGATATTCTATGATTCTATGATTCTAAATGCAATAAGGACAAATGCAAAGTACTACACTTAGGAAGGAATAATCAATTGCATACATACAAAATGGGAAAGGACTGCCTACGAAGGAGTATGGCAGAAATGGATCTGGGGGTTATAGTGGATCACAAACGAAGTATGAGTCAACAGTGTAACACTGTTGCAAAAAAAGCAAACACCATTCTGGGCTGTATTAGCAGGAGTGTTGTAAGCAAGACATGAGAAGTAATTCTTCCACTCAGCACTGATAAAGCCTTAATGTGACATTACCAATGGTAAAATCTGGAATGATGGACAGCTGTATTCCTTCGATTCTTTAACTTGGGGTGCCTTTTACACTGCTTTGCTGTGAGAGCAACCACTTCTGCTCTGCTCACACACAGCCTCCAGCATGTAAATCTCTCCCAGCTATACTGTATGAGTGCTATAGTGAGCCACTCATGAATTACATGCAGGGCAACACCAGCAAACTCCCAGTCCCAGACTTTTCCCCAGAAATGTGCGTCTTGTACTGCCCAGCACCCTCCTGGACAATACAAGCTTGTATAAAGTCTGTCATTTATTAATAGAAAGTGATACGCACAAATCTTGTTATCCCACATGGAGTTTCCCAAACACTTCAATCCAAACAACAAAATACATGTATTAACTACAGAAAGATAGATTTTAAGTGACTACAAGTAATGAGGTATATAAGTCAGAATTGGTTACAAGAAAATAAAAGGTAAAATGCAACTAACACCTAACTTAAACGAAGTGTATACAAAGCAGAGATGTGTTTCACCACATATTCCAGCAGTCTTACTGGCTGAACCTCTTTCATTCAGGATCTCTCCCCCAGTCCAGTGCTGCTTCCTTTGTTCGTCATGGGTGGAGAGCAAGGGAGGGATGCTTTGGGGATCTGTCATCTCCTCTTATAGCCCTTTCTCTTGCGCAAGAATCATCTCTGGCTGAATTCAGGAGACAGAAAGTCTGTGTGGCCAGGAACCTTAAGCTGCCTCTTTGTCCAAATGTAGACTTTTTTCGCCCACACTTTCTGTCCTGCTGAAGGGTGGCCACTTAATTAGGCAATGGTCCATTTGAATTCATTGACATGTGGCTGAGGCGTTGGCTAACCTTTTGTCTTTGGGAAACTTGTTTGTGACTGCCCTACAGAACATGTTGAAACATGTCTTGGTAATATCATAAAGTGGAATGATCAACAAATCATGAGTTTTCAAACGATACCTTATATGTTATTATGCTAGTACAAAATGTCATGTAGTCCTGTAAGATGGGGTACAGACTATCACACTCAGTTGGAGTATTGTGTCCAGTTCAGGACACCACATTTTGGAGAAAGTTCAGAGGAGAGCAACACTCATTACTTAGGAGGAAAGATAGAAAAATTTTTGTTTGTTTAGTCTGAAGAAGAGAAGACTGATGGGGGGGACATGATAATATTCTTCAAGTACTTAAAATGTTGTTATAAAGAGGAGGGTGATAAATTGTTCTCCTTAACCATCGAGGGCAGGACAAGAAGTAATTAGCTTAAATTGCAGAAAGGGAGATTTAGGTTAGACATTAGGAAAAACTTCCTAACTGTCAGGGTAGTTAAGCACTGGAATAAATTAGCTAGGGAGGTTGTGGAATTTCTGTCATTGGAGGTTTTTAAGAACAGGTTAGACAAAAACCTGCCAGGGATGGTCTAGATAACACATAGCCATGCCTCAGTGCAGGAGACTGGACTAGATGACCTATTGAGATCCCTTCCAATCCTACATTTCTATTCTATTCTATTTTGTGACTGGAAGAAATCATTTGCACGCAATGAACTGTGTAATAGAGAAGTGTTCCTATTCACTTTAAAATTAAATGGTTATGATTTAGGATTATCTATAGTAGTAGTTGTGGAAGTCATCAAACTGGTGGGATCTTCAGAGGGCAAGGATGATCCATGCATAGGATGCTACTCAGGAAACCCACATTCAATTTCCTGCTTTACCACAATGTTCCTGTGTGAGCTTGGTCAAGTTACTTAGTCTTCTGTGCCTCTGTTCTCCATCTGCAGAATGGGAATGATAGCACTTTCCTGCATCACAGTGGTGTTGACAGGATAAAGACATAACAACAGAATAAAACATTAAAGACTGAGTATCTTGGATACTATTTAATGGAGGCCATATGCATACCTTAGATAAGGCAGATACTTCCATTTTACCAGTGATTAAGCGATCTAGTCTGCTCAGAACTGGCTGAAAATACATTGCTTAGGATCTGTGGACCTTCCTGCTAGAAGAAAGGAAATTTTGCATGTAGGAGTGATGTGTTTTGCGTGGGGGCGAGGGGTGTGTGTGAAATAGGGGAATAAAAGTATTTGATAAAAATAAGAATGTAGCTATAAAGGCACAAAATATAAGGAGCGTGGACTCAGAGGCCAATGTACTACCCAAAGCTTACTGTTTTGTTGTTTTTTTAATGGCTAGACTTCAGGTAGTTGATGTGCTTTTAATAGTAGGGAGGATAAAAATGTGTTTGGACTATTGCAATGTCAAACAAGAGGCTCATTATTATTTTTGGGTACCTTTTTAAGAAGCCACAATATTGCAGATAGTAAAATTAGTTCATAGTAAACAGATGAAATGTTATTCCACAAAAGAAAAGCTGCCTAATAACTTGCAAGAGAGTGAGTCACAACAAACAGCATCATTAAAACTTTCCTCAAGAGAGAACAACTCTCAGCTGAAATTTACCATTATTTTAAAACTATTATTTCAGCCAGCCTGAACAGACTATTTCTCCTCTGGGAAACTTATTCATATTTTACTCTATATTTGTTTTTATTCCATTGTTTACCCTTTACCATAACTTAGATACGGTGCTGATATTAGCTATCTGTGGCCTCCATTGCAATGAGATTTGGAACTGCATTGACAGCTTCTTAGAATATTGATTATAAATGGCTCTATTGAAAGGTGCAAAGAGTTTCAGATCTCAGTAGAGGGCGGGTGCTGTAAGTGTAGACAAGTCCTTATACTTTGAAAATTACTGTCCTCCCGTATTATATTGTGTCTCTCTGTCACATGTAGCTACATAAAAGTATCCCCTTGAATTTTCACTTACTTGCAATAAATACCTGCCTCTCCGACAGGGCCTTACATATATGTAGCCCCTTCCATTCTAGAATATTGAAACATTTTACAGATGTTAATGAATATATCCCAGTGAGGTAGATAAGCACTATTCCTGTTTTACATATGTTAAGTGACTTGCTCAATATCACACAGATTGCCCAATATCACACAGAAAATATGTGGCAGAGCCAGGAATAGAATCTTTCTCTGTCCCTTGTATAAACCAAAGAACAATCTTTCCTAAACAGATTAATTTGTTACTTTATTGAAGCCTGTTGTCAGCTACCAACCATGCATTGTAATCTCTGGTAGCATGATGACCAGAGATCCCAGGAGAGCCAGCAAGCTACCTGGCATGAGGACAAACAGCAGCAATAGTTCAGAGACAGAAGACCCTGGCTCGAGGAAAATGAACAGAGCTAGGAACACTCAGGATCTGAAGATAGGCCAGTCAGGTAGTAGCAGAAAAGTCAGTAGGATCCTGCGTGCTTCCCACCTTCTTCATTCCTGATTTCTCTGTTTCTGCAACTTACAGAAGGATCCCCCAGTTTGTTTTTCAGGTCAGGCATTCTTTTGTTTTTCCTCCTCCACCTTTGTGTAACCCCGAAACACATGCATACATTTTCCTCATACTCTTCTTCTTAAAAAATAAAAAAGAAAGAGAACATTTTGGTTGAGACAAAACATGACTCATTTCAACAGACCTAAAGATGTGTTTGAAAATGTATGAATGAATGAAAGCGAGGCATTATAGGGTAACTGAAACTATTTTGCATCCTCCCTGTTGTGATCACTACCAAATGAAAGCTAGAACAACACTTGTTTACATTGTAAACACAAATATTTCAGATGCCATATTACTTTTTACTATGTGTTGTGACATTCTCTCTTTGTTTTTCTGTTTGTATTTCTCAGTGTGGCCTGTTAAAATACACTAGTTTTATTTTAGTCAGTATCACTTTGTGGTTCATTTTATGCACTAAGGTCATGCAGCAAGGTCTGGGTGACAAACAATTTTTTTTAAAGAAAGTTTGATAGATTAAAAGTATCATCTAGTCTTACTTTTTTGTTAAAACTCTGGGCTCTTTTTCAATTATTGATCTAATGAAGAAAGGAATTCCCTTAGCACAGGCTAGTGCAGGGATCAGCAACCTTTCAGAAGTGGTGTGCCAAGGCTTCATTTATTCACTTTAAAGTTTCGCATGCCAGTAATACATTTTAATGTTTTTTAGAAGGTCTCTCTCTATAAGTCTATATATTATATAACTAAACTATTGTCGTATGTAAAGTAAACAAGGTTTTCAAAATGTTTAAGAAGCTTCATTTAAAATTAAATTAAAATGCTGATCTTACACTGCCAGCCCGCTTAGCCCGCTGCCAGCCTGGGGTTCTGTTCACCTAGGCCAGCAGCAGGCTGAGCAGGGGCCTGCGGCCAGGACCCCGGCTGGCAAGGGGCCAGCAACCAGAACTCCAGACCAGCAGCGGGCTGAGCGGGGCCGGCGGCTGGGACCCCAGACTGGCAGTGGGCTGAGCCACTCAGCCCACTGCCGCTCAGCCCGCTGCTGGTCTGGGGTTCCGTCCACCGGCTCCTGCCAGCCAGGGTCCCGGCTGCCGGCCCCGCTCAGCCCGCTGCCAGTCTGGGATCCCAGCCTTGCCCACATAGAGTGGGTACCTACCTTCTCCCTGGTTCTAGCTCATTCTCTTCCTCTCTCTCTCTCTGCACTGAGCTGAGGGTGGGAGTGCACTGAGCACAGGGCTGGGGGTGAAGGAGCAGGCTGGGGGTTGGGGTGTGGGGTCTGACGAGGAGCTAGAATGAGGGAGGGGGCTCAGGGTTGGGGCAGGAGGTTTGGGTGTGGAGTGCTTACCTAGGCAGCTCCCATTTGGTGCAAGGGGTGCAGGTGAGAATGTGGGGGTGTGTGTGCAGGTGCTCCCGTTTGGTGCTCAGGGTGGGGGTGGGAATGTGGGGGATGCAAGAGTCAGGACATGGGGTGTGCGGGGGCTGGGTATGTGTGGGGGCTGCAGGAGTCAGGGCAGAGGGCTGGGGGCATGTGAGGGGGTTGCAGAGTCGGCATGAGGTGTGGGGGTGTTGGAGTCAGGGCTGGGGTCGTGGGGGGTGCAGGGGCCAGGGCAGAGGACTAGGCATGTGTGTAGAGGGGTGCAGGGGTCAGGGCAGAGGGCTGGGGGTGTGGGCTAGGGTTGTGGGGGTGCTGCCCAGAGTGGTTCACAGCAGGGGGCTGGAGGGGATATGCCCTGATTCCACCCCCCTTCCGCAAGGCCCTGTCCCCACCTCTTCTCCACCTCCTCCCTGGAGCCACGAGCGCGCTGCGGCTCCGCTTCTCCCACTCCCTCGCAAGGGCCATCAGCTGATAGGCGGCAGGAACCCAGCACGCTGGGGGAAGAGGCGGGGAAGGGGGGAGCTTGCCTGCCCTGCAGCAGCAGCTGGCAGGACCAAGCTTCTTCACCCTGCCCCAGCGTGGAGGGAGAAGAGCGGGCTTGGGTGGGCAGGATTTTTAATGGGCCCCACTCAGCCCGCTGCCGGCCTGGGTTTGGCAGCAGGCTGAGTGTGCCATTAAAAATCGGCTCACATGCCGTCTTGGGCATGCGTGCCATAGGTTGCCAACCCCTGGGCTAGTCCTCAGGTGAGGGCTCTGTCAGCTCTCACTGCCTCCATCTTCCATATGAGGAAAAAGCTGTAAATCATGGAAAGAAAGGGGAGTAAAAATACCAAACCAAAGGAGAGAAACAAGGAGGAGTCCCATGCTGGGGGCTCAGTTCCTTTTCCAGAATTGCAGGAACATGAAGATATGACCAGGGAACTTCATTCAGATGAGGACACAGTGAGCTGGAGGAGATCAGAGTAGATCAGCATAAATCTAACAGAGTTGATGGTGCTTAGCTTTGTTTGGTGGGAAAATGGATGAAATAACCAAACAGACTAACTAGAGAAGCATATCCATATGCTATCTACATACCATGGCAATGGGCTGCATAGAAAGGGTTATAAGGATGGTGGGATAAACAGTAAAAAAATCTGTACTGATGTGATGGATTATGAAAGGGAAATGAAGCAACCCTTGATGGTCTCTCTTTCTCTTTTAAGAACCAGAATCTGCTTAAAAAAACCCAAAACAGCTGGATAAATGGAACAGAAATAAAATTCCTTTTCTCTGTGTGTGATAGAATATGGTTCAAGGCTACTGCTCCTACATAGGACAAGATCTAGTAAAGGTAAAGCTGGATTTGATAGTAAAGATTAGGGCAGTCAAGAAATTAAAAATATTAATCGCGATTAGTCACACGATTAAAAAAATTAATCAAGCTGTTGAACAATAATAGAATACCATTTATTTAAATATTTTTGGATGTTTTCTACATTTTCAAATATATTGATTTCAATTACAGCACCGAATACAAGGTGTACAGTGCTCACTTTATTTTTTATTACAAATATTTGCACTATAAAAAACAAAAGAAATAGTATTTTTCAATTCACCTAATACAAGTACTGTAGTGCAATCTCTTTATCATGAAAGTTGAACGTACAAATGTAGAATTATGTACAAAAATAACCTGCACTCAAAAATAAAACAATGTAAAACTTCAGACTCTACAAGTCCAATCAGTCCTACTTCTTGTTCAGCCAATCGCTCAGACAAACAAGTTTGTTTACATTTGCAGAAGATAGTGCTACCTGCTTCTTGTTTACAATGTCACCTGAAAGTGAGAACAGGCATTTGCATGGCAGTGTTGTAGCTGGTGTCACAAGATCTTTACATGCCAGATGCGCTCAAGATCCATATGTCCCTTGATGCGTTAACCACCATTCCAGAGGACATGCGTCCATGCTGATGACGGATTCTGCTTGATAACGATCCAAAGCAGTGCAAATATTTGTAAGCAAAAATAATATAAAGTGAGAACTGTACACTTTGTATTCTGTGTTGTAATTGAAATTGATATATTTGAAAATGTAGAAAAAAATCAAAAATATTTAATAAATTTCCATTGGTATTCTATTATTTAACAGTGTGATTAATTGTGATTAATTTTTTTATTATTATTTTAATTAATAATTCTTAACAGGAAATTATTTTAGAAATTGTACTGGTTTGTTTGTTTGAGGCATTTTTTCATGTATGTGTTTTTTAATAATGTCTACAATCATAACTATGATATTGCTCTGATACAAAAGTGTAGCCACCCTTTCTTTACAGTTCTGTGAAGGGAGAAAGAAGGCAATATAGTCCAGCTATGGATAGAGCAGAAGACTCAGGTTCTGTACCTGGCTCTGCTGGTTACTTGCTGTGTGACCTTTTCCCTAATGTAAAATGGGTATGATAATGCTTGTCCAACATCAAGTGCTTTGAGATCTAATCAAAAGCTCTAAGAAATTGATTATTTTTTATTAGAGTACAGAAATAGTGGTGGCTCCAGATCAGTTCCTAATTTGTTTGGTAATTAATTCTTACATGACATTTTTTTCTAGAAGCAATATCCAGGGACTTCTGAAATAAAATATTTTCCTGATTTCAAAATAATGCTCTCTAACTTTGATCCCAGCTCTACGTTACTCCTATTGAATGTATTCACTGAATGTATCCATGTATTAGGTGAATTGTGGCGCTTCACCATTGGCCTGAGTATGGGGTGCTGTGGAGGAGAACTGTGTGATGGTGGATGGATGGCAATAATTACTCTGAGTGAGCTGGTACACTGGGATGGTGTTCAGACCTCACTATCCTTCAGGATATTTGAGCCTGCTCCTACCTGTCTGTCTATATCTATGGTACTTAGTTATATGACCTCTGTTACTGTAGTTTCTGGGTGCCTCACAGTGTTTAATATATTTTTCCTCGTAACGCCCCTGTGCTCATCCTAGTGTAGTCACTCTGCTTGGGAGCACTCAGTGCCCCCAGGAACACATCACTGAAACACAGTGTCCTGGGCAAAGTGAGTGCCCTTGTGTGGGTTGGGCATGCAAACTTCTCTTTTCCCCTGAACACCTGAGTAAGGGCCATTTACAATCTGCCACATTTATTTTTGTGCTTTATCATGGTGTAGTATTTAAGTACCTCGCAAACATTATTGGGTTCCATTTGTTCTGCTCTTATACTGATTTCAGTGTAGTTGCGTGCACGTAACTGAGGTCAGAATTCAGTCAAACTGTAACTTGAAAATTATAGAACGCCACTATTTCAGAACTCTTCTAATAGCCAACTAATAAGAGAAGGCTTTGGATCCCTTCACTCTTAAAATACCATTCATTTTCATGGTAGGGCAGTTATATATTGGGTAAAGAGCATTTACATTTCCTGTTTTAGACAACACATTTAAATAGTCCTCCCAGCATCAGTTGATAAGCTCTTTTAACTAATCCAAACAGCTTCGTGTAACTGATTAAAAAAGAGTGGCGCCAGTTTCCCCCACAGCTGAAGGTCATTGGAGGGATAATTAAGTTTTACTTTTTAAAAAGATTTAATGTCTAATTCCTTTCCTCCAAATTCTGTTATGAAAGTTGACTATAAAGGGGTCTATTTTTTAAAAAAAAAAATCTGGAAACTTTTTGCTGTCATAAAATTATTTGGTCATCGTTCAGTAAAACAAAAGGAGGACACTGCATTTTTAATTCTCTGTTGCCCTGATGTAAGCAAAAATGACATGCTGGATTGTAAACACTAGGCAGTATTCTGATGATGAGCTGTATTTCCAAGGACATTCCTATAAACATATTGTTAAAGTAGTTTTACTTCCTGCTGTGTTCTTGAACTCAATATTCAGAGGACAGAAGATCCTGCTGTTGTGTGCAGGGGATGGGAATGGAGTCCAAATGGGATATCTATAGTTAAAAATTAAAACTAACTCCTGATATTTTATATAATAATTTCCTCCATCCTGCTCTTCCCCTTCCCTCCTTCCAAACAAGCTCTTGAGACATTACTGTAGTTAAAAATCTGCATTGGAATGACTTAAAACCCCGACATTATAGAAACTCAGCGTCAGACTTCCAGTATCTAGGCAGCTGAATAATATGGACTGTACTTGTTAATTATGAATTGCAATACCTTTATAGGGCCTGCTCTCTAAAGGGCAGCAACAGTCTCAACTCTCACTGAAGTTAGTAGCAGTGGGTGGCTCTCCACACCTTGCTTAAGGTGTTGGCACCTTGAAGGACAAACATTGTGTTACAGTCGTTCCATTCTTTATGTAAAAAAAACGAGGAGTACTTGTGGCACCTTAGAGACTAACCAATTTATTTGGATGTAAGCTTTCGTGGGCTAAAACCCACTTCATCAGATGCATGGAGTAGAAAATACAGTAGGAAGATATGTATACATAGTACATGAAAAGATAGGAGTTGCCTTACCAATTCTAATGAGACAATTCAATTAAAGTGGGCTATTATCAACAGGAGGAAAAATCACTTTTGTAGTGGTAATCGGTGTGGCCCATTTCAAACAGTTGACAAGAAGGTGTGAGTAACAGTAGGGGGAAATTAACATGGGGAAATTAGTTTTTCGTTCTTGTAGTGCTCCATCCACTCCCAGTCTTTATTCAGGCCTAATTTGATGTGCCAGTTTGCAAATTAATTCCAGTTCTCCAGTTTCTCGTTGGAGTCTGTTTTTGAAGTTTTTTTGTTGAAGAATTGCCACTTTTAGGTCTGTTATTGAGTGTCCAGGGAGGTTGAAAAAAGAAAAGGAGTACTTGTGGCACCTTAGAGACTAAGTGTTCTCCGACTGGTTTTTGAATGTTATAATTCTTGATGTCTGATTTTTGTCCATTTATTCTTTTGCGTAGAGACTGTCTGTTTTGGCCAATGTACATGGCAGAGGGGCATTGCTGGCACATTATGGCATAAATCACATTGGTAGATGTGCACGTGAACAAGCCCCTGATGGTGTGGCTGTTGTGGTTAGGTCTTATGATGGTGTTCCTTGTATAGATATGTGGACAGAGTTGGCAACGGGGTTTGTTACAGGGATAGGTTCCTGGGTTAGTGTTTTTGTTGTGTGGTGTGTGGTTGTTGTGTGGTGAGTATTTGCTTCAGGTTGGGGGGCTGTCTGTAAGCAAGGACTGGCCTGTCTCTCAAGGTCTGTGACAGTGAGGGATCGTCCTTCAGGATAGGTTTTAGATCCTTGATGATGCGCTGGAGAGGTTTTAGTTGGGGGCTGAAGGTAACAGCTAGTGGTGTTCTGTTACTTTCTTTGTTGGGCCTGTCCTGTAGTAGGTGACTTCTGGGTACCCTTCTAGCTCTGTTAATCTGTTTCTTCACTTCAGCAGGTGGGTATTGTAAGAACGCTTGATAGAGATCCTGTAGGTGTTTGTCTCTGTCTGAGGGATTGGAGCAAATGCGGTTGTATCTTAGAGCTTGGCTGTAGACAATGGATTGTTTGATGTGGTCTGGATGAAATCTGGAGGCATGTAGGTAAGTATAGCAGTCAGTAGGTTTCCGGTATAGGGTGGTGTTTATGTGACCATCGCTTATTTCCTGTAGAGTCCAGGAAGTGAATCTCTTGTGTGGACTGGTCCAGGCTGAAGTTGATAGTGGGATGGAAATTGTTGAAATCCTGGTGGAATTCCTCAAGGGCCTCTACGTTCAATAGACATGTTTGTCACAATCTGAGACTTCATTCTCTTATACCTGCCACTGCACCTAGTCACCAGACTTTCACTAAGAGACAGATTTTTAAAGGTATTACACACCTAAAGATGCAGATAGATCTTTTGTGGGATTTTTAAAAACATCTAGGGGCATTAGAAAATCTCATGAGGCACCTATTTGCATCTTTAAAAATCTATCTGTAAACCCCTTACTGGCCACAGTGTAGAACCTAGATAGCATCTTTTGGAGGCAGTCAGTCTTCTGTTTCTCGTCAGAGGCCATATCAAAAAATATTATAAATAGGGCCCTACCAATTTCATGGCCGTGAAAAATGCATCACAGACTGTGAAATCTGGTCTCCCACATACAATCTGGCTATTGTAGGGGAGTCATGATATTGCCGCCCTTACTTCTGCGCTGCCTTCAGAGCTGGATGGCCAGAGAGTGGCAGCTGCTGGCTGGGCACTCAGCTCTGAAGGTAGTGGCGTGGCCAGCTGCAGTGCAGAAGTGAGGGTGTCATGGTATGGGGGGGGTTATCACTTTGGGTGGGAGCAGGGCTGGATTTACGGGTGGGCGATGTGGATGAATGTCCAGGGTGGCATGGTCAGGAGGCACTGTGGTCACCCCCCTCAGACACACACAGACAGCCCAAGGCTCCTTTAGCCCCCAAGCACTGGACCTGAAGCCAGGGAGGGGCAGGGCTGGCCGAAGGCTCCTACCAGGCGCTGGGCTCCAGCTGCTAGTGCCAGCTGTGCTGGGGATGGATGGGACTTTCTCTTCCCCTGCATGAGCCTCTCCTGGGGTCAGATCAGACCTATGTCTGCAGGAAGCTCTGCAGCTGCTGGCTGGTAGCCCAGCTCTGAAGGCAGCGCCACCGCCTGCAGCAGTGCAGAAATAAGGGTGGCCATACTGTGAGCCACTCCCACAACCACATTTTGGGTCAGGACCCCCATGATTACAACACAGTGAAATTTCAAATTTAAATATCTGAAATCGTGAAATTTAAGATTTTTAAAATCCTGTGACCGTGAAATGTACCAAAATGGACTGTGATTTCGGTAGGACCCCAAATAAAGGAGTGTTTGGTGTTCTTTTTAGAGAAGAGGGAATCAAATTAAAGCTACACCATATAAAATGTAGCTTGGTCTGCATCTGCAACTAGTCTTGCCTAGGTACACACTGAATCTTGTGGTTACTTGTTTTTATGACATGCTTATTACACACTATTTATTATTAATTATTATTTATCATTACAGTATTATTATTACATTATGAAAACGGCAACACTTTTCCAAGATCTCACTTTCATAGTCTGTATCACTTTGAATAAGCATGTTATAAGACAAGGCTCCTATGTTTCATCAAGGAGTATCAGATGTGAAACAGCATGCAGGTATTTAAGAAGCCAACTCAAAGAGTTCCTCCTACGCAAGTATTCAGGTCTTGAGCAGTCCAGGCAAACAACGCACGTTACAACAAAGCTTAAACTTGTTCTTCATAATAATTTTAAAAACAATACTAGCTGCCTATTTAATTTTAAAAAAAGCAAAAACATCCACCTTCCTTTCCATTTCTTATAAGGAGTCTTGAAGTTTAAATCTCCTCAGTGTGATAGATATGCTTGCTTTGATCTGCTTAGCTCTTGGAAGTCCAGGGGCTCTGGGACGCTGGCCCCATGCTACCTGGGGTCCCTAGGGACATCTCTGTCCGCCATTAGGGAATTTTTCCCCGAGAACACCCTGTAACATTTCGTGAACCCCAAGGGGTTCATGAACCCCAGTTTGGGAACCACTGCCCTAGGCTGAGCCACAAATGTTTATGAAGTGTGTAGACTAGCATTTAGTTAATTAATTAATTCAAGTTAATAACTGGTAATCAATTAGTTCAATCAGTTAGTTAAGTTACTTAAAATCAATGGCAGTTAGGTGCCTAGGCACTCTTGAAAATCACACTATGTGCCAACCTATATCTTTAGGCACTCAAAGTCACAGGCACATTTAAAAATCTGCCCTGAAATGGCTGCCCTCTAGGGCTTACCCTGGTCAACTGACACATGTTAAAACCTTAACAACACAAGGAGTTTAACATGTTATAAAAACCTTACTAGTGAACACACCTTTCTAGTGAACCAAAGGTCTTGGTTATGAAATACTAACTCATTGGCAGTCTATCATATATTAACATAGTGACAGTAGTGTTTATTCAAATCTACCATCTGGAAAGGAAATTTATCCCTGTATTCTTTCTAGCACAGTGCTCATTCTATACAATATTTGTATACAAAGATACCTTTCTTTAGATAATCAATTATTTCTGACTACTTAAAAGGACCCCTTTGTATCATTTTTTATTCAACTTAGAAAAAAAATCTATTTGAATATCTATAGTACTATCCCTCAGGTGGCTGTTAGTTGTCTTATCTAGTTTAGTGTATGAGAAGTGTAATACACTTATTGAAGCCCCAGATCAGAGTTTATTTCCTGTTGGTGATATGGAACCCAGTGTGCAACCCCACCCTGAATTCCTACATGCTGTTCTTTCCAGACATCCTGTTATCGTACAAAAAATTCCGTGGGGTCACTGCAGAATAAAGGACTGATCCTGTAAACTCTTAGGCCTGGCTAGAAAAGTGATACTGGTATATCTAGTCTGGTTGGAGATGTGATTTTTTAATTGATATAGTTATACCAGTATAACCCCTGATGTGAAGGCAGTTACACTATACTATAGTAAAGGTGCCTTTTGCTGTCTGAACCAGAATAAAGCTATACCGATACCAGCACTTTTATACTGGTATATCCAGGCATGGGGAGGTGGGATTGAACTGTACTGGTTTAATTAAAGTAGCAAAACTTTATAGTGTAGACATGACTGTACTCACCTTAGTAGTCCTTGCTGATATAAGTTAAACCACAACCTGGAACAAAGTTTGGACAGTGTCCAGACTAGCCTTTGCAAAGTTGCTTACTACCTTGAGTTAATTGCTAATCAACTGGTAAAAACTTCTAAAGACAATCATCCTTCCAAGGGGTTATCTACGCAGAAAAGTTGTACTGGTTTATCTCTACTGGTATAGTTAAACCAGTGTTGCCAACTCTTGTGATTTTATTGTTAATTTCATGATATCTGGTATTTTTCTTAAAGCCTCCACTCCTGGAATCAAGAGATTGCATGAGAATCTGTTTTCATTTTTTTTAAAAGTAAGTTTCTAGCTCTCATGTTTGTGGAGAAGAGCTTGAAAATGCCAAGCAAATGTACCCAAATGGCTCAGAACCAGAAATCAAATAAAAAAATCCAAAAGTTATTTTAAAAAAATCTCATGATTATGGGTTGTTTGGCTTATGATTTTTGAACACTTGTGGTTGGCAAACTGTTAAAGCGACATAGTCCTCCTAGAGGGGTTGCAGTTACATCAATGTAAATATGCTTATACGAAAATAGCTTATTCCCATACGGGAATGGGAATAAGCTACACTAGCATAACTACAGGTTTCAGAGTAGCAGCTGTGTTAGTCTGTATCCGCAAAAAGAAAAGGAGTACTTGTGGCACCTTAGTTTATTTGTTAGTCTCTAAGGTGCCACAAGTCCTCCTTTTCTTTTTACCAGCATAACTGTGTTCCCATTAGGGTTGTACTGGTATAACTATGTCAATACAACATTGCCTCTGACCAACATAGTTATATCGGTAGAAACTGTGTGGACTACACCTAAAACCACAAAAGGCAAAAAGAAAGACTGACCTGTCAATTTGAGGAAAATTTTTTTAGCTGTTTTTCACTCATCATCATAAGAGATAGCTAATTATGACAGAGGGGCTATAACTCTTCGCTCATGACAAGAGGGGAAAAAATGCTTAAGAGGTTTATCAAGGGACCTGTCCGAAATTGGGTGTAGCCAGCCACGGTGGTCAAAGACAGGCAGTGTCTGAGCTAGTTCATTGAACTCTAGAAGGGCAGCCATTAATCTTCATTAAGTGCTTTTTCTTCCTCAGAGGACCATCTCCTGAGAGGTGGAGACTGAAACTATCTACCAAACCTTACTCTGTCTTTAGAACAGTGTTTGGGAAAACTGGGCATGTAAGTAAGTGTGTCTGTGGGGAACAAAAGAGCAGTTATTGTCTCTGGGCAGCAAGCAATACTGACAGGCTGACCAGAATTGTCAGAGAAGATATTGGTTTTAAGGGATACAAGCTTATTTGCTTTCCTTTTTTATCAGTAGCTAAGCTGAAAATGTTTTAGAGAAGTGTAAATCTAGTATGTTAAGCAAAAGTTTTTTGTTTTGTTTTTCAATTTTCTCTGTTTTAATAAATCTTGTTTTTATTAAGATTACTGCTGTGTGGGTAACTTCACATAGATGTCCTCAAAGAGGAGAAGAAACCCATAGGGCTAGATGCACAAGGGGGGATTTAGGTATCTATGCCCAAAATTTTGTTGTCTCTGGCATTTGCAAAACCACCACTGATCTGCTGCCTGTAGTCTTGAAGGTGTCTAAAATCCTTAATTTTCTATTGTTAAAGTCCCTGAGGCTCCTAAATTTTGGCTGGGCATGTACACAGCTGCCTAAGCCCTGACACTCTAAGTGCCTCATGTCTAAGTGCCAGTGGGACTCACAAACTAGGCCTTCCCCCACTTAGCTTGCCTTGAGGGCCCAATTTGGTAGGCACAACAGATGCCTAAACCCACACAAAAGATGCTGGTAGAGGATGTGAACTCCTTTTACCAATAATGCAGAGGTTAGAGCACTCTCTCAGGATGTGGGAGGCATGGGTTCAAATCCCTGATCCACAGCTAGCAGAACAGGAACTTGAATCCAGTTCTTCCACCTCCCAGTTGAGTGCCCTAACCACTGGGATATAAAATCATTCTCTCTCTCTCTCTCTGACAGGTACTTAGGCACCTGACTCCCTTTGAGGGGTGGGGCTTAAGACACACCACCCTCCTCAGCATTTCCTGAGGATAGTTTAGGTGGCGCCTGGCTCAGTATGCTGGTTTTTGTGAATTCCTTTTTTTAGTCTCCTAATTCTCCTTATGCATTGTATGGGGAGCCTGGTGCCTAATAAGAGGTTGTGCAATTCTTCTGGGCCTAAAAGATAGGTGTTGCAATGTGTAGTCACCCCCTGTCCATAATTTCTAAAGAGAGGAGCTTGAAAGGTAAAGAGTTTCTGGACCCTACACCTTCCCATTCAATCTCAGTTGAAGGGCATGGACAAAGGTGTTGTCTCTCAGCAGCTCTTATTACTTCAGTGGGAGAAAATGAAAAACCAAAGAAGAGATGAGACTCATCAGTGGTGTTGGCCACAAGGACTATGAAATGATGCACAGAAGGGAAACAAAGAGGATTAGAGATATGATCTGACTTATTTATGATATAACTGAAAAAATAGGATTATTCAGTCTGGAAAGGAAAAGGACAGGAGATGTCTGCACTGAGATATTCAAAAATACAGAGGATTGATAAAAATGATTGAGTCTCCCTCCACCCTCACCTCATTAAACCAGAACAAGGAGTCACTTGATAGAATGAATGCTCTGTAACTTTAGAACAGATACAAATATTTCTTCAACCAGCATGCACTCAGCCAGTGGAATTTACTGCTAGTGGAGGTCATGCAGTCAAATACGGTGGCTGCATATTTTTAAAGGGCTCAATAATTTAAATGACCTAGAATTCCACCTAGGCATGCTAAGAGAAGGGTAATCAAATCTCATTATTTAGAAAATAAGCTGGTTTATATCACCTGCAGACATCTGGAATGAATCCTGAGCACACTCACATCTTCTGCAAAGCTTTGTGCAATTAGTGAAGTTCATTATTGGGTAGGTGTTTGTGTGATGTCTTCTACTTCTGCAGCATCGGATACTAGCTATTGCCAGGGCTAGGGATGCTGGATTTTGTGTTCCATTATGTCAAATCTACTGCTTCTGCATTATGTTGACCTTCAGCTTTTCAAGTCTTTTGGTGGCGATACTGGCATTGTCCTGGAAGAAGAGAACTCATGGTTTCCCTTGTGTACATGAGTTCTAGATGGTGCCTTAGTTTAACTGGACTTGCCTTGATAGACAGTTTCTTCTGAAATATGTAAGGAAGTGTATTTTATTTCTATATCTTGAGCTGGCTTTAAAAGCTTTTTATTTCAGTTAGATCTTTAATTTCAGGTATGATAGGTGAAATATTTACACAAACAATTGCATTACGCATAACTAAGGCTACAATTTGGTCATGGAGGTTGCGAAAGTCATGGAATCCGTGACTTCTGCAGACCTCTATGACTTCAGCCCGCTATGGCTGGGAGCTGCACAGTACCCCCACCTCCCGTGGTGGCTGGGAGCTGCGGGGTACCCCTGTTGCCCAGAGTGGCATGGGTCCCATGCAGCTCCCCAGCTGCCACCGGTGGGAGGAATCCCCGGTAGCTCACCAGTCCCCACGGGAGTTGGGGATGCCCCACAGTTCCCCAGCCACCACAGGCAGGGATCTGTCCCAGCCACAGCAGGGCAGAGTGCTCGATCCTCCTCCCTCCTCATTTTGTCATGGACATTTTTAGTAAAAGTCATGGACAGGTCACAGCTTCCATGAATTTTTGTTAATTGTCTGTGACCTGTCCATGACTTTTACTAAAAATGTCCATGACAAAATTGTAGCCGTACACATAACCCCATCATATATAAGTAAGAAGAATTTAGATATTTTTAACTATAACTTTTTCTTCGTCGTCAAGTAGTGTCTCTATGGGTACTTCACTTCAGGTGCGTGTGCACCCCACGCGCCTTTCATCAGATATTTTTATGATCAGTGTCCCTTCGGCCCACGCATGCGCTGCTGATATCCTCGTGCCCCGCACCAAGGCTATATCAGGTTGTGTGTGTGAACCACCCTCAGTTCCTTCTCAGCCACCTTTGCCTGAGACAGAGCTTAGTGTGTCTGCATTGTACTAAAATAAACTAAGCCAGACTGCAGTCAGCCAGTAGCAGAAGTTCCTCAGCTCCAAGAGTGTTTTCAAACGTTCTATTGGTAGTGGCTGCCTACTTGCATTGTCAGGCGATCATGGTATTCCCATACCTCGATGATGGGCTGTTCACGGATCAGTCATAGCAAGAGGTGTTGACTGCCACACAAATGGCACCTTCTCTGTTCTTGGACTTGGGTCTTGAGTTGAACATGGGAAAATCCGCACGGACTCCTGTACAGAACATACAACTTATTGGAGCATCCCTGGATTCCTTGGCATCCAGGGCCTTCCTTTCCATGGACAGGTTCATGACACTATCAAACCTTGTCAAAACTGTTCAAGGGTAGATGGACAGCCCAAAAAAACAACCTCCATGTCAACCTGTTTTAGCTCATAGCAGTCAGAAATGCTTGCCTTCATTTTCTGCCTCTCATGAGATTCAGGTCTATCAAAGTCATAACAGACAATGGGTATGTCTACACTGCAGTTAAAAAACTGTGACTTGCCTCTACCAGCTGATGCAGGCTTGTGGGGTTCAGGTGAAGGGGCTGTTTAATTGTGGTGTAGATGTTCAGGCTGGAGCCTAGGCTCTAGGAGCCTGCGAGGTGGGAGGGTCCAAGAGCTCGAGCTGCAGCATGAGCCCAAACTTCTACATCACAATTAAATGTCCTCTTAGCCCAAGTGCCAGGAGCTTGAGTCAGCTGACGCGGACCAGCTGCAGTTCTCTAAATGAAGTGTAGACATACCCTATGTGGTCTGAATGTTTTATATAAATTAGCAAGGAGGAGTGAAATCCCCTTCCCTCCGTGCTGAAGCAATGTTCTGGAACTGGTGCATAAAAAATTACATTAGAATTTCAGCAGTGTTATCTCCCAGGCAGGCAAAATGTCACAGCTGATGCTCTCAGGAGATGTCTTCCCCTGGACTACTATTGGGATTTGGACTTCCAGATTCTTGTGGGCATATTTCAAACTAGGGGATTTCCATAAATGGTCTTCGCTGCCACAGCTACAAATGAAAAATGCCATCTGTTCTATTCAAGGAGGGGTTTAGGTCATAATTCCTTGGGGGATGCCCTTCTCCCTTGGGCAAAGAAGCTGTTTACACATTTCCCCTGGTGCCTCTGATCCTCACAGTGGTGAACAAAATCAGACATGGTAAGGCCAGAGTTATCATAATAGCGCCATTGTGGTCAAAGCAGGCATGGTTTCCTTACTTGTTTCACTTCGCTCTTTGTCCAGCAATCAACTGCTGTATCCCAATCTGAAAATTCTCTGCCTCAAGGTGTGGCTCCTTCATGGTTCACGGGATTAGAGTCTGCTTGTTCTGCAGAGGCATACCAGATATTACTAAACAAAATTAGGCAAAAATTCTACCTCAAATGTGGAGAAGATTTAGTCACTGATGCAAACTCTAGAAAGTTGTTTCTGAATGTGCCTCACTTCAGCTTGTTCTGGATTACATGCTGCAACTAAAGAAAACAGGACTGTCAGTTAGTTCTTTTAAGGTGCATTTGGCTGCCTTCATAGCTTTCCATACTACAATTGAGGGATTCTTGAGGTTTGCTCTCGCTACAACTATAAATTGTGAGTGTTCTCATGAAAGTTCTGAGAAATCTTTTTGCACAGTTAAAGTCCCCACATTGGTTGGGGACCTTAATTTAGTTCTTAAAAGTCTCATGAAACCTCCTTTAGAACTGATGGTGACCTGCTCTTTACTGAATTTGGAAAACAGCGTTCTTAGTGACTATTACATCATCCCACAGAGTCAAAGAAATTGGGGCCTTAGTTGCAGACCCTCCTTTCTACAAGGACAAGGTTTCCTTACAGCCAGACCCAAAGTTCCTTCCTAAACTTCCTTCTGAGTTTCATTTGACTCAGATATTTAGCTATCATTTTTCTTTCCCAAACCACATAATTGTAGTCTGACGACTGCTTTCCCTACTCTAGATATTAGAAGGGAGTTAGCCTTCTCCCTAGATAGGACTAATTTTGGAAATCTCCTAGACCAGTAGTTCTTAACCTTTTGGGGCTCAGGATCCATTTGTAAATGTTTATGGCCTGTTGCGACCCAGTAAATAGTCTGGGCGTGGAGGCCTGGGAGTGGTTTTGGCCAGGTCCTGCCCCCCGGAACTCACCCCACAGTAGCGGCTCCTGCAACTCCTGTGCTATGGGGTTGGCTGGGCTTGGCTTTCAGCGTTGCAACCTCCATGGTTACAGCACTGCTCAGGTTTGGCCTTGCCTCCCGACTGGACCAAATGTGTGTGAGTGAAGTTGTGACCTGGCTCATGGGGTTGCAGTGCCACTCACTCAGGTTTGGCCTACCTGGACTCCTGTCATCATGATGGCTGGGCCAAACCTGACGGCTTGGACCCCAGAGGTTATAGTGCCTGGAGCAGGGAGGCAAGGCCTGTGGGACAGGAGCCACAGGAGCTGCTACTCAACCCTTTGAAACATTCTAGTGTGACCCAATTTTGCGTCCTGACTGACAGGTTGAGAAACCCTGTCCTAGACTATTAATTTCATTTGCAGACTGATCTAAAGGTTCTGCTATTTCTACCCAAAGATTATCAAAATGGATTCCTGGATGTGTTATTGCTTGACAGTGCTGCCCACATTCCACCCACCTCATTCTGGAGGGTCAGCTCACTCTGCAAGGTCACAGTCTATATTTATAGCTCTAATTAAGAATGTCCCGTATCTGAAATTTACAGAGCTGCTACATGGTTCTTGGTACATACCTTCTCCAGACACTATGCGCTAGTCGATGCTTCTAGATCAGTGGTTCTCAAACTTTTGTACTGGTGACCCCTTTACATAGCAAGTCTCTGGTGTGACCCCCCCTCCAATAAACTAAAAAAACTTTTTTATATATTTAACACCATTATAAATGCTGGAGGCAAAGCACGTGGAGGCGACAGCTCACGACCCCCCATGTAATAACATCGTGACCCCCTGAGGGGGTCCCGACCCCAAATTTGAGAATCCCTACGGGGATACTGCTTGGGAGTCACTTCAACTGGAGCACCCATAAGGACACTACTCGAAGAAGAAAGAGAGGTTACTCACCCTGTGCATTAACTGTAGTTCTTAGAGATGTGCTCCCTTCTGTTTTGGAGTTTCCTTCTGAGACTTGGTGGTGCAGAAGGAACTGAGGGCAGTTTGCCTGTGCAAAGTGATACAGCCTTGGTGCAGGGCACAGGCCGAATGAGCACTGCTAATGAAAATCTCTGATCGAAGGTGTGGGGGCACGCTCACACCTGAGGTGGAGCACCCATAGGGGGGCACATCTCAAAGAACTACAGTTACTGCACAAAGTGAAGTAATCTCTATTTGAGCCTAAAGATTAAAAAACTGTCTTGATTTATTAGGGAAGAGTAACAGGTTTTGGCAGGTAGAGTAACTTATTTTTGTTAAATAAATTACAGGACAGGACAAAGAAGGCTTCCAAGGCTGTGGGTTTGATTTATGATATCAGATTAATTCTAGAGGATTTAAGCTACATTCCCCTCACCCTCTCCAGTGAGGAGTCCTTGACTGGGGTAGACTGGAGCATTGTATATAAACAGAGCAGCTCCTTGTGGACTGCGCACTCAGTCATATAATATAGTTACAGATCTAGTTTCTTTTGGCAGGAAGGTTGTACAAGCTGTGATCTCTGCATTTTTTTCTTGTTTACTTTTCCTTCCATTTTCCACGGTTTGTATGTGTTCCATAAAATACAAGGCCAGATTGATGCAACTCTTATGAATAAAAGGGGATGTTACTTTTAAATTGTTAAATGTATGGCATCAGTTTTAAGGGTTTTCTTGTATTGCCATTCTTAAGCTGTCTTGGAGTTAGTCTCAGGGGGTGCTTTATATAAATCAGACTCAAGTTACCAAATAGATTTCATGAGCTGTCTCCATAGGAAGTTGAGAAGGTGAAATTACAGTTTCAGTAGTGATGCAAATAGCTAGTATGAAGCCTACAAAGTGCACAAATTAATGGGTAAAAGAATTATCCGTTAATTATAAACTTAGCCACTATTGGCCTCAGGTAGAATTTTCAGACGTGCCTTTTATAGGAGACTAAGTTTCATTGACTTTCAATGAGACCTAGGCTCCTAACTCAGTTAGGGGGCTTTGAAAATTTTACCCCTTACCTCTTGACCAAATAGAAGCTACCACCAATAAAGTACCAGTGAAAATGCTTCATAATTTAGATTTGTGCAGTTTCATTTTTGCTGTTGGCCAAGAAAGGGGATTGGTGTTGTTCCTTAGATTTAATTAAAATGAATTTCAGACACAATCAAGAAAATATAGTTTAAAAAATATGCAGCATTCAAGTTGAGACCATTCACAGGTTATCCCTAATTCCGCCATTTTACATATAGTTTGAATAGCTAGAGCTATTAGATATAGTCCTTTATACTGCAGAGTGAATTAACCTTGCTATGTGTAACCTAACTTGGAATTTTCTCACTTATGTGTGGGTAAATTCTTGACTGCAATTGTGCATTACAAGATTTTTGTGTTTAAATTTCCATGTATGCTTTTCTTTGAAAAATATACACTATATTGCTTCTGTATAAAAGGATGTTAAAATTATTTCAATATCATTCAGCAAATAGTGTGCCCCTGCATTTTCTTGACTTCCAACATTTTAAACAGGTTTTGGCTGAGAACAGGCATGAGAACTTCCAGCCCTAAAGTATTGAAGTATTTAGGGCTTTGGAAAGTTACAAGTCACTGAAACTAGGACTATGTGAGCCATAACTATGGCCCTGGTCCTGCACCACTGAAGTAAAATATAGTTCTGCTATTTATTTCAATGGCAGCAGAATGAGGGTCTATCTGAATATATAAGTTCTAATAAATTTAAATAAAAATTAGAAAATCTTGAATATATAAAATTGTTCAAGTGCACAAAGATAAAGAATGGGATTAACTTTGACCTTGATTTTGCGGTATGCATAGACTCTAGGTGCAGGGCTCCACCTGCAATGGAGTTTTTAATTCGTAAGAAATCCATTCTGACAGAAATTAAACCAGGTTTCTCTACATCAGACTGGCTATTTAGTGAGCTAAAAAGAAAAAAAAACATGCCCTTACAGTCAGTAGTGGTAGTGTATGTGTATATTTATATATACAATTATATGTAAACTTACATGGTGGTAAAGTCTGCATGGTTCCTGGCCCCCCTACTCATCCTTCTTTCTTTTTAGGTCCCCACAGCTCAGATTTCCCATGAAGCTCCTAGACCTTGGCTCTGGCTTCTTTTACAAAACTGTTGAGCTCCTAACCTCAATAGGGTTTCTGCTACAATGTCAGCCTTCAGATAGGGATTTCAAATGCAGTGTCCATTGCAGGCTCAAATACATCACTGCTACTGCTTGAGAACAAAATATAATATTAATTTTAGCAACATTGTACAGTTAGGAATAGGTATATTGAGTTAGGAATAGGTATATGGATGATGTTTATAAAGCCCTCCACTGTCATGCTCTCAGGAAATAATATCAGCCTATCTCTGAGTGTTATTTCTTGTTCTTTAGTAACTTAGCATACCGTTTTTGTAACACATCACTTTAGAAGAAAATGGGCTTATTCCAGTAGTTACACCATTCCATTATTTAAAAACAAGCAATCGTGCCCCAATTAAAAAAAATCCAACAAACATGCACCTTGTGAGAGACACTAGTCAGAACATTTTAGAGGTAGACAGGAAGAGAAAGCAAAGCTGTCTTTTTAAAGGAAATTTGCATATTGCATAATTTCCTGTCTCTAGCTATACGGAAATGTTGCTACACAAACAATTAAATGTAAAGATTAGAAAATCACGCTTACACTGTGTGCCTCCTAATATGCTCTTGCCTTTGAAAACCAGATTTTCAGCCTTCCCCGCATCCTCTGGGGCAAATCACTGCTTCCTACTCTGAACTGGCTGGCTAACTTCTGTCAGCCACGTTTTTTTCCTGGCATCTTTTAGTTTTAGGGCCTAATTCTGCCTTCTGTTATTATTATTATTTGATTATAGGTGGAGCTGGTAGCACCACATATTATTAAAATTGTCTAATGTTTTCCATCATAAGACCCTCTTTTCAGTTGTGTAACTCCCCTCCACTCCCTTCCTCCTTGGGTTACTCAGGAGCAAGCAGCACTCACCAGTGTGCTTGAGTGCCTGATGTTGTTGACAGTAAAGGAGATCCTGAGTATGCCAGTGGTGATGTTGGATAGGTGCGAATCCTCTCTCCGCCTCTCTGCTGCAGTCCTTTTACTTGTACAGTAAAGGGATTAAAATTGGCAGTGCCTCCACCTGGCTGGGCCCTGTACACACTCACTGGCATGCCTTTGGGAGCCTCCAGGAATAAATCTGAGCTAATCTGTGCAATGGGTCTAACTCAGAAACACCAATTATAAACAATATACACTTAGATTAGAGTTAACACGCCTCTACTTAACAATTTAAGGAAACGTGGTATAACAGACTGAGATTGAATGTCACTACTAATTTAGATCAGTAAGGGGCAGTTCGATAACTTATAGAACCATAGAACCGGAAGGGACCTCGACAGGTCATCTAGTCCAGTCCCCTACACTTGTGGCAGGGCTAAGTATTATCTAGACCAGTACTTCTCAAGCTATCTGATGTGGGGGACCGGCAATTTTTTTTCCCAATGTGTGCGCAGACGGGCAGCTGATGGCTCGCAGACCGGTACCGGTCCACGGACCACCACTTTGAGTAGCGCTGATCTAGACCATCCCTGGCAGGTATTTATCTAAGTTGCTCTTAAAAATCTCCAATGATGGAGATTCCACAACCTCCCTAGGCAATTTATTCCAGTGCTTAACCACCCTGACAGTTAGGAAGTTTTTCCTAATGACTAACCAAAACTGCCCTTGCTACAATTTAAGCCCTTTGCTGCTTGTCCTCAGAGGTTAATGAGAACAATTTTTCTCCCTCCTTGTAATTACCTTTTATGTACTTGAAAACTGTTATCATGCCCGCTTTCAGTCTTCTCTTCTTCAGACTAAATAAGCTTTTATTTTTTTCAATCTTCCCTCATAGGTCATGTTTTCTAGACCTTTTAATCATTTTTGTTGCTCTTCCCTGGACTTTCTCCAATTTGTCCACATCTTTCCTGAAATGTGGCACCCAGAACTGAACACAGTACTCCAGTTGAGGCCCAAATCAGTTAACAAATACAGTTTACAGTAGTAAATGAAATTTATATAACTTGCATTTACACTGTCACCCTTTATCCCTCTCCTGAGTGTGCATTCCTCTGGATTTCAGAGTTCTAAACATTTGCATGAGCATGCTTGAAGATCTTGAAGCTGGGGACAGCATTCCAGCCAATGTAACAAAGGGCAGAACATTTCTAATTTGGGATCATTCCAAGCTGCTCACCCGCTCTGAAGATTAGAGTTGTTTTAACCAGATGTCAGCAGTTCTGGATTCTGGTTAGATGACACGACTACTCCACCTCTTTGCAGACTTACAGCAACCCTTTGAAGTCTCTTTGCTGACTCCCTTCCTTTTGCAAGCACTTTCCCAAACAGCAAAGGCAGTGGTTACTCTCACTGCCTGCACTCAGTCAGTTCTGAGCAGACCAGCTGCCCTGACTCCAGTGTAGCCCGTCAACAGCCTCTGAGGCTCCCTGCTTAATCCAAGCCCCAGTAGGCTCTCAGTAGCAGCTTCTGGCTTCCTAGTAGCAGCTCTTGATATGGGCAGAGCTCCACAAAAACAGACTCAGCTCCTCTCCCTGAACTCTCCAGGAAAGGAAGTTTTTTTTCTGTTCCCCAAGGCATCATAGAAGTTGTAGTCTCAAAGGCTGGATTGGAGCACTCAGGATCTTCCCAATTGGAACACTCCCAATTAAGTTCAGAGGCCCCTCTAGTAAAGGGTGCCTACAGTTACTTATACTTTGCCAAATTTTAACCATTCAGGCTGAGGGGGCCGGGGCATGTGTGTGTGTGAGATTTGTTAATCAGGCTTTACTGTATTAAATATGCGAAAAGTACAAAGTTCAGAATGCAGTGATGTACAGGCCTCTATTAAATGTATAAGTGGAATACAAAACAGGAAGCACACAAAACTGAAAAAAATATCTAAGAGGAAAGAAAATGCATCTTTAACTGCCAAAGCATTTTTTGTCCTCTTGTGGCATTAGCTCTGTTCCTAGCTAGATGGTCCACTGGCTAAATGTAGATTCACTGGATGTTAGCTTTCCTGTTGCTTCCACATCTATTGCTGAACATGCATTTCGCAGCTGGGCTTGCAGCAGCAAATGAACAATTAGGTCTGTCTACTCTAGCCATTTGAATTTCCCATGAGAGCAGTTCCATTGGAGGTTGCAATGGTGGGAGCACTAAGTCAGAACTCTGACTGCTGTCATTGTTTTAACAACCATGCCATTTAAACTTGCTCTGAGTTAAAATGCCTGTGATTGGAAACCCTAGTGAAGTCGACAATAGCACCCGCTAGATAAGCTGCACCAGGGGAAGCAATAGTCTAGTGCAGATACATCCCTAGAAGCTTTGCCAAAAGGAGATTTCCTGCAGTTTAGTGAAGAATCAAGCCCACAGTAACTTTAAATAGGAAATCTCATCTTTTAAAGGAGAATGGCAGACTCTTTTAAACAAAGAAACAAAAGACCATGTTGGATTATCTCCCAATCATTAACAGAATTCTGCATGTAAAAATTCAAAACATTACTTCAACCTTCCTTTCCTTTACTTTCCAAATCCTGAATTCTAAAGCATTTAGAGGAGAAGAAAGTGATCAGGAACCGTCAGCATGGATTCACCAATGGCAAATCATTCCTGACCAACCTGATTGCCTTCTATGACGAGATAACTGGCTCTGTGGATGATGGGAAAGCAGTGGACATGTTATTCCTTGACTTTTAGCAAAGATTTTGATATGGTCTCCCACAGTATTCTTGCCAGCAAGTTAAAGAAGTATGGGCTGGATGAATGGACTATAAGGTGAATAGAAAGCTGGCTAGATTGTCGGGCTCAACGGGTAGTGATCAATGGCTCCATGTCTAGTTGGCAGCCAGTATCAAGTGGAGTGCCCCTCGGGTCAGTCCTGCGGCTGGTTTTGTTCAATATCTTCATTAATGATCCAGAGGATGGTATGGATTGCACCCTCAGCAAGTTTGCAGATGACACTAAACTGGGAGGAGCAGTAGATACGCTGGAGGGTAGGGATAGGATACAGAGGGCCCTAGACAAATTAGAGGATTGAGCCAAAAGAAATCTGATGAGGTTCAACAAGGACAAGTGCAGGGTCCTGCACTTAGGACGGAAGAATCCCATGCACTGCTACAGACTGGGGACCAAGTGGCTAGGCAGCAGTTCTGCAGAAAAGGACCTAGGGGTTACAGTGGACGAGAAGCTGGATATAAGTCAACTGTGTGACCTTGTTGCCAAGAAGGCTAATGGCATTTTGGGCTGTATAAGTAGGAGCATTGCCAGCAGATTGAGGGACGTGATCATTCCCTTCTATTTGACATTGGTGAGGCCTCATCTGGAGTACTGTGTCCAGTTTTGAGCCCCACACTACAAGAAGGATGTGGAAAAATTGGAAAGAGTCCAGCAGAAGGCAACAAAAATGATTAGGGGGCTGGATTTATGAGGAGAGGCTGAAGGAACTGGGATTATTTAGTCTGCGGAAGATAAGAATGAGGGGGGTTTGATAGGTGCTTTCAACTACCTGAAAGGAGAGTTCCAAAGAAGATGGATCTAGACTGTTCTCAGTGGTAGCAGATGACAGAACAAGGAGTAATGGTCTCAAGTTGCAGGGGAGGTTTAGGTTGGATATCAGGAAAAACTTTTTCACTAGGAGGGTGGTGAAGCACTGGAATGGTTTACCTAGGGTGGTAGTGGAATCTCCTTCCTTAGAGGTTTTTAAGGTCAGGCTTGACAAAGGCCTGGCTGGGATGATTTAGTTGGGGATTGGTCCTGCTTTGAGCAGGGGGTTGGACTAGATGACCTCCTGAGGTCCCTTCCAACCCTGATATTCTATGATTTTATGAGTTCAGTACTTGTATTTTTTCCTGCAGCAGATGAGATCACTAAAACTTGAGGGCCCAATCCTACTTCCATGTAAGCAAAATTAGTGAAATTCCCAAATTTTCACACAGTCTCTTCAGATCCCCAGTTTCAGAGCAAGATTGAGTCATATTATAGGGCATGGGGGTGTTGATGCAATGGGATGTTAGCATCAAATGCTGTAAGCTGTGGGACCCTTAACTATCATTGAAATTATTAAACTTTCTTTTTAAAGGGCAAGGAAACTTTTCCATTCACATTTTATCTGTTTCAGATCATGCTAAAGAAATCAGAAAAAAGAGTTAAGTCTTATATTAACTGAAGTACTGAAGTGACAACTATGGAAGCACAAATAGAAAACAAGTAAAAATGAAATATGAGTTGGGTATATTAAATCATTTTTAAATGAATCCCAATGTATAATAAATAAAAAGAGGACTTATACTTGGTAAAGAACACCAGAAAGTAGATATAATTAAATGTGAAATCTTCTTAAATTTATGCTTAATTTTGTTGAGTAATGGAATTGACTTAGCTATGTGGAAAAGTAAAAATAATGAGGTTAAAAGAGTGGTCAAATGAGAGAGACTTGGAGAAATAAAGGCCAGCTTTCCAGAATCACAGTCTATTTCATCAGGTTATGGAGTAGCAAATCAGAACTACAAGTGAGATGGTAAAGTAAGAAGTTTTATACAGATCCAGGAATGAACATCTGTTGCCTGGCCACATGTTGAGGATGCACATTCAGCGAATAGCAAGTTAAACCCACTCCTCCCTTTCCCCACTTCTTCTGCTGACCATCCTATGAAAGTGCAGATGAACATGTAATGCTAGACTCCTGGACTGAAGTTTTTCAGATACAGTCTGAGTGAAGTAGACTAGTATCTTCACACTCAACATCATGCACTGCTACTAAGTAGTTCAATGTAGGAGCTCCAGTGATGCAGGTTATTGCAGGCATCATCATCCTGAACCAGAAGAAGAGAGTAGATGCAGAAAAGAAAGACACAGATTGGATAAGGGTGGAAAGACTACTTTAACTTTAACCCTAGCATTTTTTTCCCCAAAATAAGTTCCCTGACAAATATTATATGGATGATCAAAATTTAGCGTCAACCACTGAAGTAGTTACCAGCTTCTCTAAGAACACCCAGAAAGCTCCATAAAATGCCAGCTTTCAAACCAATGCATTGAGGGCACTGGGGTTTTTTCTCTCTAAACAGAAATGTGTCAGCCAACACGGCCTTGCATTCGGCAGAATCATGGCAATCTTTCTAGAAAATATCATAGAGGTTGGGCTACAAGCCTGACTTCTGCCGAGACTTTTGCTGCTCCAGAGAAGCCCAAATGAGAGTGCTGCAAGAGATCAAACTAAATTGGTTCCATCTGGGAGTTTTCAAGCCCACTGTACCTAGCAACAGATGGGCGAGTCTCTCTACCACTTCATTAATTATATTCCAGCAATATGCTCTTGAAGTTGATTTTCCTTGGATTATGTCATGACGATTTCTGTGAAGTCCAAGCAGCATGCTGTGAGTTCCTTGTGAAGGACATTTTCAGAAGTTTGTATCAGGCTAACCTAATTAGTAGGTTTATCCGGGCTTTAAGTTCTGTGTGCAGAACAGGCACACTGTTCAGTCAGACCCCTTTGCTTTCTTAGAACCTTGCAGTGTGGGAAATCAGATATGCAGGGTGAGACTAGTTGAGTCTCTGTGTCAGAGCTCTACCCCTGTTCAGCCATGTACAGATCTGAGGGAGGAAGAAAAAAAAAAGATACAGGCTGGCAGAGGAGAGTTCTCAAATATCTGAAAATGGAATCCCATTGCTAAGGCAAAATTACCATATATATCTTCCCTCTGGACCTGCAAGTGGATAAAGTCTGTGAGTCTAGGAGTGGAATGCAGTTTGCTGAATGGCCAGATAGACACCTTTAACACCTTGCAGCCCTGGGTAATGATATCAGGAAGTGTTCTTAGGTTTTGCAGGGAGTAAACTTCCTTCTTCCCTATAGTGCCTCTCTGCACTGTTATCAGACATGTGACAGTAGTGATAGAAGGAGCAACTCTGAGTAGCACCTGCCCATGGGAAGGCAGAGTGTGGTGTTGCAGGAGAGTGTAAGTGGCTTAATCCTGCAGAGCCCTATGATTTCCCTTTGTGTCCCTCTTTCCCTCACATCTCTAGCACAGAGGGGAGATATGTATGAGATGAGAGCAGTGACCTGGATGGTGGAGGAGATGAGGATTGGTTGTGTAAGAAATGTGGAGAAGATGTGATAGGCTTGGGACAGAGGAAGTGAAATGGGTGGGTAATAACCAAAAAAAAAAAAAATGTGGAATTCTGCCCTCCTGCCACCAAATCTGCAAGAGTTTTTGGAGAATTCCCCTGCATTTAAAAGCAAATAAATGCCATTGCTTAGCTGCAGCCAAGAGAAAGTTGAGAAACCTCACACAAAGCTGATGCAGTTTTTTCCTCTTCAACTCTTCAGTTTATGGTCATGTGTAAGGATACTGCATAGTCACGGAAGTTCACGAATTCCTTGATTTCTGCGGTCAGGGCTGTGGCCCCCCGCCCCCTCCTCACACACACCCATGGCTATGGCAGTGAAGCTCCAGCTGTCATTCCTCCCCCAACCCTGCTCCCAGTTATTTTTAGTAAAAGTCATGGGCTTCCGTGAATTTTTGTTTATTGCCCGCAACCTCTCCGTGACTTTTACTAAAAATAAACGAGACAAAATCTTAACGTTAGTCACATGTCTGCAAATTTCACCTCAGAGAAGCTGTGACGCAGCACCAGAGGACACTACCAAAACCAAACTCTGTGAAAGTGGCAACCACACAAATTGAACAGTACATTTACGGCACCAGGACAAAAATCCATGCCAGAAAAATAAACCCAGTCCTCAACCTCCTCCACAACATCCAGCTACTCCTAGAGTGTCTGGAAGGCAAATTGACACAATGCTTCCCAATTCATCTCAAATTGACACAATGCTTCCTGCCTGTTTTCTCTTGACAAGTTGTGGGGTGAGGAATTCCATGGCACAAGCAAGGACTGAGACAGAGTTTGCTGGAGGTAGACAAGAGGTTTGCTGGTTTGACAAGAGGTTGCTATCAGTAGAAGTGGTGGAGAGCTTAGTGTAACAATATGTGTGCATCATCTGAAAGCCATTTTCTTCTATGTTTATTTTTCCAAGTTACGATTTGCCTTTTGATACAGTTTCTCTTGATAAGTTTATCTTTCTGCTTTTTAAACTTTATTTTTTCACCTATCATTTACAAACTCTCACAATTAAGATGAAAAAAAGAGAAGATTCATTATGATATTCAGCTGTTACCTATCTTAATGATTTTCTTGGTAGTGAATGCTTTTAACATTGCAAATCAGTTTTCATCATAATTTCTGTTCTCACATGTTCATACCTTTCCTCTTTAGGCATGAAGCATTCTATGTTTGACCTCTGTTCAGATGTGAATTTTGGTGGGTAATGTTTGAGGAAAATCTTTTCAGATGATTTTGAATAGGGAAACATGAATAAAATAAGTTACCTATTTTTTATGGACAGGATTCTGTCAAAATGGCTGAAATTTGAAACTTGGTCCTCATTCAGGAACGGTGCTAGGGTTTTTTTGTTTGTGGGGAGAGGTTTAGTTTAACAGCTATACTTGTTTTGAATATTGTATAATAAGCACTCTCTGCTCTGCCTATTGTTAACTTCAGAGCTATGCTTGTATGCACAACTTTGGAAAAGGCTTGCAGCTCTCCAGTTGTATCCTCTCTAGTGATCTCAGTGCTCTGGAGCAACTGCTTGGTGGAGATAGGAACTGGGGAAAAGCATTGTTTGAACCTAATCCGTTCCTTTTTTCCTTGGGCTTGGATCTCAGAAACAGCTTCAGCAGCGCAGTTTTTGCAGGTCTTTCTCTACCCCCCCCCTCCACTCCACCCCCCCGCTTAAGGTTTCCTTTTACTGATCCTGTGAAAGCCCCTAAGCTTAGGCACTGCTTTATCTGAGGCTCATCTTATGTCTGACACAGATCAACATGACAAGCATTTTTGGCTGTCTAAGCTCTGAGCATATTTCTTAGGGTTTTCAGTCTTGGTCTGCCGTGACACCTTGGGCCTGGAAATAGCATCTATTCTGACTCCTCAGTTGGTAACGAAAAGCTGCTTGGCCTCTGTATTTGGTGTCTCCTTTCCCTGCAGTTATGTCCCTGGCATTTTGGAACTAAAGTCCGTACTGAACACTATCAGAGCTAAGTAATGTTGCTTGTCTGTCTTGAGACGGCTCTCAGCAGGTTTCAGAGTGGTAGCCGTGTTAGTCTGTATCAGCAAAAACAATGAAGAGTTCTAGTGGCACCTTAGAGACTAACAAATTTATTTAGGCATAAGCTTTCATGGGCTAAAACCCACTTCATCAGATGTATGGAGTGAAAAATACCATAAGCAGTATATATATTACAACACATGAAAAGATGGGAGTTGCCTTACCAAGTGGGGGGTCAGTGCTAACGAGGCCAATTCAATCAAGGTGGAAGTGGCCCATTGGCCAAACTGGACAGTCTCTACGCAAAAGAATAAATGGACAGAAATCAGACATCAAGAATTGTAACATTCAAAAACCAGTAGGAGACACTTCAGGTTGAGGGGCTGTCTGTAAGCGAGGACTGGCCTGTCTCCCAATGTCTGTGAGAGTGACGGATCGTCCTTCAGGATAGATTATAGATCCTTGATGATGTGCTGGAGAGGTTTTAGTTGGGGGCTGTCGGTGACGGCTAGTGGAGTTCTGTTACTTTCTTTGTTGGGCCTTTGTAGGAGACCTGTTGAGAATAGGCCACTTCCACCTTGATTGAATTGGCCTCGTTAGCACTGACCCCACACTTGGTAAGGCAACTCCCATCTTTTCTGTGCTGTAATATATATATTGCTTACTGTATTTTTCACTCCATGCACCTGATGAAGTGGGTTTTAGCCCACAAAAGCTTATGCCCAAATAAAATTGTTAGTCTCTAAGGTGCCACAAGGTCTCCTCTCTTTTTTTTTTTTCTCTTTCAGGAGTAACACTCCATGTGTTTGGAAAAATAAAGGGTTAAATGCTGATAAAAGATAGCCCTCTCCCCATCCCGTCCCCAGCTCATGCCTCAAGGCATGACTTCTGGAGGAGGGTACCCTTTGTCTGCCTGACAGATACCTGACTTTCAAATGACTCAATATGTGAACAGTTTTTCCTTAAAAAAGTTCCATAGGTTCTGTTTGCATTAATAAATAGAGTGAAAAATCAAAAGAACATCTGTGCAAACACAAATACTAGAAAATGTTCACGTAGTCTTTGGTTTTATAGAGAGGGCACAGAAACTGATTCAACTGCCTCTCCTCAGTAAAATACGAAGCCTGGTAGAGGAATAATAGTTCTAACAAATATCTGAGACATAAGTCCCATTGCTAGGAGCACAATTATAATTTACAGTTGAAAGGTACAGTCAATTATGTATATTCTAGAGAATGAGATGAAAAGAAAAAAAATAAACTGAAAGCTAAGTTCAATCTGCAAAATGTCATCAATTTCTGGTTCTCTCACACACCTTAAATCATCATGCCAAGTGACTTACCTTTATTATTACTGGAGAGTACCTCGTTTTTTTGCATACGTTCCTGAACTTTGAATTAAAAATGCACATCGTTGTTTGTGTTGTGTAGCCCTGGCTTTTTGTGGAATGATGTGTCCACAGTTCTATCCGCATGAAGAGAGAGAGATTTATTTCACTTTTGTATATGTTAGCACATTATCTATTCGAGAAAAACCTTTTGTATCAATTATACTAACCAAAGAGTTAAGATTGTTCAAGTTCCCTCTGTAGCTTATTTGCCTGGTCTAGAAGCAGAGTTTATTTCATTGTGTGTTATTGAGGTAGCACGTAGGCACCCCAGTCATTGACCAGGACTCCATTGTGCCAGATGCTGTACAAACAGAATGAAAAGGAGGTCTCCTCCCCGAAGAGTTCACAGTATGTATGTTACAGAACAGACAAGCCACTTGTCTTCTGGGACAGAGAGGAAAATGATTATTAAGAAGGAAGAGAGTTTATTTTGCAACATTTTGGAGGAAAATCTAGTGTTCATATTTATATTTTCTTCCTTTTATTTTCCAGTGCCTCTGCACCAGCCAGTTGGGTTTTTTTTTGTTTTGTTTTGTTTTTAAGAGAAAATTGCAGAATCAGTAGGAATCATTTACCAAGGAGGCATCTTCCTTTTGTTGCCACTGTTAATATAAGTGTAGTGGTGCATAAGTGTCTTCTATATGTGGTAGGGAGCCTTCTATAAAATCTAAATAGCCCTGGAGTTAGTTCTGATGAGCTGTCTCTTGCTGAGGTTGTTTCTTTAATCAAGATGTGCAGACCCCCAGTTCTGTTGAACAACATAAAAAGCTATTTCAAAATAGTACAGTGCTACATCGTCTTTCTAGATATAGGTGATTTGTTGCTGTGGAAGCTAAAGCCCGTCTACATGAGAAAATTGCACTGGTTTATATTGATGTAAAATTACACCTTTTGTTAAACTAGTTAACTTTCTTCATGTATAGACAAGGCCTACATGATTTCTCCTCTCGATTTCCATATGTAACGTTGTTAAGGGTGATAGTAGACACGAGAGACTGTACTGTTCTGGATGTAGGTAATACCTTCTAAACTTCTAGACACTGTGGAATGTACATAGTTAATTGAATTTGTACAGGTGAAAAACAAACAAACCACATGGGAGCAATTATCAAAGAACAAATTCACATCTATCAGCTTAACTGCAGTAAAATGCATGAGACATTACATGGAGAGAAAGTTACTATGAGATCATGCAAATTGGCATAGCTCCTTTGCTATTTGAGGATTTGGCTACTTCTTTTCACCCATGGTGACCTACACTGCCTTCTGACTTGTAGTAGAGTTCTCTTATTCTCCAAACTCTTGTCACTCAATCACAATTTGTTCAGGGAATTCTACCAGTCAGGAACCAAGAATATTCCTTCCCATTTTCTATGGAGGAATGAAACTATTGCATACAGGCCCATGGATTTCTTAATTGATGTGAAATTCCAGATGCAGGGGCAAAATCCAGGATTAAATTCTAATCATATACATATTTATATTTGATTTAGGCACAAAATATCACGCACACGAATCGATGTAACATTTAGACAAAAAACTCCTTTAGCAGCCTCTAACTGCAGTTATATTCCTATTATTTCAGCTTTCTTGGTATCTACTGTCAGTGCTGCATTTCAGCTTTCGTTACCTGTTTTCACTCACTTACCAGTTTCTCAAAAATTCTCCATTTGAGGTGAATCATAGAATCATAGAATCACAGAATATCAGGGTTGGAAGGGACCCCAGAAGGTCATCTAGTCCAACCCCCTGCTCAAAGCAGGACCAATTCCCAGTTAAATCATCCCAGCCAGGGCTTTGTCAAGCCTGACCTTAAAAACCTCTAAGGAAGGAGATTCTACCACCTCCCTAGGTAACTCATTCCAGTGTTTCACCACCCTCTTAGTGAAAAAGTTTTTCCTAATATCCAATCGAAACCTCCCCCACTGCAACTTGAGACCATTACTCCTCGTTCTGTCATCTGCTACCATTGAGAACAGTCTAGAGCCATCCTCTTTGGAACCCCCTTTCAGGTAGTTGAAAGCAGCTATCAAACCCCCCTCATTCTTCTCTTCTGCAGGCTAAACAATCCCAGCTCCCTCAGCCTCTCCTCATAAGTCATGTGTTCCAGTCCCCTAATCATTTTTGTTGCCCTTCGCTGGACTCTCTCCAATTTATCCACATCCTTCTTGAAGTGTGGGGCCCAAAACTGGACACAGTACTCCAGATGAGGCCTCACCAATGTCGAATAGAGGGGAACGATCACGTCCCTCGATCTGCTCGCTATGCCCCTACTTATACATCCCAAAATGCCATTGGCCTTCTTGGCAACAAGGGCACACTGCTGACTCATATCCAGCTTCTCGTCCACTGTCACCCCTAAGTCCTTTTCCGCAGAACTGCTGCCTAGCCATTCGGTCCCTAGTCTGTAGGTGTGCATTGGGTTCTTCCGTCCTAAGTGCAGGACCCTGCACTTATCCTTATTGAACCTCATCAGATTCCTTTTGGCCCAATCTTCCAATTGGTCTAGGTCCTTCTGTATCCTATCCCTCCCCTCCAGCGTATCTACCACTCCTCCCAGTTTAGTATCATCCGCAAATTTGCTGAGAGTGCAATCCACACCATCCTCCAGATCATTTATGAAGATATTGAATAAAACCGGCCCCAGGACCGACCCTTGGGGCACTCCACTTGATACCGGCTGCCAACTAGACATGGAGCCATTGATCACTACCCGTTGAGCCCGACAATCTAGCCAGCTTTCTACCCACCTTATAGTGCATTCATCCAGCCCATACTTCCTTAACTTGCTGACAAGAATACTATGGGAGACCGTGTCAAAAGCTTTGCTAAAGTCAAGAAACAATACATCCACTGCTTTCCCTTCATCCACAGAACCAGTAATCTCATCATAAAAGGCGATTAGATTAGTCAGGCATGACCTTCCCTTGGTGAATCCATGCTGGCTGTTCCTGATCACTTTCCTCTCATGCAAGTGCTTCAGGATTGATTCTTTGAGGACCTGCTCCATGATTTTTCCAGGGACTGAGGTGAAGCCCGGTCTCAACAGTGTGAGCAAAATCTCTTCAGCCGGTGGAGTTAGGTAAACAGGAAAGAGTTCCAGGTTTGTTTTTAAAATAATCATGCAGCTTTTTGTGGCTTAATCATTCAAAATATCCAAACTTGAGAACCTCACGCATCGTGTGCCTAAACCTCAGTGAAGGATAGTTGCCTGTTAAGCTTGAAGTAAGTGAATTTGAAATGAACAACAATATAAGTGATTACTACACATGCATGAAAGTGATTTTTAAAAAAACAAACAAAAAACTAGAAAGTTCTTAGAGGTGTTTAGTAACATTATTGCTTTTGACAGTACGGGTTGTGCAGTGCCTCAGTGCCAAATTGTGACGTGCTATCAGTAGCTAGGTTTGTTCATGTATCTACAGAATTGTATACTGGAGTTGAAAAAAAATGGAATTACAGAAAAAAGACCTACAGAATTCCATAGTTCTGCGTAATGGTTTTTGTGTTTCTACCAGAGTACTGTATTTTATGGAATTGTGTAATACTTCATTCAGAAACTTCCATCTAAATTTAAGATGGCAAAATAAAGAAATAAAGAAAATAAAGAAAATTCCAGAAATACAAAAAGTATTCTTTTCATAGCAATATAAACTTGCTTACATTGTGCATATGTCGTATTTAGTATTATTAGGCTGACAAGTGTCCTTTCCAGGATACAGTGTACTATATGGATATTGGGAAGTAAAAGGTTTTCATTACATATTGCATACATTGTGTACACATGTGACAGCCTAGGTATTATAGAGTTGCCAGGTGTCTGGTTTTCGACCGAAACAGCTGGTCGAAAAGGGACCCTGGCGACTCTGGTCAGCACTGCTGACTGGGCCTTTAAAAGCCTGGTCAGTGGCGCAGCCGGGCTGGTGGGCTACCTGCCAGGCTCCGTGTAGCTCCCAGGAAGCAGCCGACATATTCCTCCAGCTCGGGCAGCCATGGGGGCTCCGCGCACTTCCCCTGGCCCTGCCCTGAGCACCGACTCCGCAACCCTCATTGGCCAGGAACTGCGGCCAATGGGAGCTGCGGGGGCGGTGCCTCCGGGGGGGGCAGCATGCAGAGCCCCTGGGGTTGCCCCTCCCCCTAGGAGCTGGAGGGAAATGCAAGCCGCTTCCCGGGAGCCACATGAGGTAAGTGCTGCCTGGAGCCTGCACCCCGAACTCCCTCCCGTGCCCCAACCCCCGTCCCAGCTTGGAACCTCCTCCCGCACCCAAACTCCCTCCCGGAGCCTGCAACCCCTCCTGCGCCCCAACCCCCTGCTCCAGCCTGGAGTCCCCTCCTGTACCCTGAACCTCTAATTTCTGGCTCCACCCCGGAGCCTGCACCCCCCAGCCCAGAGCCCGTAACCCCTCCTGCACTCCAACTCCCTGCCCCAGCCCTGAGCCCCTCCCGTATTCTGAACCCCTTATTTCTGGCCCCACCCTGGACCCCGCAGTCCCAACCCAGAACCCCTACACCGTCCTGTAGCCCAACCCCCTGCCCCTGCCCTGAGCCCCCTCCCACACTCGGAACCCCTCATTTCTGGCCCCACCACAGAGCCCACACCCCCAGTACAGAGCCCTACCTCCTCCTGCACCCTAACCCCCTGCCCCAGCCCTGAGCCCGTTCCCGCACCCAAACTCCCTTTCAGAGCCCGCACCCCTGCCCCCCTGCCCCAGCCTGGTGAAAATGAGCGAATGAGCGAGCATGGGGGAAAGCAAGCAATGGGGGGGGGGGGTGAAGTGAGTGGGGGCGGGGCCTCGAGGAAGGGACAGGGCAGTCTCTTGCCTATGAGAAGTGTAACTTTAGCATTTCCTGATTTTTTTTCTTTCATTTAAATTTGTGGCCTTCGTATAGTCTTTTTGATTTAATATATTTAAGACTTTCCACTTACAGTAGCTGCAGTCTGTGTTGTTGGACTGCTCTGTTGCAACATAGTTGTTACATAGCTCCGTTTTTCGGTGGGAGGATCTGGGATAGCTGTCAACGGATGTCAACTTAAGGGACAAAGGGCTTGCTACAAAGCCAGCGAAAGTCAATAGAAACACTTGTTGCGTTGACTTTAATGGACTCTGGATCAGTTCCAAAGTGAATACACAAAGGTAGAAAAATCTCAGCAAACAGGCTCCCTTGTTCTAAAAATTAAATAATCTGATTTTCGTATAATAAAATAGGGGGAAAAGAACACAACAAGAAACTACTACTTTTTCTCCTTATTCTCTTAGAAAGGGAAGACTTGCCCTTCACTTTTAAGTATCTAAAGGATTTAACCATCCTCTGTAACTAGTGACAGAAGCTAAATTCTAGCAGCTGCTTCAGCTGTAAACTATAACTTGAAGAGCTTTAAAACTCTTTAAAGAGCTTTTTAAATATACTCCTGGAATAATCCTTCCAAATTACCTTCCAAACTTTGTAAATAGGGACTTTAATAGACAATTCCTTTTGAACAGGTCAAAATAGGATGTAAGAATAGATCCCTACAAATTTGGAAAGCTTTGCCCAGCTTTATGCATATTATTACAACATACTTTAAAAATTATTATACACAACTGTATTAAGTTGTTGACTTGCTGCTATAATTTACAAATCCAGTACTATTAACGCCAGCAAGCTTTGGAAACTGGAGCAGAGTTTGTTTAGACCAGGGCAACTATTGCCTGTACTTGCAACATTGATATGGGACACAAAATTAATCTATTGCCACCATGAAGAAGCAGAGAGCTACAAACTCTGCACTGTGATCTATTTAGCTTGATAACATTACCAAATTTCCATCTAAAGTATAGTCTAGATGGAAAACTTGGGTACATTCATTCACAAAGGGAAGAGTGAGTCTTTATATAAAAGTGAGTCTTTTTACTGTATATCCATAGAGTTCATAGTTAAGTAGTAAGGATAACACTTAACTCGTGTATCATTTTCAAAACACTGTACAAATGTTAGTTAGTTAATTCTCCTCACATACCTGCGAGGAAGGTAAATAAGTTTTATTGCATCCTATGTTATAGACAGAAAAAAAAGAGAGAAGCTGAATGATTTATCCAAGGCCCCATAGCGAGTCAGTATTGGAGCCAGGTGTTAGAGATCAGGAGTTCTTAGCCCCAGGCCAATCTGCCATGCTTTCTCTATAAAGGGAGAGTTTTCCAAGATTCTCCAGGGAATCTGCAGCACTCAGGGGGGTGTTTTTTCACACCTCTTAGCAAGAAAGTTGCAGCGTTGTAAAGTGCCAGTGGACAAGCCCATAGTGTTTCCTGCCCATGTTTTGCCAACCTTTATTCTTAGAAGCTACTTCACGTGTTAAGCTCACTAGCATGACACAGTAAAGATGGCGTGATGTTGAACCCATATTGCTAAACCCATATTGATAGAGTGTGATGGCTAAACATAGTGATGGAAAGCCATCAGTAATTTTTGCCAACTCTTTCTTCACACACCTCAGCCTTTTATTTTGTTCCCAGAATGTTGATATCAATGTAATTATCAAAGAGCTGAACTCGAAGCACCTTTTGGCACCTACATGAAAATGCACACATAAGTATGTATTAGTATATGTATGTATTAAATAAGTATTGTGGCTGTAAAGGGTCCCTGGAGTTTTAACTTCTTAGTGTTCTTTAAAAATCCAGCAGATATAAATTGGCCTCAGTAGTACTTAAATTATACCAATAGATATACTTACACACAAATCTGGAATGTTAAATGCATATTTGAACTTCTCACAAGCCTTTCTATAGACTCCTTATTTTTGAAAAATGCTAATTGCAGGAAGCCTTTATATAAGTCAGCACACTGGGGTGTAGATTTTTTCCCCATAAGCAACCAGAACCTTCAACTGAAAACGGGATTATGCAGTAGCATGCAGGGCTTTTTAGAATTTTGCAGTAATTTAGGGAGTGGAGTGTTGTGGTTAGTTTTACATCAGCAGTTGAGGAAGAATGGCTGTTGCGATGTGTTACGTGGAGAAGTGCAGTAATCTTCGTTTCTGGAGTGCAAAAGGCGCTGTACTCCTCTCCTTTTAATAGGGCTAAAAGTTGAAAAATGTTGCTAAATTTACCTAACCGATTTTTTTAACAAGTTAGGAATTTATTCTGGCACTTTTAATAAGCCTTGCGGCCATGTACTCTCTGTACTTCAACAGAAAAATGTCATCCTTTTGGGTGGGAGTTGCGGCTGGAGAGACCAATATTGTCTCAAAAACAAGTCAAAACCACCAAATATGAAAACTAAACATATCTCACTTGTTGCAAGGTGCAAAGTTTGGTACAAAAGCCAAAGCTATTAAATCTGTTTGGAACAGGAAATCCTTGTGAGTGTGTGATAGTTATTTGTAGTAAGTTACTACTTACTCTGTTTCTTATATCTATTGGCATGCCATTTCCTAGACAAATAAGGGACAACATCCCTTCCCTGTGCAATTTGCAATGTGAGGATCCACACAGGGAGACCTTTCAAGACACATCAAGGAAACTTGGGAGCCAGGAGTAGAGACAAAGGGAGGGAGGCTGGGAAAAGGAGGAATCCTGGAATCTCCTATTTGCTACCTTTCTCTGGACAGCGATGCTGGAAATGGCCTGGGGAAAAAGAAGCACTGATGTGACTCTGCCCCTTCCACTGCTGTTGGCACCAGAAGGAGCCAGGAAAGAGGAACCTTCCTCCCAGCAAGTGGCAAGGATGCAGTTGGAGGGAGGAGGAAGCTTCTGAACCACACCAACACCATGGCTAGCAATGTGAGAAGTGGCAAGGGTACGGGGGAGCCTTGTACCCCATCCATCTGGTTGGCAGTACAGGTGGGCAGCACTTCAGAAACGGCAGGAGTCTTGCCATGCATGCTGCATGAGGTGCAGCTGCATGGCTCCGGGGAGTTTTTATTAAAGGTGCCATTTTCTCTCTCATGCACACACACACTTTTTTCTTCCTTGCAAACATAAGAGGAAATGGATTTACACATGCAGGACCAAGAATTGGCTGTTCTTGACTCCCCTTTGTGCTGCTCCAGCTGTGCAAAGGGGAATTAAAGCTCAATGTTTAATGCAACAGCTGTGGATTCCCTCTGAGGTTGCTCTAACTTACACTAGGGTCAGTTTGGCATTCAGCAGCCCCCAGGATCAGAAGGACAGAAAGGTGTCACAAAAGCACCTAAGTGCCCCTCCTCAATTGTGCTGAGTGATTCTCTGGCACATGTGAGCATGTAGCCCATAACATGTATGTGTTATATTTTTAGAATATTATAGAGCAGCTGAAGCATCATAGGTTTCAGAGTAGCAGCCGTGTTAGTAGTCTGTATCCGTAAAAAGAAAAGGAGTACTTGTGGCACCTTAGAGACTAACAAATTTGTTCATCTCTAAGGTGCCACAAGTACTCCTTCTCTTTTTTTGAGGCATCACAGTAAACTTTAAAAATCATTCTACTCCTTTGAATTATTCTCTGGATCAGGAAGGAAGTGATTTTCTTCCCTAAATTTTACATAAAATTCCATAATGGACAGGCCACTTGCCCAGCCACTCAAATATTCTATCTCTGAGAGCATCTACAGTGGATGCTTTGGAGAGAAGTAAAAAATGTATAATAGTCTTGCCATTACTCAGTACCACACTAGGAAGGGAGTTTTTTTCCTGACCCCAGCTGGCAATCTGTTTATATGCTGAAGCATAACAATTAATACTCCTTGTAATTCTCTTCATAGCTAGTATAACTGCAGATGTTACTATTTTCTCATGTGTCTGATCTGGTTTTGGATTTTACTCAGCTGTTTTTCAATAATTATTACCCCATGGCATTACATTCCAGAGGTTAATTTATGTTTCTTTTATAACCTTATTGCTTTTTATTTCAAATGTCCTCTTCTTTTGTGAAACACATTAAATGCAAGCTCTTTGTTGACCTTTGTCAATCTTAGTTTACACCCCCTCTTTCATATGTCCTGCTCCTCGTCTGGATTCAGAATGAAATAAGTTCTGTTTTTTCTTCTAAGGAAGATGACCCCTCTATCCTCCAACCTTCTTCCCTCTAAATGTTCTAGGGTGAGACTGTCAATAGTACAATTGGGAATTGGTCTAACTGCACTTTGTAAATCTCCCCTTGTCTGCTTTTCTGTAAGCCTTTTGCATTTTGCCATGTCTTCTTTTAAATTAAAAAAGGTCATAAACTGAAGACAGAATGAGAAATAATATGACTTAGCTTTATTTAGAAATATTAAATGCCCTGGCCACCTTCCAGCCGTTTTTAGATTCTAGTCAACTAAGCCCCTTCAGCAGTTCCACTTACATTTGATTCTATCCATTAATAATGCCCCCTACACAGCCTACAATGAGTTCACCCATTCCACTTCCTCTCTTGGCTCCTAGAGAGTTCTATAACATATTTCGTATTTCCTAATAAGTACAAGAAGCGTAATGCTCTCATCATCTAAGAATAGTTATAGTTTTCGTTCATATATTTTCAGTATCAAAGACTTTCAAATATATGTTATGATCATAAAAATATTTCAGAGCAAAACCGAAGCACAAGAAGTGAAAATCTTGAAAAAAGTCAACGGATTTTGTTTCTTTTTCTTCTCTGGGAAAAAACAAAATAATTTTTTTTTCATAATCCTTGCATGTTAGGTAGCCAAAGTTATAGTATACTTTAATGATATGGCTGTGCAATTAGTTGCGTGTATATTGTCTTTACAGACACTTTTTAAAAATGGAGATACTGAGTATAACATTTCAAGATAAGGATGAGAAATCAGGAACACATTGTAATCTTAATATATATTTGCTATTACATGTACAGTGCAGGATATACAATGTGGCTGAGTTAACACTGGATTTGAAATCTGGTCTGGCTGATTATCCTGTCAGATAAATGCATACAGGTGTCATTCACTTCAGTGGGAGTTATGTGCATGCCTGGTCAAAAAGGGACCCTGGCAACTCTGGTCAGCACTGCTGGCTGGGCTGTTAAAAGTATGGTCAGCGGCGCAGCAGGGCTAAGGCAGTCTCCCTGCCTGCACTGGCTCCGTGCAGCTCCCGGAAGTGGCGACATGTCCCTGTGGCCCCTAGGCACAGGGAGGCTCTGCGCACTGGCTCTGCCCCAAGCGCCGGTTCCGCAGCGCCCATTGGCTGGGAACCGCGGTCAATGTGAGCTGCGGGGTCGGTGTCTGTGGGCGCGGGCAGCGTGCACTGTGCAGAGCTGCCTGGCTGCATCTTTGCCTAGGGGCTAGACATGCTGGACACTTCCGGGAACCTGCCTTAGCCCCGCTGTGCCACCGACCGGGAGTTGCTTGAGGTAAGCGCTGCCCAGCTGAAACCCACACACCCCAACCCCTCCTGCACCCCAACCTCCTGCCCCAGCACTGAGCTCCCTCCCACATCCAAACTACCTCCCAGACCTCACACCCTGAAACCTCTGCCCCGAAACCTGAGCCCCCTCCTGCACTCCAAACGCCTCAGCCCCAGCCCAGAGCCCCCTCCTGCATCCCTCATCCCCAGACGCACCTCAGAGCTCACACCCCCAGCCGGAGCTCGCACCCCTATCAACACCACAACCCCCAGCCTGGAGCCCCCTCCCACATCCTGAACCCCTCATTTCTGGCCCCACCCTGTAGCCCACACTCCCAGCTGGAGCCCTCACCCTCTCCTGCATCCCAACCCCCTGCCCCAGCCCAGTGAAAGTAAGTGAGGGTGGGGGAGAGCGGGAGGGGGTCTGGAGTGAGTGGAGGCGGGGCCTCAGAGAAGGGGCAGGGCATGGGTGTTTGGTTTTGTGCAATTAGAAAATTGGCAACCCTATCACAAGTTACAGAATTATCAGGTCTCTTTAATTTTGGAATTTTGTGATTTTTATGCCTGAATACTCATCTTTAACATTGTACTGATATTATGGTAGTTTTTGCATTTTATATATTCTTTTAGACATGCTAAAGGTAATACTCGTCTCCCAGTTATAAGTATTCTAGTTATGTATCACTGAGTTCATTTTTAGGACACTGAGCTCAAAAATAAATTATGTATCTGTTAGTAGCAGCCATCAATCAGTTATTTCTCATTCAATAAGTGGTGGCACTGGAAGAAAGTTATTTAGTGGTCAATATGCATCATTAATCTTTTTGAGAAGGGGATTCTGTGCTGTAGGCGATTTTTAGATTATCTGTACCTCATTGCCTGCAGCTTTTGGAAAAATTGTAAACAAAGCCAGCTGCTTGTTATGTTACTGCTCATGGTTGGTTAGATGAGCAAATGGCATCGCAAGTGCTCTGTTTCTGTTGGTTTTAGTGTATAGTGGAAAATATCTTGTTCCAATTATTTTTTTAGTCTACTATCTTTCAAAATATGCTTTAGTTTCTAAACAGAGAGTTGGGATTTTAAAATCCATATTAGTGATGGAAATTTACAAGAAGGACAAGGAGAAACGGTGTTGTCATATTAACTTTGGATAAAACTCACCCTGCTGCTGAAGGCTTTCAATAATGCTCTGTACTCCACTCAAGCACCATTTAAGCCCCTATGTTAAAGGCTTAAAATAATGCAAGGGGCCCATACAGACCCCTGGGCCAGAGTGAATTTTACCCTTTTCAGGTAGATAGGAGACCAGGGAAGTTGATTATGAGCGAATTGATTTTTCATGAGCAGTTTGAGACTGCTAATTCCATCTATTTCCTGTTGGTTTAGTCATTTCACTACTCAATTTCATGTTTCTTTGGAATCTTTAATGTAGAAGAACCTGCCAATGAAACTTGTATTAGACACACAGTTTATGGTCTATGGAGCTGTCTGAACACAAAACAAACTGCAATATACAAATTGGATTGCTATAGATTCATAACATTTCTCTGATAAAATTATTTTATGCAAGATAATCATGTAATCCATTTCATAATTCATGATAATTTTTTTCTTTTTTTATCAGCTGCAGCTAAACAAGCAAACAGGTCATGGCACGCTTAACGAAAAGACGACAGGCAGATACAAAAGCTATCCAGCATCTTTGGGCAGCTATTGAAATAATCCGGAACCAGAAGCAAATTGCTAATATTGACCGTATTACGAAGTAAGTTGCATTTTATAATGAAAGATGATAAGGGGCAAAGAGATAATGTTAGTTATGTAAGCCTTGAAAAAAACACAATAGTCAACCTTGTTAGAGCTTGTGAAATGATTACATTCAGTACTGTTTCATTAATTGTTAAATTAACAAAAAATGTTAAAAACTGAGTGTCTTTAAGTCCAATACTGAGGTATTAAATCTGACGAAGGGCCTATTCAATATTTGTTCACTTCATCATAAATCCATAGATAAAATAGAAGCAACATTGGTAGACTTCTGCTTATTCATTAGCCTGTGATCAGAGGGGAAATACTAGCTATAGAAAGTGAAGCAGAAAATGAGAATAAAAATATTTGTAAATAGTCTTATAAAAGCTGAATTATTTTGGAACTGAGAGGATAACCTTTTTATTTAAAAAAGCCCCTGACCTCACTGAGATTATATTACCATACAGGAACCAAATTATGTGGGCCACATCCACACAATATGTATCTTGTTTGGCCTTGAGGAAGTCACATGGGCAGCAGCTGTGTGATTGGGCCGCAAGTGAGCCGCGGGTTGAGAACCACTGAACTAGAATGTTGTTTGCTGCTAATGTTACTATTATGTATTTTGTGGTAGCACCCAAAATGTATTAGATCTCTGCCCTGTAGAGCTTATAATTTGGGGGGTGGGAGGAAACAAACACCCACAACATTAATATAGGTCTTTTGAATAAGATGGGCCAATCAGTGTAATCAAAGATTGGGGTTTTGTGTGCCCTCGTTTCGCTTTATTACCAGAATTTTTAGACCTACACATACACAGCATATACTGAAAAGATATCTATATGAATAACTTTTAAAAGGTGCATAACTACAGGTTGGTGATCTGTTTTATTGACATGATTTGGAAGTTCTGTATTAGGCGTTGGAAAGCATCTCTAGGGTTATAAAGCCAGAGAATGTAGTAAACAACAAATAAGATGAAAGCAAATAGATGAAATCCTGAGGGAGTGATAGTACTGTGCCTAGCTCCTATAAGTTTTAACAGAGAAATGCATCATTAAAATAAGAAGCATCTACTGGGACATGAAAATTCTACCAAAGGAGCCAGGTTAGCCTGATGGAGAAGACCATATACATGGGGAATTTGACTTTTCCAGCTCATTTCAATTGGAGAGTCTCAGGGTTTTACAAGCATTACTTAATCAAGCCTCAGAACATCTCTAATACACAAGTAGGTATCACTATACACATTTAGAGAGATGTCAAGTGACTTACGCCAGGCCACATAGTAACTCAGTGACAAGGTTGGGAATATAACCAAATACTCTATATGTTTATGAAGTGCAAACTGGCTTCCATTCAGCACAAGATGACTGTCAGAAATATGGGACGCTGAATTAGAGAAGTCATGAGGGTGCTATCTAGAGACACACAATGCCAAATTATTGATGTGGAGGAAGGATGATGGAAACATTTGGCCAAAAGGAATGGAAACCAATCAGGGCCATTTAGTGTAGAAACCACCAATAGAGATTCTGCTGTTAACAAATTGGAGGATGGTCAGGCTAAAAAGAAACAGGGTACAGTTGGTAACCCACTCAGTGAGCACAAGAAAGCCACTGAAGGTGAGTTATCAGAGAATAAGAAGAAGAGTCAAGCAATCTTAATAGCTTAATGGAGAAGACCGTGGCCTGGGCTTTTTTGTAATCCAGAAAGAGTATGGATGGTGTGTTGCCTCTTGGTGCCAAGGCAACAGATGTGTCAAAGGTAAAGGGTTGCATGAAAAAGTTTGCGAATGTTAAAATATCAGTCCAGATGAGTACTGGCAACACAAGACTGAAGGGAAATTTGTCCTCAATTCTATCAACTTTATAGTCTTGAGAAGAGAACTCAAAACAGGACACAAACACACACAGATAGATGTCTTAAAGATCCTTCCAGTGCAAAGCACTAGTGAAGGAAGAAGAAAAGTAGTGCTGGAGACTAATGAGATGAATGACAAAGTATGTTCTATAGACATGAATCCCAAAGCCTTATGAAATATTAGAATGCTCTCTCTGTGATGAGAACTGAATGGCTTAGGTGATAACAGCTTCCTTGGTTCAAGGCTCATTTATGCAAGTAAAATAATAGTGGAGCTGTTGCTTAATAAGTGTACACAGGTGTCTGTGCGCAAATGCAAAAGTGGCTAATAAGCGAAGTGAGTTACAAGTGATGCTAAGTGATGGATAATATGACTTGGTGTGCCCAACTAGAACTTGGGGGGTGTGATTCTCACAAGTAGGATGTTAACACTGTTGACAACGTTAACTTTATGGGATTTGTTAGAGGGGTGACTTTGCACATTACAAATATTTACAAGACTAGACAATACAATAATTCTGAGAGTCACAGTGGTGTGAAATATACTTGGAAAAGGACACAGAAAATAAAGGATCGGTTTATGTGAATATCTGTTACTCTCAAAACAGTGTACTCAGTCATGCACTAGTTGAGAAATATGGACCATGAAAAAAATTCCTAAGTTAGAAAGAGGACATACTCATTGTAACAGGGGGGCACTCACTTTGATCTTCGCTGGGCAGGTCTCCAGTGGCTCAAGGCACACAGTCAAAAATGGATCCCTTCCAGGGGACCAAATGTCCAACAGAACTATCTCCCATCTTAAGAAAGTGCAGCCAGGAGAGGAGAGGAGAGGAGAGGAGAGGAGAGGAGAGGAGAGGAGAGGAGAGGAGAGCTCCCCTCCCCTAGAACTGACCTTATCAGGCCCTGCAGCTCCTTTTATCTGAGCCTGCTGAACTCTGATTGGCTGCTTTCATGAGGCCCCATCTAGGCAAGCCTGGAGGACCCACCTCCACTGCTCCTTCCTGAAGCCAGGCATAGTAGGACTGTAGAGCCTTCAGCAAGAGGCCATGAGGAGCCAGGTACACCCCATTACACTCAGGATCTGGAATGTGGAGACACCATCCTGAATCTACTTTTTACCAACAGAAAGGAACTGATTGAGAATATGAAAAAGGGGGCTAAGTGTTAATGATAATGAGCTACACTAACTCAAAAGTGGATTCATGGAAAACAAAAATACAAATGGTACTGGATCTTAGAAAATACACCTTGGGGAATTAAGAAACCATCTCACATGGAAGTATGAAAATCCATGAATGTGGAAAAAACTGGCATACTAGCAGACATCATAATTAAGATGTAAGAGATTACAATTCCACTGAAATATAAAATATAGAAAGCAATAAAAAGTCAGTGTGGTTTTATAAGGAATTCTTCAAATATCTGAAGATGGAAGAATTGGAAGTTGGAACATGAGAGAACCAAAGTAGAATCTACAGAACTAGCCAAGACTTGCAAGGAAAATGTGGTGGGGGGAGGAGAGGGAAGGAAAGGACTTTTTAATATGTATTGGGAAGCTCTATAGAGAAAAGAGGCCCATTAATTAAAGGACTAAATCAAGTATGATTCTGTTGAACTGTTCTTTAAAATTGATGAGAAAAATAAAGAAAAAGAAAATGAACAATTAGAAAGTAATTGAAAACTGTCATTTATTGCTGTAAAATGGAGGGAAAGAATCACTTGGAAAATATGCGTACACAAATCAGGGCCTTTAGGGAATTAGCTAATTAACTTACTGAACTTCTGGCAATTCTTTTTGAAAAGTCTTTGACAATTGGAGGAGGTATCAGGAAACAAAAACTTAAATTCAACTTCAAATGGGAGGAAAATTAAGGGATAAAATATGTTAGTAATTAGAGTGCAATATAAATACTTAAATAACAGAAAAGCAAAGTGTGAACAACATGTGTCTGCGAGGGACAATATCATAGAATCATAGAAGGTCAGAGTTGGAAGAGACCTCAGGAGGTCATCTAGTCCAATCCCCTGCTCAAAGCTGGACTAACACCAAATAAATCATGCCAGCCAAGGCTTTGTCAAGCCGGGCCTTAAAAACCTCTAAGGATGGTGATTCCACTAGCTCCCAAGCTTGTCTATCATGATAGACAATCTTGATGGCTTTTTAAAAATATATAAATTTTAAAAAATCAGAAGATGAAGGGAATTCAATAGCTGTTCTGTCTACGTTTTAATAAAGCATGTAGTGATTTAACAAGGCACTGTATCTTATTTGGATATTTAATTCAAATTCATTGGATATAAGCACTGTACCCTGGATTGAAACTAGCTAAAAGTCTGTGAGCAAAGGGTAACAATAAATAGCATTGTACCAAGTTCTGGGGAATTAGTAATAAGGATTATACAGTAATCACCTTTTTAAAATAGTGTTAAAAAACATGATCGAATGGATGTCACATCTCATCTGTGTATACAGTTCAGTGCGTTGGGGTTTTGGTTAGACCGTTTTCCTTAAGGATATTAAAACTTTTATTTAAATGTAAAATATAACAATTGGAGAAGATCCTCAGCTGGTTTAAATTGTCAGAGGCCCCTTGACTTAGCTGAGCTACGACATCTTACACAAGTTGAGGATTTGGTGCTTGATATTTAGTAACTGGGTTTGTCCCCATGGTGCTTTAGTCCATAACAGAGGGGGGTGTAAATTTTAGTCTGCAGTTTGTGTGTCACACGGTAGTTTGCCCATGTGGACCCTGCTGGCATGCATTAAAAGTTCCCTAGTGTGCAGTAACGTAGTACTGTTTGAAATGCAACTACATAAATATGCACTTTTGGTGCACGCCAGCAGAGTTCTCATGGACCAGTTAGTGCACAACACTAGTGCTTAATAAAATTCACACCCCTCTGTTATGTACTAAATTATAACATAGACAAGTGCTAACTTGTGAAAATTATAAATGTTAATAGGAATGGTCTGGAAGTCCTACACTGACATATTATTTCATAAATATCACTTTGTTATCCAAAAATATGTCCTGTCTAGTCCTGACATTAGGATAGTTTGACCCTAATCTGTCAGTTATATAGATAAGTATCACTGGGATTGATGATGCTCTAAACAGTAGCTGAGAATGGCTTCTGTCATGATAGTAGAGCTTTGACTTATTGTCCACATATGTGTGTGCAGCAAGAATGATATTTATGCTTTTCCTTTCTCAGTTTTTTCTCACCCCTTTAGCTTCCATCAGTTTTGGAATTGGGGTAATCTGAAAAAAGGAATTACAGTAGGTTACAGTGCCCTAGGCTTTCACCTCTGGAGATGGCAGTTCAGGCACTAACTAAAATCACAAGCAAAAATAAGTTTGGCCCCATCTTAGTCCCTAGATGCGTACATTTCAAAACCACCACATAATTTGGCAGCATTGGCACTGCTTACTGAAGAGAAATCTAGGCCTGGAACAGTTAACTGTTGCAGGTCAGGTTTGAGATTCATTGGCAAAGCAGTGGAGGTTGTTGCATAGGATCTGCTTGTATTATATTTGTCTCGAGCTAGTGCTTTTGTTACCTCATTGTCATTAGCCCTAAATTCACTCATACTTTAGGGAAAATATCAGCTCTCCTTGATAGAATTGGATGTTTGTGAATTTATACTTAGTACTTAGATTTAAATTTACATTAAATGATATAAATAATATTTGTACCTTTCGTAACTTTGAGGTTGGGGAATTATTGTTTCAGAAGTCTTACAAAATAATCCTGAGATGGTTTTAACACACAATGATGTATATGGGAATAGTTAGATGTCTGCTTGAGAGAAAAGAAAAAAATCATGCATATTTAAATCACTAGAATAAAATATTGACTCTCATAGACACACAGCAGGTTGACAAGTACTTCTGTACAGATACATGTTCTCTCTAGATTTTCTAAGGTCTTTTGCAGCACCTTCTTTATATTTCCCTCACAACTAATTGGGCTCATAAGACTTAATCAAGTGTTTTTCTCTATTTCTCTCAAGCTATTAGGAATCCGCACTAGCAATTTATGGTTATTTACTAATCTCTTATGGTTCCTACATTTACAGAGTTCAGAGAGACAATTATGTATCCAGTTATTTTTAGTAAAATGTATGATATCACAAGAGGTAGTTCTAGTGTTTCTCTAAGATTTGATTTTGTAACCAATACTTGTTCTAGTTTCAAAATTAATATCATCAAGATTTATGTGAAGAACTTCATTTCATATCAAATCTAAACAGAAAATATATCTTTTTCTCCCTTGCCTATAACTCTATGTTTCTCTTTCCCTCTACTACTATTTATGATTTACCTTGGTAATTATGTTATCTCTCTCAGTAAAGTGTTGTGAGATGCAATTGGTAAGAAAGTTACTGTACAGAATAAAGTTGTATTACATTATATTAGATAATTCTCATTATAAACAATGTTTTTCAAATAACCTGTGGTCTGAATTACTTTTCATATTCAGTAGCATTGGTGAGAAAGTACTTTGACAACATTCGGGATTTAGAAAAATACTTTATTTCTGTAAATAAGTATGAAGTCCTTTAAAAAATAGTTCTTTTGCACTATCATTTTCAAATTTAGGTGGCCTAAAGTTAGGTACCTTATTTTATATTCATGTACTTAAATATAAATGAGTATCAGAAATGCTGTGCACCCACAGCTCCAGTTGGCTTCATTGACATTTGTGAGTGGTGAGCACATTTGAGATTTAGGCAACTTGTATTTATACAATTACAAAGTTCACTAAATACAAATAGAAATACAAAGAAAATACAAAGTTTAGAAATACAAAGTTCACTAAATGCATCTTGAGTAGTGAGGTGTGCTATTCAGTGTAAGGTTGGTTGAATCTGGCCTATTACAAATACTGATATTTCAAGAACACACACTTTAAAGCTTTACCCTAACAATTGATTTTATTTATGGTGACCTGCAAAACTAAATACAATTAAATCCTCAGTTTCATCAGTATTAAAGTATATACATTTCATAAATTGCATGCAGCATAGATACAAGCTCTGTAGACCTCTGCACTATTATTTGCCTGTTTGGACTATTAAACTAGCTCTAACTTTAGTGTTCTGGCTCCAAATGTTTTCACCAGAACAACTGATTGTGTTATAAAGCTATCTTGTTCATTACGCTGACCTCTAATAAGGTAAACTGTAATAGGTTTAACGTACACTGTTGTGTCACTTATAGTTCTGTAACTTAGTTACCAGTGGTGCAAACTGATGAGCAGTCACTCCTGCACTTATCACTCAGATGTGTGAAAACTAGTGAGAGCACAGAACACTGGCACACTCCTGAGTCAGCTCCTTCCTGCCTTGTCTCTGCATAGATTCACTTTACTTCCTGCTTCTGAAGAATTAAGCCAGAACAAAGCAGGCTGCTAGTTCTGCTGGCAGGATCACATGCTGCTTATTCTTTTTACCTGAACCCACTTTGAGGCTCTTTTTTTACTTGGGCTGTGTGTGCACTTGGGCCTATATTTATTTATTTAATTTATTTTTTACAATACCTCAGTTTTTTAGTTTTTTTGTTTTTTTAAATTTCCCTTAGCTTGGAAAGCTAGCCATGGAGCCAGCAAAAAAGGCCTGCACTTTTCACTGGCAGCAGCACCTTCAAGGTGTCTCTCAATGAGTCTTTCTTCCCAATCTGTATTTATTCTGAGACCCTCTACAGAGAGGCAGTCATTGCTCCTGTGCCTGCAGCTGAATCACCCAAAGACCTCTATGGTGTTTAACCACACCTCCTCGTGCACTCAGGGGAATATTCAGGGGAAGGAAACTGAGGGGCGTATGATATCTGAAGACTCTTAAGGGGATGCATAGGATGAAGCCCCTCACCGATGAAAATCATAGGGAAGCACAAGGAAGAAGACATGATAAGCGCAGCTCATGTGTGCCTACACTGGATTTCTGCAGAAGATAGACTAAGTAATACTCAGCCCCTCCCCTGACCTTCAAAAATAATAATAAAAAATCTGGGCATTTCTTTTCCTTGTCGACATGGGCCTGCATCCTGTAGCAGCTGCCAGTAGAACTTCCAGACTGTTGGTTGGAGCATCCCACACACTGTTCTCCTGGTTTTTATGGTCCATGTTTCAAAATACTGGGATATTCAAAAGCAGATATGACTTTAGTGCTTGAACCAGGACCTCAAGACTCCCCCCAGAGTGTCTCTTCAGAAGAACTACCTGATCAGGCAAGTCGTCGGCTTCCAAAATGTCATTCCTTCCTGAGAAAAGGTTCAGAGAGTCAGGACTTGTGCCAGTTCGTTTTCCCCCAGTTTGGAGGATTTTGAATCAGTGGAGTTATATTCCAGGGTTAACCAAAGACTATTTTTAACCAGACAAGGACTTAACATCATAGGGCTATAATGTTCAGATGGACTGACTCAAATGTCACACAAGCATAGGCACAACCAGTATCAGATACTAAGTCAAAGGCAGGACAGCGTACTTCATTGTGCAAGGAATAGCCAGTTCTAGGGCTTCTGTTTATATCTCGAGAAGTAGGAAGTCACGTCCTGGAGGAAGGTAACTGATCACTGAGTTTCTGAGCAGGAACACTGGACAACAAAACAGGTGAAATTGTCAAAGGCATCAGTGCCCTAGAGTTTCAAACGGTGAAAATGGCTCTGGTAATCTTATATCAGTTTTGTTTTCACTATCATATTTTCCTTTATATTGAAAACATAGCAGTAGTTGCCTAAGTCAACTGATTATAACACTCAAAGAGTAAAATAGGTACAGGAGGCCCTACAACTGTTCTTTTCCCCTCAGCACCCCACAAATACTGAAATAACTGAATCCAGCAGCCTATTGACTCAGACAAAATGCATCCCACCGAATGGATTCTAAGGGAAAAGGCTTGCCTCTTCCATCTCTGATCTAGAGATTTGGTCCTGGCAATCAGAGATGTATTTTGGTCAGGAAAACCCAGAAAACAACGAACTTACGTTGCGTAGTCCAAGACCCAAGGACAGTAGCACAGGGCAACATCTCCAGTTAATGGAGTTACATCCTAGTATGTGTGTTCCCCGACATCACCCCCTCTCTACCAATCTGAGGTTCCTTTACAAGACAAAGCACACCTGCTCAACTGGCCAAGAAGGGTGTAGTTTTGTGGATTTGTAACTGGTGACTTGAGAATCATCAGTCCTTCTAACCTTTCTCTCCTGCCTTGTGTCACAAGAGACCTTCACCTCTCCCAGATCAACTCAGTCTATCATTGTGGCTCCTGACCAAGTGATGTTCTAGGAGCTTGGTCTTTTACACCAGGTTGTCTACATCTTGCTGTTGCCCAGAAGAAAAGAGGCTGTGGGCAGTCTTCTTTACATCAAGCTCAGATGCGGTGAGCAAGCTAAGAATGTTTCTTTCCCTTTATTCTGAGCTTTTTCAAGGGATGATGTGATACAGGCCTGGCCTGCCAGGGCGCTGGTACTGACATCATGTGCTCTGTGCTTCTCCCTTGGTGTCTTGGTTTTCTGAAGCTGCTGTCTGTTTTTCCCCCGGCCAGTTCTACTTTCCCACACTGGAGCCAAAATTAGTGTTGGGCTCACACAATTTACTTCCTTTGAGCTTTTCAACTCTGTCATCCTTCCCCTAACATCCTGGAAGGTGGTGGTCCTTTAGAAGGAATCTCCCGGCCTGTGAAATAGTGGAGCTGGCTGCTCTCTCACTGGTCTTTCCTTGTATTTCTCTAATAAAGTAGACTGGTGTATTTTTAAGGCCATAACTGATCATCTAGTCTGGCCTCATGCATAAAATAGCCCATAGGACTGCCCTGCGTTAATTCCTGCTTCAAACCCAATAGCTGTGGGCCTTACCCTAATCTCCATCCCATAAGAACAGCCATAATGGTTCATCTAGTCCAGTATCCTGTCTTCCAACAGTGGCCAATGCCAGATGCTTCAGAGGGAATGAACAGAACAGGGAAATTACCAAGTGATCCATTCACTGTCATCGAGTCCTACCATCTGGCAGTCAGAGGCTTAGGGACACGCAGAGCATGGGGTTGCATCCCTGACCACCTTGGCTAATAGCTATTGATGGACTTATCCTCCATGAGCTTATTTAATTTTTTTAATCCAGTTGTAGTTCTTTGCCTTCACAGCTTCCCCGCGTAATGAATTCCACAGGTTAACTGTGTGTTGCGTGAAGTACTTATATACTTCCAGCTCAATGTGCAGTGGCAGTCAAAAAAGCTAACAGAATGTTGGGAATCATTAGGAAAGGGATAGATAATAAGACAGAAAATATCATATTGTGTCTATATAAATCCATAGTGTGCCCACATCTTGAATACTGCGTGCAGATATGTTCGCCCTATCTCAAAAAAAAAATATTGGAATTGGAAATGGTACAGAAAAGGGCAACGAAATGATTAGGGGTATGGAACATCTTCCATATGAGGAAAGATTAATAAAAGTGGGACTTTTCAGCTTGGAAAAGAGATGCGTAAGGGGGGATATGATAGAGGTCTATAAAATCATGACTGGTGTGGAGAAAGTAAATAAGGAAGTGTTATTTACTCCTCATAACACATAATTATTAGGCAGCAGGTTTAAAACAAACAAAGAGAAGTACTTCTTCACACAATGCACAGTCAGCCTGTGGAACTCTTTGCCAGAGGATATTGTGAAGGCCAAGACTATAACAGGGTCCAAAAATAACAAAATAAGTTCATGGAGGATAGGTCCATCAATGGCTATTGTCCAGGATGGGCAGGAATGCAAAACCATGCTCTGAAGCGTCTCTAGCTTCTGTTTGCCAGAAGCTGAGAATGCGTGATGGGTGGATCACTTGATGATTAACTATTCTGTTCATTCCCTCTGAAGCATCTGGCATTGGCCACTGTTGGAAGACAGCATACTGGTCTAGATGGACCATTGGTCTGACCCAGTATGGCTGTTCTTATGTTTGTTTTAAAACTTCTGTCTATTAATTTCATTGGATGATCCCTGGTTCTTATGTTATGTGAAGGGGTAGGTAACAGTTCTCTGTTCACTTTCTCCACACCATTCATGATTTTATCATATCCCCCCTTAGTCATCTCTTTTCCAAGTTGAATAGTCCAGTCTTTTTAATCTTTCCTCATATGGAAGCTGTTCTGTACCGTTAATCATTTTTGTTGCCTTTCTCTGTACCCTTTCCTTTATCTGTGAAACTGCGCCATTGCCCAGAGTGCTAGAGTGCAGATAGAGAAGCTATGCTTTTCTTTGATATGTAGAGGCTATTAATATTTACCTCCACCATTCCATTGAATATTGAAAATCGCAAAACTCCATCATCCTAGTTGAAGATCCTGAAAAGGCCCAATGTTTGCAGAGGACAACAAGGTAGGAGACCTCCCCTCACTTGGATATAAAGTTAATTTGGCTAGGGCTGTTGTGGACTGCCCCAGGCAGTGAGCAATGGAAGCCTGTGGTTTCAGTAAAGTTCCTTTCCAGTTCCACCAGTTTGTTAGTTGAATCTGTCTTTTTTTGTTGAATTTTTAATGACGGGAGGCAGAATTGGGTTCTCTTAATCCTACTACCCTGATGGCTCTGTATAGCACCTAGCATGTTGATTTCCCTCTCTGTGTTTCTCTGCCTTTTGGTTGGGGATATGTTGCTCAGATGATATCAGTCTGCATCTTGCAAAGAAATACAAATATCAGTCTGTATTTCTTGTGTGGTAACTCCTTTCTGACTGTTGACTGAAGGATGATATCAGTCTATACTGATCATAGAACCAAGTCATTGAAAGGAGAATTTCTTGTGTGGTAACACTTTTCTGTGGTTCACTTCTACTGATGTAGATACCCACCTTGGCCTTGTCAGATCTGTTTTAGTTCTGTGGGGTTGTTTTTGTTAAGTTCTATTTTGATTTAAGTTACAGCTCAGTTGAATCTCTGAGGCTGTGTCTACACTACCACGGTAAGTCGACCTATGCTACGCAACTCCAGCTACATGAATAATGTAGTTGGAGTCAGTGTACCTTATTTCGTGTTACCGTGGGGTCTACACCTTGGGGGGGGTCAATGGGAGAAACTCTCTTGTCGACTTACCTTACTCTTCTTGTTGGGGGTAGAGTACGGGGTCGACTGGAGAGCGATCTGATGTTAATTTGGCGGGTGTACACTAGACCGACTAAATCGACCGCCGGTCGATCAATCTCAGAGTGTCGATCCTGGCTGTAGTGTAGATGTACCCTGAGAAGAGGGGAGGCATTAATCCTATAGAGGGTGTCAAAACTCTGTCCTTCTAAGGGTACTATGTTTGTTAGGTACATGGCAGAGTGTACCTGATGGGATGATATCACAGAAAAGAATTACTAGATATGAAATTCTACTTTATTGACTTGAGATTTTCTGATTACCAAAATGAGGTTGAGTCAGCTGCAGTTTTAGATTGTGTGTGTGCCCCTCCCATTCCATAATTAGCTCTGAAAGCGGGGATGTGTGTGTGTGTGTTCTTCTCTGAATATCATTCTGTGAAGTTTCTCCACACGCTAAGGGCAATTAACAGTGACAGATCTCCTTTTGTTGAGCTGTCCAGTTCCTGGGCTGAGTTTCCCCAGAAGGCACATTTCTAGGAGTGCTGATTAAGCAAGCTGAGGGACAAGCAGACTGAACTGGTAGGGAATGGCCTCAAAATGGGATGAATGAGTATATATATAATGGAATGACAAGATAGTGCTTCAAAACTTAAGATGATCTCACTTAAACCAGAACATCTGGTTTGCTTACTATGTGCTTGCTTCAGGATCAGAAACCATTTAGAAAATCTGACTGTCACTGCTGATGGCATCTCTGGCTTTGATGAAAATGTAAATCTCCCTAGCGTTCTTCATATCACAACTCATTACTTATACATAAACAATAGAAAGTAATAACAATGATTAAGAAAGCAGATTATCTTTGAATTTATGACCAGGTAATCCTGTTATCTGTGTCTGAAATTTTTTGACTGAAATTATCATTTTGTTGCTATTTCAATTTCTTTTCCTTTGTCAGATTGTTCTTCTCAAAATGTCTTTTGTCTTACTAATAGTTATGAGTAGGTTTATCTGAAAACTGCTGTTTGAGATAAGGTATCTTGCTATCCAGAGGAATATAGTACAATTATTGCATTAGTTTACTTCTGGCTGGTGTTATTAGATCATTTCTCATGTCTTTCTTTACTGTTCTTCTTGGTGTATTTTTAACCATAGCAGCAGAAAGGCATATATCAGTTGTTGAAAGGGAGCTCTTTCAAGATCTAGCATTTGATATCAAACCATGGTGAATTCCAACCTGACAGAATAGGTAAGGTGATGAAGCAAGTTATGGAAACCTGAAATTTTGGCAGGTGAAAAGGAAAGGGGAAATAGTATCATGAAGTATTTTCCATAACACATAGTGTAAAAAGCACTTCTGTGTTCTGTACAGTCCAACAAAGGTGTGTGATGTGAGCATTACACAGAGAGAACCAGAACATTATTGCCCCAATCACAGAAACACACAATGAAGAGATGATACTAAGGGCTAGTCGACACTTAACAGCACTGCAGCGCTTAGTGAAGATGCTACCTACGCCAACGGGAGAGATTCTTTTGTCGGTGTAGGTACTCCATCTCCCTGAGAGGCGGGAGTTATGTCGACGTGAGCACTTTTCCTGTTGACATAGCACTGTCTACGCTGCGGGTTAAGACAGTAGTTATACCAACGTAAGTTGGTAGTGTAGACCAAGCCTAAGGAAAACCCTGTGTTTGAATCTCTCTTTAACAGCCATGAACTCTTTCTGTTACAGAGACAAGAATAAGGTGCTGTTTTTCTCTGATCTTGTTAAATCAATCCCCTTTCCTACATTACTTTATTTTTCCTAAGGTAAGCTGCATGAAATTGATAATATTGTAGTTGGTGCCTTTGGCTCAGAAAATGTTTTTCCTGTTCTCCTAGCACTGTTTTTTATAGTAGACTAAACTTTGTACATACACTTCTTGAAACTAGAAGCCCTAAATCTTGTAAATATTCAGTGTTAGACCACCCTAGGAAGAACAAAAATGTCCTTTATGCTTTTGTGAGCATTCAGTTAGTTAGTTTAAAGATCAGTATACTCATAAAGCAAAGAAATATATAAGAAAACTCTCTATATAAGAATATATAAATATATAAGAAACTGGTCATTTGTACAAAAATCTGATACGAAGGTAAAATTTCAAATTAGTAATTTATAATATTTCTTCATTTTATATGTAAACACATAGAAATGCATTGCAAATAAGTATATTTATAGGCACCAGAGTGTTAGTCTTTCTTGGACTGATTAATTGGTTTTTATGTTGATAGTTTTTATATTATTTGTGTATATGACTCACTCAGGTTGAAAATTTGAAAGGCTTTTGAAATGCAGAGCTATAAACCAGTGCAAATTAATAGAAGGAAAATTTAAAAACTAGCTGAAAAAAGTGATATTAAGTCTAATCAATTTTGCATTGTAACTTTGCACAAAATTATGGTGGTATATTAATGTCTGGATTAAAGAGTGAGGCAATATTCAACATAATAATGAAGATTCTTAACATCTGGGCTCACAGAGACACATAAGACTATGAGAGAAGGGAGTAGTTAAGCTGAACTCTCACATCTTGCTGGACCTCTGAAGAACACTGACAGGCTGGCATCAGCTGGCCGGCACAAAGATCTTTCTATGATGGAAATGTTTCATCTTGTTTAAACAGTATTCCCCGTAATTTGGTTTAAAGTCTAGACAGCTACACTTTTCATAATGCTTTAGTCTAGCTGGTTTATGTTCTGCTTAACATTAATTTTATTTGTGATTTCATCTTTATGTTCTACCCTAAGCAACATAAAATGTAAAATGCCTAGGTTTGGTTGTGTCAACAGTTCCTATTAACAGTCACTTTCAGACACCTCTGAGAAAAATAAATCTATCTTTGATCCTAAGGGAGATGGAAACAGGCATGGGAGAAATTTATTTGAGTTGCACTAGGAGGAGAGAGGTTGTGATCCCCTGCTGGAAGGTGATGTGAAGAAACTGGCTGCAGTTAATGTGGGTGCTAGAAGAGTTAAAAGTCTTAAATTGTTAATAGCCCTGGTTAAAATATCACCCTGGCATTTAACATCTATAGATTAAGATACTTTTCCTTCCATGTTGTCTTTATACAGGTCCATATTTGCAGCCAAATGACATTGGACAGTGATCTTGTTGAATCACATTAACTTAGCCGCTTAATGAAAAACATCACAGGAAAACCTAGGTTCTGTATGCAGTGGTATTGGTGATTTACAAAGAAGAGTTAAGTTAAGTCTGTATTGAAACCAATGCCCAGCCAGGTATTATGGGACATTAAATTGATGCAGATGACATGTGAGATCCTCAGTCTAGTTGAATTAAGATTGATGCAGGACCTAGGGTGGAGGGCCATTACAGAGGCAAGGATTGATGGAGCACAAGGGCACTCCAGCCATGCCCTCGCCAAGCCCCAAAATACACCCTGTCTGGGGCGGGAGGGGCGAGGGGGAGAATGGATGTTGTAACTTGCTGTGCTAGTGGGGGTTCCTCCATTCTGGAGGAATCCGCAATTACTTTGGTAGGGAAGTTGTCTAGTTCTTTTGCACCTAGGAAGCAGAGCAAAGGAGCTAGAGATGAAGAGCAATAATCTGGTGTGATTTTCTTTGGATTAGATATCAGTGGTAAACCACACAAAGATCTCACCATTCTTTTTGCAAGAATTAGTTCCATTTGATAGCTTCTTCCTATCTAGATTGCCCCTGCAGTTTCCACTGGATAATTCCTCTCCTAAGCACTCTGTTGTGCAGTACTGGTGTTGCAGAATGATTTCCACATTTCATCCCAGAGCTGGCTGCTTTTTGTTGGTATGGCATGTGAAGTAATCGCTGAGCATGAACTGAGCATGACTATGATTGGTGGATAAGATTATTATCACTAGCAGTACAAACAACAGTTATTGAAAACAGCAGTGCTTCTCCCTGGTAGATACTTGCTAATGAATGCAAACTCATCTTAAATTCTTTCTACAGTACTTGTTACTATGCAAAGTATAATCCTCAATGTTTTTGTTCATTGCTTAAGACACTAAAAACAAATGACCAGGTCCTATTTAAATACTCTTAAGGGTAATGTTTGTAAATATTGTGTGGAGTTTGACAATCCTAGTTCCCATGATATTTTTCTAAGAAGGTAACCTGTAATGTCCATACTTGTGTTTGTTAAAGTATAAAAAGTTCATTTTTGCAAAAAGCAGTTAACAGTTTCTTCAATTTTAGACTTTAATTAATGAAAGCAAGACTATCCAGTGTATTATACGGACTTGCTGAATTTAATCCAAACAGAATACAGAACAAACTGAAAGAAGTTTTTTCTGCCATCACACTCGTAGAACAGTATAAAGAATTCAGCTATCTGTACTTTTTTGTATGTGTGCAATGTCATCAAGTCTCAGTCTAGCATTCAGGTCCTGATAGATAAGGAAAAAAGGGATGATTTTCAAATATGTTGTTTTGGAAAGTATTTATTTGTAACGTCTAAGTCTATCCATGTATTTTGTGAGAGTCAGATCCCTGATGTGGTACTGCTCTCTGAGGGAGTGGGATATATGGAGGGGATCTGCACAGGAAGTAGGTATCTCTTGAATGGGGTGCCTTGAAGCACAACTGCAAGCATCATGGAGGAGAGAGATTGTTCCTCTTCTGGTTTTCTGCAGAGATCACTAGGGAATAGCTTTGCTATCTGGCTTGTCCACTGATTCCCAAGTTTGGGCCTAAATGATTTAAGCTCTTAAATAGTGTTATCTAAACATATTTATTAAAAAAAGTCCATCTCTTACATTTTTACTTCTGTTAGGGCTGGGCAATATATTCTTAACAAAACTCCTGTAAGGTGGTGGATTTAAAGCAAACTACCTTTCCTCATCCCAATTCTAGGACCCCTGATATCATAGTGATGGGTATAATATAAGAATAAGAATATGAATAAGAAACTGAATAACAGTTGTATTATGCTATTCCTTTTAGTATGAAAATCATTTTCCCATGGATTTCTGGGAGAGGTTCCACTTTCCCTTTCACTTCCCATTGCTTTCATTTTGAGATATAAATTAAGGTCTGTCCCTAGAATCTAAGACATTTTTAGGTACGTATCATTAGTATCTAGAGACTCAGTCCAACTCCCATTGAAGATAATGGCACTCTTTCAACTGACTTTAATAGGACCTGCCTTATTTTTTCAGGGCTCCATCGTGAGCCTAACGGCACGCTGAAGCAGAGGAATGTACGGAGCCCCCCTCCTCCCATGCTAACTGCATTGCCAGGCCCTGAGTGGGTGGAGAACTATCAGCAGAAGACTGTCACTTCCCTTCCTACACATGGGGATGCAGAGCAGGTGGCGCCTCAGCTTCCCTAAAGAACAAACTATGTTGTAAGGACAGACCAAAATGCAGTGTTCACCACCAAAAAGTCATCATTTACCACCACAGTGGTGCCTCCGTTATTTCCTGTCCTTCTGTGTGTCTAGTTTTGGTCTTTCTGTTGCACCTCTTGCTAGAATATAATGATCCACCCTCTGATTATTGAGATCACTCCAAAAACCTCATTTCTTACATGATGGCCAGAAAAAATGAGATTAACATTCATTTCAGTGTCCATGTTAACTTCCGCTTCTGAGTACTGCTGTACACCATGTCTTCTCTGTGTGTGTCTTGGAGGCCATGTTCCTCTGATTGCAGCCGCACAGGCAGATGCTGTGCCCACTGTCTTCAAGGGGGCTCCTCACAGAGACAAGAATCTGTCTACTTAGATCCAGTTGTGGCATTTTGGCCATGGATTGTAAGCTCTTTGGAGAAGGGCCTTTCTTCACTTTTGTGTTTTGTACAGCACAGTGGAGTAAATAGTGTGTATTGTGACTGTTGGCCCTTTCTTCTTAGAATGCTGGTCCCTATGGTTATTCACTGTGGGTGTGCATTTGCTTTGCATGCCTGCGTCTGAAAATTCTTCAGTAGCAGTGTCGGTTGGTCTGCACCTGTACCCCTTGCCTTGCTGTGCTGCAGACTGGGGGCATAAGGGACAGTATGAACTGTCTTTTTCTCCAGTTTCTTTTCTGCCACTTGCAGTCTAGGGTGGAACCCCCCTTTGTCCGTGTCTTCTAGCTTCCTAGATCCATTGTTCCTGTAAAAACGTGTAGAGTTAATTAGTTTTAATTCTTTGTAGTTTTTATAATTAGTGTTAATAGTCATAGTTTAGTTAGCTGGCATTGGGTGTGGGGCCCCTCCAACGTTTGGGGCATTTATCCCCAAAGTTCCAGACTTCAAGCCTTGCCTCAAGTGCCTTCAGGTCTTCCTGGTAAGCAACCTGTGCATGAGCTGCCTTTACTTCCTGGGAGAGTCACACATCCCATCAACATGTGACATCTGCTACTCCTTTCCCCCTGTACTAGGCAGACCCGGGAGTCCAGACTTTGCAAGCACCTAAAGAAGCTCTCCAGGAGGCCTTGGTTGGACCCAGTGCCTTTCTGCTCCCCACCATGTTGGCTGGATCCTCCGAGCAGTGCCCCTCAGGCACCGATGGAACGCTCCAGCAGGCTTAAGGCCTCATATAAAAAGAGGCACAATGAGGGTAAGGAGAAGCACCCTCACAGGAAGACAGACAAAATGTCCCATAAGTCTGCTAAAAAGAGGGCTGCTTCCTCCCTCCCCTCAGGGCTAAATGAGACTCCACTCCCCAGAATTGGCCCATCTGGAAATCTTGTGATCATTGGACAGCACCGGCGATAGTGGGAGTGTCTAGTGCTCTGAAACTGTCCTCAAAACCGGTTAAGGACAGTAAGGACTGATCCCCTTTTTCACCAACAGTTCCACACTGTGCCAAGGCAGCCATACCTGTGCCTGCACCAACGGATCCAGTACTAAAGAGTCTTGCCAGAGCTCGGTATGCCCTTCTCAAAGATATGGCAATTTACACAGATCTGGAGTCACCAATCCTGTCGGACTTGGTACTAGCGAGAGACATCACTGCACTGTTCACGTATCACTCACTGATCTCAAGCACTAGCAGACTTGTGGATGCCCTGACACTGTCAGGGATCTATTCACCTGGTTACCCTCTGGCCAAGTCATCAAAAGGTAGCCAGTACTGATGGCTTCACCCTTCGAGTTTGATGACTCTTATTCTGAAGAGGAGCAGGAGCCAGTACCTCTGGTTCCACTGATGGTTCATCTTTTGCATGTCAACCCAGATGCGGCCTCCAGAGCTATTTGGGGATTCCGAGATTCATGGGACTCTTACGTAATGTCAAAGGATCAATGGTACCCACCATGGGATCTGCCCTTTATTACTGTGATCCCACCCACTGACCTTACTGAAGTGCATGGGACCCCTACTGTAGAGTCCTACACTTTGAACACCGGCGGTATTGCTCTCGTCAAAGAATACCAGAAGAACTGCCCCTGGAGCAGGGAGAGGAACAAGAGAAGTCAGAGCAACCAAAGCAGGTGGTACTGCCAGATCAGCTGAAGGCCTCTTCTTCTTCATAAGCAGTACTAAGAGCTGCCAAGGAGGATCGCAGACACCCTCCAGAACCTGCTGGAGGAGGTTCAGGATCCCACATACAAGCTCCTGGTCGTTCTCCAATCGACAGCTCCCTCCAAAGTGGCACTCACTATTAATAAGGCCATTTTGGTCAGCTTCTTGTGCATATGCATTTATTTGGTTTCTACTGGTTTCTTAATGTGAACAGATTTGTATTTTATGGAATTTCAAAGCTCAATTTTCTTGATACTGATAAACAAAGGTGTGTCTGTAATTTATGTCTAAGGCAAAGGGTAAGATCATTGCAGTTATTGAAAACATTACCTGTTATAGAATCTTAAACGTTTATTGCAAATATTGTAATCCTGCTATATTCTCCTACACTAATCTCAGTGCAGTTTACAGATGGAGAAACACTGAGAAAGCTGAGCTATAAATACTGTACTATTGAGCAGCAGCCTAAGTAAGATTCCTTAGTTATTTTCTCTTTGTCCTGAAGGCAGCAACCCTATCTGGCTAAATTTGGAATTTAGCAGACAGGTTATCTGGATGAACCTCCTCTTTACATCAGACAGACACTCATTTTATCTAGTGAGGATTAGCACTAACTCCCCTTTGCACAGATAAATTATATTTCAAAAGGGTTGCTCGAACCTCCTAAATTATTAGGGCCGGTTTGGTGATTTAGGGGATTTTACTTTGTCTCCCTGCCGTATTCTCACCAATCTGAAAGCGTATTTGCTTTACTTCTCTGGGCTGACTACATAACAACTTTGGGGTGTGTATTATGCTTCCCAACCAGTTGATGAATGGAGAACTGGACAAGAACATAACTGACCGGTATATCTTCAACTCTCAAGGTAAGGCTAATCAGCTCTTTGTTGAAAGCAGCAATCAGGGATTGCTTCATCTCTCTTCTTAATCTCTTAACTTCTTGGTGCCAGCTGTTTCTGTGCATCCATTGCTAGCAGAAGAATCTGACTTCCAGGATTATTAATATCATTTGGGCATTAGGCATTTGAACAGTATTTTCTCCTTGCCTCAGTAATAGATTGGATGAAGTAGTTAGGACTCCCAACATCATGCTTGTGAAGGATAGTGTTTCACTTCTGCACATTTCTAGTGTTCTTCTCATCTCCTATCAGGCTGTCATGTTTGACTGTTCAAGAGCCATCATCTTTTCTGATTCAAATCCGACTCCTCATGGCTGCATATTTTAGTCCTAGCTGAAGAGGACCGGACTCCCTCCCAGAACTTGCAGAATTGCTTTATAATCTCTCTAAATTTGTGTTTATGTACATTTGTACATGCTTTGATATAAATAAGGATTTTTTTGTCCAGACTTTTCTACTAATATCCACATTTCTGAGTAAAATATTTTCCATGGGCACATATGCTCTCATATGAATACTGAGAGTGCTCTCTTTAAAAATACAACAACAACAAAACTTGGAGGTTGCTAGTGCTTTAGATCTTCAAAGCACCATATGAATATTAGTTCATTAATCAAAAAACCTCTGCGAGGTAGGATTTCTTATTCCCCTTTTACAGCTGGAAAAAATGAGGGAGAAGTGGCTTGCCCATAGCCATGCAGGAAGTCCAAGGTAGAGCAGGGCTTGGTATTTAAGAATGTGTGATACCCAGGGCCTTGGGATGGCCTGAAGCCACACTGTGATTTGAGCAGGAGTTCCTCAGCAAGGGGGAGAAGGCAGTTTAATAAGATGCAGGCAAGGATCTTCCCTACACTGAAGAGGAGGGCAGTACTTCTAGTTCCCGCACAAAGATTTGTCCCGTTTCTTGAATATTGTAACAATGTTGGCGTGGAATTTCTTCACAGGTCCAGATTTTGTCAAGGAGTTGGCAAAGTTTGTGCTGGAGCATTATTCCACCAGTTTTAAAAACCACAGATGGACTGCAATCTGGGCCCGTTGTTTTGTAATTTTTTTGTCTGGATAATGGCATACTGGACTCCCTCAAAAGATGGAGGATCAGCAAGGTGTTCTATTGCTGACCATTGTGGAATAGACTCAGTGGTGTCTTCAGAGACCATGGATTCGCAGTGTAGTAGGCTCTCAAAGTGTTGCTTCCAGCATTGTTCAGTGACCGCATTGTCCTTGAAGAGGGTGGAGCCATCCTGGGAACGTAAGGGGGTTGGGCCTTTGGAGATGGCCCATATATAGCTTTTGTTGCCTGAAAGAAGCTGATCATGTCATCTTGATCTACGAAACCCTGGACCTCAGAAGCCTTCTCTTGCTACCGCTTATTTTTGATGTCACATAGCCTCCTTTGGACTTCGGCTTTGAGCAGTGATAAGCCTCATGTTTTCGTTGGTTAGAGGACTCATTTTGCCAGTTACAGAATGCAATTCTTTTCTTTTGAATTAATGCTAGGATTTCCTTGTTTTTGTCCAACCAGTTCTGGTGCTGATGAGTGGAATATCCTGTAGTTTCAGTACATTCATTTTTAAGATGATCCCAGTGCTCTTGAATGTCAGTGATGTTATCGGGCAAGTTAGAGAGTTTCTCAGACTGGTATTGCTGGAACGTCTTGCAGCTGACTTGATCTTGAAGTGCTTTGATGTTATACCACTTTTGCTTAGTTTTGGGGTGTTTGTGGTGTGGTGAAGCGAGCTGCAGGTACATGATTGATCTTACTCATGGATGGTGTGTCCAACAGTGATCTATACCTCTCATGGTTCATGTTATACAGACATTGGTGTAATCTCGGGCTCTGACTATAATATAGTCAAGGAGGTGCCAGTGTTTGAACCGAAGATGTTTCCAGGTGGTCTTAAATTTGTTACTCTGCCTAAAGATGGTATTTGTGTATTTTCAGGTCATGCTCCACACATTTGCTGAGGAGGAGAAGATCATTGGGTTTACATTTGCCACCCTTCTTTGCTGTTGTGCCACTCCAGAGTTGGGGGTCCCATCCGACTCTGGCATTGATCCTCTTCAGAGATTTCAGTTTGTCTGCCTTAGATGTGGCTGTGAGCACTGCATCGAGAGCACGATAAAACTGCTCCTTGTTGTCTTCATCATCATCAAGTGTTGGGGCTTATGCACTGATGACTGTGGCATATTAGCTGTTGCTGAGCTTGAGCCGAAGAGTCATGAGATGATCGTTGATCGCCATGGGAAGCTCCAGAAGCCAACTGGCGATGTTATTTTTGATGGCAAAGCCAATCCCGTGAATGCGTCTCTCTTCAGGTGGCTTTCCTTTCCAAAAGAAGGTGTAGCCACCTCCATCCTCTTTTAATTGGCCCTCATCGCCCCAATTCGCTGCAATATCAATGTTGAGTCTTGCCAGTTCTCTGGCAGTTATGGCAGTTCTTCTTTCTGGGCATTCACTGTGCTGAGAGTCCATAAGGGTGTGGCCATTCCAGGTGGTGAAATTCATTGTCTTGTATCTCTTGTTTCAGCCATGAAGTTGCAGATTTGTGACTATTCCCAGAAATAAATCACTGTTCCTGTCTTCACCGCCACTCCTGTCTTCCCCAGTGCAGGGCTTTGTGCGGGTGTGAGCCCTTTGGCAGAGGCCTGCGCATGAAATCTTTTAACGTGTGGAGACTGGTGCATGGGCGGTGACCACATGTGACTTGACAGGAGGAAAACCCTGACCTAGTGGCAAGGAGATCCAAGACAACCAGGGCACCTCCTTCCTGCTGCATCCCTCATCCGCCTTCACAGACGCAGAGTACTAAAAGGTCCTCTATATGCACCTGATCCACCGTTGGGATCTTGTGAAGTTTGGACCGCGGTTAGTCAGGAGCCTTGCCTCAGACCTGCTCACCAAGAGGGACCCTATCAGGAATATGAAAGCTCTGGACGATGTAGCTCCAAGGGTCTTTAGCCCATGCAAGCCTCTCCATCATGACATGGTTGTGGTCCATCAGAGAGGACCGCAACTGACACGATCTTCGTGGCATGACAGATTCAGGAGAAGTGCAGAGAGCAACACCAGGAACTGTTCAATGCATTCATCGATCTAACCAAGGCCTTTGACTCTGTCAGTCGTGATGCTCTATGGAAGGTGCTGTGTAGGTTTGACTGTCCACAGAAATTCATTTCCATCATCAGACTACTCTGTGATGGGATGACTGCCACCATTCTGTGCAATGGCTCAGAAACCAAACCATTCATCATTCACACTGGTGTCAAGCAAGGCTGTGTCATTGCTCCAACACTCTTTTCCATTTACCTTGCCGTGATCCTAATTCTCATCTGTGACCATCTTCCTGATGAAATCGGGATTTAGTACTGTATGGATGGTCAACTCCTCAATCTCTGATGTCTCCAAACAAAATCTAAGATCACAAGAATTGGCATCACTGACCTTCCATATGCAGTAACTGTCATTCTTGCACGCGCAGAGCCTGCAAACTACCCTAAACCTTTTTGCAGGTGCCTATCACTGCTGGGAAAGCCAGGGTATTCTACCAGCCCTCATCTGCACAAACTACTCTTCATACTCCACAAATCACCATCATCAGAGAACCCCTGGAAAACGTGGATCATTTTCTATACCTTGGCAGCTACCTCTCCCAAACAGCCAGCAGTGACACAAAAATTGAATACAGGATTCGCTGTGTCAGCACATCCTTTGGAAGACTACTCAAATGAGTCTTCATTGATAGGGATCTGCAAACAGGCACCAAGATCTTGGTTTACAAGGCAATTGTCATCCCCATCCTTCTCTATGGGTGTGAGTAACCTACAGATGACATCTCAAGCGGCTGGAGTGGTTCCAACAGCACTGCCTCAGGAGGGTTCTCAGGATCAGCTGGGAAAACCAACGCACTAACATCAGCGTTCTCTCTGCAGCCAGCATCAGCAGTATAGAAGTGCAGGTCATGAAACACCAACCCACTGGGCTGGCCACTGTGTACGTGACACTTGCCTTCTGAAGCAAGTACTCCTTTCAGTTAAGTCAGGGAAGAAGGGCTCATGGAGGACAGCGGAAGCGCTTCAAAAGTACACCTTAAAAAGGAAGGTATCAACCCAACAAACTACGAGGGCTCAGAGCCGAACAGAACACAGTTGCGCCACACGATACACCAAGCCACAGCTCACTTTGAGGAGAACAGAGGTGCTCATGAGACAAAGACAAAGGAGGAAAGAAAGGGCACAACAGTCCAGCCAACAACTATGTCTCCTCCAAGATTACACCTGTCGCTTCTGTGAGAAAATCTGCAGGGCACAAATTGGGCTCCTCAGACACTTAAAGACCCACCAATGAACCACCGTGGCAGACATCATCCCCGCATCAAGGGATAGCCAAAGATACCCAGTCCTGTGCTTATTTCTCTACCGCACACGTTGCCTCTTTTTGAAATACGTTGATTCAGCATCTTAACTGATTATAGCTGGTCTTAGGGATTTAACTTTGTCTCCATGCTATTTTCTCACCCATCCAAAATAAGGCTTGCTTTACGTTGGTGGCCAACCTAATTCAAACAGACATTACAAGGATTTCATTAGGTAATGTTCAGTGCTTTGATGTGTAGCAACATATATAGATCTAAAAGGCAGCATTGCCTAGTGGATAGCACACGGGATGGAGACTCAGGAGATTTGGGTTCTGTTCCCAGCTCTGCTGTTGGCCTGCTGTGTGTGACCTTAGGAAAGTCACCGCCCTTCTTTAGGCCTCAGTTTCCCCATCTGTAAAATGAAGATAGTGATGAAAAGTGTTATATAAGAGCTAGATGACATTATTATTATTTTATTAAGAAGGCCAGAAGAGTCACAGACGTCAGAATTGAACATGCTGGGTGTCTGATAGGGGAGGTGAGAGTATCAGGTAAAAGTATAAATATGTGTCAACAAATTTCACAAATTAGAAATAACATTTTAAATAAGCTGTGTGTGTACTCACTCACATGCATGTGTGGACATGAGTATTTAAAGAATCACATTTATCCTTAACTCAGTTTTAAGGCATTTAGCTCTTTATACCTCTTTATAAAGTAATTCTGGGCTAGTGATAGTGTACTGGAAACCTGGATCGCAGTATTTAACATTACTGTCCAGTGTCATCACAGACAGATCTTCAGCTGCTGAAAATTGACATATCTCCATTGGCTCAGTGGAGCTCCACTGATTTATGGTAGCTGAGGATCTTGTCCTCCGTGTTTAAGTGGTTATTGACTTTGGTGCAGAAATACAATACTACTCTTATTCTTGAGCTGTATACCTTAGTCTTGAAGAAGCAAAAGGGTGAGGGCTTGTCTATACTACCTGCCGGATCGGTGAGCAGCGATCGATCCAGCGGGGGTCGATTTATCGTGTCTAGTCCAATCTAGACGCAATAAATCAACCCCCAAGCGCTCTCCTGTCGACTCCGGTACTCTACCGGAGCGAGAGGCGCAGGCAGAGTCGACGGGGGAGCGTCAGCCATCGACTTACCGCAGTGAGGACAGCACGGTGAGTAGATCTAAATACGTTGACTTCAGCTACGTTATTCTTTCCCCCCCCCAGCCCCCGAGTGTAGACCAGGCCTAAGATGCACACAGCAAAGAACCAGAGTGAATTGCAAAGAAGAGAACAGAAGTAAAGAGAAAGATACACAGAAAGAAGAGACAGACTGAGAAGAGACTTTACTATACAGGAGGTCGGATAAGATGATCTGGTGATACCTTCTGGCCTTAAACTTTATGACCTTATGAGACTTGGAAAGATTAAAAATGGACACACAGAGAAAAAGGAAAAAGCACAGCAGTGGTCCAAATGCATTTGGTAACTTGGTCAGCCACCTGAGTTTTTGGATTATTCAGGCAGCTCTAATAACTCTTCCAGTTGTAGTCTTCTACCAAATAAAAAGAAAATTAAAACAGTATAAAGTGAAAAAACAAGTTCCGAGGTCCTGTGGCTTAAGTTTGCAAAAGACTGGGTTTTGTTATTACAAATAAGATATTTGAACCAGATTCTCTTGTGGGTACCTGTTCCTGTGACAGTACAGAGGAACCAGAAAGCCATGCCCATTTGGCCATATGGGAATTCACCTAGCATATAGAAGATTCAGAGCTGTCATGACTGGCTCCTGCATCCCTTCCCTCTCCCCCTGCTCCGTTCCCCCCTGAGCTTGGACATATGTTGTCAAGTAGTGTAGGGTAGAAGAGGCTGGGGTCATAAAGCCACACAGGATCTGGCCCTTTGACCATAAATTCAATATGGACCAAAACTTTATTATTCATTGATATTAATATAATAGTACCACCTAAAGGCCAATCAGGCTTGGACCCCCGTTGTGCTAGACCAACGGTTCTCAAACTGTGAGTCAGGACCCCAAAGTGGGTTATAACCCTGTTTTAATGGGGTCGCCAGGGCTGGTGTTAGACTTGTTGGGGTCTGGGCCCGAAGCCAAAGCCCAAGCCCCACTACCCAGGGTCGAAGCCCCCACCAGGGGTAGCAGGGGTCAGGCTTCGGCGTTGCCCCCACACAAAGCTCAGGCTTTGGTCCCCCCTCCTGGGGTTGTGTAGTAACTTTTGTTGTCAGAAGGGGGTTGCAATGCAATGAAGTTTGAGAACCCCTATGCTAGACACTGTACAAAGAATCTCTGCCTCAAGAGTTTTCAGCCTAACAAACAAGACATAACAGATGGATGAGAAGAACAAACAGCCTGGGGAAACAAAAATAATTGGATGTGCACAGTTCTTAGTCAGCTCAAATACTGTAGATTCTGTGACAGAATTGGAGCTGCTCTGTAATAATTTATGAATGCTGTATATTGACCTAGTTATTGGGATGGTCACTGTAAGAATATTAGAGACAAGGTAAGTGAAGTGATATCTTTTATTGGTCCAAGAGACTGAGACACGGGGACGCTGGGGTAGCTGAAGAAGTTAGGCCTGCCTAGATTACCATCAGGGATGGTAAGCCTTTAGGTAAGGCAGACATGCATGTCAACTATTTTAAAATTCTTTTTCTCTAGGTGCTTTGTTCCCACAGTTTAAAATAAACAATAATTTTGTGTTGAGGACTCTTTTGTCACTAATTCGCACTGGTTACACCTTGCTAAAGGGAGGAACTGTAGGTGCTAGAACTCACTCTGACCTGCTCGGTAAGCACAACTGACGCACTGGACACTGTAGCCCAGAGTTTGGTCTAAGAGAGGGAGAACTACGGAACTGCACCACAGGCTAGTTGAAGGCACCTTATGGGGTACACTCAGAGAGACCAGAAAGGGAACAGAAGTGTAGCTAACCGTGTAACTGTGACAGACACATAGCTAGAAAAATACAAACACAAAACAGATATTTGCCACTGATTACAGCTCAGACCCTGCACAATTCAGTCATTCACTTGACTGCTGCTCACTTCTTCTTCTACACACAGACCAGAAACAGTAGTGGCTCATAAACATCATTTTGGACCTTTGTGGGTTTTTTTAATAAAATTAGTAATGTTCTTGCACTGCATTTGTTGTGAATGGAGAATCATTTACTTTATTTCACGTTAACATCGTTTTTGCCTGGGAATAACAAATTACACTTGGGCAAACATTTCATATACCAAACCAAATCTAACTAGTGTTTCTTCTGTCTGCAGATGACTTAATTGCCTAATAGCCTATTGTACATTCTTTGCTCTTGCCAGTGTAGTTGAGAGTGGCCATTCCAAGTTGGCAACCTCAAGCACAGGAAAGAGACAAGTTATTACCATAACTGGGGAAGCTCTTGGGGTTTCATGTTTGGTGCATGAATTTCATTGTTCATGATTGTCCTGTCTCCTTCAGATTAATTAATGCACTGTGTTATATTCCTAGCTGCACTCTATACTATGGTCTGTATGAGTAAAATTGTTGAAACTAGCAGTTTCAGAGTGTGTAAAGCACTATGCTCTCTTAGATTGGGACTGAAGGTAGAGAGTTCATCCTGTATCTAAAAGTACCAGTGGCAGGTTAGTGGTCAGCTTTGAGAATCTTTTCGGAAAATCCCTCTGCAATACCACTACACTCAGACTCCTCTAAGCACTTACACGGTGGAGAACCTACTAGGGAAACAACCTGAGTTTGGAAGGAGGTGTAACATTGCACAAGTTAAAAAAAACTTGGCAACTGCTATGATCCTAAATCAGTTAATAAAATGTGTATTTTTTTACTCCCAACTGTAAAAAAGGGATTGGTAATATTTAGATTGAAAGACTATTACTTAAGGAGTTCTTTTGTGCTTTGTGTGCAGGTATATGTCTCGAGTCCATGGTATGCATCCAAAAGAGACCACACGTCAGTTGAGCTTAGCAGTGAAGGATGGTCTTATTGTTGAAACCCTGACTGTGGGATGTAAGGGATCAAAAGCTGGTATTGAACAAGAAGGATACTGGTTGCCAGGAGATGAGATTGTGAGTATAATATCTAGAAGAAATTAAATCATGTTTCCTGGTATGTTGACATGGAGCCTATTTGAATTTCCATTAACAGTTATTTATAGATGATCTATTGATGTTACTTGTGAACAATGAAATGATGTTTTATAAGCACAGTTTTATTATTTAAATCTTGCACTGAAAAGATTTTTTTTTTAAATCCTCCCTGTTCCATAGAAATCCTGCCTTGTAGGGCTCTAGATCCGCTGCCATGGAACACTGTCTGTGGCTTTACCCAGTTTTGCTCATTTACTCCTTTCTGTGACATAACTTCACCTCTCCTATGGTCATATGTGGAGATTCTCAACCCAAACCTTACTGGTGTCACTTTGACTCCTCTGACATCTTCAGATATCCAGAGTGATCCTTAAAGGAATATATCTTTTTTAAAAGATTATATTTTAAAAGGAGAGCATTGATTTGAGGGTGTTTTAATCTGAGGGGGAAAAATTAGCTCTTTTCAAGGAAAAATTGTATTTATATACCCCCAAGCCAACCCCAAAAATAATGCAACAATAACAAAACCTGTGTTATACCAGATGTCTGCAAACAGTCTGGAAATCTATTGTGGTATACTTTTTTAGCTATAAGCCTCCAAAAATTGGTTCAGAAAATATATACGGTGACTAAATCTAATTAATCAGGTTGAAAGACTAGCTTGGCTGTTCACAACATTTCTAATTTCCTGCCTAAAAAATTGCTGTGTTTTTAAAGAGAGGATGGTAAATATATAGGTGCAAAATATGAGAGACATGCTGCTAACAGTTATTCTGAATGCCTTTCTTTTTATTTCTTAACAATGAAGTAACTTAAAAAAATTATTAAAAGTCTCACAATGGCCACTGTCTTCATGGGTCATTCAAACAATTCTGGTACTTCTGCTACTTCAGTAGCAACAATTAATTAACAAAAACTGGACCCAATCATGCAAGCCCCCTCATGCAAACTCATAACATTGGAATTAATAACTCAGGTCATTGGAGTTTCATACAGATGCGCTATCTTCACTGCAGAGTTAAGGCAAGTTATTTACACTTGAGTTAGTCAAATGAGAGTCGCCACACTGCAAAATAACACTGGGACTGCCCAGAGTGATTGGATTAGCAGCACAGAGTGTTTGTGTTAGCAGTTGATGGGTTGTGCTAACTCGAGCTGTAGTTTATATCTCCTGACAGGTCAGCCAACATGAGTTAAGGGTTTTGTGTGTGGATGGGACTTGAATTAAGGGCAACAATCAAGTTAACTCAGCAGTAAAGATAAGCCCTACAGAGGGCTCATAGAAGCCATGTTGGCAAGAAATGGAGCTATATGTGTTGGAGGAATTATACACAAACAGAGCCATATTGATTTCTGTTCCATTCCAAATACAGGAAGTAAAATATGTCTTGGACAAACAGAAATGTCTTAGCAGAAGATCCTGTAAATGGCTTAACATGCTAAACTCCGCTGACCTCACTAGAAACTGAGGGCACTCAGGCCTTGTACTATCAGATTCTAAGAGTATGTCTGCACGGCGATAGAAGACTCACAGCACAGCCACAGTCAGTTGAGCCAGGCTCATGGGCCTTGGATTGTGGGGTGCTAAAATTGCAGGGTAGACGTTAGGGCTTGGTCTGGACCTCGGGCTCTGAGACCCTTCCCCCTCGCGGAGTCTCAGAGCCCAGACTCCAGACAGAGCCCAAACATCTACACTGCAATTTTATCTGCACAGCCCAACCCCTGCAAGCGTAAATCAGCTAACCCGGGCTCTGAGACTTGGTGCCACAGGCTTTTTTTTGCAGTGTGGACATATCCTTAGAAACTTACGGAAAACTTGTTGAAGTCAATGGAAAGACTTCCACTGACTATGCATCACACACACAGTCAGTAAAGAAAAATTGTTTCAAGGGGTTAACAAAGAAAACTCACTCCCAGATATAAAAAATTACTTTATATGTCATTTTAGCCATTCTGTTTTACAAACTTTAGGCCTGAATTTAGGCACCTAAATCTATATGAAAACACAAATAAATGATCTGAGCTTCAGAGATGCTAAGCATCCACACCTCCCTCTTATATAGGTGCCTAACCATGGATAGATGTGCCTAACCTGAGACAATCAAGTTAGAGCATGTTAGCCTTAGTGCATAATGTGGACTGATCACTTTTTAAGTTATTAGTAGTAGTAATAATAAGAAAGCAAATCATACAGATTACGTAACAGCTACTATGCATGGACAAAAGGTTTTGTTTGATAACCTGCAGTATTAGTTTGCTTATCTGTATCAATCTAATTGTTCTATCGAGTAGACTGACATAACAAACTCTGGTAAAGCTCTTCTTAATAATGTTATGTCAATGATTGGGTTATTCTGTGAAAGGATTAAATATTCTGTCATACAGTGCTTGACGGTTCTATCATAGATCAGTGGTTCACAGCTTTAAGGGTACTCTCTGAAGTTTTATGAAACTGTGTTAATATAACACTTTAAGGAAACTTCAGTGCATTTAGAAACACTGTGCAAAGAACTGAAATAGAGCTGCCAAGATGTATGGAGGGGTTGTGGTTATGACGAGGCTCTTGCTTCAGAGGTGACCTTTTTGGGTAATGTTTAAAAAAAGAAGTAAAAAGAACTTTTATTAAAATGACAATAGTGTTCTGAAAAACTGACAAGAACAAGGAAATTCAGATTTAAACATCAATGAAAAATGTTCTCTCTCACATATATATACATTTATTTAAGATCTTAAATCAATAACAAAGCATGACTCAGTGGACAACATTTCTGAAAGTTGGTACTTATAACAAATTAGTTATGTGAAAGGGTTAATTGCACTTGTATTGTTTGGTATGTTACCCATTTTGCGTGTTTGCTGGGCATTGACACAAATGGTATGGATCTAACATAGCAGCTTTTTCAAAATGCATCCTCATATTACACATAAATACAGTTGTAAACAAAATGGTTGATAATAATTTCCTCATTTACTTATTTGCCAGGATCTTAGTTCAGAATTCTGCATTTCCACTGCTACAGTTGATGGCACTAATGCCTAACTCAGTGTAGCACCTTGCCTTGTTTTGGGCACTATTGTTGTCATCACCTTTTGCAGAAGAAATGTGGAACTCTGAACTCAGGTAATAGTAGTTTACAGTTCACCACTAAAACATTATTTCTGTTCTTAACACAAGTGCCTGGTAAGTAATATTATGTGCTCTTCTCAGTCCTAGCCAAAACATGCAGTGTTAATAATAGTAGTAACACATAATATACATATAATAATAATTTCCTACATCACAGTGGTGTTGAGGATTATTTAGTTAAAATGCTCTGAAGTCCCCAAATGAAAAGTGCTATATAAATGCAAAGTAAGCACATTATTTGATATTAACAAGACTGAGTTTTCTTACTTTTGTTGATTTAGGAAACATTTTGACATTAGTCTAAATCCTTAATGATAGTAGTTCCAGTGATTTGGTTACTGTCAGTGGATAACACAACATGGAAACACAATTCTTGGCCAAAAAGAATTAACAATCAAATGTTAATTTAGTTAGGCAGTATATTTAGTTCATTTGTATCCTGAAAAAATAGTGGTCTGGATCATCCCTGATGTATTACATTGAAGTCAGTGGAATTACACCAGAAATACATTTTGCTCGGTGATTCTAGATAAGGTTCTTAAAGATGATGTGCCATGCTTACTAAAAAGCCACACTCCTTTTATTGAAGATTTAAAGCAGTTCATAAACGCCATACACATTTTGTGAATTTTACAAATGGTTTTCCTAGAGGTTATTCTTAATGTTTTAAATGTAAACTCTTTTCTACAGGGTTAAAGAATTTTAAGACTAAATTGGCCCATAGAGCGGGATTCTCTATTAAAAAACAAATTTACATTTATTCATGAAGCCACACAGTACTATTCTTACTTTAAAATGGAGATGTGTTATTGGAGAAGGTCTGGTTTGTGCACTTGCCTAGCAACCGCAGCTCAGTTGACACCAGTGGTTTGAAGTTGTCGTTTAGTGGCCAGATTCTCCGGTGGTGTAAATAGGAGAGGCCCCACAACGGATTATAGTGCTTTGTGCCATTTCACTGCTGCACAGACAGTGGAGGCAGGAAGAAGGCAATGTTCTTGAAATGTCACTCTTTTTCATAAAGGGGACTGGCTGGCTGATTGTGCTCAATTAATTGCTGCCTCCAGCAGATGGAGACAGCTCTCTTGGCTGGCTAAACCGGTTTATTCTGGTCCCCTTTTCTCAGAAATTGAGACCTGCAAGAGTGACATGGGAAGAAATAATTTTGTCCTTTTCAGCCCTCCCTCCACAACTCCAGACCATTTACCCTCACACCTTTTCCTTCTTGTCAGTGTGTGTTAGTTTAGTGGAGAGTGCTTTTTGGGGAGAGGCAGCTCAGAAGCTGCAGTGTTTCAAGCATACAATAGGAAACTGAAAACCATGAGATTTTCCTCTTGTACAAATGCTTCTAGACTTGCTGACTCACTTCTGGGCTTTTCTGACATTTGAAATAATTATTGAAATCATATATTTGTGTCTGGAAAATAAAGTTACTTATTCAAAGTGACTTCAGATAACTTTCAGTATCAGGTAAGCTAGGACAAAATCAATTTATGTAATCTCCCGCTGCTTTCTTTACCATCACTTTCACAGCTGCTATGACCAATTGCTGTAGCATTGTCAGAAGCCCTGAGATTTTCAAGGCAATTCTGAGAGTCTGAGGAAACCCCAAAAAGATTGATCATTAGGCCAAATGCATGAGATTAAGGTAGTATGATTTCTTGCCATGTCACGCTTGCAGGGATCAATTTCTGAGAAAAGAAGACTCTAGTTGTGACCTGTTTTAAATGGTCTTGGATGAAGCAGAGACCATCCTACTTGCCAAGCCTATAGGAAGTGCTTCAAGTTTTCACAGTGGGCTGGCACTGGCAGTTCAAGCCTTCCTGTTGGACTGGTTATAGAAGCTTGTACCTCCACTAATGTGCAAGTAATTCTGGTTACTGCTTTCTGCAGAAAGGGGCAGAATGGGATTGAGCCTGTTGTTCAGCAGGATGTAGTCTTCTTTAGACTCTCTTTCCTGATGCTAGATTGTAACTAGACCTCCCTCCACTTTGGGGCCAAGTTTAGTTCTCAGCTAAGTACAATGTTCCTTTTGGAGCTTAAATAGAGAAAGTGAAAGCATAAGCCAGCTCTTTGATCCAGGCAACCTTGGTTGCAGCGTGGGTGTGCTTTCAGTTGCATGTGCCTCGCTACCTCATTGACATGTCTAGAACTATTGCTGTAGTCATGTTCTTATTCTTTTTTTGGCTTCTTAGCATTGGTCTGACTGGATGGTGGCCACGCGGGATAGGATCTTTTCTGGGGATGGCCCTGTTAGGGTACAATGTGTCACATGGCTGCTATCTGGTAGGTTGAAAGGAATTTCCTGTTTCTCTAAGCCATCTCTGTTCTCTGGAATCTGAAGTCTTGGGTGGGACTGGCTGATCTGAAGCCAGATCTAGTCACGGAAATGGTATCTGCAGAAGTCAATTTGAGGTGGAATCTTTCCAGATGGCCTCCCAGTTAAATGGTAAAGTAGAGATGTTCTTCATATTTGGTGACTTGGTAACTTGAAGTGTGGATACTCTCACTCACTCTTGGAACCTCAGCTTAGCACGTATCTTTCACCTCCTTCCCCTGATTGGCAAAGCCTTTCAAAAACTATGAAGTTCAGGCCAAGAGTCAACCTAATAGCTCTGAAGTAGCCCAGAAGTCTGGGCTTCTGGAGCTGTTGAATCTCTCTCTAGATCACTCTCTGTCTTTCCATCATGTAAGACCTTGTGGCTCAATTTACTAGAGGGATCGCAGTCACATAAATCTAGTGTACCTGAAGAGAAAGAGATTTTCCAAGCAGGTGATTTCCATGCTGTTGCAAATGCTGAACCCGGAGCATTTTCATGGACTTGTGTCGGGACAGGAAGTTAAATCCTTTTAGATGTGACATTCCTGACTTACATGCCTTTGAGGATGGGCTGGTTAAAGGCTTGAACACCAGCTCCCAGAATATCCAAGCATCAGCCGTTTTGGCCTTAAGAAGCACAGTAGAACTCTGTGAATTCCTACCTGATGGGTGAGATATTTTAGAATTGCTGATACACTAAAGCCAAGACCTATTCCCTTTTAGGCATGCAGGACCTTAGCATGGAGCTAACCACATACACAAGTGCTCCTTCTGAACCCATGAGAGAGTTCTCAAGGAAAGCCTTCAACATTAAAACTGCCTTTCCAGTGGCCATCCATTCTTCCAGTAAAGTGGGGGAACATTGAGCCCTCCTGTGCAGGGATCCCTACCTGGCATGTCATCATGATAAAGTACAGTAAAGAGAAAAGCTATTCTCCATTTCCTTTCCAGATTATTTCCCCTTTCCATTTGATTCAAGAGTGCTTCATTTCCTTATTGTGTCCATTGCCACAACATAGGAAAGAAAGTGCCTGCACACAGTCACAACAGTCTCTAAAGTTTCAGTGCCATGTTGGACTTGAGACTGTGTGAAGGAAGCACATACTGCTGGGAAGTTCTTTCTTCTACCATGAATCTTCTAGAACATCCATCTCTACCCCTTCAGCTGAGAGAGGAGGTGTTTCCTCTGTAAAACTGTGTAAGACATCTCCCTGAGCATCTTTACTACTTTTCTTAGCTTTGGAAACTCTGCTTTTAGTAGGTCAATCGTGCATGTTGTAATTTGTTAGTGTCTCATTTCTTCTTGAAAATTGGTACCCACTCTGTCTGTCCTGGAGTTGGAGGCTGCTGTTGGAGTTCTCATGTCCCATGGGTTGTCTGTGCTGGTTTGAGGGACTTTGGGAAATAATAGTTACTTGCTGATTTGAGAATAGATTTTTCAAACTGGTGCTTAAGGGTCTAACCAGGTGACTTTGGTTGACATTAATGACTGTTACATGGCTCTGCCATTTATGTACTAGTTTTAAAAATGGGCATCTTGGTTTCTTCCTTTTCCTCTGTGCCAGTCCAGACACCTTACTCTGTTTTTACTATGTTTGTGGAGCTGTGACTCCATACTTTTCTGGGAGTGATGTATCTTAATATAGTATTATGCTAGAGGCTGGTAAAACCTCACTGAAGCTGGTGGGTGTAACGGCTACCCTTGATTCAGGATAAATATAAAAAGGAGGGCTGTCGATTATTTGCAATTAACTCAAGAAATTAATCGCAATTAATCACAGTTTTAATTGCACTGTTAAAAAAAAACAGGTTTCAGAGTAACAGCCGTGTTAGTCTGTATTCGCAAAAAGAAAAGGAGTACTTGTGGCACCTTAGAGACTAACCAATTTATTTGAGCATAAGCTTTCGTGAGCTACAGCTCACTCACAGCATTTTCCACTTTTATGCATCCGATGAAGTGAGCTGTAGCTCACGAAAGCTTATGCTCAAATAAATTGGTTAGTCTCTAAGGTGCCACAAGTACTCCTTTTCTTTTTGTTAAAAAATAGAATACCAATTGAAATTTATTAAATATTTTGGATGTTTTTCTACATTTTCAAATATATCAATTTCACTTACAACACAGAATACAAAGTGTACAGTGCTCAGTTTATATGATTTTTATTACAAATATTTGCACTGTAAAAATGATAAAAGAAATAGTATTTTTCAATTCACCTCATACAAGCACTGTAGTACAATCTCTTTATCGTGAAAGTGTAACTTACACGTGTATATATTTTTTGTTACATAACTGCACTCAAAAACAAAACAATGTAAAACATTAGAGCCTACAAGTCCACTCAGTCCTACTTCTTTTCAGCTAATCCGTAAAACAAACAAGTTTATTTACATTTATGGGAGATAATGCTGCCTGCTTCTTATTTACAGTGTCACCTGAAAGTGAGAACAGGCGTTTGCATGGCAATTTTATAGCTGGCATTGCAAGGTATTTACATGCCAGATATGCTAAACATTCGTATGCCCCTTCATGCTTTGGCCACCATTCCGAAGGACATGCTCCCATGCTGATGACGCTTATAAAAAAATAATGCGCTAATTAAATTTGTGACTGAACTCTTTGGGGGAGAATTGTATGTCTCCTGCTCTGTGTTTTACCCATATTCTGCAATATATTTGATGTTATAGCAGTCTTGGATGATAACCCAGCATGTTGTTCGTTTTAACAACACTTTCACTGCAGTTTTGACAAAATGCAAAGAAGGTACTAATGTGAGATTTCTAAAGATAGCTACAACACTCGACCGAATGTTTAAGAATCTGAAGTGCCTTCCAAAATTTGAGAGAGACGAGGTGTGGAGCATGCTTTCAGAAGTCTTAAAAGAGCAACACACTGATGCAGAAACTACAGAACCCAAACCACCAAAAAAGAAAATCAACCTTCTGCTGATGGCATCTGACTCAGATGATGAAAATGAACATACGTTGGTCTACACTGCTTTTGATCGTTATTGAGCAGAACCCATCACCAGCATGGATGCATGTCCCCTGGAATGGTGATTGAAGCATAAAGGGACATATGAATCTTTAGCACCTCTGGAGCGTAAATATCTTGCAACGCTGGCTACCACAGTGCCATGCAAATGCCTGTTCTCACTTTCAGTGTAAAAAAGAAGCGGGCAGCATTGTTTCCTGCACATGTAAACAAACTTGTTTGTCTGAGCAATTGGCTGAACAAGAAGTAGGACTGAGTGGAATTTTAGGCTCTAAAGTTTGACATTGTTTTATTTTTGAATGCAGTTATTTTTTGTGCATAATTCTACATTTGTAAGTTCAACTTTAATGATAAAGAGATTGCACTACAGTACTTGCAGTAAATGAATTGAAAAATACTATTTCCTTTGTTTTACAGTGCAAATATTTATAATAAAAAATAAATATAAAGTGAGCACTGTACACTTTGTATTCTGTGTTGAAATTGAAATCAATATATTTGAAAATGTAGAAAACATCCAAAAATATTTAAATAAATGGTATTCTATTATTGTTTAACAGCGCAATTCATCGCAATTATTTTTTTAATTGCTTGACAGCCCTAATAAAAATCAATTAAACTTCTTTACGAAATAGATAGCTTAAACAATGGGAGCTACCATCCAAAACTCAGGCCACATGCAAGGCCAGTCAGGAATCTGAACTACGTGGAGTAGGGGCTGAATGGATGTTGTTTGAGGGAGCAGTGTGTATGAGGAAAGCAGCAGAAACATCATAGAAGCACACAAAGAAGGCAGCAAGGAATCTCCAGAGACAGCTAGAGAAGCACTTATAGCATGACCTCGAGGAAAAGCCAAGTGAGGGAGCTTTTGGGTAGAGTGATGGCTGGAAACATGCTTGGAACTGCAAGCAAAGAAACTGTCTCCTGTTGTTTGATTCCTACCGTGTTTATGGAAACAGACCTTATGTGTGTTCTTTTTAAATAAACAGGATTGCATCAAAGAAATACCTGACTCATCATCAATTTCTCTTCATAATGGAAACAGTCAGCAAGACCCCTCAGTTTTACCAAGTGCTTGGGTCAAAGGGGGTAGCAATAATGTGTATGGCTTGGGAAGTCTGTAACAGAGCAGGATCAACCAGCAGGGTCTTTTTCTAGGGAAGTTTCATCATTAGAGCTTCGCTTCCCCCCGCCCCCTTTCCATTTGCTGATTGAGTCACTTGTACCCGCTGTCTGAGTTAACATTAAAGGATTTGGGGAAATCAAATTAACAGGTAAGAAATTACCAATGTTAATAAAATATACTGGTTGTGTGATGGAGAGGTGACCCCTTTCGACAAAAATCTCTACAGAATGGGATAACCACACATTTATTTTCTTATTACAGTTTCATATAAAAGCTTAGCACAGAGTGATTATGACTAAATACTAGTTCTGTGCCTTTTGTATTAATTCACTGTTTTGTTTTATACACTTTTTGCTGTAATTATGACTGCTGTTTCTCTTTGCTCACTAATATATGGAAGTGGTCTAATAGTTACAGTGGTGATGCCTGGTTACTGATAATTTTCCTGTCAATATATACTACACATCTCCTACTTAATGGTATGTTAATTATACTGCAGACTGACACATTATCCAAATTACAGATTACCTATTTTAGTTATAACTAAGTAAATCTCCTTTTGTAATGAACAGGCATTTCTCTCCCATTTACATTTGCCTTATAATGAACATTTCTTCATAGACTGAAAGTTATTCTCATCATGACAACAAATATATACTTTATTCAATAGAAAAGGCTAAGGCATGCTGACTCACTCTGTTCCCTTGAGTTCATCTACATTTAAAATGTCAGCTGTTCTGGATAGCCTATCATATTTTGTCCCATGTTATTTTTCTAGGGTTCAGGTGTCAATTTATATATTTGCATTAAAAAAGACACCAAAGCCTATGTAAGACAAAACACATGAAAGTGAATCCGGTTGGTTGTCCCTTGTGCCAAATTCTGCATGTTGCTGGAACTGCCTCCTTTCGAGGTGCTGAGCACACTGAGGTCCTGTTGACTTCAGTGCAAAGTCACTTTTATGATGTAGAATTCAATTGGTTTTAATATAAAATATCAATGCAACAGAGTAACAGAACACCACACCATCCAATTCTGCATATCATAATACAATCTTTGCCTGTTAAATACAGCCTGCAATATATACATTTGCTATCCTGCTAATGCATGCATCTACAAGTCAAGGAACAGCTGAATAAAATGAGCTTATGTTATGTTATATCTAAGCTATGTAACTTTACTGCCAAGTCAGCTCCCTCTTGGGGTCTGTGGCCGATCACTGGGTGCTAGTGAACTAGTGAACTTGAGCTGTGGGGCAGCTGCTGGATGGGGATTCCCTTTTTCTGTTAGTGCAATGACCCAGGAGGTTTCCCTTGCTACTCATAAGAAAAAAATAATATTGGCAAATTGTGTACTTGCAGCGGAGTCCTGGTTCATTCCAAATGGCCCCCATGAATTTGTATCACATCGTATTTCATAAGCAGATCAAAAGGACTATGAATGTTATTTGTAAAATGACAATACAACTGTTGATAATACACAGTAAATAAGGCATTTCCCTAATTTGCCAAAGAATTTACACCAGTACAGTAAATTATATGATGTGACAGTCATGTTTTTCCCCATGCCCATTTGGTATTCGTATCTGAGTGCGCATTTTAGTTCCTCTAACATTTTTGGAGATGTCAGAGGTTACATGCTGCTGGGTTTTAGGTTTTTATGTTTGGGGTTTTTTTCTGTTTTTTTTCCTAAAGTAGTGTAAGTGCATGGAACAGTTTTTGGTAGCACACTAAAATGTGATGAAAATGCTAGTAGATACGGTAGTATGCAAAATTTATAGGAGGAAATGTATGCAAACAGATGGTAGAAGTGGCTATATGATTTCCCCATCACCATGTTTGAATTACTTCTAGACTGTGTATATCCTGATAATAAGATGGATTACAGTATAGATACCAAGATGTTTTGTTTTTTTATTTTGAAAGGCCTACAGTATGCAGCCTTTCTCCCGGACAACAGCAAAAAACAAGGTGAACAACTTTTGCACTATGTGGTCTTAAATTCTGTTATATTTTCTGTTATTTTCTGCTACATTTCTCTTTCATTAGGATAGTTTAGATTACTGCATCTTATTTTTAGAGTTATTTTATTTATCACACCATCATCATCCTTATCAATTCCAGATCTGAATTTAGCCAACACTGTACTTAGAGTTTCATTTTGTTTTCTCTGTGGCAGCTGGAAGTGGTTACTCACGTGTTAAACTTCAAGATGTGTAGTTGCAATGGTGGCCCTTTAATCAGTCATTTTCGTAGTGGGTGGTGACACCTGGTGGTAAACTTTATAAATGCAGAGTTAGCTATGTTTGTTCTTGGCTCTATTTTAAGAACTTGTACCTGTTGTGACAAGAACATTGGCCATCAGACTTTATTTAAATAACTCTAGTTTCCTGCAAGGGAAATATGTTGGGGGCCAGAATCTGCTTCCATTCACTGCCATACAAAACAACTGAAGAAAATGAGGTTTCACTGCTGTTAGAGGAGAATTTATTTGTGTAACTTGACTGTTGAAGCCAATAGTGTATTTTTCACAAGGGACATTTTGCCTTTTATTTATTTGTTTTTAAAATAATGACTATTGTGCATAAAATGATTTTTATTTTATATATACATGCACCTTATGTACTTCAATTAACTGAAAATACCTTCTATGAAAAGGACAAAAAGTACAGAGAGATTTGTTTTTAAAACTCTATAGTGTGAATGCTACGGTCTGCCGCTGTTTTATTTAAGGTCATACATAATTTTTGGCTTGGCCATATCCTTTTTCTTCCCAGCAAGTGTATTTGACCATGGTCATAAAACCTTGCATTCAACTGGCAGTATATTTCCACATAAATGGCACATCTAGAATGTACTAAAATAGTTAGTTCTTTCAATAATCATTACAAAATTGTGAACTACCTAATCCTGTGGTAAAGTACCTTCCCATGAGTAGCCACAACAAATGGACTTGAGTCATCTTGATTTTTATTTAGGAAAATGTTTGATCAAAAGCTAATTCTCTCTCTTCTTTAGCTGGTCTTCCTGCTATGGATGAAGTTTTGCAAAGTTACATAAAGAGGAATAGTATTATAGGAAATGGAAAATGTACCCAAATTGATGTTTCATTTTGATAGCTCTTTGTTAGTGTAGTAGCAAATCAAATACTCTGAAGTGTATTGCTATTATACTTTGCTCGGAGGGGCTTGGTAAAGTGAGTGTACTGTATGTAGACATCATTGCAAAATCTAATTTATCAGAGCTGAGATCCACAAATTTTGAAAATTAGATCCAGTGAGTAAAAAAGACAAAACTCTTATTACATCCTGAGCTACAGGTATGGACAACATATTAATATTTTCATCCCCAAGGTTCTGAGTTCAAAGAGAATTTGATGAAGGTTAATAAAACTTATTTTCCTGTTATTTTGGCATTAATACTATGTGTTCTCGGGTGTAGGAGACCTGGGTTTGGTTCCAAGGGTGTTTTCTATTCAGTTGGGTCATGGAGACAATACAGTTATTCTTCAGGGACAAGGAAATGATAACTGCCACTTGCTGTATAAACATCTCCTACTCAGCAACAGTGGAAAGGCTGTGTTGGAGGAGGTCACTCACAATCAAGGAATAAAGTGACAGTAGTTCCCAGGCATGGAGAAATGAAGTGAGGATTCTCAGGACTCTGGACCAGCCTTGGTCGGACTAGATGTGGTGAGAACATCTTTTCCAACAGTTTATGGACACTACTAGCACCACCTCCACAAGATGAGGGTAAAAATCATTTGGTCAGAATTAATCAGAGTAATTCTTTCAAAGAAATGAAAATCAATTGAAAAGTGCAGTGTTTGCTATTGAAAGGAATCAGAGTGATATCTGAGCTTTGGAAGTTATTTTCTGTTCTAAGTATAGGGAAACTGTGCATTTCAGATAACATTGGCAAATGTAATCATTTAATGGGGACCACTAGAAATTCTGTCTATATTTTAGTGTGGTAGACTCCTGGGGCTAAATTCTGGCTCCGGTCACATACATGCTCCTCTCATTGACGTCAGTGAGGATTACACACATGTATCAGAGGTCAGAATTTGGCAGTTGAGGCTACATTTTCAAGAAAAATGTATCAAAACAAATCTGTGTATCAGTAGAATCACATTTTTGTCTTCCAGGCAGTACTCCAGGAATAATCCTAGTAATGTCCAGCACTGCAGATAAAACTTTTTTCTTTCTGAATTGTATGGCGCGTCAGAAATTTTTGTTTAACTAATAGGTTCATCATTTTATTTATGCTTTGTAATTCACACTTTAGAACTGAAAACTTGTCATTTCTAATAGTGTAGAAGACTGTTAGGCACCACACTTTAGTAATTTATGTTAGAAAATACACCACATCTTTGGAAAGGGAAAAGAGAACACTGATCTGCAATTTGTTAAGGTCCAGTGCTAATCACAAATGTGTGTTTGGGTAGTCTAACAATTAAGTATCTGAAATAAAAGGTTAATAGGTTATATCATACAAGACTAGAATAAAAAAAATATTTTATTGTGGAGATTTTTAATGTATAGTTTGGGACATAGCTCATATTTGGGTTTGTGTTACTAACCAGACATTAAAAGAAATAAAGGCTAGTATTCATATTATGTTTAAGTTATAGTGTGTTACATTAATAAAGTTCTTTTAGTATATAGGTTTTTATTCTTGGCTTTTAAACACAAATGAGGTACAGTACACTTCTTTAAATGTTTATAATGTCTAACTGCTGCTGGACTTTAAGAAGTATCAATTTTGTTCTTAGTTGCTGCAGATAATGACAATATCATACCAAATTATTTTGTATTTTTTGTAGGACTGGGAAACAGAAAATCATGACTGGTATTGTTTTGAATGCCATTTGCCTGGAGAGGTGTTGATATGTGACCTGTGTTTTCGTGTGTATCATTCCAAGTGTTTGTCTGATGAGTTCAGGCTTAGAGACAGCAGTAGTCACTGGCAGTGCCCAGTTTGCAGGGTGAGTACCTATGAGCTTTAATGTGCTGCTTAGAGGGTTGATATTCATTAATAGTTTCATTAAGGTGGCACAGATGGTCTGGCCAGGTTAATGGATTAAGTATTGCCTATCGAAACAATGATACATACATAGCATACCTGTACAAAGATTCCAAAATACTGTGCATATAGATGACTACTTTTTTGAAGATCCTTTGAAGGAAGTTTATATAACACTTAGACAAATATAATGCTTCCTCACTATAAGCCTTTCTGGTATTTCTGAATGCTACTGTGGTTTTCAGCGCTAAGAAGTTAATTCATTCTGTGTAAGCATCTTGCTGTGAAGTATTTAATCCATGCACTTCCTACAAACTCCTTATAGGAAGATTTCACTGTATTTAGACAAAACTTCTATATCTTCCATACTACCCCTTTTGTGCCCATTAAATATTTTGAATTGCACCCTGTCCACTTTTATCAGATCCTGAGGTAGCTTCTGCTATTGTTGATAAATGATCTGTGGGAAGAGGGAATGGAAATGAAAACTATATCTTTTGGTAAAGACTAAATGGAATAGTCAGGTAGGTATTTAGGTAGCTTTCATAATTCTATATTTTCCCCATTAACTTTTATTTATTTATATGAATGCATAGAGTATACTGTGTTGGAGTGTATGTAGAAAAGTGTGTATGTATGAGTGTAATGTGAGATTGCAGTGTATTATGGAAATGAGCATATAAAATACTGTTCAAGATGCTATTTATTTTATTGATGGTCATTTTAATTTTAGTGTATTTTTCTAAACCATAATGTGAATGTTTGCAGTTTAGTAATCATGTTATTAAGGCTTTTACTCTATTGGAATAAAATTATACATTATAAAAATCAGAGACATACTAGGGCAGCTTTCAAAAATATGGGATGAAATCCTGGCCCTATTGAAGTCAGTGAGAGTGTTCCCATTGGCTTCAGTAGGGCCAGGATTTCACCCATAGCCTCTACATATTACTTTTCTTTTCAAGGTTTTGTCCTTTTGAGCATGGTGGGAGGAGAGTAGTTTTTATGTGCACTACAGGAATGGGCAGGGACGTTGTCTACATGCCATTAGGCAAAACTAAACAGCCAAATCATGCTATTGTTCATTGGCACCTGGCCTTTAATTAGCCAGCTGCATCCCCTTACCGTTAGTATTCCTGCATACGCTCAGGGAGTGGGGCATAGGGCACATTCTGAGCCTTAATTAAGTGGGGGGAAAACTACATCTGAATTCTTAAAAGAGGAACTACTGGTGCAGAAAGCATTCAACACTACTATTTGCTCTGTGGCATTGGGATTCTGAAAGCAAGATTAGATTCCCTAGATGTAGGTTTTGAACCAGATCTTGTACAGCGAGCCAACCCAGAGATGGTCTCTGCTGCCAGAGATGTGGGTGCCCACTCTCTTTATGCTGCAGAGAAGCTGTTGGAGGCCACATAGTTATTAGGGTTGCTTCTTTTAAAAGTCAAGCACATTTCTCTTACTTGTGACTTGACAGTCATCCAGATGCTAATTGTAAAAAGCAACACCTTCTGATTCATTGAGTCAGGGCAGACTGAAAGCTACAGGCTTCTGGAAGTGTAAGGTAACCAAGTCAGCACAAATAAGGGAGTGAAATGGAAAGAAAGAAAGCGGGAGGGAAAGATGAGTAAGAGTAATAAAAAATAAAAGCATGTTAATACTTTCCATATGAACATACAGAGTGTATCCCAAAAATGACACCTGTGTGGCATTTGCCTGTAGAGGACAATATATTCTGCTTTACTTAGCATTTAATTTCACCACTCAGGGGAATGCAACCTAGAGCAATCCTACAATCCTTGGAATTTTTAAATAGATCTTATAAATCACTGTTGATGCACATAACAAACACACACATAACTCACAGATGCAGTTAAAATTAGATATGCTGGACCAAATCCCAAACTCCGCTCCAGACTGAGGTTGTTTTAAGTTACAACTGGGGACCAGGAGAGTACAATGACTTAAAGCCATTTTCTTCTCCCTCTCATCTGCTGTGATATGACCATAGTCGCATCAGAGGATCTTGTTCACTATCCAATGTATATAAATAGATGGAGCAGCTAGTTTTGAGGTAAATTTTACTTTCATCCTAGAATCTTGAATTCCATTAGTTTAAGCTGATGATTTTAAACAAACTTTTACCTTGAAGAAAATATTTTGAAACTCATCCTCTCTTCCATGAGTGATGTGCACTTGTGCGTACTGGTCCATTTTTTATTTCCTTGAGAACACATTTATTGGCCTTTGTGATTCATTCATTTTCTGACCCTAAAACCTTGCAGCTCACTCACAGGCCACAGGTGACTATCAGGCTCTTTCACAAAAGACTTCTATTTTGTAATGTGAATACCACTTCCTCCCCTCAACAGCACTGCTTGCTGGCTTTCTGCTTAACCAGACTTGCTTCCCACCCATCTCAGTTCTGCAGCAGTGGACTAGTGGGTCCTCTGGAGGCAAGAGGGAGATTTGAATTGCTGTCCAGTCCCACACACCTGGCCACAGGTTTGGGAGCTGTTCTGTATTTTACGGCCATCTCCAGCAGGTGACTCTCTATTCTAATTTTATTTTAAAAGAGACAGAGAGAGAGCATCCTCAAAATCATAATAGTTTAGAGTGTCTTGGTTGATGTCCAAAGGACATAACAGAGCTTAACTCTCTTGTGAAAGGGCAGAGGAATTTACTTTGCATTGTCAGCAGTAAATGTATACATTCAAGAAAAATATTAGCTGGGACAAAAAATATGCGTGTCTAATACTATTTCACTCTAATGCCAGTGCACAGAATCTTTCACATCCAAGGATCTCACAGCTCTTTAGAAAGGAGAAGGGAAAGTGTGTTTTGAAACAGAATATATTGGAGAAATAATCTAAGAACACTTCATTCTTATTAAAAGGTTTCCCATGTAATGCTGCCCAGGTCACCGAGTCTTTGGACTGTTCATCACATGGTTGCTGGGTGTGTTACTTCAGTCCCCTGATGCAGCTTTATTTTGCCCACCTGCTTGCTCCAGCAACATTTTACAAAGGACACTGTCAAGGATTGTTCATAATTTTAAAATATTTTTCCCTCCACAATGTTTATTACAGTTCTTTGGAAGCTTGGCTCTGAAATTTGTTTTCCTTCCATTGAGTGCTGAGCTTCTGGCTCTTCTGTTTTTAAAGGACCAGTGTGAATATTTGGGGTAATATTGCATAGCTTTCAGCACTGGTAAGAGGATACAGAGTTAGGCATAGGTTCAAATCCAATCCAGGTTGGTAGTGACTAGAAATTGTCACTGACCGCTGACGAATCGTTGCTTTATGTTGGTGCTCTCAGCCCAGTTTCTGGTAGATAGGTAACAACAGAGAAACGCTATCAAATGGGTGTGAAGATCAGATAGTCTTTCACCTGTATCAAAATGGTCCCTCCAGGACATGATAAAGGCAGATTGGTGAGTCAGTGGGGGGGACATGGGAAGATTGCAGTAGTGTTGCTTCCTGTTGGGTGGATAAAAGAAAGAATTTCATTTTCCACTGCTGTTAATTTGGCACCTATTAGGGGAACTAAAAAAGAAAATAATACCAGAAAAAGTACTGAATCATTTGTTTTGGAAAAACTGATGCATGCAAAGATTTGCATGGACTTCATAAATAGAAATAAAAACAGGTCAACTTTTGAGTGTTACCAACTGTGATCATGTCCATTTAAGATTTTCTTAAGAAACGAAAAGAAGATGAACAGGAGTACTTGTGGCACCTTAGAGACTAACAAATTTATCAGAGCATAAGCTTTCGTGGGCTACAGCCCACTAAGGCAGGATGATTCAAGGCAGTAAGTAACTTGTCCCATTTTCACACCCACCCCGGGGCGAGATTTGGCTTCATCTAGATCCTAGTGCATTCTTGTTCAGCTCATCATTATAATTTGTATCTTTCATCCAAGGGCTTTCAAACAATTACGACTTGCAGCCACTCAATGAGGTAGGTAAGCATCTTTATACAGGGGTAATGAGCACAGAGAGGTTAAGATACTGAAAACTACCGTGATCTATATTCTGTATATTCTAGTGCTCAGTAGTGTGAAGCAGTTCATGGAATATATAGAAAGATTGTCCCCATTGTTAACAATCTACCCATAACATAGTATGTTGAGTAGAGGAGCACACACAGTACAGAGGTTTAGAGGGACAGAAGGATGAGGATTACAACAGTACAATGATTCAGTTGTTCAGGTTTGATTTGTGCAGATTATGGTGGTCACTCAAGATATTTTGTTTAATATAAAATAAGAAAGATGAAGAGCCAAAGTGGAAAATATTATTGTTTCATTTATTGTGAGCATCATGGAAGAGAAGAGTTCTCATGAGTTTAAAAGGTAACTGCCTGGCTGACAGGATATGGAAGGCATTCTCTATGTAGGGGTTGGAATGATTGGACAAGTGGAGCATGAAGGCAACACAATTGGAGAGGACACTGGGTAAGTATAATTAAGGCTATGGTTTAGTCACAGGTATTTTTAGTAAAAGTCATGGACAGGTCACAGGCAGTAAACAAAAATTCACGGCCCATGACCTGTTCCTGACTCATACTATATACCCCTGACTAAATCTTGGGAGGGGGAGGGGGGCAGCCTGGGGGTGCCACGGATGCTGCTGGGGGGGACAGGTGGCAGCACGTGGCCTGAGATCCCCAGTGGGGGTGGGAGGGCTGGCAGGCTCCCTATCCGGCTCCTCATAGCTCCCTGGAAGCAGCGACATGTCCCTCCCTCAGCTCCTAGCTCCACGCACTGTCCCCGCCCCAAGCACCAGCTCCGCAGCTCTGATTGGCTGGGAACCGCGGCTAATGGGAGCTGTAGGGGCAGTGCCTGCGGGCGGAGACAGGACAGCATACAGAGCTAGGAGCTGAGAGGGAAGGACATGTCGCCGCTTCCGGGGAGCACCCCCCCAAGGTAAGCGCTGCCCAGAGCTCTTACCCCCTCCTGCGCCCCAGACCTGAGCCCCCTCCCACACACACCCAAATTCCTACTGCTGCTGGGGGCAGGGAGGAGGGCGGTGTCCCGAAACTGCCCCAGCAGTGGCCAGCCACACCAGCTGCTACAGAAGTCACAGTGGTCCCAGAAAGTCACGGAATCCAGGACCTCCGTGACATACTCTCAGCCTTAAGTGTAATACAGAGTTCAGGGACTTGCCAAATCAGTGACAGAACTGGAAAGAGATCTCAGGAGCCCTGACTCCCTGCCCCCTGCCATGTGTGCCCTATTCACATCAGATCTTAAACTTCACTCCAAAGGGTCCCAAAGCATTTTACAAATATAAACTGATTTACAGATTAAAGAGCAGCATTTTCGAAACACTCAAGTCCCATGTTTAAAAGTGACTTATAACTCATGGACACACAAGCAAGGAGCCAGGCTAGAACCTTGGTCCTTTATCTCCCAAAGCACATGCATCTTCTGCATGAGACCTCCTGTACTACAGTCTTCCCACATACATATATATGCAGTATATACATACACACTAACAAGCTAACTCTTTACAGTCTGATGGGATCACAAGGCAAGGTGGCATGGCAGCAAAATAACTTCATAAATTGGCACGACGGAGGGCCTGATCCAACTCCAAATGAAGCCAGTGTAGGGATTCCCCCTGGACTTCAGGTTAGAGTTGGATCAGGCCATGATAAACTCCTCTTGAGAAGCTTGGTACTTAAACAGAAGGTCTGTTGCCAGGCAGGGAAGGTTCGCACTAGCGGAGGTGTGGGAAGGCTTATAGAGTGTACTTCCTCACTGCTCTTCCAAATTCAAAAGTACACAAATTCATATTGTTTTCTCACCCCCAAAAAATGAGAGATTAAAAGAGCGCTTGGTCTGATTCTCATTTACACTGAGACCCCTTTATACTGTGTTGTCTATGTGAAAGGGTCCTTAAAGTGGATGTGATTATAATTTACTCCTATTCCTTTGCGCTGCCAAAGCAATGTAATTGAGTTTCAGTATGACTGAGAATCAGGCCCCAGATCTAACATTATCCATCCTCTTGCTTTAAGTAGCTTGAGTTGGACTACTCTAAAAATATTTTGAGTATTTAGAAGTACTAATTTTGCATGTTTGCGTAAGAATATGTAATAGCTTTTTTAAATGATAGGAAGACTTTCAAAAAAAGAATAAGAGTACTCGTGGCACCTTAGAGACTAACAAGTTTATTTGAGCATAAGCATAAGCTTTCAGTGACATCTTTTCCCAACATGGCTTCCAAACTGAGCATGAGCAGCAAATATCTGATGAAGGAAAAATCTTTGTAGAAAAGTAAAAGAAAAGTCTTGATTAGAATTTAGTTTATTAAAGAGGTGATTGGAAGTTGTACAGCCAGAAGACTAAGCCGACGGTAAAAAAGCCATTTTGCTGGTTCCTTGGCTTTCATTACTTAAAATCTCAAAAGTAATGAATTTTAGACATCAAAACTGTAAATAACATTTTTCCTAAAATAAACCAGTGTAGGGAATTGGGGAGAAGTGGACAGATCCTGGCCAAATTGGCTAATTAATTATGGTACTGTAGTTTTCATCACCACTTGTGATTAACAGCAAAGCCAGATATCTGTCTTTTAATAAAGGCTTAGGTATCAGACTACAACCCATTTATCTTATATATTCTCTTTACAAATCTGTCCTGCAGACCAACGCATGAAAAAATATTCATATTAATTTGGGGATTTTTCTGCAGATGATGAAATCAAGACTATGTCAGGAAGGGAAATATAGAGAGAGACTGGGCTAGGCAAGTGAATTTTATTGTGTCCTAATGAGTTTCAGTCTATTCAAAGGCTGTGTCATTAGAAGCACACATTGCACTCTATTGCTTATTTAAAACCTTAAAATGACATCAGCTAGTCCACAGTTATCTTTTAATGCTCATTTAGGTTTCCATGGAGTAGAACTGTTATGTTTTATGTAAGACAGCAATTGAGATGCATTTAAACAGATTGGGTGGTCTCATAGCAGGTAAAATTGAACATGGAGATATGTACGGTAATGCAAATTGACAAAATAAATGCAGTTGAGCTCTAAAGATGAAATTCACCTCCATACAGAGGCTAGAAAAAGGCCTATGCACCACTTAAGTCCTGAACATAGGGCTTAGGTATGACATGAGTGCTAGACTAGCCTTGGGCTGGCCCTCTGCACAGTGGTGAATTTCATCCCATGTCTGCAGTCTTGTGTGAGGAAAAAGGCTTAAGTGTTGATATAGCTAGCACAATGAAGATGTATGTTTAGTATGTAGTAGCAATTAAAACTTTAGTATTTAGGCTGGTGAGATGTATTATAAAGATGTGAGCCCAATTCTCTAAGGATATCCATCTGGTTAAACAATGGTATGCATGCTTTCATCTGGAGTACTGTAGCCAACTTTGGTTCCTTCGCTTTAAGAAAGATATAGTGGACATTGTATAAGTCCTGAGAAGAGCAGGTTATGCACTTGCCATAATAGAAAAGCCTATAGTTGGCTGACAATACATTTCAGAAGGAGTAAAGGCAAAATGAGACTCAAATACTATCCATTTATTAACCTTAAAGTGCAAGGGTGTTGGCCTTAAAAAGTAAATATGTAAAAATGGTGCCGATCTGCTCCCTTGGTGTATTCAGAGTCATCCCTTAATACTCCAGTGAGAGAAATACGATTTTATAAAGTTTTCCCGTTAGCTTTTGCAGAGCCAGCTTAGCTAGGAAGGTGTGAATTGGATTCCGTTCCTTTTTGTGCATCACAAAGAGTATTATTTGCTAAGGGCTTGTCTACACTGGCAGTTAACAGTGCTGCAACTTTCTTGCTCGGGGGTGTGAAAAAACACACCCGTGAGCACAGCAAGTTTCAGCGCTGTAAAGTGCCTGTCTAAACCGTGCCCCAGCTCTGGCGTTGGTAGCTACGCCCCTCATTGAGGTGGTTTTCTTAGAGCGCTGGGTTTTTTTAGTGCACCGCAACCGCACAAGGCGCGTTAAAGCGCTGCCAGTGTAGACTAGCCCTAAGTTCCAATCAGTTGCACCTTTGCAAACCTTATTAAAGACCATGCTTTGCACAGGTGTCATAATTTGAAGACCTGGAGGTTACAGAGATGTAACTCTGAGCCTAATTTAGTCTTTAAAATCTTCATAGTGGTGACAATGAAATGCATGAGAAGGTAAGAACTCAACCTAACACTCAGTCACCAGGCTGAGTATTCAAGGCTGGGAGGTAGGGAAAAACAAAATCAAAAAAATCCTTTTTGCTTGTGAAGTGATCATATGGAAATCACTGAGTGATAATAAACATGGAACCCCACATTGCTGCTTTTGCAGTCTCTTTTCAGCACAGAACTGCACTTTAAATGTGGAAGACCTACAGGAGGCCGGGAAAAGAGCAAAGAGGAGCTATCACTTTACTCATAGTTGTAGTGACAATACTATACTTTAATTCATGCTAAACAGCTTCTGCTTGCCTAGTAAGCATATCATTTGCAGCTGTTACAGGCTTCTTTTTTTTTTCTTTTTTTTTTTAAAGCTTTCTTCCTGTCTTTCGGTAGCTAGATAGTAATACCTTGCTGATAAGTTGACCATTAAATAATATGTTGTAATTTTATGCTGATCCTAGCCTTTCTTCATTACTTCATTTTATTAAGGCAAAGTAATTCTTTACTTTTTTGTGTGAGAGCATTTGAGGAGGCATTAAGAACACACTAAATGGAAATTAAGCACCTAGTTCTTCTGTAACTGAAGTCCTCAGCAAAATACATAATTCGTGTATCACTATGATGCTTTGACTGTTACTCTTGTGCATTAGCAGTACCAATTTTGAAGAAGAGATTTTCCTTAACTAATTGTATGATTTAATCTGAGGCAAATGTACCTTTTTAAAATCTTTGTACTGCAGAGGGTTGCTGGTGTGGTTTTTTTAAGTCAGATTTTTAAAAAATAGTTGACTGGGTTTTTTTTTTTAAACAGAGCATTAAGAAGAAAAACACAAGCAAGCAAGAGATGAGCACATACCTGCGATTCATTGTCTCTCGTATGAAGGAGCGGGTGAGTCTGAAAGAATGACACTTTTCCAAGGCGGTGGTTTGCATCGAGAGGGTAGTAGAGAGTCGGGAAATGTTTCTGATGTCCCCTTTTTAAATATGTTGTATTCAATTAGGGGCATATTATGGTCACCCCATGCATAAGTGTGCAAGAGAGCAGGGGACACAAAGAGCCATTCCTTCTTACACATCCTCTGTGGAATGGTTTCTGTTTCAACATGTACGGCCCATGGCCCAGTATACAGATTATTCATATTTCTGGCTGGAATAGCCTGTGCAAGGACCCCACACCTCCAGTGGAATGGACTCTCTTCAGATATTACAGAGACACAAAATCAAGGTGAAACACTTCTTTCCCTTTCTCCACCTCTGGCATGCGATTGTATGGCTCCCTGTTCCTTATATGAAGTACTTAAATTAATGTAAAGTGAAATAATTCTTTTTCACATACTGTCTCTTGGTCCTTTCAGGCTATCGATCTAAACAAGAAGGGGAAGGACAACAAGCACCCAATGTATAGGAGGCTGGTGCACTCAGCTGTTGATGTTCCTACTATACAAGAGGTACAGTCACATGCTTTCTGATTTCCTAAGCGAAATTTTGTTCTGTCTTTAAAAGTGAGGCCAGAACGTTATGAACCAAAGTACTAATCCTTGTTATTTAATTCTTTCCATGCTCATTTCTGCTATGGCTTCTGTCATAAGCATAATAGCCAAACATTTCAAACTTGGGTGACTAAAGCTAGGCACCCAAATCCTTTTAGCACCTAAAAATGTGCCTGATTTCCAGAGGCACAGAGCACCCTCAGTTCCAGCTGATTTTAAGGGGAGATATGGGTGTTCAGCACCTCTGAAAAATCAGGCTATTTATTTAGTTGCCTAAAGATGGATTTGGGTGCCTAAAGTTAGGCATCTAAGTTTGAAAATAGGGCTAATAAGTAAAATGGCAAATGAAACAAGTCATAAGAACATATTTGACCAAATAGTCCATTTTTTTCTTGTCAAAGCAGTTACAGACATCTGCTTTCCAAACATCATGATGATTCATAAAATGCCAAACATTTTGGTTGATCACAAAAAGCAGGAATGACTTGAACCACCTTTTATGTTAATTTCTTCTAAAATTAAAATACTGGTTAATATATAATCTTTTCTTTGTAAGGTGATTATGTTCATGACTTATTAAATCAAAGGAGTTGGGGGCTTCCCTTATAAGGATTAATATCTTACTGAATATTGCATCTAAAATTATATGATATGTTGTGCTACTTATTGATATTTTTATTTATTTTTTTAATTGTAGATTTGGGGGTTCTTGATTTTCAGTATTATAAAATAGAATTTAGTGTTGCTTGAAACATGAAATCACACATGCACTAACATTTTTTGGTGAAACTACCACCAGTTGCACTCCTCCAGAGGTGGAAGTTGCCAGAGTAGGCAGTTTGGGCATTTTAGCACCATGTGATCTAGATTTGCTCAGAGCAGGTTTGGTTGATGCTGGCAAAAATCCCAGAAATTGACAGAATTTTGTCTACGCTAGAATTCTCATAAGTGCTATCACCAGGGCAGTGCAACTGACAGTCGCACAGATAAGAATGTTTTACTAGTGTGGAGAAGGCCATAGCATGCTCAGCTTGGGCAGAACTAGAAAAATGCACAGTGTGACTCAGTGCAAACCTCTGTTATGGTTTAAAGTTATGGGCTTTGAAAGTTAATCCTTTGAGAAAACGGTGGCTGCAACATGAGGCCCTTAGAAAAGTATATGGGAGCTCAACACTGAATTGATATGAAGATGAAATTCTGGATTGAAACTGGATTGAAAGATGCAAAGCACTGTCCCACAGGGAGCAAATCTTTGAGCAAATGCTATTGGCTAGAGTTTATTCTGTTACACACCATGGGAGTGAATGGGATTACTCCAGATTTACTTGTTATAACTGAGAAAAATTCCCCTCCTTTAATTAAGTTAATTTTAAAGCACCTCTTGGTACCTGAGAACTGGACAAGTACTGCACCTACTGAAATATGGACAGGTAGGATGCCACAGACTAATCCTGGAAGTGTTATAAGTACATTTGTGAGCCATGGCAATATCAATAACTCACCTTGTCTGCCTAATACATATTATTGTATGAGCTTGTGTGCATAATATGAACAAGTCACTCTGCCAGTAGTTTTCATAGTTCTATATTTTGCTTTGTGTAGAAAGTAAATGAAGGAAAATACAGGAGTTATGAGGAGTTCAAAGCAGATGCTCAGCTGCTTCTACACAACACAGTGATTTTCTATGGAGGTAGAGTATTACATTTAATATTTTTCCCATTAATTTGATTCAGGAAATAGATCTCAGTGTCTTTACTCTTAGGAAACTGACCACTTTGGATGAGACTTGGGGACAAGCTAATTAAGAGAGGATGAGGCCACCTTGAGAGTCTGTGGCTACTAGAAGAGCGGGCTGTGTTAGTACTCATTTCTACAGTGGGACCCAGCCTCCCTCATTTCCCCTAAACCTGGTACTGCCTTCTCTGCAGCTGGCCTTCTCAATGGGAGCACCTCTACCCCCTTACCAATCTATTCCTGCTTCAGCCTAGGAAGCTGTAAGGGGAAAACAGTGAAGTCTGAGGAGTGGGATCCCAGAGCAGCTCCATGCTGAATAGCAGGCCAGTTGCTAAGAATATCACCAGGGAGAGCAGTGCTGACTACCTGTTTAGTCTCTGGCTGTTTACAGAACGTATAGAGTCTTCAAATGGCCATAGCTATGGGCGAACTTCTTTTGAAGAAGTTAAGAAAGAATTGCTCCAGAACAAGTCACAAACCAGGTGCAGTGTCAGGGCAAGTATACTTTCCCTTGGTACAGTTTATTGAGGATATATTTGCTGATCCATAGGGTTCTAAGAGTTAAGTCCCAGGTTTGCAAAGGCACCTAACTCCCACTGATTTCAAAGGAAGTTAGGAGCCTAAATACCTTTGAGGATCTGGGCCTAAGAATTCTCAGGGAATTAAGTATTGTGTTTAATACAGGCATCTAGTTTGCAGTCATGGAAAAGTCAAAATGTGTTGAGAGAATATCTGATGCAGTGAGACAGTGTAATTGCCCTTATATACATCCATGGTATGCCCACATCTTGAGTACTGCATACGGATGTGGTCCCCTCATCTCAAAAAAGATATACTGGCATTAGAAAAGGTTTAGAAAAGGGCAACTAAAATGATTAGGGGTTTGGAACAGGTCCCATATGAGGAGAGATTAAAGAGGCTAGGACTTTTCAGCTTGGAAAATATGCGGATATGATAGAGGAATATAAAATCATGAGTGGTGTGGAGAAAGTGAATAAGGAAGAGTTATTTATTTGTTCCCATAATATAAGAACTAGGGGCCACCAAATGAAATTAATGGGTAGCAGGTTTAAAACAAATAATAGGAAGTTCTTCTTCACTCAGCGCACAGTCAACCTGTGGAACTCCTTGCCTGAGGAAGTTGTGAAGGCTAGCACTATAACAGGGTTTAAAAGAGAACTGGATAAATTCATGGAGGTTAAGTCCATTAATGGCTATTAGCCAGGATGGGTAAGGAATGGTGTCCCTAGCCTCTGTTTGTCAGAGGGTGGAGATGGATGACAGGAGAGAGATCAATAGATCATTACCCATTAGGTTCACTCCCTCTGGGGCACCTGGCATTGGCCACTGTCGGTAGACAGGATACTGGGCTGGATGGACCTTTGATCTGACCCAGTATGACCATTCTTATGTTGTTATGTTATGTTAATTGGAAGTAAAAGCACCACAAGAGGTAGTTTCTAGTATTGACCCATCTCAACTGCATGCTGTAATCCTCTAAGTGACAGTTGTGTTTCTATAAGGATACTGTAGCAAAGAGTGGTGTTTTAGAACAACTGCAGCAGTTGGGCTAGGGCATTCGTGTTTAAAAAAGAAAGTGAAACATCTAGATTGTTAATGGTGGCCCATCCCTCGGTCCACTTCTAAAGATGCTTACTTACCATGTTAGCTAGTTTAAAAGTCCCCAGTAATATTTATGTATACAAATGGATATGATGGGGGTTGTGAGGCAGAGAAATAGAGTTGATGGTTGGAAATGTAATAGGAGAAATTTTAGCTAAGATACTGAATGAGTTTTTTTTAAAGCATATATTTATAGCATGAAAGGCATCGTGACAGCGATTGCAAGTCTTTGAGCAGTGTTCTTATATTGTGGTTATTGATGGTATTTATTTTTAATTTACAGCGGACAGTGAACAAGCTGATATAGCTAGGATGCTTTACAAAGACACATGCCATGAGGTAACTACTATCTACTAAATGAGATGAAAGAAATGATTTGGTACAGATGAAACCATTTGGTTTTAAAATAATGTACTATCGAGTTTCTAAAATGATGATTTCTTTCTTTGTCTAAGTTGCCCCTAAAAGCAAGGAAATAATGTGGAACATTTATTATTAACTTTCCCAAATTAAACTTTTTCACAGTGAATTCCTAATTCCTTTTCCTTTTGTTCTGCATAGCCAGGGTTTTATATCTCTCACACACACAGAACAGCTTTATTGCAATTTGTTATCATATTTCTTTGCTCGCTGAACTACAGTTCTTCATAATTGGGAGGACATGATTAGTCAATGGAAAGGAGAAATCAGGAGTAAAGTTTTAGTTTTCAAATAATATATAAACACATATTTAGACCAGAAATGGTCAGTCTTATCTGATTTAATTCAAACCCAAAGCCAAATTCTGAATGATTTCGAAGATGGACAATTGAAAAATTGAATGGGACAGGAAAGTTGTGTTCAGGACAGCTGACGGTTTGCTCAGCCTTCATAGTCAACTAATTTCAGTGCTTTCAGAGTGTGCTTTAAATATGCTAATTGTCCTTGTGCTGTGTATAATCTTTAAAAATAAATTAAAGTTCCATTAGCATTATTTTTGTAAAAAAGAAAAAATGTTTCTATGTTAAGGCCAAAATTTCTGCCACTCTCAACTTGCCTCTATCTTTATGAATATAACTAACTGATTGCACAAAATTGAACTGATTCCACAAAATTAGCAGGCAGGGTTGAACATTTGACCTTAAAAATCTTACTACTTAAGAGTTAATAGCACTGTCACAAAGAGAATGTCCCAGGGGCTGATTTACTTGTTTTTGTTTTTCAGCTGGATGAACTGCAGCTTTGCAAGAACTGTTTCTATTTGTCAAATGCACGTCCTGACAATTGGTTCTGCTACCCTTGTGTATGTTTCTGACACAGATTTTTATTTACTTGCTTTTTAAAAAATAAATACTTTCAGTTCTGGTGTTATTCATTTCTTGACTATTCTGCTTCAAATAAGCAGAATAAGCTTTTTTCAAATGTACTGTTTAGTCTCTGCACCTCTGATATTTTACACAAGCAAAAACATTAACTGAAATCCAAAGCAATAACAATATGGGAAATAAACTTGGTTATCAGGCAGTTGCATTAGAAATAAGGAGTTTACAGGAATTAAAGCTCTGTTTCTGGATAAAGCTATGAAGACAAATTTAATTTTTGATGTGCTTAGGAATTCTGTGTACATTAGATAGACAAATTCTGAAAAGTGTGTAACTTTCTTAATGTCTTTGATCCAAGCAGTATAGCTAGCATAGGAAGATAAGAATGAAAAATAGCACTAGACATAAAAAGCAACCGTGTTCTTAAGATACTAGGACGGTGTTACACTAAACTTAATATTTGTGGGATGACTGAATGTAATACTTCAACCCCAATAATAAAGAAAACACTTTTTTTTTTTCCAGATACCTAATCATGAGTTGGTTTGGGCCAAAATGAAAGGTTTTGGGTTTTGGCCAGCCAAAGTCATGCAGAAAGAGGACAATCAGGTCGATGTTCGCTTTTTTGGGCATCACCACCAACGGTAATTTATTAACCCCGGGTGCTGCATGCATGCCTCACACAAGTTTACCCCATCCAATCATGTTGTAATATGTTGTAACATGCTGAACTAGTCACCAGCCTAACTTTGCTATAATTATTTCAGAAAGTTCAAAGTCAGGTGTAAGACATCAGAGGCTGATGAGTGATGCATAGAAGATTCCATTTTCAGAATTGCCATAGGGATGTTCTCTACTGTTTAAAGTAAAAAAGCAAATTAATTCCTATGCACATGACTCTTCACCGCCACAGCAGCCTGTAATAAAGACATTGCACACAAACTAGACACACATTAACTGAGATGTATTTTAGGTGCCTGAACTGCTAACTTTCCACATGTTGTTAGCCAACAAGATGCATTTTAGGGATGTAACACATTGCAAAGTGTTTTGGTGTTATTGTTAGCATTGTGCCAACAGTCCCCAGGTGGAGCCCAATTTTCAGAAGTTTGTAATTTCAATGAAATAATCCCTTTCACCTAGGGCTTCAGGGGGTTGGGTTATTCATTTAGGTAACATTTGGCTATGGCTACTTTGTGAGATTATATAAGAAAAGAGAATAGTACAGCCCCCAATTTTGTCCAAGTGCTATTGACGTAGCTGGTGCTGCTCTGCAGAATGGTCACATCAGTGCTGCTTTTACAGCATCAGTGTGTATATGATTGTAGAGGTGAAACAACATTTACATTTTGGCTCATTGTTTCTGAGAAAGTAGTGCATTTCAATGCATCATGAGGGAGGCTGGAGACTTTTATAGCTGTTTTTTTTTCCTAGAAGTGTTTATTTAAGTTGCTTTTTAATTTAACAAGGACTATGTATATTTTCACTTGATTTATCTAGTAAATAATAGAATAGACTATGTCTTAAAACAACTGTCTCCAGCCTCTCCACAAGTGCTTATTATATTACTTCTTAACAAGGAGATTTTCTAGCAAAGATAAATGAATAAGATCTCTTACTTGCATTTAAATCATGGAATGACTTATATTGAAATCATAAGTACCTTAGCAAAAGCTTCATACATAAGTAGAGAATCATTTCATTTGTAGTTTTGGCACCAGGCTCACACAGCTTCACACAAGTGGTGTGTTCTCCTATTAAGTAGTTCGATGAAAAACACCTGAAACATAAGTATATACTGTAAAGAGGAAAATCTGAATAACTTTAGAGACTAAGGAACCTTTCAGATCTCTAAGTCACTGGCAGAAATCCAGTCCAGAACAGTAGGACAAAAAGTAATTACTGTCCGATGGCTGTTCAGTGATTTATACAAAAGGATCTGGTGTGCTTGATTCAGTTCCAGATAGATAGCTAGATAGATGTCCAAATCACAAAAACCATCCATACAAGAGGCATGAATTTGGCACTCATCTTGAGTTTCAACAAAGAGGCTAAGGACTGAATTTGAATAGAAAGTGCACATGTAGTCGTGGTCTCTCCATGTCCTAATGATGCCCAGCCCCTGTGAAAAACTGGCCACTTTGAGTTAGTTGCATAAATACAGATTTGAAACTTGGACTCTGTTTCCATGGCTGCCAGTTAGCCCAACACTAAATTCATCGGAATATCTCACCCTAAATCTTTTTTAAATGTATATTAACACACTCTTTCTCTTCAGCTTTCTGATTGTGTCTTTAAATGGTCTTTACAAGGGCCTGGATCCCTTCAGAAAACATTCAAGATATCACAGTTAATATCCATCGGTTGCATGTGAAGCGCAGCATGGGCTGGAAAAAAGCATGTGATGAACTGGAACTGCACCAGCGTTTCCTTCGTGATGGGAGATTCTGGAAGTCTAAGAATGAAGATAAAGGTGAGGAGGAGGCAGAATCCAGTATCTCTTCCACCAGCAATGAGCAGGTGAGTACTACTGCAATGGCAAGAACTACTATAATTTATTAAATGACGGAAAGGTGACCTGCAATGGAATTTTTAAAGTTAGTTTTAAGTTATGCCCTGTTTACTTCTTTATGATGAGACGAGAAGGCAGGTTACTTCTTTGATTTTAATACTTTAGAAATACCAGGAATATAAAGTTGTCATCTTCCCAGGTTTTGCTGGGTGACTTCTGGGAAGTCTCAGGAATGTTTATCGGGAACTCTAACACCTTGATTGAATGAGCAAAGGTCCTTAAAGTTAAATAAGTGTTAATGAAAACAAAGAGTTTAAATTGTCCTACTGAAAGTCTCTTCTCCCCACAACGGCTCAGCTTTCATTCTGTTGACTCTTGTGATGTCACCATTTCACTAGTTCTCCAGACATAGGAACATAGACATTGCCGTACTGGAGCAGACCCAAGGTCCATCTTGTCCAGTGTCCTGTTCTTGACATTGACAATATCAGATGCTCCAGAGGAATGTGAAAGAACGTGATACTAAGAACTGCCTACATCCTGGCCTGTAATTATTAGAGATTAATTATAACTCTGTCTTGTTATAGATATAAATGTACAATTTCTGTTTGAATCTTGCTAAATTCTTGGCCTACATTCCAAAGTTTAATTACACAGTACAAAATCAGAACATTTTCCAGCCTAGAAAGGACCTGAATTTCTAATGTACAAAAACAAGCAGAAAAATGTTTTCCTAAAAACAAAAAAACAAAAATCTTTTCTATCACTCCAGTGAATCCTGATATAGGACTAGAGGTTTGTTCCAAAATGAAGAACCCGTTTGCCTGAGCATACCAATGACAAATTGCATAAATAGTGTAAATTAAATAATTGTTATTTATTAGAGAATTAATAACACATACACACATGGATTCTACTCACTCCTCAGCTCATTAGTTATGAGGTCATTATCACTAATTCAGAAAATATATCTGAGTGTACATAGTCCTCATTTTGGAATTGTATTTGGCTTTGTATGTTGCCTTTCACACTCCAGGTATCTCATGCATTTTACAAAGAATGCTATTTATGTTGGCAGCTGAGAACTAGTGTTTCCCAGCATTTGGAATTATTCAACATTCTTTTTAATAATGTTGACAGCTGAAGGTTACTCAGGAACCCAGAGCAAAAAAAGGACGACGTAATCAAAGTGTGGAACCCAAAAAGGAAGTAAGTAGCCTCACGTGGTATGTCTGCCAGTTAAGCAAAACAATGAAAATAAAAACACTTTCAGAATCATGATAGACATCCCTTATTTTCTGTCACATTTTACTTGTTTTATGCTACTATCATTAAAAGTTTGAGTGTCAGCACGGCGACCTTCTCTGCTGAAGACTATAATGAGATCTGTTTATCTTAAGGTTTTGTATTGGCACTCACCACCATGGTATCTGTGTAAGATCACCACAAGTTTAGCGACAAGTAATAGTCAGATGGTATCATTACAGTTAAAAATCTCCATCACTAGTAAATCAACGTCCCATTGACAATAGTTTCTTTAGGAGCGGCAAACTAGGTTTAATTTTAATAATATATTACATATTTAAAAAACTGTTAGAAGACCATTATTTAGGTTGCCAAGTCAAGGACTCAAAAGTTAGGAAATGCCAGTTTTATGGTTGCCCACAGAACCTTAATTCTACCCACTTGTACATCCAAACCATGCACTGAAGGATTATCCTAATAGACATGCACAAGAAGGCAGTGGCACTGGCAGCCATAAATCTGGCATTTCCTAATTTGCATTCTTAATAATGTTCCTTTAATGTAGTTTTTATGTGACTTCATAGTTGTTTTGAAAAAAGGAAATAGATTTTAAAAAACCTGTTATGTTTGACTGTAAAAACACCCCCAACTTACCTCATGAGCTGGGTTCAAACCCTGACACTTAAGCACAGACTGCTACGAGTACTTGAGCAGCAGAACTAACTATATTAGTTGGCAGCAGCAGAAGTCTGTTGTCCCAGTATAGGGATGGGCTGCTGGGTTCAGAGGATGGTCCAGTGGAGCGTGGCCTGGCTATCTCTCCATCCTTGGGAGATGAAGAGGCTCCTGCCCCATGTGGTGCCTCCAGAGTGGGGGATGGATCACTGGGGCCATGTGCTAGGTACGTATGGGGAGGGGTCCTCTGTTTCTGCAGTTTCTCTACAGTTCCCAGGGGTTCCCAGGGCAGTGTATGCATCTGTCGCTCCTGCTGCTAAGACTTTGGCAGCAGGTTGGATCCAGCTCATTAGTATATTGGGGCATTCAATTATTTTGGCAGCCTGCCAAAATAATCCTGTGAAAATGCAAGTGGGAGAAAGAAAATGGTGATTTCTAACAGTCTACAATTCAGCTAAACTGAACAGAATTTCTTGGGACAAAGAAAAGACACTTCTCAAGCCTAGAGACTGTCTCCCAACCAAATTTGAAATGTCCATTGTAAACAATGAAGATGTTAGAGTTTCTCAAGGAAGGTTCCAATGATATTTTTATATTGAAAGGTGTTAAGCAACCTCAATATACAGGTCACTACCATCTCTCCCTATAATTGTGTGGGTCACCAAATTTTGTCCACTTGATAGAGGCCTGGAGGTTGAATCTAAAGGGCACAGTTGAACAGAGAGCAGCCCACCTTTGCTTTAATATGGGGAGAGGAATCACAGAAACTACAGGTTACAGCACACAATGCTTCATTGTGGTTTAGGTGACACCAGTTGGAACATTTTATTCTGGGACATGTAGTGTCAGTGGGCCTCAACTCCAAATGAAAAAGGAGGGCAGTCACAGGTTATAGCTTAGGCATACTGATTTACTTCTTTCTTTGAATGTGCCCAGATCTTGTGCTTATGACATTTGAACTCATGGGCCTGGCTGTCCTTTCACTTATGCCAACCCTACGTGGATGTAACACCACAGACTTAATTAAACTACTCCTGATTTATGCCAGTATAAGTGAGAGGAGACCCAGGCCCAGCACATAGAAATGGAAAACTTGTTCTTGCTCATTTTTGTTCTGCTTTTTGTGTTGCAGAATTGTTTAAAAAAAAACCTGGTCATAACTGGCAGAAAGGTTAGATGTTCTTGTATGTGATTTATATAATATTTTAAACCTGTGTATAAATATATATTGATGCAATATTTAAAATGTATTGTTAGAATGAACAAGGCAGGATATTACCATGACCACCTACATTTTAAAGAAATAATGTACAGTAACTCCTTGCTTAACATTGTAATTATGTTCCTGAAAAATGCTACTTTAAGAGCAACAATGTTAAGCGAATCCAATTTCCCCATAAGAATTAATGTAAATGGGGGGGTTAGGTTCCAGGAAAAAAAATTTCGCCCAACAAAAGACTATATATATGGGGGGGGGTGTTATACACACACACACAGAAAAAGTTTGATTGTGAAGCTTGGTTGAGGTGGTGAAGTTAGAGGGTGGAAGAGGGTGGGATATTTCCCAGGGAATGCCTTACTGCTAAATGATGAACTAGCATTCGGCTGAGCCCTCAAGGGTTAACACATTGTTGTTAATGTAGCCTCACACTCTACAAGGCAGCACGAATGGAGGGAGGAGAGACAGCATGGCAGAGAGAGACAGAGACACACACCGTGTGTGTATGTGTGTGTGAGAGAGAGAGACGCGCATTGCCCCTTTACGTACAGTGACCCCACTCTAAGTACATTGCCTTTTTAAGTAGATCAGCAAGTTGAGACAGCAGCTGCTGCTAGCAAGCTCCCTCCGTCCTGAGCCTTGTCATGTCCCGCACCTGCTCTGTGGAGCGGGGGCAGAGGGGGACACCCTGACATTAGCACCCCTCTTTCCCTTCCATCCCCCCCGCCCCCTCCCCCAGCTCTGCACAACAAGCAGGAGGCTCCTGGGAGCAGCTCCAAGGCAGAGGGCATGAGCAGCACATGGCAGTGGGGGGCGGTACAGCTGAACTGCCCGGCAATTGGTAGCCTGCTGGGCGGCTGCCGCACAGGAAACTTAGGGGAGCTGAGAGCTGATGGGGGGCTGCCAGTCCACCCTGGTTCCAAGCCCCCACCAGCTAGCTCAACAGGCTGTTCTTCCTGCAAGCAGTGGACAAAGCCAGCGGCTACCAAACAACATTATGAGGGAGCATTGCGCAACATTAAACAAGCATATTCTCTAATTGATCAGCAACGAAACAATGTTAACCTGGATGACATTAAGTGAGGAGTTACTGTAGAACTATATGAAAAATACAGGGAAAAGTTTAGGTCAGTGCCCTCAAGTTTTATTCATAGTGCAAACTGATACAAAGTCCTAAAACATGCATTAGTATCACAGTGTATGATTCTTTGTATTGTTATTGCTTGAAATATGAGGCAAAGTATGTCCTATACTTGATGTAAGGACATTAGATGTCAAATAGACGAAACCTCCTTAAAAAGATCTCTCCTAGTAACTACAATAATACAATAAAAAGAACAGGAATACTTGTGGCACCTTAGAGATTAACAAATTTATTAGAGCATAAGCTTTCGTAGGCTACAGCCCACTTCATCGGATGTATAGAATGGAACATATAGTAAGATATATATCTATACACATACAGATAAGTTGGAAGTTACCATACGAACTGTGAGAGGCTAATTAGTTAAGATGAGCTATTATCAGCAGGAGAAAAAAACTTTTATAGTGATAATCAAGATGGCCCATTTAGACAGTTGACAAGAAGGTGTGAGGATACTTAACTTAAGGAAATAGACTCAATATGTGTAATGACCCAGATGCTCCCAGTCTCCATTCAAACCCAGGTTAATAGTACCTAGTTTGCATATTAATTCAAGCTCAGCAGTTGGTTGTTGGAGTCTGTTTTTGAAGCTTTTCTGTTGCAAAATTGCCACCCTTAAATCTTTCACAGAGTGGCCAGAGAGGTTGAAGTGCTCTCCTACCGGTTTTTGAATGTTATGATGCCTGATGTCAGATTTGTGTCCATTTATTCTTTTGCGTAGAGACTGTCCGGTTTGGCCAATGTACATGGCAGAGGGGCATTGCTGGCACATGATGGCATATATCACATTGGTAGATGTGCAGGTGAATGAGCCTCTGATGGCGTGGCTAATGTGATTAGGTCCTATGATGGTGTCACTTGAATAAATATGTGGACAGAGTTGGCATCAGGCTTTGTTGCAAGGATAGGTTCATGGGGTTAGTGTTTTTGTTGTGTGGTGTGTGGTTGCTGGTGAGTATTTGCTTCAGGTTGGGGGGGGCTGTCTGTAAGCGAGGACTGGTCTGTCTCCCAAGATCTGTGAGAGTGAGGGATCATTTTTCAGGATAGGTTGTAAATCTTTGATGATGCGCTGGAGAGGTTTTAGTTGGGGGCTGAAGGTGACAGCTAGTGGTGTTCTGTTATTTTCTTTGTTGGGCCCGTTCTATAGTAGGTGACTTCTGGGTATTCTTCTGGCTCTGTCAATCTGTTTTTTCACTTCAGCAGGACGGTATTGTAGTTTTAAGAATGCTTGATAGAGATCTTGTAGGTGTTTGTCTCTGTCTGAGGGATTGGAGCAAATGCGGTTGTATCTTAGAGCTTGGCTGTACACAATGGATCGTGTGGTGTGTCCTGGATGGAAGCTGGAGGCATGTAGGTAAGTACAGCGGTCAGTAGGTTTCCGGTATAGGGTGGTGTTTATGTGACCATCGCTTATTAGCACAGTAGTGTCCAGGAAATGGACCGCTTGTGTGGATTGGTCTAGGCTGAGGTTGATGGTGGGATGGAAATTGTTGAAATCATGGTGGAATTTCTCAAGGGCTTCTTTTCTATGGGTCCAGATGATGAAGATGTCATCAATGTAGCGCAAGCAGAGTAGGGGCATTAGGAGACGAGAGCTGAGGAAGTGTTGTTCTAAGTCAGCCATAAAAATGTTGGCATACTGTGGGGCCATACGGGTACCCATAGCAGTGCCACTGACTTGAAGGTATATATTGTCCACAAATGTGAAATACTTGTGGGTGAGGACAAACTCACAAAGGTCAGCCACCAGATTTGCCATGACATTATCAGGGATACTGTACCTGATAGCGTGTAGTCCATCTTTGTGTGGAATGTTGGTGTAGAGGGCTTCTGCATCCATAGTGGACAGGAGGGTGTTTTCAGGAAGATCACCAATGGATTGTCGTTTCCTCAGGAAGTCAGTGGTGTCTCGAAGATAGCTGGGAGTGCTGGTAGCATAGGGCCTGAGGAGAGAGTCCACATAGCCAGACAATCCTGCTGTCAGGGTGCCACTGCCTGAGATGATGGGGCATCCAGGATTCCCAGGTTTATGGATCTTGGGAAGCAGATAGAATGCCCCTGTTCGGGGTTCTAGGCATGTGTCTGCACAGATCTGTTCCTGTGCTTTTTCAGGGAGTTTCTTGAGTAGATGGTGTAGATTCTTTTGGTAATCCTCAGTGGGATCAGAGGATAATGGCCTGTAGAATGTGGAGTTAGAGAGCTGCCTAGCAGCCTCTTGTTCATATTCCAACTTATTCTTGATGACGACAGCACCTCCTTTGTCAGCCTTTTTGATTATGATGTCAGAGTTGTTCCTGAGGCTGTGGATGGCATTGTGTTCAGCACGGCTGAGGTTATGGGGCAAGTGATGCTGCTTTTCCACAATTTCAGCCCGTGCACATCAACGGAAGCAATCTATGTAGAAGTCCAGTCTGTTGTTTTGACCTTCAGGAGGAGTCCACGCAGAATCCTTCTTTTTGTAGTGTTGGTAGGAAGGATTCTGTAGGTTAGTATGTTGTTCAGAGGTGTGTTGGAAATATTCTTTGAGTCGGAGACGTCGAAAGAAGGATTCTAGGTCACCACAGAACTGTATCATGTTCGTGGGCCTGGAGGGACAAAAGGAGAGGCCCCGAGATAGGACAGACTCTTCTGCCGGGCTAAGAGTATAGCTGGAAAGATTAACAACATTGTTGGGTGGGTTAAGGGAACCATATTTTTATGGCTGACTTAGAACAACACTTCCTTGGCTCTCATCCCCTAACATCTTCAGCCCCCAACTAAAACCTCTCCAGCACGTCATCAAAGGCTTACAGCCTATCCTGAACAAATGATCCTTCATTCTCACAGATCTTGGGAGACAGATCAGTCCTCGCTTACAGACAGCCCCCCAACCTGAAGCAAATACTCACCAGCAACCACACACCAAAAACACTAACCCATGAACCTATCCTTGCAACAAAGCCCGATGCCAACTCTGTCCACATATTTATTTAAGTGACACCTTAAATAGGACCTAATCACATTAGCCACGCCATCAGAGGCTCATTCACCTGCACATCTACCAATGTGATATATGCCATCATGTGCCAGCAATGCCCCTTTGCCATGTACGTTGGCCAAACCGGACAGTCTCTACGCAAAAGAATAAATGGACACAAATCTGACATCAGGAATCATAACATTCAAAAACCGGTAGGAGAGCACTTCAACCTCTCTGGCCACTCTGTGAAAGATTTAAGGGTGGCAATTTTGCAACAGAAAAGCTTCAAAAACAGACTCCAACAACCAACTGCTGAGCTTGAATTGATATGCAAACTAGATACCATTAACTTGGGTTTGAATGGAGACTGGAAGTGGCGGGGTCATTACACATATTGAGTCTATTTCCTTAAGTATCCTCACACCTTCTTGTCAACTGTCTAAATGGGCCATCTTGATTATCACTACATAAGTTTTTTTCTCCTGCTGATAATAGATCATCTTAACTAATTAGCCTCTCACAGTTCGTATGGTAACTTCCAACTTATCTGTATGTGTATATATATATATATCTTACTATATGTTCCATTCTATGCATCCGATGAAGTGGGCTGTAGCCTACGAAAGCTTATGCTCTAATAAATTTGTTAGTCTCTAAGGTGCCACAAGTACTTCTGTTCTTTTTGTGGATACAGACTAAGACGGCTGCTACCCTGAAACCAGTAATACAATAATAATCAATAATAATATCCAAACCCAAAAGGGGGCCAGTGATCTACACAGGGATGGGTAATCTAAGAAGTATTATGGCTGCACTTGGAGAGGTTTTTAATGGCCTGGCATAGTTTACCTGAAACACCCCGCCCTATTAGCAGGTATTGATCCTACTGGTAAAGATTTAAGAAAGTTCAAATAACTTTTCTGAGACAGGTGGATTGTTACCCCACCCAGGTATAGGGAGGTGGAAATGGCTCTCTAAGAGAGAGGGGCCAGCATGGTAACTGAGTAATCCCCATTTAGGGACGCTAGAAGCAACCAAGTTTAGACTCCTAGACTTTAAGACCAGAAGGGACCATCAGGATCATCAAGTCGACCTCCTGCACATTGCAGGCCACAGAACCTCACCCACCTACTCCTGTAATAGAACCATAACCTCTGGTTGAGTCTTACCCGCCAGACACCTAGGAAAGAATTCTCTGTAGTAACTCAGAGCCCTCCCCATCCAGTGTCCCATTACCGTCCGTTGGAGATATTTAATATTAGAAGTCACAGATCAGCTACATGCCATTGTAGGCAGTTACATCCCCCACCCGCTGTTCCCTTTGGAAGGCTGGTCCAGAACTTCACCCCCCTGATGGTTAGAAATCTTCATCTAATTTCAAGCCTAAACTTGGTGATGGCCAGTTTATATCCATTTGTTCTTGTGCTGACATTGGCACTTAAATAACTCCTCTCCCTCCCTGGTATTTATTCTTCTGATGTATTTATAGAGAGCAATCATATCTCCCCTCAGCCTTTGTTTGGTTAGGCTAAACAAGGCAAGCTCTTTGAGTCTCGTCTCATAAGGAAGGTTTTCCATTCCTCTGATCATCATTGTAGCTCTTCTTTGCACCTGTCCAGTTTGAATACACCTTTCTTATATATGGGAGACCAGAACTGTACACAATATTCAAGAGCAGGTCTCATCAGTGCCTTGTATAACGGTATTAATACTTCTCTATCTCTCCTGGAAATACCTCACCTGATGCATCCTAAGATTACATTAGCCTTTTTCATGGCCGGATCAGATTGGCAGCTCATAGTCATCCTGTGATCAACCAATACACCCAGATCTTTCTCCTCCTCTATTGCTTCCAACTGATAAGTCCAGCTTATATTTCCTGAGTGCACGACTTTGCAATTGGCACTATTAAATTTCATCCCATTTCTATTACTCCAGTTTTCACAGTCATCCAAATCTTCTTATATGGTATTCCAGTCTTCCTGCGTATTGGCAATACACCCCAACGTTGTGTCATCCACAAATGTTATTAGCACACTCCCACTTTTTGTGCCAAAGTCATTAATAAAACTGTTAAATAAAATCAGTCCCAAGACCAATCCCCCAGGAATTCTACTAGTAATCTCCCTCTAGCCTGACAGTTCACCTTTCAGTATGACCCATTGTAGACTCCCCTTTAGCCAGTTGCTTATCCACCTTTCAGTTCTCATATTAATCCCCATCTTCTCCAGTTTAACTAATAATTTCCCATGTGGAACTGTCTCAAATGCCTTATTGAAATTCAGATAGATTAGATCCACTGCATTTCCTTTGTCTAAAAAATCAGTTATCTTCTCAAAGAAAGAGATCAGGTTGGTCTGGCATGATCTACCTTTTGTAAAACCATGTTGTATTTTATCCAGTTTTACCATTTACCTGCATGTCCTTAACTACTATTTTTTTTTTTCAAAATTTGTTCTAAGACCTTGCATACAATTGAGGTCAAACTAACAGGCCTGTAGTTTCCCGGATCACGTTTTTTCCTCCTTTCTTAAAAGTAGGTACTACAGTAAAATCTGTTTTATCCGGCACGTTGGAGGGATGGGGGGTGCTGGTAAGTGAAAAATGCCAGTTAACTCAGAGGGAGGGAGTTTGGGTGTGGGAGGGGGTGCAGAGTGCGGGCTCTAGGAGGGAATTTGGGTGTGGGAGGGAGTGTGGGCTGTGAGAGGGGGTGTAGGGTTCCGGATCCGGGGGCCGCTCATCTCAGGCGGCTCCCCACAAGTGGTGACCTGTCTCCGCTGGTCCTAGGCCGACGCACGGCAGGCGGCTCTGTGCACTGCCCCCGCCCTGCCTCATGTGATGGCTCTGCAGCTCCGATTGGCTGGGAACCACAGCCAATGAGAGCTGTGGGGGCAGCGCCTACGGGCGGAGGCAGCGCACAGGGCCACCTGCTGCGTCTCCACCTAGGAGCAGCCGGGATAGGTCACCACTTGCAGGGAGCCGCCCGAGGTGAGCGGTCCCCGGATCCAGCACCCCACACTCCCTCCTATACCCCCTCCCACACCCAAACTCCCTGTCAGCCCCACCCAACTGGACTATAAACCAGAATTTCAATGAAGATCAGAAATGCTGGTTTATAGAGCTTTCTAGTTGGCAAAGTGACGGATAAAACAACTTTTACTGTATAATAGCAGTGCTCCAGTCGTAGGGTGTAACCCTTGAGTCTACAGATTCATTAAAAATCCTTACTATTGGGCTTGCAATTTCATGTGCCAGTTCCTTTAATATTCTTGGATGGAGATTATCCAGGTCCCCCAGTTTAGTCCCATTAAGGTGTTTGACTTTGCCATCCACCTCTGATGTGGTAATTTCTACTTCCATATCTTCATTTCCAGTAGTACCCCTGCCCCGTCCCTAAACTCCTTATTAAAAACTGAGGCAAAGTATACATTTAGGTGTTGGGCCATGCCTAGATTACCTTTAATCTCCAGCCATCCTCAGTACTTAGCGGTCCCACTTCTCCTTTTCTTGTTTTCTTTTTATTTATATGACTGTGGAAGCTTTTACTATTGGTATTAATTTCCTTTTCAAGGTCGAAAGGTCTTGGCTTTTGGTAGTTCTTACTTCTCCCCTACACTTTCTGGCCTCCAAGAGGTAGCTCTCCTTGCTGATCTATCCCATCTTCCATTCCTTGTAGGCTTTCTGTTTTCTCTTAATAACTTGTTTGAGATGCTTGCTTATCCATGTTGGTCTGCAACCCTTCTCTATGAATTGTTTCTCCTTGCTGAGATACAGGCTTCAGATAATTTCTGCAACTTTGGCTGAAAGTAATTCCAAGCCTCTTCCACATTTGAATCATTGAGTTCTTCAGTCCAGTCCACTTCCCTAACTAATTCCCTTAATTTTTTTAAGTTTGCCCTTTTGAAAACAAGAACCCTAGTTGCAGACCTATTTTTGTTTATCCTTCCCTTTAGTTTTGGGAGAAGACTTGAGCCGAACTTCATGTTGTATTAGTGTTCCTTTTGGGTCAATAAAAGCAGATCCAGAAAAGGGTTGAGTTAGGGCTCTAGTGCGTGTTTTGAGAGCGGGTTTGGAACAGTGCCTACTCAATGAGGTTATAATATAGACTGTTTTGCAGTTTTTGACCTAATGCAGGCCTCTGGATCGGCGACCAGATAAGGGCAGCTCTAAGAAATTAATCAGGCTGACATGTTACATAGCACTTGGTAGCAAAAGGGAATACACAATCTACATTTTAATGGGTATAATTTCTGTACTCGTCATTTAGGCAACAACAAAGCATAGCCCAAGCAGTAGACATTGTGATAAATGATGGTTTGACATTGCAGAGAATTTGTTAATTATCCATTCTGCATTAAGTGGTTATCAAAATAAAAAATAATAATCTTTTCTTAGAGGAAACAAACAGGGGTTTTTTGTGATTTTAAACACTTCAAGTTCCCGGTCTGGGGGATGGAGGTGAGGGGGTAATATTACTTATATCTTAAAGAGCATGGACCACTAGTATTATTCTGTTACGAACTGTGAGCTAAATTCAGTTCTACAGTAACTGTGATTTCTTCCCTGGATAATTATGTAACTGCACAATGCTTTCATGGTCATCTGTGTCTAGTTCTGTTATTATTAGTAACACTTGGCATCTGATTAGCCTTTCAGTTTCAAAGTGCTTTTGAAACAATTAGTTAATCCTCTCAGCAGCCGTGTGAGGTAAGCAAAATCTTATAAAATACCAAAGTAGCCTATTGGGCCCAATTTAGCCCAGCGTCCACTAGAATAAACTCAGGTTTAAGGGCCCACATCTAGGATCCCTCTGAGAGGGTGTTAGTGAAGAGAGGATGCAGCCACCCCTTCACTAAGGGGCTTGTGTGGATGCAGTGTAACCCCCAAATGGGCAGTGCTGGCTGAAAAAGGGGGCATGGCAAGGATGACATACTGAGATTCGTCATGTCCTTTGGAGCCTTGGCCTCCGACTAACGCTGCCAGCACTCCATCACACTGAGCACCCTCCAGGAACAGGGTCTTGGCTAGTAAAGGGGGATGTTAACGTATGCCTAACTTTGCCAGCTTCAGTGTATTCGAATCCTTCCTTTTGGATGCTAAGAGTTATAGTCTGTCCTGGACATAAGTGTTAGAAATTTTGCTCTTTCTCTGTAGGAGCCAGAGCCTGAAACTGAAGCAGTAAGTTCAAGCCAGGAAATTCCCACAATGCCTCAGCCCATTGAAAAGGTTTCAGTCTCAACACAGACCAAGAAGTTAAGTGCCTCTTCTCCAAAAATGCTGCATCGGAGCACCCAGACCAATAATGATGGAGTGTGTCAGAACATGTGCCATGACAAATACACCAAAATCTTTAATGACTTCAAAGACAGGATGAAGGCTGATCACAAGAGAGAGACTGAGAGAGTTGTACGAGAAGCAGTGGAAAAGGTAGCCCTCACCGCAAGTAACCCAAACTGTACACACGTGGTTTGGGGAGGGAGAAGATTGATGTCTTCTGTCATCTGTTCTTAAGAAAATAGGGAAAATCCTTTTTTAAAGTGCAACTTTCAAAAGAAACTGTGTAAAAACAGCATTGGTTATTGTATTTCAGAGAGTCCATATCAAATGTGCTTAGTTTATTCAGTATAGTTGTTTTTTTCTAGCTTCTATCCCTGCAGATGTAACCTGCTATCTGAAAATCAAGCTGTCTTCATTCATTCATTATAATTGACCCCAGTAACACTTTTCCAGCTCGTTTGATTCTAAATTATGCCTTCAGTCTTCACCTGTGTGATGTCATGCGGTGGGATTATACAGATGTTTTTTATCGTCTCTTTAAGTGAAACTGAATAAATAATTTTCTTGTCAGTTATTTCATCTTGAGCATTAAACAGTTTGGGTAAGATTGAATCTTTAAATGTTACCCTTTGAACTCTTCCACCCATTGTGTTTTTTTCATACTTAGTGAAGTTTCTTTGCATGGGTTTTGTCCAATCTGCTCTTACTGTAAATTTGTACAAAAGAATTAAAAAAATCCCTTGTAAACTGAGCACATCTGATCTAGAGTCATTGACACAATACACGTGGAATCCTGTGATGCTGCTTTGACAGAGTTGCCTTGCAGTGTAGAACTACTGTAAAGTTTTGATTGTGATCTATGTATTGTATGCTAAATTGCTGGGGTCAGTTTTTTATTTGTTTTTAAGCTTCTACATTTTCCAAGAATGAAAATTCTACTTTGTTTGACCTCCATCTACTATGGTAATGGTATTTAGAGGTAGCCAAAGAATACAAATACGCATTGACTTTCTTTATTGACTTGCTTCCCTTATCCCAGCTGCGTACAGAGATGGAGGAGGACAAAAGGCAAGCTGTAAATAAAGCTGTAGCCAACATGCAAGGAGAGATGGACAGAAAGTGTAAGCAGGTAAAGGAGAAGTGCAAAGAAGAGTTTGTAGAAGAAATTAAGAAACTAGCAGGTCAGCACAAGCAACTGATTTCCCAAACCAAGAAGAAGCAGTGGGTAAGTGTCAGGATTTATTACCAGTGAATAACTGAAAATGTTTTGTACAGGCGGCAGGAAGCATGGATGTGCTTTCACCATTACTGTTAACCACTCTGTTCTCCCTGAGCTATTAACCTTGGGGTCATCCTAGTCTCCCCTCCTCCCTCTGCTTTTCCTTGCCACCCTAATTGCCAAATCTCTACTCCATGCCTTGGTTATCTCTCACTTTGAGTTCTGCCGTCTCCTCATCTTAGGCCTATGTGAAACTAACCCCACCCTCTCCAGCCCATCAAAATGTTGCTTCCAAAATAATCCTTTTTTCCTATGGCTACAATCATGTCCCTTTGAACCACTTCACTGCCTCCCCGTTATGCTATGTATGCATTAAATTATGACTTTATTGTCTTGCTTTCCAAGCCCTGCGTGAAGCAGCCACTTGTATAGGATAGCTATAAGTATAAGTAAGTATAGCTAACTTGTCTCCATTTGTATTCATCTGCCAATGATGCCAACTTTTGTTTCCTTCTCTCACAAATGTCTCAACACCTCCTTCTATGGTACCCTGTATACATGGAATGACTACCCAAAATATATTTCTCAAGCTTTCACCCATCCCTCCTTCACTCCTAAAAACTTGAACCTCTAGCAGCATATACAAAAAGTGGATATAGTTACACTTGAATAAAACAACTGGAACTGGACACGTAGCTCACCCATGTATCCCATTTCCCCATGCTTTGTGTTTTGTCATTCTAGATTGTAAGCTTCTTGGGGCTGGAAGTATGTCTTCCTATATGTCAGTACAGCACCCAGCAAATTTTGGCTACTAATGCATTACAAATAATTATTAACATGTAATGCTGCAGATTTCTAATAGGATGTAGATGGAAAATTTGTTACTGTCATTAGGAGCAGAAGGTCTACTCTAACACATGGACTGTTTAGAGAGAGAGAGCGAGCATGCAACTAAACATCAGACAAAAGGTGGACTAGATGTAATGTTTAAAATGTGGCATTAGGATTTTGATAGCAATCTATAAAATAAAGGATGTTTGGCCTTAGATCTACTATACATCTCTCCTGCATAGATCTTGCCAGGTATATAGGGCTGAGTCTTGTTTTAATGCCTCACCACAAGGTGGCACTCTCATCTTGGAAACATAATGGATGCCAGCACTCAGCTATCACTTTCTTCCTCCTCCTTCTCACAGTGACCAGCTCTGTGTCAAGCCAGTATCAATGATTTTTTTCTTTCCACTGACAATGGTTGTTCATATTCAAAATCACTAGTTCTGTCTATTGTTTTTGTAGTTTGAGGATACTCTGTAAAAAGAAAACTATATCCCTTAGAAGAGAGAAGGAAAACGTCAAGTAGGGACAGTAGATCCCTTCCTAAGTATCAAAGATTGTTGGTGGTTTTAAAGAGGAATCGAATATGTCAAACAACACAGCTCCCATAGAATTATCTATCATTCTACCAGTATCTCACTTTTATCTCTTGATGGAGTGTGATTTAGTCTCTAATAGTGACGTACCCTCAGTACTTACCTTGAGAGCCTAGATAACTATTTAGCGTTATAAGTGTCCCCCATAGGTAGAATTTATGATAGATGCACACTTGCACTCCTGCTGTCCCTGTTAGAACTTGGAATCATTCTAGTTTATTGTGATTTGTTTGTCATGTTTGATAACTTTATTCAAAAGAAAGTGCTAATTGATGCACTGGTACCCATTCCATTGCATCTCACGGACATGTGCAAACACCACCTCCAAGTGAGGCAGTTACATGTTATCCTTTCTGATGCCAGAGAGCACACTTGACAGTCACACACAAACCTAGGGACCCGGGAGTAGGTCCATCAAATGCTGCCTTTAGTGAATCATTCCATACAGGCAAGTCCTGTCTCACATTTTTAGAAAAAAACTTGTTCAGCCTCAAACTGTTGGAAATGGTCCAAATATGCAACCCCTCAAAATGATTTTTTCTCCAGCGGTAATAACGACAGACGCTTACGTGCAATACTACTGCTGCATGCGGCTATTATAGTAATGATACCTTCTTACTGAAATCTCTTATAATCAGCATATACCAAATGAGTTGTAGTGGCTTTGCTTATTAATGGTTTTGTGATGGATAGCCCAAAGCCAGGGAAAGCTTTTATTATTAATTACACGTTTCTATTTCAGTTACGCATAGATACCACAATTAAGATCAGGGCTCATTGTGCTAAGTGCTCTACAAACACACAGGGAGACATGGTCCCAGCCTCAAAGAGCTTACAGTCTTGTTACTGGGTTGAATTCTCTGGTGGTATAAATCAGCACAACTCATTGGACTTTCACGCATTTACGCTACTAGAGAATTTGGCTCTAATACAAGATGCAAAATATGGGTAACAATAGGAGACGAGGGGGTGGAGGACAAGGTTAACAGTCATAAGATTATGTAGTGTTATCATCTCGAAAAGTCAGATTCAGAGTTAAAGCTGGCAATTTGCTCCCTCTATTATGGGTATCTGCACGTAGGATGATATAGGAGCTTTATGTCTGAGACTTATGGAAGACGTGTAAGAGGAGCAGCAGGCTCTCCATCTATGGATCTGAGTTGCCCTCCTCCATTTTAGCTTTATTGAAGTCTCCTAGCAAGCAAATGTGAATCTGATCTTTGGCTGACTCCCGTGCTCTGTGTAATGTAGAGGCATGCATCTGTTCCATGTTCCTTTTCAGATGATGTTCCTAATGGCCTAGACAGCCAGCTTTATGAAATCCAGGAATATGGATCTCTAGAGGATATTCATTTGAAATGCTACAGATAAACTGTCTATAGCTGAGTTATAAAAAGAAAAGGGAAGGGATTCCAGTTGCAGCTTGGGCAGTCCCTTTATTGGTGATGGTTATTGGCTTTTGGCTTAGCCAATATAAATTTTTTTCTTCTGTCTGTTTTAGTAAGCTGTAGTTCTTCAGGACAATTGGGTTTGTTTCCTGAGTAATCCTTCATCTTATATTGTAACCACGTGGGACATAAAGGAAGATGGGAAGTTTCATGAAAAGTGAAATCCTGATTCTTTGACTCGGTGGCTGCATGTGGAGAGGATGTACTGTATTCCTCCTCCCGTACCCTGTCAAACAATAGACATCTCAGTCTAGATTTTCAAATGTCCCCTCGCATTTTGGGGGAGTGCCCAACCTGGGACTTCCAGGGCCTGATTTTCAAAGTTACTGAGCACCTAGTAATAGTGCTTCCCTATTGTACAGGGATACTTCGAGGTTAAAATGTAATGCTTTTGAAGTGCTCAGATACTATAATGATGGGGGTGATATAAAAATCTAGAGACTGTGACTTGTCAACAGATCCGGTCCCAGTCTCCTTGTCAGACAAGTTATTTTCCTGTTAGCTTGCACCTCTGTTGTACTACAATAAAATAGTACAAGCAGCACTGCCCTGACACTCAGGTAGAAAGAAATTAAAGGCAAAAGATTTTAAATATTCACCTTTCAGAACCAAATCCTTTGAATTCTGAAGACCTGTTCATCCTTCTTGAAGGGCCCAGGCAGGAAAACTTGAGACTCTGGAAGTTATTGCTGTGTAAATCAAATTCATTATCACTGTGTTGAGTAGCAGAAATTCCCTTTTCATATAAAGAAAAGCCTTCACAGCCTAAGCAGAGCAGGGTAAAGAAGCCTCAGCTGAGTAACAGAGCAGCAGACCACTGGTGATCACGGCACTTGATTATGTAGTTAAGTGGCCAGATTTTCAGAGCTGCTCAGCACGCACTCACATTGTTCTTGAGAGGCGGATGTGATGGAGTCTCCATTGTTCTCAATAGGAGCTGCCGGGTACTAAGCACCATTGAAAATGAGGCCACTTCATTTAGGTACCCCAGACTTTTTGGGAAAATTAAGCTCTGTGTATTCAGGCGATGAGGTGTGAGTATAGGCTAACTTTGCAACTATCGAAGTCTTCCTCAGGGGATCTGCTGAAAGAAAGAGCAGTCCTTACCTAGCAGGGGTGAAAAATCCCCCCTGCATTTGGCTACCACCTGCCTAACTAAAAGAGGAATACTCCACAGTCTCTACTGAGGCAAGCAAGTGACAGAAAACAAACGAGCAGATGAGAAACAATTTGCATTTGTCGGGGTTGCTCCTAGGAGTGATAGTAATCCATTTGTTCTCTCTGCAGTGCTACAACTGTGAAGAGGAGGCTATGTACCACTGCTGCTGGAATACTTCCTACTGTTCCATCAAGTGTCAGCAGGAACACTGGCATGCTGAACACAAACGTACCTGTCGCAGAAAAAGATGAAAGATTTAGTCCTCCCCTAGAAAACCACCCCGATGATTGCTATTCTCAGACACAGCGGTTTTTGTTTCCAAGAAGCCAAAATTGTTTAGAATTTGCTTCCCATTTTGCACCAGCCTTTAAACAATTTTCGTAAAGAAATTTTGCACAGTAGTTTCAACCTTCTGTTTAATGCTCCTCCGAAATTTTGTCAGTCTACTGAATTTAACATCAGTGGGAGCAGGTTACTTTAAATAATTTTAAATAGAGGATTTGTTGCATTTTAAAACATTTTTAGGTTTTACAGAGATTTTAATCTTTAAAAGCAACAGATTTAAAAAGAAAAACAACATGAGCTTAATGAGAGGAACACTTAAAAGTTAGATCTGAATGTAAGAACTATAGAACTGTTTCAGAAAAAAAGCATACTACCTTGATGTAACATTTATTTCCTAACTTTGGTGAGCTGGTTTTGTTCAGCTTAATTTTACTGTTTAAAGGCATTATCTATTGGTTATACCAGTGGGTACATGATTGAATTTAGGGAACAGGGTTGACACAGCAGGTGCTAGTCCTGCCTATTTTTTCTTAAACGTTTCCCTGTTGTGTTTTTTTCATTATTTCTTTTCAATATATAACTTTTATAACAAAATATTAGCTTTGATCTTGTAGTTTCAAATCACAGGGGACTGGGGTAATTTTTGCTGAGCTGGATCTTAGAGAAAAATGAATATTTAAATTTTAAAGTTTGCACATTTCATCCTTGTCCTAACATGAGTGCTTGTAACAAGAAAAAGAAAAGCCAAAAAAACTACCTTTATTCATACATTGAATTATAGACGAGGCATAAAAATATCTTTAATGCTTCCCCCCTCCCTCTAAGCCCCCAACCCAAGGTCATTTGACAGCCTATTATCCGGTGTCACCTATTCCATTGCAACTTAATAATAAAAGGAAAAATAGCACTTAAGTTTCACAGAAGCCGTTATGTTTGTAGTAATGGGTCATTGCCTATTAATGAGCTCCATCACTGTACTCAGAATGAAGAATAATGCATGTTAATTTTCTTGTACTAAAGATGCCGTGATTTGTAAAAAGTCTGTATTTTGCGGAATGTCTGGATTAAGAAGCATTACCAATAGGAATGGATCGATAGTTGAAAAATGATTTTTTTGTTTTGTTTTATATATAGTTATATGAATTGCATCCATATTCAGAGACAATTTTTTAAATAGGTGTAAAGCTTACTTAAACAGCTTTTCTTTTAAAGTGTCTCACCATTTTAGTTTCTTTTAAAGGTTGGTCTTAGACTGAGTCAAATGCCCATTAATCATCCTAGCTATTTTTTGAGAAGTTAGAGGAATAATTTGTAAATATTTATTTAGATCTTTGATATTTATTGAAAGCAATTACATGATGGAACGATGGAAGCGGAAGAATCAGGAGGAAAGCCTTTCAAAAAAGTTTTCTTTAGGATTTGTCAGGGTCAGTATAAAGATTAAAGTATAACTAAGTCTTCTGTGAACTGCCATTGAAATCCTGATCTTTTTTACTTACAGTGGTGATACAAGTTAATTGATTTGATACTGCCAATTAATGCCCAATATGTTGAAAAAAACTACATGGTAAGTTGATTGGAAACAATAGTAACTAGTTAGTAGCTTGAATTACCACAGACTGTTATTGCCTGATAACTGTGTAATTAACGTTGGTCGCCTCTGTGTTGTGACGGTAAAACACATCACAACTAAAAATAAATCTTGTTCGATTACTTTACGAGTTCCAAAACTTCGATCCACCCCTATGAAAGCAAGTTATTGTGGAAATATTTTTGGTGTAAAATCATTCCAGAATATGTAATATTTAACTGATAGCTGCATGAAAGTAAGATTCGTGTTACTTTGGCTTTTTTGTCTCTGTTGACACGGTTGCACATTTCCAAGTTACTACAGCGTGAAAACTGTGTGTTAAAAAAAAGTTTAAAAAATTGTGGCCTGGTTTTGTATAAGTTTTAGGTAAAATTACAATTGATTGTTTTAGGAATCATGATTTAAAAATTAATTTTTCTGCAAATCATAAAGCTATATTAAAGTGTTGAGCTTAGCCACTATGCACATTGTAATTATTCATTGTGGCTGTCCAGTTCTATGATGCATTCTGGCATTTTGTAAGCTGCTCTGACTAGCAATATATAGAGTCATTTAATGTGTTAACATTGGTTAATAAATGTATTTAAAAAAAAAAACCTCGCTGCTCTATGAAAGTGTCCATGTTAATTCTGGCCTCTTACAGAAAATATACACTTTTTGGTTTCAGGGGTCTGATTTATAATGATAGCGATTTTTCAGAAATGCTATTTCTGGATACTCTCTCCCTACATTAGCAAAGAAAATCCCTCCATTTGGATGAAAAAATTCTCTGCGATTCAATAGAAATACTGTCTGGTATCTGTAGCAGGCGTGACTGGAAAAATCACTGTTTAAGGTTGCAAGATAGGGTCTGCATCTGAATCAAAGTCATTTCTATCATCAGTGTGTGTTTGTCTACCTGCCACCCTTTGTGTTATGTCAGAGTAACCAGACTGTCGAGGTCCAGGGGTCTATGACCTCATTGTTTGGTAGCTAAATGAATATCAGAAACCAGAATATACTGTTGAGAAACAACCTCTCACTTCTTTCCTGGGCCATTACTAGATATTATATACACGTCATGCTCATTTCAAAAGATTGTCTCAGATACAGTTTTTCCCCAGGAAAGTATTGCTTTTTTACCCCTCAACAATCTCTCAGATATGTTAACCACTTTTTCTACTGTTCAGTCACAAACTTGAAACACGTCTTAACATGCGACTTAGACAGCTGTGACAGGCAATGCCGGGAGATTACAGACTAATAGTAACAGCCATCTTGTAGATGAATACTGAGCAGGAATTATTTAGACAAGTGGTTTTCAACCTTTTTTCATTTGCAGACCCCTAAAAAAATGTGAGTGAAGGCGTGGGCCCCTTTGGAAATCTTAGATATAGTCTGTGCCTTCCCCCCCCTCCAGGGGTCCACAGATCACAGGTTGAAAACCACTGATTTAGAGCAAAGATGTGGAGACAGAGGTGATTAGGGACTATTTAGAAAAGCTGGACATGCACAAGTCCATGGGGCCGGACGAGTTGCATCCGAGAGTGCTGAAGGAATTGGCGGCTGTGATTGCAGAGCCATTGGCCATTATCTTTGAAAACTCGTGGCGAACCGGGGAAGTCCCAGATGACTGGAAAAAGGCTAATGTAGTGCCAATCTTTAAAAAAGGGAAGAAGGAAGATCCTGGGAACTACAGGCCAGTCAGCCTCACCTCAGTCCCTGGAAAAATCATGGAGCAGGTCCTCAAAGAATCAATCCTGAAGCACTTGCATGAGAGGAAAGTGATCAGGAACAGCCAGCATGGATTCACCAAGGGAAGGTCATGCCTGACTAATCTAATCGCCTTTTATGATGAGATTACTGGTTCTGTGGATGAAGGGAAAGCAGTGGATGTATTGTTTCTTGACTTTAGCAAAGCTTTTGACACGGTCTCCCACAGTATTCTTGTCAGCAAGTTAAGGAAGTATGGGCTGGATGAATGCACTATAAGGTGGGTAGAAAGCTGGCTAGATTGTCGGGCTCAACGGGTAGTGATCAATGGCTCCATGTCTAGTTGGCAGCCGGTATCAAGTGGAGTGCCCCAAGGGTCGGTCCTGGGGCCGGTTTTGTTCAATATCTTCATAAATGATCTGGAGGATGGTGTGGATTGCACTCTCAGCAAATTTGCAGATGATACTAAACTGGGAGGAGTGGTAGATACGCTGGAGGGGAGGGATAGGATACAGAAGGACCTAGACAAATTGGAGGATTGGGCCAAAAGAAATCTGATGAAGTTCAATAAGGATAAGTGCAAGGTCCTGCACTTAGGACGGAAGAATCCAATGCACAGCTACAGACTAGGGACCGAATGGCTAGGCAGCAGTTCTGCGGAAAAGGACCTAGGGGTGACAGTGGACGAGAAGCTGGATATGAGTCAGCAGTGTGCCCTTGTTGCCAAGAAGGCCAATGGCATTTTGGGATGTATAAGTAGGGGCATAGCGAGCAGATCGAGGGACGTGATCGTTCCCCTCTATTCGACATTGGTGAGGCCTCATCTGGAGTACTGTGTCCAGTTTTGGGCCCCACACTACAAGAAGGATGTGGATAAATTGGAGAGGGTCCAGCGAAGGGCAACAAAAATGATTAGGGGTCTAGAACACATGACTTATGAGGAGAGGCTGAGGGAGCTGGGATTGTTTAGCCTGCAGAAGAGAAGAATGAGGGGGGATTTGATAGCTGCTTTCAACTACCTGAAAGGGGGTTCCAAAGAGCATGGCTCTAGACTGTTCTCAATGGTAGCAGATGACAGAACGAGGAGTAATGGTCTCAAGTTGCAGTGGGGGAGGTTTAGATTGGATATTAGGAAAAACTTTTTCACTAAGAGGGTGGTGAAACACTGGAATGCGTTACCTAGGGAGGTGGTAGAATCTCCTTCCTTAGAGGTTTTTAAGGTCAGGCTTGACAAAGCCCTGGCTGGGATGATTTAACTGGGAATTGGTCCTGCTTCGAGCAGGGGATTGGACTAGATGACCTTCAGGGGTCCCTTCCAACCCTGATATTCTATGATTCTATGTTACGAGTATAATTTAACACTGGACACACTGGCAATGGGTAGGCAGGAATCACAGGCTTATAAAAAGAAAAGGAGTACTTGTGGCACCTTAGAGACTAACAAATTTATTTGAGCATAAGCTTTCGTGAGCTACAGCTCACTTCATCGGATGCATTCAGTGGAAAATACAGTGGGGAGATTTTATAGACACAGAGAACATGAAACAATGGGTGTTACCATACACACTGAAACAAGAGTGATCAGGTAAGGTGAGCTATTACCAGCAGGAGAGAAAAAAAACCTTTTGTAGTGATAATCAAGGTGGGCCATTTCCAGCAGTTGACAAGAACGTCTGAGGAACAGTGGGGGAGGGGGGAATAAACAAGGGGAAATAGTTTTACTTTGTGTAATGACCCATCCACTCCCAGTCTTTATTCAAGCCTAAGTTAATGGTATCCAGTTTGCAAATTAATTTAAATTCAGCAGTCTCTCGTTGGAGTCTGTTTTTGAAGGGTTTTTTTGAAGAATTGCCACTTTTAGGTCTGTAATCGAGTGACCAAAGAGATTGAAGTGCCTTTCGATTGGTTTTTGAATGTTATAATTCTTGACGTCTGATTTAAGTCCATTTATTCTTTTACAAAGAGACTGTTAAGTTTGGCCAATGTACATGGCAGAGGGGCATTGGTAGCACATGATGGCATATCAAGCAGGGAGAACTGGAGGTCCTGGTGATGTCAAGGAACTATGACGTGATCGGAATAACAGAGACTTGGTGGGATAACTCACATGACTGGAGTACTGTCATGGATGGTTATAAACTGTTCAGGAAGGACAGGCAGGGCAGAAAAGGTGGGGGAGTAGCACTGTATGTAAGGGAGCAGTATGACTGCTCAGAGCTCCGGTACGAAACTGCAGAAAAACCTGAGTGTCTCTGGATTAAGTTTAGAAGTGTGTGCAACAAGAGTGATGTAGTGGTGGGAGTCTGCTATAGACCACCGGACCAGGGGGATGAGGTGGATGAGGCTTTCTTCCGGCAGCTCACGGAAGCTACTAGATTGCATGCCCTGATTCTCATGGGTGACTTTAATTTTCCTGATATCTGCTGGGAGAGCAATACAGCGGTGCATAGACAATCCAGGAAGTTTTTGGAAAGCGTAGGGGACAATTTCCTGGCGCAAGTGCTAGAGGAGCCAACTAGGGGGGGCGCTTTTCTTGACCTGCTGCTCACAAACCGGGTAGAATTAGTGGGGGAAGCAAAAGTGGATGGGAATCTGGGAGGCAGTGACCATGAGTTGGTTGAGTTCAGGATCCTGACGCAGGGAAGAAAGGTAAGCAGCAGGATACGGACCCTGGACTTCAGGAAAGCAGACTTCGACTCCCTCAGGGAACAGATGGCCAGGATCCCCTGGGGGACTAACTTGAAGGGGAAAGGAGTCCAGGAGAGCTGGCTGTATTTCAAGGAATCCCTGTTGAGGTTACAGGGACAAACCATCCCGATGAGTCGAAAGAATAGTAAATATGGCAGGCGACCAGCTTGGCTTAATGGTGAAATCCTAGCGGATCTTAAACATAAAAAAGAAGCTTACAAGAAGTGGAAGGTTGGACATATGACCAGGGAAGAGTATAAAAATATTGCTCGGGCATGTAGGAATGATATCAGGAGGGCCAAATCGCACCTGGAGCTGCAGCTAGCCAGAGATGTCAAGAGTAACAAGAAGGGTTTCTTCAGGTATGTTGGCAACAAGAAGAAAGCCAAGGAATGTGTGGGCCCCTTACTGAATGAGGGAGGCAACCTAGTGACAGAGGATGTGGAAAAAGCTAATGTACTCAATGCTTTTTTTGCCTCTGTTTTCACTAACAAGGTCAGCTCCCAGACTGCTGCGCTGGGCATCACAAAATGCGGAAGAGGTGGCCAGCCCTCTGTGGAGATAGAGGCGGTTAGGGACTATTTAGAAAAGCTGGACGTGCACAAGTCCATGGGGCCGGACGAGTTGCATCCGAGAGTGCTGAAGGAATTGGCGGCTGTGATTGCAGAGCCACTGGCCATTATCTTTGAAAACTCGTGGCAAACCGGGGAAGTCCCGGATGACTGGAAAAAGGCTAATGTAGTGCCAATCTTTAAAAAAGGGAAGAAGGAAGATCCTGGGAACTACAGGCCAGTCAGCCTCACCTCAGTCCCTGGAAAAATCATGGAGCAGGTCCTCAAAGAATCAATCCTGAAGCACTTGCATGAGAGGAAAGTGATCAGGAACAGCCAGCATGGATTCACCAAGGGAAGGTCATGCCTGACTAATCTAATCGCCTTTTATGATGAGATTACTGGTTCTGTGGATGAAGGGAAAGCAGTGGATATATTGTTTCTTGACTTTAGCAAAGCTTTTGACACGGTCTCCCACAGTATTCTTGTCAGCAAGTTAAGGAAGTATGGGCTGGATGAATGCACTATAAGGTGGGTAGAAAGCTGGCTAGATTGTCGGGCTCAACGGGTAGTGATCAATGGCTCCATGTCTAGTTGGCAGCCGGTATCAAGTGGAGTGCCCCAAGGGTCGGTCCTGGGGCCGGTTTTGTTCAATATCTTCATAAATGATCTGGAGGATGGTGTGGATTGCACTCTCAGCAAATTTGCGGATGATACTAAACTGGGAGGAGTGGTAGATACGCTGGAGGGGAGGGATAGGATACAGAAGGACCTAGACAAATTGGAGGATTGGGCCAAAAGAAATCTGAGGAGGTTCAATAAGGATAAGTGCAGGGTCCTGCACTTAGGATGGAAGAATCCAATGCACAGCTACAGACTAGGGACCGAATGGCTAGGCAGCAGTTCTGCGGAAAAGGACCTAGGGGTGACAGTGGACGAGAAGCTGGATATGAGTCAGCAGTGTGCCCTTGTTGCCAAGAAGGCCAATGGCATTTTGGGATGTATAAGTAGGGGCATAGCGAGCAGATCGAGGGACGTGATCGTTCCCCTCTATTCGACATTGGTGAGGCCTCATCTGGAGTACTGTGTCCAGTTTTGGGCCCCACACTTCAAGAAGGATGTGGATAAATTGGAGAGAGTCCAGCGAAGGGCAACAAAAATGATTAGGGGACTGGAACACATGACTTATGAGGAGAGGCTGAGGGAGCTGGGATTGTTTAGCCTGCAGAAGAGAAGAATGAGGGGGGATTTGATAGCTGCTTTCAACTACCTGAAAGGGGGTTCCAAAGAGCATGGCTCTAGACTGTTCTCAATGGTAGCAGATGACAGAACGAGGAGTAATGGTCTCAAGTTGCAGTGGGGGAGGTTTAGATTGGATATTAGGAAAAACTTTTTCACTAAGAGGGTGGTGAAACACTGGAATGCGTTACCTAGGGAGGTGGTAGAATCTCCTTCCTTAGAGGTTTTTAAGGTCAGGCTTGACAAAGCCCTGGCTGGGATGATTTAACTGGGAATTGGTCCTGCTTTGAGCAGGGGGGTTGGACTAGATGACCTTCTGGGGTCCCTTCCAACCCTGATATTCTATGATTCTATGATTCTATGATATATCACATTGGTAGGTGTGCAGGTGAACGAGCCTCTGATAGTGTGGCTGATGTGATTAGGCCCTATGATGGTGTCCCCTGAATAGATATGTAGATACAGTTGGCAACGGGCTTTGTTGCAAGGATAGGTTCCTGGGTTAGTGTTTTTGTTGTGTGGTGTGTGCTTGCTGGTGAGTATTTGCTTCAGGTTGGGGGGCTGTCTGTAAGCAACTTTCTCTTCAGTGTTTCCTGTCATTGAGCCACATCTGCATATGTGCTCTCTCCTGCCATCTATTCATTTGTTCCTTAAAGTTGGTGTGCTGTGGTGTACTAGCCACTAAGACTAGCAGAAGTCTAGCAGCAAAGTGTTGAGCTAATGAACCTCCTGCGAGGGGCATCTGGGGCTTGTGAACATCTGCACGTTGGACAAGAGATTTGGCAATTGAGCACACTACCAAGAAAAATCAGGGCATGCTAACCTCATGAGAGGAGTCAGGTGAGTGTTTTGTTCCTGCCAATGCCCACTACCAAAGCCCGACAAACAATGGGAAAATTGGTGGGATAATTTAAAATCAGTTCACCTTGGCTGTGTTCACATGTCTTGAATGGTCATTGCCATCGTCAGGTGGTCAAGTTTTACTTTCTGATGCAGATGGGAAATAAACACTAAGTTTGCATGCTCAAGTAGTCCCATTTCATATAAGCTGGGACACTACTTATTAACACAGTAGAGGTACATGGTTCACAAACTGTTTTGCAGAGCCATGGCTCATAGGCAACTAAATGAGCTAAAGATCTGACCGTATCCTTCTCTCTAAGAGCGAGTCACACACGTTTGTTTGAATGCAGTAAGACAAAATTTGCACCTACCCATATAACTTTTACTGCATCCAAGGCTATATCAAGGAATTACGACTTGGAACAGTCTAGCCCAGGAATAAAATGGTTTACACATTTCTAAAATTCCCATAATCCTTTATGGGATTAATCCTCAGTGGGACCCAGTGCACAATAGCAATTAGGGACCCCCAACTTCCCTACCCCAAGAGAAGGGAGGCCCCAGGCAGGGAATGGGTCCTGCCCCAGGGGTGGGAGGCCATTAAGAGAAGGTGTTGGAGAGTGAGCTCAATTCACAACTGCTCCTGTCCTGGGGGGGCTCCCCACTCTGGTTTGTTGGGTCTCACCCCAGCGTGCAGGTGGGTCCTTCCTAATGCAGTACAATGTTACACACTGTCTCTGGATTGTTCTGGTGTGTGTGTTTTTGGGATGGGATCATGAGCATCTTGGCTGACCTGCCACACATCATGGACCACAGAACTTCACCCACCCCTGCCTGAGGTAGGTCCAAAACTTCTGGCTGAGTTACTGAAGAAGTCCTCTAAGCTTGAGTTAAAGACTTCAAGTTACAGAGAATTCACCATTTACTTTATTCAAACCAGCAAATGCCCCATGGTCATGCTGCAGAGGAAAGTGAAAAAACCCCAAAGCTCCTCAAGCCTGAGATGGTGGAACATTCCATCCCAATCCCAAATATGACCATCAGTGAGACCCACCTGGGAACAAATTCACTGTAATAATTCAGTGCCCTCTCCATCTGGTGTCCCATCTCTGGCTGTTGGAGATATTCGTTAATAGCAGTCACCAGTGGGTCATATGCCGCCATAAGCAATCTTTTCCTACGATCCCCTCTATAAACTTCTCAAGCTCAGTCCTGAAAAAAGGGGTTTTATTGCCTCTGCTACTCCCCTTGTTAGAGGTGGGAGGCCAAACTGCACAGGCTCATGAGGTGTGGGGAGAGCAACTGTCGCTTCCAGCAGCACTGGGAGTGGGAGGGACTTTTGCCACTGCCACAGCTCCTACTTGGGATGACAGGAGGGGAGGTTCCCAGCTGCTGTCCCTGCTGTTTGAGAGACTGAGGGAAGCTTGGGATGCTGCAGCTGCTTTTCTGACAGGCCAGGACCTCCTTTCTCCCTAGTCTGTTATTGGTGCTGTTAACACCCGGGAGCAGCCTGTCCCAGCAGATTGATATGGACTCTCCAATTTGGACCTGATCATGTTGTAAGGTGACATATCCCCCCCCAACCACCCCCCGATGCACCAGGAACGCTGTGAGGGTCCCTGCTGGCATTCACACTTTCCATTTCTCCATTGAAGAGACAGGGCCCTGTCAGGAAAGTGAGGCTTGAGCCCCCACACCCAGCCCCTGCAGGCACCTTTGCATTCTCAGGGCTGCACTAGGGACACAAAATATCCACACTGAGACTTTGTGCCTCCTATGTCCTGTCTGGTGTCTCCTCATGGGAGCTGTGCTGTCAGGGATTCCCAAACCATTGCCCACCCCTGTGAGTACCCTTTTCCCCAGCATGGAAGGGCAGTAAGATCTAGGTGGTGTGTCCTATTCCCCCCCACCCCCGACATCCCAGCCATGTGGCCTTTGGTGGGGCCAACTGCAGAAGGGAGCTAGCCAAAGTCTAGCCCTTAAGAGCAGACGCAGCCACCCCAGGAACCCCTGGATGTTCCAGTGACAATAGTCCCTGCTGTTCTCTGCCCTGGGCTGATTGGCTGTTTGCTCTAAACTTCTCCTTCCCTCACAGTCCCATCACCTCTGCTTCACTCCGCACTTGTGCCTTCTCTGTGTCCTGTCCACCTCACCCTCCCTTCTCTTTCCATTTAGCTGAGCCCCTCCAAAACCAGTCCACCCAACCCGTCCTGCCCAAAAATTGTCATTTTGCCTCCTGCTTCCTTTAAGTGGTGTAAGAGGCACAGCTCTTGGCTTGTTTGCTTTTCCTAGATGACTGAGTATATGAAATATGAAAAGGAGTACTTGTGGCACCTTAGAGACTAACCAATTTATTTGAGCATAAGCTTTCGTGAGCTACAGCTCACTTCATCTGATGCATACTGTGGAAAGTGTAGAAGATCTTTTTATGTACACACAAAGCATGAAAAAATACCTCTTCCCACCCCACTCTCCTGCTGCTAATAGCTTATCTAAAGTGATCACTCTCCTTACAATGTGTATGATAATCAAGTTGGGCCATTTCCAGCACAAATCCAGGTTTTCTCACACACACACACACACACACACACAAACCAACTCTCCTGCTGGGTGAAAAAACCTGGATTTGTGCTGGACATGGCCCAACTTGATTATCATACACATTGTAAGGAGAGTGATCACTTTAGATAAGCTATTAGCAGCAGGAGAGTGGGGTGGGAGGAGGTATTTTTTCATGCTTTGTGTGTACATAAAAAGATCTTCTACACTTTCCACTGAATGCATCCGATGAAGTGAGCTGTAGCTCACAAAAGCTTATGCTCAAATAAATTGGTTAGTCTCTAAGGTGCCACAAGTACTCCTTTTCTTTTTGCGAATACAGACTAACACGGCTGTTACTCTGAAACCTGTCTATATGAAATATGTTTGGGATTTGCTACTGGTAGTTATGTGCTACTCGGACAATTTTAGCTACATTGAGTGAGTGCACATATGTGAGCTATACATATGCTTTCCAACTGCCTTAGTAAATCAAATTAAAGGGTGAGTATAAAACCCAGAAACACTCTTCCTGTATTGTTTTCCATTAAGGAAGTTAAGTGGAAAAGTTCTACCCGTGCTGTGACAAGTGTAATGTTTCCACTGTTTTTTCATGGAGGAAGTTTAAGGTTAAAGTGGCTGTTGAAAAACCCAACTACTTTGAACCACTAAAAGCTTGAAAAATACTTACATTTTAAACTAATCAAATCCATTTCTAGAAGACTATAGGCTCAAGACTAGTTTTAAGCTCTAACTCTCCGTTAACAATCTTAGAATGTGAAGTGCTTGAAATTAGAGACAGAAACAGAACGAATAAGAAATTATCTTGGACTCTTCTACCATTGCTAGGTTTTGCATACCATCAGGACTACAGCAATCCCAAAGTTTCTTTAAGTTGTTGGCAAAATATGTGAAGAATGTTAAAGGAATTACAAAGAAAAGTGAATTAAAAACAGGGTGTGCTTTGCTGAGACTTTTCTTATTAAAAAAAAAAAGTCAAATACTACAGAAGCAACTGAAAACATTTCCTACCCTTTACATCCAAGGACTTGATGAGACATCAGTCCCTTTTAAAAGGGCTAGACAGGTATATGTTTACTTACAAGAAATATGGGCCTGATTCTGCTTTCCAACTCATGCAAATCAGGAGTAACTGTTGAAGTCAATCAAATTAGTGTAAAGCTGCTGGGAGAACAGAATTGGCCTCACAGATGTTCCTAAAAATAAACTAGAATTCCATATACAGATGATACCATGTGTCATAAATATAAAGGGAAGGGTAAACCCCTTTGAAATCCCTCCTGGCCAGGGGAAAGCTCCTCTCACCTGTAAAGGGTTAAGAAGCTAAAGGTAACCTCGCTGGCACCTGACCAAAATGACCAATGAGGAGACAAGATACTTTCAAAAGCTGGGAGGAGGGAGAGAAACAAAGGGTCTGTGTCTGTCTGTAGTCGTCTTGGCCAGGGACAGAACAGGAATGGAGTCTTAGAACTTTTAGTAAGTAATCTAGCTAGGTATGTGTTAGATTATGATTTCTTTAAATGGCTGAGAAAAGAATTGTGCTGAATAGAATAACTATTTCTGTCTGTGTATCTTTTTTGTAACTTAAGGTTTTGCCTAGAGGGGTTCTCTATGTTTTTGAATCTAATTACCCTGTAAGGTATCTACCATCCTGATTTTACAGGGGGGATTTCTTTATTTCTATTTACTTCTATTTTTTATTAAAAGTCTTCTTGTAAAACACTGAATGCTTTTTCATTGTTCTCAGATCCAAGGGTTTGGGTCTGTGGTCACCTAGGCAAATTGGTGAGGCTTTTTATCCAACATTTCCCAGGAAAGGGGGGGTGCAAGTGTTGGGAGGATTGTTCATTGTTCTTAAGATCCAAGGGTCTGGGTCTGTAGTCACCTAGGCAAATTGGTGAGGCTTTTTACCAAACCTTGTCCAGGAAGTGGGGTGCAAGGTTTTGGGAAGTATTTTGGGGGGAAGGACGCGTCCAAACAGTTCTTCCCCAGTAACCAGTATTAGTTTGGTGGTGGTAGCGGCCAGTACAAGGTGTAATATTTTGTACCTTGGGGAAGTTTTGACCTAAGCTGGTAAAGATAAGCTTAGGAGGTTTTTCATGCAGGTCCCCACATCTGTACCCTAGAGTTCAGAGTGGGGGAGGAACCTTGACACCATGTGAAACTGTTTCTATGAACTGCTTTATTGGTTCCTGGGGGAGGTCTGTTACAGCAGAATGCAATGTATATGTATATTAACAAAGCCAATGGCCCAGAGGCTCAGCTTTTTGACACACTTTTCTAATGTAGACAAGGCTTTAGGAGTAAACATTTACAAACAGCTGAGCATGTAAATTTCAGGTAGAAAGGTAAAGCTATTAATTAAGGGATATTAAAAGGCAATGCACCCTTTGTTGCCAACTGGGTTACTATACCATGTGTAGGTTTCAGAGTAACAGCTGTGTTAGTCTGTATTCGCAAAAAGAAAAGGAGGACTTGTGGCACCTTAGAGACTAGCCAATTTATTTGAGCATAAGCTTTCGTGAGCTACAGCTCACTTCATCGGATGCATACTGTGGAAAGTACAGAAGATGTTTTTATACACACAGACCATGAAAAAATGGGCTTTTATCACTACAAAAGGTTTTCTCTCCCCCACCCCACTCTCCTGCTGGTAATAGCTTATCTAAAGTGATCACTCTCCTTACAATGTGTATGATAATCAAGGTGGGCCATTTCCAGCACAGATCCAGGTTTTCTCCCCACCCCCACCTCCCAAAAACCACTCTCCTGTTGGTAATAGCTTATCTAAAGTGATAAGATAAGCTATTACCAACAGGAGAGTGGGGGGGGTTTCGGGGGGGGGAGAAGGGGGGGAGAAAACCTGGAACTGTGCTGGAAATGGCCCACCTTGATTATCATACACATTGTAAGGAGAGTGGGGTGGGGGAGAGAAAACCTTTTGTAGTGATAAACGCCCATTTTTTCATGGTCTGTGTGTATAAAAACATCTTCTGTACTTTCCACAGTATGCATCCGATGAAGTGAGCTGTAGCTCACGAAAGCTTATGCTCAAATAAATTGGTTAGTCTCTAAGGTGCCACAAGTACTCCTTTTCTTTTTGCATATACCATCTCCCGCCAGACCACCTGGGGTTGAGAGCTGGAGACACAATGTGCGCACAGCTATTTTTAAGCTGTATCTACGCTGCACACCTGTCAGTGGCATGGAGGGTGGGTGTAGCTACATGTCACAGTGAAAATCAGGCTGTGTCCAGACTGCAGTGTGTAGCCACACATGTCAGCAATGGGCTCTGGCTGGGGAGGCACTGGGAAAAGGTGAGGGCAGCTCTAGCCTTTCTCTGTGGTCTGCCCCCTACCAGAGCCTTTCTCTGCTGCTGGGAGTCATCCCTTGCTGTAGAGAGAGACTCCAGCAGGGGAGAGTCGCTGCTTGGGCATGTAGAGACCCGTGTAGGGATCAAGCATGTCTGTATTCACTAAGCAGTGCCTCACAGATAGAGCCATTCTGATACCATCCAATAGAGGGCAGGAGTATGCATCTACAGTAACCAGATTATTATACACGCTCAAATAAGCGAAGTTCATCCTTGGCCATCTGGGTTCCCAAGAATTCACAGCTCACCTTAATACCAATATAACACATTTTTGGATGCCTAGGACTTCACAGCTGTTACTGTGCTGCACACTATAGTCACTGACTTCACAGCAGCTATGGGGATACAATCTTTTTTTGCTGTAAGCAGCAGCATGAGACATATAACACAACCAGACAGGCAGTTCCAAGTCTGTTCAGCAGCAATCAGTTGTTTGGACACGCACACAAAAAGAAAAGCTAGTTCATTACACCACCTTGTTAACAACAATTATGAAGAGGAACGAGTATCATTCCCCAGTGAACGCTCAAGTGAGAGGAGAATTGTAAGTTGGCCTCATAGCCAATCTGGAGACGACAATATGTACATAAGGGTTACATTTCCCGTGATCTGTCCATTGCAAACCGTAGCCCGCACAGCTGGGCCTAAGAAGGTGCACCAGCTCCCACCCTTACAGAAATGGAAACAGGCTTCCTGAGTGTTGCAATTTGCTCTCAGTTGTATTAATTGCTCTGCTGATGGGGAGACAATTGATAGCGCTGCTTTCTATTTCTTCACAAGTCAGAAGAGAGGCATGCAGCTACCTACAGGTTAAACTACCACCATTTTATGGAGCAAGAAAAGCTACCAAAAAAAAATATTTCTTGGTTATGCACTAGCTCCCAGCAACCTCTAATGCCACAATTAATCATCTAGGGAGCTAAATAGAAAAGCCTTCTATGCCAATACATAAGAAACAAGGGGGAAATCTGACCTAAAGGCATGACAGTTTCACTCACCTTGTGACTTGGCAAAGAACTACCACAACATTTATATTTAAACCTCAGACTCGGTACAGCTCTGTTCTCACTAATGCCCACAGATCACTTTCAGAAAGGGTGTTAACCTTTTGCTCTAAACTCTTTTCATACAGCTAAACCGTGTTCTTAAGAGGGCAGCACACACAAGATTCAGTAATAGGAAATACCTTTGTCCACTCCCCAAGAAACATGCACATTCAAGGATTTACAGATGTTGCCCTACCCCAGATTATAACTGAGTAACACCTTTGGGTGAAGGGCCTTGAAACTCATTGGGACACAACAAAATTGAATATATGTAGTTGCCTGACCAACCTGTATGGCAAACAATAGGAGCACACCAGGTCTGACTGCATCATTTTGCTCTCGTCTTGAAAATTTGGGGGGATTTCCCCCCCACACACAAAGAATTTTACTTTGGGGTGGGGGATTTGTCACGAGGGAGGCTTGCCCTGTGTAGCTAGGAGGGACTATGTTGCTGGCTGTTTCCCACCTCACTTACTTATGGAAGGCACCTGGCAGGTCATGGGAGGCTGCAAACAATACAAACATGTCATGGGAACATGAGCAGAGAAACTAATTGACAGTTGTGTACTGAGAGGACACTAGCATAGCAGGTAAATAGGGAACACCCTTAGCTAGACAGCAAGAGCTGTGCGGGACACTCAGGTACCTAGTCAGGCAAAGCTAGTAGGCATGCCTCTGTGGGGCAAGTTCTGCAGGAGGAGTGAGCTAACAGGGAAAGCTCTGCATGAGAAGAGAGCTATGAGGGGAGGCCAGACAGGGAAAAAGCAGTGCTGAGTAAGCTAAAAGCTGCGCATGGAGAGTGCACGGTCAGAGGGTCTGAACTGGGATGCTATGGAGCGCTCAACAATGTACCAAGGTATTTTTTCTGACAACATATATGCACACATGAATTGTTATTTCCTTGTCTTTTTCTAGGCATCTTTTAAGTTTCGGCTTGTGTTTGTGTAAGAGCCTCCTTTTCCAAACCGTTGGGCTATTAAACATCTAGTTATGTTTAACACTCTGTGCTTTAAAGAGCTATTGGGGAACTCGGCCTTAAATGCTGTAACTCCCACCTCCACCTATGAACCCACCACACATGGTGTCCTACTGCTACAAAACCTGTAGTGCTCCTTGTCATAGAGTATACCTGCCAGCTGTGTCCTCCACATGGCCCTGACTGCCCAATGGAGAAGGGGGCACCTCTGCATATGATGGTGTCTTACTGACAAGCAATACTTACCCATACTGCGAAGACTGTCAACATTACTGTTCCCTATGACCCTCAACTCTACTCACTGCCCACGGCTGGCATCCGTTCCTTTGGTAAAAATTAAATGGAAATGGAAATACAGTCAGATTACATTCCTCTTCCCAAACACAGAATAATCTTGTAGTAGAAGGCTGGCTGCCCCTTCCAGTCAAGAATGGAACAAAGTCATATATACCTACACACACACACACATATATATATATATATATATAAAATCATCAGTGGAAAAACTGTATTATATTGAAAAGGGTAAAGAGGCAGAGTTGGAATTTTACTCTAATTCATTTAGCGAGTGCAGAAGCTATAAAACAGGATTGTTCAAATGACTGTCATCACGACTGCCATTAGTGGTCAAACCCTATTTGTATTTTTCTCATTAAAATTAGCTAAGGTTGCATCTAATCCTTCTCTGAATATTTGCTGCTTTCTGAAGGGATGGACTGAACCCAACTGCGAAGTGAAATCACAAGTGCTCTTCTCATTTTTACAGACAGAAAAGTGACATCAATGATGCATCACCACAAAAAAACTAATTGCAAGAGAAATCTAATCAAATGCTTCTTCATTCCCTTTGTGCCCAGTCTCCTTTTAAAACACTGTCAAACCATAATTGCTCTGGAAGCAGTGGGTGCGTATATAGCAGCAGTTAGAGCATGAGAAGAGCTGTCATAGCTTTTTCTGAGAGCTCCAGCCATATTTTTACAGCTTTCTTCGAGACACAGAACTGAAGGGGGAAGACGCTTTTGTTTTGGTTTTTTTAGCAGAAGGCTCCTGCGGGCTGAATTTTATGTACTGAGCCCAAGTTTAAGAAACCAGATTTAGAAAGACAATACATTTATTATGAGCCTCTTTGGCAGCAGCCTGTTCAAAGCCATGATTCCTCACCTGATTTAATTGTCTGGTCCCTGCTGTCATGAGCAGGACATGTATTTTCAGGCTTTTCACCCCTTAGCAGAATCACTCAAAGCTGTGTCCACACTTTCACCCAACATTTGTCCTTTAAATAGTTGCCTTTTAAAAAGAAAGATATTGAGACCAATATTTGACACACTCAGATCCATGGTCTCACACAGAGACAAACTTGTTCTCCAGCTCAGTGAGTGATTGAAAAGCCAAACTGTGGAAGTCCTTGAATCTAACAGGAATCAGACAAACTAGCAGCAGGGAATGCTGACCTCAAAGTAGGTGTTTCAGTCTTGGAGACGGAGGGCTGTTTTGACTCGCTTCCTATCAGACGGTGGAAAGCAGCTAGTTCTGTGGCACTTAGGAATGATTGTAGAGTGAGTGTGCCCTATCCCTGCAGAGCCACAAAGCCTTTATCAACGCTATTTTAGACAAGGCCCCACCAGGTCAATATTGGCCTGAACTTCAAACAGCAAAAAAGAGCCGCCATGATAGTCTCTGCGCAGTCTGAGAATCTGTTTAGGGACAGTAATCATGAAAGACCTGGGTGGTTCTCATTAGTATTTGAACCCTGTTACTGGACCCAGTTCTGCAAACCTCACTCCATGTGAACAGTACCATTGACTTCAGTTGGGCTACTTGTCTACATAAGGACTATGCCTATGAGTAAGAGTTGCAGACTTGGACCCAGGAACCATAACACACGTGTAGCTCTGACCTTACTTTATCTTTTTTGCTCTGAATTTAGCAAACCCCTAAGCCACAGCTCAGCTCATTTGATTTTCCAGAGGCACCATTGTTCAGCAACAGGAGCACTTATTTTCTGCAAGGCCATGAATGAGGGGCAGGTGAAGATTGTCTAAGGGCCTTTGTTTAAGAGACTTTTGTCCTGAAGTGATGTTTAAGCAGGGGCTTTATCCTCAGTATCCGAAGTTGATTTGCATTTCTCTCCAGCCTCCCCCCCGCCCCGCCTCTTGAAGAAAAAGACAAGGTTGTCTGAGACTAAGTCACTGTTTGAGTGCGTTTACTAAGTGAGCAGAGGAAGGCTGGTCCAGAGGTTAGGGCACTAGCCTAGAATGCAGATGTATTCAACTCAATTTCCTGCTCTGCCACAGACTTCCCGTGTGACTTTGGGCAAATCCCTTAGGCTCAGATTCTAAGATGGGGTGGGCAAACTACGGCCCATGGGCTTTGGATCTGGCCTGTGGGATTGCCACCCCCAGGGCATCGCGGGACTCGCGATGCTCCCAGAAGCAGCCGTCACCAGTCCCTGCGGCCCCTGGGAGGAGGGGAGGCAGAGGGCTCCGTGCACTGCTCTCGGGAATGGGGAAGCCCGGCCAATGGGAGCTTCAGTGGAGGTACCCACAGGTGAGGGCAGTGCGCAGAACCCTCTGGTCGCCCTCCCCCAGGGGCCGTAGGGATGTGGTGCGAGCCACTTCCGGGAGCAGCGCGGGGCCAGGGCAGGCAGGGAGCCCACCGTAGCCCTGCTGTACTCTGTTGCCACCCCAGAGCCGCTCCAGGTAAGTGGCGCTGGGCTGGAGCCCACACCCTGAACCCTTCCTGCACCCCAACTCCCTGCCCTGAGCCCCCTGCTGTACCCTGCCTGCACCTGTGCCCTGAGCCCCTTCCTGCACCCCAACCCCTGCCCTGAGCCCCCTCGTACACCCCGCACCTTCTCCCACACCCCGCACTCCCTCCCGCACCGCAACCCCCCTGCCCCAGCCCTACATTCATGGCCCCGCATGCAATTTCCCCACCCAGATGTGGCCCTCAGGCCAAAAAGTTTGCCCACCCCTGTTCTAAGAGGTATTTAGATACCTAGCTCCCATTGATTTTAAATGGTGTTGCAATAGGAGTCAGATGTCTAAATACCTTTGAGGCTGTGGGCCTCAGTTCCCTGTCTTTACAATGGGGACAATAGTACTGCCCTTCATCATGAGGGTGTTGTGAGGAGAACTACACTGAAGAGTGGAAGGCACTCAGAAGCTATGGTGATGAGCTACCTAAGTATTTACAACAGCTAGTAGCACACAGGTCTCCTTAAGGGCCCTGATCTCTGAGAAAATTGCTGTCCCTGAGGTTAAAGTGAATCCACATTCAGCACTAAAGCCAAATCTGGGGCTAGTTAATTTTTAGAGGAGGCTGACTTTCTGAGGTGCAGGTTTACCCGGAATGAGAACTTGAAAAGTGGCACAGTTGGATCCATGTTTATTTTGTCTGAAAGATTCTAGCTAAAGATCAATTCAGTTTTAGTAAGAAGATGTTGCCCAGCCTGGCAGACTCAGGCTAGAACCTGAATCTCAAGCTGCTCGCTCGCTGGCTCAGGAATCATCACTAACAAAGGTATTGCATTTGGAACAGTTGATTTAGCAACAACCTGGAACAGAGGCCAGCTCCTTCTCCCCTAGGTGTGTTACTTTGCTAGCACAGTAAAGCTAGATGCTGATTTGAGTGAGTAAAGTAAGCAGAAATGATACACAGAGAGAAAAAAACCTCTCGAGTAAGGCGGCACCCTTGCTATCTAGGCACTAAAGCCGGTTGAAGAAAATGTGGAAAATGTTCACCAACATTTTCATGAAAAATTTGTCCCTTGAATCAGTTCAAAATGCAAGAATTTTTGATCCGTTCTAAATAATCACTTTATTGCAGATTAGAACTGCAGTTTCAAGCCTACTCTGGTTCTGTCTCTCCATGCAGAAAAGAGACGGAATATAATTTTTCAGCATCCAAAGTAGAAAAATTATAGCAATGGATGACAATTTCTTCCTGTTTTCTCCCCACCACCAACAATCGAACTGATTTGAAAAAAATTTCAATTTTCAACAAAAAAGAAAAAAAAATCAAAACCATTGGTTTGTTTGTACCACCTCTACGGACAGATTTATGCTTTTCATTGAGTGGGTTGGTCTGATATGTTTGATGTAAAAGGCCCTGGGTACCATCTCCATTGATGATAAAGGTCCCCATATATATTTGGCCCTAGGTTTGTTATTGAAGTACATTCAGGTTGTGCGTCATACGTTGTTACACACAAAGTGGATGTACGTGGAGACATTGCGCAGCTTGGTGTCTGAGCATGTTGGATCATATTAAAGAAGTTCTGTATTAAAATCACAAATGAGTTTGATTCCCCAGAGTTTAAAGTCCAGGGTATTACTAATTAAGAGGTCTCTTGGTTTTTGGTACTGTTTCTCTCCCTCTGTGTGAAACTTGCAAGCTGCTAATTGTGTTGGTACATTCTAAGACAGAGTCTGTTCTCAAAGCAATTCACAGAGAGAGAGACTCAAAGCAACACTCGAACAACAGAAACAGCACCCAGAGACTCCCCGCCCTTTTGTTGTATTAACAATTGTGATTAAAATAGAGATAGAGGATGTATGTAGATGGATGCTTGGTGTGGATAATAACTGAATGATCAGGGAGGTGCCAGCCTAAGAATCCAGTGTCCATCGGCTGAAGAAGGCGTCAAGTGGAAATAACCAGAGGACCCCCCGCCCCCCGGAGGGCAGACTGGAATCCACCCAACAGCCTCAAGGATGGGAGAACCAAAGAACAAGATAACATCTTGGAGCCGTCAGGAATGTGCTATCTGCTGATTGATTCAGCAACAGCATGATGAAGCAATTCCCATAGACTGGCATAGGAAGAAATTCCTATAAAAATAGACTCTAAAAAGTGAGAACTTTGGGGTCTGATTCTGCAAACCAACTTCCAGGAGCATCAGATGAGCATCTGACAAGGCCCTGCTCCCTCCTCATGTCCAGGCCACCTGGCCAGTGGCTTGGCATGAGCAACTCTAAGGCTGGTAACTATGATAACAACCTTGCAGAACCTGTGTGTGTGAGTGTGTATGTGTGTGTGGGTGTGTTTGTATGAATGAATGTGTGAATAAATATGAGATTGAATGGAATGTTATAGCTATAACTAACTGCTTACTATGATTCTTTCTGTATTCACAATAAATGTGGTATTTTGCCTTTTCCCCTTTAATAAGATCCTGCTGGTTTTTATTTTATTGGTACAACATTTTGGTGGAGAATTGCGAAAGGGGGAATATTGGTAAAAAACCTCAGTTATTGTAAATATTGGTGTGCACACCGCCAGCTCTAGTGAGCTAGGCATTTCTATTAGGTTAACCCGACCTGCTGGCCTTCGAGAAGGTAGCAGGGGACCTGCTGGCCTCCGAGAAGGTAGCAGGAAAAACAGATTAAACCAGACCTGCTGGCCTCTGAGAAGGTAGTAGGGAAAACAGATTAAACCAGACCTGCTGGCCTCCGAGAAGGTAGCAGGGAAAACAGATTAAACTAGACCTGCTGGCCTCTGGGAAGGTAGCAGGGGACCTGCTGGCCTCCGAGAAGGTAGCAGGGAAGAACAGGTTAACCGGACCTGCTGGCCTCCGAGAAGGTAGCAGGGAGAAATAGGTTAACCAGACCTGCTGGCCTCCGAGAAGGTAGCAGGGAGAAATAGGTTAACTGGACCTGCTGGCCTCTGGGAAGGTAGCAGGGGACCTGCTGGCCACCGGGAAGGTAGCAGGGGAAAAACGCATAGATTAAGCTATGATTTCAGAATCTAGGCTGTGTCACTTGCTAAGTAATACCAGCAGTGACAAAGAGATTGAAATATCCATGTTAAGATGTTTAAAAGAAAACAGGGTAAGCCAGTACTAGAGGGAGGAATGGAGTCAGAAGGAACTCCAACCTCACCTTTTGTTAAAGAAATTACACCTTTTAAACAAATCCTTCAAAAATTTGGGCACAGTCCTTGGACTAAACAAGCCCTAGCTGATGTCTGCACTATTTCGGACCTAGAGGATAGATTGGCTCAGTATATCCTCATATACAAACCTTCTAGTGCTGCCAAAAGAGATGCAGCAGCAATTTGGTTGTTGTGGGAGGCATGTAAGGATTCTTCCCTCCGCTTGTCTTCATGTAAAGAGGAAAAGGCACAAATGGAAAAGGGAGCAGACAATTGGAAGGTGCTGGCTACAAATATCCAAAGCCAGCTGAAAATAGTGAAAGAGGCACTCCAGGAATACAAAAAGAGTGAAAAAGTTAACTCTGCAGAGGCTGGAGGGAGGCAGGTAAAGGGGGAGAAGGTCCTATGTACGGCACCCCCAGGCATAATTACAAAGAGAAAAGAGAGTAAAAAAAAAAAAAAAAAGTTAACTCTGCAGAGGCTGGAGGGAATTAAGCAGTTAAACTTTGTATTTCACCCAAACAACTTTTAACCAAAAATGTTAAAAAGGAAAAGTGTTAGAGCATTCTTGGTTTCTTTGCAGCCATTCTGAAAGAAAAATGGGCCCTTTTCCAAAGGAATGTCTGTAAATTAGCCAGGCAAAAATAAACTATCTGATTAAAATCATTTGACTGGACAATTTAGTCAAATTTGCTAAAAGAACATAAGAGGGTTCTATTGGAACTTAACTGCCTCAAATGTATAAAGGGAATGTAAAGATGTAAAAAACAGAGCAGTGTGGAAGGGATGTTAAGGAAAAGAAAATGTGTATGTATCTGTCTGTGTGTGTGTAAATATGTAAAGTTCTAAGGACCAGTTAGTTTTGTTTTTGTTTTAAATAATGCCACTAAAAATCCATTTGACTCTTTAATTCAAAGTTGCAAAACTGACAGACCTTTTTGCTAGACACAGGTAATTAGTGTTGTTTGGCTTTGGGATTTGGCATTTAACCCTTAAAAGGTAACTCAATGCTTTACAAAATTTAAAATGTTTTTAAGTTGTGGCTGCAGCAGGGCAGTAAAATCAGGAGAATATAAAAAAAAAATTTTTGGATTCTTTTTGTTTGTTTTTTGTTTGTTTGTTTTTGTAACAAAATAGCAGATGAGAGTTGTAGTAAAAAAAAAATTAAAAAAAGACAGTGCCTCTCTGAAGCAACAGCAGGGGTGAGGTGCACAAAACAAAAAGAAGCAATGTTAGAAACACTGAGTCTTAAAATGGCTCTGAGTAATCAGACTGTCACTTTGATAAAGGTACATGAAAACTCTGTAAGCAAAAAAAGAAATAGTGACACCTTATGTAAAAATGGATCTGGATAATGTTATAGAAGTTAAACTATGGAAGGAATGTGCATTTGCCCCAGAACATGTGCAGGGTATATTGTAGAAGGGGCAAAAGAAATGCGAACATACCATGCTACTTAATTAAAATGCTATTAGGGCTCCAAAGGGAGCCACAATAGGTTGGGTTTTCTTTTTCAGATTGCTGTGTGTTTTGGAAGCAGAAGTTAAAAGTAATCAAAACTCTGGTGAAAGTTGATTGTGTCCCTTTTAAGATAGAGTCTCTGAGCTGCTGATGGCTTTAAATCCAAAAGCAGGAAGTTTCTGTGAAAATGCAAATTACCTAAATGATAAAGGAAGGAAAGAACTAGCAGCACAAAGGAGCTGCAGATAAAGGACATACCTGGTCAGCAAACAAATTGTCTAAATAAAAGGCATGGGATAACAAGATAATTTTAATAAATTTAATGATAATAAGTATCCCTGTAACAACGTATAGTGTGTATGATTTTTGGAAAAATCCTTTAAGGTCGTATGGTAATGATGCTTCTCAGTTATTACCTGTAAATAAAACTTAAAGCTTAACACAGCAGGAAAAACATTATAAACTTGGTCTGCTGTATAAGAAGGAAAACTCAGGGATTTAATGACTAAACAGTGGGATAATTTCCCCATAACCCTTAAAAGATAAAAGCCATTGAAACCTGGCCTGCCTATAGAACAAAAACAGGAAAATATGGGGGCAATTTCTCTGTTTTGCCTGCAATCAGCAAGGGTATTTGTAAAAGAAATATTTTAAGCAATAATCTGCCACCCCAAAAGGGGTAGAAACATGTTCTTTTTGTCTTTCAGAAAATCAGGAAAAGCTGCCAGCTGAAAAGCAACCCAATACCATGAATCTACTGTCACAATAGAAATTGTGTTCTGTGTTCTATGTTTTGTCTTGTGTTTTGTGTTGTTGCTAGCACTGTTGTGTGTTTAAAAAAAAATACTGAAGACCTGCAGGAACTTAAAAATAAATTAAGCTTTCTGTCCCAGCTACAGGACAGCCTGATACAAAAACAAGTACATGCCAATGTAGACTTGGTCCAAATTGGTCTGGATAACCTAAAAGGCCAATGGAATCTTTAGTAATGGCTTAATACTACCACATGGCTTATCCATAAGAAAAAAAAAATATTAGAAATAGGAAACTACACAGCCATAGCTATGGGATGCACTGAAATGCAGATACTTGCACTAGCTACTTTGGAACACAAAATGTTCTGGGTCATATTGGGAAATATTAAGGGTTTGATGCATTTGTTAAAAAAGAAAGAGATCATTGTTTGACACTTATCAATATGAATGGATGCAATATGTTTCCAGTATTGTAAACCAGGCTTGTTAATGGGAGAAATTGTTGTCAAAATTGCACACCAACAGTCCCTGGAGGCAAAGGTATTGAAGGTTAACCCACTCCCCATATTACACATGGGATCCTTCTGGCTACCCTGGACCTTGAGCCAGTGGGCTGGGGAGGGAGGGAAGCTATTGGACACTAGAGGTTGTACCGAATGGACTCCTCAAAAGTGGGTGTGCCTCACCTTGCCTGTTGCCCCAGAACCTTGTAGTAAAGATACATCACTAGGATCATGTATGTGGCATGAATTGGAATCACAAACTCAAATTGCCTCACAGTACTTTCTCTTGAATAGGCTACATAGAAAGTGACACTGACGATTATAAATCTTAGTGTCAAAAGGGGGATTATGTTGGATCATATTAAAGAAGTTCTGTATTAAAATCACAAATGAGTTTGATTCCCCAGAGTTTAAAGTCCAGGGTATTACTAATGAAGAGGTCTCTTGGTTTTTGGTGCTGTTTCTCTCCCTCTGTGTGAAACTTGCAAGCTGCTAACTGTGTTAGTACATTCTAAGACAGAGTCTGTTCTCAAAGCAATTCACAGAGAGAGAGACTCAAAGCAATACTCTAACAACAGAAACAGCACCCAGAGACTCCCCGCCCTTTTGTTGTATTAACAATTGTGATTAAAATAGAGATAGAGGATGTATGTAGATGGATGCTTGGTGTGGATAATAACTGAATGATCAGGGAGGTGCCAGCCTAAGAATCCAGTGTCCATCGGCTGAAGAAGGCGTCAAGTGGAAATAACCAGAGGACCCCCCGCCCCCCGGAGGGCAGACTGGAATCCACCCAACAGCCTCAAGGATGGGAGAACCAAAGAACAAGATAACATCTTGGAGCCGTCAGGAATGTGCTATCTGCTGATTGATTCAGCAACAGCATGATGAAGCAATTCCCATAGACTGGCATAGGAAGAAATTCCTATAAAAATAGACTCTAAAAAGTGAGAACTTTGGGGTCTGATTCTGCAAACCAACTTCCAGGAGCATCAGATGAGCATCTGACAAGGCCCTGCTCCCTCCTTATGTCCAGGCCACCTGGCCAGTGGCTTGGCATGAGCAACTCTAAGGCCGGTAACTATGATAACAACCTTGCAGAACCTGTGTGTGTGGGTGTGTATGTGTGTGTGGGTGTGTTTGTATGAATGAATGTGTGAATAAATATGAGATTGAATGGAATGTTATAGCTATAACTAACTGCTTACTATGATTCTTTCTGTATTCACAATAAATGTGGTATTTTGCCTTTTCCCCTTTAATAAGATCCTGCTGGTTTTTATTTTATTGGTACAACAAGCACACATGAGCTGGGCACAAATTGACAGACACACCCTGTCATGTGGCAGCAATGGCACCCACTGCCTGTGTTTGGGAAAAGCCTAAAGGATCTTGAGCCAAACCTATGAAAAAAAATGCCAGGATGGCGGCAGCACCCAAGGTCTTGAATGAGCCTGGAACAGGCACTCATGGTGGTTGTTATGGAAAGACTACGCTGGTCACCATGGGCTCTTTGAGATGTGTGCTTCCCATGTGCACTTCAGGTTGTAGATGCACCCAAGACTGGAGATTTTTCCCTATCAGTCTGTGTGGGCTTCACGTGAGCCCCAGCTCTCCTCATGCTCCACCCTGAGGGAATGAAAAGGGTCTGCCAGATTGCTTCTATCTGAGTGCCTTCTCCACCACTAGTGTCCCAGTATGGGAAGCCATGCAATGCGGAAGAAGGGTGGGCAGTGCACCACATCCAGGAAGAGCACATCTTGAAGAATTCAAGTTATTGCAAGGCGAGCAACCCCTCCTGCACATCAGGAAACTCACAAGTAGTGTTTCCATATGGACGTGGCTATCTGGAGTCCTATGGTACAACGCTCCTCCTTCCAGAGGCATCAGCAGTTGCTTGCAGCTGTACATATTGTCTAGTGAAAGTGTGTACAGAACTCTAAGTTGCTGCTCTGCAGATGTCAGCTGCAGTTGAGTGAGTTCTTGCTGCAGCTGAGTGAGTTCTTATAATGCCCTCAAGGGATCTATTTTTCAACTCATAGCAGAGTAGGATTCTTAGATTCTAAAGCCAGAAGGGACAATTGTGATCATCTAGTGAGACTCCCTGCCTAACACAGGCCACAGAACTTCCCCAAAATAATTCCTAGAGGGTATCTTTTAGAAAAACATCGATTCTTGTTGCACTCTGAGATTGATTTTCATAGCCTCAGGGCCTCTCCTTTCATATGTTCCACAAATTAGATAAAAAGTCTAGGGGACTTTTGAAATTATTTTGTTCTTTGAAAATAGAAGGAAAGTGCCCTACACAAGTTCAGTGAGTGCCACACCACCTCTTCCCTGCTCTAATGAGTTTTAGAGTAAAAACACAAGTAGATGGATACACTGTTCGATGTGAAAGTCTGACACCACTTTAGGAGCGCGACTTAGGTTGCAGCCTCAGTGATACCTTGTCCTTACAGAAAACTGGATGGGGCAGGGGGGCAGTCAGCCATGAGCACCGCCAGCTCCCCAACTCTTCTGACTGACTTGATAACGATGAAAAAATGGTACCTTCATAGAAAGATGTAATAGAGAGCAGGAAGCCAGGGACTTGACCGGAGACTTACTAAGAGATTATTAAATAAGGTTCAAGTCCCAGGCTGGTACAGGTTTTGGCACTTGAGAGAAGGCTTAAATCATGTCCTTCACGGAGCAGGCTGTGACTGTGGTGGGGAAAAGCAGAGCAGGTATCTGGTAGAGGATAAATTGCACTCATGTACCCTGGGTTAGTAGCTGATGTGGCAGGACAAAGCAGAGAGGAGGCCGGGTGGATCGCTGCAGATGCACTGGGGATCAGCATTGTCAGGTGTTACCTGGTGCTAGAAGGATGATTTGTACCTTGTTCTGTCGGATTTTTTTTTTGCAATACTTGATTTAAAAAGGAAATTGGGGGAGGGAACATGTACTGCAAGGCTTCTGACCATTGTATGAAAAGCTCATCATGTAGCCCCTGCTGAAGCAGAACTCCTTGTACTTGTTCACATTGGACATGAAGAGGTCTGTGGATGGGAAGCGCCGCACTCAAAATACCTCCTAGATTCTCAGGTCACATAGCTCACACTCATGTTCTGTGGAGAACTGTCTCCTTAGAGAATCTGCCAGGGTGTTGTGGATCCCTGGAAGGTGGATGGGTGGTTGTGGTTTAGGGTAATATGCACCAGTTCAAAATGGTGATGGCTTCTGTGAAGCGTGTGCTGGTCCTTACTGTCAATATAACAGACTGCCATCAGTTGCCTGAAAACACCTGGATTGATTGGCCACAGGAGCAAAAAATAATTGTTTTCAGACTAATCAGATTGCCCTTAGCTCCAACACAATGTAAAGCAGAGACTCCGGGGATAGGGACGGGGAGGACATTCCCTAGGGAACCTATTCTTCCTTGTGTGCTCCCCAACCTGGGGGGGACACATCTGTGTAACAAGTGGAGAGTTGACTTGTACTGCTCCACACTCCTGCAGCCCCCATTGGTCATAGTTCCTGGCCAAGGGGAGCTGTGGAGTCAAGGGCAGTGCGTGGAGACCCCTTACCCTCCCAGGGGCCGCAGGGATGGGCCGGCCGCTTCTGGGAGCAGCGCGGGGCCAGGGCAGGCAGGGAGCCTGCCTTAGCCCTGCTGTGCCACCAGACTTTTAGTGGCCCAAATCTCCCAGTTTGGCTTTAGTAGCCTCCGGGAGATAGAGACCGATTCCGGGAAACTCCCGGCGAAACTGGGACGGTTGATAACCCTAGGGACAGAGAGAAGTGCAATGATATCAACTGAGGCCTACGGTCAAGGGGCATAGAAACTCCAGTTCTGGGAGCAGCAGGAAAGCAAGCTGGAGTTGCTGTGAAAATCTCCACAGCTTCGGCCACTGAAGATGAGAGTACCAGATCTGGCAATATAAATGAGGGTTTTGGTGCCAAAGAAGCGGTCCCAGTACTGGAGGATGCTACAGTTTTGCCCTTCAGAGAAATCCTGGTCTGGCTCTGCTCAGTACTGGCCAGGCCCACGGTGGAGCACAAAGCTCATGATAACTCAGAACGGGACAAGGACTTCTGCTTCTTCTGAGAGGCCTCAGACAGGGAACCTTCCCTCTTGTTCTTGCACAAGTGTTTATGGCTCTCTTCCCCATTTGTCCAGTCTCTGCTCACCAGAGTCTTTTGGACTCAAAGGGAGAATTGAGGTTTTAGAGCTGCCTGGGACCAAAGACGAAGAGCCACCCCTACCTTCCCAGTGGGAGGTTCTACGTGCCCCAAGGATTTTACATAGCAGAAACTCCCTGTCCTGTTTCCTCCTATGTGGGCACAATCTGCAGATACTGCGCCTGGAAGGGACATGAGCTTCCCACAGGCAGTGCAGATAGGTGCACACATGGATGTCCATAACTGGGAAAAGTGTGTGACTTTCGCAGTAATTTTTGAAGGTGGGCATCCTTGGCCTAAGCCTCCACAACCCTAGGAGTTGTGTATGGGTGTGTGTATAGCAATGTTCACAGTGAGAAGCTGGAGGTCAGCACAAATGCTATAGCTCCATCCTAGACTGTGTGAGGGGAGACAGAACTAAGATGGTGGGGCTGCCCGTCATTCCTTCAGTGCGGAGCACAAGGAGAGTGTGGGGGACATGTGCGGCCCATATGGACACAGGGAAAAATCTCTGGTCCTGGGAGCATGGAGCTCACTACACAAAGGGACAATCACCTGAAGAAGTTTAATTTCTTATTTCCTCTCCCCTGACTCTTAGAGCCCCCGCAAGCTCATTTCTGTTCCCTTCATTCCACAGAGTCTTCTCCATGACCTCCTCCTGGCTGAGTTGAATAGAAATGTTATTCTTCTCCTTTTGCCTGCAGCTGCTGCTTTTGACTGTCAATTACCCCTCCTCCTTAGGCTCATGTATGTGCTCTCTGACTTCTCCAATCACTCTCCATCACTACTCTATCTTTACATCTTCTTCCCCGACCCAAATCAGCTCTCTTCAGTCTCCTGTTCCTGACTACTCTTAGGTGTTAATAGAGCTGCCAGTTTTGGTTGGACGTATTCCTGGAGGTTTCATCACATGCCATTAGTTTAATTAAAGATTAATCTTTAATTCCTGGAGACGCCAGGAGAATTCTGGAGAGGTGGCAACCCTAGGTGTTTCCTAATGGTAATGGCTTCAGGTCCCCTTATTTTTTTTATGCAAAAGGTTGCCAAATGTCTCTTTCTCCAGCCTGGCCCTCCCCACCGCTATTATGCATTTCATCTTGCACAGGTCTAACATTACATCCAACTGCCAATTCCAATCTCCTGAAAAACAAACTCCCTTCTCTCCCTTCCAAACTCTCTCCAGGTGTGTCACATTCCATCAACCTTCCCTCTCATGCACTTTTGCAACCTCCAAGGTTTATTAGCCAGGCTGTTTCTAATCTCCCACTGCCCATCATAGCCTTTGTAAAACCTCTACATTATATCATTTCAGTTTTGTTTCAACCTCAAAACCGCTTGACCAAACTCAATCTCAAGTAAGCACCCAAACCTATATTTGGGTGCCTAAATAATTGGCTTGCCTTTCTGAGCTAGTGAACACCCAAAATTCATTGGACGTGAAGGACACATTGTTTAGATGGCTAAATATAAATGTAGGTGCATAACTTAGGTGCATTGGTAATTTTGCCTTTTTCTACCACTTGATACTGGTTTCACCTTCACTGTTGCAATATCCTTGTCTTTGGCTTTGCCTCATTTTTCTCCACCTCATTCTATACACAGGCTTGGAAGGAGAAGATATTTTATCAGTATACTCCTGGGGGAATTCTGTGCCAAAAGATAAAAAATACCTCACATAATATTTTAAAATTCTGCAAAATTCTGCATATTTTATTTGTCAGAATAATGCCAATTTCAATTATCTTGGTAATTTATTTCAAAATACCTATCAACAAGTATGTCTGAACCTCCTGACATAAAAAAGATCCAGGAAATGTATTTTTGATAAATAATAGGCATATTAATACAGAACTTTGAATAATAATTATTTCAACTACGGTACAGAAACATATTTCCTGCCCTCCTCAGAAGCAGTGTAAAGGCTTGGGGGAGTCAGGGGTAACAGAGGAACTGAGGAAGAGGGAAGTAATTGCTGGGCAGAAGCCTGGAAGTGAACCTGGAGGGTTGTTAGATGTGGGTGGGAGAAGTATGGAATAGTTTTTTTTGGCGGGGGGGGGGGAAGGGATTGTTAGGGAGTTGGGGAGCCTCCCCCATGCACATCCTGGCTGACCACTAGCCTCTCCGATTCAGTCAGGCATAGCTACCCCATCCCCATGTGTCCCTGCAACCACCTCCCCCCAAGTGTCCTTGAACCCCCTGTCCCCATGTGTCCCTGTGTCCCCATTCAGCCAGCTTTCCCCCCTTGCCCCCATGCCCGTGTACCCCCACACTCCCATTCAGCTCCTAGCTCAATGCTGTCACCGCACTAGCTCCTGTCCCCCTCACTGTCCCCAGTCTGTCCCCTTCACTAGCCCTTCATGAACTCCAGTCTATGTGACTCGCCCCCCCACCCACAGCAGCCCAGTGTGCCATAGTCTGTAGGTCCCTCCCATATTCCATGCCTCCTGACCTGGCCCTGTGGGCATGTTGCTGTGAGGAACACAGCCTCTGACCCCTCCCTCCGACCTCTCCGTGGCTGGCTGCTCCAGCCTATGAGCCAGCTGCTCTGTCTCCTGGTGTCACAGCAGCCTCAGGTGGGCAAAAGGTGTAACTGCAGCGCTGCTGTGCAAGAATCTATTTTCTGCGGAGGAAAAAAAACTGTGGGGGATATGAATTTTACACATGCACAGTGTTGTACAATTCCCCCAGGAGTATCAGTAAATGTCAATAAATGTTGATTTCATCATGCACAGAAACCTACCAAAAATTATTTCCATTAATAATAATCAACGTTTATAGCTAGGCAAAGTAAGAACAATGCTATGAGCAATGTTAGAGTTTAAGGCTATTTACTATGTATATTTTGCCACGGGATGTTGAAAATTTGTGTTTTAATAGTTACACAAAGCTTTAACTTTCGGAATAGTAACATGTACTGTCAATAAATAATCGTGTGACCTCCCCCATAATTTCCCAAAACTGTGAGAATTTAAATAGATTAAAAATAGAAAAAATTAAAAATAAACACCATTATTTTCTGTCAAAGTTATAAAAATAATTGCATTCTGTCAAACCTAGCTATACAAAATACTACTGCTAAAACCATCCTCCTCTTGTCTCTCCAGCCTTGGCATTCCTTTCTTCAATCCCCTCTCCTGGCTTCCTCTCAACTTCAGTGAGGTAGCAGTTTCTGACATCAAGTCTATACAGGAGCATTACTCTCTTTTGCCTTTACAACCATCCTCGCTTTTCTATCTCCCAGACATCTTTGAACCTTTCCCCATGCTGCCACTTACACTTGGAATTCCTTCCCTTTCCCTCCACCTACTGTTTCTTCCTTCAACTCCCTCCTCAGGACACTTCCTTCCACAACGCCTCTCCCTGCAAGTTCACCAAAGCATGACATTAAAGAAAGTAACTTCACCCTTTTGGATTTAGACTATTATGTGGTAAAGCGTATATTATGCTTCTTCACAACTGTTTTGCTTTTTTTGTATTTGTAGTGTCAGCTCTCTGGGGCAAGGACTTTGTGTTTCAGAGCGCATAAAACCCAGTACACAATAGAACCATATCTTTTAAGAAACCTTGCCACCCTAGAATGCAATGAAGATGTAGCCACTGTTCGTGACCTTTTTTAGCTAGCGCCATGCATTGTATCGCGCTACAGCGAAGTAGGGTTGATTTGTAATGAAACATTAGAATACGAGGGTGAGTGCCACAAAAAATGCATGTAAATGAATTAATAAGAGTATTCTGGGCAAGACTGGAGAGCTGCTGTCCACTGGATCCTGACATAAATAAGACTCAATTGCATGAGGCTGTCCTTCCGAGAAGTATCTTGAAACGGTGCTGATGTGCTAGTCCTGAGAATGTAGTGGCTGGACAAACCTTGGAAAATGAAGCACTTTATCTACACAATAGTTATAGTATGGCTGGTGACAGTGCAAATTTCTATACCACAACTTCCCATTCCAGTGCAAGTTCCCCAACTCTGCCTCAACCTTAAACTGGAGAAATTCACTCCTATGGATGGTCAGTCTGCCTTTTGAAACTACTTCCAGGGTTCCCATTCATATACACTTATCCATTAAGAACTGGATTTAACCCACTCAACTTTTCACTTAGGCTCCTAAACAAATGCTGACTGGAATGCTTCATCCATCCAAAGTCAAATCTTGAAGACAGGGAGTAGGTGAGGGACTTAGGAGGTTCCTGTCTGAATACAGGAACTAGCAACTGATTTCCAAAAGCCAGAAACTATTGGGCATGAGTAGGGAAGCTTCCAAACCATTGAATTCTTTGAGAGGACCAACTGACATAATAGCGACATTGTTGTTCTCAGTGCTACAGTGAGATAATCCAAAACATTTGTGAGCTATTTAAAGGTTCTGTCCTTAGATAGTTGATTTGTACCAGTTACCCATGTACTATATTTTCACACTGTTTCAGAGAGCTCAAGAAAAGATTTAAAACACCTAGAGGAATAACTTAGCAGTAACTTTTTTGAAATATGCTAGTAGCAATTTCTTGCAACAAAAGTGATGTGACAAATTTGAGGAGTTTTACAGTACTAATGCTTGTTATTGCTTCTCACAAAATGTTACCAAGCTTACAATAATCTTTACACTTTCAGCAAAAATGTGAACAGTATATTTAAATATTAAAAAGAATTAAAAAAAACATTTCACATAAAACATTTGTTGCCATATGAAAGTCCTTTAGCAATAAATGCTCACACCAGTATTTAAACATTGTTAAAAGTATAATGATCTTACTAATAAATTATGCAACAAGAGAGGTAAACAAAATAAAATTACAATATAGCTATCAGTATTCTTCCAAAGAACCCATGTGGATTAGGAAACCTCATTTTTAGATGACTAATTAAGAAACTGCTATTTTCAGAGCAACAAAAATAAAAGCTTTTATTTGTTCATTTGAATATAAAACAGGCGTTATCACAGATGTACAAAGCGTACTGGTGGTTTAACATACAAGAAGATTGCTGTCCTTTGCACATAAAAACTTTTGTTAAACTGTGATTGGCTGAGTTACATGAATTTCTCTAACCAGTCACCACACTCTATGAAATAACGCTGCTAACATTCAACTGATAAAAGGGACAGTCTTCCCTTGGGTAAAGTGTCAAGCAGGATTAAATATATATAATAAACAAGCACCATGAGGAATCTGCTCCTGTTTGATTAGTTTTGTGTTTAAATGTTCATTGTGTACCCTCTTTTTGTGCATGTGCATCAAATTGATTACATGGTTTTGTCTGACTTCAAAAGCACAAGGTCACAAGACAAACATTTTATACATTCTCATGAATGGTTTATCTACAGTACAATTTCTAATACAGAACGATCCTTCTTTATTGCTCAGTCTGATGGTACTTAGTGTTTCCTTCCTTTTGCTTGCATAACCAAACTAGAAATTCAGTTTATCATTTCTCTTAACTCAGAATTTAACAACCACGGATGACAGGGTGCAGAAGAGATCTGTTATTCACTGTGTTTCACAACTGCATTCACAGTTGTTTTTCCTATGAATATGAAGTGGACTTGGTGAAGGTTAAAGTGATGTTGTAAATGACTGCTAAATTTGTTTTGCAGTACTGAGATCAGCAATAGCAGGACTTCACGAGTTAGTTCACATGCTGCAATTATGGTTGTCATCAATCAACATCTTTTCTGAAACCTTACAATAACTTGCCATTAAGAATGGATTTTATTCTTTCTGGGGAGCAGAAAAAGGAGTGAGAGAATATAAGAACTGGTCTTCAGAGCATGAGTAGAAATATTCACAGGACAGTGAAATCTGAGAGTGGTGTGAAATAAAACAAGTCTTACATAGTAAGATGCTCTGTACTGTACATGCAGACTAAAATGTCCCTACCTTTTAAAGAGATTTTAAACAACCAACACTGTGTCTTAGAAGCCAAACAAAACTACCATTAGCAGGGGTCCACTGCCATAGATATTTTCCAAAGGCAGACAAAATACGTCCCTTATGCGTGTTATAAAAATGATTACGTTTGCCCTGCAACAACCTTAGTCATGCATATCTGGTCATGAGAGTCAGCACATGAACATATTTTGGACATTAAGAAAAGCATTCTTGGACTGCTGCTGGTAAACCCCACTCTTGATCACACACAGGTCAACTCAGTTACAAGGGAATGAAGGGACTATGAAAGTTAAAGGAAATAAAGACACCGGAACGGGAAATTGAAGATCTAGTTTACCCAAAGGCAGTAAAATAAAGGCAGCTGTGATAAATGTTTTCCCACTGTTCCCTACTGATGGCCTCAGTTCTGAGACCTTGGGACTCAGTTCCTTAAAACAGGCATTTCAGTTCCTCCGTTAGTTCACTTGGTCTAGGGACTTGTTAGGAGATGCACAATTTGTGCTAAATCAATTGTAATGACTACATGTTATTCTCTGTTGAAGAATAAATTAAAGACCGTTAAAACAATAGTTTTCTACAAGTGTAAACTGGATGTATTAGCCACCAAGCTACGTGGACCAGCTGAGAGGCAAATTGATAACTCTATGCAAATAACCACCAAAACCTTTCCTTATCACAACAAAAACACCAACTGAAATGATGACAAAAATTGTGCAACAAAGTTATGCAGCTACAAACCAGTGCTATTCTTCAACCTGCCTTTTCTAAAGTCTAACAAGTGTATGCACATGCCAGCACAAATATTGATTGTTGACTCCATGGCAAAGAAAAAAAAAATCGTATAGTGCATCTTTAGTCTTAAATTCATTCACTGCCTTAAAGGCAGCAATAATTCCACTTGCTGGTATCTAGAGGGTTTTTTTTTTTTTTTTAGACAGGGATACTTAGCAATCCAGGATTGCTTTTTCTCAAAAAAATTGTGAGCAACATTTGGTTATCTACAGTGGGAGACACCATGCAAGTGACAAGTACTGCATTTTAAACTTTAAAATCTTTTTTGTCATTAGTGAATTTATATTTCATATATATATATTTGATGTGATACTATCCACTCAAGATAATACAACACTTTGTTTTTATATTAGCAAACATTACAAGAGATTAATATTCTTGAATGTTTTTTCTTTTATACTTCTAAAGAGATCAAAATAAATTAAACATTTTGTACATAATTACAGAAGAAGTAGTTAACTTATTTTATCTTTTTAGTTTAGTACAAAGATATTTGCAAGTTCATTGCCGAAATACACCTTATTTATAAATTTCTTCCACTCTAACACTAGTATCAAAGGCTCTTTGGCCTTTGTGCTTTTGACATCTCTGACAGAGAAAGCTGCTAGAACTCTAATTGGAAGGTGCTATTTTGGGCATTTTCCTCGTACCTCTACATAGTTTCCTAAAATGGTGGGATCTAAAATGGCTTAAATTAGTAATGGATCTGTATTTGTATGTTTTTTTATGACGCATCAAAAACAACTGAACATAATTCTTTGTCATCGTATATAAATTGTTAAAAAGAATCCACTTGGAGGGCAGAATAAAAAAATTAGCTACTTCAGCTTTACTCAACATAAAATACAAAGCCACGTTTACTCAGAAAGCAGTTTCATCCAATAAGTAAAAAAAACCTAAAATGGGCTTTTCCAACAAACTGAAGGGCAGTACTTCTTAGTCCTTCTGCGTTAAAATTTAGTGGTAAAAGAAAACACATTTCACATTTTATTTCCTGCAAACCATGACTGCTTTGAAAAGTCATAATAGATACAGTTCCATTCTGATGAGTATCACCCTCTTATCTGCACATTTTTAGTGGACACCAAAAAATTGTATACATCTATAGTAAAGTCCATGGAAGCCTTAAGATACAAGACTACATGTTGTAGGCCACATAGATGGGATCTAGCTGGTCTGCCAAAAATCCATCTCGTAGGTGCATACGTTGTTTCTCTCCACGGGAGTTGATAGGAATTACACCAATGTCCACCACCACCACCACCCCTACAATCAGATAGTGTTCCTCCAGGACCACATTGGTGACTAAAGGAACCAGGTCCAAGGCTTCTTGCTCTGATCCATCCAGCTCAACTACAACGACCAACAGATTTGTCCAGGTAAACACCGCACTAGAATACACAAAAAACATAATTATTAGAAGCTTTATGAGTTTTTCTCCCAGGCTGACACATCCATGTTTTATCCACAGTGGGTGTTTCAGATATACTGCACTTCCTGGCTGCTTTCCACAAGGGTATCACAGACTGCAGGAGAATTCATTCACAAGTAGAGACACAAACAGTCCTGTTAGCTGCTGTTTTAATACTATGTTTTGGGGTCTCTCCCCACCCCCACCTTTTCTTTCTTTCTTTTTTGTTGCTGAGAAAAGCGAAGGGAGTGACAGCTTCACTTTTACATTTAGCATATACACTGATACAAATAGTATGTATAACATGTAGTTATACATACTAACTAAATGCTACTGACGTCTCATTTATTTTCTAGCTAAGGATAACAGGTTTAAATGTCACGCTTTATTCCACACAAATAGAGCATAACAATTAAGGGCCCATTCTTTCCCTTCACATCTGGAGCACGGAAGGGGAGCGTTCCGGCACGTTGGCATGTTCTTCCCTCCAGTCCAGTCCCCTCATCCCATCCCAAACTCCTCCAGAGCCTCAGAACTCCCACTGGACTGCTGCAAGTTTGAGGCTCCAACATGATGCAGTCTCACATTTATTCACAGATTTTAAGGATCATGTAAGTGCTTGTCTCTTTGGAGAGTTGGTGCGCGGGAAGCTGGGGTGTAAGTTTACAGCACTCTAGTGTGCCACGCCACCCGGCTACTGTGCACGAAAAGTTCTGTAAAAGTTCAGATCAAAGAGCGCTAAGAAGCTTTTAGTGCACGGTGTCAGGGCCCACACAGACGGTGCACGGCAGGCTACAGTACTGTAGCTTTACACCCCAGCTTGCTGCACACTGAGACTTACATCCACAAGTGGAGTTAGGGGTGTGATTCCAAGCTCACGTAGACATACTCACGCTAGCTCTCATTGAGCTACAGTGCTAAAAATAGTGGCATAGGCAGCAGCGAGTGGTGGCCTAGGCTAGCTGCCCCGAGCATGTATCCACAGGATCCAGGCAGCTGTGGCAATCACATCACTAGCTCCAAGTGTAGACATAGCCTGACTCTGTATAGACATGCTCTTAGTCTGACCTGTTACAGAACCCAGGTTATAGAATTTCGACTGGGTAATTTGCACATCAAGCCCAGTAACTTGTGGCTGAACTACAGCATCTCTTATCTATGGCTGCAAATACACACACCTTCCACACCTAGACCCATACAAAGAGGGGTAGTATGCAGGCACAGAGAGGGGTCAGCTTGTAATGATCCAGAAGAGTGTCATCAGCTGGACCCTTTGACCTCAGCAGTGCTAGAATACCACCGTTACAGTGTCCATTAGCCAGGGAGAATATAGTACAGTAAGGTTAAGTACAAACCCCATAGCAGTCACTTATTCCATGTGCAGTACTGACCTTTTATTCCCTTACTGTAGTAGACTTGTGTACTATTTTCTTAAATTGCATTACCTACTGACAGCCATGTACAATCAGGTGAAGATTCTCTAGAACCTCACTGAGCCCCAGGAGTATGCAATTGTATTACATCCCGAGGTCAAAACTCCAATTCAGAGTGCCCTTGTCCCATCAAATTTTAAAACTCTGAAAATACAGGTATTTTGGAAACTGCAGAACACACACAATTATCCACCCATGCCCAGAATTTAGAACATGTGCTTTATCCTAAAGTTTATACGAGTATCTTTCAGGAGAGAGGTATTTAAAAATATTTGTTTTTAAACCCCACAAAGTTTTGTTGGATTAAATTCTTTTGTGCTCATTGGCTTGGAAAGTCAGTGGACAGAAGCAGACAGGCTGAGTGGCTGCCTTCTGCCTCCATTTTGCTAAAAAAAAAACTACTTTGATTTATAATTATATTTTAGCAGAAGGTCTAATGAGTTCTGAATGATGTTGAATATTAACAAAGTACAGTGGTCAGTCTGAGAAGATGCCTCTTTCTCTCTCATAAGCCTCTGGAACATTGATGGATTGCTTTATATATACACCTTAGTGTTCAGATGACCTGAATTAACATTTGCAACAAGAAATCCAAAAGAAAAGTTACTTTAAAATAATAATGACATCCTGGTTTTCACCTACCAGGATGGCCTTCCTGGGGAAGTAGCTAGATCTCACAGCTTTCCCCCCCCCCCTTTCTTTCCTACTCTTGAAACCAGCAAGGTTAAAATTCCATCCTTGGCCACTTGCTACATCAAGATGGTGTGGCATTTCTAGGGCCATCTGTAGATTACAGTAGAACAGGCTAAGGCTAACCACAACTACAGTGTGAATTATTGACATTTTCAGTTGTAAGGGTCAAGTTCTAAATATTATTTTAATGCTTTAATTAGATCATGCTTTGATGTTCAGGAACAACCCAGCATTGAGAATGCAGTAGAAAAGGGTGGTTTGTTTTTATTTCTAGTTTCTGAAACAGAGGAAGACACAGAAGAAACCTTATTTCCCTAGACAGATCAGAAACACCAGCCCTTTTATAAGCAGGATTTTGTTTGGAAGCTATTTTAACTGAACTGTTTGACAGAGGGAGTCTATCTAGCAACACTACATGTAAGCTTCATGAAAGTGCAATTTTGCTGGTACACAGTCCTGGCTGACTCTAGGAAAGCATGAAAGGTCCTATTTCCATTTGATTTATTGGGGCTTTCTAAAAAAACCGAAACAAAACAAAAATTAACGGTTAAATCTAAACATTTGAAATAGTTCAGACCCTTTGGAATGTCATTTGAAAGTTTCCCTGGCATTGTTTTTCTAGACAATGAATTAAAACAGAATGGAGCTTGGGATGCTGGAACCTCATTTCAAATGCAATGGCTAGAACTTGCTGGTGATAGACACCTCTCTGTACAGTCAAGGATCATATTATATTTATGCACTCCACACAGAGACCCTTTAAAGTCACGTTGAAGTTGCAGACATGTATCAGTGTTTTGAATACGTATTTGCTTTCTAGAATTGTTGAGTTAAAAAAAAAATTAGGAACCCATGAAGGTTGCATTTCCACAACAAGGCCGAGTCATGCTCTGTAGACACAACAAAAGCCAATGAGTTGGAAACTGCTCCCCTCCTGCAAATCCAGCTATATTCCATTGCACTAACCTCATCAGGAAGTACAAGTAAGTGGCTGTAACGCTTCAGAAGGGATTGAGCTATAATAACATATTTCAAAATGCATCCAAAATGCTTCCTGTGGGTTTATACATTCTGTCATAGTGCACAGAGGGAATGCCACTTCCTTTCAAATGCAATGAAGACATATGCTCTGTTTCTCTTTCCAGGGTTAGAAGTTTAAATGAGGCAGCATTGTGTATTCTTAATTAAATTACAAGCACGTCCATAATTTCTTAAAGTTTCTTAGATTATTTAAAATGTTTTCAAAATGCAAGTTTTGCCAACATTGATGCATAGCTAAGTCAGGCATCAGACAGAAATGGATTCTTTAACATCACATGGTAAATACAGGTGGCTACTGAACAGTGTCTTTAGTGGTTCCTCTCTAAGTGGGTGGGGGAACCTGAGCACTTAGCAAACTGGGCAGTCACAACACAGGCCCCACTTAACTAGGGGGGCTCTTCCCTTTGAGAGCCTCCTAAATTCTCTCTAGTTGGCGGGATAAAAATGAGTCATAAACCCTCACACACTCAGGGATACTCCCTCCTTGTAGTCTCAGCAAAGAGAGGGGTGAGGTGATGAGTCTACAGTGTTACCAATGATCCAGCCCTGACATAATGAGTTTGGGGAAATTGCTCTGGCTGGGTCTCTAAGGCAGGCTTAGTCTGTCTGTCTTACCCTGGGGGTCCACTGTACTCTGCCCAGGGTTGGGGTGAAGGTCTCCTGCTTAGGAGTTCCCTCTGCAGCTTCAGGAGTTGCTCCTGCAGTCTGCTGCGTAGGGCAATCCGGCTCCTTCCCTCCACTGACTGCACTTTCCTGCCTTTTAAAGGCTTCCTCATTCCTTAGCGTCTGAGGATAGGACAAGAAGCAATGGGCTTAAATTGCAGCAAGGGAGGTTTAGGTTGGACCTTAGGAAAAACTTCCTAACTGTTAGGGGGGTTAAGCACTGGAACAAATTGCCCAGGGAGGGTGTGGAATCTCCATCAACGGAGATTTTTAAGAGCAGGTTAGACAAACATCTGTCAGGGATGGTCTAGGCAATACCTAGTCCTGCCTTGAGTGCTGGGGACTGGACTAGATGACCTCTCAAGGTCCATTCCAGTCCTATGATTCTATGCATTATTGACAGGGTGGGAGGGGTGGGCCTAGCCCTACCACCTTGGCCTCTCTGGCCCCTTCCTCAACTGTGTGAGGCCTTTACACTCCATCACAGTTACAGACTGTGGATTTTATACTACTGGAATTATCAGGAGAAAAGACATATCTAAAATAACTGTCCAGACCAGATACTCCTTGTCATAAATGTAAAGGGAAGGGTAAACTCCTTTAAAATCCCTCCTGGCCAGAGGAAAAATCCTCTCACATGTAAAGGGTTAAGAAGCTAAAGGTAACCTCACTGGCACCTGACCAAAATGACCAATGAGGAGACAAGATACTTTCAAAAGCTGGGAGGAGGGAGAGAAACAAAGGGTCTGTGTCGGTCTATATGCTGGTCTTTACCGGGGAAAGACCAGGAATGGAGTCTTAGAACTTTTAGTAAGTAATCTAGCTAGGTATGCGTTAGATTATGATTTCTTTAAATGGCTGAGAAAAGAATTGTGCTGAATAGAATGACTATTTCTGTCTGTGTATCTTTTTGTAACTTAAGGTTTTGCCTAGAGGAATTCTCTATGTTTTGAATCTAATTACCCTGTAAGGTATCTACCATCCTGATTTTACAGGGGTGATTCCTTTACCTCTATTTACTTCTATTTCTATTAAAAGTCTTCTTGTAAGAAAACTGAATGCTTTTTCATTGTTCTCAGATCCAAGGGTTTGGGTCTGTGGTCACCTATGCAAATTGGTGAGGATTTTTACCAAACCTTTCCCAGGAAGTGGGGTGCAAGGGTTGGGAGGATTTTGGGGGGAAAGACATGTCCAAACTCTGTTTCCCAGGAAACCCAGTTAGAGTTTGGTGGTAGCAGTGGATATTCCAAGGACAAAGGATAAAATTAATTTGTACCTTGGGGAAGTTTTAACCTAAGCTGGTAAAAGTAAGCTTAGGAGGTTTTCATGCAGGTCCCCACATCTATACCCTAGAGTTCAGAGTGGGGGAGGAACCTTGACACTCCTCAATAAAGTTTGGACAGTTGGATCATAAATCAAATCAACAAGGTACCAACTTTCTTAACTGACTTAAAGGTGTCCCAGTGAGCACCGATTTCCTTAAGCAGAGTTGTAAAAATAGTATTTGAAATATTTTCTACAACAGAGTCTTATCACAACTCTACTGGGTAGTGGGTAGACGGTGGTGATTATTTGGGTTCACCTCTGCAGCTTGCCATGAAAATGCAGCTTTAACTTGGAAATGCCTTTGTTTCTACTGTTTTGTTTATTGTGATGTGTTCTGGAAAGGTAATAAACACACACTCTTGTGTCCGTAGTCTTGAAGATTTGTGTGTGGGAATTTCCTTGTCTAGAAATGGTCTGTCCGCTGGAAAGGAACTCTTTTCCCACAGATTCTGGGAGAGTCAAGGGGACAGAACAACCCCTTAGTCCACTGGCTGCAAAGACTCCTGCAAACCAGTCTCCACCTGCCATCCGGTGAGGCAAGTTCTGAGGTTACAAAGGTCTTAAAGGCCCTCACAAGGAAATTAAAATTCTTCACAGTTCCGGATGTCAGGAGCTCATGTTGCGCCCCTGCAGGTGTGTGTAGGAGTGGAGCTCCCATTCTGTCAACCTAATGATTACAGGACTGAGGCTCTCCATCATTACATTCATGGGGGCAGAGGGAGAGAAATGCAGGTGACAGGAGGCTTCGGGGGAAGGGGAGGGCAGTAGAGATATGAGGAATACTTTCCCCCTACTACACTGATGTGCATCCTGAGGCTTCCTGGCCCCAATGGCAGGGGAGCTGGGGATTGAAGAAATCCAATGCTGCTCCCTCTGGCTACCTCCTACTGTTTCCTGGGATCCAAGCAAAGGTTTCTGCAGCACCTCAGGAGATAAGGGATGAAGCATTCCCTGGGGCCTCTCCTTCTCTCATCCAATAAACCTTCAGATGCCCGAGTGAGACTACTATGGCTTCTCGGATGGCTTTCAGGGGACTGAAGAATCAACCGAGGCCTTGTCTACTCTTGAAAGGGTATGCTGGCATAGATATACCAGGAGAGCTGTCCTGGCACACTCTCCTCTCCCAGTGGATATCAGCTTATAACAGCAAGAGTTAAACTAGTGCCCTACACTAGAGCTTTTGCTGTCATAGTCTTGCTTGCTTGGGTGGGAGTGGGAGTGGGGAAATCACATCCCTGACTGACCTAGCCATGCTAGCAAAACTTGTAAAGTGTAGACCAGGCCTAAGAGCTACAGTGATGGGAAAGGATTGATTACTCCACCAGCATCCCTTTATTGGGCTCAGGGAGCAGCTGGGGAGGGAATCTCTGTTCCCTGGAGCCTCCTATGCAGGCATCAGGGAACAGGGAATAAAGTCTCCACCCCATCAGGTGGCTCTGGACAGCGAAAGGTGATTGCTAAGGATTTTCGCTAATGTGCTGCTTCTCCCCACCCCCAGACCTGTTCCTGGCGATGTTGCATATTGACCATCCTTACGAAGTGTGCAGGAGAGGGCTTCTCTTGTGCATCTCACAAGGCCTATACAGAGGCATGGCACCGGTTGAGGACCGGTGGCTGAAGGGAGCAGCATACGTAGAGGCCTCTCCCAGCCTGTTCACCCAGTTCCATGCAGCAAATTTGGGGAGTGACGAATTCCTCTCCGCACCACCATCTGCTGCTCCCATCAGTCTGTAGCACTTGTGATTAATCAACAAAGAGCTTGTACCTGAGTTTGCAAAGTCACCTAAGGGATATGGATGGCCAGTTCCCAATAACTTCAATAAATGGACATCTATGTCCTGAGGTGGATCTAAAAGTCTCAGTTTACTATTTCAAGAATTGGCAACTCTTGAATGTTGACTTTACTGAACCACACTTTGGTGCAGAGTACTAGATCTGAGCTAGGGAAGAGGAGATTTTTAAGTTGTCTCTCTTCTGTTCCATTGCTCAAAAGTGGTAAAACCATATTAGAGGACTTCTTGAATTCCAGTGGACACCATTATTTTAAAGGTGTTCTAATTCACGAACGCTTTGTCCACATAAATTCAAATTTTGTATGTAAGTTCTACCTCAGCCTAAGTACTAACCTAACTGTTTTCACAGAATCATAGAATATCAGGGTTGGAAGGGACCTCAGGAGGTCATCTAATCCAACCCCCTGCTCAAAGCAGGACCGATCCCCAACTAAATCATCCCAGCCAGGGCTTTGTCAAGCCTGACCTTAAAAACCTCTAAGGAAGGAGATTCCACCACCTCCCTAAGTAACGCATTCCAGTGTTTCACCACCCTCCTAGTGAAAAAGTTTTTCCTAATATCCAACCTAAACCTCCCCCACTGCAACTTGAGACCATTACTCCTTGTTCTGTCATCAGCTACCACTGAGAACAGTCTAGATCCATCCTCTTTGGAACCACCTTTCAGGTAGTAGAAAGCAGCTATCAAATCCCCCCTCATTCTTCTCTTCCGCAGACTAAACAATCCCAGTTTCCTCAGCCTCTCCTCATAACTCATGTGTTCCAGTCCCCTAATCATTTTTGTTGCCCTTCGCTGGACTCTCTCCAATTTATCCACATCCTTCTTGAAGTGTGGGGCCCAAAACTGGACACAGTACTCCAGATGAGGCCTCATCAATGTCGAATAGAGGGGGACGATCACGTCCCTCGATCTGCTCGCTATGCCCCTACTTATACATCCCAAAATGCCATTGGCCTTCTTGGCAACAAGGGCACACTGCTGACTCATATCCAGCTTCTCGTCCACTGTCACCCCTAGGTCCTTTTCCGCAGAACTGCTGCCAAGCCATTCGGTCCCTAGTCTGTAGTGGTGCATGGGATTCTTCCGTCCTAAGTGCAGGACTCTGCACTTGTCCTTGTTGAACCTCATCAGATTTCTTTTGGCTCAATCCTCTAATTTGTCTAGGGCCCTCTGTATCCTATCCCTACCCTCCAGCATATCTACCTCTCCTCCCAGTTTAGTGTCATCTGCAAACTTGTTGAGGGTGCAATCCACACCATCCTCCAGATCATTTATGAAGATATTGAACAAAACTGGCCCCAGAACCGACCCTTGGGGCACTCCACTTGATACCGGCTGCCAACTAGACATGGAGCCATTGATCACTACCCGTTGAGCCAGACAATCTAGCCAACTTTCTGTCCACCTTATAGTCCATTCATCCAGCCCATACTTCTTTAACTTGCTGGCAAGAATACTGTGGAAGATCGTGTCAAAAGTTTTGCTAAAGTCAAGGAACAACACGTCCACTGCTTTCCCCTCATCCACAGAGCCAGTTATCTCATCATAGAAGGCAATTAGATTAGTCAGGCATGACTTGCCCTTGGTGTATCCATGCTGACTGTTCCTGATCACTTTCCTCTCGTCTAAGTGCTTCAGAATTGATTCCTTGAGGGCCTGCTCCATGATTTTTCCAGGGACTGAGGTGAGGATGACTGGCCTGTAGTTCCCAGGATCCTCCTTCTTCTCTTTTTTAAAGATGGGCACTACATTAGCCTTTTTCCAGTCGTCCAGGACTTCCCCCGATCATCATGAGTTTTCAAAGATAATGGCTAATGGCTCTGCAATCACATCTGCCAACTCCTTTAGCACTCTTGGATGCAGCGCATCCGGCCCCATGGATTTGTGCTTCTCCAGCTTTTCTAAATAGTCCCGAACCACTTCTTTCTCCACAGAGGGCTGGTCACCTCCTCCCCATGCTGTGCTGCCCAGTGCAGCAGTCAGGGAGCTGACCTTGTTCGTGAAGTTAGAGGCAAAAAAAGCATTGAGTACATTAGCTTTTTCCACATCCTCTGTCACTAGGTTGCCTCCCTCATTCAGTAAGGGGCCCACACTTTCCTTGACTTTCTTCTTGTTGCTAACATACCTGAAGAAACCCTTCTTGTTACTCTTAACATCTCTTGCTAGCTGCAACTCCAGGTGTGATTTGGCCTTCCTGATTTCACTCCTGCATGCCCGAGCAATATTTTTACACTCTTCCGTGGTCATTTGTCCAATCTTCCACTTCTTGTAAGCTTCTTTTTTTGTGTTTAAGATCAGCAAGGATTTCACTGTTAAGCCAAGCTGGTCGCCTGCCATATTTACTATTCTTTCTACACAAAGGGATGGTTTGTCCCTGTAACCTCAATAAGGATTCTTTAAAATACAGCCAGCTCTCCTGGACTCCTTTCCCCCTCACGTTATTCTCCTAGGGGATCCTGCCCATCAGTTTCCTGAGGGAGTCAAAGTCTGCTTTTCTGAAGTCCAGGGTCCGTATTCTGCTGCTCTCCTTTCTTCCCTGTGTCAGGATTCTGAACTCGACCATCTCATGGTCACTGCCTCCCAGGTTCCCATCCACTTCTGCTTTCCCTACTAATTCTTCCCGGTTTGTGAGTAGCTGGTCAAGAAGAGCTCTGCTCCTAGTTGGTTCCTTCAGCACTTGCACCAGGAAATTGTCCCCTACACTTTCCAAAAACTTCCTGGATTGTCTGTGCACCATTCTGAGGCAGATATAATCTTTTTGTGGACTTTAAGAGATGTCAGGGCGGGGGGGGGAGACACCTGACTTAAATTGCAAACCTCAGATCTGTTACCTCATCTCTATAAGATTAAGCTCTACATAAACATGCTACATGTAGGCCATTTCATAGTGGTGCCTGCGCCATGGAGAAATAAGAAGTAAGGAGACGGCAACTATGAATTATTACCATAATTCCACTGAGGTGTTTTGATGAATGAAGCCTCAGTAAAACTAAAATCCTGCCTGCTACATTTTATGAAAAGTAAAATCCATCAATATTCCATTTTAAATTAAACAATCACACAGTCCTTTTTCACATCTGTAATCCACGGTGTTCTACTGCTTTGTTGAGTTTTCCCCTCTCTCTGTTTGTTGTGGTTTGGTATTTTGACAGGAAGACATTTTTCTTACAAGGAGGAAACAGTTAAGAGGGTCACATAGATTGTGACTGATAATTAGAATAATGTTTAGTTCATTTGCATGCTGCAGTTCAATTAGCAAAAGTTGCATTTTATAGTAAGATACACATGTAATGATTTAATAAAATACCCTTATTAGCCAATAAAGCGCACTCTGTCATAACTATTAAATTATATTTGTATTATGGCACCACCCAATGAGGGTCAGGGTCCCATTGTGACAGGCCCCAGACAGACATATGAAAAATATGGTCCCAACTCTGAAAATCTTACATAATAAGGATGTGATCATCAACAGGATCCATGCAAGACTTTGCTTACATGGAGCTGATTACAGGACTGGGGCCTGAATTAAGATAAGGTGCAAGAAGTAGATAAAGGAGCAGGGGAGGGCAGACCACGGCTGCAGTGATAAGATGTGAATACTCATACCAGCAGCACAACTGGATTGCAATTTTGATTTTTTACAAGATATAAAATATACAAATAAATATCAGCTACCCACAGTAGCCATCTGCCTATCCACAGTCTACAGTCACCTGTATAAATTCCACATCGTAGGCATACTCGTTGCCATAATTATTGAAAATATCAAAAAATATAATGAGCAAGAGATCTGTTTTGACCAGTAGATGTAAAGTTAATGAGATGTAAAGTTAATGCCCTAAGTCTAGAAGAGGCTAGGCAGAAAGTGAAATATATACTGAAAATGGGTGAAGTTTTCAAAAAGCACCTAAATCTCACTGAAAGTCAATGGGACAAAGGCACTTTTGAAAATTTTACCGAACGCCTTTACACAATATTTTCTGCAAGTATAGTACTGGCCCCTTGCAAACAATTACTTATACAATATATAAATGCTACAAATTGTGTTGTAGAAACCCTCAGGAAAAGCAGATAATCACTAACTCAGCATCTTGATATTTAATCAATAATTGGTCTCAGCTCCATAATGAAACTAACTTGCTATGTTGCTTTCTAAAGGAATTCCAAAAAAGATTGAAGAAAGAAAACAAACAGCTAAGCTTCGAAACCCCACTGCTAAAAATAACTCAGAATAAAACCAAAACCCCACCAATTACCACCAAACAGTATGTTGCATGTTTTTAAAAAAACCCAAAAAGAGTAAAGAAAATTGTCTTTTCTGATAAAAACGGCTTATACCAAGTTTTAGCTTAGAGAGTGTATAATTTATGATCAAGTGATAAACTCCTGGAACACTGGTATATTTCCTAAATCAACTGCGCTATCCAAGCAAAAACACAGAAAACATCTTACAGGCTAGAGTTTGAGATAATGTTTCACAACACTCACCATTCTGTGATGCTCTTGTGTGCTCTAATTACTGATGTCTCAATATCAATTGGATGATATCTCATCCCTCGTAACTCCATGGCTTCATCTAGTGCACCCACAACATAAAGTGCATCATGTCGCTCTAGTTACAGAGAGGGAAAAGCAACGACTTAAATCTGTACTATATCAAATAAATTATACAAATATCCAGATTAGTAAAATAACAACATTCCATTTATAAAGTATCCTTGAATTTCAGAAGATCCAAAGCACGTTACAAGTTATATACATTCACGATTACTGAAATGCAATGTGGGATGGAGGGCAACAGCTAATTAGGTTGCTGAGCACAACATGGGAGAAGAAGAAATTTTTAGCCAACACCGGATCAAATCTCTATTCTTATGTAGAGCAGACAGAGTGACTTGTATGGCGTTCTGTTTATCTGCCTCTGAAGGACAATGAATGAAACTGACCCTTCTGGGATTTGAATCTATCTTGCAGCTTTGAATATTAAACCACTATGGTGTCTGCCTATGATGCCGAAATAATATGCTATATTGCTGATATCAAATCACTGATTAAGACAAAACTATGACAATGTTGCAATTTGTTTGTATCATGAATTTTTATCAGTTAGAGACAAGACAAAAAAAACCAACCAGCCACCCCTAAGCTGAGATGAGAGTTCTTCTGGGATCTTAGACTTATCATAAACTAACATATGTCATCCATAAGAGAAAATATATTGGCTGTGGCAATGGCGTTTGAGTCTCAATGAAGACATCTCCCAGATGCTGTGTAGAAGAGGGACCTGTCCTTCTGAAGAGGGAGTTGAGAAAGGAAGGAGAGGGAAGTGTGCCACGGCTACTTCATGGGAAGATTTATTCCACTGGAAACGAAAGACTAGAAAACACTCAGTTACTATTCTCTCAGAATAAGAATCCCTGCTGCTCCTTGGACCCCTTATAGCTTCAGAGCATTTTCCTGGATAAAATAATTAATAAAGCAAGAAAATCCTACAAAATGCTTTACAGTAACTCCTCACTTAACGTTGTAGTTATGTTCCTGAAAAATGCGACTTTAAGCGAAACCATGTAAAGCGAATCTGATTTCCCCATAAGAATTAATGTAAATGTGGGGGGGTTAGGAAATTTTTTTTTTTGCCAGACAAAAGACTACACACACACACACACACACACACACACACACACACACACAGTATAAGTTTTAAACAAACAATTTAATACTGTACACAGATATGATTGTGAAGCTTGGTTGAGGTGGTGGAGTCAGAGGGTGGGATATTTCCCAGGGAATGCCTTTCTGCTAAATGATGAACTAGCACTCGGCTGAGCCCTCAAGGGTTAACTCGTTGTTAATGTAGCCTCAGACTCTACAAGGCAGCAGGAATGGAGGGTGGGGAGGCAGCATGGCAGACAGAGACACGCACCCTGTGTGTGAGAGAGAGAGATGCGCATTGCCCCTTTAAATACGCTGACACCACTCTTAAGTTCACTACCTTGTTAAGTTCATCAGCAAGCTGGGATCGCAGCAGCTGCTGCCAGGAAGCTCCCTCTGTCCTCATGTCCCCCCCCCCCCCCCGGCTCTATGGAGATTGGGTAAGTGGGGTGCAGGAGCAGGGGGACACCCTGACATTAGCCTCCCTCAGCAAGCAGAAGGCTCTGGAGAGCAGCTCCAAGGCAGAGGGCAGGAGCAGCACATAGCAGTGCGGGGAGGACGAGAAGCTGGATATGAGCCAGCAGTGTGCCCTTGTTGCCAAGAAGGCCAATGGCATTTTGGGATGTATAAGTAGGGGCATAGCGAGCAGATCGAGGGACGTGATCGTCCCGCTCTATTCGACATTGGTGAGGCCTCATCTGGAGTACTGTGTCCAGTTTTGGGCCCCACACTACAAGAAGGATGTGGATAAATTGGAGAGAGTCCAGCGAAGGGCAACAAAAATGATTAGGGGTCTGGAACACATGACTTACGAGGAGAGGCTGAGGGAACTGGGATTGTTTAGTCTACGGAAGAGAAGAATGAGGGGGGATTTGATAGCTGCTTTCTACTACCTGAAAGGTGGATCCAAAGAGGATGGATCTAGACTATTCTCAGTGATTGCAGATGACAGGACAAGGAGTAATAGTCTCAAGTTGCAGTGGGGGAGATTTAGGTTGGATATTAGGAAAAACTTTTTCACTAGGAGGGTGGTGAAATACTGGAATGCGTTACCTAGGGAGGTAGGGGAATCCCCTTCCTTAGAGGTTTTTAAGGTCAGGCTGGACAAAGCCCTGGCTGGGATGATTTAGTTGGGATTGATCCTGCTCTGGGCAGGGGGTTGGACTAGATGACCTCCAGAGGTCCCTTCCAACTCTGATATTCTATGATTCTCTGAGGGCCAGCTGAACTGCTGGCAATTGGTAGCCTCCTGGGCGGCTGCTGCACAGGGGACTTAGGGCAGCGGGGAGCTGTTGCGGGGCTGCTAGTCCACCCTGGTTCCAAGCCCCCAACAGCTAGCTGCAACGGGCTGCTCTTCCTGCAAGCAGTGGACAAAGCAGGCGGCTGCCAAACGACATTATAGGGGAGCATTGCGCAACTTTAAATGAGCATGTTCTCTAATTGATCAGCAAAATAACAACGAAATGTTAACTGGGACGACTTTAAGTGAGGAGTTACTATATAAGATTAAATGCCTTTAGGAAGATCTAAATATGAGGAACTGGACAGTAATCTTAATACACAGCAATTATAAACAGGGATTCAGACCTATCAAATTCATCTGATTAGGTTCTATTCAAATTAGGGCTGTCAATTAATCGCAGTTAACTTATGGGATTAACTCAAAAAAATTAATTGTGATTAAAAATGTAATTGTGATTAATCACGCCGTTAAACAATAGAAGACCAACTGAAATTTATTAAAGATTTTGGATATTTTTCTACATTTTCAAATATGTTGATTTCTATTACAACACAGAATACAAAGTGTACAGCGCTCACTTTATATTATTATTTTTTATTACAAATATTTGCACTGTAAAAATGATAACCAAAAGAAATACTAGTTTTCAATTCACCTCATACAAGTACTGTAGTGTGTATCTATAGTGAAAGTATAACTTACAAATGTATTTTTTTTTATATAACTGCATGAAGAAACGAAACAATGTAAAACTTTAGCCTACAAGTTCACTCAGTCCTACTTCTTGTCCAGCCAATTTCTAAGAGAAACAAGTTTGTTTACATTCATGGGAGATACTGCTGCCTGCTTCTTATTTACAATGTCACCTGAAGGTGAGAACAGGCGTTCACATGGCACTTTTGTAGCTGGCATTGCAAGATATTTATGTGCTAGAAATGCTAAACATCCATATGCCCCTTTATGCTTCGGCCACCATTCCAGATGACCTGCTTCCATGCTGATAATGCTCGTTAAAAAATAATGCATTAATTAAATTTGTGACTGAACTCCTTGGAGGAGAATTGTATGTCTCCTGCTGTTTTACCTGCAATCTGCCATATATTTCATGCTATAGCAGTCTCGGATGATGAGCCAGCACATGTTGTTTGATTTACGAACACTGTCAGTGCAGATTTGACAAAACGCAAAGGAAGTACCAAGGCGAGATTTCTAAAAATAGCTACAGCACTCGACCCAAGGTTTAAGAATCTGAAGCGCCGTCCAAACTCTCAGAGGCACAAGGTGTGGATCATGCTTTCAGAAGTCTTAAAAGAGCAACACGCCGATGCGGAAACTACAGAACCCAAACTACCAAAAAAGAAAATCAACTTTCTTCTGGTGGCATCTGACTCAGATGATGAAAATGAACATGCATCGGTCCGCATTGCTTTTGATCATTATTGAGCAGAGCCTGTTATCATCATGGATGCATGTCCTCTGGAATGGTGGTTGAAGCTTGAAGGGACATACGAATCTTTAGCACATCTGCCACGTAAATATCTTGCGACGCCAGCTACAACAGTGCCATGTGAATGCCTGTTCTCACTTTCAGGTGACATTATAAGCAAGAAGCGGTCAGCATTATCTCCTGCAAATTGCAAGCAAACTTGTTTGTCTGCGTGAGTGGCTGAACAAGAAGTAGGACTGAGTAGACTTGTAGGCACTAAAGTTTTACATTGTTTTATTTTTGAATGCAGTTTTTTTTGGTATATAATTCTACATTTGTAAATTCAACTTTCATGACAAAGAGACTGTGCTACAGTACTTGTATTAGGTGAATTGAAAAATACTTTTTCTTTTGTTTTTTACAGTGCAAATATTTGTAATCAAAAATAAAAATAAAGTGAGCACTTGACACTTTGTATTCTGTGTTGTAATTGAAATCAATATATTTGAAAATGTATAAAACATCCACATTTTTTAAAATAAATAGTAGTCCATTATTGTTTAACAGTGGAATTAATCGCAATTAATGTTTTTAATCGCTTGACAGCCGTAATTCAAACAGATTCAGTTGGTTCTTAACAGTGGCACTGTGAACGCTATTGATACACTGGAAACTATACTTCGCTAGCAATTTCAGCTACCATCACAGCCAGTCTCTGTATTTTGCAAGTCATAATAATTTCCCAATCAGAGAATTTCAGCCACACTGACTGTCTTTTGCCTCACAGCATTTGTTTACTTACCCTATCTTTTGTCAATATACAGTATATGTCACTAGTGATTAATATGGCCCCTGTGCTTCCTTGATAGAAAACAAAATATTCCCTGTATCTTCATTTACAAGCTACAGCTTATAGAAAATGTTTATTACTTGCTCCTATAGTCTTAAAGACAGGGTGAGTTCAAAAATAGGAAAGCTTTTGTTAATAACTTCATAGAAACAGAATTAATAAATGAGGATGTCTTCACAAAAAGCCCAATCCCCAATCCTGCAGCAGTGTTCCATAAGCAAAGATCTGTCCATGCAGATCCAGTTGCAGCAGTGGTGCAAAACACGTAAGAATATTCCATATTTTTTCCAGACGAAAAGTAAAGAGACATTTTGTATACAGAATCAGAAGGTCTTTTCCGCAGGGAGCTTACAGTGTGTATAGAAAACATACAAAAGCACACATCTAACAAAAGGAATATAACCAGGTAGTCATTTTTGGCAGGCATCTTGTTCCACTGTTTTATTTTCTTATTGACATCTATTTTGAAAATGCTTCTTTGGAGGGTTATAGAGCACTTAATGGTGAATGTTGATGCATACAACAGACCAGGCTACACGTGAGTGAACATCTTTATAGCACTTTCAAAGCTATGTATAAACACACATTTTAAATGGAACTAGCGGTCTTACCTCCATTTGCATCTGTAAGTTCTGTTCTCCTCAAGAACCCCAAATAGCCAGTCCGAGCCCAAATAGTCTGTGTGTCTCCAAAGCTGAGTCTTGAATTAAAGTGATCTGATTGCAGAGATTCATCTCCATATATGGTAAAATATCCACTGGCATTATGAGCACTGTGAACCCATATCTAAGTTAAAAGCAATTACACTGGCATTAATTAAAGTATCTATCCAGAGTGAAGAATTCTTGAAAATTCTTGCGTCTATTTTTAATCATAACTAGATACTTCTATAGTACCTTTTAGCATGATGTTTTCTGATTCAACACTCACCTTATTTCTATACTTATTTGAGGGCCAAATCCTGCTTGCCTTACACATGAGTAGCTTTGCTGAAGTCAATGAGTGAGGTTCTGTGCCTCAGGGAAGTGGTGCCTAGCCTTTGCATTCTCCTGGTCTTGGGCTGCTCTGAGGGCTCAAGAGGCTCCTGGCATAACTTTGACAAGCCCCCAGAACTGCCTAATTTCTATCAGTCTCATAGGATTGTACTGTGGGCTGCAGTGCTACCCAGCATTTCCACAGTGCTGTGTTCTGTGATGCTGTCCTGACATGCCCCTTCCACTCATGCCCGCTACACTAGCACTTTGAGGGTGGTCCTTTGATGACAGCTTTATAGACAGGTCTTTCACAGTGTCTATGCTGGGGAAATTCTTCCCCAACTTGATCCAAGACCGTTTACACTGTCTTGGTCTTTTCATTTGGTATAACGCCAAGGGGCCAGAAACTCACCCAATAAGACTACTTTGGTGAGTGTCCCTCTTAGTTATTAAACAATAATAGCACTTAGTATTTACAAAGCACTTTTCATCTTCAAAATATTAAAGATAGCTTCATAACAACTCTTGAGAGACAGGCAAGTCAGTACTAACCTATACTAATGACCTTTTCCGGAATAATGAAAAAGGCACTGACAGTATTTTTTAGCCAAAATATTGTACTCCAGCCTTAGCACAAAACATTGGGATTTCGGGAACTCATTTTTTCAGAAAGATTATATATTCTCAAAAGTTGTACTGTAATTTTAATCATGACCGTACAAATTATTTCATTTATTGAAATCTTTATTTGCTCATTGAAAATAAAACGTTAAGTTCAATTTTATTATTCTCTGAAACATGAAATAAGCAGGAAATATGTACAGCTTTGCTAAACTACATTAAACAGAACATTTTAGGTTATAGTGATCAGAAAAAGAATAAAGGAACTCTGTGTAGTTGAAGTTAGACTAATCAAAGAAATAACCATTACTCCATTTCAGAAGTAATAAGACAAGTAGAAAATGTAGATGGAAAAAGCAGGTTATTTTAAAAAAGGGTCTCCGAGCTTTTCTTAAAGAGATACTCACAGTTTTGAAGTTCAACAAGAAAAAGGTTTTTAACAGCAACTCTTTTACTGTTAATTTCACATGTTATAAAGCTGTATGGTCGACAGGTATTTATGAGCTTGGCATATCTTTATATTTATTTAAGGAAGCCACCAATACAGTATAAAGTGGCTTTTGCTCCTGTAATTTCATTCATTACAGACCGAGGGGCAATTTTTGTGACTCACCTCACCAAGATGAGAATCCCCTAAGGGTCCCTTTGTTTCAGGATTAGCAATAATGATGCGAACTCCAGGGAGGATCTATTAAAAGACAAAGTGAGTCATATTCTGTAAGAAACCAGATGATGTACGTGTCTGTTTATGTAACTATATAAATGATACTTGTCCCCAGAAGCCCTTTACCTGACTCGTTAAAAAAATCTTTAAAAAAACTGACATATTACTTAAGGAATGGTATTAGCTAGTTGTGGTAGATATACCTAATTCTGTGCTGTTGGAGATTGCTGCCAGTAAACTTTTTGATAAGAAAATCCCTCTCTTTCCTTTGTATCAGTCAAGGGACTCAGATGGGGAAGAAAACTGCATAAGAGAGTAAGCCAATCCAGACTGACTGTATTTAGGAAATGCTGCAAACCCTCCTCTTCGTAAAAGCTTTTCTGGCGTAAGAATGACACAACAGTGACACCCCCTTCCTACCAAAAATAAATAAATAATTTTAAAAATACTGAATAGGCTCTAAAACATTCAAAACCAAAAACTCCACCCCAAGTAGAGTTTTTACTCAGAAATGGGTCAAGAACCAGTGACTGCAGGAAATCCACTAGGGACTTTGCTATGGCTTCCTATGGAAGGTGCCCATACACTATAAGAACAGATGGCAGGATAAAACCCTGATAGACAGATAGTGTTTTCTGCCAAAGATAACATTCACATGGGGAAAATAATGAATATATTATGGTGCCAAGAGCCTCCGTTTCAGTTCTTTAAGCTAGATTGTCTGGATGCTCAGGGCAGCAATAGATCCTTTCACACTTACAGAAACTGGTTCAAATTTAGCCCATCTTGGTAGCAATAAGTAAATACGTAGCTCTTATATAGCGCTTTTCATCAGTAGATCTCAAAATGCTCTATACAGACAATCAGTATCATCCCCATTTTACAGAGGAGGAAACCGAGGCATGGGGAGGTAAAATGACTTGTCCATGATCACCAACTCAGCCAGTGACAGAGTCAGGTATAGAACCCAGGTTTCTTGAGTCCCTGTCCAGTGATCTAACCACCAGTCCACACTGTTTCCCATACATCCCAGAGATGTTTCCCCTGCCAGATGTCTGGTGGCCTATGAATAAGGTGGAAATGTCTTGGTGGTCTCAGTCCAATTTACAGGAGATATGTGTCATCATTAAAACCACCACTGCCAAGAAAGGTGCCAGTAGTTGTCTCTAAAGCAAGTCAGAGGACTGCATAGGCAGATAGTGAACTACCATCTCAGGAGTAGGAAGCAATTCCCTCAGAACAAAGGGAGATAAGTTGTTAGAGTAATGTTAAGAGCTCTGTCAATGCTACTGTGCTGTAACGTCTCTGTGGATAACGACAGGACTGCAGTCTGTACAAAGCTTTCCTCAGCACTAAATTCACCTTAGAAAAATTAACAAAGTGAAAATTAAAGAAACGTTTAACAGTACAGAAGACATGTTCAGTACTTACTTTTCCTGATTCCATTAGGGGCAAGCTATGAGGTGATCCTCTCTCTACTAAACGAACTCTGTAAAATAAACGTAACAATAGCGTGCATCAGACCTGATTGCATGTATGGTTATTTTATTTCAATAGGGTATTTTTAAAAAAGATATCTAGGACAGCTTCATGGTTGCAATACTGAACATAAATTCAGAAAGTATGACATCTGTGCAATGGTAAATAATATCCAGAACAGGCAACCCTGTAGAACGTAACTGGGGGAATAATGAAAAAAGGCATTAATGAACATTTGTTCAAATATAGAACTCTGCAACGGTATTTGCAGCCTTTTAGTTATTTCCAGTAGACTTTTTGTTCAGAACATATTAAAAGGAAATGAAAAATCTGTTCACAATAAACAGAATCAACCTTCAGTTTCCTATAATCTATTTATAAATGTTTCAATCATCTAGTCAAGGCATAGCAACTTGTGGCTTAGGTGACCAATCATGCTCCAAGAACAGCCAGTAGTGAAAGACAGGGTCATAGCAAGTAGCTCACAACTGAACAACAGACTGATATAGGTCTATATTTGCAACTTTTGTGTAATTATTTTTAGTGGATTGTGTTTTTTGTGTATTTTTGTGTATTTTCTTGTTTGGCAAACACTTCAAACAACCAACGAATTTGTGAAATGGAAAGTTTATTTGCTGTCTGGGACTGACCTCTTTCCTAGTTGAGACATTTGGGTTCCCACTCTCCTTGGAAATTCTACCTTCCTTGCCAAATGATTCACTTATACACTAGAGAAACTAGTATGGCACCCTGGAATTCTCCCTTTAGAGGAGTAGGGGAAAATTACTGGACTTGAATAGTTTGTTTTAAGGAGTCCTAAGAAGCTTGACCTGCAATACACAACTTGCTGAAGGAGTCTTGGTGATGCATGTGCATTGCTGTGGTTAAGTGAAGGCTCTAAACAAACTATCCAAACTCTAAACTCCTACCCAGGGTACAGCAAGGTGCTATGGGCTACTCCCGTTTTGTGATTCATCACTTGGTCAACTTACAGGTGGAGTACCACTTACAATTCAGCTTGTTCCACTTAGCCTGCTCTGCCAGGATAGGAAGGAGGAACAATTACAGAGCTCAGTGAATGGTCCCATTTGGAGAACAGAGCCTTGGAAATTTCAGCCCCTACCGAAAGAGGCAAGTGTAGGAAGTGTATCTCTCTCACTGCTGACCCCAGAGCCAGCCCTAGCAGCTAGGACTGCAATGGACAGGCAGGAGTGCTGAACCACAGCTTTTGTTCATGGTACTGGGGGCAAAGGATATGGTGTGAAGGTGAAAGGGGCATGGCTAGACAGTGGAGCCTTGTAGACAATTCTGAATTGTTTTCTAGTAATTGCAGGAATTGAGGCACTGCACAATTGCCTTGAACTGGGGAAGAGGATAAGGTTCAGAAATTCAAGTCTGCCTGTGGAAAATACGCAGCCAGAAAAGAGGCTTGCTACAAATAGCTTCCTCAGCTCTAACCAGGCAGAAAGTAAGTGAGACAGCTGTAGCTACAATAAAATTGTGCAGAACACTTGAGTTCCAGTCATTTGTTCTAAGTAGTGCCTAATCAAGTTGGTAACTAACGATGCACTCGAGTTTTCAATGCTTTCATGTTTTAAATTTTCAAATAGACAAGTACACAATATTTAAGGAAATGCAGAAGACAAATTTGGACTGACACATACAGTAATTCCGAAATGATGTGTACTATAGCAGTGGTTCTCAACCAGGGGTCCAGGGCCCCCTGGGGAGCTGCAAACAGGTTTGAGGGGATCCCCCAAGCACGGCCAATGTTAGATTTGCTGGGGCCCAGGGCAGAAAGCCGAAACTGTACAGGACTGAAGCTCGGGGCCCTAAGCCCCGCCACCTCGGGCTGAAGCTGAAGCCTGAGCAACTTAGTTTTGTGGGGCCCACTGTGGTGCAGGGCCCTGTGCAACTGTCCTGCTTGCTACCTTCTAACGCTGTCCCTAGCTTTTATATGCAGAAAAATAGCTATGGCAATGGTGGGCTGGGGGAGTTTTTACAGTACGTTAGGGGGGACCTCAGAAAGAAAAAGATTGAGAACCCCGGTACTAAAGAACTGAGTCTATTCTATGAAAGTTGATGTTTATGAGACAAAGAAAGTGGGAGACATAAAAATGGTAAATTTCCAGAAAGATCTTTTTGTTCAGTAGTAAGGATTAATATGACTGGTGATCTGAGTATTGTATAAGCAACAGCTTTTGGGTTTTTTTTTTTTTTTTTTTGAAGTTCCAAGATGTTCCGGGTTAAAATAAATGTTTTATACAGGTGATCACACACTCTTTGAGAATTCACTAGAACACAGAATCTGTTTAAGGAACACTTTTAGGTCAATTAAAGTCCAATTAAAAAAACACTCCAGAAAACCTTAAAGATTTTACATACCTAAGTGCCAAGTACTACACTTAAGAAGCAAAAATCAAATGCCCAAAATACAAAATAGGGAATAACTGGCTAGGCAGCAGCACCACAGAAAAGGCTCTGGTGGTTATTTGGATCACAAATTGAATATAAGACAACAGTAATATGCAGTTATGACAAAGGCAAATGTCATTCTAGGATGTGTTAACAGGAGCGTGGACAAGGGGGATCCAGTGGATCCAGTGTATTTAAATTTTTAGAAAGCCTTTGACAAAGTCCCTCACCAAAGGCTCTTAAGGAAAGTAAGCAGTCATGGGATAAGAGGGAAGGTTCTTTCATGGATTGGTAACTGGTTAAAAGATAAGGAGTACTTGTGGCACCTTAGAGACGAACAAATTTATTTGAGCATAAGCTTTTGTGAGCTACAGCTCACTTCATCGGATGCATGCAGTGGAAAATACAGTGGGGAGATTTAAAAGATAGGAAACAAAGGGTAAGAATAAATGGCCAGTTTTCAGAATCGAGAGTAGTGATGTCCCGCAGAGGTCTGTACTGGGACCGATCCTATTCAACATATTCATAAGTGATTTGGAAAAAGGGGTAAACAGTCAGGTGGCAAAATTTGGAGATGATACAAAACAGCTCAAGATAGTTAAGTCACAGGCAGACTGCGAAGAGTTACAAAAGGATCTCTCAAAACTAGTGACTGGGCAACAAAATGGCAGATGAAATTCACTGTTGATAAATGCAAAGTAATGCACATTGGACAACATAATCCCAACTATATGTATAAAATGATGGGGTCTAAACTAGCTGTTATCACTCAAGAAAGAGATCTTGGAGTCACTGTGGATAGTTCTGTGAAAACATCCACTCAATGTGCAGCAGCAGTCAAAAAAGCAAACAGAATGTTGGGAATCATTAAGAAAGGGATAGATAATAAGACAGAAAATATCATATTGCTTCTATATAAATCCAGGGTATGCCCACATCTTGAATACTGCGTGAAGACGTGGTCGCCCCATCTCAAAAAAGATATACTGGATTTGGAAAAGGGCAACAAAAATTATTAGGGGTATGATGAATGGCTTCCGTATGAGGAGAGATGAATAAGACTGGGACTTTTCATCTTGGAAAAAAGACGACTAAGGGGGGACATGAGAGAGGTCTACAAAATCATGACTGGTATGGAGAAAGTGAACAGGAAGTGTTATTTACTCCTTCTCATCACACAGGGGGAGAGATAGCTCAGTGGTTTGAGCATTGGCCTGCTAAACCCAGGGTTGTAAGCTCAACCCTTGAGGGGACCATTTAGGGATCTGGGGCAAAAATTGGGGATTGGTCCTGCTTCAAGCAGAGGGTTGGACTAGATGACCTCCTGAGGTCCCTTCCAGCCCTAACCTTGTACGATTAAGAACTAGGGGTCACCAAATGAAATTAATATGCAGCAGGTTTCAAACAAACAAAAGGAAGTATTTTTCACACAATGCCAGTCAACCTGTGGAACTCTTTGCCAGAGGATGTTATGAAGGCCAAGACTATAACAGGGTTCAAAAAGGAACTAGAAAAATTCATGGAGCATAGGTCCATCAATGACTATTAACCAGGATGGTCAGGGATAGTGTCCCTAGCCTCTGTTTGCCAGAAGCTGGGAATGGGGCACAGGGGATGGATCACTTGATGATTACCTGTTCTGTTCATTCCCTCTGGGGAACCTGGCGTTGTCCACTGTTGGAAGACAGGATGCTGGGCTAGATGGACCTTTGGTCTGACCCAGTATGGCCATTCTTATGTTCTTATGTAAGACTCAGGAGGCAACTGTTCTGCATATTCAGCACAGTTGAGGCATCACCTGGAGAACTGTGTCCAGTTTTGTGTTCCCCACTTTAAGAGGTGAAAAAATTGGAAAGAGTCCAGAGGAGAGTAACAAAACTGAAAAAAGGTTTAGAAAACATGACCTTTGAGGACAGATTGAATGAATTGGGCCTGTTTAGTCTAGAGAATGCTGAGGGGGGACCAGATGACAGTCTTCAAATATGTAAAAGGTTGTTATAAAGAAAAGACTGACTAACTGTTCTTCGTGTCCATCAATGGTAAAACAAGAAGTAATTGGCAGCAAGAGAGATTTAGGTTGGATATTAGGAAAAAAACTATTTAATTATAAGGATAATTAAACCCTGGAGCAGGCTATCTAGGAAGGTTGTAAAATCCCTGTCTTTGGAATTTTTAAAGAATAGGTTAGACAAACACCTGTCATGAATGGTCTATGTATATTTAATCCCACCTCTGCATGGGGTGGGATGTATGGACTAGATGACCTCTTGAGGTCCCTTCCAGCCCTATATATCTACGATTACAAGTTAGAAAGACTTCTAAAATCTTAAATACATAAAGTATTTTATGCCTGACCTAAAGACAAAATAGGCCTTTCACTGTGCCAAGGTGTTCACTGCTGTCATGGATCAGGCTGGAAAAAAATCTGTGCTAACACTGTTTTAAACTATGCCCCCACAATAAGCTCCACCCCCAAAGTACTGGTGTGCAGATATTCTAACTGTGATCACACATGCTCTTTGGGTTCTTCGGGCTTGAGCTCCTCCTCAGTGGGGTCTGAACACACCCATGGTCTCTGCTGGACTCTTTGTGATGGGCTTACCTCACTGCCCAGTGAGGCTTATATGCCCCACCAGGCTGTTAGAGCCTGACCCATTGTGGGGGCCTCACATGGCCCACTGGGCTCTGCTAGGCTCCTTAGGTTTGGCTTCTCGGTTGGGGTGGAGAAAGTAACAGTGCTCTCCAAACCTCATTCACTGGTAGTGCCAAAATGAGCTGTCACTCTCAATAGGTTGTACAGATCATAACTATAGTCTCCCTTCTCCTTTTGAAGAGCCGTGATGTAGTTAATACTTTGTTATCATTGAGTACCTGAATTAGTCCCCTTGGAGATGAATGGCACAGTTCACACCTCTTAGAGCTATCGTTTCAGATTCTGCAACACAGCAGAAAGCATGGGTCTTGTTAGATCCTTGGCTGCTCCTGGATAGCAGCTGTGTAGATAGCAACTGTGACCAAGAGTGCTTTTCTAGGTGTACTTAATCCTGCCTCAATTTGGTGGTGGGGTGCATGGACTAGGGGTGACCTCTTGAGGCCCCTTCCAGCCCTATATTTCTATGATAAATTAGAAAGTCTTCCCCCTAAAGTACTCTACCTGGAAGGAAGAGTGAGGACTTTTTCCACTTATCCAAGCCGTTGTGACTTTCAGACTAAACTATTGTAGTGTTCCCTCTGTGGGGCTATACCTTGAGATCACGTGGAAGCTGAAGTTAGACAGCTGCATTCTGGCTGCATACTGAGTAGTGTGTTTAAGCAGGAAACCCTTTCCATTGTTTGGCTGGCTGCCACAGAACTCCCAGGCAGAGTTTAAGGTGTTGGTTTTGACCTGTCATGCCCTACACGTTGTAAGACACTGTTAGCCAAGAAACACTCCCCCCATAACATTGCTGCAGTTGCAATCTTTGAAGCCACCTTCCTTCTTATCTCTGCATATTAGGGAAACACAGTGTAGTCTAGTGCATAGGGCATTGCTCTGATGTCAGACGACCTAGGTTCTTTTTCCAGCCCAGTCACTCATCTGCTGTGACCTGGGGGGCAAATTGCTCGATCTCTTTGTGTCTCTATTTCCCCTCACATTCCTTGCATCATCTATTTAGACTGTAAATTCCTTGGGGGCCAGGAACTGTCTCTCACTATGCATTTGTAGGGTGTTTAACAGAATGGAGGCCCAATTTTAGTTGGGGCCTGCAATCACAACCGTAACACAAATAATAAAAACAGGAAAAGGACCTGGTTCCTAACCCCCTGTACATTTAATATTTAACTTTTACACCCATTTTACAAAGTGCACCTAGAGGCAATCTCACCCACAACCAATACAGTTTATGAAGAACTCAGGAGGGTGTCCCACGGTGGTTTAGGTAGATCAGATTAAGCTGACGAATTTGGTGGGGGAGGGGGTCTATAAGAAACTATGAGACGATAACATTCTTGCACTGAAACTAGGACTGCCATGTTCCCAATGCAAGTCATTGGGAAATGCTGATGAAACAATCACCACGGAGTGAAATGAAATGTGCCCCTTGATCTGTTACACTTATTAAAATATAGGTCAGAATTTTCAGGAGCATTTAAATCCCACTGGAAGACCATGGGACTTAGTAATGATGGGTAAAAATTTCAAAGTTGCTGAAGTGCCTTAGGCACCTAAGAATATACAGCAGCCATTCTTACAAAAGACTCACTTGCATTGAATAGGGACCTTTTCACAATACCAGGAAGACAAGGGACATTTACCTGAGGCCACAATATGGGCTACATTTCTATCCCTTTTTATATTTTCTCTTCTATAAAAACCAAACTAGTGTTAGAAAACAACAAAGGGTTTAATGGTCTCTTTAAAACAAGACCCCGCTCAAACTTTACAAAGCAATTTACTTGTAGAAAGGCAGAGAACTAAAAAGCTTCTGCTGAAAGAGAACAAATGGTAAGTCATAAACATATAACACTATATTTACACTTATAAAACAAATGAATATTTTAGATCAGGGTTCGGAAACTTTGTTGAGAGCCTTCCTATGTACAGGAAAAAAAAATCCAAAAAACTAAACGCAATTGCACTTCCCCATAGTTTACTACAACAACACAAAGAACTGAAAACCCTATACTTTCCAAGAATATGAGTAATAAAGTACAGCAGCTTAGATCAATATAATTATAATAAGAGTGGGTGTCAAAAGCACTAATGTTATTTCCCAAAGCACCTTTCATGTTATCTCACAGTTCTGTTCAAAAAGATTACACCTCACAGCCGCTAAAATGAAACTGCACCAACATTCTAGGACATCGCAACATTCATTGACTGTGTGATACCTCTCCTCACCCCCCTTCTCAAATTCCCAGGGGCCCAGGGATTAAGATAGCAAGGCTCACTCACATTGGGCTCACAGGCAGCGGGGCCCCCTTTAGTGCAGTCGGCTTGGTGCACAGGAGCTGCGGGCAGAGCATGGCATTCAGAGGTCTGCCAGCACCGTGAGCTCCATGTAGGCAGGAAGTCAATGAGGATGCTGAGCTGGTAGCTGGGACTGACCATGGTTGTCCCAGTTCCCAGGGCAGGGAGAGTCAGACCCAAGGTAGGACCATCACTGTCTGGGACCAACAGGTTACTCTCCAGTACCATATGGGAGGCAGTGTATCACCCCAAGCAGGAACCACCAGGGTGTTGGCTTTCCCCGGGACCTGACCCAACCAGCCAGAGGGACTATGTGCCTGCAGTAGCTCCTCCCCCATGCGAGCCGTCGAGCTTTAGCACTGGGGAATGGGGAAGAAGATGGCACTAAGAGCCTCCACAGAACTAATGGCCCACTTCACACAAAAAGAAAAGGAGGACTTGTGGCACCTTAGAGACTAACCAATTTATTTGAGCATAAGCTTTCGTGAGCTACAGCTCACTTCATCGGATGCATTCAGTGGAAAATACAGTGAGGAGATTTATATACACACAGAACATGAAAAAATGGGTGTTACCCTACAGACTGTGATCACTTGAGATGAGCTATTACCAGCAGGAGAGTGTGTGTGGGGGCGGGGGAGGGAAAGAAAACCTTTTGTAGTGATAATCAAGGTGGGCCATTTCCAGCAGTTAACAAGAACATCTGAGGAACAGTGGGGGGGGACACCCATTTTTTCATGTTCTGTGTGTATATAAATCTCCTCACTATATTTTCCCCTGAATGCATCCGATGAAGTGAGCTGTAGCTCACGAAAGTTTATGCTCACATAAATTGGTTAGTCTCTAAGGTGCCACAAGTACTCCTTTTCTTTTTGCGAATACAGACTAACACGGCTGTTACTCTGAAACCACTTCACACAGTGGCTGCTGCCATGATGGGGGCACCAAAGAGGAAATGAACAGCTGTGGCAGACTGGAAAGAGAACCCTTCTGGTAAACCCAGTTTGCCCCACCCCACTGCCCAGGGATGAGTGATGGCTCAGTGGCAAACGTAGGGGAGCCTCTGGGATACCGCAGTTCAGCGCCGAGGTAGGGCCAGGGGCCTTGGAAATGGAGGTGAGCCCTAATACCATTGCAGGGCAGGGTTGAGATGGGGAGACACATGGGGTGGAGGGGAGTCCCTAGAATACTGTAGATGGTGCTTCCACCAAAGAGGAAAGCACAGGGGGAGATGGAGGAACCCCAGCTGAGCTGGAGAACAGGGCATGGGAGAGGATGAGGGGAATGAGAGGTGCTGGGATGCTGAAGGGAGAAATATGGGGAAGCAGGAAAGCCGCTGAGCTGCTGTGGGCAGGGCTGAGTTGGGGAGCAGAGCACTGGATGGAAAAGAGAAGCCCCTGCAAGCTGCTTCCCCTGGTGCTCATGGCCCCCTGGGAAGAGCCCTGGCTCCTTCTGCCCTACCCCCAGGATGAGCACAGCTCTGAATCTGCTCCAACAGTACTACACTCCTAGTCGAAAGACAGGCAACTGGTGTCTTTCCTGGTGCACACCCATGTCTCCCCAGAGGCATGCCCCATAGTTCGGGAACATCTGCGCTATTTGCAATACTTACTGCACTGGAAATAATAACCTCCCCTATTTAAAATGTCTCAGTTGATAGATTAAAATCCTGGCATGGTTTTCTGAGGTTAACAAATCACAGCTAATCACGGATATTGTCCAAAATACTACTCCGGCAGCAGGAGGAGTGTCCCTAAAGTGGTGGTGAAAACGGCTTCAATTATAATTAAGGCTAAGATTATGTCACGGAGATCACAGATTCCTCAACTTTCAGAGACCTCCATGACATTTCCCAGCCCCAGGGAGGCAGGCTGGTGCTGACACCCGGAGCTCCGAGCTGCTATATGCGGTGGGGAGACCTGCAGCTCCCAGCCACCGCGGGTGGCAGGTGCTGGACCCCCCTTCTGCAGTGGGGCTCGGGCTGTCGTTCCCCCTCTCCCCACCCCCCCCCGTCAGGCCCATTTTGTCATGGTTATTTTTAGTAAAAGTCAGAGGTCACAGGCTACTGTGAATTTTCGTTTATTGCCCGTGACCTGTCATTGACTTTTACTAAAAATAACCATGACAAAAACTTAACCTTAATTATAACCCAAACAGGATGCACCAGAGCAGTGGAGAAAGCGGCTCTGGTGGCACTCATTTAAGTGCTGAGAAAAGACAGCAATGAAAGGCATCATGCCGCTTGGTGTGCTGGCTGGGTTTGGCAAGGGAAGTAAGATTAGAAGAAGAAAAAGTAAGCGTTAGCCTGAAAGGCTATGAACTTGGGATCATACATTCTATTAAACCAGTTTAAAAAGCCCCCTTTTAACCCTAAGCTACCATGGCATCTCAGGTTAAACAAACTAACCAGTCTAACTTTGCTCTGATGGCTTAGCACAACACAAGAAACCCGCAAAAGAACTACAGCTGAAATACAATTACTCTGGAATTTGCAGAGGGAACTCCAGTTCTCTAAACAGGCAGACCTTGGAATTTATAAAATGTAACCACTAGGGACAGTAAAAACCCTCCTCCTACAAACTGCTGGGATACATTTTTATTTGCAACATTTTCAGTTCTTTCATCCAAATTTCAGCTTCCCATCTCTGCACTATTCTAAATATCAACTATTGATCACTTACTTTCAGCCTGTGGTACAACAGTTCCTATACCTCAATACGAAGGCGCTGGTGGGAAACATTTCCTGATAGTGAATAGGAAGTGCAGTAATTCTTGAGATCTGCAATTTCTATCGTATTAGACCAAGTTATCTCATTAGACTATTAAATTTACAATGGTTATATTTAGTGTGACTGGATATTTTATCAATGATCCATCTACCCTGAGATTTGTGTAACACTTACACTGAACCTCCCTAAACTGCTGTTCAATATATCTCAATTATTAAATTTAGATCTTACTTTGCTTCTGCTCTCAAATTCTTTCATCTTCTGCCTGACAGTAGGGCAAGCATGAACTTAACACGATTTTTTTTAAATTGAAACTAAGTATTTTTCCTCATGCATATGTCATAAGGAAGTCTGGTATAGCCAGCATCTTTTTGTGCATACAAGTCTAAGCTGGAATTCTAGTTAGCCACGTTAGCCACAGGGAGAATGGCTTCATGCTATCTTACTGTTCACAAATAAGTATTTACCACACTGTGTTTGCCTAGAGAGGCAGTTTTTAAAACACAATCTATATTAGCAAGAGAATCTTGTGTAAAGTGGTCAGGAAGTACTATTTGAATTTATTTCAGAGTAACAGCCGTGTTAGTCTGTATTCGCAAAAAGAAAAGGAGTACTTGTGGCACCTTAGAGACTAACCAATTTATTTGAGCATGAGCTTTAATTTAAAATATGGTTTGAGGTGAATTACATTTCAATATTTGTTAATTATAGCAAAATATTTCTGAAGGCAGGAGGAGTACCTGTCAGGTTTGTCTAATCACTGAGAGATGCTACCAGCTTCTGCTTCCTCCCTGTTATCAACACACCTTAATGAAGTTGAAACAGGGTATGTCTACACTGGCAAGTTTCTGCGCAACAAGTTATACCACTTTTATTAAAGCGCTGGAATTAAACCGCTGTTGCGTGTTCACCCCATGCTCCTTGTGACGGTAGAGCGTATCCACATTAGCAGCTCTTGCAACGGCAAAGAGAGCAGTGCATTGTGGTAGCTGTCCCACTGTGCAACTGGCCACAGGGTGCTTTGGGAAAGCTTTGCAGTGCCTCTTACATGGAGCAGGAACAGCATCACATGATGCAGGTTTCCCAATCCCATTGTTCCATGGGCACCCTACTACATTGCCAGCTGCTTTTCAACTGAAGTGGGGAGGGAGGGGGGACAGAGTGTGTGACAGGGAGTGTGTATGTGTATGGAGGAGGGGGGGAGGGACAGTGTGTTTTGGGGGACAGAGAGTGTGTCAGCATGCTGTCTTGTAAGTTCAGACAGTGGCAGGAAGCAACCAGTCCTGAGGCAGGGGGAGAGGGAAACCCCGAAATCAGCCCCCCGCCTCCCTCCCCAGCTCTCTGCACAGCAATCTCTCTCTCTTACACACAGACAACACACATCTGCCTCTGTGTTCAACACCATGAGCATTCCACATTAATGGTTTGCTCTGTGGCCAATGTGTGTACGAAAAGCACAAAATAACTTTGGTCATGTATTGGAAGTCTAAATTACTTTTCATTGTTAACACTGAAATAATTTTATTTTTAAGTGACAAAGATTTTATGTCACTAAGAGAATTTTTTTAAATCGAGGTACAGTTTTTACCCCGATGATGCAAACACTTAATGCACACATTTAATTTTAAGCATGAGTCATCCCATTGACTTCACTGGGTCTATTTCATTTTACTCAAGTAACTACCTGTGCTTAAGTGTTTGCAGCATCAGCGCCTTAATATTCAACATCTTTTAGCCTATAGCTAGAAAATGTTAGAGTCTTAGAGAATTCAAGTAAGAGACCAACTAGTAATGGCATTCAAAACCAAAACCAAAAAACTCAACATTTATAATTGAGTTCATTATACATTTTAGTATAAAGTTACAACACCACAATTTTTCAAATTAATTTTACAATGCTAAATCTGATTTAAATTAATGATTAAAAAAATAAATCATGTGATTTAAATTGCTCAACTCTGACACACACACAGAGCAGACATGTCTACAAAGTTGTTCTCTCTCCCTCTACTGCCAATTTCCAAAGCTATGGGTCAGGTCTCACAGATGCTAATTTAAAGCGGAGCAGACGCTAATTTGAAAGCGGTCAATTGCTGTCCATCTCAAGATACCTTTAAACTTTACAGTCTTTACATAAAACAAAACAGTCTTTCACTAGCCCACTCAAAAAGGAGCAGTCCGAGTCAGGCCCTGGCCAGGCCAGGCCCGGCCCAGCTGGAGGAGGAGATCCTATGCCCCCTGTCCCAGCTTCACCCAGAATTGCCCACTGGAGGAAACAGCCAGCCCTTTTTAAAAACCTTGTCCGCTGAGCCCTGATTGACTTCTGCCCACTCTCTAGCCACTGGAGGACTAATTCTCCTCGGTTCCACCAGCGACTGAACCATGGCGGTCTCGCTAGGCAGTTTTTGGGAGTCTAAACTCACTGCTCTTTCTCCCCCATCAAAAGGACACCTTCTTCAGGCTGAGTGCACACAGGCAGCAAGACCTCCAGCAGGGAGCATCAAATGCCTGGTACATACCATCACAGGTGACATGAACAGGTCTGGCAGGGCAGAGATTTCATCACACCCCTGAAACTAATGCCTCTACAACAGCCAGTCAAAGCAAGAATCGGAGATACTGTAGTAGGTAAATGAACCCAGACTATCTCAGAGTATGTCTACACTGAAAAAACAACAAGAAAGGAACAAAGAAAGAATGAAAGAAACAAAAACCCCATCTATGACAGCGAGTTGCAGAGCCTGGGTCTACAGACTTGGGATAACACTTCAGCACTATAAATAACAGCGTAGATGTTCCTGCTTGGGCTTTGAAACCCAGTGAGGGGGATGGGTCTCAGAGCCTGAGTGGGAATGTCTACACTGCTATTTGTAGTTCTGTAGCATGAGCCTGAGTCAGTCAAGCCAGGTTTGATACTCATTGAAGGGTGGTTTTATTTTATTGTAGTGCAGATGTACCCCCGTGAGCCTAGTGAGAAGCAGAGTGGCCATTCTCCCAAGGATTTATAATCCCAAAAGATTTATGAATAGGTACTAGACAAAGTTAAGAACAAGCATGTGTCCTCAAAACCAAAAGCAGTAATGCTGCACAGGTACCCTCTCTGGGAACAGTGTAATGTTTTAAAATCTCGTTCTAGTGACAGGTATTCTCAAAGATACAGATTGCCTCTTTACAGGTAACTTGAACAAAAAATTCCAAACCTGATGATGTATTTACACTTCTAGTTCAACTTCAGAAAGCTGCCTGCATCTCAAGTCAGGTGAAAAAGACTCCGCAGAAAAGATGAGTGTAGTGTTGATACTTTGTAAAATTGTTTTCTTGTTCTGGTGATAGTTTGATACATTTGATAGATTTTGATCTTCTCTTTATAATTACACTTGTATCATGGGGGGAAAGGACTGAGATAAAGCAATCTGGATACATTAACTTTCAGGATTAAACCACCAAACACTGCGCTGTAGTCTTGCTTTGCCAGGTAGTTACAATAATATAAATTTATTCCTGCCCATCCATCCCATCTGCAGCTGGATATTTTCTTCTAGGCTCCTCTTTCCCTTTAAGTCACTCAGCAGTGAAGAATCACCCATGATGTATTTTGTAGTTTGCTAGTTTCCTCAACAATTTCAATCACAGAAGTAGAGTTTGTCAGAGGAGCTATTAAGTAAAGTGTTGTTCTGAGCTAGCCTCAGGGTCTGGAGTGTTGGGAGTGGTACTAATTATTGTTGCTATGCCAGCTCTGGGAAAAGCCTTAACACACTACTCTGTAGTTACACTAAGAAATACTTTCAATTCTGTGATTCTAATAGAGATGGAAAGAAGCTATCAGGGCATCTAAGTCCAACTTCCTGCCAAAGCATTGTTTGCGAAAGTAAATTGTCTAGTGCTATGTCCAGTCTTGTTTAAAATGTCTCAAGTGATGGGGCTTCTTCCACTTCCCTTCAGGATCTCTGTTAACTCCTAACAAAGCAAGATGCATCCCAAAATACATTTATACAGTCTGAGGAACACCTGAGAAGGAAAGCAAAGGATACAAACAGTTTTGGAGATTTCCTAAAGCATTTTGTCCTCTGGAGGTAGAATACCAAGACTTGATGGACACGCAGAGAGTGGGGTTTTCGGTCCTCTTTGATGGCATGCAGCTTGGATAGAAGACAGTAAGTGGATGACTTGGCTTAGATGAAATTCTGAGATTGCTTTTGGGATGAATTTGGGGTGTAATCTCAGAGAAACTACGTCTCTGTGGAAGACTGTGTAAAGCGGGTCAGCCATAAGGGCCCGCAGCTCACCTACTCTTCTCACTGAGGTGATTGCATCCAGAAGGGCCACCTTCATAGATAGATGAATGACGAAACATGAGACTAAGGGGTCAAACAAAGCCTTTGTTAATGCCAATAAGACTATGTTGAAGTTCCCAAACAGAGTAGGTTTCACTATCAGAGGAAAGGTTCTGATAACTCCCTTGGGGGAAAACGAACTGTAGTGGTATTGGTGAAGACCAAATAGTTATTCACTGGAGGGTGAAAGGTGCTAATAGCTGCCACAAGGAGCTGAGAGATAGACCAAGTTTTTAGAAAGAGGAGGTAATCCATCATTGTATGGGGCTTGGCACCCTCTGGGCGTAACTGACAATGCTGGCAACCAGGAGTAAAATCTTTTCAATTCTGCTGTATAGCATTTCCTCGTTGGATCTTTCCTATTATTACTAAGGGATTACTACATAGCACGATGTTAGAAGGAGGGATGTTGGGTTGGAGTGTTTCATTTTTCCATTGTCCTAAGTGCATAGGTCTGGGAAAAGCTGAATATGGATGCATGGGCAAGAGGAGATCTGGAGAATATTCGGGAACCAGAATTTGTCGGGGCCACCATGGAGCAATCAGGATCAACAAAGCTCCATCTTGTTTGATTTTCCTCAGAATTTGAAGTAAAGGAAAGATGGGAGGAAATGTGTGGATCAGCTGTTCCCACCACTGAACTAGAAATGTCTCCTCAAGCTACATGGGGCAGTAAGTTGGGCATTTCTTTTCCTCTTGAGACACAAATCTCAAGAGGGGGATCCCTCCTGCTGAAAGATGCTCCCTACCACCAAGTTGTGTAGTTCCCACTTGTGTCTGGAGAAGCATCTGCTGAGGCTGTCTGCCAACATGTTGTTTACCCCTGGATGGTGCAATATTGAGAGGGTAATCTAGTGGCAAATGTACCAGTTCTAGAGATTGACTGCTTCTGTGCAAAGAGGGTGGACCTTGCCTCCCTGTCTGTCCATATAGCTAACTGCTGTCATGTTGTCTTGAACATGACTTGAACGTACAAAGTCCGAGTGAACAGCAGGAATTATTTGCATGCTTTGAGTACTGCATGCAGCTCCAGAAGGTTTATGTGCAACTGGGATTCTTGATAAGTCCAGATACCTTGTGCTACATGTTCATCCAAATGGCTCCCCGCTCTCATATGGGGGTATCTGTAACCAATCTTTTTGTGGGTAGGGGAGGGATAAAGGGAACCCTCATATGCAGTGTCTCCCTGCTGTGCCATCAGGAGAGAGAAATCAGAATACTGTGGGAGAGCAAGAACGGTTTGTCCAGACTGTGCTCACTTGGCACACACTGTTATCAAGCCTGTAGACAAAAGCAAAGTCTTGCAAAGGGTGTCACATAGGTATACGAGGCCATGTGACTTAGAAGAATGAGACAGGTTTGAACGGTCATCGGGGACTTCAACTGAAGTGGAGTGATGAGATCGTTCATAGCTAGGAATCTGTCCTGAGGCAGGTGTGCTCTGGCCCCTGTTGAGGGTAAGTGTTGCCCCAATAAAATCTAGTCTGCATGGGAACTAAAATGGACTCTTCTATATTTACTTGGAGTTCTAAGGAGTGCAGGAGACCGAGTAGGGTCTGGGTTGTCTGTACTTCTTGATAGGACTTCGCTGTGAGCAACCAGTCATTGAGGTAGATGAACTCTGATGACTGAAGTGGGCGGCCACTACTGATAACACCTCTGTGAATAGTCTCAGTGCCACTGAGAAGCTGAAGGGGAGCACTCTGTACTGTTAATGGTGTAGGCCCACAGTGAATGTCAGGAATCTCCTGTGTGCAAGGTGAATGTTTTATGGAAATAAGCCTCCTCTAAATCAAGAGTGGTGAACCAGTAGTGAAGGGACCATAGAAGCTAGATGATCATTCTGAACCCTCCGTGGAGGATGAAGACATTCAGCTGTCTGAGGTCTAGTATGGGCCTCCAGCCTCTTTTCTTCTTAGGGACGAGGAAATACCTTGAGTAAAAACCTTTTCCTTTGTGCTCAAGAGGTACCAGTTCCATGGCTCCCAGGAAGAATAGGTACTCTGTTTCTTTTTGGGGTATCTTCTCATAAGAATGGTCCCTTAACAGAAACAGGGAAGGGGATCTTGGAGGGTGGGACAGAGAGGAACTGTATCATGTAACCATCTATCAGATGTTATGTGGTGCCAAGCCTGGGAAAAAATGAGCTAGTTGGCCACCAAATGGGATACAGGAGTTCTGAACATGCAAATGTTGTTGGGGGACTGATCTGCAGCTCTCAAAAGTCCTGCCAAAAGGATTTCTTGGTAAAAGGCAGGGGCTGGAAGGAGAAGAAAGGGGGGACATTAGGCTTACTATGCTGGATTTCCTGATGCTTCCCTGGCAGCCCACAAGCCCTCTGATGATAGAATGGTTGAGAAGCTGGTTGTTGTCTGTAGGATCGAGTCTTGGGCAATTTCCTCCACAGTGCTGAGATACAGATACTCAGCAAGTGAAGGGTTGTTCTTGAATCTTTGAGGAATAAAATGACTCATCTCTCTTTTCACTGAATCGGTTATTCCCCTCAAAGGGCAGACCCTCCACAGTAAATTTGACCTCTTTGGGAAAGCCAGTGGATTGGAGCTAAAAAGGCTTTCTCATGACTATGGAAGTTGCCTTTTGGTGGGAAGCTTTATCTGCTTCTTCGACTGACACCTTGAGTGCTAACCTAGCTAGCAATTTACCCTCATTGATAACGGTTTGGAACAGAAGTCTATTTTCTTGTGGGAGTGTGTTGGTGAATTCAACGCATTTATTGTAATTAATAAAATCATTTTTAGACCTTAAAGTTTGGTAGTTCACTATGTGAAACTGTAAGCTCACTGAAGTGAAGTTCTTTCCCCCCAAGAGGTATACACATTTGGCCTCCCTCTCAGAAGGTGTAGAGCTGGGAGTGGTGTTACTTATTCCTTTTGGTGACACCTTGCAGCGCTAGAGATCTGAGAATATGTATTCTCTAGCCTCTTAGATGGCACAAACCATTTCTTCTCCATTCTCTTCAGCAAGTGGCTGGAGTACACCAGACTGTCTTGGCATTGCCAAGTTAGCATTGCCACCTTACTGGGACCAGTGCTCTGGAGGATGTCTAGTAGCTTATGAGGGGTGTCGTGCACCCAGGGACTTCAGGAAGGCCAGTGTGAAGTCTGTAGGGCAAATGGGGCGGGCCCCAAGGAGGAGGGTACCATTGATTCTGAGGTGTGTAGTCTCTCCTCGAAGAGATAAAAGAAAATCTTGGAGTCTCTGCTGGGGATGAGCCCCTGTCTTGATGGGAGTGGTGAAGCTTTCCCACAGAAACTGGACGCTGAGGAGGAGGCAGATACAATGTTGATGAGTGGTGCTATTGGTACTGGAGGTCTTCTTATGACCTGTCTGGTTGACAGTACTAGTAAGTGGCAAACTGATGGTGCAAGGACATACTTGTTAGGACTGGGTCCAACAGTACTGGTGATTCGGGGTCAGTGTAGATAGTAATGTCCTCCAGGGTAGTATATCTAGTCTCTGAGACTAATGAGCAGACTGGGCTTCTCTCCCTCGATATGTCAGCAGTACTGGCATACGGGTCATGGTCTTCACTACAGACAGCTCCTTCTCACTCCACGTCTGTACCATTGGCATAGGAAGCATTTGCTGTCTTCTTTCCCTTGGCAGTATCGAGGAGTACCCGATCCTTCGGCTAGGGCGATTTTCGAAGTATTCTTGCTTTTTGGTCCTTGGAAACCAGTCCTGTGCTCTGGTGAGCTCCTAACACTCCCATACCTGGGCATGGAATCTCACCTGACAGAGGGTGTTGGAGAGGTGGTCCTCTTTTTTGGATGAGGATTTAGAGGGTTTTTTTCTCATGCTTCTTGTAAGAGTGTTTTCTCTTACCCTTCTTGTAACCTTTCCTGCTTCTGGACAAGGGGCACAACAGTTCTTCAGATACTTTCAAAGAGGTGCAAAAGAAACCAGGGGGCCAGAAGCTCAGCTTCAAAGAAGGGGCATCCAGAACTTCAAATATTAAAAAGGCATGAAATATTTTTACCCTAAAAGTCTATGAGTGTGTGGAATTCATGTTTTGTTGGCATTTTCCGATTTGTACTTAAACAACAATTATTTAATCGTTAGACTCCTGTGTGACCTCAGGCAAGTCACTTAATTTCTCTGCAGCTCAGGTCTCCTCTGCAAAATAGAGATAATACCCCCTACCTCCCTGTTTCTATCTTGTCTATTTTAAATTGTAGCCCAGTGTTTTCTAATTCTCTGCCTCCACAGGTCTGGCTCAGAAAAAAGGCTCAACATATAAGGACAACTTCAATAAAAATTAATATTGGCAAATATTGACATTTTGCTGTATTCTTCCATGCATTAGAGTATGCTTTATTTGCCTTTATTAAAACACTGAGATGCTTTTGAAAATACCTTCTCAACTTAACATTCATACACTCTTCTCCAACCTTTCCCAAGGTCAGATTTGTGAAGTTGTCACACTTTCACCATCACAATCCCTATCTTTCCTCATTTTTCAGAAAAGAAAAGTGTAAAAAAATTGCCATGAGACCAATTCAGTGGTCAGGTCACCCTCCACTCTAAGTTAAAGAGCAGAGGCATTTACGGCAGGTTAACAGTCACCAGGGCTTTTTGCAGAATTCAGCATGAGGAGATGTCATTGAAACCAAATTAAAAACATCAGATCATTGCTGCATTTTTCTTCAGGATGTTGCAGTGCTGCTCATATTCCACATACCTCAGAGAAGGCTATAAAGAGAACACTCTTCTGGTAAGAGACTTATAGGAAGAGAAGGGCTGAGTCCTAGAGGAAATCTCCACTACAATAAGCCATTTCTTGCAAGAACAGGACTAGCAGTTTTTACTTGAGTCTAGCACGTATGACTACACTCTGTTTTTGACACTGAAAGAAAGATCTGAACAGTTGTTTAAAAGAACAGGAATGTCACTAATTTTCTTAAATAATTAGTGAGGTTTTATATACTTTTAGATTCTTATACAATTAGTCAGAGATCTCCCTCCCATGCCCAAATATCACACTATTTTTAAGCTAGGCACATTGCTCAGAAAGGAGCCAAATGACTGCTTCAGGCCAGTGAAGCTTAGTGTGTCCAGCTGTACAGCCCATTGCCCCAGAGGAAACCACTGACACAGCACCCTTAGTTCTATTCCATGAATCATTCAACAGTCAGCTCCGGAGTGAGCAGAGGCTCTGGTCCTGCAGTGAGGGCAGGCAGAAGAGGAAGAACAAAAACCTGGAGGAAAAGTGAAAGATTATGAATATTGTACTGTATTATACAAGACACAGCAGGGCCTGCAATTTGTATTTTATCATAATCTGTGGCGCAATCTGTAAAAAAAAAAAAAAAGAAAGAAAAAAAAAGCAGAAATCCAGTCTAAGTTTTAAATCAGGGCACCATGATCCCTCTTTAGGTGCCTAAGTCCATCATTTCGTCCTAAAGATAGTTTCAAAACCATTGCTCAGCTGCTGCCTCACTCCTAGGTGCCTTAATTTCTGCTGGTCAGCATTTACAAATCCACCTAAACTGCCTCACAGCAGGGGTGCTGGAACAATTTGTATAGTGGGGGTGCTGAGAACCATTGAACCAAACTGTAAACCCTGTAGATAATGGAAACCCCTTCAAGCCAGGATATATGGCAGCAGCCCCAGCATCCCTTATTCCAGCACCTATGCCCCACAGCTAATGAGCTGCTTGGAGCGCTATCTAAGGGGGAAGCCCTGGAGGCCCAGAAGCGGGATTATCGTATTAGGCGGGGGAATGCCTATCCCACCAGTGGGGATGAATCCTGTAGATGTGCTCTGTGATACCTGTCACAAAAGACAGCCAGGCGTAAGCAGCGCTGATGTGTCTTCAGCCTGGTAGTTCAGACAGTCATCTGGGAAACCTGGGTTCAAATTCTTGCTCCTAATCTGGGAAAGCAGAGATCTGAACACAGGTCTCCCACATCCCAGGTCAGGGATAGGTTAGTGAGTGTCTATTGCACAAGTCTGGGTTTCAGCTGCTAGGGCTGAGATTACATAAGCAGCTGACCTGGTTGAGGCACCTAGCTCCTGGAGGTGCTGCATGGCTGGGGATCCCCAAAATGGAGGGAGGCGTCTATTGCTGACCAATGTCTAAAGTCCCAGATCAATGGGAATTAGGTGCCAAAATACCTTTGTAGATCTAGACCTAACCTCGGTCCCTTTCCTCTGCATTTCACTCCTGGCTAGCTCAGGAGAATCCCCACTCAGCTTGCTGGCTTCTGAGAATTTGTTCCTTAGGTGCTTAACGCCCCCCTTGCATTGTATGGGGAGCCTGGGCAACTAAGCTGGGACTGAGAATTCCACTGGGTGGCAACATTCAATGCTCAGCATTGCAAAGCCTAAGTATCTTTGTGGATCTGGCCCCTTGTCCTTTGATTCATCCACTTTCTTAGAGGTGCGCCTAAGATTTAATGCATTAGACTTACAGCTAATGTCAGAGAGATGTGAGTATGGTGTCTGGTTGTAATAACAGAGAAGTCACTCTCAGAAATGGCTGCCAACCTGCCTTATTACTTCCTAGACACTGTAAAAGGGGTAGGATTGAGACCAAAGGAGAAGGAAACAGAGATTGTTCAACAAACTCTAATATAAATTAATTACAAAAGGGGAGGTTAAAAAGAGGGAAGTTCCGAGGTCTCATTTAGCACAGGATCCAGATGTTCAGAACAAAATTAAACAAGGAACTAAAGGACATGAAAAGAAGAAATCCTTTAACTGCCTAACACTAATGCTAGGAGCCTGGGTAACAAACAATAGGAATTAGAACTGCTTATTTATGAACATGAATTTGATCTAGTTGGTATTAGTGAAACTTGATGGGATGATTCACGTGCTAAAATGTGAAAATCTATGGTTATAACCTATTTAGGAAGGATCGAGTAAAAAGGGAGGGGGACTAGCTGTCTGTGTCAAAAATGGCATTACCTGTTTCCAATCACTGATAACTTGGAAGAAAATGATCTTGAAAGCTTATGGATCAATGTCCTAACATATAAAGCACAAGATGGGGTGTTGTTAGGTTTACTATGGCCTACCAAATCACTCTAGATAACCAGCTCTATAAGTACCTTCCTACAATATGTGGTGGAATGACCAGCTCTGTAAGTACCTTCCTACAATATGGGGTGGAATAAAATTGTGAGATCATGGGGTATTTTAATTTGAATGAGATATGCTGGAGATCTCATGCTGGAGATCTAACGCTGCCAATACATTCTTGGAATTTGTAAATAATATAAATAAGAATTTCCTAATTCTAAAAGAGTTGCAACCAACACAGAGGCATTCTATATTAGACCTAGACTTGATAGATTAAGAACTGATTGCACAACTAAAAATTAATGATAGGTTAGGTACAAGTGATCATGACTTGATTATATTTGTTATGTGCAAACAGAATAAAGTCTAAATCAATAATATATATAGTTGGTGTTTTAAAAAGTCCAATTTCACAAAGCTGAAAACAACAAGACAAATCAGATGGGAGGAACAATTTAATCAGAAAAATGTGAATAATAATTGGGATTTGTTTAAGAACACTAATAGATGCCCCAAAAGCTACAAATCAAAAAGAAGGCCATACTGGTTAAAAGACCTACCTGGTTTAGAAGTGAAGTCAACCAAAAAAAAAAATGTAACAAGTGGAAGAAAGGGGAAGTTCATAGGAATTGTAGAAAATTGATAAGGAAAGGAAAAGGATACAAGGAAAAAGCTATGGTCAGCAAAGTTAAGGACCATAAATATATTAGGAACAAAAAGAATACTGACAATAGTATTGGGTCCATTACTCAATGGAAATGGTAAAAGTATCAGTAACAATGCAGATAAGGCAGAAGTTTTTAATAAATATTTCTGTTCTGTATTTGGATAAAAACCGATGATGTCATCATCATATGACAATGATAACATTCCTTCCATTCCATAGTATCTCAGGAGGTTGTTAAAACAGCAGCTGCTAACATTAGACATTTTGAAATCAGCAGGTGCAGGTAACTTGCATTCAAGAGTTTTAAAAGAGCTGGTTGAGGTGCTCGATAAACAGTTAATGTTGATTTTCAGTAAAACTTGGAACACTGGGAAGTTCCAGAGGACTGGAAAAAAGCTAATGTTGTGACAATATTTAAAAAGAATAAACAGCATTATGAGGGTAATTATGGGCCTCTGAGTCTGCCAGCCATCATGGACAAGATAATTAACTAAGAATTCAAGGAGGGTAATATAATTAATGCCAATAAGCAAGGGTTTATCCAAACTAGATCCTATCAAACTAACTTGATATAGTCTTTTAATGAGATTACAAGTTTGGCTGATAAAGGTAATAGTGTTGATGTAATAAACTTTGTCTTCAGTAAAGCGTTTGACTTGGTAACACACAGCATTTTGATTAAAAAACTAGAATGATATAAAATTAATATGAAAGAATCGGGGAGATAATATCTTTTACTGGACAAACTTTGATATTACCTTACGTCTCTCTCGTGTTCATTTTATATATATATATATGTATGGGTGTGTGTGCGTGTAAAGATATATATCTCTTTACACACACACACACACACACACCCCACTGCAAACATAAAATAAGCATGGCACACATTAAATGGATTAAAACCTGGATAACTGATAGTTCTCAAATGTAAACGGGGAATCATCACTGCGTGGGTGTGTTTCTAGTGGGGTCTCACAGGGATTGGTTCGTGGTCCTACACTAGTTAACATTTATCAATTAGCTGGAAAAAACCAAAACCATCACTGATAAAGTTTGCAGATGAATCAGAAATCTGGGAAGCTGTAAATAACAAAGAGGACAGGTCACTAATACAGAGCAATCTGGATTGCTTGGTAAATTGGGCACAAGCAAACCGTATGCATTTTAATATGGCTAAATGTCAATGTATATGTCTAGGAACAAAGAATGTAGGCTATTATTTACAGATTGGGGTACTCTATCCTGGGATAGGTTTCAGAGTAGCAGCCGTGTTAGTCTGTATTTGCAAAAAGAAAAGGAGTACTTGTGGCACCTTAGAGACTAACCAATTTATTTGAGCATAAGCTTTCGTGAGCTACAGCTCACTTCATCGGATGCATTTTCCACTGAATGCATGAGCTGTAGCTCATGAAAGCTTATGCTCAAATAAATTGGACAAATACTCCTTTTCTTTTTATCCTAGGATAGTGACTCTGAAAAAGCTTTTGGAGTCATGGTGGATAGTCAGCTGAACCTGAGCTGCCAGTGTAACGCTGTGGCCCAAAGGGCTAATGTGATGGCTAAACAAGGAGCAGAGAGGTTATTTTACCTGTGCATTTGACACAGAGGTGACTGCTGCTCGAATACTGTGTCCAATTCTGGGGCCCACAATTCAAGAAGGATGTTGATAAATTGGAGAGGTTTAGAAAAGAACCATGAGAATGATTAAAGGATTAGAAAACATGCTTTATAGTGATAGACACAAGGAGCTCAATTTGTTTAGCTTAACAAAGAGAAGGTTAAGCAGTGACTTGACTAGTCTGTAAGTACCTACATGGGGAAGAAATATTTAAAAATTGGCTCTTTAATCTAACAGAGAAAGGTATAACATGATCCAATGGCTGGAAGTTGAAGCTAGACAAATTCAGGCTGGAAATAAGGCATTTTTTAAAAACAGTGAGTGTGATTAATGATTGAAACAATTTACCAGTTGTGGTGGTGTAGATTCTCCACCATGGAATTTTTAAATCAAGATTGGATGTTTTTCTTTGCCTCCCATACAACAAAAAGAAACAAATTGGAGCTTTTAGAGGCAGCATGTATATGAGGCAGAAATGAAACAAGACGGCCAAAAAGGGGCCTCAGTCACATTCTACCCTGCTACTGCTGTCCTCAAACATAAAACATACCTGAAGAACTAGGGAAGTTTTGCCAATTTCTTGCTAAAGAACTAAGACCCTGGAGTGAGATCCTGTAAGATAATGGACAAAATACCTAAAACCTACCTCTTTGTGTAAGGAATCCTCAAATGCAAACTACAAACCCTCTATCATAGGTTGGTATGGAGGGACTTATGGTCTTATTTTAGATACTTCAACCAATCTTACTATCAATTCAGAATCAAGTCTCCATTGACTTTACGATGGGCTTATGTGCAGCATGATGCCACAGTGTCCTTAGAGAGCAAGTTGTGATGCTATATAATGCCAGAATGTAAAAATAAGCTAAAGCATCTGACAATACCAAAAAATAAGGACGAGGTTTATTATAGCACATTATAGCTGTCCCATATCCACATCAAAGGATATTTTTAAAAGTCCCACTTTTATTAGTCTCAGTCAATTTATTTCAAGTATTTTTGTCTATCCTTCTATGTTTTACAGAAGGGTTAGTTCTATTGTTACCACTGTTATTTCCATATTTCTAATTTTATATACTCTCCCCCAGTCTGTTCTCTATGCTCTTCCTTTATGTAATGTGGCTATAGCAAATACAGTGCCTTTGCTACAGAGCATTGCCCTGGCTAAAGTTAACACAATAATTTTTTCTGATAACACTGTAATAAAAAAGACTATTTTCTAGGTAGATGGATTAGAGATGTTCTAGAAGTTAGCAAGTAAGCTTCTTTGGTTTTGCTGTTCAGCGTTACTGTGAACAATGTACGTACAGGATGAAAATTTGAACAAAAACATGGGGAAGCAAGTTAAAGATTTGATAGTAATGACTGAAAGGTATTTTGGGGGGGGGGGTGAAGGCTTAAGTGCTTGAATATTTTAACAAGAGTCCAAAGCTTGAGCTAATTGCTTTTGACAGACAGCTTGAATTGTAAGTATTGCAAATAGATACTATATGTAACAGATCTACAGAAATAAAATCTAACACTGCAACTCCCTACTTCTATTCCTTCTGATGTGAGAAGAATATGGCATTTAAAATCTGTATCCTCATAAATTGTCTATCAAGGAGATAATGCTCTCCAGTAGATCTGCTGAAAATTTAAAAATTATTTTAACACTGCAGACACATCCAAAAAACAAAAACAAGAAACTGAGTTTGGCTGACTAATCAAGAAGTCAAAATCTACTAGAGACACTGCTTTCTATGACAGAACAAGGAGCAATGGTCTCAAGTTGCAGTGGAGGAGGTCTAGGTTGGATATGAGGAAACACTATTTCACTAGGAGGGTGGTGAAGCACTGGAAAGGGCTACCTAGGGAGGTGGTGAAATCTCCATCCTTAGAGGTTTTTAAGGCCCAGCTTGAAAAGCCCTGGCTGGGATGATTTAGTTGGGGATTGGTCCCCTTTGAGCAGGGGGTTGGACTAGAGGACCTCCTGAGGTCTCTTTCAACCCTAATATTCTATGATTCTATGAGGTTCCCTTATTTTTAATTTTAGAGACTCAATACTTTAGAATACTACAAGAAGTTGTCAATGACAGGATAATTGGACAGAGGCACTGTTGCAACGTGGTCAGCCCCTTTAAAAGCCTGTGGAGCCAGGGACGAGCAAGACTGGACTTAAGGAGAAGCCCAGCAGGCAGCTGCTAGGCATCAGCAGATCCAGCTAAGCTGCAGCTAATGATAGGCTCTGATGCCCAGCTGGAAACTATATGAGAGGGAGGGCCAGGAGAGACAAATACTGCTGGGCTTCTCCTTAGGCCAGGGCTTGCTGCTCCCCGGAGCCGCGGACCCTTAAAGGGGCAGACCTCCCTGCTACAGGCATTCTTCTTACAAAGCAACAGTCTGGTGCCTGAACAAGTGCAGTATGAAGCCAGAAGAACAGTAATTTGTTTCCAATCGAGGAATCTGAATATTTCAACGAGAGATCACGATAGTTGATCATCGTATAAGTGATGACCAGATATTTAAAGAATTCAATAAACTTAAACTCTCTCTCCCGTCTTTCATTGTATACAGCAATTCCCAAGCTTTGGATTCAGCTCCCTGCCCAGGGTTGATTGTCTCAAAGATTGCACAAGTGATGAGGAAGTGAGCTGAGCTGCTCAGCACGAGAACTAGCACACAGGACAACTTGACAAGAGAAGCGTGTATTTAATGTATTGCACTCCACATCTTTTTTTAATTTAGCCCCGAAATAGGGATTTAATATGGGACTGGGAGAAGGATAAGATTTATTAAATGGAATACTGGAATTCACAATTAGGATCAGTGAGAAGTGTGCATGCGTGTGCATGTAAGAAAAGGGAAGTAAGGATGCCCACCTTTTATTCAGCAATCATTTTATCGAAGAAAAATATGAGAGCAGTTTTTATAGTTACATTGGTTGAAAGCTTCCATTCTTGTACATATTATGACATATTATATTATTACATACTTGTACAAGTATGTACAATTCAGTGATTTGTTTGGCCAAGTTCTAGGTACAATCCGAATAAATAAGAAATGGATGTGCCTAGTAGTTTATTACAAACTTATGTAAAATTATCAGTAGACCTAAAACTATTAGGACAGACATTTTTATTTTTTTAATCCATGTGAATATAAAAAGACCTTTGTAAAAAAGTGAACTTAAATCTTCTGAATATGGGAGCGTCCACAGTTGGGGTCTAATCTTGCATTTCTTAAGCATCCAAAGATGACCACTGAAGTCAGCAACAAATCTATCTGGACAGTGAAAGTTTTGAAGGTTTTTTTACCTGTATGCTTTGGATACAAGGAATTGAATAAGGACTCCAGGTTTTCTCTTACATTTTCTGTCCTTTTCAGATAAGTGCTGAGATCAAGGTTGTGCTGGAGCTTTTCCATCTTGCACTTTGGCCAGGAAAAGGACTGTAACAAGTCCTTGTTATGTGTAGACAGAATTTAACTGCATGAGAAAATCCTGAGGTGCATGGAGAATTTTATTCTTCTAGAATATACAGGGAAGTTCATGTGTGCCAAAATTAATAGCTATTCCAAGTCTCCTCCAGACAGTTATGGCTGATTAGGAACTTTTCAACAAAACATTTTTTTTTATTTGTCAACACTGAAACTTCACAGGAAAGGGTTGGTTCTGATAAATTTCTGTATTCGGAAAAAATGAATTTTTTAAAACTTCCCTTTGATATTTTCAAGATGAAAAAAATCCATTAAAATGCTTTCTTGTTTAAAAATGTATGCTAAATATAGTAAAAAAAAAATTAAAATAAAAAGTCATAATGTCAATGTTTTGACTGGACCAAACTGAAATTTCTTTCAGATTGTTGGTTCACAAAAGTTTGAGATTGACTTTTTTGTCCAGATCGAGAACTGGAAATTTTTTTTAATATCACAAAATTTTCCCCAGGATGGGAAAACTCTTTGCTGCCCAGCTCCACTGCTAATGGGAAAGTTTTCAAATGGGAAAGTATAGTGAATTGGCAGACAACTGATCACATGGTGGATGAATTAATGGTGGATGAATTAATGATTTTAACGCTCTATTGCTATCCTCATTTTGACACAATGCATCCAAAATGCTGGTTTTGACAATCTAATTGGTTTTCTATCTATGATTTGTCTGTTAGTGAAGATGAAGACAGCTGCATACATCACCCTGCAGATAACTGAGGTCTGCTTTACTAGCTAGACATTTTCAGCCCTTTATATGCATGTATAGCAGCGATTTCATTCCTTTAACCACCCTCTTCCTTGGACCATGGATGGGGAGCACCCCTGAGCCCCTCCCCCTTGCCTGAACCCTCTGCCCCAGCCCTGATCCCACTCCACCCTCCGAACCCCTTTGTCCCAGCCCAGAGCACCCTCCCGCACCCTGAACTCCACATTTCTGGCCCCACTCCAGAGCCCGCACCCCCAGTCAGAGCCCTCACCCCAATCCCAATTTCGTGAGCATTCATATCCCCCATACAATTTCCATACCCAGACGTGGCCCTCGGGCCAAAACATTTTCCCACCCTTGTTCTAAATAGAGAAGTACAGTTGTAATCCAGCAGTACAGTCCGTTGGCAATGTTTACATCTAGTGTTTCAATTCTGGCCAATAACTACCCAAATTGCACATAGCACAGGGATTTTGCTCTAAATTACTACTCAAAGGTGGTGTTTTCATTAGTCATGCACTGTTATCCAAACATCATTACTGGCAGGGTTAGAAACAGGTATTGTTTTGTTCAAGGTTTTGTCAAATATTAATTTCTATTTAAGAATAACATGTATATGGTAGAAAGAAAAGGAGTACTTGTGGCACCTTAGAGACTAACCAATTTATTAGAGCATAAGCTTTCGTGAGCTACAGCTCACTTCCTCAGTTGCATCTGAGGAAGTGAGCAGTGAGCTGTAGCTCACGAAAGCTTATGCTCTAATAAATTGGTTAGTCTCTAAGGTGCCACAAGTACTCCTTTTCTTTTTGCGAATACAGACTAACACGGCTGTTACTCTGAAACCTATGTATATGGTAGATGAAAACTGTTACTGCACAGATAAAACCATGTTTAACAGACTTGAAGATGACATATTTAGCTGTGTTTTAGGAATAATTAGAAAGCGTATTGCCAAATTAAAAACATATAAAAAACTTTTTTTCCTTTTACACATTTTGGAAAACTTGACTTTCTCTCTGGTAAAAGGTAAGAGGTATACCCAGTTTACAGTATAATGTTCTTGGGCTATCTGAGCTAAGAACGTTTCAAAGGTGGCTTTGGACAGTCACTCTACACTCTCGCGGCTATGCACATCAGTCTTATTTTTAGGTACAGGTAAACAGCAGTGATATTCAGTTCCACTCAACTGGCTATAAAACAGTAAACATGAAGGGATTATGTCCTCCAATTTATGACCTGAATTTTAAATTCATTTGTCTAATACTTCTGAACTGCGGCTTTAATCCATCAAATTAAGAGTTATGTTAGCAAATCTAGGCCAACTCTAACAATTTCCCTTAGTGTTCTCTATAACCAGGACACCAAAAAGAAATTAATACACTGCAAACGCTGATCTTGGTAACAGCATCTATTTTTCCATGACAGGCTAAAGAAGGTGAAAGTATTTACTGTAGATACAGTGTGTAAATCAATTTTATGCAGCTTGTAAAAAGAGAATACATTTTCATACTAAGGACTACTTTACAGATTTCCTTCTTCCCCTAGGAGAAAAACTAATTCTTTCTCCCTGTGTTTACTTCTCTCTTTTCCCAATCAATGCTCCTCGCCATAGCCACAGTGTAGTGTAGGCTAAAATTATTTTCTCCCACACGAGTGACATTCTAAGTAGTGATGGAAGAGGTTAAGAAGTGAGGCAATGTCTTTGTTCCTAAGTACAGAACTGTACCACCTCCCATTGATTTAGATTAGGAAAAAGAAATTAGCTTCTCAGTAGGTCTACTTTCGTGCGTGTTATGCACATATTGCACAGAATTAATTGCTTCACAAAAAAATTGCAAGATTACAATTGCTGTATACTCTGTGGATGAATTCTGAATACTGTAGTTTCACTTGAATCTGATTAGGCATCAGTATTGTCATATGTAGTGCTGTGTCTCAGAAGAGCAGCATTGAATTAATAAGACTTGTTTGGGTAGAGAGGCAGCTGGGCACTGTTGCGTACCCTGCACTGCCAAAGAACTATTTAATGTCCCGACAACCCGGCTACATGTGCTAATGCATAATCATTTTGTGATTCATTAGGTTACTGAGGACTGCAACCTCAGAGTATTCTCAGAGAGTATATGTGAAAGATGGATGGTGTTCTTACCCAGTCCTAGGGAGAGAGCTCTCTACTACCACAATGAAAGAAAAGACTAGCTGGGTTTGTTCCCAAATACACTTTTTTCCCAGAAGCAGAACTGGTGAATAAAGCTGGTCCAAAATTTTCTATTTCAACTTTTGATGGGAAATTAGATTTTCAACAAAAAGAAATAGTCACAAAAAGTATCTGCTTTCCTCCAAAAAAAAATTGATTTCAAGTTGGAAAAGTGGGAAAAAAAAAAAGCTTCCACAATAAAAAGTCCTCCTATTTTCCCCTTTACCCCAACATAATATTTCAAATGAATTTCCAACCACCTCTGCGGGGAAAGCTTTTATGTTTCCTAGGGGTGAGTCTACAGCTGCTAAATCTCAACAGTAAGTGAAATTTTTTTGAAACAAAAGTAAAAAAATTGCTTAGCAGACACAGAGAAGACTTAGTTAGAAGTTACTGTAGAAGGAAGCCACTATAAATTGCCTAATCAGTAATTTAACCTGATTTGAAACTGCCAGTTGGAATTAATGTTTTGACTAATGTAATACAGTGAACAAGATAGGGAGACAGCACTCTTAGACCTCCTCCAGGAAAAAGATTTGTACCGGTGCAACTAGTGATTTATACATTCAAAGAGCTTTACAAACATTAACTATTTCTCAGAACACCCATGTGAAATAGCTAATTGTTATCTTCATTTTACAGCTAAATGGTTAAATGACTTGTTTAAGGTTACATAGCAAGTCAGTGGCAGAGCTAAGCTACAGACTCCAGCATAGAGAGGTATACAACCAGATAGACTAGTAAGAGTTAGCCTGGCAAAGGAGGGAACCTGCTAGCAGTCAAGAGAAACTGGACATTAGGGCAAAAGATTTAGGTCTGGTTTACATGCAGTTTTTGTCCTTTAACTGTATTGGTTTAGAAACAGATGTAATTAAAATGGGACAATCCTTCATGCAGATGCAGTAATACTAGTATAAAGGTTCATCTCGTACCACTGAGCTGAGTAAAAGTATTAAAGTTCATACAATAAATTGTTATCCAACTAGCTAGCAAACCCTCAGCTCGGTTAAAATGGCCTGATGTAAAGTGAATCAAGCCCGATGGGAGTGAAACAAAAAAAAAGCAGCACCCCTATTAGAAAGGGTTGGATTGCCAGTGTGACCTTGAACAAAACGAAAGAAGTAGAGAAGCATACAGCATTAAGTGTGTCAACATGCTGTCCACAGTATCTCGAACACCTGCGATTATACCAGCGTTTTGTTAATTCAGTCATTTCTATTTTAGGTGGCTGGTGGAAATCAGTAAGAATCTGAGGGTTACTACCACTTTCACAGCTTGACAACTGTATTGTAATACTGTTCCTGCTATGCACTTGCAAATCGGTCCAATCTGCATATTGTGAAACCAAGAAAGATGGGGTTCATACCTGTCATGTCTCAGTGCCCTCATATCAACATACACAGTGGTCGGATCTGGTCCGGATGTTCCCTGTAAAATGTAACATATTCTAGTTAGAATTTCATTTATATGAATTTATAATGATATGAAATGCAACATATTCTAACTGGAATAACTGTCAAAGTAACTTTATGGTTTAGGAATGGAAAAAATAGTCTTTTAGTTAGGCTAATCAAATAATATTTATTTAAGGTACAAATAAAACCAAACTAAAACTTGATTATAATATCTTATGTATTATATGATAATTATACTATTATAACAATCGCAATATAATAACCTCCAAATATACCTACCCTAGGATAACTGTTGCCTTGCGGCTTGTGAGAACTTCAAATGATTGTACTAATTAAATGTCAACATAAGCTTTTTTGCTTCCAAAAGGTTGACTATTCAGCACATTGATACATACAAAAATATATTAAATGTTTTTTCATATAAAGGAATGCTGAAATTGCTGCGGAGACACAGTTTAATGGTAAAAGCACGTGGTCAGGAATGTGAAACATGATTTGCAAAGAATCTTCCACACATGCAACAGAGCATATATTTAAAGCTAAAGATATTAAAAGGCAGAACACATGACATGAACTGATATGGATTGAAGATATATAAGCAATTATTCTGTTCCTTATCAGCTTTCCACTTTGTATTTTTACTGCCCATTTGGTGTCATAATATTCAGTCACTCTGGTAACAGCAGACTGTTTTTACAGTGGTTTTGTACTCTGCAATGATTTTTCCCTTATCCAAGTGCTTAAACTCATCACCATGTATAATCTGAATTTCCTATATCGAGTGATCTTTTCTTTGCTACATACTCCACTCCACAGCCAGGTGGAAAGCTAGAACAATGGAATTTTGGAAATTCTGTTCTAAGCAGCTTAATGTTTTGAACACCAAATAATAGTTACAGGAACCCTTGTATCAGTTACTTAGGTTTTCAAGGAATATCACAGACCATCGAACCACAATGTCTTCTAGCCACTTTAAGATATATAACACAATATAATTCTTAGAAATGGACATATTTAGAGCTAAGAGAATTAAAACCAATTTGCTATTTTACATTTCTACTGAAATGCTTACTGGTAGTTCCACAATTTGTTCAGCACTGAAAAATGTGATGATGTTCTACAGGTAAACAATTTCCATACCGAAAAAGGGAAAAGACGTTACTAAGAATTAATCTTTACAATACAGACACTGATCAGTAACCCACCACCAAAAGAGTCAAAGAGAAACAGCACTGCACATGCATGTTAGCCTCTTTAGCTTGTAATGATACAAAATACAAGATACAACATCCTATCTAGCCATCAAAGATGTGATTTGCCGTCTACTAATAAACTCAGCAGTGTAACAGACTAGTGCTGAGTGGAGAGCTTAGTTCAAGTAAGGATGAATGTGGAAAAAAACCTAAAAAAACTGTTACCCTTAATTTTTAAAAAAAATTGAATGTAACCAATTTGTAAAATAATGGAAACAAGTTAGTTAGAAAATTAAAGACAACCATCATGGCAATAGTTATTTTCAGTGTGAATGAAATAATTACTATAGCCAGCTAACTTTTCATGAAGCCTGCATCCAGCCAGAACTGTACTGGACTTGTTCATAATCACACACAAAGAATCTGATAATCCTCAAATCTCCAGACTCAATTTCTAGTCTGTCCCACTGTTGGAAGCTGATAGGTGGGTATTTAGGGAACGTGAAAATCCCCTACCTGCTCGGCCAGCTTCCCCAGCCTGTGAGGCTATAGCAGCAGGAATAGCAGGGATGAAGGAGAGAAGGAAAGAAAGTAACACAAGACAAAAATAATAACGACATATGGGAATGAAGGGTGGGAGAGGAAAAAAAAAAAAGAGAGGAAATGCAAAAAGCGGGGAGTAAAATAAAAAGAAAAACAATGTCAAATACAGGAATCTTACAAATTAACTATTTTACCATTAAAGGTTTTAAAAAAAAGTAAAAAATGAGGTGTCGATATTTTAGTAGAGCAACAGAAGAGACAGCAACAGACTGTTAACCTTAGACAAACAGACTTAAGTGATTTTAGGACACTACAGACAATGTTAGTAGACAATTTATGTTAAGCACGCTATCTTTCATGTGAAAGTGTAAGTAAATATAATAGACTCGCTATTTTAAATGCACATAAATTGAAACAGGGGCTACAAGTTTGCCATTACTCTAACAAATAAAGGTTGTTAGTGATTACTTTCCCCCCCTAAAAGCAGTAAGTATCTGGATTTTGGTTTTTTGGGGCAAAATTAGTTGGCAAAGGGGGAAAAAAGAATACTTACACATTTTTCACCCAGATTAACCTGCTCATAGGGTAGAATAAAATCAAGGCTTCTTGTATAGTCTGATTTCTATATGTTCAAAGCTAATTATGTAACTCGGTACTACAAAACTCCTTCATTCTTGGGCCACAAACCCTGGAATGCAGGGTGTGAAGCAGTAAAAGTCAATACTAATAAAAAGCAAATAGTTCAACATCAAGATTCAACAGTACAGTGAAGGAACAATAACAAATACAGCGACGATTATCCCTCTGTTACTAAGCCTGCTGCTTCAGACACTCTGGTGATGTAGCAACCACTGACTGTGCTGGCACGTGGAAAACCTAAACTCCGAAGGGCCGCATGGGACTGGACCTATGCTCAATGAAGTCAGACAGTTCCAGGAGCACTGGATTGTGGTGCACTGCTTTAATAACAATATTAGTGCCAATAGAACTAGGCTGTCAACTTCTTATCCTAGAGGAAATTGTCACGGCGACGGCTAAAAATTGGTATATTTTGAATGAAGGGGAAGAGGGAGCATTTTTAAATAGGACATGTTTGCATATTACACTGCTGCCTGAGAATAGCCATATAGATAATAATGTCTAGGTTTCACCGTATACTATAAAACTGCAACTCAGCATGAGACCAGCTTAAGAGCAGTAAGTCCATTACCAAACATATACACAAATGCAAAAATGTAACACTCCAATTCCAGAGTTGACTTTTAAAAATACCCTAAACTGCCCTCATAAGGTTTTTCAATATGAGCTCAATGCACAACATTTGGAATTTAATTTTCAACACTGTCCTCTAACTCTGTGGACGCATGTAAATCTGGTAGATGACTGTGCTACCTACCAACTGTGCCCAAAGAATTAGAGGCTGGGTTGAGATCTAGCTGAAACATTAACCACGTGTATACAAATTCACTTAGTGTGAAACTTTAACTCTTGATTAGAAACAATGAGATATATTTTATAGATTCTTCTGTAATAGTGTTCATACAAAGCCAGCAAGCATATCCCTTCTTGTGTCTGATGTTTAGAAGGAGAAAAAACCCCCACATGTGTAGGGATAAATCTTTCCCTCTGAGACGCATGTGCCTAACTTCTATTGAGGTCATGGACAATTGTGTATGTACAATATTGCCAACCACAAGTGTTTAAAAGTCATGAATTGGGCAACAAAAAAATCATGAGATTTTCAAAAGATAAGTGTTGAGTTCTTTTAATTTGCCTTCTGGTGTGGGCGCCTTTAGGGTAACACATTTTCAGGATGCTCGGGAACCATGAGGCGTAAAAATTTACTTTTTCACGAATATCTGAGAATCTCAAGTAAGGCTTGGTCTATGTTGAAAAGTTATACCGCCAAAGCTATGTTGATTAGGGGTATTACAATACCACACGTCTGACCAACATAGCTATGACGACAAACCTTTCAGTGTAGATACAGCTATGTCAACAGAAGAGGGCTTCTGTTGACATAGCTAATGTCATTCGGGGAGGCTGTGTTTCTACGCTGACAGAACCTCCTATATTGACTTAGGCTATGTCTATATTAGTGAGCCTAGCATAATTCCAGCAGACTGAGATTTAAGGAAGTCACTGAATATCATGACTCACCAGAAAATCTTGAGAGTTGGCAAACTATCTGAAGGATTTGTACTACATATGCAAGTACAAAATCATACATGCCAAGAATTTACTACTACTTGAAGAAATATACATAAAAATTGAATAGTCCTCTATCAGAGCAGTTCTAGTTCTCTAAAAGCAACTCCACATTATTCCTGGTGTAGGAGATCCTCAAAAGTGTGATCTTTTATTAAGGAAAAAGACACAAACAAGCATTGCCTCCTAAAAAATTTTACTAATAGAATTCTCAGTCAAAGCAATTAATATTTTGGTGTTAACTGGAGTGAAGCATCAATACACAGTTTTCCTCAACTAAAAAAAGCTACATGAAGCATTGAGTAACTTTTCTAATTATAGTGCAACAAAAATGTACTTGACCATTTTCTTTCAAGGGAGCAAATGTGGCTGAAGATATTTTCTTCTCCAGTGGAGGTTAATAACAAAGTGACTCTTTGGAAAAAGATTTTATCTCAAGGATAATTAAGCATGGGAGTTGTAATTTGAATGAATGTAATTTGAACTTCAATGCCTTTTTGTGCCACTCCTTCTCCCTGCACTAAAAACTTAATAAATTCCAAGTATTTAAATGAAAGCTAGCTTACAAAGCTAAAAATTCTGGAGGAGCACCTCTGCCTTGGTAATAGCTCATCCCTACTTTTCTAATTCTTTAGAGAATACTAAGGATATTATACATGAGAAGTAAAATATGCTATATACAATCTACTTATCTCAGAAATACCTTTGCCAAATACCTATATAACTTTTAGTCATAAGGTGCTGGATTTGCAAAGGCATTTAGGTGCCTATGATTTTCAAAAATACCTATCTGTATCTTTAGGTGCCTCAACACCTTTACAAATCTTGCCCTTAGTGACATATGGTAATTCTGTCTAAAATTAGCCACAAGGAATAAATTCAGCATCAGTGTATTAGTCTCATAGTATTCCATATGGTGCAATACTAAGATTACCATTAGTTTAGTAGTATAAAACAGTTTTGTATCAAAGGGATTATTAGGATGCCTGCCTTTTCCAAGTATATATTCATAAAATAAGATTGATAAACATGCTCCAAAATTCGTTTTTTCTTCTTTACATACCACCTCACTTTAAAGGAAAAAATAGAAGAAGCTTGTTCAAAAAATCAGAGCACTTTTTAGGTAAAATGCTTGTATCCTTCATTTGTCACTAGTCTGAAAAGAGGAAAAATTAAAGAAACTAGCAATTCCAAGATAACTAGATGAACAACTTAGAACTATTTACAGAACAGAATTGCCCTGTTGCTGAAGACTGCTTCCAGAATACAGGTGTTATTCAGTCAATGACCTCTAGCAAAAGCACACACACTGTGCATTATAAACATAGGATATGCTCAGCCCCTGAAGACCCTCTAATGAGACCCTTTGGAATAATCAATCTATAGGATCATCTGTTGATGGAATTAAAGTAAGAGAAGAATAAGAGATTGAATCCAAGTCAAATAAAAAGGTAACTCACTCTGAAGACAATCAGGATAGGCCTCTCTCTGGAGAAGGAGCAAATGGTGAGCACTAAGACCTCTTGATAAAGATAACATAGGTGCAAATTTTAGGAGGAACCTCAAATGGGCCTGACAACCAGCCTTATGGAAAGTAAGGTTTCAATGACTATATATTGATAGATGTCAATAATTCCTCCATCTTCTTTCATATAATGATTACAGGGTAGGAGGGAGGATTACACCAATTATAAGAATAAACACAAAGGAGATGCCACTGGCTCAGAAATGTACAAAAGTATTTTTTTGAAGCACAGTATTAAGACCCCAGCAAACAAGGACCACTTCCTGAACATGCTGAAGAGATGCTAACTTAAAGAACATTGCTGAGAAATTGTTAAGACCCATTCTGCTCTTCAATCTGCCATCCAGGAAACAGAATGCTCTTCAGGTCAAGATACCTGTATACTACAAATCATAGGAACTGCTACACTGAATCCGAACAGTAGTCCATCTATCCCAGAATCCAGGCTTTGACAGTCAACAGTACCAGCTGCTTTAAAGGAAGCAACCCTGCTGTAGCCAAGCATTCCAGAGGATTTTGGCATCTTTACATTTTCTATTGAAAGGCCTATTTTGCAGTTACTTTTATAAATAATGGCTCCACTATTACTTCAAAACACACTTCACATCTTCCTTGCTTAAATGCTTTAAGAGCCATTCTGCCCATAAGAGTGATTTACAGGGCAATGTTACAGGCATTAGACTACTTCGAAACAGCGACTTAAGCAGTTTTCCACTCAAAGCTATTTTAAAAAAAAAATCACATACATACTTCTAATTCCTCCTATGGATTGAGGTGCCTGCTGTTAAGCTACTCAAGCACACCCAAAGATCTCTGCCAACCTGAGTAGCCACATCTGTTCTCTCCCGGATGTTAATGGGCTGGGCGTCCCTCTTATTTTGTGCTGAAGACAGATTAAATCTGCAGTCAAAATCGTTAACAAATATTCACTTGAGGGGTGATCCCGTCTCAAGAACTGCCTATAATTTTGTGCATTCACACAACTCCCGAGGGCTGAGTTTCAGTCAGAAAGCCAACATACATACATACTCAAGTAAAAAAAGTACCCCAAATAAAATTCAGTATTGATCAGGTTCTCAAGTGATGGGATATGCCTGCCATTTCTCTGGGTTAATCTGGGCTTCCATATACATTAGGTTCAACAATATTTTTGAGGTTGACTGAAGGTCTAAACTATAGAACTGGCCAGTGTTCTCCCAACTCATTTGCTGCTTTTAGTGCCAGTATGGTCTTACTGAAGTGCCTTGGTGTTGGTGAGGCAGCCACCAACAGCATGATGTCAAACTGCCTGGGGACTAGTGCAACCCTGAAAGGGAGATCTCCATTAGTGGCAAGTGAAGCCTCCCAGCTTACAAAGGGAAGCTTGTCCTTGTTATCTACAGTGCCCTTCATGGCCTCTTCTCATATGCATCAGAGCACGGAGTGAATTCAAGCAAAGCTTTGAAAGACAGTCTCAGGGATGGAGCTTCAGGGATTGAAGGGCCACTAACCTCATGTACTTGAGAAGTTTTAGTGGATGCTTAGAGCAGTCTGTCATGACAGCAATGCCATAATTTCCCTGAGCTATGTCTCCCTCCCCAACCTTCTCCCACACAAAAGGAAATCCTGCAGCCATTTCAAAGTCAAAAGCGATGCAGGAAGCATAACTAGCAGACTGTTGTTACTAAGTGGTTAATTCATCTGATTCTCCTTTGTTTTCTTGACCAGGGAATTCTTAGGAGAACGGTTACTTTTTATGGGAAACAAGTGTTCTGGATCTACCTGCACAGTAGGTATCTATAGTACCTGCATTTTCCCTGATATGCAGCTTTTAAAGTTTGGATGTATTCACGGTGAGAGGGTAAACTGAGACCTATTTGCTAAATGGAACTAACTATCAGCTCTCCAAAAGAAAGCGGGCAGAGGATCTCTTTGATGTGAGTTTCCAAGGATGAAGTTTGGGGGTTCTTTTTTAAATGAAAATTTTGATTACTTGTTTTATTAGGTTTTTCTATCTCCCTTACAGCTACAGGTACTCGAGAGAGAGCAAGAAACAGTTTCTCCACAAGGGTACAGAACTCGTTCAACAGGAGAAACTTAAGTCAATATTTATTAAGTGAAATAGGTCATGTAGATGTCTGAGTTCACAACATTAACACGAAATGAAAAGGAGTACTAGTGGCACCTTAGAGACTAACCAATTTATTTGAGCATAAGCTTTCGTGAGCTACAGCTCACTTCATCGGATGCATACTGTGGAAAATACAAAAGATGTTTTTATACACACAGACCATGAAAAAATGGGTGTTTATCACTACAAAAGGTTCTCTCTCCCCCCACCCCACTCTCCTGTTGGTAATAGCTTATCTAAAGTGATCACTCTCCTTACAATGTGTATGATAATCTAGGTGGGCCGCTTCCAGCACAAATACAGGGTTTAACAAGAACATCTGAGGAAGAGTAACATGATACAGTTCTGTGGTGACCTAGAATCCTATTTTCGACGTCTCCGACTCAAGGAATATTTCCAACACACCTCTGAACAACATACTAATCCACAGAGACCTCCCTACCAACACTACAAAAAGAAGGATTCTAGGTGGACTCCTCCTGAAGGTTGAGACAGCAGACTGGACTTCTACATAGAGTGCTTCCGCCGACATGCACGGGCTGAAATTGTGGAAAAGCAGCATCACTTGCCCCACAACCTCAGCTGTGCAGAATACAATGCCATCCACAGCCTCAGAAGCAATTCTGACATCATAATCAAAAAGGCTGACAAAGGAGGTGCTGTTGTCATCATGAATAGGTCGGAATATGAACAAGAGGCTGCTTGGCAGATCTCCAACACCACTTTCTACAAGCCATTACCCTCTGATCCCACTGAGAGTTACCAAAAGAAACTACAGCATTTGCTCAAGAAACTCCCTGAAAAAGCACAAGATCAAATCCGCACAGACACACCCCTGGAATCCCGACCTGGGGCATTCTATCTCCTACCCAAGATCCATAAACCTGGAAATCCTGGACACCCCATCATCTCAGGCATTGGCACCCTGACAGCAGGATTGTCTGGCTATGTAGACTCCCTCCTCAGGCCCTACACGACCAGCACTCCCAGCTACCTTCGAGACACCACTGACTTCCTGAGGAAACTACAATCCATCGGTGATCTTCCTGATAACACCATCCTGGCCACTATGGATGTAGAAGCCCTCTACACCAACATTCCACACAAAGATGGACTACAAGCCGTCAAGAACACTATCCCCGATAATGTGACGGCTAACCTGGTGGCTGAACTTTGTGACTTTGTCCTTACCCATAACTATTTTACATTTGGCGACAATGTATACCTTCAAATCAGCAGCACTGCTATGGGTACCTGCATGGCCCCACAGTACGCCAACATTTTCATGGCTGACTTCGAACAATGCTTCCTCAGCTCTCGTCCCCTAATGCCCCCACTCTACTTGCGCTATATTGATGACATCGTCATCATCTGGACCCATAGAAAAGAAGCCCTTGAATTCCACCATGATTTCAACAATTTCCATCCCACCATCAACCTCAGCCTGGTCCAGTCCACACAAGAGATCCACTTACTGGACACTACAGTGCTAATGTACGATGGTCACATAAACACCACCCTATACCGGAAACCTACTGACCGCTATTCCTACCTACATGCCTCCAGCTTTCACCCTGACCACACCACACGATCCATTGTCTACAGCCAAGCTCTGCGATACAACCGCATTTGCTCCAACCCCTCAGACAGAGACAAACACCTACAAAATCTCTATCAAGCATTCTTACAACTACAATACCCACCTGCGGAAGTGAAGAAACAGATTGATGGAGCCAGAAGAGTTTCCAGAAGTCACCTACTACAGGACAGGCCTAACAAAGAAAATAACAGAACGCCACTAGCCGTCACCTTCAGCCCCCAACTAAAACCCCTCCAACGCATTATCAAGGATCTACAACCTATTCTGAAGGACGACTCAACACTGTCACAAATCTTGGGAGATAGGCCAGCCCTTGCATACAGACAGCCCCTCAACCTGAAGTGAATACTCACCAGCAACCACATACCACACAACAGAACCACTAACCCAGGAACCTATCCTTGCAACAAAGCCCGTTGCCAACTGTGCCCACATATCTATTCAGGGGACACCATCACAGGGCGTAATAACATCAGCCATACTATCAGAGACTCATTCACCTGCACATCTACCAATGTGATATATGCCATCATGTGCCAGCAATGCCCCTCTGCCATGTACATTGGGCAAACTGGACAGTCTCTATGTAAAAGAATAAATGGACACAAATCAGATGTCAAGAATTATAACATTCATAAACCAGTCGGAGAACACTTCAATCTCTCTGGTCACTCGATTTCTGATCTCAAAGTGACTATCCTTCAACAAAAAAACTTCGAAAACAGACTCCAGCGAGAGACTACTGAATTGGAATTAATTTGCAAATTAGATACAATTAACTTAGGCTTGAATAGAGACTGGGAATGGTTGATTCATTATAAAAAGTAACCTATTTCCCCTTGTTTATTCCTCCCCCCCCCGTTCCTCAGACCTTCTTGTTAAATCCTGGATTTGTGCTGGAAATGGCCCACCTTGATTATCATACACATTGTAAGGAGAGTGATCACTTTAGATAAGCTATTACCAGCAGGAGAGTGGGGTGGGGGGAGAGAAAACCTTTTGTAGTGATAAACACCCATTTTTTCATGGTCTGTGTGTATAAAAACATCTTTTGTATTTTCCACAGTATGCATCCGATGAAGTGAGCTGTAGCTCACAAAAGCTTATGCTCAAATAAATTGGTTAGTCTCTAAGGTGCCACAAGTACTCCTTTTCTTTTTGCGAATACAGACTAACATGACTGTTACTCTGAAACCTAACATTAACACAAGCATTTCTAAACATGACTTCAGTATGAGTCCAAGATCTTACATGTATTAAGCAGAAGGGACATTCATTCTAAAAGGATTCAGATATTGCTTTTAGGAGTGCAAGAGATTTGCTTGAACTTTTATATGCTGGGAGACTATTTATGACAGTAATTAGAGAATATTGAATTAGAAGAGGGCTATCTCCAGAACAAATAATGACTTTTTATCTTACTCAGTTGACTATAGTGATCATTAAAATCACCATCTAATTTAGCTCTGGGTTACATGAGAGGTAGAGAAGTGGCTCAACTCCTGTATTTGTTTTCTGTTGGCATGTTGCAGTAGTGAGGTCACTTTAGACCAAGGTTTGATGAAGGCCTTCATTATTCAGTTCCCTGCAACAGGCCAGGGGTGAAGCTGGGGATAAGACACAGAAGCAGTGGTCTGTGCTGGGCTGATCACCTGTACTTGTGAAGCGTTTTTGGATGGCCTTGCTTGTAAAACAAAGTGCTATAAAAATGATGAGTAGGAGAAGAGGGAGGCAAGTGCATTATTTGCAGTACTTCTGCTCAGATGTGGTTTTGGCTTCCATATTTGAGCAAGCCTTTTGCTACTATCCACGAAGAGATCCCCAACGTGGAACAGTTGGTAGGTACAAGAGCTAAAAAGGTACAATAGTCTTTGCTCGATGCATGTGGGTTATACTTACAGAATGGGGGACTCAAGGCTGCAAAAGACTTAACGGACATGGTCGATAGCCAACTCCCAATGCTGCTCTGAAAAGGCCTACTGTGATCCTTGAACTAGTGGAATAGGAGGTTATATTACCTATATATATGGCACTGGTGAGATGCTGCTCATGTCCAGTTCTGTTATCCAGACTTGGAAAGGATATTGAAAAATGGAAAGGATTCAGAGAAGAGCCATAAGAATGAGAGGTGGATTGGAAAATATGCCTTACAGCAGGAGACTTAAGGAGCGCCATCTATTTATCTCTTCATTCATCTATTTATATTTAAGTGGAGAAGATGTGATAGTAGAAGGCTCTTTAATCTAGCCTACAAAAGCATAACAAGATCCAATCGCTGAATTTGAAGCTAGACAAGTTCAAACTGGAAATAAAAAATAAAATAGAAAAATTGTGCCATAACACTAAGGATAATTAAATACTAGAACATTTTATTAAGGAGTACGGCAATTATGCATTACTTGGACGCTTTAAATCAAAATTGGGTGTCTTTCTAAAAAGATGTGGATGTACTAAAGCACAAGTTATTGGGCTGGATGCAGGAATCAACAGGTGAAGATCTAAGATCTGTGTTACAAAGGAAGTCAGACTAGATGATGACAGTGTTCCTTTCTGTCCTTTAAACCTATTAATCAACAAAGCTGAATGCCTGAAGCAGAGAATGCAAGATAAATCCCAGGTTCTCCCTGGAGACTCATCTTATGAATGGGTCAAATTGGAAATACACAGATGCCTCATATGGTGATAGCTGAGTCAGAAAGATTAGTTTTTCACTGTGTGACCTATATATTTCATGCAGAAATTATTTATCTGATTAAAGTAAATAACTATTCTACAAAAAGCAGGAAGCTACTTTGTTTTAAAGTACATAAAGAAAGCACTTGGAAGCAGGGATATGCACTACATGAATAAATTCCAACTAGTTTTGTTTTAGAGTATTGAGAGTACAAGTTGTATCATTCTGATACACGTTACTGAATTACAGCACATCTGGGGCAGAATAAATGCTATGAATGTATTGTGAAGGATGAACAGGGTTCATTGACAAATGCAGAAGTGTATTACTTGCATACGAAAGGAGAACATTAAGTAACAGATGGATTTGCTCAATATGCTTAAAGAACAACTAAGCAATCGACCAACATGAAACATGATGAAACCTCCCATGCTTGACAAGAAAATTGCTCATTGATAACCATTTTCTTAGTACTAGCAGTTGTACAAATTTAAGGCATGGAAAGTCTTACCTGCAAACATATAGCCAGGTTAACTCTACAGCCAAATGATGTGCTAACAGCCCGCGGATGGAGACCCAGGTCTTTAAATAATTTTGAAAATGACTGAGTGAGAGCTATTCGGGGCCGTTCTTCTGCCACGACGACACATGTCCGTACACGTGAGAGGTCCAGTCCCCTTCCCTAGGAATAATTTATAATGTAGTGAAAGCTACAGTTAATCAATTTTGAAACTGTGCATCAAAACATGTGTTAAACACACTGTGAAACAAAACATGAACACAAGAATATAGGATTATAATACTCCGATTCTAGCCTTTCATGGAAGCTGGATGGCCAACTGACACATTTATGGCTGATGTAGAACAGACCTACTTGCCTGGAATTTCTTCCCTAGCATTTACGAGGAAATGGATCACAAAAAAGTTCTGGAGGGAAAATATGCTAGTAACGAGTAATAGCTCAGGACTCCAATGACCAGTGAACTGGAAGAGTTAACTGTCCTAGGAAAAAACTGACTGGAGAATTATTAAAGACACAAGGGCGTGAAGGCAGTGTACACACCCTGAGCTCTACCTAATAGGGTTTCAGCAGAATAATGGGAATTCTGAATCATGAAAGGAAGGTCTGGCATTTTACAGCTAGTTGCATGTGAGAGGCTATAAAAAACACTGACATCAGAAATTTACAAGTTTTACATATACAAATTTCTGCATTTGTTATAATTTATTGAAACTGGAAGAAATTTAAGAGCAATGGAAACAAATCAACCAAAATAAGTCTCTGTTGTAGTGGCTGGTGCTGGTTAGGCTTTACGTTAGTGCTGCATTTCCCAATCTAGGGTAGGGGCAACAGGTGCTACAATAGTTGGAGTGATGAAAATAGGACAGAAGAATGAATCAACGTGTTCCCTAGATACATGAAGACACAATCCAAACAAGTTACTGTGTCCGCCAATATCACACACAGCAGGTTGCTCCTTGAAAGCCACCCACCTTCTACCTCCCAGTTCCCATAGTGGCCTTAACATACAGGCACCAGGCCCACCCTCCGGAGCTTCTTTCTCTGCTCTCGCGGCACTCAGCTTAGCCATGCGGTGGCAGCAATGGCAGCTCTCCCATCAGCATGAGAGTGAGATTTCAGCTTCCAGATGTTGGACAAAGGGAAACAGTAGGGAAGAAGAGTCCACAAAAAACATGTGAAAGAACAAACTTTTAAAAAAAATGTAAAGAGAAACACGAAAAAACACAGAAAACAGACAAAAGGGGGGGAAGGGAGAACGTGAACAGAAAGAAGGCGAGACAGCAGCCAGTGAGTCTGAACACATTTGGAGGATGACGTAGTAGGGGCATATATTTGCCAATCCATTTGGGCTTGGGATTCGACTAAAAGGTGGGAACTGCTCTATGCAAGCTGTAAGCCTGAATCACTATAAGATGCATCTATAGGTACAAAAGGATAAGGTCTAATGGCAAAGAAAAAAAAATAGAGATGGAAGGAAGAAAATATTTAACCACAAAAACACGGTCTGGCTCCAAGCTCCTCTGCTTCACATTTACACCACAATACATTCCTAAATTACTCTAATTCTGAAAAAGATATATAGCTCTCAGTAAATGAAGGCAGATACTGACATCTGATAAGTTAAACCCCTTTGTAACTGAAGAGAAAAAAAATAGATCTTTTAAAAGCAGTTACAGTTAGTTAGCAGAACTGGCAACAGAACGCATAGCAAAAATTTATCAGGTTCATAACAAAAGCATCAGTATATCCCAGACCCCAAGCTGAAAAAGATTAGAGCATTTCTGAGTGCTCTAGCATGTCAAAACAAAACAAATATTTAACATATTTATTAGAGTAAGCTATACATACAATATGCAGTTGGCTAATACACACAGTTCTGACTTTTACAACCCTAGCAACCAGCTACAGCAATTTGGGCTGTACAATAAACACAAATCTTAAAGATTTGGAAAGCCTCAAGGAATAAATTTAACTAGGAACCTCATAATCTGGAAAAGGGCTAGGGAGCAGCAGGTGGCAAAAACTAATATACAGCCTTTGGCAAGGAATTATACTGGCTGTATTGAAGATTTCCCTTACTCTCTGATTATCTTCTCCTCAATGAATGGATTTAGCACACACTTATTGAGCAGAGAACATTCCTAAATGCTACAGAAATGTCACACTTGGAAGAAAAATGGAATTCCTCACCTTCAGTGATTCTGTTTGTGAACCGAGTCCCTTGGTACAAAGCTCCATGACTGAATAGGAACAAAAAGTGTCCCTCACTTTGTACTGACTCACAGCTAGAAGCCATAGAGCAGGATTGGTCTCCAATTCTGAGGGAGGAATCAGAATAGACTGGTGTCCTGAATAAACGCTGCAAAAATATAAGATTTGTTAATACAGGCTAGAATTTTGTAGATGAGATGATTGTAAACTAAAAAGGGTATTCTCACTTAAGTGTAAACTTTAACATCAGTATTAGGCACAATATGTTTATATCTCACTAACACTGCACAATTGTCACAGCTTTATGTTAAGGGCTAAATTCTGCCCTTTGTTACACCCATATAATTCAAGTGAAATGAGTGGAAATGTAGGCAGAACCTAGTCCTAAATTACTAAAACCTACAAAATACAGGTGGTCCTTACTGCTAGAAACTCATGGAAGAGCACACAGATACCTGGGTTAGTAGCATGTAAAATACGCATCTGCTGATAAAAGATTATGGTTGGTTATTACTATTTAAACATTTCCTGGACAGAAAATACAATACCTTCTACTCACCAAAGAACTGACCCCACTCCCATGGAAATAAACAGGAGCTTTGCCATCATTTTCAAGGGGCCAGGATCAGGCACCAAATTAAAAGTAAATTATGCATTTTAAAATTCTCTCCACAAAATGTTATGAACTTTTAAAAATGAAATCCCAGAGCTCTATTGTACTGTATATACAATATTGTTTATTGGCTCCCCAGTGCACGGTAATACTGAGATGCAGGCACTTGGTAATGTCCCTGTGCCAAAGGTACAGCACTAATTGTTGCAGTATCATCATAGTCACTGACAAATTCTTCTCCAGAAGTGTTTCCCACATTGACAGTTCTCTCCTGTGTGCCCTGTGACTACCAGACGGGCAGATTTCCCCATCAGTTGTACAGTTTTTACTCACATCTTAATCTGTGATTTGTGCATCTTTCAGCTTTGACATGTCACAACAGAATACAATAAAAGATGAAAACCAGAAAGGTTCTCACAAAGGGTAAGTTTAGAGGCAGTCAGCTCCAGGAGTCACTCAATGCTGTTGAGGGGAGAGCACTGGTGCTGGAAGGCATGTTTAGCCCTTTGGAGACCAGAGGAGGCTCTGGCTCTTCTGAAACTTGAAAATCCTTCAGTACCACAAACTTTCCCAGTACTTAGAAGGGGTTTGCCATAAATTCCGAATACGAACAGAGAGCATCAAGGTTGACGGTGCCAACATGTCCACTACTGACAAACTGTGCTGAAGTGAGAAACTTCAAGGAAACCAGTGCTAATAAGACTTGTAGCGTAAGAGCCGTTGCTGAAATAACTGCTGGTTGCTTTGCATCCCAGGATAGTACCAAAGCCTTGGTACTGTGCTCCCTCAGAGCTCCCAGGGTACCTGATTTGTGACATGGGGTCTTCCTAAAATGGTAGTGTTGAGGTGAGTTGGATCTCTTAGTGGAAATGCCCATCAGTGATCTGTCCCTGGCTTTCCCAGAGGAGTGTTGATCCTTTGTAGATTTAATTTTAGCAGTCCTACCAGAGTCTGAAACTGAAATGACCGTCAAAGATGGAACCCAGAAGTTAGTGAATCCAGAATTCACAGAGATGCTTCTGGACTGCACTGGAACTTTTCCAGTGGGGTCTGCCCTTTCCAAATCAGAAGCTAGACACATAGAGCAATCAAACAATCTAATATGCCTTCCTTGCTTTTAAGGACTTACACACCAAACATTTCCTGAGTATATGAGCTTTCCCAAGAGAAAACAAAGCACTTGGTAGGTCCATCATTAATCAGAATTGCTGCCTTGCAGGAGGGACAGTCTTGAAGCTGGATGACTTGTGATGGGACACCACTAAGCTATGGTGCTGGGAAAAAGATCCAAGTGAGGAAAAAAGACATAATATGGAAGGTAAAAACTTCCCCAAACAATTAACAACTATCAAAAAAATTTCCAACAGGCAACCCTTTACTGTCTAACACTAATCCATACACAATTCACAACAACAGGTAAAAAAACAGGATATGCAAAGACATGAACATCAAAGAACTGCGAGTTGAGAAGGACTGGAGCGGTAGATGGGTCTGATCTGCCCCTTTTATCCTCAGTATGGGAGCACAAGGGCACATGCATGGCCCCAAAGAACACTGTTGGACAACAGACTCCAACCCCAAGAGCATGTGCACCAAGAGTGTAATATGTATGGACAAGCACTCAAAGAGTTGATGGTGTTCAGCACCATTAAAAATGGTGCCCCTCCTGTCCCCCACTTACTTCAGTGCCTGTTTTCAGGCACTCTAGTTTGAAAGTTTTGTCCAGTCTTTATCTTGTGACAGACTGAGAGAGGAGAGAGCTGCCCTGCACAAGGGAATTCTTCACTGGCCTTCTCTGAGCCCGTGGCTTTCTTCCTCAGTTATGCCAGGAGAATTCCCAGAATTCTCCTCCTCTCTTGATAGGGTGGCCAGGTGCCCAGTTTTCCACCAGAAAGTCTGGTTGAAAAGGAGATCTGACAGTGTCAGGTCAGATCTACTGACCAGACACGCAAAGACCTGTTATTGTGGGCAGGGGAGGCACCGGGTCATCACCCGCGCCAGCTACTACTCAGCCGGGGCCACCTCCTACCAGCATGAGGTGGCTGCAGCGCCCAGCAGTGGTTCTGCAGGCGAGTCCCTCCCGACCCGGGCAGGGGAGAGAGGGGAATAGCAGTGAGCAACCAGGGCAGAGGGGGAAGAGGAGTGACTGGGGGAAGGGTCCTGGGAGGAAGAGGCAGGGCAGGGACAGGGCCTCGGGGGGAAGAAGTGGTTTTTAAATATTACAAAGTTGGCAACCTTATCTCATGATCTGGGACTTTTAGGGCCCCTTTATGATGCTGCAGCACTTTTATTCGCCATAAAGGGGCTTGGGGCTGGTGTAAGAATTTCACCCCAGGCTTATCTTCAACTTAGGCCACAAAATGTAGTAGATGAAAATGGTGCCTCTCCTGCTGCAGTTTCGAAAGTTGCAATTCCAAGAAACAATGGTTTCAAGGGGTGTTCACTTCCTCTACAGTTACATCCATTTGTTTAAGAGGAAACTTTGCAGGACCTCACTTTTGCTGTAGAAGTTACTTGATCAATGACTTCAATTGCCCATTCAGGGCTGATAGGAAGTGTGCAAGAAGAAAGCAGCTCTCATTGCACTTCCAAAACAAACATTCATATCACAACTCCACGGCACACACTGTATTCACTGAATGTGGTCTTAGGGGACTGGAAAAATACAGCTCTTATGGTCTTAATTTGCTATTTAAATCCATTCCTGCACCAAAATGGCAATTAAGTGCATCTCTATCACTGTAGAACTTGACTAAAACATTGTTACTAACCTGCACTAGCAAAGTCTCAGTTTTAGAAAATTAACTGTTATTTCATTTTGGTTTATCAACACACACACACACACACACACACTTCTGTATTTTGATAATTAAAGCAGAATTACTAGAGGGCTTAGCTTAGTTTGGCTAACAAACAATTCAGGAAAAATTTCATATCTGCTTTATCCTATGTTTCTGTTTTATAATTAAACCCCTCTTAACATGGAGTGTAGTAGGCTCTATTCCAATAAATGGTGGTCTACATATTAGGACAGGGATATCTTAAGTTCAGAAAGTAGTTTAATTGGATTTAGTTTTGATTTTATATTTGGAGAAAAGTGTTTGCTCTTTTAAAAACTATTATAACTTAGAGATTTAAAAATGCAATGCAAAACAAAATAGTAGGGTCAGCTTCTCAGAATGGAAGGCAAAAGCTGCAAAGAAAAATATGAAAAATCAAATCAAATCACATCATGAATTCCCCCATGAAAAAGCTAGCACAAACAGCTAAAAAGAAGAGCTTTTGGATTAGTGAACTCACATAGGCCTGATGACTCTGCTGCCATGCCTAGGATGCATCATTCTGTGACAAAGATCCCAAGGAAACCCTGCTGGAGCATGCAGCCAGTTTGTAAATAAGTTGGTAAATCATGTATTGCTCTGCTTTGCAAGGTTTCTTTTTGTTATTTTTTTATACTCTTTAGGACATAAAATAAAACAAACTTTGCAAAACCATGCAATATACTCCAGACTTACCAATGGGCTGGCTCCATGCTCCAGTGGGCTTTCCTTAATAGCTCTGACGTCACAGAATATTGCATTCTGGGGCGTCACAGCGAAGCAGGGCAGCATAACTTCTAAGAACCTACGATGGGGAAAAGAGGTTAGTTTTTGGTCGTTTGCAGAATGAATACCTCCTTCGGCCTAGTTAATGGAGGAATTAAATATGCATAGCTGAAGTGACTGAATTCAAAGTTTTAACTTGTGTTTCTTATTTCAGAGACTGCATAAAGGAGCCCATTTGCTATGTCTGCTCTGTATCCAATATGAATTGCTACCATTTGCAGCCCCTTAACCTTCAAAAATAAAGACAGTAGGAGCTGACCATGAATCTCTATGTTAGAATAGCAAGTAGTAGCGTAGTTAATGGCAATGACAATAGACTTCACAATCTGTGTATTTAATTTTACATCCAGATATCCCCCAGAGGTAAAGCATGGCATGTTAAAAGTAACAATCACCTTTTGGCACGTAAGTTAGAAAGAGTAATCTGTATGCTTACTGCATGCTTAAGGCTCCAAACTGTATGCTTAAGGGGCTATGCAGTACTTCTACAGAGCATCCTAAAAATAACTTTCACTCCTAACAAACTAGTGTGAGATGGAAGTCAAGTCTGTGCAGCAAAATGAACCACGCTGGGTTCTCATGTCAGCTTTCTACCTATAACATAGAAATAATCTATTAGAGCTGATTATGAATTTTTGGATCAAAATGCTTGACAGAAAATTTGGTTTCCAAAAGAGAATTCAATGTTTTCTGCAGGAAAACATCAATTTTGCTGAAGCTGTTCACTGGCCCATTAGGGAAACTGAAGCAAAGTCAGTATGGCCAATCCCAAAACTCAGACCCTGAAAATTATGAGGGTTTTTAAGAGTAGAGAGAGGTTACACTGCATTCATCTTTTTCATTTTTGAACTTCCCCTGCCCACTGTGTGCATAGCAAGTCCCAGATTTGTAGAGTAAGCTGATTTTGGCTCTCAGTGGAAGATCCAACTGAGATCAAATTAAAGAACTTTATATAAAATGCTGCCCTAATTATACAGAGCTTCCAGCTTCTCCCCAAACTAGACTCTAATAATTATTTCTGTGTTCTGTATTCAGCCCCAGATCTGCCTCTCCTCCAACCTTTCAGTTAATTAAGCAGCCCCTCCAGCCCACATCAACTGTGCACAGCCAGCCATACATAATTTCTGTCCCCACATCTGTCTCAGCTCCTCTGAGCACCTCTGCTCCTTCTGGAGCTGTAGGGAGTCTTCACCTCCCTTCCAGGTGTGGGGTGGCAGCTGAGGCAGGATCCTTTGCCCCAAGCCTAGTGTTGCAGTGATGGAGAGAGGAACAGACCGACCCATTTTTCACAAGATGAAAGGGAAGGAGGAAGCACAGCTGCCCTGAGCTGCTAGGCTCTTTCCACTTTCTGTTCCTTCCCCCTTGTGAAAATGGTATTGGCTGCTCCTTTCCCCACAGTCCCTAATCCAAATTCTCTCAGGTCCAGAAGGGAAGGCAGGGAGGAGCATCTGATTGGTTGCTCTTCCCTAAAAGGCAGGCAAGTGGGGAAGGCAGCCAATTAGAGGGGGATTTCCTCTGGGCAAGTCTGAAACTTACATGAGGATTGGAGCTTCTCATTTATTGAAAGACTGGCTCCAACACAGGCCAGAAATCACAATACTTCTGAGAGCTAACAGCACTGGGAAATATTTCCTTTTTGGTCAGGTCAACGTTAATCTGCATTTGTTTGAGCTGACATGGTGTCTCATGGAAGTTGTAATTTGCGTGTGTCCCCCTTATCGTGGCCCCATGGTACAATTGTATCTCCCTATCTTGCACTGCAGTCTCCCCTCGGCCTGAGCCACTATGGTATATCCTGGGAGATGTACTTTGGCCAGGGAGAATAAGGGCACAAGGCACACATGAACTACAACTCCCATGAGGAATTGTGATGGTTCACATGAACACAGATTAATGTTGAGATGACTCAAAATTCAATGTTTTGATGTCAGAATGTCAAAATATTTAGTTTCAATAGAAAGTAGGCAAACAAAATGTTTCAACAATTCCAAGGCTACATTTTTATGAACTTTTTGTTTTGTAAAAAAGTTCAAATAATTTGACATTTTGTACCAATTGGGGATGAAAAGAAGATGTTGAAATATCAAAATTTCCTGCAAAATGATTTTTGTTCAGCTCTAGCCCCTTTGTAGACCTTGAAATAAGAGACCAGAGCAATTATCGTTTAAACCAACAAATACACTGGATCCCGTAAAAAAAAAAAAGAGAAAAGAAAAACCACACACACACACACACACACACACAAAGACCGTGCTAGGATAACATTTTAAGGTATGGACCTTACGAATGCAGTCACGGCAGCGCAAGCTGTGGGATGGTCTAGCTGCCTCCAGTATGTGCTAGGACTTGGACAGGTACGTGACTTGGGAGTGTAGCTTTTGCGGTTACACTCTTTTTTTGAATGCTAGCTTGATGACAGCAAGTGTGAGCGTCTCTCCTTGAGTTGGGTATCACGCCCGCAGCTCCAAGCAAAGACGTGTTCTCTTTGGGAATCGCAGTGGCCTGAGCTAAAGGAACTGTGTCAGCTTACATTTAGCCCAAGAGTTGCATTTTGTAAAAACAAGCTTTTTAAAAAGGCAAAGCCTAACAAAAATGGTTTCTACACTTTGTTATTAAACAAAGAAGGTTTGCTGAAACCAAAATGCTGCCACTCTAAAAACCTGAAAGTGAAACTGACGCATTGATTTTTCATTGTTCAAGCTCAGATAAATGCCTTCTGTTGCTTTATACCAGAACAGTTAATGTTACTATAATGATTCTCGGTGTGTCAGTTCCAGATTATAATATAGTAATTGCAACAAGCTTAAATCAGAACAAATCATTTTTTTTATATTTTCCAATTGCCGTTTTTTCCCAAAAGGTTAATAAAAGAACAATCTCAGACTATAAGTGGATCTTATGCTAAAATAACGTGCTTGAAGTCTAACAAGCACATGGTTTATGCATCTCATAAATCATAATTATCTGGTGCAAGACAAGTCCCTGTACCATTAACTTTTATTTATTTTTTTTAGTGCTCCAAGCATCTAAACAAAGTGTTGATTCCAATAGGATGTTCACTTTTAATTATAATTTAAATAAAAACATTTATGCAACACTGTATCATTTTAATGCCTTAAGTTACCTTAATTTCAGCATGGTTTTAAAACAGCAACAGTGCACTTTCAGTGAAATGTGTCAAAACATAATAATTCTAGGATCTAACATTTCTTAGTAAAGAATGATTCCAGTTACTTTTCCATAGACCTTCCCTGTACCATGTTTTCAATTTTCTTCTGTAAAGCACATCGTTTTTCATATACATCTACCTACATGTCTTAAAGAAAAGCTAAAAGTTACTGAGAATGCTTTTACTGCAACATTACACCATCCATAGGGTACAGAAAACCACAAAACTGTTAACTAAGTTATAAACTCCCCACTAACTAGTGCTAATAAAATGTCAACATTTTTTGTGAAAATATTTTGCAGCTTTTCAGCCAGCTCTATTATTGCCAATCAAGAATCTCTCTATCAAATTTCTCTATTATCAAATGCAGTTTGTTCTTTTGTTTTATGGTACAATGGAAATGAGGTTTAAAAAGTCTAAAGAGAAATCTCACCTGCAGAGGCACCAGAGGACAAACCCAAGTCCACAGTAAGGGTCCAAACAGATAGCTACTTCTCTAGAGGGGTAAAGCTCACACTGCAGCTTAATAGAACGACAAAAGGCACTAGTGGCTGCATGAGACATCTGGAAGACAAGACAGTAATTAAAATGATAAACTATACCATTCTGCAGGTTCATTCCCAAACTACTGCCATTCCTGAAATCGGTAACAGGATGAAGGAAACAAATTAATATTAAACTTTGTGCTCAGCATGAACACACACTGTAATTTATACCTAATGTGAGTTAATTTTCTTTTAAGAGGTCATCCAAATAACCATCCAAGGAAAAGGAAGATAGAGAATCATAAGTTGAATAGGTAGGACATGGTCATGAGTGGTTTCAGATGTGCTTGATGTGATATTGAAAGCTAAGGAGAATGAGCTAAACTTTTACAAGCATAAAAAATAAAGATGGTAGAATTTCTATATAACATCAGTATAAGCAAAATACAAGTATCAACTTGAATTTCTGTTGATCATCAGTAACATACCCTATAATTCTTCAAAACCACAGAAAATTTTAGAATCTTCCAGACTACAATGAAATTCGATTGTATATATGCCCAAATTGTTTGGTTACATACATGACAAGAACATTTGTTTTTAGTGTGAAATTCCTACCTTTACCCCAGCTAGCATTCCAGTTGTGGACACACTAAAATCAAGATAAGCCAGTGTGTCAGGGTTAGAAGGTTTGTAGATTTGAGCAGGCCGCTTCTTTGGCAAGTCATCTAGAATAAATAAAAAATGAAAACGTGTGCGCCTTATTTTAATGTCAGTTCACTGCATGAATCTCTGAACCACGACAAGTTCAACTGTAAAACAAGACAGGGCAGCTCTGGCTTTAATACTTACTTACCTGTATCTAGCACAGGAGGCCACGTTCTGACATCCACTGCTGCTGCTGCCTCTCGTGACCGTAACAATTTACATATTAATTGTGTAGTCATTAAACAGGCAGAGCGACTCACCTGGGAGTTTAACAAACAAAAGGAAAGAGAACACTAATTACTTCACATGTAAAACTGAGTAAGACCATGATTTATATTACAACAGGGTACGTATCTAATTTTACCAGTCTTATTTCCCGTGATTAGGAGACAGGAACATATGTCAAAAAAGGCAGACCCTTGAAATTTCAGAGGGTATACAGGACTTTTACAAGACCAAGCAATAATTGCACTTTGCAGCAAATCTTTACATTGAAATTAACGGTGCATTAATAGGTAAAAATTGCACTTTTCCCTATATAGCATCATCCTGGGAAACCTGTAGTGAAGGTTATGACAAGGATATTCCCTAAGTGAACGCAATACGTGTTTGTTTACACAAATATTTTAATAAAATGAAAACCCACCTTTACACTTGCAATGCTCCAGTGGTTTCACCTTATTAAATCAATAACTGTGTGCTAGCCACAGACCCATGATTTCTCCACTAAATCAAACGAACAGGATTCTCTGCAGGACCACTAACGACTTAACACGGGCTCCATTTCAGAGAGTTCTGGTGTTTCAAACTGTAGCTCTCGAGCAGTTATTTCTCAAGTGACACAGTCAGCTTACCATCTCCTCTTTGCCTACACTCGATTTTAGGCTCTAAAGGATTTTAGATTTACATATGTTGAGGGTTTCTCTGTCTTTGACAATGGGCAGTTATTTTACCAAATACATTACATACAGAAAATGTGATACTGTTTGAACAAGTATTTAATATAGGGTGTTTAAACAAAAGCCCAAATAGATTACTGAACATTTTAAATCACAGCACAGAAACAATGTAAAACAAAGCACTTTTCCTTTCTTTCCCACTCTTTGAGGGTCTGTGAAGAGAAGTCAAGTAAGCGAAAGCGTTCCTAATGAATGTATTCTTTGTGGAATCTGAGCCATGTTCGGTTCCACTGAACCTGAAGCGGTTATCCCCAACACCTGTGCAAAGTAATAACCATTCTGTGCACTACTGTCAATACTGTCAATGTTAGCAGAATAGATATCCTTATTCAGGCCTCCAGCATGGAGAAAAAGGTGATTGGAAAATCCCAAACTGAGAATGACTCACTGTGAGTTACTCTAGCATTGAACTTAGTACAAATACTTTCCCATTTTGGTCCCAAAGAGACAGTCTGGATCTACATACTGGAACATTTAACTCCCACCTTTTGTCAACATGAGAAAATCAATCCTTGAACCCCACACTTTCAGCCTCATATGCAAAAAGCTCTACCTCGTGAGCTGAGAAAATTAGCAGCTATCAGCAGTAATCGTACTGATCACACCAGTGGCTTTCAACCTTTTCAGACTACTGTACCCCTTTCAGGAGTCTGATTGGTCTTCACTTCACTTAGAAACTACTTGCTTACAAAATCAGACATAAAAATACAAAAGTGTCACAGCACTCTATTACGGAAACATTGCTTCCTTTCTCATGTTTAACCATACAATTATAAAATAAATCAATTGAAATATAAACACTGTACTTACATTTCAGTGTATATTATATAGAGCAGTATAAACAAGTCATTGTCTGTACGAAATTTTAGTTTGTGCTGACTTCGCTAGTGCTTTTTATGTAGACAGTTGTGTAAAACTAGGCAAATATCTAGAAGAGTTGATTTTCCCCCGGAAGACCTTTGCTTACCCCCAGGGGTAGACGTACGACTGGGTGAGAACCACTGGAGCACACCAGGTCCCTGGTCCAATAGCAGGTGCAGTGTGGGGAAGGGAGGAACAGAGACTCCACATTATAGACTCCTCCACCTCCTAAGATCTCATGAACTCTCTCTGTGGACACTTAGTGGAGAAGAGTGGTGGCAGGGCTCCTGACAGTAGCACTCACTCACAACATATAACACAGTATCCCAAGCCAAGATAATGTTCACTCACTCAGTACTACCTTGCATAGGCTGGGTCAAAGTGTAAGCACTGAATGAGGGAAGACTGAAGGGCAGCTGGGTATTTCAGGTACCATATTAGGTTAGCCAGGAGACTCAGGAAAGAGTGCAGAAGCTCTGACCCCTTCGGGTGTCCCAAGAGACATCACATTTGGGGAGCTGAACTTCTGGCTAGCTCTCTGATGGATGGGCAGCAAACACACCTCCATTTGGATGGAACAATATCCATTTCCTGTCACCCTGCTTGGGTTTCCCCCATCCAATTAGAGCACAGTCTGGTCCATAGTCTTTTAGACCTCTAGTAACAATATAGTTAGATCACAGTAATGTTTGATTACTTTGACTACTCCCTAGGCATCTGCAAAACACAGTTCTATGGGCCAAATTCCACTCTCAGAAGCAACTTCCATTGACTTCAAAAGGAGTTGAACTGATGGTACCGGGAGGGCAGAATTTTTCCCTAGCACAGCAGCAACTCAGCAATGTATTCGCAACAGCCTCGATAGTTTAATCTCCACAAGGTCACTCCACTTCAAAATGAGAGCGAATCCTTGGGTGAAACAGAGGTGGACAGGCCTCTAAGTCAAACTGTCTTTAGTAGGGCTGGCAATTTTCAATCTTTATTTAAAAAGTTAGCCTGTTGAAAAGAGCTAAATGATCATGAGACAGCTTAGATCCACCTGAAGGTTTGCCAGACATGCCCTAGCAGCCCTCCTAGTCAATCTTGGCGATCAGAGATTCAGGGATCACTGAAGTGTTATTGCATATGCTCAGTTTTAAAACATCTCAAGAGAACACAAGACCATCACTACAATAAATAATAATGGTCCCATTAATCTGTTAATAGCAGGCCAGATTCTAACACCACATTCGTGCTGAGTAGCATCTTACTTTGTAAGTGGTCCCATTAACTTCAAATGGGTCGAGATTTACAAATTTGCAGATATTCGCTTTATATCTGGGAACTACATTTGCGGATCATGGATCAGATATGGATACAAATTTTCTATCTGTGCAGGAGTCTACAAATGGGATTACTAGCCAGAGAGTTTTGGGGCAGGTCTACACTGGAAACGCTAAAGTGCTGCCACGGCAGCGCTTTATCATGGCTTGTGTGGTCGCGGCAGAGCGCTGGGAGAGAGCTCTCCCAGGGCTCTAAACAAAACCACCTCCACGAGGGGAGTAGCTCCCAGTCTGTCTACTGTCTACACGGGCGCTTTACAGCGCTGAAACCTGCTCTGCTTAGGGGGGTGTTTTTTCACACCCTTGAGCGAGAAAGTTGCAGCGCTGTAAATTGCCAGTGTAGTCAAGCCCTGAGAGAACTAGAGTGCCATTTAATAAAGTAGAAGACAACATCAGACATAAGAGGCCACCCCCACGCACCCTTCTTGCACCAATGTGGTCAATGCAGTATCAGTGCAGCAAAGAACAAAAATAGACCAAGTAAGACTAAAAGACAAACAAACAAACAAAATCCAGGTCATCTCTCTCTGGGTAAAAGCCTGGCCACAATGTAACTTCTAAACTGTTACTCCCCAGTCAGTTTAAGAGCTGCTCACTCAACTTGTAACCATAAATTTGTAAAAGGCTTTTACAAACATGTAAAAAGAACTACGTGGTGCGGGAGTTTCAGATACAGGTTGGCTGAAAACAGTTTACATTAAAGATGGTTAACCTGAAACAGCTGAGCTAGGTCAGTGTAAATAATAATATCAATAATCCTGAGATACCTGATTTAGAGTCATATACTGGAAAACACGTCTACATGGGTCTTTGAAAGAAGTGGATGTAAATGCGCTCTCATCTGATTGTGACAGTGTGGGTGCTGTATGCTTTGAAGCAGTGTTGAACATTCCCTGCTCCCCTTGACTTTGTGGTACTGTACAGGATCAGGTCCTGTGACATGAAGTTTGAACCCACGTTATAAAACCTGTAGCCTTTTGCTAACTTGGATGGAAAAACTTCTAAAGAGCACTTTAATTTTCTATATTTAGTCCACTGCCTGTTTAGACTGCTTGCAGATTTCCAGATGTCTGCTCACCTCCACAATCATTTTCACTGTAGGTAATGTCGTTGCAATGTTCTGTGGATGTGGAGGTCGAACAGTTATTGGCACACAGCCTGCATACAGGCAACCATAAAACGCTGCAATCAGGTCTATTCCTGCATGAAGAACAAAACAAAAATCCTCACCTGAAAATCAAATAATTTAATCACAGACACCCATGTCAGCATAAATACTACTTTGAAGTCACCTAGAAGGTTAAATGAGCAACTAAGCTCTTTAACAGACTTCTCCTTCAGTCCCTTGTCAGTATTTGCTAAGCTTCGCTGATCACTGTCACTTCTGCTGTTCTTTTACGCATGAAATACCAAAGAAGGCCCAAAAGTTTAAACTACATGTCATCACTCAAATGAACTGCTCAGTTTTATTATCATCAATTTATCAGTGAAGAAGCTTAATTACTATTATAGGCTATTATAGGCTATCCAATTTAAATTTACACACAAAACAGCATTTTAAAGGACAATTTCAACACAAAGAACAAAGAGGATTTGTGTTCTTCACTGCTCCTGTGTGCTTAAGGAGAGCCTCAAAATTGTGTTTTAAAATTACTTTCTGCTTCCTTCCCACCCTATTTTACCTTAGACACAGTGGTGCAAGTAGGGTAGTACAGTCTGGTACGCCATACCATTAAGATATTTATTCCCAGTAAACTGTACCGGAAAGACAGAGGAGCAGAACGTGGGGCTGCCAGATGGCCCCACGCCAGCAGCTCCTTTATTGTGGCTGGACCAGCGCCAGCCCTTCCATGCAGCTGTGTCTCCTGTCTGGGGTCTGTACAGCCCCGCTGGAGGACAGGGCTGGGGCAGGGGCGGGGCTGGGGGCAGTAGCGATGCAGCCGCGCTGGAGGAGCTGCCAGTGTAGGGCTCTGGCTCATGGGAGTGGCGGGCCCCACATTCTGCTCCTTTTGCCATTGTGGTTCTGGGGAGCCCTGCGGTTCAGAAGTCTGTATCTGGCGCAGCGGGAGGACAGAGCCCCATCCCCTTCCGCCTAGTAACGTGGGATGGGGAGGGGACAGAGAGAGTGCGGAGACCCAGGGCTGGGGATGGGGAGGAGTGACATGGGGAGTCAAGTGTGGAGGTCACGTGCCCCCCTTTAGCTGGTGCCTCCCTTTTGTGTTCCTCCCATGAATCACCTATGCATAGCGTACCGGTAAGAAATAAATTCTACTTGCACCACTGCTTAGACATATGGCTGTGACTTATTTTTCCAAAGTCCTCCAACAAAAACAGTGAAGTCAGAACTTTTAGGGTCCCCACGGTACAATACATGCAAGTTCTTTACCTGGTGGGTAGACCAAAGCCACATGGTCTCCATCTTGTAAGTGTCCCCTTTCCATCAGCATGACCGCTATCTTCTCTGCTCGTTTATGTAGCTGGGCACAGGTTAGGGAGTTGGCTATTGTTCCCTGCATATTGAAATAAGTTAGTGTCAGAAGAACAGGTTGTAGGCTGAGTTCTGGTATTCCTTCCCCAACTGATAAATTACCAATTGAAGGCTTTTCTTCAGGATGTTTAAAAAAAAAAAAAAGAGAGAGAGAGTGTCAATAGCCACATAGTTTAACTAGGAAAACCTTCCGTCTCATACCAAACTGCAACTGGAAAAAATTAAAGGAATTTTGTCAGGATGTGAATACGTCCCACCCCCAGTCGCCATACGATCCACCCAAAGCAGTGATTTAATCACTCACCTGAACGATATATCGGTTACCATGTAATATCATGACCATATAATCAGCACTACTTCCCTTTGTTATGCCTGCTCTGCTCCCACACGCAGGGAGTAAAGCGCATTTTTACAAGAATTCTGCAGTAGTCCGATGAGTAAGGTTACGTCTACATTGGGAGAAAAAACATCCACAGCAGCAAGTCTCAGAGCCTGAGTCAACTGACGTAGGCCCACAGGGCTCACGCTACAGGGCTAAAAATAGTAGCTCAATCATTCTACTCGGGCTGGAGCCTGGGCTCTGAAACGTGGTGAAGGGAGAGGCGGGCTCAGAGACCTGGCGCGAGCCTGAGCAGGAATGTCTACTCTGCTATTTTTAGCCCTATACCACGACCCTGGGCTCTGAGAGGTGCTTTTTTTTCCCATTTGTTTGGGGTTTTTTTTGCAGTGTACACATAACCAGAGTCTGAGAAGAGTATTCCTGTAAACTTAACTTCACTGTCTGCACACTGGAATGAAGCCAGATGGCACATCAGAAGGACTTATTAGAAGATGAGACACAAGCCAGAAGGGAAGAAAACATATGTGAGGGGGAAGAGATAAGTTAGGAACAACGATGCACATGCATATAAACCAAATAGGAAAGAAAGTTATTTATTTGCACATGGTTGACCGACTAGGCATGTGGGATGGGAGGAAAGATAGCTCAGGAAGAGTTAATAGGCTATGCAGCCTCTCACCTGAACAACTGACCTATTCTTATAGAAGTTAACTTTGGGTCACTACTGACATGGGGCTATCAGACTGTAGTGGTCTACAATGGCTGAGTTTTCTGGTCTTGGCATAGCCCCAATAGGTCTATATCACAAAAATGACCACCACAATGCATACCCTTGCTGGCAGTCTCAGCAGAGAAGCCTAACAGTGAGCGAGAAAAGAGACTGAACTTTCCTAGAGGTGGTCTCTCTGGGCCTGGGCTGAGATAAATTGATGAGGCAGCATGGGGAAGGCCTGCATTGCTACTGTCCGTGCTGTGCCTGTTCTTTGGAGAAGGAGGATTTCAGTTTCCTGTCATATGTGGCCCCTTTCACAAGCACTAACTTCACTTAAAAACCAGAGAAGCTGAAGAAATTGAAAAGAAGAAGAAAAAAAAAGAGTGGTAAGGAAACATTTACATTTCAGGCTTCTACTGGGTTATAAGATAGACAATGAGTCAAAAAATGACCTGTAAAAATATCCTTCCAGGGTCCTTATTATGAAGGAAAGCAACAGGGGGCTCTATTTCAAGAAGAGTTAAGAGAATACATGCATTTTGCTTGATTGCTAAGAAATGAATTATTATTCACCATAACCATCTCGCACACAATCACAATATTTATTTACTTCCAGAAATTTAAAACAAATGTTACAGAGACAAGGTACTGTAAACTGAGCAGATTTAAAAATTTAACAGAGCAATCGAGGTTCACAATTCAATTGATTTCACATGGAAGGAATGATGAATTATTTTATCATCATCAAATTCATTTTCCTCACTGTATTTCCTACCGGCTGGTTGTTCTTCCTACTGTTTTCCCAAGACAGGCAGAGCGTGTTACTTAAGGTCTGACCTTAATAGTTTGATTTAGTCAGTGTGGGGGAATGTGGTCATCAGAACCAGTCTCTCTCAACCATGATGTACTTGTTTCTTAGGGCTGGTCTCCACTACAGGGAGATCAACACTGCTGCAATAGATGCAGCAGGGATCAATTAAGCGGGTCTGGTGAAGACCCACTAAATTGATGGCAGAGCGCTCTCCGGTCAACCCCGATACTCCAGCTCCCCGAGAAGAGAAAGGGAAGTCAACCGGAGAACATCTCCTGTTGACTCAGTGCAATGAAGACACCGGGCTAAGTCAAGTTAAGCTACGTCGACTCCAGCTACGTTATTCACGTAGCTGGAGTAGCGTAACTTAGACCAGCTTACCTCAGTAGTGAAGACAAGCCCTTACTCTCTGAAGATAAAACAGTAAACTCTCTCCAGGGTCAAATTCTGCCTGGAATGCACAGTGGTAGCTTGATCTCAGAAGCTTTCCGTTTGCCATAGGTAACTAATTAAAGCTGCCTCACCATTCGCTGAAAAGTTGCAAATGGTGATGTAACACTAGCTAGTTATCTAAAGAAAAATAAGCAAGATTAAGGGTGACCACTCTAACCTTGAATGGCATTTTGATACCAATGTAATAGACAGGAGGGTACTTTGTAAACACGTAGGGCAGAGGTCTAGTATATATAGTAATCACGTAATCTTCTAATCCTAGAAAAACTCTAATTTTATGCTATGGATTAATATAGTTCTGTGGCACAGAAGCACAGAATCTGGTTTTGATGACTAATTAAATGTTTTAAAATTAAACCATACTTATCTCATAAGCATGCAGATTAATTTACTAGAGGTCCTGCACAGCCCTTGGAGTCCTGATCCATTTCCCTCTACATCTTCCCCTTCTCTATTTTCCCTGGAAGGCCTAATCTCATACCCAATATTCACTATTTCAGCTAAGGAAGAATTTATAGTCTCTTAGGACAGTCAGAACGATTCCTTTAACTGAACAGAAAGACTGTTGAGCAACATCAAGAACTATGCCTCCCTCTACTGGAATGTAAATATTCTGACTCGTCAACACTCCTGGCAACTGTGAATTCATGGGGTAGGAATATACAAAGCTGGGTATGAAACAGAGCAGAGAGCACACATTTGATAACGACTTGAGATAATTCCCTGTTCCTCCCCCATAAGTGAGTAGTAAATACAGCAGCTAAACATTAATGCAAAAAGAAATATCCGAAGATTGAGCCACATACAGTCTTGGTGCGAGCTGATGCAGTGTGTCTCTCAGCATGCATTTCTCCTCAAGGTAACTTGTTAAAGTAATCATCTGAATTTCTTACCCTACAGTTAAGTAGCGTGTAAAGCACATGGTCAGGAGTGGTTTGAGCTCTCCACTGTAAAACTTCTGAGAGGAATAGGAACTAAAACAAAACAGAGTGATAATCATGATACTTTATGGATTTTTTTTCTTAATTTTTTTAAAAATAGGAAGCAATTTCTTATTTCCACTTTATACACCCCATTCTTGCTTCTATTTTATATGTTCATACATCTACATCAGTAACCAGTAAATTGTTGAATGCTGTCAGCATCATTCATCATTAGGGCAACATGCTCCTGCTGAATTGTGCAAACCTGTTTAAAAGTCTAAGATTACTGTTTGAAGTGTAAAAGCAGCAGAGTCCTGTGGCACCTTATAGACTAACAGACGTATTGGAGCATATGCTTTTGTGGGTGAATACCCACTTGCATCCAATGAAGTGGGTATTCACCCATGAAAGCTTATGCTCCAATACGTCTGTTGGTCTATAAGGTGCCACAGGACTCTTTGCCGCTTTTACAGATCCAAAATAACACGGCTACCCCTCTGATGTTTGAAGTGTGACTTACTTGTACTTTCAAAGCAATAAGTTGGTTCTGAATAGTATCTCTGGATCTAAGCCTGGCTCTGGTTTCATAGTTACTTCTAATGCTCCTCCCTCCCTAACTTACTTTTAAAAAACACTAATGTTTGTATGTTTGCCAGCTCACAATAATTACCTGTTTTGTCCTAAAACTGCAGAGGAGTTAACTGGCCACTTCATCTTGAATGGTCTCTTACAAAGAGGGTTCATTACATATGGTAAACAATCTGTTCCATCTTTTATTTAGCTATGACACTCTGAGTCCCTTTCCTAGTCCTAAAGAAGAGCTCTAAGCTACTCTCTCTTACCAACAGAAGTTGATCCAATAAAAGATATTACCTTATCCAACTTTAGGGTGACCAGATACCAAGTGTAAACAATTGGGACATGGTGGGGGAACGCAGGTGTAATAGGTGCCTATATAAGAAAAAGCCCCCAAAATCGGGACTGTCCCTATAAAATCAGGACATCTGGTCACCCTACCCAACTCGTCTCTCTAATAATTACTCTCTCCACTGAGAAGACTAGAGTGGAAATGCAATACATTTAACAGAACTTAAACAAAAAATCTCAAGATCAAGAGCATGTCTACCAAATGAACTTCCTAGACTTCACTTGAAATAATAAAAAACCAGTACAGGAGCACTTAGAAACACTAGAAAGTTAACACCTCACACAGTACATCGATCCAAGTTAAAATTGTAAACGAAGTTAGACACGTTAAAAAAAAATAATGTAGGGAATCCCTTCCTCATATCTATTCTAGAACTCAAATTTTTATTCCAACTAAGCCAACAAATATGGGATAACAATACAAAAAAGATATGCTATTATATTTACAACAGTAGAGATAGTGAATTTAAGTCACATACAAGATGTATTTGGAAAGATGTAACTTACCTTTCTGGCCTGATCATTGTCTTCTATCTGTCCCAGATCTCTGCCACTAGCCTGAGCAATTCGTTTTCCAGAGACCAGGTTCCCCACCATCACAGAGGCAGGGCCAATTTCTAGAATGTATTAGAAACATGCTAAATACAATAAAAATACTAGGCTTATAGTTCAGAATTCTCATTACTCCTTCTCTTGCAGCAGGTGAAGTTTTTCCCATTACCAACTTTAGTGAACAACATTTTGAGAATATCCTAACAATTCAGTCCATGTTTAAGATATGTAAATTGTAAAAAGCAGAAAAGCAATGAAAACCATGACATTTCATGCATTTCTAAAGAGATCCATTGCTGAAGCAATAGATATACAGTTTTAAAATTATATATACACATTTTCAAACTATGGTCAATGGGCCAATTGTGGCCTGCAGAGATTTGGCCACTCCATATTTCTAGCTCCCCCTACCCCTTTATTTTCAGCTAGTAAGCTGCACAAGAACAAACGAAAATGCATTAATATTTTTCTACTATTTCTTTTCCACATAAGCAGTTGTTGTAGGTGTTTGTAAGTGATCAGGACTGGGAGGGTAGATGGTTCACACTCTGAAAGTATTTGAGAACCCTTGATTCAATACATTGAATAGACTGGAGAAAGTGAAGTCAAGTTTACAAGAAAGGAACATATCACCACTAACATTTCACATACAAGCTGGCCTTCACTGACGTTATGCCAACTCTTGCAAATTGGAGACTACATACTTGTAATAAATGTTGCCATTGCAGTTACCAACATAGTAGTATTTTCACTTTGTGCTTTTAGGTGTTTGCTGATTGCTGATGAAGCATCAGTGTCAAGCTTATACCAGGGCAAAGAAGCCCAAAACTTTGTCCAAAGAAGAGCCACAAAAACATATTGATGCCCATGTTGGAATATGCACTTTGGTTCTTAGTTATTCTGCATGAAAAACAAAAGCAAAATACCCCAGAGATCTCCTCTCTTCCTGGCCTCCCCTTTACCATCCACTGAGGCTGAACACATCACATCCGGACAAAACCCTCAGTTCAGGAACACACAGTATTTAACTTATCTGGAATGTGGCCTGCCAGATGGAATTTTACAGCTAGCTGGCATCTCCTATTACTATCATTACCTTGACAAGCCACTATCAGTCTCTAACATTTCATTTTTGTAATACACTTCAAGGCTCGATTATTTTCTTTGTGTTCTCAAGCATTTGTCCAAGAGTGGTAAATTAGAGAAACAAGGGAACTGTTATTGTAAATATGCTCTGAGTTCTATAATGGACGACACCTAAGCTTCTGGCACTGAAGGAGAGAGCGTTTCAGTTTCCATGGTATTTTGTTTGTGCAAAATCACTAGTGCTTAGTAACTAGTAGGTGGCCAAACCAGAGCCACAGATTCAGACACCCCTCCAACTATGAGAGTTCAAAAGCTGGATTCAGATTCAATGTGCAGTGAGGGCACATCCCTGCTAGTGAGGTGACTGGTTACTGGGCTTGAGTCAACAGACTGAGTATTTATTCAACCCAAAGTCTTTCTATATTTCTTATTGCAGTCTGTTATAGAGCCATGTTCAATCGAAGTATTTTTAGGAGGGTGAAGCTGTTCACAGTTCAAATTATGCAACTGAATCTATAAGGGGGTGAGCCCCCTTAGCTCCTATTGATATTACCGCATAGAACATCATAAACATAGACTATTAATAGCTTATGCCACTTGTCAGCTTACCTGGCTGTTTTTGTCGTGGTTTAGGCAGGTTTGTTACACAGGTGTGAGGGCACATCAATACGTTACAGGGATGCAATGAGCCTTCCAAAAACAGTTGTTTGGTTTCTGATAAGTGTATGCCACCTAAAGGGGTCTTAGGGAGCGTGTTTGCTGGTACCAGTGCTAAGCAGTAAACACCCACTTGATGGATACTGTCAATAGCCTAGAAAAATTCAAGAAGCTGAAATTAATGAAGAAAGGCTAATCACTGTACTTATTAGCACTACAGTATTCATTTGGATCTCTAAACTGGTGCAGAAGACAACCTAGCAATTACCTGCCACTGTAAACACACTCTTCAGCAATATCAGAGGAGGAGAGGTGCTCTTCACTGAGTGCATATGAAAGAAAATTTGCTTCACCACTGTTTGTTATAACCATTTAAAAACATGGATCTCTAAAAAAAAATACAACCCCCAACATAAATAGATGAACATCAATTAAAGACCCTGGTAATTTCATACAGGTTTGGGCTGATGTGCCTGGCTCTCTCCATAACCATGTTCTAGCAGTAATTCACTGCAGGAGATCTACTAACTAAAGCACAGGCAGACACAGTTCACAGGCAAATCTGATTTTAATTTGTGTGTGCTTTTAATGCTATTGTTAAAAGGGACACTATCAACTTAAAATCTAATCAACTTCAGAAGGATTGAAAAGAAGTGTCAGGTGCCACTCCTGCCTCTGAACTTCCCTGTTAATTTGTGGAGTTTAAATCAAAAGGGAAAAAAAGATTGTTAAAGATTTTCTCTCTCCCTGATCACTACATGAAATGATCCTCAAACAAGAAGGGAAACTGACAGGGTATACTGGGGAAACTATGAGACTGGCTCTCTACAAAGTGCTGTCAAATGCACAAGGCAAAACTGAAAAACAGAAGTATTCTCTTCTGTAACCTTTTACTTACAGTAACTTTAGGGATTGCTTGAAAAAACAGTAAATACATATTTTTCAGAGAAAAAGTGTGATTAAAGTTGACTGCATCCCTTTAAAATCAGTTAGGAAGTTTTGGCTCGTTGTGTTATCCATTTAGATATCTTCGGGGATGAGATGGCCTAGCCCTTGGAACCAGTGGCTACAGTCAGGAATAACTGAAAAGACACAGTCTGAATGGATTTATTTGGATGATGTAGTAAAGTACGGCTCTGGAAATATCTAGTGAATATGATGACGTCTTCCCCAACAAAGAGATGGATTTTAGGAAGGAGACAAGCAAACTGATCAGTTCAGATGAAACATGGCGATTACTCAACGCCACTTTATCCCTCTGAAACACTGTATATGGATGGTCGGCCATAAATGTTGGTAGCTCCCTTGCTCTCTTGGCTGACGAGATAGCAAGATAAAGAGAGAGGAGCCCTCTGTAAGGGGTTTGAAAAGTGTCCTCATGAGTCTTGAGAGAAGGGTGTTGCGGCCTCAGGTAGGAGCAGGTTCTATGACTGGTGGGTAAGCCCCGTCCATGGTATTTAACTAGCCAATGTACAGGTCATCAGGTGCAGGGACTTCGGGTCTGGATGGAATATCTGGCAATAGTGCTGTGAGATCAGGTCTGGGCAGTCAGAGCTGGATTGATACCAGAATGAACATCTGCAGCAGGTCTGTTAGGCAAAGCTGCCTGGGCCACTACAGAACCATGAGAGTGATCTTTATTTTGGAAATCATCCTGGAGGATCTGTGGAAAGACAAGTTGGGCCTGGACTCCACTGCAGAAGGAAATGTACCCTGGCTCATGCCCGCTCTGGAACAGAAATTGACATCTGGCTTTGCTTTGGGTGGCAAACAGGTCTGTTATGGGAACCCTCTCCCTTCGCCAATGATGGAACATAAACACTATGATGGATCTTTGCAGGGGCTACTTGTGATTGGTCATGGCTTGTCTGCTTAGGAAGTCCACCTGCTCATTGCTGACTCCCAGAAGACAAAGAACCACTGGGATTATCCTCTGTTGGTGGCACATGTCCAGAGCTTGACAGCTTCCTAAGAGATGGGAGGAAACAAGCGTGTGCCTCCTTGCTTGTTGGTGCAGTGCATTGGTGTAGCTGTTGTACGTAATGATCTGCACTGTGGAATTTTGAAGAACAGGTCAGAAGGCCATGCAGGGTAGATCAATACTGAATGCATACAGGAAAGCACAGGAGAGGGATCTCTACTCTAAGCTACCAAGGAGGAGTAAACTAGTGATGGCAAGGAATAGATCTCTTTTTGAATGGTGGTAATTTTGGGGGATATGGTGCCGGGGACAGTTTCAGTGCCAGTTGTCTCTTCAGCATAGGAAGCATTACCGGAAGTGATCCAGATTCATCCAGGGGGTCTTTGGAGGACCTTGCTGGGCATACCAGTACTGAGATTGGTGCTGAGTCTCTCATTCCCTGTGCTGTTCCAGGTCTGATGCTCCATCCTTCAAGGAGTGATTCTGTGTTCTCCTTCTAGGGCTTCCCTTCACATCTGGAGCTATATCTGGGTTCCACCCTGCTCTGAGTGAGCTTCACCTTTATGGACAGGCAGTAGTGCCGACTTTACTGCCTGAGATGGTGATGCTGCAAATGCTGGAGCAGTCGGAAACAAGGCTCTCGGTGCAGATGGTGTTACAGTTTCCAGTGCCAAGGATTTCACGGATGTGGAGGTGGCTGGGGTCAAAGTCAGGAGTGCTGGCTCTGCCAGTGCTCTCTTCACCTTTTTCCCAGTGCTTGATATCAGCGTATGATCTGTGCTTCAGGCAATACTAGCTGATGCCACCGTAGCTATCACCTCTGGTCTGAAGTGACCTGCGTGGACTGCTGTAGCAGATATAGTTTGAGCTGAGAGTCTGGATTTTTGGGTCCTGGATCCAGAGGATTTGCACACAGAGCACCTGTCCTGGCTCCCCACTAGGCAGAAATGAAATAAACTATGTCCATCCTTGAAAGGGATCAGTCTGGCACAGGATAGGCAGGATTTAAAGCCCTGAAGATTTGGAGTCCACCATGAGAGCTGGCATGAAGCACCTCGCCATTCTGTTCAGGGGTGTACAGGGGAGGTCTCAGTCTAGTCATAGAAGATGAAGATTTCTTCAAATTTTATGAAAAGAACAGTTTTTAAGCCTCCAAGGAGAGTAGTGGGTTGGATACTTGCTAGATTCCCACTTGCTACCACCAGTGATAAGAGAAACTAGATGGAGGGTTGTGGCTGCTCTGCCCTTCCTGCCCTCACAGGGGAACACGAGGAGGCACAGAGTACAGGAATGGCTCTGATGAATACCGGTATTCAAAAGATTTCTATCAGATGGGCCTACAGTGAAATCCACATACCCACTCAAAGAAGCATGTCCGATTACAATCTTCATTGTGTTGAAAGATCAATAAAGGGAATATAAAATTGAAGCAGCAAATTTCAGAATTACTATAGGAACATTACCTGGAGAACTCTGCTCATCCACTGAAAACTGTCTTCCTCTGTGGAATCCGGCCTTTGCTCAGCAACAATAACTATCCTCTCATCATGAAGGACACTCACTGAAAACACTGCTATTCTGCAGAACACAAAAAGAAAAGGGTATTGGGTAAGAATAGTGACTGCAGAAAAGGCAATTTCATTCCGGAAGAGAATGTTTTATAACTTATTTGTTAATTATTTGTATTATTCAGAAGAACGCTGCTTCAGCTACCAAATTCTTCTAGTGAAAATTGTAACATGAAACCCTGATGTAATTGTTAAACTTCAGTAGCTTTGGAGGAAAGATATTACAAGAGCTGTAAAACCAATAGGTTTTTTTTTTTAAAGGGGGGTTACAAGTAGCCCTTGTTTCAGTAGCCTTCATCTTTTCAAAACTAAAATTTGTAATTTCACACAAACAAGAAGCATGCAATTATTTAGGAACCTAGAAATGCAGCAATGTTTGAATGCACTGCAAGCTAATGCTTAAAAAACATTAGCTTAGATCACTGGGGATGATCCCAATAACCCCTTACGCACTTTAAAATTACCATAGAATCATAGAAGATTAGGGTTGGAAGAGACCTCAGGAGTTCATCTAGTCCTACCCCCTGCTCAAAGCAGGACCAACCCCAACTAAATCATCCCAGCCAGGGCTTTGTCAAGCCAGGCCTTAAAAACTTTTAAGGATGGAGATTTCACCACTTCCCTGGGTTACCCATTCCAGTGCTTCACCAGTCTCCTAGTGAAATAGTTTTTCCTTATATCCAACCTAGACCTCCCCGACTGCAAATTGAGACCATTGCTCCTTGTTCTCTCAGGATTATGACTATCCTTTTTAGAAGGTGACCTACAAAGGCTTGTATCTGGTGATCTTGGAGGACTCTACAGCCTTCTCTACACAATGAAATTCTGCACAAGTTTCCACCGTTGCCAACACTAGAGCAGCTCCACTGATGTAAGCAATATTCGGAAGTTTAGCATGGATGGGTCAGGGCTGCCACAGGCATCTTTAAATGCTGGACCAATTAGACCTGCTTTAAGCAAAACAAAGATCTCAATTTAGAAAGAAAAAAAGGTGAAGCAAACCTTCCCCTGTAGACAAACTTCATTGGTTCTACAGCCAGGGCTGTTGCTACAATGTCATCAGCATTATGTCTTCTTCCACTGACCACCATTAGACCATCCATTTTGCCCACAACGAAGACAAGCCCTCCTGGTCCAATAAATCCTAGTAATCCTGTCCTTATAAAAGGGTATTCACTTATTGGAGCTCCTGAACTGGTCATAGGAAACACCTGTAAGACATACCAAAATACCGTTAGGAGAACCTAATCCCCAGTGCTACTAGCACCGTGGGCTTCCCTGGGAATGAGGAGTGCTCTCTCCACTCTGGACCCGGACCTCTCCACCTGTTGTGATGAACACTTGTAACAAGTATATTTAGGATACACCCGTTCCATAGCTTCAGTTGCACAACTTGGATTCTATGTTGTAAATTATTTAACAGTAATGGATAAAATATATTTGAGTGGGAAGGAAATAAATTTAGGTCCAAAATGCAGGGCAGTTAAGAAAAAATAAAAAAAATATCACTGGAAATGTCCTTTTCCATTAAAGGAATATTCTTCAGAAAAAAAACAAGTCATCAGAACAAGTCCAGCCATTTTAATATACTGTAGACACCTGCCAATTTTATGTAAGTTGAATAAATTATGTTCCCTTGGTATCTTCAGGAATGCCTTTATTTTCCTAAATGACTACAGCAAATGCCATAAAAATTGCAGGTAATGAGTATTTGTAAATGCAAGTTCTTAAATTATCTAAGGCAATCACAAGCTGAGGGCCACCATTGTGAGTCTTCAATAAAAGTCAAAGTTTCTGTATTTTGTCCTTTGAGGCTCAGATAACAGAAAGAAAAAAAAAGGTCAAATTCTGCCCTCTGATGCACATGGATGACTTTCTGAAGAAAGAATAAATGCTCACTCAGAAATCATAGTTAGGGGTGAAAGCAGATAATTGACTCTTGACTTGCTCTCACATGAAAGGACATTCTTAAAAAAGAAAAGCATCTTAAGTGACTCAGCCAAGGTTCTTAAGCATGTGAGTAGCCCATTAAGTCAATGGGCTATTTATATGCTTAACTTTACACACATGCTTAATTAGGGCCTCAGTTACTACCAACTGGATATTACCAGTTATGACGGATTTTATGAATGCTATTAAATTCTAGCTCCAAAATTAGTCTAAGTACATTTCTGTCTTGGAAACCTGTCAAATATTGGATTACCAGTCACACTGGCTATCACTAATTGCTCTTTCAGCAAGGCAAAAAGTGATTCTAAAAATTCCAAACCAGTGCAGAATAGCAAGATTCCTGGCTTCCATGGATAGACTGAGAACTCCTCCAACCCTTAGCCCCTGTTATTTATTCAGGGTACAGTACTTGTGACACTCAGAACTGTGTACTGATGAGGAATGTTGAAACTGTCATTATGCAGGAAAAAAATTAACTCTGTTTAGACTTCACAAATGATAAGATTAGAAAAAGCATTTGGTTAAAGGAACAAATACATTTACACTAATTTCCTCTCCCTCCTCCACCCCACACACTGATTAAGGAAAGAAAGAAACAAAAATTTAAATAAGGAATATCTCCGTTCAGTTTTTCTCTGCACTTCAGTGACTTGTTTAGCCTTTTCATATAACTTCAATTAAGGTTCAACAAGAACAGAACTAGACAGCTGCTACAAAGTTATCAAATTAGCAATCATTGAAATGCAAAGTTCAGAAAAACAGGCAGAATTAAGAAATTCAAAGAATTACACGTCAGTTGTTTTAAAAACAAAAGCCATATTCAATTCATTACGAAAAGGCAATCTTGTAAAATCATGTTTCTGGCTTTTTCAGATCTCTCCTCAAAAACCATATTTCTGCTAGGATGCCTACAATAGATCAGTCATCTAATGTTGGCTAGATTGTGGGATTAGTGAAGACAGCTTTTAAAATCTAAATTCTTAGCAGTTTTAAAGTGTTTGGAACCATCAAGTTGGGCATATAGATACCCTAAACAACTGCATGTCCTCCTTCCCACTTTCCTGCTATAGTTTGTTACACACACTAGCACAGGGATTCTCAAACTGGGGGTCAGGACCCCTCCAGGGGTCGCAAGGTTATTACATGGGGGGTTGCGAGCTGTCAGCCTCCACCCCAAATCCCGTTTTGCCTCCAGCATTTATAATGGTGTTAAATATATTTAAAAGTGTTTTTAATTTGTAAGGGGGGGGGTCCACACAGAGGCTTGCTATGTGAAAGGGGTCACCAGTACAAAAGTTTGAGAACCACTGTACTAGTACCTTGTTTCAAACAGAGAACAACCTCTCAGGGTGGGGCCCATGCCTTTCTAAAGGTTTGAACAGAACTTAATGAAATGGGGCCCAAAACAGATTTTATTGCTTGTGATTATTACCTAGTATTACAGATTGTATTGCTAGTAATTAGTAATAGCATTATTAGTATTACCACACCCTCCAAACAGTCTTCTCAACTTTGAAGAGTTAAGAGGATTTTGTTGTGCACCTTCATTCTGACTCACCTCGAAAGTGTTCTTGGTCATGCCTGAGAGTCCATAATATGATGTACCTGTTGCAATAGCACATACACAAAGTTCGCCTATTTCGTCTGTTCTACAGAGCTGAGGAATTCCATCTGGCCTCACTGCACACATTATAGCTAAAGAGAAAGCAGAAGACTTTCAAAAATATTATAGAAACAACAGAAGAAAGTCAGTGGTGGGGGAAGGCTGTGGGCTATAAACTTCAATGAATGAAGTATATGCAGACACTAATGCTAGACATACAAAACTGCTCATCCATTCAGACATTTTAACAACATTAAAGAGAATTTAATATTTAGACAAACAGTGGCAAGAACTTTATATAAAGACAGTCAGAAAAACAAAAACTTATTTTGGCCTGACTGACTCCTTGATTTTGCAACCAGGATAATATATTTACTGTGGTCAGTACAAAATACAATGTTTTGCTTTAGCTCCTGGATGATAATTATGCTATATCCAGTTGCCAGCAACAGACGTCAAGGTGACAAGGCCAGCTCTCAGCAAGTAGCGAGTAACAGCCATGCAAGAGATCCAGTTATTTTGCCCATCAGACTAGCACAAGTAGTGTCTTGCTTTGTCAAGAATTACCAGAGTTTAGTCTCCCATCAATTTTGTATTGGAGTTTTGCAGGAGCTAAGAGGAGGGGACCAACAAGTGAAAAAAAACATTTACAGTGAGCAAAGGGAAGACGGGAAAGAGAGAAGAAGAGAGCGCACATTGCGGGAGAGAGGAGAAGGAAAAATTGCAACGGTGAGAAAGAGTGTGCTTGCTGGAAGACACTCCGGTGCATTCCATCACTGCACCAAAGGTACTGCTGGAGTTCTGCCACTTCCAGTCTTGGGCATAAAAGTAAGGACAGGTATGCCTCTTAGCAGCAATCTCTGTAGTAGGAGTCTGCCATAAGCATAAGCCTTTGCGACTGGAAAGGGGCTAAGGTGACAGAGAGAAGGGAAACAGACCAGAATGCCTTTATAAGTGCAAATGTAAAGTCTTGGATGCTTCTCCACTCACAGTGAGGATAATAAGAGAATCTGTATTATACCTTGTTTTGAATTAGATCAGAGTATATAATCAGACATAAACCGATATATCTACAAAATATTGTTATACTATGGCTGTCAGAAAAAAACCTTAACTTGCTTCAATTTTAAGATGTCCAACTGAAACTGAAAATTCATTTGGTGTATAATGTATAAGAAGTAGGGCTGTTGATTAATTGCAGTTAACTCAAACAATTAACTTAAAAAAATTAACAGTGATTAAAAAAATTAATCCTGATTAATCGCACTGTTAAACAATAGAATACCAATTGAAATGTATTAAATATTTTTGGATGTTTTATTTTTGGATTGTTTTAAAAACAAAACAATGTGAAACTTTTGAGCCCACAAGTCCATTCAGTCCTACTTCTTGCTCAGCCAATCGCTAAGACAAACAAGTTTGTTTACATTTACGGGTGATATTGCTGCCTGCTTCTTATTTACAATGTCACCTAAAAGTGAGAACAGGCATTTGCATCTCACTGTTGTAGTCAGCGTTGCGAAGTATTTACGTGCCAGATATGCTAAACATTCCTATGCCTCTTCATGCTTCAGCCACCATTCTGGAGGACATGCTTCCATGCTGATGATATTCGTTAAAAAAATAATGCATTAATTAAATTTGTGACTGAACTCCTTGGGGGAGAACGGTATGTCTCCTGCTCTATTTTACCTGAATTTTGCTATATATTTCCTGTTATAGCAGTCTCGGAAGATGACTCAGCACGTTTGATTTATGAACACTGTCACTGCAGATCTGACAAAACGCAAAACCCAATGTGAGATTTCTAAAAATAGCTACAGCACTCGACCCAAGATTTAAGAATCTGAAGTGCCTTCCAAAATCTGAGATGGACGAGGTGTGGAGCATGCTTTCAGAAGTCTTAAAAGAGCAACATTTTGATGCAGAAACTACAGAACCCAAACCACCAAAAAAGAAAATCAACCTTCTGCTGATGGCATCTGACTCAGATGATGAAAATGAACATGGGTCGGTCCACTCTGCTTTGGATCGTTATCAAGCAGAACCCGTCATCACCATGGACGCACATCCTCTAGAATGGTAGTTGAAGCATGAAGAGACATATGAATCTTTAGTGCATCTGGCACGTAAATATCTTGTGACGCCAGTTACAACAGTGCCATGTGAATGCCTGTTCTCACTTTGAGGTGACGTTGTAAACAAGAGGCAGGCAGCATTATCTCCTGCAAATGTAACCAAACTTGTTTGTCTGAGTGATCGGCTGAACAAGAAGTAGAACTGAACGGACTTGTAGTCTCAAAAGTTTTACATTATTTGTTTTTGAGTGCAGTTATGTAACAAAAAAAAATTGTAATTTCAACTTTTATGATAAAGAAATTGCACTACAGTACTCGTATCAGGTGAATTGAAATATACGATTTGTTTTTTACAGTGCAAATATTTGTAATAAAAATAAATATAAAGTAAGCACTGTACACTCTGTATTCTGTGCTGTAATTGAAATCAATATATTTGAAAATGTAGAAAACATCCAAAAATATTTTAAAAAATGGTACTGAATTATTGTTTAACAGGGCGATTAATCACACGATTAATTTTTTAATCGCTTGACAGCCCCAGTTAGAAGTTCTGTTAAGAAACACAACAATATTGGTCTTTTCCAATCATTACACCAAACGCAAAATCAATTTAGATATAAAAACGTGATGTCATGTTTAAAAACTCTGGCTTACTGCTTTAGTCTGAATTTTTTAACTACCATCTGCTTAGGATACATCCCCCTCTTTTTATAATATAATCGTGTCTGAATAAAGGGGCTTGCAGAAATATTCAGGAAGTCTGCAGCAAGCAGTTTAATTTATATTTACAACAGGTTAGGAAAATAACCTAAAATACCTTGGTCTGGTCTGGGTCACTCTTTTTTCTATGCATGGACTCATGTTCATACTTGTGTTCTAGCCTCTGAATACAGGATTCCAAATTAATTTTGTTTGGGCATTTTAGGGGTAATGAATTAGTGGTGAGCATGCCTTCATGAGGACAATGGAGTAGAATCAGGTGTTGCCAGACCACTTGAAATGAAAGCAATCTGTGGCTAATAAGTGGAGGCTGAGCATGCGACCACAGTAAATACTGGGGAGAAAATGTATATTGGAAATCCTAAGAAAAAAAAGAGTTCTGTTTGATCATATTGTTAGATTGTATACTTTAAAGTATATACATCCTAATTTTCATTGTTTCTTTAATAGGAAAGTATTTCTATTTATAGCATTATATAGTATAATTAATGAAAAAGGCTCATGTTTGTATATATTACATATTTCAGAGAAAGCTGTGCCAATCCCTACCTCCTGGCATCACCAAGCCCACATCTTGCACAGTTAGGACAGAAAGCTTTTCTTCAGAATCCACTCTAATTACTCCGTAGGTGAGGCCATGCATGGACAAAACTCCCCTGCCTGGAGGCTGATTGCTGTCATCTGTTGGCCTGCAACAAGAGTCGATAACTTGAATAGGCAGTGTGTTTTACCAGGCAAACCATTATGTTTTCCCCATTTGTAACAGACTATCATAAAAAATATTCCAGTATTTCTTAATTAGCATTTCTTAGATTTAATCTTGATTTATTCTGTACATTATCTTCATCTGCCCTACTACATCTGACATAATTCTTCTCCCAAGTCACTGATAATTAGAGATACCAGCTTTCACTGTCAGTGTCCACCCAGAAGTATGTTTCTATAGAGTGCTAAGAATAACTCTAATCTCACCTACAGTAACTTTTTTTAGTCTTCAAAGAGCTTTACAAACATTAATTCACTCAGTTCCTAGTGAGAGGCATTAGCCCCATTTTACAAATAGGGAAATGGAGAAGTTAATGCCCAAATGTTCACAACTGACTAGTGATTTTGGGATGCCGAACTAGAGACAAATGCTTCTGGAAATCAGATCTCTAGTGATTTGGGGTGCCTCAATTCTTGGTAGCCCAAACCGAGACACCTTAGTTTATTTAGAATTTAGGTTTAAGTGACGTGATCAGGATTATATAGTGTGTTAGTGTCAGAAAGTCAGGATTAGAACTGAAGTATCCCAGTTCTGTACTTAGACCATGGATGTGACTTTTTTGCCATATGGTTAGGCATCAGCCTTCTGAACCGAAGATATTACATTTTTTAATAAATTCAATGCCAAGTTTCAGTACACGCAGCAATAATTTTATCATCACAGTTTTAACATGCATAACTTGATTATTCTAATGCATTACTGTCTAGCTTATTTCTCTTTAACTACCAGGTGTAGTCACTGTAATTTTCACCATTACATTACAAAAAGTTCAAGACATTGTGAATGGCAATTCCTTTGTGACGTCTAGGTTTGGTCAAATTCACTCTTAACATACTGTATTATTCTACAACTCAGGCATAGCTGTCTTGTCAGTTCGTTTCAGTACAAATGTGCACATTGTATTAGTGAATACAATTATACATATATGGTATATAGCTTGAACAAACTAATGTTGACTTGTGTAAGTTATTGAGTTAAGTCAGGTGAAACTGGAAAGAGACCCACACTACATTGTACTTTAAAAATGTAAAATGGAGTCTAACAATGGTGATTTGGTTAGGGATATTGCTTGCATGTAATGCAAACAGACTAAACTATTTTCAGGATCAATGGAAGAGCCTATATGCATCTTGTTTTTTTGCAGTTGTGCTATGTAATCCATCATAACAAATGCTTGTGTTATCAGATAATGTTCTTCTTCTATGTCATGTCTCCTCTGCTATGCTTGAAATACTTAGATAGGCCTTAGCTAATCATGTTCATATAAGATTCCTAGTGACTGATATAACAAATTTTAATTAATAGATATTATGAGACATTTCTGAAATGACAATGTCAGCAAAGAAGGCTATGGGCAGGCTCAAATATGCAGTAGAGCATAACAAATGGAGGCTAGTAAATAGGCAGCCATGATGAATAACATTTCCATCATTTAAAAGGAATTCTCAACCACATTACTGATCAACTTTGTCTCACTCCCAATCCCCAAGCGCACATTACGTTATTCGTACGATCTTAAACATGAAAATAAAATGCCTGTTTTCACTGATTTCCTTCTCCAATTCGCTCACACAGTTCCTCATACTGCTACTTGTAATAGAGTAGAAGCCAACATGAGACTTTTGGCATACATCTCCCTTGTTTTATTAAGCAAATCCAGGATCTGGTGGATCAAGAATGGGAGCAGATCCAAGACACACAGTCCCCTTCAGGAATACGTCTTGTCAGCCCTATGCAGTCCAAACCAGGGCATCTCTAACTGAGTATCTCTGCTAAGCAATTATGGGGGAAAAAATCACCCGAGGAGAAAAGGGGATTCAAGTAGCCTGTTTCCAAGACATTTAGAACTTTTTAGGTTAAAGCTAACAACATCTGCATACCGGCTATTTCTAAGAAAAAAACATGAAGATCTTCAAGGTTCATTACAGGAAGGATAAATTTTGAGATTAAGAAATAGAGGCAATGAGATAGGGGTTTTATTTCCATCAAGTTCCTAGATTAAGTGAATGTGCATAAGTCACTTAACATATCTGTACCTCAGGTTCCCTGTGTATAAAAGGGGGACAGAACAAATCTACCTCAAGATGTAAATGAATGAAGCCTTAACATTCAGTATTTGTGAAGTATTTTGAGATTCTTGGATTTAAAAGATTGTGTGTGCAAAAGTACAGAGTTCCCTCCCTTTTAGAAACATGTACAATAGATCAGAACACGTGGCTTATGACCTGCATTTATTGACTTCAGTGGAAGTCTTTTTGTAGTTAAAGTTAAGCACTCAAGTGTCAGTAGTGTCAGGCCAGATGCAATCTGCTGGAGGCAGCTCATCAAGTGGCATTACAAAATCATCTTGACCACCGTTTTGCACATGAAATTACTTTTTTGCAGCCTTCAGCTATGACATTATGCCTTGAGTTTCTGGTTAAAGCAGCAATTAATCTAGTACTAATTGCCTTTTTCTAAATTATACAGGCATTTTACAAGAGGAATTGCTTTTTCTTATTCTTCTTGGAAGGAACATCTATAATTATCGATCACAGCTTAGAAAAGTATATTGAAGAAGTTGCAGTGTTAACAGGAAACCCTGTGTACAGCAAATCTGTAGTCAGTCATTTTAATTCATGCTTCAGATGCTAATCTGTGGAATTTGTGTGATAATGTCTTTACTGTAAAGAATGACTGTTTGAATAGAATGTGAAAGATACTAAAGTTTCAGAGTTCAGGAAGTATTACCTTGCTATTTACGGATTTTACACAAGCATTTATAAATTCAATAACATTCACTGTAACAAGATGATTGCTACATAATTGCAGAACAAGGTTCTAAAAATAAAAAATACTTTGCATTTATTATCTATTTTATTTGTTCATAAAATCTCTTCGGTAACCTATCCAAGGTACATAATATGAAAATGGACCCTTAACAGTTCAAAATGGATTTTAGCATAGAATTCTAAAGCTAGAAAGGACAGACCTCCTATTATGCATTAAGGTTCAAACATTTGATAGAATGCCTCCATTCAGCAGCATCAGATTTGAGGGAGGCACTGTCTGGGCCAGCAGGGAAAAGAAAACCCTTTAGCCTCCATAAGGTATGCCTTCCCTTACAACAAGGGTTATACAACAAGGTTATACACTGAAAAACAGCTTTAGAAATCTGGATGTTAGAAGGGCATTTGAACTGACCATTTAGGATGACACACCCACTCTCCAGAGTTCCCACTTTTGGACAAAGTCATGACATTGTGGCACATACATTGGAATGTGCTACAATTATGTCTTTACCCATCATATCACAATGTGTCACAAACCTGGGATAGGTGGCCACTACCTACCCACAATTATGAGTAAATATAAAGGTCTGGCAGTTTTGTTGGAATTTATACACTCCATTTCCAGGCACAGGCACAACAGAGCGGGTAGCATATTTCCAGGGGATTACAGACCTTCTCTAATCATTAAGAAAAAAGCCATTCAGCCAAATACCACCAGAAGCCTGCTGTAATTCTCCAGAAAGACACTGGTTGTTGAGTTCTAAAGCATGATTTTCTCACTCTTACAATTCAATTAAAATTCCCTCTTTTTAATTCATTCACTGCTTTATTATGGGATTTTACAAGGGTTTCCACAACAGATTTTGCATGTTAGCCTGCTTGATTTTAAACTAAAATTATATTATAAACTTGATCATATTGTTCTTTCCCTCCAAAACTAGTTAGGGTGCCACACATTCTGCATGTCCTATTTGGTACAAAGATGAATACAAAAAGAATAATGTGAATGCTAACTATACAGACGTAATCTTTCTTGAAAATAATTTTCATTTTTTTTAGTTTGAATGTGTTGTTCTATAGACTGTCTTTTTTAATTTGTGTAACACAATACCTTCGAATAGCCACAGTGAGAGCTTCTGGTGAACTGGCACAAGGACAAATGACCTCCTGTCTTAGGCCTTTACTTTGGAAGACATTGAGAAATGCATCACAGGAAGAAATAGACCCTGGAGTAAAAAAATCAGAGAAGAAAAATAATCTGACTTCTGAGACAATGCCATTCACATACAAAACATTTTGATGCATGTACATAGGTTTTCAGGACAAAAGGATCTAGATGACATCTGGAAAACATCATATCTGGTAGAGCTCAACTATATATGGTATATTAAAGATTAGCTTTCAGGCATAAATAGTTTTATTGCTTGTGGGTAGAAGAGCCACTACAGATGGATCTAAGATGTGAAGTACACATACAATATGTTTAACAAAAGGCACATTAAGGAAAGATTTACTCTAGGAACTCAAAGCAAGTTACAATAGATGAGCAGAAGATCTATATCACTGTATCTTAAAAATTACATGGAGAAAGTTCTGATTAATACTAAGTGATCCAGATGCAGTTGTCTAGAATAGTGCATATATCCCCCCCCTCCCGCCAATTCTCTGTTACTCAGAAGCAAACCTTCTGCTTCTTTCTACTGCTTAAAGATAATTTATTACAGTCTTTATATATGGCTGTCATGTTAAACAAAACTGGATTTACTGCGACTTACGTTATGCGGAATATCAAGTTTGCTTCAGGATTAGCTAAGGAAAAATATATTTTAAAAAAAATCCAAAATTAATTACTGTTTCCACAAATGTTGTGTAGTTTGCAGTAGATAAACCTTATACTTTTGTTAAACATGTTTTGCTAATGTGACTGAAGACTGAAACTTAAAACATAAGACAGGAAATAAGTATCATATTCTTTGTTTTATTATACAAGCATGACTTACAAGGATTTGCGCCATCGGCCACTATTAGCATACGCAATGAGGAAAGGTTGATATCTCTTTGATCTCGATGTGCCACTAACGCCCAGTGCATGTCCCTGGATTTTACACAAGCGACTTTTGCTAAAATGAAAATGAAAAATTACTAATGTGCTGAGTAGAAATTATTTTAAGACGTGGGAATGAGTAAATTACAGCTAAATAGCCTCAATAGCAACAACTTGCTTTTCTGAGTTTGACTTTTCAAAAAAAACCTTTATGCACTTCCACTCCTTACCTTTGTACTGGCAGACTTTCTGTATCCATGATAGCGGATTCACTTTCATTAAGGAATACGGGATACTTATAACGTGCATCATGTTCATGACGCTCTGAAATCAAAATAAAGTAAACAAGGGATTTGTCCCCAAAGAGCATAAAATTAGTAATGGAACAAGCTTATATCATGTCAGCTTGTGAATCAAGTTGATAAGTACATAATTAGGAATTCTGGTTTAAACCAATAACAGATGCTAAAAAAAAATCAATAAAAAAATCAATGATGAAAATTGTAATGTTACTTTAAAAAAGGATGTTCACTTGTTTCCACTCTCTTTCACTTTGTTTACACAACAGCAACATGGAAAGTGGCACAAGAGCATGCTTTAACTCCCAAAGGTTGAGTGATTCATGACTGCATCTTTGCTTTCAGAAATGAATTTAAGGCCCAATTCTGCTAACCCTTGTTTCACAGGAATGACCCTTACTCAAAGAGATATGCAACAATTTAAACACCTAGAAAAACCTGTCTGTACCTGGAGTGAAAAGCTACCATAGCAGAAAAAAAGTTCATTTAGTTGTGCATAAAAGTAGGAAGGGGAATCAATGATAATACATGAAATAAGCAAAATCATGCTTACTCTAAAACAAAATAAATTCAGGGCCTTTTGGCCCTCTTATGGCTAGACCAATACCAGAATACCCTTGGTGAGGTTCTAAAAAGTTGTAAAGTATATAAATAAGAAATTCAGTGAAGCCAATGGCAGCAAGTTGATCTCTGATGGTTTTAAATGTTTGTTTTCTTTAGTTATTTGGCACACAATATCGCTACATTAAAAGTAGGGGTTAAATATGGTACATATTTTGGGAAAACCAGGTCTAGGATCCCAAGATCTGAGCATATGTAAATCTCCCAATGGGATTACTCATGTAAGTGTTTGCATGACTGGATCCAAAGATGATATTTCCCCTTTCAGTCTTGTGCAACTGTTAACACAGGAAAAGCCTTCATAGATAAGTCAGGCAACAAGGTAAGGCCATATGAAGAGCAAAAAAAGGCTGTGAGAAAATTTTGGTGGGTGCTTACTTTCAGGCTGTGTAATAAAAAAGTTAACAATATTAGATTAACTACTTGTGGACATAAAACCTGGAATCCCATTCTGTCTCAAAAAGAAAAGGAGTATTTGTGGCACCTTAGAGACTAACCAATTTATTTGAGCATAAGCTTTCGTGAGCTACAGCTCACTTCATCGGACGCGTCTCACTGTAGCTCACGAAAGCTTATGCTCAAATAAATTGGTTAGTCTCTAAGGTGCCACAAGTACTCCTTTTCTTTTTGCGAATACAGACTAACACGGCTGTTACTCTGAATTCTGTCTCAAAGCATAGCTATAATTGCCCTTTGACATTCATGGAAACAGAGCAACAGGTGGCAGGAAAGGTAAGCTGGGTTCCCCTGGAATCATAAAACATAAGTTCTTTCAGTTTGAAATGTTCAGATATGGTCTTTTCAAAGATAGCCACTCTCTCTGCTACGATCAGTTGAACAGGATTTCCCCAAGCTTCAGCTGCAACATCGTTTTCAAGTGACTGTTGGAGGCTGTCTTTAATAATTAAAAAAAAACGTTGGCCTCCACACCAGTGAACTTTCATGTTCTTGCTCTGAAAGATATTCAAGAGGCAAACAGAGAGCTTGTCCAACCTAGTGCAGCAGAATTGTCTCAGGATCAGTAATACAAGAACACAAGTTTGGCCACTCTGGATCAGACCAATGGTTCATCTAGCCCAGTATCCTTTCTTCCCACAGTGGCCAATGCCAGGTGCTTCAGAGGGAATGAACAAAACAGGGCTATTATTGAGCAATCCATCCCTTGTCGTCCATTCCCAGCTTCTGGCAGTCAGAGGGTCAGGACACCCAGAGCATGGGGTTGCCAACTGTCTAATCGCACAAACCCAAACACCCTTGCCCCACTCCTTCCCCTGAGGCAACGCCCCTTCTCACTCCATCCCCCTCTCCCATCACTCGCTTTACCCCACCCTCACTCACTTTCCCTGGCAGGGGGTTGGGGTCTGGGAGGGGGCTCTGGGCAGAGCCTGGGACAGAGGGTTGGGGTGTAGGAGGGGATGCGGGCTCTGGGAGGGAGTTTGGGTGTGGGAGGGGACTCAGGCCTGGGGCAGGAGGTTAGGGTACGGGACAGGGGAGGGGCTGGGAGTTGTGGTGTTTGTGTGTGGCGGGGGGCGTTGGGTGTTGGCTCCAGCCAAGCAGTGCTTACCTCAGGCGACTCCCAGAAGTGACAGGCATGTCCCTGCAGCTCCTAGGCTCAGGGCAGCCAGGCAGCTCTGCACACTGCCCCTGCCTGCCCACAGCTCCCATTGGCCACAGCTCCTGGCCAATGGGAGCTGAAGAGCTGGTGCTCACAGTGGGGGCAGCATGCGGAGCCTCCAATTGCCCCTGAGACTTCATAACATCCCGTGGCAACTGGTTCCACAGGTTGACTGTGCATTGTGTGAAGTAGTACTTCTTTTTGTTTACTGTAAGCCTGCTGCCTATTAATTTCATTGTGTGACCCCTGGTTCTTGAGTGATGGGAAGGGGTTTAAAAAAAACTTCCTTATTCACTTTCTCCACACCAGTCATGATTTTATAGACCTCTATCATATCCTCCCATTCATTGTCTCTTTTCCAAGATGAACAGTCCTAGTCTTTTTAATCTGAGCTCAAATGGAAGTTGTTCCATACCGCAGTCATTTTTGTTACCCTTCTCCACACTTTTTCCAATTCTAATATATATTTTTGAAATGTGGGTGACCAGAATACATGCAGAATTCATGGTGTGGGTGTATCACAGATTTATATAGTGCCATCATGATATTTTCTGTCTTATTATCTATCTCTTTCCTAATAGTTCCTAACATTATGAGTGGGTGTTTTCAGAGAACTAACCACAATGACTCCATGATTTCTTTCTTGAGTGGTAACAGCTAATTTAGACCCCATCATTTTGTATATGTACTTGGGATTTCCAATGTGCATTACTCTGCATTTATCAACAGTTAATTTCATCTACCATTTTGTTGCCCAGTTTTGTGAGATCCCTTTGTATCTCTTCTCAGTCTGCTTTGGCTTAACTATTTTAAGTAATTTTGTATCGTCTGCAAACTTTGCCACCTCACTGTTTACCCCTTTTTCCAGATCATCTATGAATATGTTGAATAGCACTGGTCCCAGCACAGATCCCTGGGGGACACCGCAAGAGGAGGTAGTTTTGAATGATGAGGAACTTTGTCAGTGGTAATATAACAACTCTAGCTGATGAGGATCTTACTGAAGCAACAGAGGCCTGTTGTTCTTGATTCAATGCCTTCGAAGACTGTAGGCCTCAGAACCATACAGCAATGAATACAGCATCCCCTCCTGCACCCCAACCCTCTGTGCTTGCTAGATAAAGGTGTAGCTAACTAGCCAAGAATCATCAGCTCTAAACTGTAATTGTCTGGTTTTATGACAAACAAGATTGAGTTAGAAGAAATCTTATGACATCCCAACATCTGTTGATAAAAGCTTATTAGACAAGCTCTTTTTCAAATATTCACATAAAGGAAAAAGTTACTTACTGTAAGAATCCCATGCCATAAGCCAACATCCTTCTTGAAATCTAGTACATTCACAATTGTTTCAGCTATCAAATAAAAACAAAATATGGCTTATTTTTCTGAGCACGGCATAAACTCAAAGCAAAACCTCTTACAGGAAGGAAATACAGTAAATTTTGGTATAACATGACTGATGACTTCAAGCATAACTTTCCGAGTAACTCTCCATAGTAGGATTAGTCTTGGCAAGGCATCTTCTCTTTGTTACATCTCAAAGACATGCAAAAATGCAATGAATCCATAATTTCTATTTTTAATCTAGAAATATTGAATACAGCCCTATATAAAATAAGACCCCAGTCAGGCAGGGATGAAACAAGAGGAATGTGTTTAATACCTTCTGTATATCCACATGCTTGTGTAAGAGCTTGACAGTGGGTCAGCAGTGCAATTCTTGTCACCGTCACCCCAAGCACGCTTCCATCTTTACACGTCTTGTACTACAAAAGATTTGTTATTGAAGATTGAATATAGTGTATGCAACAGTAGCACTGCTCTTATTGTTTGGCAGTTAGAGTCAGAGCATTTAACATGGAGAAACAAAGGCCAGTTGATGAACTTCGTTACTATAGTTTAGCTTTCACAGGTAGGGAGAGCTCTAATGAAGGCGAAACAGTTTTTATAAAGCCCCATTTCTTTTCCTGGAGAAGGTGTCTTTTTAGGCAGAAACTTGTCATGTTTGGTATCAGGAACTCTTCAGCTGTTTGCATTCAGGGAGGGTGGGAGAATTACATTTGATATTAATTCTAAACTTGCTTTTGAGTCACACTAGCAACACCAGCAGCAGAAGTCTGAGTAACCTAAGTAAGACATCACTGAGTAATATGTTGGCTAGATTTAAAAATGTGAGAGTTACTTCTCACTGGTTATCTGTTAAATTATTCGGGCAGCCCTCCCAAACAAGACCGGCAAAGGGGTGGCTGCTGCAACCATGTGTGTGAGGGTATTGATACTAACAGAAATACATGAACTGTATTAAATCTAAGAAGAAAAAATAATGAGAGAATCACAGTGCTGAGTTTGGAGCCCTCACAATTTTTGGTACTTTCTGCAGTAGGCTGCAAATTCTAAGTCATCATTTAAACAAAATCAGTATCTTCTTCCATGATGAAGATAGCCAGCAACATTCAATACATATGCATAGCTGCCATGTTCACCCACTCCTTTAGAAAACTAACATTATCAAACAGCAGCATATAGATGGGAAATCCCAATCACTTTGAACTGAGGAGGGCATTAGCTTGACTTGTGATTATTTAAATGCTAACATTATTTAATTCATTTGCTCCTTTCAAAAGAGGAAAAAAGAAGGAGAAAAACCTACACCCAAAAAAGTTAAATGCAGCTAGCTATGCTAATTTTCCCTTCCTGAAGCGGACCTTTCGGGAGAGAATTTAACCACACACACTGACTGAGGCAAGATTTTTAGGCAAGAGAGGCAAGATTTTTAAGAAAGGATGATGAACAAGCAGCTTCTCTTCCTTAGGCGGATAGTCAAGTCCACAAATACTAGGGAGAAAACTTTTTTCGGTGATGCTAGTTGGTGATCCCTCGTCTGAACAGATCAGTGAGAAGCCTGTATGGTGAGTAAGAGCTATGGCAAAACAGGAAAAGTTCTATAGAATATTGTGGCAGCAAGTTAAATTGAGTAGGAGGAGCCATGTGGGCAAATTAAAAAAAAGGGGGGGGGAGGTTGCCTGGTGATAGGAAAAGAACTTCAGATGACGCTAAGGGGGAAAAAGAAGATAACTGTTTCTAAGGCACTGAGGAGATGGTCCACCATACACTTTGCTAGTCATTTCCACATCTCAACAGATGCAGCTGGAGAAAGTCTGGACTTCTCTTCAGCACAGACAGGGCCTAGTTTTAAGGACAGGATAGGACAGAACTCCCTTGAATACATGGGCCATTCAGAATACATATCGCCTTGTGGGAGTCAATATACATAAGATCTCAGTGAGAGCAAGTTAACATGGTTTATGCCATTTAATAAGTTGTGGACTTCCAGCTCCCACCCCTTCAAAGTCTTTGGTGTCATCAGTTCATTGTGTGTTAGGAGAAGTGACATTAAGAATTATATTGCATTCCCTTATTTTTTATAGCTTTGTGACTTTCTTGATAAACAAAACTGACTGTAAAAAAATGAACTTATCTTTAATCAAAGTTGTAACAAAAGCAAACAAACAAAAAAATCAAAGTCTAGAAGTGCAAAAGTTTGGGTGTCCTCACTGCTGCAGCTTACTTATTTGTGAAGCATCCATCACTGTAATATCTGAAATCCCAATACAGCAAAGCAGTTAAGCACATGCATGCTCTAAGCTGACTACTTAGAGCACTGCTGAATCAGGGCCTCAAGTGCTGTAGAAACCTTTAAGTAAAAAAGACTCCAAACTGTGCAAATTTAACATTGCATTAACTTTCATATAATATTCAGTTCCTATTTATACTGAAATTACTTATCAGCCAGTAAACAGGAGGCTCACTGTTTATAGAAGCAGTGACAACATAGTTATGTTTATCTTAATGTTATTCAGAAGTGTCATATGCAATGGATCATAGGGAAAATTTATCTTTATAAACTCACCTCTATGTAAGCTGTGTCATTGTTTGCATCCTTGATATGTGGGAACCAGTCACGAGGAGGTTTAGAAAGATGTTTAGATTCTGTGACAAACCATAGCAGCTTTGGCCATCCTGAGAAACAGACAAAGAGCTTTTGCTGAGTTTCTGCTGGATAAATAGTACAAGAGAATGAAATGCTTCTGCACACAAGTTTATTTCAAATGTGTTCTATGCTTGTATGTTGTGGTTGGCTGAATATTGCTTATTCTACTCATGTGAGTATCCACACTGGAATAGACCAAGCAGGATTATTAATTATCATACTTTCTGTACATAGACATTAGGACATACTATGTTGAGGCTAGTTTCTAAACCTCAAAAGTACTAATGGTGTATATGTGACACGTTCATAAGTGCTATTTAGTAACACATGTGGAATCTTTGTACAAGAAGTAGGTTTAATGAGGATGAGTTTACCTTTGAACTGTGGTATCTCCCCTGTAGGGCTTTTAGGCAGTCCTTTATGGCATGCATCACTAGTCAAGGCCACAGTAACACCACAGCTTCCAAGTAAGAAACCGATTTGTTGGCTTCCTGCATCCTAATTGATCACAAAAATAAGAAAAGCAACAAGTGAAATTTACTAGAACTGACTGCATGCAACATGCTTTTTTTGTAGTTTGTTTTACAAGGTACGCAATGTCTTAGGAAAAAAATAGTCTTCCCTCTATCCAACTTAATTAATTAACAAAATATAATTGCCTAACTTGTAAACTGAAAAAGGAGTTCTATAATTTGGATATATTCATCCTCACAATCATATATATCCATTCAAAGGACTAAAGCCATCATATGGCTTCATCTTTTACATCTCTACACAAGATGCCTCGTCTATGAAATAAGAAATGGTTAACTTACTGTAAATGTGGCTCTTCGAAGAATGATGTAGAGGTGTATTCCACTTAGGTGTGTGTGAACCCAGTGACTGGAGCCAAGACTTTGCTTAGCAGTACCCATAGAGGGGCAGAGCTTGCGCCTTGTGACTGTGGCCCCTGCCCTGGCTATATAAGGCAACACCGTCCTGACCCCCCTTGGTTCCTTGACACCGAAAGCCTATGAGAGGAGATTCTGATGCAGAGGGGACAGAGGGTGGGTCATGGAATACACATCTGCATCACATCTCAAAGAACCATAGTTACAGTAAGTAACTGTTTGTCGTCTTTGAATAAATGCAGATGTGTATTCCACATAGGTGACTCACAAACAGAACCCCGTCTGGGAGGACTCAGAGTCTATAGAAATATAGATTGCTGGGCTGCCCTACTGAGGCCTGTGTTCGCTTTGGAAGATGCAGTAATAGCAGAATGGTCCATAAGTGTATGGCTGACCTGTAAATGTCTAATATGGAAATGTCACTGAGTAACGCTATCAATGTCACTTGTGCTCTCAGCGAATGAGCTCATATCTGCTGAGGAGGTGTAGTCAAAGTGATTTCATATGCAGTCTTAAGACAGGATCTAGAGTCTGTGCAGAGACCGCTTGTTCCTTCATGAAGTCTGCAGTATTACCTTGTCCTTGGAGAACTGTGTGTAGAGGAGGCCCTGCCATCTGCGCGTGCAGCTCACACACCCTCCTTGCAGAGGTAATGGCTAAAACTGCCAAAATTGTGTGTAGGTCCCACAAGGGGGCTGGTTCTTGGACCAGAGAATGTAAGCAGTGGAGTCCTTTCAGAAATCTTGCCACCATGGCATTGGAAAAAACTGATTTTACCTGACTAGGAGGATGGAACGCCAATATTGCTGCCAGATGTCTGAAGATGTAACAGGTACTCCAAGATGTCCTGGACAGAAGTCCATGTCATCTGGGTCATGTGGGACAAGGGCCACACTGAAAACCTCTTTCACTTCGGTAAGTAGGCTGGCCTAGTGGAGGACTTCCTACTGTTGAATAGGGCTTATTGGACAGCTGCTGAACGGTGCTCTTCCTCTTCATTCAGCCATGCAACAGCTATAAGGCTGTGCAAGAAGCTGAGCACAGGGTGAAGGGTTTGGCCATGGTTCTGAACGAGCAAGATGGGGTGGAGAGGAAGTGGTACGTGTAAACAGACAGTGCAAGAAGATCCGAGAACCAGCACAGTCTCAGCCACCCTGGAGCAACGAGGATGACCTTGGCCTGATCCACTTGAGTTTGAGGATGACCTGGGGAATGATCGTAACAGGAGGAAAGGCATACACAAGTGCTGACTGCCAGCTGCAGTGGAAAGCGTCACAAGAGGGAGCCTGAGAGCAGTACAGGCGACACTTTCTGTTTTCTCGTGTGGCAAACAGGTCAATTGTGGGAAAGCCCAATGTTGCGAAGACGACCTGCAGGACACTCATCTTTAGAGATCACTCATAGCTAAGGGAGAAAATCCTACTGAGATAGTCTGTGAGACCATTCTGCACACACAGCAAGTGGACTGCTGCCAGAGTGACATCCTCTTCGATACAGAATTGTCACAGGTTGATCGCCTCCAGGCAGAGTAACCTGGAGTACGCACGCCCTTGTTAGTTCACACAGTACATTGCGGTGGTATTATTGGTAAGTATGTGAACCACTGAAAGTCTGATATGGTCCCAGAAAGCTCGGCATGCATTGTGGATGGCTTGAAGTTCCAGCATGCTGATATGGAGAGAGGCTCCCTGTTCCGACCACACACCCTGCACCCTCAGCGGGTCCAGATGCACCCCCACCAACCCAGAAGGGAAGCATTGGTAACCATTGACTTGATTGGAGAGGGCTGAGTGAAAGGGAATCCCTGGCACACGTTGCATGGGGACTCTCACCAGAGCAAGGAGTCTAGGACTAGTGAAGGAAGGCAAACCAATCTGTCCAGAGAATGTAGGACAGGGCAGGGCAGGCCAGTGGACCATCCTGAGCCACATCTGGAGGGGGTAATGGCACAGTCTCACAAACTGAGCCACCTGCACACAAGCAGACCTGTCCCAATAGGCTTGGATGCACCCAGACTGTCATGGAGGGCTGAGACTGCAGACTGAGGCAGAGCTGTTTAATTGCCTGGAAGCGATCAGTCATCAGGAATGCTCTCAACCCTGTGGAATCTAATAGGGCCCCAATGAACTTGATTTTTTGAGTGGAAGCCAAGATAGACTTTCCGGTGTTTTAAATGAGTCCTAGACGGTCAAGTAAATGCAGTGTGGTGTTGACATGTGCAAGAAACTCTCTGGAGCCTCCCTCAGCATCCAGTCATCGAGGTATGAGAAGACGTGGATTCCCTCCCTCCTGAGATATGCCATCAACATAGCCATGCTTTTGGTGAAAACTTGAGAGGTGGAATGGGGCCAAATGGGCGAACCATGTACTGAAAATGGTATTCTCCCACAACAAAATGAAGAAACTTCATGTGGCTCAGTAGAATCACCACATGAAAATAGGTATCCAGAGCAGAAAACTAGTCATCCTGAGACAGGAGGGGAGGATAGCCCATAAAGTGACTATGCGGAACCTCGTGTATTTGATACATGTGTTGAGGCCATGAAGGTCAAATATGGGTCTCATCCCATCCTGGGGGTTTGGTACCAGGAAGTACTGGGAATAGAAATCGTGGCCCCCAGAGTCCCAGTGAGACTCCTTCTACTGTTCCCAACACCAGCAGAGAGCTGACCTGCTCAATGAGCTGTGTCTCATGAGAGGGGTCCCTGAAGAGGGATTGGGAGAGGGGATGGGGAGCGTGCATGGAAAGGAACTGGACTGCTTAGCCTGATTTGACAGTGTCTAGGACCCAGCTGTTGAAGATAATTGAGCCTCAAGCATTCTAAAAACAGGCCAGCCTGTCCCCAGAGGGATGGGAGAGGGAGAGGGAAGGGCAGAGCAACAACTGGAACAGTGCTCTGGACCAAGGAGTCAAAATGAGCACTTAGGAGGCAGTCGGGGAGGATGCGCTGACTGGCTGAGCCCTGAGCCCAACGGCTTCCTATTGTGAGATCTATCCCTCTTTCTGGGGTAGTCATGCTGCTTTGGGGAGGTGGTGGGAGGGACAGAATTACACAAAAGAGTGCTGCGGGGAATACTGCTGCTGCTGAGCTCCATAGTGGCATCTCTGCATGGACAGCATGGACACTTCCAAGGACCTTAAGGTAATCCTGGAATCCTTAAAGGAGAGTGAAGTGTCAGTCTTCCAAGAACAAGGTCCAGCCATCAAAGGGAAAGTCCTCAATGGGTGGCTGGAAATCTGATGCAATCCTGCAGCTTTGTAGCCCTCTTCATAGTAACTGCACAGGCCATTACCCTGGCTGAAGTGTCCATAGCATTGAGGATGGACCATAGCGCATTTTGGCCACTAAGCAGCCTTCTGCAACAAACACCCAAAACTCCTCATGCGAGGCCTCAGGAAACTAGTCCACAAACTTGGACATGGCTGATTAGTTGAGGAAATTATACTTGGACAGCAAAGCTTGTCGATTCAAGGTCCTCATTTGTAAAGATGATGAGGTATAGATCTGTCAGCCCAGAAGGTCCAACCACTGGGACTCTGTCTTTTGGGGTGGACTTGAATCTGTGCTGTTGGGCCCTTTTGCTCACCAGTGAATTTGGTGCCGGATGGAAACAGAATCTCTCAAATCCTTTCATTAGAACAAAATAGCACTTCTTCGTTCATTTAGCCCAGGGGTCAGCAACCTTTGGCACGTGGCCCATCAGGGTAATCCGCTGGTGGGCCACGAGGCATTTTGTTTACATTGACCGTCCACAGGCACAGTCCCCAGCAGCTCCCTTTATTCACTAGTTGTGATCATTTTATTTATACTCATTTGACATAATAAAATTACATGAAAAATTAGAATTGGACCTAAGCTGCAAAATTCAGAACTGATCTTCTCTTCTGTCTAAACTTTTGCTTTGAATTCACTACTATATTAATAGCATCAGGTCTTTGTGTACTTTTTCCCCCTCCCCTCCCTCCCATATTAAGAATATCACTTAATTATAACTAGTGAATAAAGGGAAAAGCAAATAAAGAACAGATACAACCCACTATTTCTCATTTGTCTGCATTAGCTTGATTCTGTACCTCCAGAGAATGATCTTTTTATACAACATGATTATCTGAACTAGCATATGCTGACATTTGAGTAAATATTGTGGGACAATAAACTGATCCATAATAAACAGAATTACATAACTCATTCATTTCAGACATCCAGACGTTGTCACATTCATTTTTGTTCACTGCAGTTATCAGAAATTTAGTTTAAGCTTGGCAAAATTAAAAACATTCTTTTGCAAGAAAATTCTTCAACATTGAGCTCTCTCATTTATTTCTGCTTCTATGAAAATCCAGACAAGGGAAGTGCCCCTTTTAAAAATACAGAGAGATGGCAATAAGAGAATCACGTAGTATCAATTTCTGGGAGAAGTGCTGCTCATTTCACACAGCTCTGTCAGTAACTGCAGCAGCAGAGCTGGTCAAATGGTAAATTTGCTTGGAAAAAGAAGAGAAAAGAAAAAACAAAGCACTTTTGAGGCAGCTGAAACTATTTGTGAACTTGGCCAAATTGAAAAAAAAGTGGGTGAGGGAGGGAAAAGTTAGTTTTGACATTTTCAAAACAAACCAGTTTGGCATTTTGTTTGTTGAAACAAATAGTTTCATTTCATGTCAAAATGACAGTCAAAATGTTTTGTTCGATGCAAATTAAATTTTTTTGATTTTTCATTTTGGTGAGAAATACTGAAAAAAATTCAGTTTCTGTTTGAAACATTGATTTTTGTTTGTTTGTTTGTTTAATAATTTGAGTCTTTGCTTTTGGTGACTGAACTGGAAAAAAAAAATCAACTATTCACTCAGTTCTACTCAGGAGGTGCCAAACAGAGTTTTGTAGAGCTGACAAATTAATTGCATGGATATCCTTGCTGAATCTTGTACAAACATCCCGGAGACCAGTCAGTCATTCTAAGACAGAGGTTACTGTCCTACTGAGCATAAAAGAGAGGCCACTAATTTCCTTCCTTCAGTATCTCCCAATGAATTTGAATAGTGGTCCACAGCTTCATAAAAAACCCCAGCACTAGCAGAGCACAAATCCTCCAATTCATCATAAAGATTGGTTACTGATTTACACAAGTTTATGGATTACAAATCATCGCTTTAGAGACATTCTTGCACTGAAATGTGAAAATCAAAACACTGAGATGAGTCAACATAATCTTATCCATCATTCTATCTACTTGTCATAAAACCCCTTCCACTTATAGTGGTTTACAAGTAACCACTATAATTTTAGTTGAACTAGTGAATGGGGACAAAACCCAGGCAGACTGCTGGAAGATATAGTATTTAATTTTGATTTTTTTTAAAGTGTACCTATATTGCTCTAGGTGTATGAACCAGTTAAAAAAAAGAAAAGAAAAGCTACTGAACTGTGCCTCATTACGACTACCATTCAGAAATTAAACAGCAAGAACGTTCCTTTTGCTCACCTCTCCTCAAAAGCTTGAGCAAAGAGACAAGATTTGTTACATGCCCTGAGAGCCAGCAGAATGGCTTTGATGGGCTAGACAAAGGAATGGAGTGAGTGCCTGAGTAGGGGACCTTTCACTGAAGACACTATGCCAGCAACACCTCTCATTTAAGGCCTCAACTCCAAAAAACACATGCTTAACCAATTTGCTCAATAGGGGTTGTTTGGTAAATTGGGGCCTAAACACTAAGGCACTTCAAATGATCTCAACTACTATAGTACTGAACAAGGAAATTCTCAAGTAGCTAGGTCCCAAGCCTTTTAGGATTTTACAGACCAAAATTAAAACATTGAATTTCACCCAGAAACCAACTAGAACCCAGTACAGATCATAAAGTGCAGATCATATGGCACCACCATAAATGACCCCTGTGAACACACACCACAAGGAAGTAATCTGCCAAATTCTGCTCATAACAAATATAATGCACTGGAAAGCTACAGGAAGAGACTACATTTATTTTAATAGTATTGGGTTCTCTAGACAACATGAAAGGGTATTGAGAAGAGAAACCATGAAGATTTTCTGTCTGATGGTAACATCGAAATTCCTTAACAAATCAAATTGCTCTACTGCCCTGCAAAAGGGTTATGGAAACAAACACTACTTTTGCCAGATGTGACTTGAGTTTTCTCCAGCTATTTACTTAGTTTATGTTAACCTGCTTCATCGGCAGACCAGTGAGCACACACAGTATATTATGTTGAATCTGAGCGGCTGGAAGAAGCCTCAGGATTCCAATGGAGACCAGTTACAAACTGAATGGATACAGTCTGGATTGCAGAGACAGGGAGGGCTTGCTAGCTAATAACACTAGTTTAAACAGAGAAACCTCCACCAGTGACAATTTAGAATGGCAGTAAATACGGGTGTGAGGTAAAGAGAATGGCTTAGGTATCCAAGTATCGGGTCTGAAGTGCTTTGGAGTCACTGCTTTCATTCTTTGAATACACAGCTCAGCCTTTTACCCTGTTGAGGTACATAAAATTAGGTTTTTGCAGATGAGTGTGTGACTGTACTTTTGTGGTCCTAGAGTATCAATCTTTTGGATGAAACAAACCATAAGCCCTGTCTCCTCCGGGAAACTATTAAAGATTCACTAAGGCCTTTCATAAGGAGGCTTTCACCAGCGTCTGTAGATAAATGGTCCTCCTCTTGCTGCTTCACTATATTTATAAATTCACACACAGAGGAAGATTATAGATATATAAATAATGTAAAGTATAATTATATAATTGTATATACATATATATTTTATGCCTGCACTGTACATTTTATATATTATTTGTATATATAATATACACACATACAGTACATAAAGTACACAACTATGTACTTTCATGTCAGTCCTCTGGATGAGAGATCCCACAGGTCCTGTTAGGTTCCGGGAAATGGGTGGGAGCAAGCCCGCCCATGACTAAAAGCCCCTCCCCCCAGCCACTGAGCCAGGGACTCAAATAAATATGGGGGACAACAAAAGAAAAAAAACAGGGACAGGTGTGCAGGTCAAAGGATAAAAATTGGGAACCTGAAGGGGACACCAAGCAGAGAATCCCAGACAGCGCCCACTGCTCCTCAAAGCTGTCAAGGGAGCCAACAGATGCGGGCCAGAGGAACTCTGCCCAGCGACATGAACAGAGAGAGTAAGGGAAATAGGCCCCACAGTCACAGAGCACCCCCTTGACCAACATCCTCTCCCTGGTGTTACAGTTGGGCACTTTGGCCATCACTAGGAGGAAATTGACAAGGAGGTCTCATGACTTCGTGGTGCCACGGATGTGGCTGCATCTTGGTACGGTAAATATGTAGTTTGTGAAGTGCCTTGGGATTAACATTTATATATAAAAATAAACTTCACACTGCTTGTGAAAGCGTTTGTGTATTCATCCAACAAGGAAGGAAGGAAAAAGCAGTCTGCCCAAAATGAAGGGTTGGGCTTTCTGATATAAGAGAAACCCATCAACCAGCAGAGGTAAGATTTATTTAAAATAAATCAATACTCTGGGGTGTTGTATTTAAGTAATAGTAACAGCATATAATTTCCAAACTAAACAGATTTTGGCTTCTAGTGCATTGCTTGCTCAAACCCTACATATACTTATCCCAATGAACAATGGCAGATACAGAACATCAGCCAGCGGGTACACTGAGAGTTCATTCTTTCTAGTTCTAACTAGTAGCAAAAGGGAATAAAAAAAAAATCATCAACTTTTGAGAACAATCTCAAAGACCTTAAGAACTGAAAAGGGAGCAGAAACTATTTCCCACACCAGTTTTGAAAGTAAGAAATAACCTGCCGCATTGGTAATGTGTCAGGAATCTACCTGTATTTGCAAACATGTCAAATTTGTAAATCCTGAACAGCTATAAAAGACTAACTGAAAATGGGACAACCATTATTTTTGGAAGTTTACTTTGCTATGGATCATGGGAAGAAACGTGAAATCTGAGCTGTAGGAGGGGAAATAGCATAGTCTGCCATTTCTTACATTTAAAAACCAAAAAAGCAAGACAAAGTTGGGGCATAAGGGACCTGGGCTCAGTGAAGAGCTGCAGAAGAGTGCTCTATATCAGATGCAGATGTGGGGCTTGGAGAGATGAAGGAAGCTGCAGAATTAGTTAGTGTTGGGCTGGGGACACAGAATTAATTAGCATTTATGTTTCTTTGCGAAGAAGCTGGAAGCTTCTGTGTCATCAGGCAACACAATGAAAATGTATATATTTCTATGCAAATGTAAAGTCTACTGGGTTTTTGTCTCAAGATGTTGGCCGGTATGTAGATTGCCTACAGATGTTTTCTGCTACTTGACACATTTATCAATGTAACTGGTACTAACTGCAGGTGAGAGGAAACGTGACTCATTTCAGCCTGAAGACATTATTCAGACTTTTTCAGGAACTAGAAAACTGTAGGGGAGGGCTTACTTGTGAGGTTTATAAATCCACCTCCAGATTGAAGGGGTGGATTGAGACCATTTCACTGCCTCTAAAAGTACACCGCTTCTGTGATTACCCTTGATAGGCCAGTCTTCTCTGGAGCTCATAAAAAGTGATCCTGAAGAACAGCTTTTGCTTCTGGAATGTGTGCTGTGTCACATATATTATTCCGGAAGAAAGTTCAGGCCTCTTCTGCAAGTTCATTTAGCATTAAACTTTCCCAAGTTATAATTATGGGAAAGTGTTATTAACTGAGAAAAAACAAACAGATTCCCATATGCGTCAGCTACTCATGCAACTACGTGCACCTGGGTACATAAGGTTTATTGCCCAGGGTGAGAGGGTCATGGAAGCTTTATATAAGAGCTTTTTGTTCCTATATTCACAGCATGTCATTAAGGCTAGCCATGAATGTGTAGAGAGGGCAAATTTCACAGAATGAAATTAAAGCAGTTCTCTCACTCCCCGCTCTCTTTACATATGGGTATCAGAAAGTGGAGAGGACCAATTTTATGTCTTCCTTTAAAGGAAGACACGCCCCCACCCCAATCATGTTAATTGACAGATCAGAAAAAAAAAGTTGAAAATACAAAGATATTAAATTACATACACTGCTTTCAGGAGGTGAGGTGCAAGGCAACCAGTACTTTTAAAGTCAGAAATCCTTGATCAAGTAACAGTGCAGTTTTCTACTTCTTGTGAACAAAACCAACCAACCCCAGACAAGTTCAGCGATAGGAAATATTCTATCTACACATAACGAAGTGGTATATACCTATTTACCAATGCTTGAAAAATTACAAATAAGGGCATTTGGCAATAGAGACACTTTTCTGAAGAACAGAATGGATAACACATGAGTAAGGCTATGATTTAGTCACAAGTATTTTTAGTAAAAGTCACGGGCAATAATCAAAAAGTCACGGCCAGTGACCTGACTGTGACTTTTACTAAAAATACCCCTAACTAAATCTTAGGTGCTGTGGGAGGATGGTGGGGGGATGGGAGTGCTCTGGTGGTCGCTGCTGCTCCTGGTGGTGAGGGCGGCCCAGGGCCCTGCTGCCACCGCTGCTCTGGGCAGGGGTGCCATAGCTGCTTCCAGACCGCTGCTCCGGGGCAGTGCCCGGGATCAGTTGCTTGGGGCTGCCAGAGCAGCAGCCAGTGTTGCTGACCCCAGGACTGCCCCAACTGCTCGGGTGGCCTTTGGGTCAGCCGCACCAGCAGCTGCAGCTGCGGAAGTCCTGGAAAGTCATGGAATCCGTTACTTCTGTGACCTCCGTGAAAGACTCGCAGCTTTACATATGAGTAACTCATACAAAAATATACATGTATATTGGTGTTTGCCCTCTACATAGGGATAATTCTTGTCTATGGCACCTACAGACAGTTAGTGGAAGGAAAAATAAGATGAAAATCTTCTAACTAAAACTTGTCTGCTTAGTTCATTGTCATACTAAACTCACAACCCCAGACTATTGCTCCTGCAAGGAGTTTTTGTTGTTTTTTTTACTTCAAGGGATCCTGCATTTCCAGTTTCCTAATCATGGATTCTTCTACTCAAAAGTTTAAAAGGAATATTTTAAAAGAAAGTTTAAAAAAAAATACAGAATATGTCAGAGTATACTAAGGCTAAATGCAAGCTAATGGCTGCACGGAATTTCAGTCCATTGCATCCTAGAGGATCATTTGATCGACAGCTGTCCCAAGACACTAAGCCACCTTACAAATGATTCTGGGTATCCTGGAAATACAAGGCAGGATAGAATAAGTGGGAGAGGAGTAGGAAGGGATGGGTATTTGCCTAACATTTATCCACAAAAGATTTCTAGCAAAATTTATTATACAACAATAATCATGCTGTGAAGAACGGAAAATTCTCAGCAAGAACAAATTTGTTGCCAGATAAAACCTAATACTATAAATACTAATTTAATACATACGTGCTGTATAGTATTGTGTGTAGATTAACACAGCTGCCAGACACATCCTACTCACCCATTGTTCACCTACAGTGTAGCTGCTGTTTTTAGTTGGGTCACATCTTCCTTTGAACATGTAGACTACAAAATGCACACTGCCACTGTTAACTGAAGCACGCACAGAAGAGACCAAATAATGAGGAAGCATAAAAGAACAGCCTAGCCTATTGTATGATGACACATATATGACACATCCTTCAGCTGGTGCCAGAAGCAAAGCCGCTACTGTTTGACCAAGTAGAGGTTTTCCTTCTGGGACTGTTCACAAAGCGTGATTTTTATTTCATTGCTTCCACCCTAGTTCCTGTGCTATATAAACAAAGGTAGAAATATCTGCAGTCATACATGCTGTGAGAATGTGCAGTATCATTTATCAGGTACAGATCATTCAGTCTGATTTTTTAGAGTTATACCCCACCTCCTCAAATACTGTTGTAGTAATTCAATATTTCTGAAGAAACACACACACACACACACACACAGGGCTCAGCCAAATTAAAGTAAGGAATTATTTTGACATGGTGTATTTACTTGGACAAATAGATTTTACAGTCTATAGAGAAGAATGTGGCAGTAGACATCTTAAAATAAATCCAATTCAGTAGATTTATGTTTTATTAACACTTAACCGTGACTCTTGGCAAGTAAAATACAGGGAGCAACAAAATAGGACTTTTTCCCCCCTGGAAATTATGTTGATCAAATATGTTTCTTCCTCTACCATGAAAGTAAATTTTACTATGGGAATTTGCTGAAGGCTCTTACAATTTAAATAATCTAGCTGTCCTGTTTATATTACCACACGTAAAATCTCAATTTCAGGGACCAAAAAGGCAAACAATACACCAAGTTATACATTTTATGTCACACGACTTAATGTAATCCTAAAAGGTTCCTGTTTGGTATTAAACCAATGCAAATTCACAGATTGTGCTTCCACAGAAGCCATTATAAAAATATATTTTCAAAACTCATAGCCCTTATCCTTTCCTCTCAAGAACAGTTTTACAGATAAAGTGATCCACAAATTTGTTTGTGAAAATAAATAAGTCAGAATAAGGACCAAGTCATCTTTCCTTAAGTCCACTGTAAAAATGATGGAGCAGCCACAAACCTTCATCTTTTTCTACATAATAGTCACACACACACTTAAAAAAACAACAACATTTAGGTTGCAAAGTCAAGCACTCAGAAGTTAGGAAATGACAGAATTAAGGTTGCCTGTGAAATCTTAATTTGTCCCCCTTGTGAATATGCATTATGAGACAGCCTTTATTTACATGTTCACATACTCTTTTTCATAGGACCCTGCCTCATTCAGTGCACAGGATGGACTGTGCTCAGTTAGAGGTATTAATCCAATATTTTGTTTTATCCTCATTGCTCAATGTGTGGCCCTACTCCCAGTTTACTGCACATTATTCAAACCCTGCTCTGCAAACAAAATTATTAATTTCCTCATGGGCTTTTCTATAGCACAGAGCACCACAGCATCTGAGTGCTTCACAAAACCTCTGTGCCATGAGGGGATAGCACTACACCCATTTTACAGAACTTTGGGAATTGAGGCACAGAAAGATTAAAGTCAAAAGTACCTACTAATTTTGGGAGTCCAATATGGGAAGCCTAGGACCTGATTTTTCAGAGAACTTTAGCATTTTATATGTTGAAGATTCTGCTCCCATTGATTTCAGTGGCAACTGTGAGTAGTCACCTGTTCTGCAAATCAGATCCCAAGGTATCAGGCTGCAATCTGGCATTTTCTGAGTCTTGAATGCTTGACTTTGCAACCGTAATAATGTTCTTTTAATATTGTGAGTTTTTTTAAAATAAGAAATTACACATAAAAAACAAACTGAAAAAAAAAAAGAATTTCTATCATGTGCCACCATATTGACACCTACGTAGTTCATAAAGGAGTTGGAACCTTTAGAGACATCATGAAGACCTCTGCCAATTGGGCTAATGGAGTAACTGATAGCAATAGTAGGTTATCTTCTATGTGGACCACCATCAATGGGGGATGACAAGCTTTACCAGTGGGTTTCACAGATATTTTCTGATTGCAGAGGAATGGTGATTGACACTCAGGGATCTTGGGGTCCATTCCAGGCTCTGGAGGGAGTATGCTCGAGTGGGCACAGACTCTTCTGTCCATTTTCCTGAAGTCTGACTCCTTTTGCCTCATCCTCTTACTTATCCTTTTCCCGACTTTTTCTTACCCCTGGCTCTTCATCCCAGTACCACTCTTGATTCCTTAGGCTTCTCATCCCAGTCTCCTTGCCAGCCAGTTGTACTCTCCTCCAGGCTTGCTGTCCTAGTCCCAAGCTCTCCCACTCCACACCAATGCCAGTTTCTCTCTGTCCTGCTCTCAGTCATAATTTCCCTCCCCACCTGCCAGTAACAATTTCATCAGACTCTTTGTCACAATATAGTCCTTTCCCTCCTTCCCCCTCCAGCTTTTCTCCCCTCTGCATTCGTATTAGATGGCTTCCTTCTCCACACTGCATGGGTTCCAGCTGTGAGGGGAAAGGTAATTGACAGCACAGGAGATACTGGCTCCCTGCTGTCAGTTCCAAGGCCTGGTTCCATCCTGACAAGTTAGGAACAGCCATTATGGGGCAAGTCCTGTTGGGACCCCCATAGCTCTGGGCTGGAGCATGTTCAGTTACTTTGTGGGGATGGTGCCTCTACAGTCCAGGCAGCATCAGGAGCTGTGAGAGGGTTGAACATGCTCAGCGCAGACAGAATCTTCAGAGATTTTAGCTGTTAATTCTAGCAAGTCTCTACTGAACGTGTGTGAACTGTGATTTTTTTTCAGGGAACATACAGAACTTGGCCGAATTTGGGCAGATTTTTACAGGGATAACGATCACAGACAAAGGCCACCTCCCACTACCCCCCTACCAAATTTCATGTTTTTGCTCCAAAACATTGAGGCACTGGAGCATTTCAAAGAAAAGTCTCAAAGATTTTTTTTACAAGTATTTTTCCCTAGCCTCATTCCTGGAAGTGGCTGAATAGTTCTGTTAATGAAGATTACATTCCCTCTTTTGAAAGATCTATTTAGCTTGGTCTGCTTTGTTGTTTAAAGGAACTGGTGAACCTTTCCATATGGACAGCCCTGATGACAGATGGTTTCAACAAAGATACAGCCTGAGCAGTCCTAGCATAAGCTTCCCTACACTACCCACCAATGGTGCCTTGAGTCCCCAGGATGCCGGCACCACCTCAAGCAGGGAATGGACAGTTGAGTCTTTGTGTCCATTCTGTTCTACGCCTTTTTGCTAAGATTGTAATACCTGTGCACTAGGAACATGACAGCCAATTTAATGGAACCAACATCATATGATAAATTCTTAGTGTTAGCAACACTGAGAGTTGATCAAGAACAAATGCTCTAAGGCTTGATCTACACAAGTGAAACGTAGCACAATTGTTGAGACTGGTTCAATTCCAACAACATGAGACGCCCTAGCATGGATAAGACAATGGCTGACACTAACACTTTAAGTACTGTCTTGATTAGACCTGCTCTAAAACCTGGTTAGCTAACACAGTGCCTAAAGAAATCATGGCAGATATATTAGGGTTTCCAGGCTTGCTAACTTTGGTGGAACTAATTGTCACTGGGGGCTGCCACAGCTCCCCAGCTCCAATCATTTGCTGCCACACCCAGTATCAGTCAATGAGGTTTATTTTTATAACAAAAATTAACAAACAAACAGAGCTTGGTCTTCAATACTTGGCCTCAGGCTTCAGGGCCTATCCTCCCAGGGGTCTCTGGTGCTCTAGTTGCTTGGAACTTCCTCCCCTGTGCCAGGTCTCCTCCCCTCTTGGAGCTGCAGCTGCAGGGTTGCTTCCTGGAGCACTTGGCCCCTTTGCTCCAGGGACCCTCCACAGGAGTTAGCTCCACTCCAGCGTGGCTTTGCTCCCAGGGATCAGCCTGTCTCAGTCCTTCCTCTTCCCAGCTGTTTATTACCAGCCCTTTATAGGCCCAGGTGTAGCCCAACCCTCTTTAATTAGCTGGGTGAGGTTCACCTGCTCCAGTCTAGGGGAGCAGGGCTCAGACACTCATAGAAACCAGTTACCCTGTGACACTAACTTTGTGCAAATTTTTCCTAGTGTAGACAAGGCCCATATTTTTTGCAATTAGAAGTAACTACTTTACTAAAATGGAGAAGCCATACATAACCTATAGTACAGTATTATCCTTTCTGTCCTTAGACGCAGAACCACTCACCACAAAAAAAATTTACACAAAGCTGTGCTCAGTGGTGATTCATTCAGATATTAAACTTTCAAAATGCACTGTGGAGGAGAAATGTAGTTCCTTACCTTTCTGGTAAGTGGCACTTCAATAGGGACAGGGACAACTTCCGCCAGTAGGCAGCCATAAAATGCTACCATAAAAGCAGCAGGATCATTGTTAGGAAAAACGAGTGCTACCTGAAACAGAGAGAGACATGTTAAAATTTACATTGTCAAAAATCTGTTACAGTATACTGTACATTAAAAACAGCTTCCACATTCCCTTTGAAAAGCTATTAATATTTAAAAACAGCTCTGATATAATGAACTTTACAGTGTTCCACCTAAACTTTTCCCGACTTATATGTAGGTACAACTTTTGAACATTTAAGAGCTGAATGATGAGTGAGAAGGAGTTTGTTCTCTCTTATACACGTTCCTTTTCGTGAGCATCTCCACTTAGGAACTTGCACTTACTTACACGCTGCATTTTAAATTGCCAGCAAGTTTCATCTGAGCAATGACGTGATTGAGGTTCAACTTTGGAGCAAATACGATTAATGTAATTTTAAATAGAAAGTTTTACATCCTAAAAACATTAAATTAGGCTACTGAAAACAGAAATGGGTTTATGCCCATCCAGAGTAACCAAACATAGCGTACCATTGTGCCAACTATTCTCAGCCTTCTGTTTTGTCCGCCTGCAACAACTAAAGCCTCCTGCAACTTTGATGAAGAGGTTTCACCTATGCTCTATAAGGCCAATGCAGGAACAATAAATACTACGATGAAGGTAGCAGCCTGAAATTCCTACCCTACTCAGGTTTCAGAGTTGCAGCCGTGTTAGTCAGTAACCACAAAAAGAACAGGAGTATTTGTGGCACCTCAGTCTCTACATTTGTTAGTCTCTAAGGTGCCACAAAGTACTCCTGTTCTTTCTACCCTACTCAGATTCCTCAAACTAAGCAAGTTTAGGGCCAAGGCTTACTGGAACAAGAGAACTTCAAGGAAAGATCAGATGCCATATGGAATCACCCGAATGCTCTTTTGTTTTGAGGCTACTTTATACTTTATACTAGACAATTACTGTTATAATTTATGAAACAAGTTTCATTAACCTAACATATTGCAAACATCACCTTTTCTTAGTTTATTTTGGACAGGAATTTTTTTCTATTAACTTACTTCATTATTTGTAGTCTTCCCCATGTTTTATTTTTCCCAACAACTAACAAACAGACTAGTCAATTTCATTTTGAAGTTCTTGTTCAGTGCAAGATGAACATTGCAGTAATAACTGCAGGGGAATGTTAGGACGCCCTTAATCTTTGGGGAAAAAATTACTTGATGCATTTCCATTGCTCTTGTGTTTTGAAAAAACAGTTGGCATATAGCTTCCACTTTCTTCTTCTTCCTCCTTTATGCCACTTTTTTTGGTGAGGACCAGATCTCCTTTTCCTCCACAAGAGGTTCCAGCTTCTCCCTAGTGTTCCCAGGCCAGCCAGGAGATATAATCCCTTCAGCATGTCCTGGGTTTGCCTCGGGGCCTTCACCCAGTGGTACGTGCCCGGTAGAGTTCCAACAGAAGCCTCCCAGAGGGCATCCTTATCAGGTGCCCGAACCACCTCAACTGGCTCCTCTTGATCTGGAGGAATAGCGGCTCTACTCTGAGGCCCTCCCAGCTCCTCACCTGTCTCGGAGAGTAAGCCCAGCCACTCTGCAAAGAAATCTCATTTGGTCCTCTTGTACCCACAATCTCATCCTTTCAGTCATTACCCAAAGTTCATGACAATAGGCGAGGATGGGGACATATAGCGACCTATAAACCGAGAGTTTTGTCCGACAACTCAGCACTCGCTTCACCACCATGGATTGGTACAGTGCCTGAATCACTGCTGCCGCTGCCCCAATCCACCAGGAGATTTCCTGCTCCTGCTTCCCATCACTTGTGAACAAGACCCCTAGATACTTGAACTCTTTCACTAATGGCAACCTGCTACCCTCATCAGGAGAGAGAAGTCCACTTTCTTCCGGGAGAGGACCATGGCCTCTGATTTGGAGGCGCTGATTCTCATTCGAGCTGCTTCACACTCAGCAGTAAAACTTTCGAGTGCGCGTTGGAGAGCACAAAGCTTACATTTTGGACAAAGTATTTTTATAGGCTCCTTTACAACCTATAAAATAGCCCCTGTCCTAAAGAACTGACAGTCTAAAGAGACAGCCTTCTCATGAAGGAGTGGAAGACAGATGCAACTCCTTTTTGTTAAGTAGTTTAGATGTAGGGTTTTGTGTTGTTTTATTCCAGTAAAGTGGTGCCCAGTCCCTGGGAGTAGGTCAGCTGGGACAGTTAGCAAATATGTCAGAATAGATTCTGGCTAGTATTTTTAAAGGCACTTAAGGGAGTTAGGGGCGTATTGGGCACTTAAGTGACTTAGGTGCTTTTGAATATCTCAGACACTAATCACTAACAAACCTGTAAAAATTAAAAAGGAGGAAAACAAAACATATGGAAGTGTATCTAGCCAGAGGGAAATATGTAGAGACAGTAGATATTTCATAGAACCATGCTTCATTTTTGTTCAACACAGACACGGGGTATGAGTAGCATGAGGTCAGACTTTAAGGAAAAGGCATTTCGGAGTATTCCATATCGTGTCCATAAGGAAACAGTTTCATTTTCATTTAGAAAAGATTGCCAATGTCCACCTGTATTTAATTTAGTGCTATAAAGCACTCCTCTATTGCCATATGATGCGAACTCCTATTTTCAAAGAAGTTAAAAAATCTTTTATGGCACTGCAATGGGGAAAGTGAACAGAATATCTGCTCAGAACATGAGGAGTACAGGAGCAACTCATCTTCAATTTGAAATTACTTTAAATTACAAAAGATGTTGGGTAAGATATTATACAATGCAAAGTATATGCCTTCACCACTCAGCTATAAACATCTAGCTTCACTGTAATCTACAGAGAGTTATTTTAGAATAAGAACTTCAATTGATTTGAACAAAGGGAAGATTTTACTTGTCTTACTCTTGCTAGAGTTTCAGCTTTAGGTCTGAATCACCAACAAATCCTTTTTAGGGTTAGGAAATCTTAGGGATCACTGTGCAGTAATTTACTACAAGGAGACAGGCAGTAAATACAAGATATACGGATACGGTGTATCTGAACATTCCTCCTTTCAAAGGATTCTTTGTGCAAGTAAATTTAATGAGAATCAACAATTTGTTTGTCCTACTGTTGCTTAGACTCTGTTGTAAATCAAAGAGAAAGAAAAGATTCTGTTGATTAGTACTGGCTAACTGCCACTGTAGAAAGAGATTTTGTTTAAACATCAGTTTAAAAAGATTCTTTAGTTTGCTTCTTTATGTTTTATTTCTAAAAGAAATTTAGGAAATATTTCTGAAAATTCTTTTATTTGGAAAACATTAACCATGCTCATTTTACAGAGGTTAAACAGTCCCTGCCCTAAGGAACATACTGCATACAACTATACATTTATTGCATACAGTACAAGGGGGAAAAGGTGTGAATTTGAGGCTCCTGAGGGTATGTTTACACAGCCACTAGACACCCACGGCTGGCCTGTCCTATTTCATTGCTGGGTCCACCTTGTAGGGTCCCAGAGCACAGGCTCCAGCCCAAGCCCAGAAGTCTACACAGCAATGAAACAACCCCACAGCCCAAGCCCTGTGAGCCTGAGTCAGCTGGCACGGACCAGCTGTGGGTGTCTAGTTGCTGTGTAGACATACCCTGAGGTAATTATACAGAGGTAAGTTCTGGAAGGCTTTATGGATAACGGTTTTTTGAGGATAGACTTGAATGAGTGAAGTTACTTAGTACACCAGAAAGGAAAGGACTTCCAAACTTTACATCTTCATAGAAGAATTAGTCTTCAGAACTCTGTGAGGAACTAGGGCTGATATTACTATCTTTCTTTTACAGAGGACAGAGACAGATGGGAACCACCATGTTTAACACTAAGTGTCAAAATACAGAAGCCCACTCTGCTCTCTTCCCAACCCCAAAGACAACACTGGAGGATCCTCTAAGTGACATGGACAGGTCAGCTTAGCTAATCATCCGTTCTCTCAAGCATTGAGCATGCTCAGCTATAATGGGCATTCAGTTCAGTTTCTGTCCCAACCACTTGGACAACTTGACAATTGGGCAGAGGTTGGGGACAGGAATGTTTGCTTGGGGTTGTTTATGTTTCAGGAAGTCAATACATATAAGCCTTGGCAGCTTCTCAGTTGTACAGGGGCAGAAGAGATTAAATGACTTGTCCAAATCTATGCCAAATAAGGCAGTGGCAGCATTAGATCATGGAAGTACTTAATCCCAGTCCCACATTCAAAACTCTGATTGTTGCTCAGGAAGCAAGCTCACACTTATAATGGTCTAAGAATTATATGTGTGTCCAGTTCTGCCAAAGGATGCTCACATTTTCATCTCATCTTAAGCAATGCCTCTTTTGCATCCACCATCTCAGCAGCCACAAAGTCATTATATTAAATACGTTTTACCAACATGACACCATGGTCTATTATCCTCCATGCTCTTTGTATGCAGAAATCTTTGCAAACAAGACCAGTTGTTCTTTCTTTCATCAAAAAAAATATATTTTTTTTCATGGGAAAGCTTATTGCTGATTTTGCAACAAACTCAAGTGAGTAGCAAAGCAGATATAAACCACCACACAAACGGCCAGTCCCTCTATGGATAAAAAGCAACAGATTTTCTCCACATTTGATTTTATCACTTATCTATGTGCCCTCCAAATCCACATTCACATCTTCTCAGAGTGTATTTAATGTCTGTTAATAAACCATTGAGATACTTACCCTGTCTCCAGGTCGCACCATTGGTTCTTGTTTCGTGCCTAATTTATGCAGTATATTGTAAGCAACCTTCATACTTCTGGTCCAAAGTTTGCCTAGTAATAAATAATTTGTAAAATCAACTTTTAAATTAATCTTCAAAATTTACTTGTAAAATGATAAAGGAAAAATGCATCTCTAGACCAAAGGGACTAAATAGCAGGAACATTTAGGGTAGGACTTTGCTACTGGGTGTACACATGAGGCTCCAACTGAACCCAAAGGGAATATTGTGGATACATTTAAACACAGATGTTTATTTGAACATTTATCTATCATATGAAGCATTATAATAAAAAAGGAAAATCTCAAGCTCTCTTTATATTTTAAGTTAATTTTTCCTTCAGTTCCTTTTCCTCTACCTGCCAAGATCTGAACTCTGGGTTCTATTCTACTGCCTGCAGCACTCAACTGTTTCAAGTGGCTGGGATAACATTTAGCCCAGGCAGAGACAGACGGCCGAATCATCATTAATTGATGTAGGGCAGACACGGAAAGCTGAACTCCCACCTGGCAGAACTATGCAGGGGTGGTCCCCTCCACCTCCCTCCAAAGGCATAACTAGGACCCATGTGGCACATAGCCCAACCCCTAGCCACGTGGGCTGAGGATGCAAAAGAACAATTCCAGAAAAATGCCAATCCCTCCCCAGGACAAAGAAACTCCCTGGAGGAGCTGGCACAGAAGCAGCAGGGACCCCTGGACACGGATGATGTATTAAGGTGCTTTCTACAATTTTTATTCTGTACAGTCTCTCCCCTGTGCTGACTAGCTGTTGCTCCAACGTTCTCCCACAGTGTCTTCACCTCAGCTTCAACTGCACTGCCATTTGTGCTCAGCCTCCTTCCCTCTCTCCTCCCCATTTCCCCCCCTCCCTTTGCCTTTCCATTAACTAAGCCCTCACAATCAAGACCCCACCCAAAGAATTGTTTAAAAACAAGTCATGGCCGTAACATGACATTTATAAACAAACATCGATGGTTTGCATATTGTATCCCTTTCCCCCACTCTTCGTCTGTCTTGTCTAGTTAGACTATGTATGCTCTTCAGAACAGGGACTTTATATTACTTATACAATAACTAGCATAATAGGGACTTGGTCCCAGTTGGCCTTTAGGCACCAACACAATAAAATTAATATTTAAAGAAGAGATTATCTTCAACATTTTAAAAATCCCAATTTCTGCTCCACTGGGAACTGAGCAGGTATATTTGGGCTTGTCTCATGTAGTTTACTAACAGGGTGTGATTTCTAAAGCGCACTAACATATTTCTCATTCACTGGTCCATGTAGACCCTGCTGGTACATACTAAAGGTTCTCTTGTGGTTTTTTACAGCATACCAGCAGGATCTACACAGACCAATTAATGCACAACATGTTAATGCACAAGAAATCCCACTGTATAGACAAGCTATTGTGTGCCTAGAGGATTTTTCCTTAAATACTAGAAATTGTCACCACAACAATAGAACTAGTTTCCAGCTCGCCACTTTTATTTTAAAGTGAACCTCTAACCTCAAGGTATTTCACTCAGAGCTATTTACAATGCTCAATAATTGTTTCAGAATTAAATTTGACAAGCAAGCATGATCAGACCTTAAAAGAAGTGAAGAGGAAAATAGGTAACCAACAGCTTTGATTTCTAAAAGGTTCCCTTATGGAACAAGTAGTGCAAATAGAGCGCGCTGGAGAAGGAAAAGGCAAACAGTTCAGAATTGCAAGAAAGAACCATCTTTACACAAAACACTTCCTAACTTGATATACACATAAAAACTGAATAAGTTTTATCCCTTGTTTGATGCCAATGAGAGTTAAGGGGACTCTGCACCTCACAGCGTCAGCCATTTTTTCAGTCCATGAAGCATTAATTCCACCACGAGTCTTAAGTTTGTGTTTATACCCATCCAGATGCACTTTACTGTATGTATTTGACTCCTTTAAACAATTTTAACTTTCACCTTTTTCTTTCTTTCTTTTTATGAATAAACCTTTAGATTTTAGATACTAAAGGATTAGCATCGGCGTGATTTTTGGGTAAGATCTAAGTTATATATTGACCTGGGTATGTGGCTGGTCCTTTGGGATCAGAAGAACCTATTATTTGAAGAGATTGGTTTTAAAGAACCACTCATCTCTAAGTCTAGTTTTTTTCGGTGGTAATACAAGGACTGGGATGTCTAAGGAAACTGTTTTTATGACTTCTTGTTAGCCAGTGTGGTGAAACAGAAGTTTACTTTTGTTGCCGGTTTGGTATATCCTATGGGGGATTAGCCATCAATCTTGGGGTCTATCTGCCCTATTTCTCAGCAGTTTGTCCTGAATTTGGCATTCTCAGTTGTGGCCCAAGAAGGCATGGTTACACCCTAATAATTTCTGTTGTCCTTCTCTGAACCTTTTCCAATTCTAAATATATCATTTTTGAGATGGGGCAAATAGAACTGCACACAGTATTCAAGATGTGGGCATGTGGGATTTATATAGTGGCCTTATGATCTTTTCTGTCTTACTATCTATGACTTTCCTAATGTTTCCTGACATTCTGTTAGCTTTTTTGACTGCTGCTGTACACTGAGCAGATGTTTTCAGAGAACTATCCACAATAACTCCAAGATCTCTTTCTTGAGTAGTAACAGCTAATTTAGAACCCATCATTTTGTATGTACACTTGGGATTATGTTTTCCAAGTTGCATTACTTTGCCTTTATCAACTTTGAATTTCATCTGCCATTTTGTGGCGCAGTCACCCCATTTTGTGAGAGCCCTTTGTAGTTCTTTGCAGACTGCTTTGGACTTAACTACCTTGAGTAATTGTGTATTGTCTGCAAATTTTGCCATCTCACTATTTACCCCTTTTTCCAGATCATTTATGAATATGTTGAACAGCCTCTGGGGGACACGACTATTTACCTCTCTCCTTTCTGAAAACTGACCATTTATTCCTACCCTTTGTTTCTGGTCTTTTAACCAGTTGCTGATCAATGAGAGGACCTTACCTCTAATTCCATGACAGCTTACTTTGCTTAAGAGCCTTTGGTGAGGGACTTTGTGAAAGGCTTTCTGAAAGTCCAAGCACACTATAGCCACTGGATCACACTTGTCCACATGTTTGTTGGCCCTCCTCAAAGAATTCTGATGTAAGTTATCATAGATCCACTGATCTCTTTGGAGCTATCATGATTTACACTACCTGAGTATCTATCCCCATTTGTCCTTGGCTATGCTTGTATCTAAACCTCAGGACTTGATTGGCTATATCCCCTGTCAGTAATTTTTAATAGATCTTCTTGTTTAGCTTTCTTAGAGAAGAGCGGCTAGTTGTAAGGGCTTCAAACAATAATTTCTTTAGTCCTGTTACATGTTTTAGGGTGGGCGGTAGATTTCCCTTTTCAAAGGAGACGTTGACAATCTTTTATGGTCTCAGTGTTCTCTATTCTCAAAACCCAGAAAGGATGGGTTCAGTCACCGGTGATGTTCTCAACTGCCATTAATGTTTCTATGATTTCCTCTTTCATGAATGTGCTGAGTTCCTGGGAGGTGTTTCTGGGCTAACTCTCTGCTTATTGTTTCTGGCAACTCATGAAATCATCCCTGATGCAGTGTGTGAAATACAATCATTTTCTGCACTTTGGGAGATGCAGGGCTTTTGTATTACTGTGATAGTAACCTTCTGTTCCCCGCCAGCCAGAAGCCCTCACATTCTCTACTCATCCTCTCACTGACCTACTTTTATCCTTTATTTTTAAGTCACTGAAAGTAAACTCATTTAGTTCTCAAATCAATCCTACACCAGTCACCAACTGTTATCCCTATTAAGGAGTGCCTACTGTCTTCATTGTCCATGTTAGGGTTCTCTGCTCGCATTCACCCATTCAAGTGGCTAACCCCCCTAACATTGCTGCAAACAATTATCTTGTTTCCTCACCACAGAAATGGCAAGCTCTGTGTGGCTCAAAAGCTGTCTGTTTCACCAACAGATGCTGGTCCAACAAAAGGTATTAAAACATCCACCTTGCCTCTCTAACATCTTGGGACCAGCATAGCTGCAACACTGCAAAATACTGTCTATAGTTTCCTAGACCTTCTTTAGCTCTCTTAAATCTATGGGTTGATGGGAAATTAGCTTCTCCGATCCGTCAGTGACTGACTTGTTTCCAACACATTTTTAAGCAACTACTAAAGAAGTTTTAGTCTTCTGAAGAATAGTCTTCTCTTTCACCACTTTCTTCACCAGCTTGGAATCTGGGCCTGAGCACTTTTGCCAGACTTTCAAATTCTGAAACCAGGTCTCCCTGACGTGTTCTCCAAACATATGTGAACTACCAGATTGTTCCCCAGGCACACCAAGTATTTTCAAGCGTGTGGTATGATGGCCATGTCTCTGGAGTCAACTCATAATTTGCCTGCACGTACATGAACAACCTGGTTAAGAGAAAGAGAAACACGTCCTTTCGCTGTCTAGCGGCAGCGCAGAAAGGTGTGACAAAGCTTTATTTCAGTGTGAGGCTATTTACTAGCAGCAATTTTCCCAGGGGGTGTTAGACTTTGGGTTGAGTAATGTACCAGCTGCCCTCGCGCCAGTGGCAACAGGACTTAGCTACACTTTTAATAGATCTTTTCTCATCTCAAAATACATTCATGCCAAATGCAGGGGGCCCTACTAACACCTCTCACACCACTGAAATGTAACAAGCCCCGAGTGAGTTGATACTCAGGCACATCTGATTGAGCAAAACATTCCTAGGGTAAAGGAAGTCACAAGGTCTTAAATATAATATAAAAGATGAGTTGACAAAATTACACACACACTTACTTGACGTGGTTCTGAGGTAAATACTTTGGGCTTTTCTCCCTCCCTTCCCAATTTCTAATGTAAATGTACATTTGTGTTGAATGTAAAGAAGGTTATAAAAGAAAAGCTTGCAGAGAGAAGTACTTTGAGACAAAACAAACCACAATCAGTTTTCTTATTATGAACAGTATGCTGCTCATAACCACACAGCATCAACTCAGCATAAGCAAGCCAGTGGTTTCTTACCAATCTTCACGTACAGCAATTCTGAGACTGCCAAAGTTAACTGCAAATAATTTCGCCAGACATTCTTTCAGTATCACAATATGACACTTCTTGTAAGTTAACTAGAAATTAAATATTTGTTAAATCTGAGGTAGGTTCATGACTTGAGCAGCTAAATGGTAAGAGCAAACATTTTCCTAATTTGCCAAGAAATGGCTGTTGTTCTGTTATTTCTCCACCAACAGACCTATTTTATGTCCACCGTGTGCACTGAGCAAGTCAGGGGCTTGTGGAAAACACAGCATATGATCATGTAATTAAAGATTATATGATAGTGCAGATGCACAAGAGGGCAGAATGAATGGTTGCAAGTGTTCCATCTGGCATTATTTTACCTTTGAGTGCTTGACTTTGCAACCTAAATCGTGTTCTTTCAAAGTTTTTTGTGCTTGTAATTTCCTAGGTTTTTTTATGGGAGAAAAAAGGTAGAACCAATATTTTGCTACATACAACTGTAACAATGCTCAAATCCATGCACCATAATGGTTTAAATACTGAAACTTAACCACCATAGCCCAGGTTTCTGCTGCTTGAGCAAGATACATTAGCTGGCAGCAGGAGACGGTAGTTATCTCATTGAAGATGATGCACTGCTGGTACTACTTTTTGGGTCCGGGGAAGGAAGACTAACCCAGTTATCGCTCTCCTCCCTGGGAGTGGAGAGCTCCTGGCCATGACCCCTAGGAGAGAGGGCATGGGTTGCTGGGACCAGGTGCTGGTCCAGGATATTTGGGGCAGCTTGACCTGGCTCTTTCCCATCAGCTCCCCTGCTATTACTGTTCTGGCAGCTCCCAGGCATTTCCAGCACCGTGTGTGCTGTTTCTGCGTTGGCAGCAGTATGGGCCCAGACTTAAAATGTTCACGTATTCAGTCATTTTGGCATGTTCCTATAATTTTCCTGAGCAATGCAAGTGACAAAAGGGAAAAGGCGATTTTCAAAAGTTTCTCAGAGCAAAACCTAAAAAGACAAAGAACAGCACTTTTCTAACCAGAAGGTTTTCTCTTCCCAGCTCCCAACAAATTTCAGAGGCCTACAGCAAACAAACAATGAAGTTAGAGCTTCTCAGAAACTGGGTTGCAAAAATCTTTTATAATGAAAGTATTAGGCAGCCTAAATATATGGTGCATTCAGCTCTACCCATAAATTATTTTGTACTGGTTTTGTTGTACTTACGATGTTTGGTTTTTTTTAAAGATACAGACAAAACGCCTAGAACACTTGCTAATCCCAAACTTATTTTCAATGTTTTCATTTTTGCCTCTACCTATTCCAATAAATTATTCTTGGAATAATCCTTATACTGTAAAGAGAAATGACTACAGTATATGTATTCTATTGTTTTTATACCATGTTACCATTTTTCTTCTATTTTAGATGAAAGCACCAATATTAAGCACATTAATTCATTCCAACAACACCACACGTAAAATATGGGTTTTGACTGCTTGATCAAACCTTGCATGAGCAAGAAATTGTCTTTTGTCCCCAAAGCACATATTAAAATTTTCAAATCAAATCCCAAACTCCTCTAGAACCCTATAAATCTTATCATTCTCTTACATTCCAGGTATTTTCCATTTATATCAATTCTGTGGTTTTACTTATGCCCATATAGGGACTGTGTAGTAACAAGCCAACTAAGAGGTTCTTTTCATAACTAAGATCCCAATGGCATAAGGTACTTTTTAAGTAAAGAAATTCCATTTAATAAATAGGGACAAAGTCTTTAACAATATGGAAAAAAGGGCAAGCAGTATATTAAATATATACTGTTAAGTTGGGAGGTGTGAAGAACATTGAGAGCTGAGCAATGATGCAAATTACATGAGAAATAAGGTCCGGACACATGAGAATCAACCTGGAAAAAAAGAAGCTAGTATTATACAGTACATCTAGGGGGAAATAATGCTGCATGTTAAATGAAAGAGAGAAACTTGCAAGGTAATGGTGAGAGAAGATCTAAGAGATGTAGTGGATTGGATGAGAGCTTGCAGTGTAATAAATGGTGTGAGAGGAAAGGCAAAAGAAATTTCAGACTACATATGAAAGAAGCATCCCTTCTTAGACTAAGGAAGTGATAGTTTTCTATATGGCATAGGTGAATTCTTATCTACGGAGGTCTTCACTTAAGCACTTTTTAATTGCACCATGATACAGTAGTTATCTTTGCCACTGTAACAGCAGTTTCCCCTCAAACTTATACTTCTGAGGAAATTCTGTGCAAAAAAAAATTTCTGCACACATTTTAAAATTTTGCAAAACTCTGCAAATTTTATTTGTCAATAAATAAATGTGGAGGCTCCAGCATAGTAGTGGGGAGCACTAGCTACCTGTTGCACAGAGGTGGGGGATCACCCTGCATTCTCTCCCCCACCCCGACCCCCGAGACACGGACTTGGCAGTGAGGCTACACCCAACCCTGACACAGCACAAGGACCAGCCCTGCCCCAGAAACCCGGGGAGTCCTGTCCCTCCATACCAGGCACATCAGGTGTGGGCAGGCAGACAGCCTCGCAGGATCCAAGTGTAGGGGGGCTTAATGTTGGGGGATCCAGGTGTAAATAAGATTCTGGGTGGAGCAATCTGGGTGTGTGCAGCTCAGTGGGGGATCAGGGTGCAGGGGGATCTGGATGCACAGGGCCTCGTTGGGGGGTTCTGGGTGTAGGGGCAATGAAATTCTCCAAGGGGGGGGGTCCAGGTGAAGGTGGTTGAGGTTCAGCTGTGCGGGAGCGGAGATCTTGGTGTGTGGAGCTCAGCAGGGGGGTCTGGGTGCTGGGAAAGTGGGGCTTGGTGAGGTGGGGGTCCAGGTGCGGGTTCTCATTGGGACGGAGGTTTGAGTGTGGGGGGCTCAGTGGGGAATGGTCTGGATGCAGGGGTGGGGATCCGGGTGCAAGGGGGGGGTTCAGGTGCGAGAGGGGTGGGACTTGGCGAGGGGTCTGGGGGCAGAGGGCTGCAGATTCAGGGAATGAGACTCTTCTGCGGGCAGGGGATCTGGATGCACAGGGGTTGGGCATCCAGACCCCTTGGGGGAGCAGGAAGCTGAGGGGGAGGAGTGCGGAGATTCCTGCAACCAGGGGAGGTTTCTGGGAGTGGGTCTGACTCAGCCCTGGCCCCAGCTGCTCCTTGCAGGGGAAGAGAAAGTCCCATCTTTCTGCACCCCCAGCCCAGACAGGTAGGAGCTGCTGGCTGGAGCATCCCCAGACCCGCCTCTCCCTCCCTCCCCCGGTGATTTACCTCTCCACAGTCTGCTCTGGGTGCCTGAAACATTGCAAAGTGGCACAGAATTCCTCCAGGAGTAATATTTAGAACTGGAAATACTGTGGTGATGTTAAATACTGTGAATTTTTTTCAGGTGGTAGGCGATTACTGCCACTGAATAGGATGCTGGGACCTTCATTGCCAGAAAGGTGTTGACGATTAGGAGGAAACCACAAATCCTCCCTGCCCCCCACCCCAACATTTAAGGGGCTGAAAGGATTGATCCTTGAGGAAAGATTAAATTAGATGCATAGCTTGGCCTATTGACAACAAGACAAGGAGGGAGAAGTGTGGCAAGTTAAAGAACTAAAGCCCACCAGCATTTGAAGAGTGACTACCAACAAGTTAACTCACTTATTTAGGGTGTTCCAAAGGGGTATAACTGAATACTGGGAACAGCCAGGTGAAAATAAAATACAGACAGAATATCAGTTAAGAGTTAAGGAGATAATGAGATTGTGGAATAGCTTCCCAAGGGAAATAGTGGAAACTCCAGCTACACAGGATCAGATGCTCAAGTGCACTCAGTGGGATTCACTCTACAGAGCAGATGAGGTTTTAAAGCTTTAGTACCATACTGCTTCCCTACAGGGAGAAACAAGATGATACAATGAGGGTTTCTTTCTCTCTCTCTCTTCCCCCCCTCCCCCCACATTTTATGGGCTCAATCCTGACAAGAGATTAATGCAGTGTTTCACAAAAGTGGGAAGGCAAAGGCAGAGGATGCCAAAGCAGGAACATTTGGTCCTTTGGAGAACTTTCTACAGGTTTGAGTGATTGGCTGTTGGTCCTATGCCTCCCCTTTCCTTTCCCAATCAGTGTCTTTACCTCAGCATCACTCTACTTACCCCCTTCTCCACCTCCCTACCCCCTCACGTTCCTTCCCCCTCAATGACCCCTCTCCTTCCCCTTCAGCTTCTTCCCTCTTTAGAAAAGCCACTAACAAAGATAAATGTAAAGGAAACAGTGAAAATGATCTTCAAAAGCATTGCCAAATGCACAGACTGGAGGGGAAAATGTATTTACCTTCAGTCTTTCAGTTTCAGATATCTTAGGAGTTGAACAATACCAGGAGAAAAATTTTCTGGACTGATTTAAGTTTACCATTTCAAGCAAAGATAGCCACTATTCTTTCTGCTAAAAGGACGCCCCTTTTGAATATCTCAGACCCCATATTATTTGCATAGTTACAGACTGGTGCATACTCAACTCTAACTATGGTATATTTAGAAATCTATGATTATTCCCTGGAAGTTAAAAGCGAAATAAGCGTAATAATTTTGTAGATGGAGTCACATATACTATTGAAGAGTGCAGGAAAGTAGAGCTTTGTAAGGGTTAAGTCAAGTCTCTTCCTAGAAATTCTCACAGTTCCCTTAAATATGTATCACGACAGAACCCCAGGATTAGGTGTTAAATAAGTTAAACTGCTTCCCTACCTATATAGCACACTACTGTACTATCAAATTCTCTCTTTAGTATTAGAAACATGCTTACTTCGCCCCTATGGATAGGCTCCCCTATCCTGCAATAGCTGAATTCCCAATACTGACTAATTCCTCTTCTTGCTCAGTTTATTTGGGGCATTCGGTACAAAATACCACTATTGCTATTTTGTTAACACATATTTTCAGATCTTTAAACTAATATTTTTTTTCTCATTAGCAAGCAAACCTCCTCAAAAAGATCAGGACCACTGATCAATGGTGAATCACAGGTTTGCTTCCTAAATTTAATTAATCTGGGGGAAAGGTTTGAGACATGGTAATCTGAACTTCAATTCTTAAAGTACTTTTGTTTTACCAGCCCTCCTCTCCACTCTTGCAAACATAATGTTTTCAGTCTAGGAGCAGATTCGCTTTGCAGTAAGTCAAGGTTGTTTCTTAATCGGATGGAAGGATCAACGCTGAGCAACATGGCACTCTCCAAATACAATGTGTGAAAAGTATTGTCTCAATGGCATTCCAAGCCCCTGCTAGACTGGGGACCTAAAGATCAGGAAAAGTAAACCCTGGTTTGCTCCAGGCAAATGAAGAATGCCAACAATCAACTTTGTTTTAGTAACGTTTGAAAAGCACTATCCCTTTGAGCACCCCATGAAAATCCCATATTTAGATGGGAGTCATTTAAGAGAGACACCCTTATGTGAATCTATCTTTTCTGGCACTTATCTGTTGCAACAGATAGGCATAATTAGCACAGTTCATAGTGCAGTAGATACTGGGAATCTACTTCAAGCTACTTGGGTGAGTGTTTGATGTCAAAGCCAGTGCAACACCGGAGGACTATGGAATTACTCTGGATTTACACCTTGAACAAAGTCTGGCTTAATATGCATGACCATTTAAAAAATTATTTTATTTTCTAATACCAGACACATGGCTGGCATAAACTCTGTCTCCCTCCTTCCCCTTACTAGTATATTAGATTGTGTATTTTTTGCAACAAATTCATACTCCCATTTCTTAACCAAGCAAAATTTATTAAATAAATATGAGAGCACTACCAGTAGAAATGTTTTGCCATAGTCAAATTTGCAGCATAACTATTGTAAGAATCTTTTTTCTCTTAAAAATGTAGCATAAAGGCGCTTAAAAAAAGAGTGCTTACCATAAGTGAGAATGTACAGTGGTTTTCCATTAGTGTCCATAGTGGTTAGGCAAGGAGCTTTTGGCGAAATGGTCCCCCATCGCTGCAATGCTGCTTCCAGAGAAGGTGGCCAATTTGTAACCACACCCAATTGTTCTCCACGCATAGCCAACATCTGAGCTCCCTCTGGCTTTGGTTGGTTTGGATCTGGCTGTTGAACTTATTTGAAAACAACAAAACAAAAACAACAGTTACTATATAAATTCTATGCCTTGTTTATGCCCATGTAACCAAGAGAATAAGTTACCTTTGTAAAATAGCCTGAAAATAAAATGTTAGTACATGTGGAAACTACTGTGCCCAGTTTCATAAACCCCAAGTACTGTGCCTATATGAATAAGATGTGGAGAAGTTTAGTGAGTTAACTCTTAACTTTCCTACAATTGAGATGAAGCAATTAATAAATGGATCTATGGAAAGCATCATCCAAAATCCTTATGTAATTTCTTTTTCCGATATTTGTACTGTAAGCATAAGCAGCATGCATAAGTAAGTTTGTTCTTAAAGGAAAGACAAATTCTAGAGCTATTCAAAAGTCACATCAAGGTAACTTTTTCCTTTAAGAAGAGATGGAAAATTTTAATTTTTCCTTGATTAAAAAAATATAGTAGCAAGGTGGAACTATTGGTAAATTGGTAAATGGTACACTGATTTAAGTTATATTGTATTGTACTGCTTTGCTACATGCTTTTATTAAAATAATGTGACTTGCCACAGTATGGCAAGACATCATGGTCAGCAAGCTTGTTTTTTTTAAAAACAATCGCGTAGTTGTTATTTACTTTATTATTGTCTCTACTGCATTTCCAGATATCATTTTTGATTATTTTGTTAACAGATATGTAACATGTGCATCTCCCTTCACTCCTCCTCCTCCATAGACTGGGTCTTTCCAACTGACCCAGATACGTGAGAGGAAAAGACATAGCACACAGTAAATACTCTGAGAACAGAGTTTTTTCCTCCACTCTCTTTCATACACAAAGTGACCTCATTCTAAGCAGAGGTTCACTCTAATTAGTACTACAAGTTGGGCAAACAAGGTGGAACTTTGATTTTACTCAGTGCATCCAAGTTCACTATAAGCAGGTCCCACTGCATTACTGCTCTCTCAACGGTAGTCAACCAGCTAGGATGTGCCTACTAGAAAGCAGCAGTCCAAGACAAATAAGGAAACATTTTATCCAGTGTTAATTAGATTCCAAAACCTTTTGAAAAACAGTCATTTTACCTTCTAACAATTCCTCAAAGTCATCTACAAAGAACTCTCGTAATGGTGGTCGTTTGGGTCGTTTTAGGGTATTGACCAGCTGTTGAATCTTTGCTGACACTCTGCTGCTCACTGGTACTCCTGCAGAATAGGGATCAATGGAGATATCAGTAGACCGCTAAGCTGCACGCCACCAGATGTCAGGTGGGGGGGAGGGGAGAAAAAGGCTAGAACTGCAATGCCACCACAGCGACAGTTTCATGCCGTACTGTGACTCAGCAGAATGTATTCAACATTAAGACATTTAGATCATGGTTTCAAAATGAACAGTGAAGTCTGGTTTAAAAAACAAACACAGAAACCCAAAACAAACAACACAGCAGTTTCAGAAAGTGAGTTAGTTAGCGTTAGGGGGGAAATGGCACGCGGGCTTTGGGGGAGAGGAGCACAGTGAAGAAACAGTCCCTGGCAATAATCTTTTTCAAAAAGCTTAAAGCAGTCTTTGAGGTGACTTTGGTGATGGCTAGTGAGGAGATAGAAATCCAAGCACAGGCTTCTCTCTCAGCCACTAGGGTCACACCAAAGCTGCATGACTAGAGCGCTTTCATCACACTGCAACTGAGACTACAGATTCAGTCAGCAAGGGAAGCCGGTCACAGGTTTTTATCTTGTCATTCATTTTGGGCTGCTTCTCACACAGTAGCAGATTTCTGTCCTGGGCCCTATCCTTCCCCAGCCTGTAGCTGTTCACATTGTCACGTTACTTCATTGTAATGGACACTGTCATCCTGGAATAACCCTATAGTGAATTCCATTGGCCAGTAGATAAGGATGTTTTAATAGCAATCTCCAGAAGTTACCATATGTGTTTATACAGCACCTAGCCAAACAGGATTCTGATTGGGGCCCTTGGGCACCTACTGTGTATTCCTATAAAGTACTTTCCTCCTTACTCATGCTTGATAGAGCACGTCACATGATATCTGCTCCCGAGTTCAAGCCTCTAACAGCATTGCAGAAATACCACCTTCCTGTCTTTTCTCCCAAGCTAGCAACATTTTTACCGCATTAGAGCAGTGGTTGTTTCTATAGTTGAAGACAAGTGTACATAAGATACTGTAGGTCTTAAAAGTCCCATCTTGGTTGCAATTTTATTTAATCTGTTTTAGAAAAGAGGAGCAATAAATATGGAAGGTTTTACAAATAACTGTTTTTCAAAAAAAAATATTCAGAAAACAAAAACTTTGCCCAAACGTCACCTTAAGATGTAGCCCTATTGATATACATCATATACTCTGTCATTTGAAAACAGAAGAGCTTCATACAATACCTAGTTTAGTTTTAGTTACACATCATTATTAAGTGAAATATAAAGAGATTGGCTGTTTTATTTGATTGAAATTTGGCAAATACCAGTTTTTTCTATAGGGAATCTGCTCCACTAATTAAGAAACATTTATTCATGCTGAGTATTGGCTTCACATATGCCAGTTTATTTTAAGACTCAAAGATGCTGTAACTTTGCTTGTACGTGCTCTTCAGTGAAATGTGGCCAAAAGAAACAAAAAGCAGATGTGTACAGTAAATCACAAAAAAGGGGTAAGTTACAATGTTAAAGAAAACAATTGCTTTGTGACATACCATCACCAGTTTCCATAAGTTCAGCATTGCCATATTTTGGTGCCACCCTTGCTGTGGATCCTTGTGGTCTTTCTACTTGTATTGAGTGTTCTGAGGTGTAAGTAGTAACATCTGGAGGGGCAGAATGATTTTCTGTGAAAAATAAGTTAGAAGGTTTAACCAGGTTCCTCTAGATTTGAAATGAGGGAGAGAAGGGAGTGGGGGAGAAAAAGAGAGATTCCACTAAGGTTCTTCTTACATAAGACCTGAAAAGCTGTTAAAATTAATCTATTCACAAGTTGTAAACACAGTTATATCCAACATGGTTTTAATATTTGAAATTTTCACGGACAAAAAAGGAGTTGTGTATTTAAAGGCATGAGAGCCACATAATACAGATTTTACTCATAAAGGTTTTTTTACTCCTCTCCTCTCCTTTCCCCTCCCCACCCCCACCTTTAATTTTATATTAGTTTAATTTCCTATGGCCAAATCTAGTTAGAAATCGACCCAGACACATACATTTCTGATAGATAAAGGTACCAAGATTTCAAAATAGAAAAAAGCTACAATATGTTGAGTTCTAGCACTTGCAATTGCCAATGCAAATCAACAATAAATGCACCGTTTAAAATTCAAGTTTTAGTTCAAGAGAACAATTTACTGTTATATCAAGATTTTTGAAATCACGGTACTGTTGGAAATTGGATCTAGAGGAAGGAAATAAAATGTAATGTTCATGTTTTTTTACCATCTGCATGGACACTTTTCTTGCTTACTACTTGACTGTTTTTAAACAGAGCTATTTCAGTTCTCCACATAACACAGACTTGCCTTCCAAGAAGGCAAACATGATTTGGTGATCTGACTCATGATGTCACTAAACTATTCCATACCACTAATCTTCCTCTTTCTCAGCTCGGTACTCAGCATGTATCCACAGTTTAAAACATCTGAAAATAAAGTCTGACTCTGGATTACCTACAGATTTGCACCGTATTCACAGATTCTATATCATGAATTTTTCCAGGTTTTTAGCAGTGTTAAACTTCCTGGAAACAAATACAATTAATGTTTAACAAGTTTTCTGTTTAATGACAATCACCCAGAACATTCCAGACAAATAAGTCAGGGCCTTATACTGTGTTCTGTGCCACTGAAGGCAAGAGGAATACATTCCATTCAGGGAGGATAGGATCAGGCCCATTAAAGAGACAAGCAAATCAGATAATCTCATCAGACTTCAGTATTATTGAAGATTTATGTTTATACTAAATTCGTCTCACACACTTACAGCTTGCTTATTATATTAAAATGATTTCCCTTTGGAGCTTTGTGCAATGGACAGATTTGCTTCTCCTCTATTTCTGCTATTTGGATCCTAAACACTATCAATAACTACCATTTTTGATAACCTATGCTAAAAGCATATCTGTTATTTGTGTACTACATTATGGTTTTCTTAACTATGAATTAGTATAAAACAGGATCCTTTAATTCAGTGGTGGGCAACCTGCGGCCCGCACACGGTCCGTCAGGGTATTCTGCTGGTGGGCTGTGATACATTTTGTTTACGTTGTTTAAGTGGCACACCTCCTGGGATGCCAGGTCAGGTCTGCAGATTGGATGCCGCCACCCCTTTAGAAGGGAGTCACCAACCACCATCACCCTTCATTTTCTCTTGGGAGTGGTGGCTACAATCCCCCAAACCTTGGGGGGGTACATGGCTTTGTGGAGATTCCTCATCCCTTGTTGCCAGGGCAGCATACCAGTTTTTTTCTCTCTCTGGATGGTGGGTTGGGAGCAGGGGTGGAGCACTGCCTGCTGCCAGAGGTAACCAGCAACCAGGTTCCTCCCTGTGAAGGAGCAGTTCCCTCTTCCCAAAATGCAATGAAAGTATTCCTGTGTCCTGGAGCCTCAAAAGGTTCTGTACATTTTAATATTTGTGCATTTCAAAAAGTAGGAAGGCATGTGCTACCAATGCAAATAGCTAATCTCCATTGTAAGAGATGTCTATTATGAATGCTTCTTATTTGAGCATAAGAGACCAAGATATCCTTAGATATTCTTAGATACTCTTAATGGTAGACATGACATAATTGCCACCATAAGGATGAGCTGAGTTTGTTTCAGGACAAGATGGGATGACTTGATAATCTAGCCCACCTCTGGGAGAATTGTCTTGCATCCTGAACGTGTCCAGTTAGTGATGTGATTCTGATTCAGTCCATCCCTATAACTTGATTGAAATAGGCAGCTGAATATGTTACGCATGTGACCACCTGAATGCATAACAGCCTGCACAGCACAATAGTGTTTACGCTACTGTCTCAGTATAACTTCATTTTAGTTATCTCATCCATTACTTATATTTTGATGCAATTTTTGGTCTTGCTTGTTAAATGTCAGCTTTTTATAGGCCTGGCTGATTTTTCTAACAACAAAACAAATAAAAAGAGTAGAAGTTTTATCCTTTGCTTTTTATTTATAAGGAAGAGCTGCTATATAAATGGGAAAGAATATTGTGATTAGGAAAATAATTATGTTTAGTTCAGCTGCTTCCACCATCTTTGTGGGCAGCCAATCATAGCACTTGAAAGTAATGATGGAACAAGCCATGGGCAACCTTATATCACATTTAATCACTTCCCTGCCATTGTAGGGGCCCTGAGATACATAACATGCAACTACAGTAGGCAGACCTGAAGCTTAAGAAATCCAGTCCCTTACATATGATAGACATGTACTTACTGAATAATAAAATGTTACGAGACTTCCTATTCTACCATTTACTGTATTGTTGCACACATTCCATTTACTACACTAACTGCTTTTTAAACCACAATTGTTTGTGGACAGACAGGGATGGAAAAACTTGTTTGGAAAGGAATTGAGAGAATCCAAGCACTATAGATAAACTGATAAGAGTAGAATCTGGAGCTGATTTGCTCCTTCATTTGCCACGCTTCAAACCAGCTACGTAATTGGGTTAATAAGATGCATTTAGTGGCTGACTTCAACTTGACCATCTAAGGGCATGCCTACATGGCATCTTACATTCACACCCTGGCTCACTGCACACTAAGTTGTAGTGTAGACAAGCACTTAGGTATGAAGCACAATTGCTCAGGTTACAAAGATGTGCCCCAGGCTATAAACTGGAAGAGCTGCTTGTTTTTTGCACATCTTAAATTTTCAGAGCAACATTTCCTTCACATGCTGTTTTGGATCTATAGAAGTTCAGCTGTGCTTCATAGGAATAAGAATGCTACAGAATTTGTTTTTAAAAATGCAAGTTTATGTGGGTAGATGTTTCCCTGGGACCTGTGGAGAGGTCATAAGGGACCTGTTGTTTGCAGATGATGCAACTCTTGTGGTTCACATGATCCCCTACAACATCTTATTACCAAGTTCTCTGATTTATGCAAAATCTTTGGGTGAACAATAAGCTTGAAAAATACTGTTATCATGCTCCAAGACTCTTCAGAACCAGGTCCAGATATCACCTCAGATGGTATTCGTCTGGATGCTGTTGACCAATTTTGCTACCTTGGCTTTACTGTTACCAGCAATGTAGATCTTGATGCTGAGCTCACTAGTAGACTCGGCAAAGCACCCAGGAACTTTGGTCTTTTGCAAGATTGAGCCTGGAACAATAACAAATTGTCAACTAAAATGAAAATCCATATTTATGAGACGTGTTTTATACACACTTCTATATGGCTCAAACACAGACAACTTATGTCAAACATACCAAAAGACTAAACAGCTTTCATATCAGATGCTTGCGTAAAATTCTTCGAATAAGATGGCAAGACAAGGTGACAAATGTGGAAGTGTTAAATCGTGCTGCTATGTCATTCATGGGAATGTTGATTCGTAAGAAAAGACTCAAATGGCCTGGACATGTCAAGTGAATGCCAGATTACAGGATCCTAAAGAGTGTGCTGAACTCTGAAGCTCGCGAAGGGTCTAGAAAAAGAGGCAGAGCACTGCACAGATTTTGGGATGCTTGCAAGAATGACTTCATATCCTTTGGAATCTCTGTGGATGACTGGGAAAGGAGGGCAGAATGCCACTCTGGTTGACGGAGTCAGCCTGTAGATGGAGCGAGACATTGCGCGGTGGACTGGATCAAGCTTTGAGGTGACTAGCGTCAGAGGAGGAAAGAATCTGCTGCTCGGATTCAGATATTGCTAGTGCATGGGTGTACCCTACCTGTGGGCTGGACTGTCACTTGTGCATCAGACTCAGCAGCCATCAAAGAACTCCTTGGTGCATACACCCTGCTCTGAAAAGAGCTATGGTGCCATTCATTGATTGTTTCCCTACTCTACCCTCTAAAGCAGTCCATCCTAGAGTCTACTTTGGTTTTTCCAGTTCAGGTGTCATTATTTTTTAGAAGAATTAACAACTAATGCCAGGGTATTTTGTGCATTTTTGGTTCCTACTTGGCACAAAGAAGTTAATGTACAAGTGAGGAGGTATTACAGAGAAGCATTAACTTATTATCTTCCCATTCTTTATGAAGTGCCTAATATTGACCAAACAGTTTGTACCACCTTTCTAAGCTCCAGGAAGTATTTTTCCTACTCTGACCACAGATGAAAGGCTTGAAGACCAAGATATCAATTGAAATAAATGCAAGATTGATTTCAAAAGATTGTGTGTTAGAGAATTGGTGAATTCCACTAGCTTAACCTGTCCCTCTTTAAAATTCAAGTATCGGCCACTATAATCTTCATTCATGGTCTACGCTGAATTAAAAAACCTCTATGTAGTTTAAAGGAAAGACCCAAGACTCTTAAAGGGAAATCTATCCTGCTCTAGATCTTATGCCACAAAGGAGCAGCAGCAGCCCCAATTAAATGAATAGTACAACATTAAAAGCATATAATAGCTTATGCAAATGATACACAGAGCTGAACTCTGAACTCTGATTATATTATAGCTAAATATTTTTTATCAAAGCCCCTCTTAAAACTGCATTACAACACTAACTCTAGAAAAATCTGATTCTGTGATGTATTCTGGAAGGAAAGTGTTTGTTGAGATCAGAATGGAGTTTTGTTTTGAGGTTTTTTTGTACTTTTCACCTATGGGTCTTTAGAGTTGCCCTTTAAAATCCTATTGATCAAAATTAGCATTTTCAGAATGTGACACAGTTTGTCCTAACATATTTTCAGATGACATCTCCAAAGACACATTAGTCTACAAGGAAGTACAGCAGGTCCCTGTACTGAACAAGCACGATGCCATGAGGATATACATTTCTTTGTAACAAGATTAATTTGCTTAAAAGTAGTTGAGGGACTTGGCAAGGTAGAATTTTGTCCCATTTTCCCCCTTTTGAAGATGACTATCTTATTGTCCAGCTACACTTGCTATTCACTGGCACATTGCTATGTCTTACCGTCCATTTCTGAAAGGGGAAGATCATCTGTGACAATTACCGACTAGAATATATTTAAATGCAAGGCCCATCCTCCCAGATGTCAAGTGAAAAGGAAGGAAAGAGCCATTTGACTTGCAATTCAATACAAGAGTAGTTAGAACAGCTCACTCATGCAATAACTTACCTACGAGTTAGTACCTATGTGGTTCTTACTTCTAGCAGACATTTCTGCAATAATGACAGATGACAACCCTAAGCTCACAGTCAAGTTCTATATCTAAAACATGTTCATATGGTTTAAGAGATATGAAGGCTAACTCATGCCTGGTATCAAATTGATCTACAGAAAATAATGTCAGCCCCAGATTTCTAGATAGTGACTTTGATTGTCCAACATGAGAAACATTTAAAGGTGCCAGAATAGCAGCCGTGTTAGTCTGTATTCGCAAAAAGAAAAGGAGTATTAGTGGCACCTTAGAGACTAACCAATTTATTTGAGCATAAGCTTTCGTGAGCTACAGCTCACTTCATTGGATGCATTCAGTGGAAAATACAGTGAGGAGATTTATATACACACACAACATGAAAAAATGGGTGTTATCATACACACTGTAAGGAGAGTGATCACTTAAGATCAGCTATTACCAGCAGGAGAGCAGGTGGGGGATGAAGAAAACCTTTTGTAGTGATAATCAAGGTGGGCCATTTCCAGCAGTTAACAGGAACGTCGGAGGAGCAGTGGGCGGGGGGGGGGGGGAATAAACATGGGGAAATAGTTTTACTTTGTGTAATGACACATCCATTCCCAGTCTCTATTCAAACCTAAGTTAAATGTATCCAGTTTGCAAATTAATTCCAATTCCGCAGTCTCTCGCTGGAGTCTGTTTTTGAAGTCTTTTTGTTTTAATATTGCGACCTTTAGGTCTGAGATTGAGTGACCAGAGAGATTGAAGTGTTCTTTGACTGGTTTATGAATGTTATAATTCTTGACATCTGATTTGTGTCCATTTATTTTTTACGTTGAGACTGTCCGGTTTGGCCAATGTACATGGCAGAGGGGCACTGCTGGCACATGATGGCATATATCACATTGGTAGATGTGCAGGTAAACAAGCCTCTGATAGTGTGGCTGATGTGATGAGGCCCTATGATGGTGTCCCCTGAATAGATATGCGGACACAGTTGGCAACAGGCTTTGTTGCAAGGGTAGGTTCCTGGGTTAGTGGTTCTGTTGTGTGGTGTGTGGTTGCTGGTGAGTATTTGCTTCAGGTTGGGGGGCTGTCTGTAGGCAAGGACTGGCCTGTCTCCCAAGATTTGTGAGAGTGATGGGTCATCCTTCAGGATAGGTTGTAGATCCTTGATGATGCATTGGAGAGGTTTTAGTTGGGGGCTGAAGGTGATGGCTAGTGGCGTTCTGTTATTATCTTTGTTGGGCCTGTCCTGTAGTAGGTGACTTCTGGGTACTCTTCTGGCTCTGTCAATTTGTTTCTTCACTTCAGCAGGTGGGTATTGTAGTTGTAAGAATGCTTGATAGAGATCTTGTAGGTGTTTGTCTCTGTCTGAGGGGTTGGAGCAAATGCGGTTGTATCGTAGAGCTTGGCTGTAGACAATGCATCGTGTGGTGTGGTCTGGGTGAAAGCTGGAGGCATGTAGGTAGGAATGGCGGTCAGGTTTCCGGTATAGGGTGGTGTTTATGTGACCATCATTTATTAGCACCGTAGTGTCCAGGAAGTGGATCTCTTGTGTGGACCGGTCCAGGCTGAGGTTGATGGCGGAGTGGAAATTGTTGAAAACATGGTGGAATTCCTCAAGGGCTTCTTTTCCATGTGTCCAGATGATGAAGATGTCATCAATGTAGCGTAAGTAGAGTAGGGGCATTAGGGGACGAGAGCTGAGGAAGCGTTGTTCTAAGTTAGCAATAAAAATGTTGGCATACTGTGGGGCCATGCGGGTACCCATAGCAGTGCCACTGATTTGAAGGTATACATTGTCCCCATATGTGAAATAGTTATGGGTAAGGACAAAGTCACAAAGTTCCACCACCAGGTTTGCCGTGACATTATCGGTGATAATGTTCCTAACGGCTTGTAGTCCATCTTTGTGTGGAATGTTGGTGTAGAGGGCTTTTACATCCATAGTGGCCAGGATGGTGTTTTCAGGAAGATCACCGATGGATTGTAGTTTCCTCAGGAAGTCAGTGGTGTCTCGAAGATAGCTGGGAGTGCTGGTAGCGTAGGGCCTGAGGAGGGAGTCTACATAGCCAGAAAATCCTGCTGTCAGGGTGCCAATGCCTGAGATGATGGGGCGTCCAGGATTTCCAGGTTTATGGATCTTGGGTAGCAGATAGAATGCCCCAGGTCGGGGTCCCAGGGGTGTGTCTGTGTGGATTCGTTCTTGTTCTTTTTCAGGGAGTTTCTTGAGCAAATGCTGTCGTTTCTTTAGGTAACCCTCAGTGGGATCAGAGGGTAATAGCTTGTAGAAAGTGGTGTCGGAGAGCTGCCTAGCAGCCTCTTGTTCATATTCCTACCTGTTCATGATGACAACAGCACCTCCTTTGTCAGCCTTTTTGATTATGATGTCAGAATTGTTTCTGAGGCTGTGGATGGCATTGTGTTCTGCACGGCTGAGGTTATGGGGCAAGTGATGCTGCTTTTCCACAATTTCAGCCCGTGCACGTTGGCGGAAGCACTCTATGTAGAAGTCCAGTCTGTTGTTTCGACCTTCAGGAGGAGTCCACCTAGAATCCTTCTTTTTGTAGCGTTGGTAGGAAGGTCTCTGTGGATTAGTATGTTGTTCAGAGGTGTGTTGTAAATATTTCTTGAGTTGGAGACGTCGAAAATAGGATTCTAGGTCACCACAGAACTGTATCATGTTCGTGGGGGTGGCGGGGCAGAAGGAGAGGCCCCGAGATAGGACAGATTCTTCTGCTGGGCTAAGAGTATAATTGGATAGATTGACAATATTGCTGGGTGGGTTAAGGGAACCATTGCTGTGGCCTCTTGTGGCATGTAGTAGTTTAGATAGTTTAGTGTCCTTTTTCTTTTGTAGAGAAGCAAAGTGTGTGTTGTAAATGGCTTGTCTAGTTTTTGTAAAGTCCAGCCACGAGGAAGTTTGTGTGGAAGGTTGTTTTTTTATGAGAGTATCCAGTTTTGAGAGCTCATTCTTAATCATTCCCCTGTTTGCTGTAGAGGATGTTGATCAGGTGCCTGATTTTCGGGGGGAGGGGAGGGAGAGAGAGCGAGAGGCAGAGGGAGAGAGCGAGAGGGAAAAAAAGCATTTTTCCCTCTCTCTCTAAATATTGCCTTCTTGATTTAGTTCTATCAATGTTGTACTGTTTACTGCAAACTCGGAGTAAAAAAAAAAAAGGGAGAAGACTTACTGTGCCAGTTTTTAAATTACTGAAATGTCACATTATTTTATAAAAAGCTATATTTAAGACACATTGAGACTTGGTATGTGTGAGTAATGCAACCTTTCGGAGTCTGGATAAATTTAATTCTCCATGCTATAATTTCCTCTAGCATTTCAAGATGAAGTCATAGAGGAGAACCAAATGCAATGATTAATCTGTTCAGAAACGTATGCTTTTCTAAAACAAGGTTCTGGGCTATTCATTAAGCACAAATTTAAGAATACAGTACAACTGCTTCTTCCAACTGCAATACTTTACTGCAAGAGCCTTGGGGAAAGGATTACTTAACCAATAATACAGGTGTTACCTGAAGACATAGTGACAACAGGAGAAGGGAACATTTAAGATTCATTTACTACTTAAGCTAGGAAAGCCATTAACATACAATTCTTTCAGCTGAGGAGTAGATAGATATATCTTCACAGGAATCTGAATCACATGTAATTATCATGACATTGTCACACTAAGGCTGCCATATTTATTCCAATATCTTCCAAAGCTGATTTAGGAATTGAAATTCCCACAAGCTATTCAGGATGAATATCAGCCATTATCAGGATGAAAATGAGAGTGGGTAGCAACCCTAGTTTTCCATGTGGCTATTTCATTTAGGCAAAGAGAAATGTCCGTGTCAAACATGCAGAAATAATTAATACCTATTACCTCAGCTCCTTAAAGGAAAGCAAGTCTTGAAATTCCCTTGGGAAAACATAGGAAGTAAACAATCAACTAACAATATAGATCATAACACTACCAACACCTTTCTTGTCAAGAATTTTCCCTTCACAAGGTATTTACCAGTCACACTTCCCAGCCTAGGGATTCTAGAGCTACTTAGAGATAGAAAAATAAAAAGCAGTTAAAAAGGACCATGATCATAGTGTTAATGGAGAGTTACAGAAAACCATGCAAACTGACAGTAGAATTCAACTACTGAAGAAATATGGGAAGGCTGCGTAAAAGCTGCACTAGCTAGCTTCAGGGGTTCCCTAGAGGTACATTTTTAGTGCACAGTAAAGGGCTTCATTCGCATGACTCCTGTAACCATGCAGTGCTAGACCCCACATGCTACCGTGGATATTTAACTGAGAAGTTATTGTGAAACTTGGATTGAGATTAAATAAATAAAAATGTCTCTCCCTAAACATATTGGAGAGAGAGAGAGAGAGAGAGAGAGAGAGAGAGAGAGAGAGAGAGAGAGAGAGAGGAAAAAAGAAGAAAAAGCACAGCTGTTGCTGTAAGGAAGTCGTCTCAACTTCACACCAGTAACATCAGCTAAGTGTTATGAAATAGGCTGAAGTTAAAATGAAAAGACATACAGGGAAAATAGAAGATGTTAAAAAAAGATGATTTACTAACCTATATGTGTTTGAGCCATAACATCAGCTAGCCTGTGTGCAGCGCCACTGCCTCCACTTTGTGTCGAGGAGGAAGAAGTGGTAGATGTGGTAGAACCATGGATCGCTTGACTGATCCAGTGTTCCATGTTTATACTTCCCTGGCTTGAGGTGGGAGTTCCCTGGGAGTCGCCCTGTACAGAGCCTTCGTCTTCTGAACCAGAGGAGGTATCTAATAATTGAGAACAGGCTTCATTATTTGCGATGTAAGTGCATGATGGTTTTGCTTCTTTATGGAAATAAGGCACATAAATAAAAAAAGAGAACTACAATTCAACACCCATTGGCAGCAGGTAGTTATAGTAAGGGGAGTTTTGTACAAATGTAAGTACTGGAACAGAACCAATTGTTACAGTACATTGACAGGGTTTTCCTGCAGCAAGGTTGCTGCTTCTGGTATTTCTCTATGGAACAAAACAAATAAATTTAGTTATATTGTGGTTCTCAGTCCAAAGATCTCAAAGCACTTAACAAGAGCAAATGGGAAAACTCAGAGACAGAATGCTTAAACGATGCTCCAAAGGTCACAACGCAAAGTCAGCGGCAAACCCCTACTTATGAGGTTTCACCTTGGAGGGTGGTCATACTCTAGGGAATGTTTTAGTCACTGCTGTCATGTCATTGATTCAGCAGGTGTCAGAACTGCATTTGCTTCCGATATTTTCCACCTGCCAGGGGTTGAAAGAACAGAAACAAGAAGGTAAATGGCTAGACAAACGTTAGAAAAGAAGAAATAAAGAGAACATTCCATAGAAGTGCAGAGGATTCAACCAGAGAACTGCAGGGCCAAGAGGTGGGGGAAGAGGTATGGGAGGAATCTTTAGCACTGCAAAGTGTTACAAGAAGCACACAGTGCTAGCCACGAAGTTATTTCACTCATGAAAACACAAAGATATGTGCAAACCCAGCCACCACAAGGGGGCACCGTACATGTGGGTGATGGCTCCTTGTTGCCTCTTCAACTACCCAGTAAACCATCTTAGATTCCTCGGGCTTTAATGTTATAGTTACTTGACATGTTGCATCTGTTAATTGGATATTTTATTTAGATGATTGATTTTATTTAGATTGATTTTGACAGCATATAGCATGTGTCTTTCATATCAATAAAATATACAGTGAAGTTGCTCACCTGGAGGCGTGTAGGCATCCATTGACGTTTGCACCACCAATGAACGTCGTTTTGATGGCATGGGGACTGCCATCTTCCTTTCTTTATGTTTAGCAAGAGCTGCCTGAACTGCTTCTGTATGGACATCTAGAACGAAAGAAAGAGATTCAGGTTAGCCTTCAAAGTGAAAGGCATTGCATGCATACACAATGCATCTGCAACGGAGTTAAATTGTATTTCATTTAGGCTAACTGGTCGTGTTAAGTCAGGGGTCCCCAACACGGTGCCTGTGAGTGCTATGGCACCCGCCAGGGCATTTTTGTGCGCCCGCAGGACACCCCGCCGCCAAAATGCTGCCAAGAAGTGTTGCTAAGTGTGTTAAGTGATTCATGCTCAGGAAGTAGGGGTTGCCACAGAAAGTGCAGAAAATATAACAGTGGTGAAGAGCCACAATTACCTTTTGAGGGTTCTGGGTCCCTGACAGACCTTTATCAGAATTTGTTCTCAGCTCTTTCTACTTTTAGAGTGTGAGAATGGAATGGTCTTTCCTACAGCACACCCTTGTTAAGTATTGTTTTAAAGCAACAGCTATCTCAGCAAATATCTTTGCTTTTTAATCTGGTAGCGGGCCAAGGACTTGTAATGAAAGGATGCTCGTTTGTATTGATGAAGTGAACCAGGTTTCCTGTTCACATAAGAGTCATATCAGCTACGTACATAAGAGATATGTTTGAAACGTAACAGGGCTGTGAAAAATCGTGAAAGAGGCAGTGGCAGCAGGTGAGATCAGCTGGACTGAGGATATGAAAACAGTCCTCGTCCCACTTCTGCCATTGATTGGTCTTAAAACTTTGCATGTGTTTCGGAAGTGTAAAGTATTATTATGATCAGTTAGTGAAGGGGTGGGCAAGAAAAAACAACCGGCACTCAGACATTCTAGGTGCCAAAGCCTGTGCTCATTCTTTAGCTTATATGGCTTCTAGACTACTGCCAACAGCGTCCACATCATTCCTCCAGGATAAAGAGCATGTCTGAAATGCCCCGCCATTCAGAGTAAGGGAGTGTGAACAGCAGTGCTCACCAAAGGGCTGTGTTGTAATTCCCCTGTGTGGACGACATTACTGCCAATTCAGGACCTGTAAGTTTGCACCCATACATCCACACAGGGGAGTTAGAGCACAGCATTTTGGTGAGCTCTGCTATTTACACCCTCCCCCCCTTACAAACTGCAGGGCCGAATAGACATGCTCAAAGTTTCACAATAAGGAGCTTTTCTAGCATTCATGTGCTTCACTATGCATCTGTTTCTCCCCATATATAACAGCAGAAACACAGTGGTTATTTTATTTTATTTTAACATGCTATTCCCCTAATTTCTTAATTAGCACAGCAGCAACACCCTGGAGAGTGAGCTATTATTTTACTTTATTTCCTCAGCTGGCCTATCACTCTCTCTATTTGGGGAGGGGGGAAGAGGGGACAGACAAGGGGGGGGGGCAGAGGGAGAAGAGGTACAATAAACAAATACAATAAACAAAAAAAGGTTAGTTTTATCTTATACACATTCTCAAGGTGGGAAAGAATTTAAGAAGAGCTCCTATCCCACACTTAAAAACAAACAAACCAAAAAGAGTATTTCAACTATGACTTGTGTTTGATTTGAACCTTATGTGGATTACATACATACAACAAGGAAAGAGGGGCAGGAAAAACAACAAGAGAAATAGGAAAGCGCATACATTACACATAAAGGGGTTGCAAGGTTGACAGGGCAAAACAGAGGAATTGGGAAAAAGATTATAATACTAATGTTATTAAAAGACCTAGATTTTCCTTTTTCAGCCAAGTTACCCAAACCCTTAGAAAAGAACTTAAGCCTTCCTCTTTAAACTACCTTACAACAAAAAGCTTGTTAAAAAGTTTAATACAAATAAAAATATAACAAGTTATTTCTTACTCATCTGTGTCTTAAGATACCTTTCCAATAACATCCTCCCTCTCATAACATTCAGATATGTAGGACTGGAATATACTCAGTAAAAGAGACCATTTGTGTTTAAATAAACTGGGGAAAATATAGGTTTTCACTTTAAGAGTGGGAATTATGGGTAAATTATGACAAGTTTATTAAAAAAAAAAAAGTCATCCTGCCACCATTTCTTTAGTCTAGACTATTCCTTGAAGAAGTCACATCTTACTGATTACAATAGGAAGAGTTATTTGGAAATTATCAGGCTATATTGGTTTCTTTCAAACTACAGTTGTTGGGGTGGGATAAACTGTATCTACTAAATCTGAGAAGGAAAGGAGGACAGTTTACTGAAATATATTATTAAAATTATTAGCCTATTGTTTGGACTTTAAATTCTCAGTGTTTTGGTTTCTAAATCCTCAAAAGCTATAGCAAGCTTTTCAAATTCAGCTTCTTTTTCGTTTTAAAGGGGGCAGTACTTTCTTCCTAGTCCATAAATACTTTGGGAGTTTTAATTTAAGAAAATACTTTAGCCCATTGAGACTCTGCAATTGCAACATGTGTGTATAAGAAGTAAATGAGTCTAAAAAGAAAAGTTACATGAAATTACAATTAAACCATGTAATAGTTTCAAAGTTACTACAGATATTTGCTAGTTGTCTTCACATACTGGTAAATGCTTGTGTTTGTGTTTATGAAGGGGTACTTGTTATGGAGTTTTAACAAGTCTTTTTGTTAAAAGAGGAACCAAGGAACCAAGTAGGAAAAATAAAACACTGACACCAACAAGCGTCCTTGAGGAAATGAAAGGGCAACTGTTTATTGAGGAATACTTCCCACCTGGCTCCACCCATTGCTGTGAATGGCTTACTCTTCCCAATGATATAAAGGAGGCTACCAAGCTATTAGAAGACCCTGGATCCAGAAAAGGGTGGGGTTTGAGTGAGTTGTCAGAGGTTCCCCAGGGAACGTCATGCTAGCTAGTGGGGAGACAGAGAGAGGCAGCAATTGAAGTGGGGCAGGCTGCTTTTCATAATGCTCAGATGGAGGTAATTAGGCTAGATGAAACAGACCAAAGCAAGATTAAGGGTTAGGTAAAAGGAAAGGAACAGAAAACCGTGGCCAGTGGGAGCTGTGATCGGCCGAACCTGCAGATGCTGCAGGTAAACAAACCGTCCCAGCCCGCCAGCGGATTTCCCTGATGGGCCGCATGCCAAAGGTAACTGACTAAAGGGTCCCAAAGCATAGCTCCCCCTGCAACTGTGACAGCTTGTAGAGGTTTCAGAGTAACAGCCGTGTTAGTCTGTATTCGCAAAAAGAAAAGGAGGACTTGTGGCACCTTAGAGACTAACCAATTTATTAGAGCATAAGCTTTCGTGAGCTACAGCTCACTTCCTCAGATGCATATCGTGGAAACTGCAGCAGGCTTTATATATACACAGAGAATATGAAACAATACCTATTCCCACCCCACTGTCCTGCTGGTAAGTTAAGCATTTGTTTCCTTCTGAATCCGCTGTAGGTACTGGCTTATAAATGTAAATGGCTATTCTACTCAGTGACCCTATAGCCACTTCCTACAAGCTTCAGAGTAGCAGCCGAGTTAGTCTATAATCGCAGAAAGAAAAGGAGTACTTTTCTTTTTCCTACAAGCTGCGCTCTTCACTGTAGCTGTCGTTTCTTGGTCTTCTGATCCACAAGCTAATTAGAGCACAGTCACTGAAGGAAGCATACTAGTATATTTCCTTTTCACTGTAGCCAGATAGTATTTCAGATGGGCCTGGTTTTGTTAATCCATTCTGAGGGACTATCATATAAAATGCACCAATCTTAATAGCAATCTGATACTCTTGCCTTGGTGTAAAAACCTCGTAATTTTACCTGAGGGATGGAGAACAAAATTTAAGAAATTTAGATTTCTCTTCAAAAAGTCTCTGTTCCTGCCCTTGGGTCTGATTCGAGCCAGTCTGCAGTACTTTTCAAAGTTGTTATATTGGGATAGGGATGGCTAAGGCACCTCATAGGCTGTATATGGCATCTTCTTCCTCCACTTGTCAACAATTTCTTTGTAACAGCTGCTGCAGGAGATGGGGCATTAGTAATGTACCCAGAACTGGTGTAGGTTTGTGAGGGGAATTTAGGGAATGGTGAATCGTGATTTCTTGTTCAACAGGACAAGAGAGAGAATTTGGTACTGCCTAGAAAGAATACAGGTGGGTGGGGTTATTCTAGCTCCCCAGGGAAAGGAAATTTTTAATCTCTCACAGTCCTGTCAATACAAAGCACCTTGTATTCCCTATCATGTGATGCTAGATCAGGGGTTCTCACAGTAAATCTTTTGGTGGCCTCACAGTACGGCCACCAACTCTTGCTGGCTGCTCTGACAATTTTTCCTAAAATATTTAATTAGCTTTAGGAAAAACATATAAATATGCACATGTACACATCCAAATGACTGTAATTTACTCATGTTGGGTTTTTTGCAGACTGAATAATAAAAATAATGTTCGGTTTTCTCTGTTCTTTACTGGACCTAGACAGAATTGAAACAAATAATGTGCTTTGCATGTTCTTCTCCTTTTGTTGTTTCTTTTGTTTTTTTGGTTGTGTTTTTAAGACTTGTTAGCTAGTAAGTCTGTTTCTGTGAAAAGTGATATTTGTATGTTTGTTAATATCACTTTTCACAGCAGCAGACTTGCTAGCCAGCAGGGCCGCAGTGAAAAGTGATATTAACAAACATACAAATATCTTTTTTCACAGCAAACTTACTCAGCTGAGGGCCAGATCCTAAAGCCCAGCAGCTGGAGCCCGGGGCCCATCACTATGAGGCCGGGGCATGGACTGCATGAGAGAAACGCGAGGCCGAAGGACACAGCGGGGACCATGGGGGTGGGGGAGTGAGTCCAGGGACCAAAGCCCTGCAGCCACGTGGACAGGGTCTGGAGCCAGGGGACCAGGGTTGTAGGACACAGCAGGGGCCAGTGACAATGGAGGGGTGGGAGAGCCCGGGGCTAGTGGCGGGACCACTGCCACACGGCTGGAGCCTGCTGGCCACCACCCCATATCTGAAGTACTAACCCCACTGCCCCCGGGAAAGTGAGGAACTCACCAGCTACTGGCTTCTCTGGCATTTGTGGCTCCGGAGGGGGGCAGGGCCCAACCCCTACTGGTGACGCTGGGGGAGGGAACACTGCTTCCCTGCCCCCATCTCTGCCCAGGAGACTGTGTCTGCACAAAAAGCCCCTGGTGGTGACATGCGGCCATGTGAATAAAAAGCGGGCAGTATTATCTTCCATAAATGTCAACAAACTTGTTTGTCTGAGCAATTGGCTGAATAAGAAATAGGACTGAGAGGACTTGTAGGTTCTAAAGTTTTACATTGTTTTGTTTTTGAGTGCAGTTATGTTAAAAAAATTCTACATTTGTAAGTTATACTTTCACGATCAAGAGATTGCGCTACAGTACTTGTATGAGGTGAATTGAAAAATACTATTTCTTTTATCTTTTTACAGTGCAAATACTTGTAATCAAAAATAATAACAAAGTGAGCACTGCACACTTTGTATTGTGTTGTAATTGAAATCAATATATTTGAAAATGTACAAAACATCAAAAATATTTAAATAAATGGTATTCTGTTATTGTTTAATGGTGCAATTAAAACTGTGATTGATGGCGATTAATATTTTAATCTTGAGATTAATCATTTGACAGTCCTACAAGAAACATTTTCCCTTAACCCTATTTTTTATATTCTAGCACTCCATACAATATGCTCTCTCCTTAAATGTCTACCAGATTTTCCAATGCAGATATGGTGTGATGTAGTTCACTCAGGCCTACTGAAAAGGACTGGGTCTAGTGAAAAGAAAATGCTTTCAGAAGGAATGTTCTTTTATATAGAAGTCTGTGCTATCCAGACTACTCTGTTAAAGCTGATGAAACGATTCCAGGTCCTGACCCCTCAAAGCACTCATCTAGGTAACAAAATCTTCCCTCTTCCCACTTGGCTCTTTGCACAAGAAAAGCTCAATGTAAAATCTAAAGTACTGAATAAAATATCACCCCTCCTGTCTAGACTGGCAGGTATTAATGTTCAGTTCCTTCTCTTCTATTCTACTGAACTGTTATAGGTTGGCTGACCCATATATTGGATTCAATTTGTGCTTTTATTCCTGGGGAATCAATAAATGGCACCGAACAAAGTGGCACAATTGGGACGGCTAATTGCTCAACTTATGCTCATGCAGCCTGTGCGGGATTCATTATTCAACCTGACAGGTAGTTTTCCTAAGCTGCCTGATAATATTTAGTAAAGTTTGGGTAAATCAACTCCTTTCTCAGCCTCTTTCCTTTGCTGCATTTGTTCATATTTTGTTCATTCATTCTCCCTCCCATCCACCCTACCCCCTCTGTGAAAGACTAGGGAGGCAAAACATAATTTTAAAAGTAATATTAAGTCGTGAATCAAATAGGAACCACAGTAATGTTCATTTTCTGGTTCCTATTTCAACAATTATGGACAGGGATGGGATGATTATCTGTTCTGATAACATTTCTTCATATTATTATTGATATAATACAGTAACTGAAATCAGGGTTCCATTATGCTAGTACTGTACAAAAACCCAGTAAGAGAAAGTTCCTGTTCCAGAGAGCTTACAATCTAAATAGACAAGAGTGACAAAGGGTGTGCAGGAGAAACAAGAGCCCAGAAACTAAGTGGATTTACTCAAGGCCACATAGCAGGTCAGAGGCAGCACCAGAACTCAGGTTTCCTGAAGCTTAGCTCAGTCCAGATCCAATGGACCAGAATGCCCCACAGCAAGCAACTTCTCTTTCCTTCTGCATCCATTTTGTTTGTCTGCAGTGCATTACTCCTAGGTAGCAGATTCTTTATTCTGTTAGCACAGCTAATTTTCTAAACTTCCCCAGAAGGTGTCCTATTTAGCATGGCTTCTGTTTTTTATTTGGTTTATCTTGTAACCTGATATGATGCTGTATTCCAGATTTAATTGAAACGCCTTAGGAACAAAGACACTAGAGTATACTAATGTACAGCAATAGTCAGCTATGAACACCATCTTTCTCTCAGCCTTTCCTACATTTATTCCCCAGTCTGTTTTCATGGCTGTACGTTCTGCATGCCAAGGAGTTTGTCTGTCTATGGAAAGGGAGGCAATCCCACTGTTACTTTTCCCAATTAATTCTATGGGACAAAGTTGTGTTATATTTGCACTGCTATGGTCCTGTGATATGACACCCCTTCCACAGCAAGCCAGCAGGAGAGTGGGTAGTCAGCATTTGGTATGTACTCCAGGGAAAGGCAGGTGAGATGGGAACCATGGGGCTTCTGGCCAGCTCAGGGGATGCCCATCTTAAATGCTCATAGTTGTCAGAGGATGAGTGAGATCTCATTTTGAAGAGGAAGGAGATCTGGACCATAGAGGAAGAGGGGATTTGGATACTCAGGACAACTGTATTAGTCCTCTGTACTGTAGGATACTGAGGAGGGGGATACTTTCAAGGGTTAAGAAGTTCCTAAGGAGTCATGGCAAAACTTGCAACTTATAGGTCTCTAGAATTCTACATGCCCTTTTCCACAATATCCATTAGCTGCATGGCCCTCTTTAACTATTTACACTCCATATTTTTAATGATCTGATATTTCTGACAACAAGAAAGTCTGTATTTTTCTGTCCATCTTTGATGTAGTCAGAAATCAGGCCATCAGAAGGTTGTCAAATGGGAAGGAGGAGAAAGCGACCCTCAGATATTTATCTGTGTGCTCTGTGATAAGGAAAGTCTCTTCTGAACTATGTATTAAGGAAACATACTCTATAATCCTCGCACTGAAGCGCCTCCAAACATCTAATCTTTTCATTACAGAAAGTTTCCAACTTCCTCCACTTCAAACTTGCCTTGTCCCATGAGATCCATTTCCCTTAGGGCACAGTACACAACTGAGAGCCTCCCAGACTCAGTTCAGTTTAGGGAAGTCCTGAAAGGAAATGAATTTTGCAGTTCCAAGCAATGGCTGTTTGATTGATAAGTTCCATCATTTCTTACTCTAGATATAAAGAAATATTGTGGTATCTTATAGCACTCTATAATTGTTAGCAAATCACTGGATTGAGGTGCTCCTACTTGCTTAACATTGTGCACAATCTTCACTCTCATGAGACCCCAGGTCTCATGTGCCTGGTCTTGAGATCTTTTACAAAATAGTTCTCCTGCATATTTACCATATAGCCCCTCACAACCTTAAAAAAAAAAATCTCACAGCGTATTCATTTTATATTTCAGATAACAGTTGTGAGTTGCTAGGATCAAAAGGGTAAAATCGGTTTGCTCCTATATTTCAAACAAAATGTATTGTTTTTATTAACTCTAGGAATTTTTAACTTCCAAAAACCCTCTTCCCTAAAATTTTCAGTGCTATTTTGTTTATCCTTCTGACATGTACAAGATTGCCATAGCAGGTACCAAACCTTACCCTATCCTGAATCCAAGCAAACAGTTTGTAAGAATCATGGATAGAGATTGAGAAGACCAATTTTCATCCAGTTTGTTTCTTCCAATAGAGGATGATTTTCTAATACAGTTTCTTGTGCTTTGTGCATTCTACTTATAAATGTCTCAAGTAATGATATTTCTCTCTCATCCTCCAGGGAGTTTACACCACAACATAATAGATGTCAAGAATCTTATTCTCATGCAGCCTACATTTTTCCATTCTTAATTTCGCCTACTTGTTCTTTGTGCCTCAAATAATTCTTCTCCCAAGAGCTATCTTTGCTTTTCTGTGGGTGGGCCCATAGGGAAAAAACCTCTCTTCCTCATCCTATGGAACCAATTCCTATTATTATAATCACACCACTGGGCACAGGACTGGCCTGAGGAATTGTGGGAAGGTTTAGGAAAATGGCTTTATAGGATACACCCCACATTTAACTGACTCATTTCACATGACAATACGTTCTGAGGGAATCTTTAGGTCCAGAGCTCAGCCCTTGTTCTCCTGCTGAAGATGAAAAGGGGGTTCTGGATAGTTGCTGTGACATTTTTGGGATCACCCAGACCCATGAGAGGTTCTGTCAGTGCCTGCTTTGTAACTCTGGGCTCCTTAATGCTGTGCTGCTGTGGCTCGCAGCCCTCACGTCAATAGCCACAACACAAACATAGAAGTCTCACTCTGGCTTCCACTAGCCTAATTACTCCTTGCAGTGTGACCCCAATAACCTTTCTGGTCCCAAGTCTCCCCAAACCATCTACCCCACGATACTACCAGACACTTGGTCTTTTCTCCTCTGGTTCGTCACCCCTGAAGTAGTGAAACCAGCCGTCAGTTATCAGTTCACTTTGGCACACACACTCCATACAGTTTGCACAACGGAGACCCCATCTGGGGTAAAAATAAATAAAAGCTTTATTTAATAGAAAAATCACACAAACAAAACTCACACATTCAAAGATGAATTGGTAAGGGAAAGCATAGAAAGTTACATAGAAAACAAACAAAGATGCAACTTCTAGCTTTGCACTTCTGCATCAGACAAAGTCCCTTTTTTAATACAAATTACCAATTGCCTTTGAACAGTTTCCCAGCATACATGGATGGCCTTCTGCCTTTGAGACTGTCCCTTGGGTTCTGGGTGAAGACTTCAGTTTCAAGCATACTTTTAAAAAGCCCCCCGTAGCATAGGGACTCATGGTTTTTGAAGGTGGGGAAATCCTAGCTGGGATGTCTCATTGTTTTCCCATTAACCTTAATGGTCCATCATTTGAACCACCTGGGTTGTACAATGCTAGGTGCTTTGAATTAGTCTTGTCTGGTTGGGGAAGCAACCCCTGCCTGGCTGACCACTGCCCTGCTTGGTCATTACAAGGTTTCATAAAGACCTTGCTTGGCATGTTTTTATACACAGTAACATTGATTCAATTGCTTATTTGTCGGGGATTCAGATCCAAGAGATAACTCTTCAGATAACCTAGGGGGAGCAGGAACCTGGATGGGGCCCCCAGCCACTGAATGGCAGTATGCACATTACTGTGCATCTTAGCACACACACAATGCTTTAGAAACTACCACCACCTACATCGCCAGAGGTTTGTGATGGTTAAGTATTATTCTCCTTGAACAGAAGGGGAAGCCATGGTAGAAAGGTTGTGAGTTGACCAGGACCAAAATCAGCTGTGTCAGAGCAGGGAGGGGAGTAGAGGAGTCCCCTTTCTCAGTCTCACACCTATGCACTAGACCTCGTTGGTCACACTGCCTGTTCAGTACAGCACCCAGTTCAGCTGCCAGCAGCCGCCAGGAAGGAATTTGTGGCAGACTTAGGTCCATCTACACTTGAAGCTGCAGGTATAATTTCCATCTGGAGGGACATATCCAGGTTAGCTCAAATAGGAGTGTAACCACAGTGGGAGGGGCTAGTTGCCCCAAGACCCCAGATGTGTACTAAGGAACCTAGCTATTGTGGCTTCACTTCAATTTTTAGCATGTTATCTTGATCAGAGCTAGTGTGGGTATTTCTCCTTAAACTGCAGATTACACCTTCCAGCTCCTGTGCAGGCATACCCTTAGTGACAGTACCAACACCCTAATCAGTGTTGCCCTAGCAAAGTTGCAAACTAATCCCTGGTCTTCCCAAAAGCTGAGGGACTTGTGACCCCAGAAAGCCAGCCCTGGGGGACTGGTGTCAAGAAGGAACCAAATGACTTGTGATCTTCAGGGAAAGAACAGTGAAAAAACCTGGGTCCCTAACAATCAGTTCACAGTTTCAAGGCTATCCTTGCAAGGAAGAGAGCTGGAAATTTAACTTTTATTAATGAAAACTGATGTTCTCTCACATTCTGAGTTCCCCCAAATCAAATAGGAGCCATAGACACAGGCTTCAGAGGGGCCAAATTGCAGCTCTGCCTCTGCCTTTCTCAAATAGTTTTCAGCCTTTTGGACACATGCAGAGTTGGCTCATTCTTGCTAAACAACCTGTGTGAAGGAAGGTCTTTTAGTCGTTCTTCATAGGTCACCCCTCTCAACACTGTCATTTTTGTTGCTGGTAAGGAGGTGACTAAAATGAAATGAAACACTCCAGCTGTGGGAGTACAAATACTGGATGTTATTTCTCTGCTCATGGCTGATTTGCTTTTCACTCTTCTTTAGCATTGCTCTTTATCGGGTTTCTCACCAAATGTATATATATTTGCATTTTTCCAAGCTGAATCTTACTTTTTCTGTTCATGTTTTTCACTTAATTTTATGTCTCTGTTCTTGCTCATATTTTGCAAATGCCTCTAATTTAGTGTCAACTGCAAATTTTATTAACAATCCTTGTCCTCTCTTGTTCAAATCATTTTAAACGTTCTTACATCAGAACGGAACTAACACCGCCCACTAACACCCCTTTCCCATTGCCAGAAGAGGCAGTGAAACCTTTCGCACAATCATAGTGTGTGTGTGGGGGTGTGGATTTAGACACATGAACACTTTATTGTAACTTTTCAGCATTCTATTTTCTATTTACAATTTTTAAACTGTAACTAATGTCTCATTTGAGCTTCCTCCTCTAATTTTTCTATTAATTCCAGTTTCTTTCCTTCTATTATGTCTTATTTCTTATTTTGAAAGGTTGTCTCTTTCACCAACAGAAGTTGGGTCTAATAAAAGATATTACCTCACATTCTTCTTGTGTTAACTGCTTTTCTCTAACTCCTTTTCTCCTTCCTCTTTCTTTTTCTGGATTTTAACCCTACATTTTCAAAAGGTAACCAGTATTTCTGAGCGCCCCAATTTCAGACACCTTGAAAGGGTCTGGCTTTCAGAGGGCAGATGCTCAGTACTTTTTGCAAACCAAGCTGGTTGGGTACACCAAATCACTAGACACTGAAAATATAGGCCTTATTGTTTACCTCCTTCCATCAACTTCCAGATTTTACCCTCATTTTCCCATTCTCATCTCTCAACCTCACTTCACATCAACCCACATCTCTGAGAGACATCTCTATACCCACTCAGGCCTTCCCAACCCCCCATTTTGCCTCATTTCAATCCCAAATTGTATTCACTTATTTTTTCCCCATTACCAGATTTGAAAAGACAAAACACAGTTTGAATTACAGTGATAATGTCAAATCCTTGAAGCTCTGCAGTAATGAGTTCAGAATGCTAGAGGATTCCTTATTAGAGGTCATTTATATATTATTTATATTGCCATGGCACCTGGAGGACCCATCACAGATCAGAGCCCGTGTGTGTAGGACACTTTGCAATGAGTAAAACAGTGACTGCCGCTTCCCCACGATCTCACAGTCTAGGATTATGAACACGATGCACACAACAGTTGGATGAACAGACAAATAGAGGTGGTTTGGGGAACAAGATAAAGAGAGTTATGTTTGCATAAGTAAGTTGTACATCTAGCGGAACCGAGTTCAGCTGTAGCTAAGAACAGTGATACAGCTGATGCTGTAGTGTATCACAAAGCAAATTGTAACTGTGTATCACAAAGCAACCTAGGTCCTAGAGGATAGTTGTGTAGCCCTGGCTTGGCATGAGCAATCGAACATGGGTGAGGCCTCATTTCTTGGGAGACGGGATTAGGGAGGTAAATGTCAGCAGGACTAATTTTTGGCTAAAACATGAGAACTGTAGACAAGTCAGTCCTGAGAAAGGTAGTACTATGGGAGGTCATTATAAAGGGCAAACAATATGTTGGCAGTCACTGCTTTAAATTTGACTGGTAGCTGAAAGTCTCCTGTGACTTTAACTGGACCTTTGCCATAGTTTTCCAGTGAAACCAAGGATATGCTGAGTGGGAATTTCCAAAAGTGTTGCACATAAGTACTCTGAGTAGAGATAATATGGCACCAGTGTTTATTAGAAGCAGGATCAAGATGTGCTAATTGGCAGTGATGGGTGGTAAAGCAGATAATGTGGTCTGATCAGTCTCGGGCTGATAGCACCTCAAGGGTTGCTGTCAAGTAGCTAGGTGGCTGGTGATCTCAGACATTGCTATGCTCATCCCATACAGGGCACTCATTGGTAAACAGAAAATGGCCTCAGCACCTGCATTTTTGATGAGGTGAAGCTAAGTGAATCTCTATATTGGTGCTATGTTATTGTGGGTGATGAGGCTGCATGCTATGAGGCAGGCAGTGTCTGACTGTTTTGATAATTGCTCTCGATATAAAAGTAGCAGAGTTGTGGCAGAAGCTGTTCTGAGTCCCATTGCTTCTCAGCTACACTAAGGGGTGCTAGTTATCCTGGAATGTGGATCTAACAGTAACACAATCAGCTCCCTCTCTAATGTAAGATCATCCAATTCTAATAAGCCATTCATTTAGCTGAGGGTCCTCGAGGCTACAAATGAAAGTCTTGAGATATTCCTTATTGCTCTAGGGTAAACTTTTCTAAAAAGCAGTTTAGGAGCCTCGTAAGTTCTGAAGGCACAAATTTCCAAGACACTTAAGAACCTAAGTCCTGTTGACTCACAATGAGACTTAGGCTCCTAAATCACTTTTGAAAAGAGGACTTCCATACTTTTGAAAATTTTATTGAATTTTATTTTATGGCTTGCCAAATAAGGAGGGGTGGCTTCATGGGGATGGGCAAATAAATTTGACTAGTGCATGGACTTAATTATATGTGCTTTACGAAAGGTTGTAAGTTGTACTGTCACATAACAGCTGGTAGTTGAGTCCAGGGTGCATATTTGTCTGCATCCTTCTGTTCAAAAGGAGAAGCGCTGGGAGCCCCATGTTTTTACATTCTCTGTAATCTGAATGGTAGAAGCATACAGTTATCGTGCCATGCTTTCCATGGCAGCGGTGGAACTCTTGTTAATACCTAGGATAGGAACCTGCAAGTGGAGCAAAGGTAAAAGCTGAAAAGGCAAATGGCAAAAGTGGGATTAGACTTTTTGGAGTAGTCCTTGTGACTGCAGCTGGAGTGTCTTGAGGATCCGCTGCAACACAAAGAGGTAACGTGTCACTACGGGGTGCAACAATTGAATAGTGAACTCCAATACTGTCAGAGCTTTCCGAAATGCAAGGCTACTTTTGTGTTATATTGGAGTCTTTTAATCACTCAAACAGCTGCCAAAGCTTCTACCTCTTATCAAGAATCTCTGTATTGTGAGATTTGAAGCTACATTAACTCTACACTATAGTGAAATCAACAAAACATGCAAGACTCCTCTGTGTATTTAATCTTTTATTCGTAATGTAGAAGTCTGCTTCCTCCAGTGACTTGATCTCAGGGTCCATTACTCGGTGATCGTAATGAAACGAGCTTTTGTATTGGTTTCTAGCTGTAAAATGGAGATAGTTGCTTAACTTTTCTGATGGATTTTGGAAAGATTAATTATCCTTACTGAAGTTTGTACTGTACACAGGTACATGTATTCACTAGAAGGATATGGGGGACAAATAAATTGTAGTACAATTGACTTAAAGCGGCAGTGCAGAATCTCATGCTCATGCTCAAATAAATTGGTTAGTCTCTAAGGTGCCACAAGTACTCCTTTTCTTAGTGCAGAATCTAAATTTTATTTGAAAATAAAACTAGGACAAAATTTTTCAAACCTGAGTACCTAACGTTAGGCTCATAAATCTATACTTAAGCAACCAAGTAGACAACGTTGGAGTGAACTCCTGGCCCTACTGAAGTCAATGGCAAATCTCCCATTGTATTAAACAGGCCCATGATACCCTGGATTTTCAGAGGTGCTGAGTAACCCTGGTTCCCACCGAAGTCAATGGGAGCTGTACATTTGAAAGCAAGGCAAGCGGAATGAGCACTAGTCCCTTTTTACATAAGTGCAGTCTGTCTACACAAGGGGTTTCCACAAGTGCTATGCTGATTGGTGTAGGAGAGGCAGTGTGGCCTACTAGACGAAGCACTGGCCTGGAACCCAAGACACCAGGGGTCAGTTACCAGCTCAGCAACTGCTTTGCTCAGTGACCTTTGACAGGTCATTTTTCTCCATCTGCCTCAGTTTCCTTATCTGTTAAATGGGGACGATCTTACTGACCTCCTTTGTAAAGCACTTGAAAGCTATGGATGAAAAAGCACTCTAGAAAGCTAGGTATTACACTGTTTGAAAAGGCTCCAGTATGGGCAAATCTTTAGTCCTTTTCTATATGAGAAAGTCGTAACAGTTTAAATTACATTGGGCTTTAAACCAATTTAACTATCCACTGAAAACCAGTCTGTGGACAATCTTGTTTTGGTTTAAGATGGGCCTATTTTGGTTTAGTTTAAACAGATTCCTAATTGACTTAAGTTAAATCCAAATAAAGAGAACTGGTTGAAAATCTTTGTCAACTTCTTTCTGACAGAAAATTGGGTTTTGGATTTACAACAATTCACGAAAGTCTCTTTTTTCCTCAAAATTTTGAATTTTTTTTCTAATTGGAAAACCAAAACCTGAAAAAGGGGGACGGGGGGGGGAATCAGCTGAAAACTTGTTGGCTTCTGGCCGAAAGCAAATAAACAAAGTTGTGTTTGGTTTTTCAGTAGGGAAAAAAAGCCAGTTTTATCCTGAAAACTCTGACAGACCCAGAATTTGGTTTTGGGTAGTCAAAACTTTCTGCAGAAAATAAACCATTTTCTGACCAGCTATAGAAATAAGTCTGGTTTAAACTAAAATAAAAGCCTTTGCACCAGTTTAACTAAATAGGCAAAGAAATAACAGCTTTAGTAAAAGTCGTGCAGCTTTACAGTGTGCAGACAAGGCCTCAACTTCTAGCCTCCATTGCTCCCAGAATGTGAACCAAACTTAAAACATGCAGTCCCAACTGCTTGAAACACTAGCTCCAGAGCTGTGAATGACTCAAATCATCTCAGTGGCTGTAAGGTTCAGCTGCCAACATAAACTTTTTCATTTGCACTGTTGTTGTAGCCGTGTGTCCCAGGATATGAGAGAGACAAGGTGAGTGAGGTAATATCTTCTATTGGACTGAATTCCAGTAACAAATATCTTGCCCACCTTGTCTAGCTTGTTTAGCAGAAGTGTTGAACTAATGTGCTTACCTGTCTTGGCTCCTCAAAGTCAGTGGATTTTCAAGCAGCTGGTTGCTATCAAGGACTCCTGAGGTGAGGGACAAGAAATTTAACCCCCCACGCCTCCTCCAAATTTAGAAACTTCTGCCTCTACCCAAAAGGAGGAAGAGAAGAAATTCACTCCCTTCCCAGTATCCAAAGTTTCAGCTGTGGTCCCTTCCAAAATCAAATTACTAACAACACCTTACATCCTAAGCCCATTGCTGGGGAGTGAGGTGAGATTAAATTTACAGATGTCCTGCAGGCAGACTCTTTCACAGAGGACACTGCAGACATGCAGAGAAAGGCTGATTCATACAAGGTGACCTCAATTGTTGCGATGGGACTGTCTCAGCCACATAGGTGTTTATATATTAATGTGAACATCCTGAGTTGCACTTAGAGACCAACAGGCAACTGTTGTTGCATGGTCTCTGCCAGCTGAGCAGACAACATAAGAGCGGCCATACTGGGTCAGGCAAAGGTCCATCTAGCCCACTTTCCTGTCTTCTGACAGTGCCCCATACCAAGTGCCCCAGAGGCAGACAGAACAGGTAATCATCAAGTGATCCATCCCCTGTCGCTCATTCCCAATGTAACCCACACACCTCCTGGGTGTGGTGTTCTGTCCCATCTAGTGGCACTGAGCCCACTTAGAGAGAGATTATGAGTCTGCTCTACAGCCTTAGCTAACAGGCAGTTGGCTTTTAGCTAATGCAGTAGAGGCTCATGCATTTAGCTCCAGATATCTCAGGTTTGATCCCGCCCGCCGACGACCGAGGTTTGTTGGTGTTACACCAGCTTCTGGCAAACAGAGGCTAGGGACACCATCTCTGCCCATCCTGGCTAATAACCATTGATAGACCTATCCTCCATGAACTTATCTACCACATTCTGCACCATATGTGGAGTTCTCAGATACCTATAAGACTAGCCTCGCAGACTGTATTGCAATAATCTGAATGCATTTATTAAAGGGGTGGGTAATTATCAAGGTCTAGCTAGGAAAAAAAGTGATTGCCTTTTCTGATGTGGACTGAAAAAAAGGGTGTCAGCTGGGATTCAAAGAGTTGTCCAGGGTTAGAAAGCAACCCAAAATTTAAAAGCTCTCAGACAAAGAATGGGCAAAGGCCCCTCATTAACTGAGGCAGTTATCATATTCCTCCACGTCTTTCCCCCCAACCTCTGTTTTGTCTAGATTGAAATACTTCCACTTTGCTCACATCCAAGTCACCATATCAGCCAGGTTCTGGTAAGTCTGATACTGTACCAGCTGGATCAAATGAAAGAATGAAGAGATGGTTGTCATCTACATAGTGATAACACTGCATCCCTTTCCTTACTATTTCCCGCAAGAGAGAGCACATTGAACAAGAGGTCTGGGAACATACCCCAAGAAGATCATCAAAGAAATGAGCAATCTCCCTCTTAACCACAAGTGGGTTAAAAAAAATCTCACAGTAAATGGTATCAGAATGCTAGCAATTTAAAGAATCAGCATGGACACCTGACCCTTGTTTCCCAGTTCAGTGATGGCTCTGTGTTGATAATGAATTACCACTGACCTGAAGGGTTAGCAGATGAATTCTTTCATTATTTGTTCTACAGTGAACCATTTTAATAGACATTAAGACACTCTTGGGCCAGCTACACAGTAAGTCTATCATCTAACTTTATTTCCCTCATTCTCTGGGATAACACTTATTAAAGGTGCACCAGCGGAAACAGTTCTCAAAATCCATATATTCCAGTCAGGGTTCATATTCCTTGTATGCAATGTACATATACTCTGGTCTTCCCATAGACTAACCCCTTTTTGTGTTTTAATTAATTAATTTCAAGCTCTATAAAAGTGCCAGACTGAATTTCCTTTATAAATAAGTAAATCTTCCAAAGGCTATCCCGCTCTGACATCTTCTCCAGTTGTGACGATCTCTTCAGAGGATGCATTTCAATGGTTGACCTTCTTTCAGATGCTTCATAACTCACAGAGAGTTTATTTGTTTTCAGGCGGAATGTCCTAACACCTGACATGAAGAACAGTTCTGTCTTTTCCTTATTGAACACCGTTTAGAATAAGAAAGGTAGCCGATGAATCTGAGCTAGCCTAGACCTGTACTTAGGAGACTTTCATCTTGGCAACATCTCCAAAAATTACTCACTGAAAGTTTTCTTCTTTAAAAAGTGAAAGCAAACAAACAACACAATCTTCCATTTTCTTCTTTAAGTTTTACTACTAATTCTGCTCAACTCCAAATCAATGAGCACTGTAAGTAAAAACAGATCCTGAAGCAAAAATGTCTCAGCTAGCCAGCCAACCCCTCTTTTAAATGTATTCCAGGTGTGGTACCTTCCTTATAAGAATGTGCAGGGAACTGGATTTGCTCAAATGACTGAGCATCTTGATATCCCCATTTCAAGAAGAGGGAAAAAAAAGTGAATTCCTGAAATGGACCAGCTAACAAACCATTGTATCATTTGCTTCAGTCATCACTTATTAAGGAGTTGTCCTACCTTTGCCAAATGAGTTGGTCTGTCCAGCTCCCAGTGGGCATGTGACAGTCATGAAAACCACCATGTCCACAGCGGTCACTAATTGAATTACTTCTTGAGTCTCAAAAAGAGGCTAGTTACTTAATGAGCCTGGAAACTGAGCTGTTCTCTCAAGTAGTAGTATCTCTCGGTCATGGAAAGGCAGCAGGGAGGCGCTTACACTGGTATTGTCCATGCTATTTCTGGACTGTGGAAAACACAGGCATTATCTCCACTTACCAGGGGATCGACACACAGTGATCAATCCACCGGGGGTTGATTTAGCAGGTCTAGTGAAGACCCGCTAAATCAATCACCAATTGCTTTCTCATCAACTCCGGTGCTTCATCAGAACAAGAAGCATAAGGTAAGTCGACAGGAGAGTTTCTCCCGTCAATCCAGCATGGTGCAGACACCACAATAAGTCGACCTAAGGTACATCGACTCCAGCTACGTGGAGTAACTTAGGTTGACTTAGCCCTGTAGGGTAGACCTGCCCAAAGTCTTCAGGGCTAACAAGCCAGCATCTTGTGTGGGCAGTAAAATGCAGAATATTCATAATAAATGCTGGGCTTCAGTACCTCTTAAAGGTCCAATGGGGTACAAAGTGGTAATTAAGGATCCATGCAAGACCCCATGTTCCATTCATGGCAAGAACCACAGAATTATGCAGCAGTGCCCCACTCATCCTCCTCTCTCCCACTCACTGCCCCCTGGCTCCTCCGAATCAGCACAGTATTCTCAGTTGCGTTTACTTTATACTGTCCCCAAACCTTACATTTTGGTTGTGTTAAAGATTTTTGTACTGATATTGAGTAGCTGCATTGAGTAAATTAAAAGGGGAAAGCAGAAGTTTTTTCAGCCGGGGAGAATGGCTTGCAGGAAGACATGAGCAGCAGTTCTGTTCTTTTGGATCCAAATTTTGGTACTGGAATAGCTGTCAAGGCCATATGCAGCCTCTCTCTGGGAAATGCAGAGATGTTAGGCACTTGACTCTCAATGCCTTAATTTCTACATTTGATTAATATATATTAGTTCATTTACATAAATGACAACCCTTTTCCTCTCCCCAAAACAATTGCAGACAACTTCCTAGAACATCTTGATTTTGTAGATTTGGCTATTGTGAGTGGGGGAAACGTGTTATTTACTATCCTTCCTTAATCAGGACAAATATCAGTGGGTGATCACACAAACAAACAAATGTTTGATAAATTATTTCACAAAAAGATCATTGTGCTGATAAGGTTTCCAGTCCAATAGCTTTGTGTTCTCTCTGCCATTAAGCAGGGCAATGACAGTAAATCTAATCTAAGTATTCTTCAGTGTGAACAACATTAGAATCTAACACACAAGGATTTCACTAGGATGGAGGCAAATCCAACCTGAGTTGTCTGGAGAAGCTACCTTGCAGTCTGCGCAAGCCGCTTGCATCTCCTTAGAGCAGTGGTGGGCAACCTGCGGCTCACTGCCTTAGAGTGCCTTTCTCATGGCCCAGATCCCACTAGAGCTGAGCACTCCTCCTGCAGTGGTGCAGGGGAGTTGCGCTCGAGACACATCTCTGTTTAAAAATAAGTTAAAAAAAAATCAAGGCCAATTTAAAAAAAACTGTTTGATTTTTAAAACAATCATTATTTTTATTTATTCTGGTTCATAACCAGTCCGTGGGCTCCAGGGCTCTGGCTAAAGCAACCCTCTACAGTACCACCACTGTACACGTAGCTCTATGGCCCTGGGTAGAGGCTGGTCAAAAAACCTAAAACTTTCCTTGAAGATTTTCAGTTTAAATTTTTCGAGGAATGTTTTAGTGAAAAAAAAATTAAATTGAAAATCAAATATGCAGTGAAAATTCAGGAGGTTTCTACCCTCTAGCCATGGGTGGATTGTGGGACAACACTTTTCGTGGGACCTCTCTGATTAGAGTCCTAGAAGACTGTAACCATACAGACCACACCTAGGACATACAGACCACACCTAGGACAAGCTCTAACTGAGCAAGGAGCCCTAGAACACCTTGGTTACTACTCCACAGCTCTGCAATTTGGGTCAGAAGCAGCGTAGCCGGTAGCCATAAGCAAGAGTCTCACGTCAATATGGGAGACTTTGCAGGTCTGCCCTGGCACAGCGATGTAGCCTCTTTTTCTCTCCCTCTTTAGGGCAGCAATTAAGGGTGTTGGGCAATTTGCATTCCCTGCTCCCCACCTAGCAGCCCTTGACAGAAGCTAGCTGCCCCCTCAGCCCTGTCAGCAGGGCTAAAGATAGCAAGCTAAAGAAAGCAAGCTAAAGATACTTGCTTAATTTTTGAGATAGTGAACACTGATGTTTAAACTGTCAGTCTTCAATGTGATCATCCAATTGAAATGGGAGCAACTCGCACTTCTCTGAGCTAATGTTGTCTGCAGGAGTCTCACGTCAATATGGGAGACTTTGCAGGTCTGCCCTGGCACAGCGATGTAGCCTCTTTTTCTCTCCCTCTTTAGGGCAGCAATTAAGGGTGTTGGGCAATTTGCATTCCCTGCTCCCCACCTAGCAGCCCTTGACAGAAGCTAGCTGCCCCCTCAGCCCTGTCAGCAGGGCTAAAGATAGCAAGCTAAAGAAAGCAAGCTAAAGATACTTGCTTAATTTTTGAGATAGTGAACACTGATGTTTAAACTGTCAGTCTTCAATGTGATCATCCAATTGAAATGGGAGCAACTCGCACTTCTCTGAGCTAATGTTGTCTGCAGACATCACAGCATGCACCTGTCAGTTTTTTTCAGGTTCTTTGCAGCCACACAGGGCAAAAGACTTAGTTTATTTTTAGAGGACAGCTTAGATCTTGTGCACAAATGTTGGGCAATTTTAAAACTAATCCGTGATAATGTAGCAATGTATGTGGCTGTGTAATCTCGTACATGAGACCCTGTTCACAGCTGAAGTTGGTACTTAATTGTTTTGCTGACTGTGACAGACTGCAGAGACTCCACCCAGTTCTTGGCAAATGAGGAGTTAACAGCAACTCAGGCTAACACACCCTCCATGGAGGGGCCATAAAAGCAGCTTCCTAGAAAAGAGACTCCCTCCAAGAATTTGTATTTGTGTTTTAAAAATGGATAACGTAGCATGATGCTGCATTAATTTAGTCACCTGCTTAAATATTTCTTTAAGTTGTTCTCTTAACGCTTGGCTTCGTATCTGGGTGAGAAACCCTGAGCTGGGGGGGAATATTTGGTATGTTTTGATTTATTAGTTTTTTCTATGGCCAAGTAAAAGTCCTCTGATAAAGGAGATCTGACTAGCTGACCTATAGGTATTTTGTGCTGGATTGCCACAACAGCTTATGTTGTTATTCTCTGATATGTTATGGCAGTAGAATACAGGCCTTCTCTACACAAGAGACATGTACCTATGGACTTGGATGGGCATATACTTGAGGTGGCTAACCCCTCCTGCTGCATGTGCTGCCACCCTACACTCTATTTTAACACACTAGCTCCTAAAGATGGGAATCATACCCCTAGCTTGAAGTGTAGATGTACCCTTAAAAATGATGGGAAATCATTTGAAACACTGCTTCAACTTCAGTGTATATAGGTCAGAGTCTGCTGCCACCGTTTTAAGACTCATGACAATTAGACTTGCTCTAAGAAGTGTTAAATGTGTAGGTCCAATCAAAATGGTACTTTAAATGATGATGGTGACCTGCAACCCATTTAACATGGAGTTTGCAATGTTGTTAACACAGGTAAAACTCAACTAATGTTTCACTGCAGTGGGAAACTTAAAAAAAAACAAACCAAATTTTTCCCTAGTGTACACAGGGTCATAGAAGCATTCTTTGAAGAGCCAGCATCCCGATGTCAATCCCAGCCTTTTACTGGCTTAACACATTTGTTTCTAGCTCTCTGAGACTGCATGATCAGAAGAGAAAAATCATTCAGTTCGGTTTACCTTCTTGCTTTTTACTACGGCTGTTGATTAATCGCAGTTAACTCACGTGATTAACTCAAAAAAATTAATCGTGATTTCAAGAATTAATCGCGATTCATCGCAGTTTTAATCGTACTGTTAAACAATAGAATACCAATTGAAAGTTATTAAATATTTTTGGATGTTTTTCTACATTTTCAAATATATTGATTTCAATTACAATACAGAATACAAAGTGTACACTGCTCACTTTACATTATTATTATTTATTACAAATATTTGCAATGAAAAATGATAAAAGAAATAGTATTTTTCAGTTCACCTCATACAAGTACAATCTCTGTGTGGTGAAAGTGAAACTTGCAAATGAAGATTTTTTTTTGTTACGTAACTTCACTAAAAACCAAAACAATGCAAAACTTTAGAGCCTACAATGCCACTCAGTCCTACTTCTTGTTCAACCAATTGCTAAGACAAACAAGTTTGTTTACATTTACGGGAGATACTGCTGCTTGCTTCTTATTTACAATGTCACCAGAAAGTGAGAACAGGCATTCGCATGGGACTTTTGTAGCTGGCATTGCAAGGTATTTACGTGCCAGATACGCTAAACATTCATATGCCCCTTCATGCTTCGGCCACAATTCCAGAGGATATGCTTCCATGCTGATGACACTCAAAAAATAATGCATTAATTAAATTTGTTACTGAACTCCTTGGGGGCAAATTGTATGTCTCCGGCTCTGTTTTACCCACATTCTGCCAGATATGCCATGTTATAGCAGTCTCGGATGATGACTCAGCATGCTGTTCATTTTAAGAACACTTTCGCTGCAGATTTGACAAAAGGCAAAGAAGGTACTAATCTGAGATTTCTAAAGATAGCTCCAGCACTCGACCCAAGGTTTAAGAATCTTAAGTGCCTTCCAAAATCTGAAAGGGATGAGGTGTGGAGAATGTTTTCCGAAGTCTTAAAAGAGCAACTCTCCAATGCAGAAAATACAAAACCCGAACCACCAAAAAAAAAAAAAAAAAAATCAACCATCTGCTGGTGACATCTGACTCAGGTGATGAAAATGAACATGTGTTGGTCAGCTCTGCTTTGGATTGTTATTGAGCAGAATCTGTCTTCAGCATGGACCCATGTCCTCTGGAATGGTGGATGAAGCATGAAGGGACATGTGAATCTTTAGCACTTCTGGCATGTAAATAGCTTGCAATGCTGGCTGCAACAGTGCCATGCGAACTCCTGTTCTCACTTTCAGGTAACATTATGAACAAGAAGTAGGCAGCATTATCTCCTGAAAATGTAAACAAACTTGTTTGTCTGAGCGATTGGCTGAACAAGAAATAGGACTGAGTAGACTTGTAGGCTCTAAAGTTTTACATTGTTTTATTTTTGAATGCAGGTTTTTTTGGACATAATTCTACATTTGTAAGATCAACTTTTATCATAAAGAGATTGCAATATAGCACTTGTATTAGGTGTGTCATAAATATAAAGGGAAAGGTAAACCCCTTTGAAATCCCTCCTGGCCAGGGGAAAGCTTCTCTCACCTGTAAAGGGTTAAGAAGCTAAAGGTAACCTCGCTGGCACCTGACCAAAATGACCAATGAGGAGACAAGATACTTTCAAAAGCTGGGAGGAGGGAGAGAAACAAAGGGTCTCTGTCTGTCTGTATGTTTTTTCTGCCGGGGATAGACCAGGAATGGAGTCTTAGAACTTTTAGTAAGTAATCTAGCGAGGTACGTGTTAGATTATGATTTCTTTAAATGGCTGAGAAAAGAATTGTGCTGAATAGAATAACTATTTCTGTCTGTGTATCTTTTTTGTAACTTAAGGTTTTGCCTAGAGGGATTCTCTATGTTTTGAATCTAATTACCCTGTAAGGTATCTACCATCCTGATTTTACAGAGGTGATTTCTTTACTTCTATTTACTTCTATTTCTGTTAAAAGTCTTCTTGTAAGAAAACTGAATGCTTTTTCATTGTTCTCAGATCCAAGGGTTTAGGTCTGTGGTCACCTATGCAAATTGGTGAGGCTTTTTATCCAACATTTCCCAGGAAAGGGGGGGTGCATTGTTCTTAAGATCCAAGGGTCTGTAGTCACCTAGGCAAATTGGTGAGGCTTTTTACCAAACCTTGTCCAGGAAGTGGGGGCAAGGTTTTGGGAAGCATTTTGGGGGGAAAGACGTTTCCAAACAGCTCTTCCCCAGTAACCAGTATTTGTTTGGTGGTGGTAGCGGCCAATCCAAGGACAAAGGGTGGAATATTTTGTACCTTGGGGAAGTTTTGACCTAAGCTGGTAAAGATAAGCTTAGGAGGTTTTTCATGCAGGTCCCCACATCTGTACCCTAGCGTTCAGAGTGGGGAAGGAACCTTGACAAGGTGAATTGAAAAATACTATTATTTCTTTTATTTTTTACAGTGCAAATATTTGTAATAAAAATAAATATAAACTGAGCACTGCACACTTTGTATTCTGTGTTGTAATTGAAATAATTATATTTGAAAATGTAGAAAACATTCACAAATATTTAAATAGATGGCATTCTATTATTGTTTAACAGTGCAATTAATTGCACGACTAATCAAGATAAATTTTTTTTATCGCTTGACAGCCCTACTTTTTACCCTTCCTGATTTCTAACTATTGTAGTGGATACTGTTTTGAAATGATACAGCAGTACCATCTGAAATCAGTTTTGAAACCCAATTTTCAAATGGTATAAAGAAATAATCTATATCTCAGCTGACTGAAATAGCAGCTGCTAAAATTACGTGAGGGAAAACTGTTGCAAAGGTCCGTATTTGGCAGAACTTTCTGAACACTTTCTGGTTCAGTAAATAACAAGAGAATGTTTACTCTTGGGAGGAATAAATCAAAGTTTTCTATGAATTAATTATTGTCCATGAACATTAGCTACACTTCCTAAACGGCTACCTGGGGTAATTTGTATTTTAAAAATGGATAATGTAGCATGATACTGCATTAATTCAGTCACCTATTTAAATATTTCTTGAGACTTGTGAAGAATCTTAAGAACTATAAAATTGGAATGCTGAAGTTCCAGGGCTGTTCAGTTTAAGAGTTTCAGGATGGCCCACTGGAGGCAAACAGGCCAATGAGGAAATTTGAATCTGTGTTCAGATTCTGAAACTCCTTCAAGCCTAAACGATGGGAGTGGACCTATCTCTACTTTGAAGAGTAGCCTGAAATGTGGCTAGTCTAACACCAAACCATCTTTGCAACCCAAAATTTACTGGCAATCTTTAGAAAAATGATAAGCAGCCATGAGCTTGCCCCTGTGTGCCAGTGAGGAACCAATTTTTATCCAGAACCTGAGAATCTTTCAAAAAGATTTTCACTATTATGGCAGTGCAAAAATTCTTTTATAAGAATTTATATGACATAAAAGCAATATGATTGAAGTGAGAAAATCAGCAGGGATATAAAATGTCAAGGTACAGTGTTTACTAAGGGAATAGAGCATAGTAAGGTTAGCAATAGAAGAGAGAGAGGATGTTGAGTCTGCAAAGAGCTAATTTAACAATATGGCTGACACTTAAATGTACATGGAAGGCAAAGACAAGGAAGGATGTTGGATGATTCTCAGGATGTTAGGCCTCCAATTTAAGGCAGAGCAGAACTTTGATCATAAGTTGGGGTAGAGAACTTGTATTCAGATGCTAATTGGAATAACTTGTGAAAAAACTGAGGAAGGGAAATGTTTTCCTGGAAGTGAATTACTTATTGGATAAAGACTGCACTGTTATTTTGTTCAGGTCCTGGTCCAGGAAGATGTGCCAAATATGATAACCAGCAATGGAAGCTGGGTACCAACTAGATTTAATAATCACAATACCATCAGAGCTGAGATGCTGATGTATTAAGCATCTCAATAAATCAAACAAAAGCTTTTAACTTAAGAAAATCTGAAGTCAAGGAAATGTGAATCACACATGGGAGTTTTGCTTATAATTTTGTTATCTATAGTAAAAAAAAAACTGATGAAAGGGGTACCATTATTTCTTAAACCATTTGCGACTGAAATGTGCTTTTAACCTAATTGATTCCAAACTGAAAGAAGAGCAATTGATTCTACGGTAGGAACATCAAATAGTACCAATGCAAAAGTCTTCAAAAATGCAAGAAGCCTGGGAAAAAAGCAGGGAGAACTGGAAGTCCTGCCACAGTCAAGGAATTATGATGTGATTGGACTAACAGAGACTTGGTGGGACAACTCACAAGACTGGAATACTGTCATGGATGGATATAAACTGTTCAGGAAGGACAGGCAGGGCAGAAAAGGTGGGGGAGTTGCATTGTATGTAAGAGAGCAGTATGACTGCTCAGTGCTCCAGTATGAAACCGCAGAAAAACCTGAGAGTCTCTGGATTAAGTTTAGAAGTATGAGCAACAAGAGTGATGTCATGGTGGGAGTCTGCTATAGACCAGGGGGATGAGGTGGATGTGGCTTTCTTCCGGCAACTAACAGAAGTTACTAGATCACAGGCCCTGGTTCTCATGGGAGACTTCAATCACCCTGATATCTGCTGGGAGAGCAATACAGCGGTGCACAGACAATCCAGGAAGTTTTTGGAAAGTGTAGGGGACAATTTTCTGGTGCAAGTGCTGGAGGAACCAACTAGGGGCAGAGCTCTTCTGGACCTGCTGCTCACAAACCGGGAAGAATTAGTAGGGGAAGCAAAAGTGGATGGGCACCTGGGAGGCAGTGACCATGAAATGGTCGAGTTCAGGATCCTGACACAAGGAAGAAAGGAGAGCAGCAGAATACGGACACTGGACTTCTGAAAAGCAGACTTTGACTCCCTCAGGGAACTGATGGGCAGGAGAATAACATGAGGGGGAAAGGAGTCCAGGAGACCTGGCTGTATTTTAAAGAATCCTTATTGAGGTGACAGGAACAAACCATCCCAATGTGTAGATAGAATAGTAAATATGGCAGGTTACCAGCTTGGCTTAACAGTGAAATCCTTGCTGATCTTAAATACAAAAAAGAAGCTTACAAGAAGTGGAAAACTGGACAAATGACCAGGGAGGAGTTTAAAAATATTGCTCAGGCATGAAGGAGTGAAATCAGGAAGGCCAAATCACACCTGGAGTTGCAGCTAGCAAGAGATGTTAAGAGTAACAAGAAGGGTTTCTTCAGGTATGTTAGCAACAAGAAGAAGTCAAGAAAAGTGTGGGCCCCTTACTGAATGAGGGAGGAAACCTAGTGATAGAGATTGTTGAAAAATCTCATGTACTCAATGCTTTTTTTGCCTCTGTCTTCACAAACAAGGTCAGCTCCCAGACTGCTGTACTGGGCAGCACAGCATGGGGAGGAGGTGACCAGCCCTCTGTGGTTCGGGACTATTTAGAAAAGCTGGATGAGCACAAGTCTATGGGGCCGGATGCGCTGCATCCGAGAGTGCTAAAGGAGTTGGCGGATGTGATTGCAGAGCCATTGGCCATTATCTTGGAAAACACCATGGTGATCGGGGGAGGTCCAGGACAACTGAAAAAGGGCTAATGTAGTGCCCATCTTTAAAAAAAGAGAAGGAGGAGGATCCGGGGAAGTACAGGCCAGTCAGCCTCACCTTAGTCCCTAAACTGGGAGGAGAGGTAGATACGCTGGATGGTAGGGATAGGATACAGAGGGCCCTAGACAAATTAGAGGATTGGGCCAAAACACATCTGATGAGGTTTAACAAGGACAAGTGCAGAGTCCCGCACTTAGGACAGAAGAATCCCATGCACCGCTACAGACTAGGGACCGAATGGCTAGGCAGCAGTTCTGCAGAAAAGGACCTATGGGTTACAGTGGACGAGAAGTTGGATATGAGTTAACAGTGTGCCCCTGTTGCCAAGAAAGCTAATGGCATTTTGGACTGTATAAGTAGGGGCATTGCCAGCAGATTGAGGGATGCGATCGTTCCTCTCTATTCGACATTGGTGAGGCCTCATTTGGAGTGCTGTATCCAGTTTTGGCCCCACACTACAAGAAGAATGTGGAAAAATTGGAAAGCGTCCAGGGGAGGGCAACAAAAATGATTACGGGCCTGGAACCCATGACTTATGAGGAGAGGCTGAGGGAAATGGATTGTTTAGTCTGCGGAAGAGAAGAATGAGGGGGGATTTGATAGCTGCTTTCAACTACCTGAAAGGAGGTTCCAAAGAGGATAGATCTAGACTGTTCTCTGTGGTAGCAGATGACAGGACAAGGAGTAATGGCCTCAAGTTGCAGTGCGGGAGGTTTAGGTTGGATATTAGGAAAAACTTTTTCATGAGGAGGGTTGTGAAGCACTGGAATGCGTTACCTAGGGAGGTGGTAGAACCTCCTTCCTTAGAGGTTTTTAAGCCAGGCTTGACAAAGCCCTGGCTGGGATGATTTAGTTGGGGATTGGTCCTGCTTTGAGCAGGGGGTTGGACTAGATGACCCCTCTGAGGTCCCTTCCAACCCTGATATTCTATGATTCTATGATCCTGACTTTCCTGAACCAGACTATTTCATTAGTAGGGAGCAAAGTTTTAGCTGTGCAGTGCACATCCATTCCTCCAACCAATGCCAACATCACAATGCGGAAGCCTTATAATAGGGGAAATGATCAGAACTCACCTCCAGATAACAAGATGGGCCAAAATACAGAAAGAGAAAACAGGCCTCCTATAGAATGCATAGGAAAGTGAATAGCAAAAGTATTTGTATTATCTTTGCCCTTATGCAGGAGAGAACAGAGAACAATCAATGGCTGGGGTTGTATTTTTTTCTTCACAATTTTCTGTGAAGAGACTGGACACTGAACTGGACCAGTGCTTTTCAGCCTAAGGATCGAACATATTTCAAAAAGGTTAAGAGGTCACAGTCAATATTTTGGGGCAGATTTTCTCTCCTCATTTGCTCTTTTCACCTCACCGAGATGATGCACTGGAGCTGGAAAACACCTGCAAGACCCCTAGTGCTGGGGAATCCCCCAGTCGGGGGGGGGGGGGGGGAGGTTGTTGGCTGGATCCTATATATCCTTCGCTACCACCCCTGGCCCCAGGGGATGACCTGAGGACAAGTAAGGGAGGAGGCTGGAGTGCCCTGATTTCTGGCTGCCCCCAGCTGATTTATGATGCGTTAGGGGATGATAGCCAGCTGACACAAATTAAAACAGCTCCCAGTCTGCTCTAGCCTGGATTTGAGCTGGAGTAGAATATCAAAGAGTCATAGCTGGCTGTTGGTTCTCAGCTTCATCTCCTTTTCCCCTTTCCTGGGCTGCCCTCAGTAGTTGTGTGGGAAGAAGAGGGGAGCCATCCTTTGTAAGGTACTCCCTCAAGCTCAGGATAAGCCAGTTAAGCTCCTATCCTGTTCTTCCTGGGGCTCCCAGAGCCTCTCAGGGAACCAGATGAGTACCCAGTTACTCTCTCATCCTTTCTTCTATCCCTGTGACAGAGCAGGCAGACCAGCTAAACAACTAAAGGGCCACCAGCTTCTCATAGCACTCCTGGCTACCACCAGAGCTGATCCTGGTGCTGCAGGGAAGGCAGAAGGAGATTGTACCTCCCCATAGTAATGAGGCGGATTCAAACACTTCAGTTTACACATTGCCGGGGGCAGCTCAATGCATTGTCAAGAACAAATTTTCTTAACACAATTATTCTTGAGAGTCACAACGTATAACACTGAGTGCCACAAGGACCAATGCCAGGACACCCCTGATTTAACCATATTGTTATGAATTAAAAAACAATCTGCAGACAAATCAGCCAATTCTTAGCTGAATGTTGTAGAAAATTCTTGCAGGTCAAATGCCAAAGTAGCAGCATGTGGCAAACTTAACCATTATTTAAATGAAAGTTGGCAGAAACCACTGCATCTGACCTGAGGTTTATTTAACTTACATTTATCAGAACAGTTTGGATGCAAATTAACTCTCTTTGTGTAATATTTATTGTTTCGCTTTCCTTGAAATGGGACTGGCAGGCGCTTCGCCTACTGCAACGAAATGGTGATATGCTGCAAACATTTTAACAAGGCGCTCCCTACAAGTTTCCAACTCAGTCAGCTGTATGGGCCTGACTGTTAAAATGCACCCCTCTCCTCAAACACTATCAAATAATTCCATACTCTGCTCTTTCCCACCCTCCAAATCTATTAAGTCCTGGCCGAGATCTATGACCTCACACAGAAGGACAGACTACGTAATCACAGTGGGTCCTTCTGACGTTGGAACGTATGACCCACAATACTTCCTCAGAGCATCTCATGGAGGCTCTTCTGTCTGGCAGCAAGAGTGTCAGTGGCAGGCAGGCTGCCCTGTGGCCTCTGGCAGTCATCAGTGGTTTGGAGGTGTGGATTTCCCCATGTGGTGGTAGTGAAAAGGGGACAATTCTCCTTCCCACTCCCAGCTCTTCAAACTCCAGGCTGAGTAGGCTGGCACAAGTTGGGAGAAGTTGGCTGCAGAACTTCTTGGTGTTGCAACAAACTGGCCCTGATGTCTGGCTGCAACAGCCAGTGAGGGGAGGGATGGGCAGGAATACATGCTTAATCCCCAGGTTCTCCTTGTGGCATTGGTGGGAGAACCAGGAGGGGAGTTTCATTTGCACTGCTGCAATAGTGACTGTAGCAAAGCTAATGCTTATCCAGTTGCTGTGTACTATACACAGTTTACATCTTTGAGGAGATACGGGACCTCATTCTCTTCTCACTTACAGACCAATAACTCCCTTGCCTGTGATTTATACCAATGTGAGTGAAGAGAATTGGCCCCCTAATTTAGCAACTAGAATGTAACTTTTTGGTAAGCTTCACAATTTATTTATCATGTTAGAACCTGTTCCTCGTCAATGTTTTCCAAGTAGGGTGCGTTAACATGCCCAGCTCCTTTATTTCTAATTAAGTGTACTCTTATGGTGTTTGCAAATCAGAATCAGTATGGTAGAATTTCCCTTCGTGCCCACGATGAATATTCCCAGTTGTGACAGCTGGAAGAAGAGTTCAAGTAGAGTCCCACTGCAAACAATTGAACTGGAAGGATGCTCTCTCCACCTCTGTGTTCTTCATTTCTACTTACCTGACCTATAGCGCTCATCCCGTGACCCTGAGGACCTGCGACGGTGATATCGAGAGGAAGAGGAAGGGGTAACAGGAGTTCGACGTTCTTGTGGCAATGCCTGATCCACCCCTGCATTAATGAAAAACAAATAGTTCTGGTTGGATTACAGAAGATGGTTGCCAATGCAGATTTGAGCACACAAAAAGCAAACTGAATGTTCAGCTGTTAAATCATTTGATTTCTATTGGTAAAAAGACTACTAGTATTTGGTCAGCTTTTCTGGCGTAGTTATGTCAATGGTGCGGACCAAGGCAGTCAAAGGAACATACATTCTACAAACACCTAACACCAAAGGGGGATGACTCCAAATTATGACTGATTATTTTACTTACAAGTGGCTCCTGTAGAAATAGTGTTCAACAGGCTGTGTGTGTATATGGGCAAGGGAATATGAATGAGTAGGAAGTCATGGGACTGAGTCTTGAAGCTGTCCTGGAACTGGTTAAAATAAATCCTAAGTAAAGTGAAACAGACTGTACTGTAGCTACTGAGGACCAGGAAATAAAAAATGACTGCACTGTACAGATCTGAATAAGTACGTCATTTTGCTGAAAACCTTTCTTTTGGAAACAATGGAAACAGATCACTCTCCTGACACAATGCTACCTGCAGTGTCTCAACATTTCTGGCCCATTTACCCTTTGTTTAGGCTTCAAACACCCATCCCTTTTTCCCAGAGCCATTTTCAAGAGAGAAAGTGTTTTCTTGAAGGCTGGCTCACATGCAACTGGTAGGACCACAGCAGCCTTCTACGTATGTTGTCCAAGAAACTAGAGTTTCTTTTCCACTTCCTTCCTGGAAAGTACAGAACTTCACAACACATCTACGCTGCTCTTTGATAATATAAGGTGCATATGAGGACCAATCTTCTTAGTGGTTGGTCTCCATGCAACAGCAGTACCTGTATTGTAAAGTTTTCCATCAGTGGACCTGCTCCCCAATATGCCCTAGCAGATTAGTGGGACTAGGGAAAGAAATAAATGGGGCCCATCTATAAAAATGTAAATGGGTGATTATAACGAAGAAAGGGATTGATTTAGTTAACAAGAAAAGAACGAGCAATGGGCTACAGACGGAGCAGGAAAAAATTAAATTCAATACTAGGAAACCTTCAACTATAAACAGGCACAGAATAGAACAAGCTGCTAGGGGAGGCGGTCAATCCTCTAAAGCAATATTTAAGACTAGACTATATATTCCATTATCATTAATTTCTTAGGAATAATTAAATCCTACCCTCACACAGGGGGCCTGGATTAGATGTTCCACTAGAGATTCTTTTGCATATAAATGATTCTATGAGCTTCATAGTTAAACTCTAAAATCTCCTAGGTGCACAGGAGTGTAATGGGATGTGCATCTATTTTTTTTAATTGACTAAACAAAGCACTTTTAAAATAATTTGTCTTGAATCTCATGGCATTTCAGAAATTTTGATCAGTTTTTCTGCTCCCCACTTGATTAAAAGATCTTTTCAGGAAGGAAAAGTACATAGACCCAAGAGCCACACCACCAATCATACTTAGGCCCACTCCTCCCCTTCTTCTCTGGGCACATGATGACTGCCTGCTGTCTCTGCGGTTTCAGCTTTCCTGCGGTATGCGGTGAGCAGGGCCCTGAGAGCACTCAGTGACTAATGTCACTATGGCAGTGCATGGCAGGAAGTGCAACTGACCATGCAAAAGTATTGTCCAAGTCACTTTGGGCTTGTCTACACAAACATTTAGTTCACAACCATATGGGGTGTGAATCTAACCTGCCCTAGCCTGCTGTGGACTAATTGAGCATCTGGACCCTGTTGACATGCAATAACAGGTCTGTTAAAATGCTTTGATCTAGTCCAGTTGCAAAGAGGACTAGATCAAAGTGAAAAGAACTGCAAAAGAGTTTATCCTCCACCAGTCCGTTACAATAATCTATAAAGTCTGCTTGATTGATTACTCCCCATTTACCCCTAAACATTGTAACCAGAGGGCAAAATAATATCAAAACACTCAACAGGACATGTTAGGTACTATATAAAATAGCCTCACTCTATATAGTGTAATGTTACAGAGTACAGGATAGAAAGCATCTACACTGACACTTTTGTATGAGAAGCAGGAGAATATTACAGAATATTAAATATCATGCAATCCAGGCCTGTAGTAAACTATCTGTGATCTGTGACATGCTGTACTTGTCCTGTGACTGGAAAAGGGACTTTATTTCGACTAATTCTGTCTGGCAGATTTTTGTGCACATTTTAAAAAAGATGAATGAAATTAGCACCAGTGACTGACTTGCTTCCAAGTGACCGACTATTTGCTGCCCACTGAATGTTTTTTCAAGATATGCAAAAATGTACTTTGAACAGCATTATTTTAAATACAAAGATCAGGGCAACAAAAATGATTAGGGGTCTGGAACACATGACTTATGAGGAGAGGCTGAGGGAGCTGGGATTGTTTAACCTCCAGAAGAGAAGAATGAGGGGGGATTTGATAGCTGCTTTCAACTACCTGAAAGGGGGTTCCAAAGAGGATCGCTCTAGACTGTTCTCAATGGTAGCAGATGACAGAACGAGGAGTAATGGTCTCAAGTTGCAGTGGGGGAGGTTTAGATTGGATATTAGGAAAAACTTTTTCACTAAGAGGGTGGTGAAACACTGGAATGCGTTACCTAGGGAGGTGGTAGAATCTCCTTCCTTAGAGGTTTTTAAGGTCAGGCTTGACAAAGCCCTGGCTGGGATGATTTAACTGGGAATTGGTCCTGCTTCGAGCAGGGGGTTGGACTAGATGACCCCTCTGAGGTCCCTTCCAACCCTGATATTCTATGATCAGAGATCAATGCCCTATAGGTACTAAGTTACATGTAAATTTTCTTCTGTGTATTAGTGAATGGCCATGCTTTTAATTCCAATGTCATCAGCTGTTAACTGCCTTTTCTAACACATCTACTGACTTTAGCTTACAAAGCAATATTGAGGAATATAACCTTATATAAAAGCTATTTAAGAAATATATTGCAGGTTGTTAACATCATTATAAAATATATGTATGGAATGCATGTAGTCCCCCTGCCCTTTCCTTGTTCTCCTTCACCTCTTCTTTCCTCCTTTCCAGTCTTTATTGCTTCTTGGTTTTAGTTTAATTGTTGTGCTAAGTGCTGATAATGCATCCTGTGTGGTGGTAGCTACTTTGTCCTATCAGATAGAGGGCAATTGTTTCTTTAGCTATAGCTGACAAATATCTTTGATGTTTCTTTTATTACTTTGAGTTGACTCTCTCAAAATCTTTTATTTAAAAATATTTAAAAGCTTAAGCAACTAATTTAAGAAAGACAGAAGGCATTCTTAAGCAGAGGTTGATTTTATTCTTCTAAAACTAATCTATTATATATAAAACCCTGGGAGATACAGCTATAGACAAACCCAACAACTTCAGGGACTGGAAGGATGGGGGAGAAATGGCATGTGATATTTGGAACAGTTTAAAATATGATTTACTATTAGATCAATCTCTTTACAGAGCTTTTCTTCAGTGATTGTTGTTGTGTCATTAAATCAAAGCCGAGTGATGAATGCTCTGTATGATGTATATACGTGTTAAATGTCATGCCACCACAATTATATTTGTTACATCACATATTGCTATCATACGAGTAAATAGTAACTTCCCTGGAAACTATGACAGCCCATGCTAAATATGATTTAAAAACTGGTTCCATTCATGTATATTCACCTACAAATGGTATGCAAGAGATACTCTGGCCACTATACTCTTTGTAAGCATAGGGGTGCAGTACTCCTGATGAAACATCAACTGGACTAGGTTACCTTCCATATTTATTTCAGCTCACAGATATGATTGGAAATGGGTTCTGAATTAACATGAAAAAGAGCAGTCAGAAATTTGGTATAAATTGTAGAAATGGTGGCATGGCTGTGATTTTCTCATATGCCTTCATAAATCAAACCTGATTCAATAAACCATCAGGTTGACATAGGCCAACAATTAGGCTTTAGGAAATAAAGAACTACCAGCAAGTCACTTTGCCTTTCTGTGCCTTTGGCTATATCTAGACCAGGGGTCTGCAACCTTTCAGAACTCATGTGCCGAGTCTTCATTTATTCACCTTAATTTAAGGTTTCGCGTGCCAATAATACATTTTAACATTTTTTAGAAGATCTCGCTCTGTAAGTCTATATATTGTATAACTAAAGTATTGTCGTATGTAAACAAGGTTTTCAAAATGTTTAAGAAGCTTCATTTAAAATTAAATTAAAATGCTGATCTTATGCCCCCGGCCCGCTCAGCCCGTTGCCGGCCTGGGGTTCCGTTCACCTAGGCCGGCAGCAGACTGAGTGGGGCCTGTGGCAGGGACCCCGGCTGGCAAGGGGCCAGCAGCCAGAACCCCAGACCGGCAGTGGGCTGAGCGGGGCCGGTGGCTGGGACCCCCGACCAGCAGCGGGCTGAGCGGGGCCGGCGGCTGGGACCCCAGACCAGCAGCGGGCTGAGCGGGGCCAGCAGCTGGGAACCCAGACCAGCAGCGGGCTGAGCGGGGTTGGCAGCTGGGACCCCAGACCAGCAGTGGGCTGAGTGTCTCAGCCCGCTGCCTCTCAGTCCCCTGCCGGTCTAGGGTTCTGTCCGCCGGCTCCTGCCAGCCAGGGTCCCAGCTGCCGGCCCTGCTGAGCCTGCTGCTGGTCTAGGGTCCGGCCCTGTCCACATACAGTAGGTACCTACCTTCTCCCTGGTTCTACCTCATTCTCTTCCTCTCTCTGCACTGAGATGAGGGTGGGAGTGTGCTGAGACCAGGGCTGGGGGTGAAGGAGTAGGCTGGGGTGCAGGGTCTGGCCAGGAGCTAGAATGAGGGAGGGGGCTCAGGGTTGGGGCAGGAGGTTTGGGTGTGGAGCGCTTACCTGGGCATCTCCCATTTGGTGTGAGGGGTGCAGGTGGGAATGTGGGGTGTGTGTGTGCAGGAGCTCCTGTTTGGTGCTCAGGGCAGGGGGTGTGTATGGGGTGCCGGAGTCAGGGCTGGGGTTGTGGGGCGGGTGCAGGGGTCAGGGCACGGGGCTGGGGTGTATGGGGGGCGCGGGGGTGAGGGAAGAGGGCTGGGTGTGTGTGAGGAGGGTTCAGGGGTCAGGGCAGGGGTCTGGGGTGTGTGTGAGGGGATGCAGGAGTCAGGGCAGAGGGCTGGGGTCGTGGGGGTGCTCCCAGCCCCCTGCCCCGAGCTGCTCACAGCAGGGGGCTGGAGGGGATATGCCCTGATTCCACCCCCCTCACTAAGGTCCCCGGAGCAGAGAGCGTGCTGCAGTTCCGCTTTTCCCTTTCCCCCTCGGTAGCAAGGGCCGTCAGCTGATGGACCGCAGGGAGGGAAAGAAGGAGGGGCAGGAATCCAGCACGCTGGGAAAAGAGGCATGGGGAGGGTGGGGGGAGCTTGCCTGCCCTGCAAGGAGAGAGAGGTGGGTGGGTGGTGGAAAACCGCGGGCCGGGCCGGGCCGGGCCGGAATTTTAATGGCATGCTGCTGTCTGCCGGGGTCCAGCAGACAGCAGCGTGCCATTAAGAATTGGCACGCGTGCCATAGGTTGCCGACCCCTGATCTAGACTATGAGCTAGAGGTGTGATTCCCCTGCTCGTGTACACAATACCTGCTTTCTCTCTCATCAAGCTAGAGTGGCTTCAAACAGCAGTGTAGCCGCTGTGGTATGGGTAGTGGCACTGGAGGAATGGCTGACCTGGGCCAAGTATATATCCACTGGTTTGTACTCCGCATGGCTCGGCCATGCCTCTGGTGACGTTCTAGGTGCTACTGCAGTTACACTGCTATTTATGCTTGTGCTAGCGGGATGAGAGATCGCCCAAGTAGGTGTATGTGAGCAGGAGAATAACACGCCTAGCTTGTAGTGTAGACATAGCCTTAGTCATATTCCGAAAATGGGAACGATGACACTAAGGTGCTTTTGAAAGTCCTATCCTAAGTGAAAGTCACATGGGATTTGTGCTCCTAACACACTTAGGTGCTTTTGCAAATTCCACCCATACCCATCTTTGTAAAGGGCTTTGAGGTCAATCGATGAACGTTTCCCCATAAATGTTAAATAGTATTAGTGCATGTACAAGTAGCTCTGATTTATTTTAATCCCAGAATCAAGCTTTATTTAAACATCTCGCAGGCTTTGCAACCAAACTGTATGCAGTGCTATCCTTGTGCATGACAAAGCAAAAGTGAAATAGACTAGTTTACTTCCATTGTCCAAGATGAGTAACTTGCACAGGGTAAACCACATTAACAGTAAAGGCAAATTTGATGTAAAAAAAATTGAATTTAATAGCACAAGCAAGGAGAAACAGAAAACTACTTCCACATACAGAATTGGAGGAGCTCTTATATGCCAATTATTCTGAAACAACCTCTATAATGTAAGAAGAAATTATTCAGCTGTTAGTAGTGAGAACCGCTCTTTGAGTGGAAGGCCTGGGAGGAAAGATCAAGGTCACCACCCCCATTTTACAATTCGGGGAGACTGAGGCTAAGAAATTAAGTGACTTGCATACGGTCATGGTCTAAATCAGCATGGCACAGAGGACTAGATGGCACTGGTCCCCTAGCTGCCAAGCTGATTCACAGTGTCTCTCCTGCAAGTTACTTCATTATGCCAAGGGTCAGTTGCTGAATCTGTAAAACAGGGAAACAGGCCTGATTTAATGCTTACACCCTTTATATTTCCAGATTTCAGCACTTGTAAATATCCTGCCCCCTACTTTACAACATACCAACTTGCCAGGCAGGGTGACCAAATATCCTGATTTTATAGGAACAGTCCCGATTTTTGGGTCTTTCTCTTATATAGGCTCCTATTATCCCCCCACCCCTTGTCCCAATTTTTCACATTGGCTGTCTGGTCACCCTATTGCCAAGTAACCTTTGGGAAGCCATTTAAGGCCTGAAACAGCAAAATGTATAACACCCTCAACTCCTATTGAAGTCAAGGGCTCCCAGGCTGATGTCTAATCCACTAGATCACATTACAACTCTTCCCCTCCTATTCCCACATCTGTACCAGGCAGAAAATGCCCCCAAAATGTTTTAGGGAAATTCACTGTGCTCCTTTCCTAATTTAACAGTACAAGAAGTGTGCTATGGTTTTAATTTGCTAGCCTCAGTTTATCAAATAAGGAAAGTAGCATAATACGAAGGTTCCAAAACCAGATATTCAACAGTTATAGAACAAATTTAAAATGAAAACAATCCTGTGCACAGAACATCTGCACCTCTAATTGATGTTCTGGCAAATACAGCTTGAGGAAACAAAAGTTACATGGTGTAATTGTTTTGTTTTCCCAAGAAAAAGTGACAGCAGCCTTCTGAGACTACGGAACACAACTGAAATACCCCCACTAATTTGTGAACGTGAAGAGGGGCATGGTTGGACAGCATCATTCTGCTTTCAATAGTATTATTAATAACATGTAGCACTTTTTATGGTACAAAATAATTAACTCTTTTAATCCCTGCAACACCCAGATAAGTATTATGGTGAAACTGAGGCAGAGAGAATTGCTCAAGGCCGCAGAGACAGAACTTGTCATCGCCTGGATTAGAACTTGTTCACAGACCAGTGCTCCGAATCAATGAGCAATGCTACTTCACATTAACAGAAAACTGACAATAAAGTGAAGGTCCACAGTTGATTAGCTTTAGGCCTTAATATGGATTGTTTCTGTAGTTTTATTGTATTAACAATCATTGATCTGATAATAATATGGGAGCATTCTGTGGGAGAGACCACCTCTGTCACAGTGTGCTTGTAGTCACAGCAAGTGCAGTTGGGGAGCAGCAACTGCTCAGCTTCCACAACAGAATCCTGAGAGGACCTCAGGCAGGGCCTACTCCACTGAGTTTCTGGGAGTTTGGAATGCTCTCCTCATCTAGATATGTCTGTGGGGGGTTGGACAAGCTCCACGGTGCACCAGAGCATAAAGGAGTTAATGAATTATCCTAGAGACAAGAGCAGAAGCCAGCCCCATCCCACATCATCTTCAGCAATTTCATGCCTGGACGGAGGGCATAAAAAGGAAAGAAGGAAGCTTCAGTGCATGTCCTCCCTGGCCTCAGGGAAGGTAAGTGGTGAACTGACAAACTAAGAACTAGGAATCCTAGGCTTTTTGTTGACTTACTAATAATTTATAAGTGTCAAACAGCAGGAAAGGGATGAATTCTGACCCTACAGAGGGCATGTGCACTATGTTTTAGACTTCTACAGCACCATCCAGAGGGCTGGCACCTGGATTTGACTGAGTTATATACAGCAAGTCAGTGGCACAGCCAGAACTAGAAGTCTTGTCAGTCTCCTATGCTTTAACCACTTTATTGTACAAAACCTCCTCTGAAGCATGCCTCTGGGAGAGGTTAGAGACACACTTGGGTCTTTTCAGTTATTCATAAGAACGGTGATTTTTTACTTCGTTCTTATTTGGACATGGTTGATAACAGGTTTCCAAGTGTTGTCTCAGGCCATGTTGCTTTTCTATTAACTATGTTTGTCTGCTTTATTGTAGTAGATGCCCAGAGGCCTTCAGGAGAGGGACGCTTATAAACAAATATTCACTTGAAAATATACATTTCTTGTGCTCACCAAAACGAAAGTAAAAGAGGGGACGGTTTCCTGCTGTGCTGGCCGCTCGCTCTCTAGCTGCTGCTTCCCGGATGTCACAGACCCCAAAGTTGGCAGTGCGGAGCATTCTTCTTGCGGCTCCTTCACTGTGTTGCAGTCTACACCGTACCGCGGCAGCTCCATTCGCTGCTGTAACAAGTTGAAAAAAACTAATTAATTCACGTTTAGTTTTTTTACATTTGTTACAGCAACGAATGGAGCGGCTGCCCCCATGCAGTACAGCACACACACACACACACAGACACTACGGTACACTCATGGAGCCACATGATCAGTGTTCCGCTCTGCCAACATTGGTGTTAGTAATGTTAGCAAAGCAGCAGCAGGAGGACTGGATGCTGGAACAGTGGGGAACTGCCTTTTGATTTACTTTCCGTTTGGTAGGCGCAGTTGCAAAAAATGCAGACCCCATCCCTTTCTCACACCCTGGCTCCCACCAAAAAAGTATTGTGAAATTCAATCCCCTTATTGTTAATATTTCTAAAACATCCTCCCCTTATAATAGAGAGTTCTAGTACCAAACCTTATAAATGTTTGCAGTTCCCCATGAAAACAGAGTACAATAAACAAATGAGTGACATATTGGATAATAGGACACCAATGTTCAAGAGGTCTTAACAAGCACCTACAGGAGGCAGCCCCAGTTACTTTGTTATCCTACTTCCATTTGGAGAAGATTCATCTCCCTGGGTAGGAAGTAGGGACCCTCAGCCATTCAGCTAAGTAAAGGTTGAGAGGAAAAATACCACAATACCTCTTTACCAATTTTGTTTTAAAAGTAACAAAGGGGGAAAAAACAAAACAAAACAAACAGAAAACTACAAACACAGCGAAGACCTAAGGCATAAATAATCTCAGTTTCAACAGGAATACACTGTAATTTTACAGCTGTAATGTCCTTTAGTGCAATAAAATCATTCATTTTAATGCTGAAACAATTTAGGGCCAAGTTTCCCTTTTGCAAGCAAAGGGGACTCAGCTCCACTGGATCTAGATGGAGGAATGCAAAAGGAAGCAATGCCATCTCTGCAGGATGGTTCTCCCCTTCCTCCAGTCACAGGAAGCCCCGCTGGGTCCACTGCAGGATTTGGAGGAGAGGGGGAGGAGTCTCTCTCCCCTTCCCAAGGCAGAGGATATCCACTGAGATTTCTGTATCTGAATAAAGCAGCACAAGGCCACCTCCTTCACTGATGACAATTTTGTGTAGGCTAAACAACCTCTGCAGGAACCATTCAGTTGGTGAGGGTACAAAGGCGCATTAGTGAGAGAATGACTCTCTCCAGGGGACCCTCTGCCTTCACCACAGATTGCCAAACCCTAGCTCCCTGAGGAGAGAGTTTGAAGGAAATTCTTGGCAGGTTCATCCCATAGGGTTCCCTGTCTCATCTCTTACCCCATTACATGGGTGTCAGCTTTGGAGGATATAGTTTGCTCCTGAAATTGAAAGCTCTTTGGAGAACAAGCTGAGAGACAGCAGGACACAACTGACTGTGCTCAGTAAATACTACTAATAAAAATATGAATTATACCAGTTTGCAGAAGGTATGGGGCAGTAATGGGGGGAATGAGTAGAGGTGCACAGAGCATACAGGTTTCAGTGAAGCAGATTATGAACAGTGTTGTATACACTTTGATAAATTAGTAAAAATGCTGAATGCACAGAAGTTTAGGAATCTTCTAGGATTATGGGGTGTTTTGTTTGATCTGTCTAGTTTTATAGCTGTTCCCAACAGCTAGCAAATGTCAAGAGCACCCCCCAAATCGTGCCACACCTTTCTGGAGAGCTGAGATGGCAACAGCTCAGTCAGTAATGCCAAGCTTTTTTTTTTTTTTTTTTAATATCTCCTGAACTTTGGGGACAGAGCCAGTAAAGTCTAAGGACACAAAAACATCTTGCTGTAGCATGTACGTGTGAGCAGATTAAACAGTAAACCCTAAACTATACAAAATTCCAGGTAATTACCATAAGGTAAAGGAAGACCTGAACTATGGCCCACAAGATCAGTGGAAGTAGACACTGGTGCCTGAGTGGAGCCCCAGTGAAGACTGGGGCCTACGTTGATGCACACAAATTCATATTTGACTTCATGATTCAGTGGTCTCACATGAAAAAAAATAAATGCAGCATTGGAAATACAGATGGGCGGGAGGAGCAATAGCTCAGTGGTTTGAGCATTGGCCAAGGGTTGTGAGTTTAATCCTTGGAAGGGCCATTTACAGATCTGGGGCAAAAATTGGGGATTGGTCCTGCTTTGAGCGGGGGGTTGGACTAGATGACCTCCTGAGGTCCCTTCCAACCCTGATATTCTATGATTCCAGGATAGGCTGAGCAGATGTCCTGATATTTGGGGCTTTTTCTTATACAGGCTCCTATTAACCCCCGGCCCCAGGCCCAATTTTTCACACTTGCTATCTGGTCAGCCTAACTGGAGAAGATAATGTGAAATATTTCTTTTCTTATTTTATTTGCAATTTACATATGGAATACTTTAAATTAAGCATTAAACCAACGTGAACAAAATACAGTCGGGGTGTCTGTGTATGGCTGTGGGTGAGTCTAGTTTTGATACGTATTGCATCCCTAGGGAAGCAAGGAAAGGGTTAACCCAGGTCTCTAGAAAGGATCATAGGTGCTTGCCCTTATTGTGGGACTCTGGCCTGTGTTGAGCTGTGGGGGATGACTGTTTCACTTGTCTTCTTCAAAAGATACGCAGGCGTGACAGACTTAGGTTGGAAGTCCTGCAATGGAGCAAACCCTAGTACTGACAGGCAGGCTGTTATAAACCTAACTCCTTTTCCCCACTGTTCGGAGACCTTTGTTTGGCTTAAGTGTTAGAGGGTTACGATAGCTCTGTAGATATTTTTTCATTCGCTGGAATAAATAATGGCTACCTGCAGAGCCATGGCTAGTTTTATTTCTTGGCCATGTAGGTTTGGGCATCCCACAGTAATATATGTATAAAATGTAAACACATCCAGGCAGACATATATATGTATACACAAAAGGATGATGGGAGCTCTGTATGTACAATGCATAACAAACAGGTTTGCTTCTGCCACAGATACTCTTTCCAATATACAGATTTTTATTCTGTAGCTATCTATGTATTTGACAACTTCATACAGTGCTGGAACAGCTATACATACCCGGAGGCTGTGGCAGGTATGCCCCAATTAATTTTGATCTCTTCTTTTCATATCCCTTCTGTGTGATGTCACCTGCCAAGGAAAGAAAAGGAAAATCAATAAGACTTGAATAAAGACACAGTCTAGCTGCTTAACGGAAGTACCATATGCTTCACCACCACTGCACTGTCTGTTTCTCTTGACAATTATAATGAACAAATGAAAACACAGTATGATCATTCTACCCAGAAAGAACTAATTTACACTAGAACCACTTCGGCAAGTAAACAGCTAACCTTGATTTATTCCAGGAGTGGAGTCCAGAAGCACAGTGTTTCAGTCTCATTTTGATATGCTGTCACACAAGGCTTTCAAAAACTACATAGGCCTTCATTAAGTTAATCAACAGTGGATTATATAGAATACTTAGGCCTGTAATGGCTAGCAAAACTCATTACAGATTAGAATTTTATGTCATTAATGAGATTTTTCTAATCGAGCATGTAGGCCACAAAAGATTTCAAAGTGCTGCTACACTGCTGCTATAATGTAAACATTTGGCTTAGCTCCTAAGCACCACTCTAAGAAAAACAATGCAGCAAACCCACCAAACATCCACTGTCAAACAGCATTACGTCTTACAGAGTCTCTGCCTAACACTGCATAAAAAGCATCTTGAAATTTCCAGACTCAATTGTCCAAGGGGTTGAATACCCCATAAGCCCACTTAATTGATATGTCTATTTACTGCATTTGCATTTTCCACAGATGACAATTTTTTAAAGATAAGGATTTAAAAGCTTTTCCACAAAAGTGTTGCACGAAGAAATGGCAGATAAGGGGAGGCTGCAGGAGAGCACATGTTTTCTGTCTAGTTAAAAGCGGAGAGGGGTCTGAACACTGAAGTCTGAATACGATTCTAGACCCATCTCTATTTACTGTTCAAAATATATAAACATAATCAAAATATTGAATTAAGGATAATTAAAATCTGAGTTTTGTCTTTTTACAAAAATAGATTTATTTAAGAATTTCAGTGTGGCTAATCCTCCACGTGTTCAAAAATGAGATTGGCTTAAAAAAATCAAAAGATGTTAAGAATAATGAATTTGGCAGTGGGGGGCTCTGTTGCTTTCTATTTTATGAGCCTTTGGGGTACACTTGGGTTTGTTTTCAAACTTTGCTCTGTAACCATGAGAGCTAGAAACTTACTTTATAAATAAAAATAACAACTGTAAGATTCCCACATAATCACAGGATTCCAGGAGCTGAGGTTTAAATATAATACCACATATTATGAGACACACGATAAAGCAGAGAGTTAGTAACTGTGACCCAAAAATCCTTTAATGCCGACTGGCAAGGAGATACAGAGTGGTTACAGGCCTCTTATGGGTCTGGTATGTATATTCTAGTTCACCAGAGTGACATATGAGGTCTTGACTAAAAGCTTGCATCACTTTAGCCATCAAAATAATTTTTTTTAAGTCTGTAGGTACTGATCATCAGCAAAGGTGAAAAATAGGTTTTCAGTTAGATGAGATATGTTTATTCATCTGTCTGTAAACAGAGAATTTTCTCATTCATTATGGTTTTCATATCATCAACCTGAACCAAATGCAGATGAAGGACTGTAAAAACTTCAGAGAGGAACTAAGAGAGAAACAGCAGGGAAGGAAGAACTTTATCTGGAGGGGCGCTTTAAAGGTTTGTTAGATAAGAATTGGAGGCGGGAGCAGAGAAGATGCGCAGGCAGCCTTCACTGATGAAGAAAAAGACAGAAGTTTTGCTTCATGAAAAAGGGATCTCAGACGGCCCTGGTTGAAAATGTTAAAGAGAACTTTGGGTGAAATAAAACTTCTTCAGACAGGAGGTGAACCTGTTGGTTAAGTTTAGTCTGTAGAAAGCATGATATCGTTTTATATGTAACCATTTGTTTCCAATATTCTTGCTCACAATTACTAGAATCTTGAATCTTTGATAATAAACTTATACTTGTTTTCACTATAAACCTACCTATGAACTGTGTGTTAAGCAAAGTTCTGGTCCCAAGTTAAGTTCCCTCTAAGCTGTGCAACCGGGGGAGAAGCGCCTCCCCTTGCCCCTCCTGCCCCAGCCCAGGTGCTGCTGCAGAAAGAGAGAGCTGGGGGAGTCCTCTCTCCCCACCGTAGCCCTGGGGAAGCCTGCACCCCCAGCTGGAGCCCTCACCCCCCCCAACCCTCTGCCCCAGCCCTGAGCCCCCTCCCACACTCCAAACCCCTCGGCCCCACCCACGCCACACGTTACCTCCATATTGGTGCACATAAAATTAATTTTCCCCACGCATGTGTGGAATTAGACGGAACACTGGGACTCACTCCTAAGCAGAATCTTACAAGCTGCTGTGTTCTGTTCCTTTAGGACAGCAGACCTGGTAATTCTGTGAGTGTTCACTGAATAAGGGGCTGGATGCTGTAGGGAACACTTTGAGGATATGGGGTTGGAGTATGCCTATTGCTACCTGTACAGAGAGAGGGAGGCCTGGAAGGTAGTGCTTGTGTTGCCATAGGCTGGTGGATTTAGGGAGCTGATCCACTGCAGGCACAGGTAAGGCTGCCTCATATTAAGGGCCGGTGGTGGTGAGGTGCAGCCTGGGATCCCTGGGAAGTGTCACGGTAACAGTAATACTGGAACTGAGAGTTTATCAGGTTGATAGCCCTGCAGAATGTAACCCGCAAACCAGGAGCAACAGCAAGTGTACATTTCTCCACAGTGCTCCCCTCATATGCTCAACCATGAGTTGGAGGAACCACAATAATTGCTTAAGATCATTTAAACTCTCGCCATTCTGCTATGACTGGGTGCTAACCAACACCAGCTGTATGGATAGACTAATGGGGCTTGCTCGGAGACCACTAAACACATTTTGCACAGACCAAACAGCCATCAGATGGTAACGGTTGTCATTAGATGAAAGGTACTTTCTTGGGAAGGGTTCCAACCCAGAGGCAAAAGGCTACATCTCCTATTACCAACACTCCGAGCCACCCTCTCTGCCTCAAAAAACAAAACAGGACAAAATAAAAACAAAACTTTTAAAAAAATCCCCATGAAGTTAATATTTCTGGCATACGTAAGACTAGTCAGAAATGTGCATTCTGCACAGTAATCATCAGCCTCTCACAGACTAGTCGAGGAAACCTACTGTATATATTGCTGCATTAAAATGGTTTGGCTATAACATTTAGATTGACAAAAGTATAGAATATGAACCAATTTTCCTTTTGAAATTGATGAAAACAGATTAGCATGTGTTTATCATATTTATCAATATTGAATCCTTAAGCTTTCCAGACACATCTCGCTCAATCTGAGTGCATATTTCTTTTCACTTTGTTTATTATTTTATTACTGCTTTTATGGTAGCACATACAGACCCCAATCAGAATCGGAGCTCCACTTTGCTAGGTGCAGTACAGTTAGTCTGTAATTTCATTTTAAAGAAGAAACTGCAGACAACGGGTTAGTTAAAATAGTGATTCATCTTCTACACATAGGGTACATATATATGCATATTGTTATTAAAGGCTTCAGATGCTGGATATTGTTCTTGTAGTCTTCCCAACAGTACAGCTTTCCTATGCTACATACTGTACCTGTACTGGCCCTTATCTCAGACAGGCTTTTTAAAAAAATACTTATATAATTTCTATTGCCACAGAACAAAAGTCTGAAAACACTTGTATTTGTAAAATAAATTGGTAAAAGAAATAAAGACGACACGTAGTCTCTTTGATGCCAAAATCAGAAAGAAAAACATCAGCTGTTATCCACTGGCCATGACATGTTTTCTTTCACACTTTTTCTTGCACATCTCCCTTAGACTCACACTTCTGAAATACACTAAAGAGAAGAAAATATTTTGGGTTGAAGAAGACCAGTGAAAAAAACAAAACAAAATGATTTTTGGTGGGAATTAAATACAAAAGTCTTTGTCTCCCTGCAATTAATAGCAAGATTCTACTTTACACCCATCATTAATTTTTGATAATAATGAGCACACAGAAAATCATCATTGCCCTGGCAACCAAATTACAAAAATATGTGACAGCAAAAAATAAAAAGATTAACTATTCATTGTAGATACCAGTATTACAGCTATGAAATGGATGGAAGTCAGATGTGCCATATGGTGTGGGGGTGTGGGCAGAAACAATTTATCAGGATTAAATTTTATATTGTTTAAGGTAGACAGACTTCAGAACATAAACACTAACTGACCAACCATTAATTTTACGAATGAAACTGGTCAAAAGCTAACTGAACTCTCACTGTGCTTTTATCACAACTCTTACTTTTTATTTTTCCAACTCAAAATTAATTACTGCATGTCATGTACATAATACCCCCTAGCTGGTAGTTGGGCTCGCCTAGCCCATGATCTTTTCCCATAGTAAGGTAGAGAACTAAATCTCATCACCTGGAAAACATCAGCTGGACTATGTTTTCTTTCAAAAAAGAATATGAGTACCATGTTGTCCTCCCTTTCATCTTAAAGAATCAGTGACATAAAGGGCAGTTCAGAACTTTGACCTACCAACTGTGCATATAGCATGCTCACACAAACCCAATTCCCAGTGGGACCTGGATTTCACGCACGATGTGTCTTTGCTCCTTTCAGTTAGCAGGCACTATAAGGAAATTACTTATTTGCTATGTGAGTGCTTCAGAAAGCAACATTCCTAAAGATTTCAACCTCCTGCCTATGTGCATGAATAAACCAAAGCAAGACAGTGAACAAAATCACACTGCAAACGGCCGAGAACCAGAGACTTGGATTTGTTTATGCAGCCTCACCCAAGAATAGAGCTGGTCAAAGGATTAGAAAAAAGTTTAGCGAAAATGTCATTGAAATACTCTTACACTTCTTTTTTGGTCAAAGTTTGAAATTGACAAAAACAAAAATGGAAGAAAAATTGCATTTGGAAAATGCCAACCAATTCTGCCCAGGAATAGCTCTGGTGTTAATATTCTGAAATGATCTATTGGGACCATTCCAGACTGAGTGGAAAAATTGCTGGTAGTGCGATCAAAGGGACAGTATGAATGAAATGTAATCACTGTTTCAAAGGAGAGTGTGTGATTCAATGGGATAGGTCACAAAATGGGGAATCTGGAGACCTGTGTTCTATTCACTATCTGGTCTTGGCCAATTTACTTAACTTCTCTGTGCTATATGTCTCCTCATCTTTCAAAATGGGGGGTGCTAATGCTCACCTACTTTGACATCTATAGATAAAATGTGCTCTCTGAGTGCTAAATATTATTACTACTATATTTATTATTATTATTATTATCCTATTAATATCTGGTGAGGGTTAAGTTTGGTGAAGTTTAAGTTATTTTTAAGTTCATTTGACAGTATCCTAAGTAATCTTTTATTTTTTCTTGTTTGAATTCCATTCTACATATTCTTCAGAGATTTACATTTATGTCTTCTCCTTCCTCCATCAATTTTGCTTTTCTGTCCCTTAACAATGATCACTGGGGGGGTCCAATTCAGAGATGGCATGTAAGTTAAATCAGTGGCTCTCAAAGCCGGTCCGCCGCTTGTTCAGGGAAAGCCTCTGGCGCTCCGGACTGGTTTGTTTACCTGCCGCGTCCGCAGGTTTGGCCGATCGCAGCTGCCACTGGCCGCGGTTCGCCACTCCAGGCCAATGGGGGCTGCGGGAAGCAGCGTGGGCCAACCTACTTGCTAGTCACCCTTCCCGCAGCTGCCATTGGCCTGGAGTGGCGAACCGCAGCCAGCGGGAGCCGCAATAGGCCGAACCTGTGGACGCGGCAGGTAAACAAACCAGTCCAGCGCGCCAGGGGCTTTTCCTGAACAAGTGGCGGACTGGCTTTGAGAACCACTGAGTTAAATGTCAGTAAGCAGGTGTCAGTAGGCATCAGGGAATTTTAAGGGTACCTAGGATAATCCATGAAGATTGATGTTGTAAATTATATGCTGAGGAGTTGGAAGAAAAGCATGTATAAGTTAAAGTAGCTCCCATCAACTCACTCCTTCTAGCCCCTTGGCAAGTAAGCTGTACCAGTTTACAGGTCACATCTGTGTTTGACCACAGAAGTGCATTTTCCACTTTCATTTTCACGCAAAGTATCTAAACAGCATCTCCCTCCGTCCCTTAATGCACTTAGAAGTGTAAATTTTAACCCAGCCAGTGAATCAGAAATGTTAGTGCCATGGAAGTATGGCTGCCAGCGCTTAACTCAAAGGAAGTGGAGCGTTTCAGGGTAAAGCAGATATCTCTGTATACAAAGTCTCGTTTCACACTGCAATATTAGTTGGCCAATCGTAACCACAAATATGCGGTGAATACAGATTTAGGGATTTTTACCATGATATGAGAGGCAAACCTATGTAGACAAAGGATAACAACATTATACAGAAAACAGGGCAAAGTTCACAAAGTCTCCCTCTCCCTATGTAAACAATAAAACCAAATCTTCTGTGTTCCCATACTATTCCTCATAGGCTCAATATGACAGAGGTAGAAATTTACAGATGAGATTATTACATAGAAACTACAATTTACATGACACTGGCAGTAGCTCATATTTTCACACTAAGGTAGACACTGTTGAGTTTTCTGACTCATACAGTAAAAAGAAGGGCCAAAATTAACATGGGTGCCTAAAGATAGACTCCTAAATCCACACTTAGGCACTTTAAACCAGTGGCTTGACTTTCAGAGGTGCTAAATAACCACAGATCCCATAGACTTCCATGAGGGCGTTGGGGAAGCTGAGCACCTCTGATAATCAGCTTACACACCTGTCAAACCGCAGATTTCGGTAACTAAGGGCTCGTCTACACTGGCAGTTTACAGCGCTGCAACTTTCTCACTCCTGGGTGTGAAAAAAACACACCCCTGAGTGCAGCAAGTTTCAGCGCTGTAAAGTCCCAGTGTAGACAGTACACCAGCGCTGGGAGCTTGGCCCCTCATGGAGGTGGGGTTTAGCTCTTTAGTGTTGCCAGTGTAGACTAGCTCTAACTCTAAATATTCAAAGATTGAACATTTTGGCCTGACAGTCAAATCACACAGGCAACGAGGTCAACCGCAAAAGACTTCAATAGGAGCAAGATTGGGCCCATTGTGTCTGAGCCAGTCTTAATGTAATACACATATTATACTTGCCTATATTAAATTAATGCCGTCAATAAAGTAAGCCATCTTATGCACATTCTTGGTCTTTTAGCATTTGTTCTTTAGACTAACAGTTTTACTGTTGATCTCTCTTCATTCACAGTTGAAGTAACCAATCCTAAGAATATTAACCTACTTGTCACTAGCACTGATGTTTTAAAGAGCGTACATCAAGGGATACTTTATTTTTAAAACATCTGCTTCTCCTGGGCTTCAGAAAAATATTTGAATATTTCAGAAACAAAAAACCCATGTACACCAGTGCTAAATTCTGTCACCCGTCTTAGCCTGCACCGCACCAGAGATGTAAACCAAAGTACTAAAAGTTAGGTACAAGTAACACCTTGCTTAGAACACTGAAAACACAATGTAAAGTTCAGTGACCTCAAAACCAGACTGAAGTTGCTGTTTCCCACTGGACATGCATACTACAAACTGAAGTTTTGGAGACTGGCATTTCAGCTGAGTTTAAGGTACTTGTGAACAATCTCAGAGGAGGAAATAATGAAACCAATAGTTCCTCTCGAATCCAGGTACTAAGCAGCAGAGTCCATGCGTGAGTGTCTTAACTTTCTCCACATTTATTCTGTGCTCTAAAGAGTCAATTTTCAGTATGGCTTGTTTACTGCTGATGACTCAAGTTCAGTATCAGCATCTTGGCAAGAGGGATTTGAATGAAACAAAGCTCCTCAAAGTGAACTGTGACTCATTTACTTCTCCCACTCATGATGCAGACAGTCTCTCTGTTAGGTCTTCCAAAAATATGTGAAGAGACAAAGGATTTTGTTTTGGATGGAGAGAGTAAAAATGTACTCACATAAATCAGATTTATTTAACAGCTTAATGTACATTAATGAACTAAAAATATATAACTGAGGAACAGATTTCTTTTCTTCTATTATCTATTTAACCTCATTTGTAGTTTAGAAAGCTAATCAAAAACATTATTGGAAGAAAACTGCTAAACTGAACTGTTCAGAAAACAACTGGATTTAAATACTATCATTACAAACAGTACAGTAAGTTACAATATTGCTCAAGGGCCTTCATGGAAAATAGATTATAGCTCAAAGGTTTCAGTGATAATTTTATCCACATTTTGCTGTCCTTTACACACACAGAGATACATTTTGTTCTTCTAAGTCACATTCAAAGCATAAAATGGCTGTATTTCAGTGATAGGTGGAGTGTTCCTTTAATATTTGTAGTTTGTAATATGTTTTAAGGTTTCCAAAAGGTGCTTCCTAAACCATCCAATAAAAAAAATCTTTGAACAGGTGACACTACTGATGGATTATATTGTCAAAAAGAACAGAAGTCCTTGTGGCACCTTAGAGACTAACACATGTATTAGAGCATAAGCTTTCGTGGGCTACAGCCCACTTCATCGGATGCATAGAATGGAACATATAGTAAGAAGATATATTTATATATATACACACATACAGAGAAGGTGGAAGTTGCCATACAAACTGTAAGAGGCTAATTAATTAAGAGGAGCTATTACAGTTTGTATGGCAGCTTCCACCTTCTCTGTATGTGTATATATCTTCTTACTATATGTTCCATTCTATGCATCCGATGAAGTGGGCTGCAGCCCACGAAAGCTTATGCTCTAATAAATGTGTTACTCTCTAAGGTGCCACAAGTACTCCTGTTCTTTTTGCAGATACAGACTAACACGGCTGCTACTCTGAAACCTATATTATCAAACCTAACAATATTTTATCTAACATAAATAAAAGAAGTTGCTTGGGATTTTTAAATTATTTCTGCTCCTACATAATGAACTTCTTGTTACTCATTTAAAAATAACAATTTCATGTCTGTTTTATGTACAGTTTTATATATTTTAAAGCAGCTAAGTCAATCATTAATCTTTTTAGGCAGAAAAGAACTCCTGGTATATTCTTTCTCTCTTCATCCTGAACCGCAAAAGCCTTTATGATCAGTTTTCCTACTTACCTTCTGGACTCAAAGATTTCTGCACATTTTTTCAAAATCCAAAATACGCCTGGATCTCATAAAAAGTAGCCTAATTTAGGCCAGTGAAAACAAAAAACTCCATGGAATTCCGTAACCCTGACTCAAGGTTTCTCATATTCTGACAATCTTATTGGAAGGAGAAATTGCCATGCTCAGGGCTGGAAGCCAGCACCTATAGACGTTTTGCTGAAGATGTAAAGGCTTTAAGGAAAGAGAACTGTGTGGTCTACAGGCTTTTCAGAGCTCCCAAAGAATGGAATATTTGTGAAGCACTGCTTTTATGGCCGGGATTATTGTAAAGTAAACAGAGACGAGTTTAATGGTGAAGGTTTCCATTCTCAGTGTGAACGTTTATTTCATTATTTAAAGCTTTAACGAACACTTTATGTAATGAAAGCAATCATTGCCATTTTTGGAATTTTATGGCCGTTAGGACCCTTCATAATGTTGTTTTCCTTCCTTTATAAGGCTTATGGGGCTCCCTTGAAGTCTATATCCACTCTGCGGCTGCTGGAAGCTCATCTTTCATCTCTCCACTGGTTTTTCTGTTGCCCAATGGGCATTTGTCAGTTCTAGTTATGCTCTCTCTGTCACTAGCATATACACAATGCAGCAGTCACATCCTGTTAAAGATAACAATAAAATGTAATTCTGAAAAATATGTATACAAAAAAGGTAAAAATAGTCTTTATAATGTTATCTAATAGATGTGCTTTAAATTTCAAATTAGAAAATTCTCCCTAAAGCAAGACATTATACCAATAATTCTATTTTTTATTTTATTTATTTTATTTTATTATTTAATATTTATATTCCATGCTAGTCAGACATCCCAATTAGGATTAGGATAGCAACGTGTTAGGTGATCTGCTAAACAGTTTTGTGATTTTCCCCAACCCTCCAAAAACTTACTGAAAAAATATTGTGAGGAGTGGGGGAGGGGAAACTGCTGGTTTTCTGAAACAAAACAGAAACACATTTGACTCACTTTGTAAGCATATTTATACCTCAAACCAAAAAAAGTTTTCATCTTGCCCAAAGTGAAAAGCTTGCAATACTGTAAATCAAATCAAGATTGAAGTGGCCAGTTTACGATCCAGCTCGGCATACTGTGTCTACCCTTAAACACACTTTTAACTATTAGCTTTTTCGTATTTCACCTGTTACAAAGTTTGGACCAAATCAATCCAAAGATGGTAAAATCATACTGGGCTGATGCTGAGATGACTGCAAGTCATTTGCAAATTGACAAACTTCTGAATTCAACTGCCCTGTCATCCCTGATTTTACTTCCACAATTTTCTACCCTTACGATGCAATACAACGTGATGCAGGCTCCTTCACAGACGGATTTGGGGTAGCAGTCTGGATCTACTATTTTTAAGCACGGGAAGAGAAGGAATAACCTCAAGAATAAGTTCAATCAGCCATGCTTCAGATTTTCTTGTGCCGGGTTCATCATATGACTTTTATTTGAGATCAGTCATATTAGGAAAGTAGAGGAAAGATTTCACAGCTTCTCTGAATCATTTTGTTATTTTGTCTTCATGTGGTTTCAAGTCTTTGTTGATCTGATCAAGCCAAAATTTCAAACACTGTAACAATAGTGTCATCAGCATGTCATGTCAAGTCCCCCCAAAACCTCCTTCAATTGCTTTAGTATATTTAGTGCCTCTCTGTAGGCTGCCTTGTGCATAAAAATGTGTCCTATGTTTTAATGATATGCTTTTTGTGCTCAGAGTAACCGCCATGCTTATAATGGTGCAATTGTAGAAATGAAGTATTCCAAAATTTCACTGGGAACCTGGAGCATCACTCCTCCTTTGTTAAGCAGCCAATTATAAGGCTGATAGTGGTTGTGGCAAAATGTAGAAGAGCTGTAGGACGTTCTGGAACAGGAACTTAAATTATCATTATGGCTATGTTTGAAGACAATGATTACATAAAGATGTGTCACTTGGAGGATCATCAAACTCAATATCCTGCTTTTCCACTTTAGTAGACAGTTTAATTATGAGACATATTCCAGCTTGGAGAATTCAAAAGAAATGCATGAGCATGAGTCCCTCTCTCTACTTAACAACTCATGACAATATTTACAATTGTCTTTAGAAAATTTAGCTGTTTTCATAACTGAAGTCCATTCAGTTGCATGCTTTCTACCACATCCTTCAATTGTAGTCAATATGAGTCAGAAACTCCTATGTTGATTTTTGATAATCACTAAACAGCAATTACTTATTTGCCGTATTGATCAGCAGCTTTCACGTTTCCTACAGTTAGAATGAGAAACAACTATGTAGTAAATTCAACACTCTGAAGTCTGATGCCCTGTCAAGTCTCCATAAGTTTATGGATTCTAGTAAACAAGCCTCCTAATACTCATAACTCTACCCACTTCCCTTTCCAACATCTAATGACAATTGATTCTAATCCATGCCTCTCTGACCAATCAACATAGACGACACCCATTCCCCTTCAGGATTCTAGATAGTTATAGAACATTTTTATAATTTCTTAATAGGCCGAGTAAGCAAAGACAAAAACAAAAATATCTTCCCTTTTAGATTTATTTAAATTTTCATTCACAGGTTGTAAGTAAGTAGAGCCTAATTTTTTAGTTTAAAAAAACCTAATATAGTATATTCACAGAAGCATGTAATTCTTTGTTAAAAAATGAAACAGATGAAAGGAAAAAACTTTCTAGGCTGGAGGAGTTTTTTTCTGAAAAACTTTTGCTTTCACAAGACTCATACAAACATATAGAAAGAGCCAACCCCTGACCCAAAAAGCTTATGGTCCAAAAAAGCTAAATATATATTATTGTGTTGTCCTTCTTCTACCTCTCAAATAATTGGAAAATAATTATAAAGTTCTATTAAATATCAAGATAATATATTTGGAGTAAAAGCTATAATGAATGTCTATATAAAGACATTTACAATACTCTTATTGAATTATATCAGGGGTTCTCAAACTGGGGGTCCGGACACCTCTGGGGGTCGTAAGGTTATTACATGGGGGGGTCGCGAGCTGTCATCCTCGACCCCAAACCCCGCTTTGCCTCCAGCATTTATAATGGTGTTAAATATATTTAAAAGTGTTTTTAATTTGTAAGGGGGGAAAGGAGGGTTGCACTCAAAGGCTTACTATGTGAAAGAGGTCACCAGTATAAAAGTTTGAGAAAAACTGCACTATGTGATAATAAAGTACCTCAGACACTTAATATATCCCAGAAATTTGAAGTATTATGCTTAAAAACATTCACTATTGTCATTTCTGCAGTTGAGACTTCAGCGAATAGGAGTTCCACATCTATAGTAAAATATCCTAAAAACATATTCATGTTGTTTTACCATTTGTTCTGAAAAGACCTTAGACCTAGACCTTAGATGAATTAGACCTTAGATGAATTAAACACACATCATCTGGTTACTCAACTCCATTCCAAAAGTATTAGTAAAAGAATGGGAAGAGCAATAGGAGCTCACTGTTCTCCTGTGAAGTAAACTAACTGTTTATGAATTACTGAATAGCTACAGCTTTTGCTTTAAGATCTCCTAAAACCAAAAGGTGATCAGGTCCTAAACTCCCATAAGATCCACAAAACAGTAACTCCAAGAAAAAGCATTAGAGACCTTCAGTGATCTCAATACACGATGAATATGCCCGTCTTCTACAGCTTTCACAACATTTGACAAATCCACTCTTTGGTGCAGCACCTCCAGAGATTCATAAAAGGTCCATGACATTATTATAGACCCAATGTGACAGCTTATGCTGCAGTTACTGGACAGCAGCTGTTCTCATTTGCATTACCCTCTGGTGATTCTCAGATATGGAACTTGTGGAAGGCTAACTCTGTGCTCTGTTTGGGCACAAAGTGCTGCAATAATTCTGAAAATGAACTATAAACTCTTATCTCTTCCATGTTTTGTGATTTATTATTTTTCCCAAATTCCAAATTACTGTACATGACAATATTATGGATCGTTGTTGTGGTAACTCAGATGCTTTATATATATTTCTCTTCCTTCTATCACTTGTGATTGATTGATTTATTTTGCAATTAGATTTTTTTAAATTCTGTATTGTTTTCTATCTGTTTTTACTCAGATTTCAAAAATCAATACTAACATCACAGAAGAGGAAACAAACCCTGCTGCACTCTTTTCAAGATTTTTAACAAACACCATTCTTTTCCAAAACATCCCATGATTAAATTGTGACTGAACTTAACATTAAAGACGCAACGCAACACCTGTACCTGAAAATGTTATAGCAAAATAAAAACAAAGGGTTTTTCTTTAGATTGCGTCTCTTCCACCTGTCAATAAATGAAAATCACATGGAAAAGAAAAGGAGGACTTGTGGCACCTTAAAGACTAACAAATTTATTTGAGCACAAGCTTTCGTGAGCTGTACCTCACTTCATCAAATGCATTCGATGAAGTGAGCTGTAGCTCACGAAAGCTTATGCTCAAATAAATTTGTTAGTCTCTAAGGTGCCACAAGTACTCCTGTTCTTTTTGCAGATACAGACTAACACGGCTGCTACTCTGAAACCATGGAAAAGAAAGACAGTGCCAATGCACCAATGGTAATAAACTCTATACATATAGGCGTTTGTCCCGTAAATGGCAGATATTATCCCTCTCCATGATAAATCTGCTTGTCACAAGAAGGGATGGCAGCTTTGACTAAGTAAAGGTTCTGAGAAATAGCCTATCTGCCTATAACAATGTCAGCCATTCTGAACACACGCTTCTCTACTATGAACTTCAGTGCCACAAGCCAGCTGGCTAGTTAGTACAATGAAACGTTGCTAATTCATACTATTGGAGGGATACCCATTTTGAATTACTGCATTTTGTGAATCAGCAAGGAATGGAAAAAACAAGGTGGGCTGGAGCAGATGGGACTATCAGCAATGCTGCATTACAAATTAACTGTGTTCACTTATTTTTGACAACTGAAGTTTACTGTGCTAGTAAATTGCACAACATTATATTTTGTGAAGTAATGAGAGCTCTCTCTTCATCACTTTATTAAATCTTGGCTAAGAATTCACAACATATCCTAGTTTTCTGTAACTATATATGAAATACTGTGATTTTGGCATAATTTAAATGTCACACACACACACCCACACCCACCCCCACAAAACAAAAATAAGTATTATATAGGGATCAGTTTTCAAACTTGGACACTGAAGCTAGGATGTCCAGTCCAGCATTTGTGTGTTCAAATAGTTGTTTGGTACCTATGAACTGATCTCAGTGCCCAAAGGCAGAGTTAGGCACTGTAATTTTGACAAGTTTTAATACAAAGTACCTTCTAAGGTCCTAATTCTGCAAGCTGATCTACACGGACAGGTGCTTTTGTTCAAACAGGGCCCTTTCTAGGCACGTCACACTCCTATTTCCTTATCTCCACTCTTCTTCTGAACTTGTTTTTAAAATACCTTGATTTATTAATTCCTTTCTTTTTCAGAATCTTCCCTCCTTCTACATGGACTTTAGTTATCACTAGGCCTTTTTAAAGTCTACTCAGATGGATTTCAGAGGCTATTTCCACTCTCCCTTGACTCTCCTCGGATAGTAATCTGCTAGAAAACATTGTTCTAACTCTAGTTTTGCTTCACTTTTGTGGCCATGGCATGTCTGATCACTGCGGGAGTGGGCTCAGAATTGAACGCTCTGCAGCAATAGCGCAGCATAAAGTCTTTAACTACTTGGTTATTTCACATTCATAAGGCCCATCATCTCTTTGAATTTACCTTGATTTACCAACTGCACGCTTCAATATCCCTCATCATAATGTTCTCATTGTTTTCTATGTCAGGTCTTGCCCTGCAGTCGCTTGCGTCAGACCTTTCCAACTACTTCCTTCACTGTAGGTAATTTGTAATAGTTAACTCCCCTGAGTCGACCGAGTCCCTTCAGGGTTCTGATCTGGTGTCACTGCTACTGTACTTTCTCTTTATTCACACTGTGGATAAAGGTATCATTTCTTATAATGACGAGGCATAAATGTCTGTTTCTGATTCCTACCCTCAATAGGTTTCACCTATGCTGCCTGTTATCATTTGCTTGTCTGATGACATGTCATGAATGAGTCTTCAATTTTGTGTGGTGAACATTGAAAAGACAACTACACCCTTTTTTTTTTTTTTAAACAAAAGATGCCTCTATGTTTTCAGTGTTCAGCGGGTAACCATGGCGTGGAACCTCGAAGTCCTTTACAATCAAAGATCACAAGGTGCTGCTTTTGGCACAGCCAGTGGGACGACACAGATGCTTAAAGTTCCCCATCTGTAAAATGCGGATAATGATGCTCACTACCTCTGCAAAGCTCTTTGAGATCTCCGGATAAAAAGCACTATGCAAGAGAGAGGTATTCGTTTTTACTGTTAAGTGTTTACAAGATTAGAGCCAATAGTTAGAAACATAGGAATTGTCATACTGGATTTAGTCCAGTATCCTGTCTCTGACATTGGCCAGCAGCAGACGCTTCAGAGGAAGGTGTAAAAATCCTGCAACAGGCAGATGTGGGATAATCTGCCCTCTCACCCTCTGCCCCTTGGTAGGTCTCATCCTGCTCTCTAATAGTTAGAGATTGGCTTAAACCCTGCAGCACGAAGTTTTATGCCCTTTCCAAAATTTTAGTTAGTATTAACAAAAATATCTTGAATTATAATAGTTATCCATATAAATGTGCTATCCCTTTTTGAATTTTGCTAAATTCTTGGCCTCAACAACCTCCTTTGACAAAGAGTCCATCATCTAATTAGGCATTGTGTGAAAAAGTATTTTCTTTTATCAGCTTTGAATTTGCCAACTGTTAATTTCATTGAATGTAACAGGGTATTAGACAACAATGTGGGTGAAGTAATATCTTTTATTGGCTCATGGGCTGGAGAGCCGGGGCCTAGATCAGCCCTGATTACATGATGAGCGACATCTGGATTGCATCAGGTAACCCCAGGGTAAAAGGCAGGAAGTTGCATCCAAAGGGGGAAGCTCTGCATGCTCCAGCTATGTCTGTAGACATTGCAAGAAGGCTTCTGCAGGGCCCTGAGTCAGCATGGGAAAAAACTGAAGATGCAAGAGAGAGTGGGAGAAAGCTCTCCAGGTAGGGCTACCCTGGAAAGATCCTATCCAAGCAGGGTACAGACTGTATAGTGCAGCAGGGATGAAAACTCTGAGTTTCTCTTTTTCGTTAATCAGCAGAAAGACACTGAACTGCTAGGGCATAGAGGACCAGTATGTATCGGAAGACTAAATAAATGGTACCTGTTGTGGGGACTGTTTGAGCCACCTTTGAACTGAGAATACTTAGAGGGCCCTGAAGATGGGGAAACAGAGGCAGGGTGCTGCAGAGTGTCCTCTGGCCATGAGAGGGTGCTTAGGAGGTGACTGGATGGTATTAAATTCCATTTGTTCTTGTGCTGTGAGACAAGGAGAACAGAAGTCTCTGATCTACTCTCTCTATACCATTCATTGTTTTACGTACTTTTATCATGTCGCTTCTCATTAGTCTTCTAGGCAAACAATCCCAATCTTTTCAAGCTTTCTTCATCTGAGAGTGTTCTCAAGCCAATGATCATTCTCATCACTCTTCTCTGAACCTCCTTCTGCAGTATCCTTTTTGAGTTGTGGCGGCTAGTCATACACACAACATTCCAAATGTGACTGCACCATTGATTTATATAAAAGTATTATATTTGCTTGTCTTAATCTCCATCCCATTCCTTATGCATCCTACAGGCTTGCTTGATTTTTTGACTATAGTTACATATTGAGATGAGATTTTCACTAAACTATCTACAGTGACCCTCAGGTCTCTTTTCTGGGTTGACTGCCATTCAGTGTTTTTGGGAGCCATCTTTAGCCTAGAGTTTAACATCTGATTATAAACTCCAGGAAACAGGGATTAACAACATTTGTCTGACATAATCCAGCGTGCTGTATAATATAGTGTGTTCAGTGTTTGTCTGAATCTCAGTCTGGAGGCTGTTCTTGAGACAAAGTATTTTTATACACCCTGACTCATAAATTCTGTAATAGCTTACCTAAAAAATATAACCACGTTAGAACACTTCCTATGTACGTCACATACATCACAGCACATGCGTACCTGCCCTATGCAGATCTACAATATCTTCTGTAAACCAACTTTACAAAATACTTTTCCCACGGGGCTTATGTCAGCAGCACCTTTGTGTCATCATTACTTTTAAGTGGCTTAATTTATTTAATTTTTTTTAAACACTTGATGTTCTTACAGCATTCTCTGCTTTTCTATGCCTCCCAGACCTCTGATATTGAACAGCAATAATAAGGAAACCCTTTCTGTTTGAGATACAGGCATACTGCTAATTCTTCAGTACTTCAGAGTTAGAAGCCATGCAACTCCAAAACTTATCTTATTGAAGCAGGGTATTTTGACCACCTTTACATACTTTGCTAAATAGACATGAGTGATGCTCAGACGAGCACAGACAGTTTCAGGTTATGCACACATCCACTATTCAAATCCCAGAAAATGAAAATATAAATGAAAGAGACAGCTGCAAGTCCAAGATGGGAGAAATCACGTCTACTCTCTAATAGGCATCAATCGGCTTCGGATTTTTAGAAAAGCAAACTCAGGTTGAAAAGTTTTCTTTAAAGCAAACTAGTAAATGTACCCAAACCTCTATCCAAAGACAAGGAAAAATATTTGTTAGTAGCTTTTTAGACATAGTTACTATCGTAAAACAATTTTAAGAAAATACAGCATTACTGTAATCCAACAATTAGACCAGACAGTACAAACAAGAAAATAAGTGGGGATAAATAATTGTAGTAGAAGTTCTGTTTGCACACAGTATCTATTAGAACTCTTTATTTGGCTTGGTCTTTACATTGTTATATCTTTCTTGAATATTTGTCCTATTCAAATACTCCTCAGACTCCTTTGCCAAAAAAGTGTTTCAACTATAAGAAATATTTTCTCTTTTATACTTGTAAAATGCTGACAACAATGTGAACATGTAGCTCAGAGGATATTTAAGTTTCATATGGAAACTATTTTCCTTGCAATAATGGAGACAACTTCAGCTAGAGACTGACTGAATAAATGAAAAACTCTGGCAAATTCAAGTATACATATGTTACGGTGTGAGCGTCGGCATCTCAGAATCCAACAGTCCAACAATGCTTATAACACAACTTTTCACATTACCTCCATCCAAAATCACTGTTCTAATAGGACAGGGCAGTACTGAAAATGTCGCTTTGCTGATGTTATGACAATCCAGAGTTGACCACATCCCAGAGAAAGTACTTCCAAGAATAAGGTCCTGGTGTGGCAGTATGCCATACCTGTGGCTCTGTTAGGGCCCCTTGAAAATACTATCACATGGGAGTTAATAAGAGGAACAGCATGAACAAGGATGAAATAGAATGTAATTCTAAATTTTCAAAATACACTTACTACAATTTTTACATTTGAGTTGAGTCTCTCTCTCTCAAAAAAAAAATCTACAAACCCATCTACTCCATCAGCACATACACATATGCTGTTCTGTTTATATTGAACTAAATCATGATTTTAGACTATGAGTTCTTCACAGCAGGATTTAGTACCATAGAACTATAGAGCTCGTAGGGACCTCTAGAGGTCATATAGGCCAGCCCCTTTCACTGAGGGAGGAATAAGTATACCTAAACCATCCCTGAGACAGGTGTTTGTCTAATCCTGCAGGACCCCACTTGATATGTCCTCCCAGGATGATAGCAAACCATTGTTATCCGTGTGCTTGATTGTTTGAAAAGTGTGAATTGGGAGTGCTTTGTTCCAGGTGAGCCGTGAGTGGGCCTGACTGTTATAAAAAGCCAGTCAGCTGTGAACCAGCTGAGCCGCGAACAGCGGAGAGGCTAACAGAGGGAGTTTGCCTGGGGAGAGCCCCCTGAGGCTTTCATCTTGCAGGCTTCTCTTAGTAGTTACTACAACACCTGAGGAAGCTCTTAGAAGGAAGGTAATATGGATGGTGAACGTTCAGCTGTTACCTGCACAGGATGTGCCATGTTTGTCTTTCTTCCACAGGACCGAAGCAACTTTGTCTGTACAAAGTGCAAGCTGGTCTCCATATTGGAAGAGAAAGTTCAAGGTCTGAAGAAACAAGTATCAACCCTGCGTTGCATAAGAGAAACTGAAGATTTCCCGGACAGACGTCAGGATATGCTTCTAGGGACACAACATTCTGAAGATTCAGAGCAGGCTGCGCAGCGGGGACAGAAAGACGATGAAGAAATTTGGCAGCATGTGACCTCTAGAAGAAGAAAGGGGAGCGTCCATGTACCAGCAATGCAGATACAGGTAAGCAACTGTTTTCATGTTCTCTCCACAGGTACTAATGCGGAGAGTGGACTAGACGATACATCTGAGGGAAGGGAGCAGAAGGAGACTCCAGCGATTGGAAGGCATGAGATGCACTGTCCTAGGGATGGGGGTTCCACAACCACCGCTCCCAAGAGAAGGAGGGGGGTGGTGGTGGTCGGGGAATCCCTCCTCAGGGGGACTGAGTCATCTACCTGCCGCCCCAAACGAGAAAACCGAGAAGTCTGCTGCTTGCCAGGAGCTAGGATTCACGATGTGACAGAGAGACTGCTGAGACTCATCAAGCCCTCAGGCTGCTACCATTTCCTGCTTCCCCATGTGGGCACCAATGATACTGCCAAGAATGACCTTGAGCGGATCACTGCAGGCTACGTGGCTCTGGGAAGAGGGATAAAGGAGTTTGAGGCGCAAGTGGTGTTCTCGTCCATCGTCCCCGTGGAAGGAAAAGGCCCGGGTAGAGACCTTTGAATCGTGGAAGTCAACGAATGGCTACGCAGGTGGTGTCGGAGAGGAGGCTTTGGATTCTTTGACCATGGGATGGTGTTCTAAGAAGGAGGAGTGCTAGGCAGAGACGGGCTCCACCTAACAAAGAGGGGGAAGAGCATCTTCACGAGCAGGCTGGCTGGCTAACCTAGTGAAGAGGCCTTTAAACTAGGTTCACTGGGGGAAGGAGACCAAAGCCCTGAGGTAAGTGGAGAAGTGGCATACCGGGAGGAAGCACGAGCAGGAGAATGCAAGAGGGGAGGGCTCCTGCCTCATATTGAGAAAGTGGGACAATCAGCAAGTTATCTTAAGTGCCTATACACAAATGCAAGAAGCCTGGGAAACAAGCAGGGAGAACTGGAAGTCCTGCCACAGTCAAGGAATTATGATGTGATTGGACTAACAGAGACTTGGTGGGACAACTCACAAGACTGGAATACTGTCATGGATGGATATAAACTGTTCAGGAAGGACAGGCAGGGCAGAAAAGGTGGGGGAGTTGCATTGTATGTAAGAGAGCAGTATGACTCCTCAGTGCTCCGGTATGAAACCGCAGAAAAACCTGAGAGTCTCTGGATTAAGTTTAGAAGTGTGAGCAACAAGGGTGATGTCGTGGAGTGGAGTCTGCTATAAACCAGGGGAATGAGGTGGACGTGGCTTTCTTCCCGAAACTTACAGAAGTTACTAGATCGCAGGCCCTGGTTCTCATGGGAGACTTCAATCACCCTGATATCTGCTGGGAGAGCAATACAGCGGTGCACAGATAATCCAGGAAGTTTTTGGAAAATGTAGGGGACGATTTCCTGGTGCAAGTGCTGGAGGAACCAACTAGGGGCAGAGCTCTTCTGGACCTGCTGCTCACAAACTGGGAAGAATTAGTAGGGGAAGCAAAAGTGGATGGGCACCTGGGAGGCAGCAACCATGAAATGGTCGAGTTCAGGATCCTGACACAAGGAAGAAAGGAGAGCAGCAGAATACGGACCCTGGACTTCTGAAAAGCAGACTTTGACTCCCTCAGGGAACTGATGGGCAGGAGAATAACATGAGGGGGAAAAGAGTCCAGGAGACCTGGCTGTATTTTAAAGAATCCTTATTGAGGCGACAGGAACAAACCATCCCAATGTGTAGAAAGAATAGTAAATATGGCAGGTGACCAGCTTGGCTTAACAGTGAAATCCTTGCTGATCTTAAACACAAAAAAGAAGCTTACAAGAAGTGGAAGATTGGACAAATGACCAGGGAGGAGTATAAAAATATTGCTCAGGCATGCGGGAGTGAAATCAGGATGGCCAAATCACACCTGGAGTTGCAGCTAGCAAGAGATGTTAAGAGTAACAAGAAGGGTTTCTTCAGGTATGTTAGTAATAAGAAGAAAATCAAGGAAAGTGTGGGCCCCTTACTGAATGAGGGAGGCAACCTAGTGACAGAGGATGTGGAAAAAACTGATGTACTCAATCTTTTTTTTGCCTCTGTCTTCACGAACAAGGTCAGCTCCCAGACTGCTGCACTGGGCAGCACAGCATGGGGAGGAGATGACCAGCCCTCTGTGGAGAAAAAAGTGGTTCGGGACTATTTAGAAAAGCACAAGTCCATGAGGTTGGATGAGCACAAGTCCATGAGGCTGGATGCGCTGCATCCAAGAGTGCTAAAGGAGTTGGCGGATGTGATTGCAGAGCCATTGGCCATTATCTTGGAAAACTCCATGGCGATCGGGGGAGGTCCTGGACAACTGAATAAAGGCTAATGTAGTGCCCATCTTTAAAAAAAGAGAAGGAGGAGATCCGGGGAAGTACAGGCCAGTCAGCCTCACCTTAGTCCCTAAACTGGGAGGAGTGGTACATACGCTGGAGGGTAGGGATAGGATACAGAGGGCCCTAGACAAATTAGAGGATTGGGCCAAAACAAATCTGATGAGGTTCAAAAAGGACAAGTGCAGAGTCCTGCACTTAGGACAGAAGAATCCCATGCACCGCTACAGACTAGGGACCGAATGGCTAGGCCGCAGTTCTGCAGAAAAGGACCTAGGGGTTACAGTGGATGAGAAGCTGAATGTGAGATAACAGTGTGCCCTTGTTGCCAAGAAAGCTAACGGCATTTTGTACTGTATGAGGAGAGGCATTGCCAGCAGATTGAGGGACGCGATTGTTCCTCTCTATTCGACATTGGTGAGGCCTCATTTGGAGTACTGTGTCCAGTTTTGGCCCCACACTATAAGGAGGATGTGGAAAAATTGGAAAACGTCCAGCGGAGGGCAACAAAAATGATTACGGGACTGGAACATATGACTTATGAGGAGAGGCTGAGGGAATTGGGATTGTTTAGTCTGCAGAAGAGAAGAATGAGGGGGGATTTGATAGCTGCTTTCAACTACCTGAAAGGGGGTTCCAAAGAGGATGGATCTAGACTGTTCTCAGTGGTAGCAGATGACAGAACAACTCAAGTTGCAGTGGGGAAGGTTTAGTTTGGATACTAGGAAAAACTTTTTCATGAAGAGGGTGGTGAAGCACTGGAATGCGTTACTTAGGGAGGTGGTGGAATCTCCTTCCTTTGAGGTTTTTAAGGTCAGGCTTGACAAAGCCCTGGCTGGGATGATTTGGTTGGGGATTGGTCCTGCTTTGAGCCATGGGTTGGTCTAGATGACCTCCAGAGGTCCCTTCCAACCCTGATATTCTATGATTCTATTCTATGAGTCTATGATAACTATTCTTTTAGTTTGGATTTTAAACCAGTTAACGTACCTCATAGTAGTTTCCTCTAGACCACATTTCCTCAGTTTGCTTATGCCAATGTCATATGGGACTGTGTCAAAAACTTTACTAAGACCAAAATATATCCTATATATAGTGTTTCCTGATCCACTAGACCAGTAACCTCGTCACAGAAGGAAATTAGGTTGGTTTGGCATGATTTGTTCTTGATAAATCTATGGCAGCTATTACATATTGCAGCTATTACATTATTATCCCTTAAGTGCTTGCAATTGATTATTTAAAAATTTGTTCCAGTATCTTTCCACATCAAAGTTAGTCTGAACTGTATCTAATTCCCTGGGTCCTCTTTATTCCCCTTTTGAAAGATAGGTACTATGCTTGCCATTCTCTAGTTCTCTGAAATCTCACCTGTCCATGAGTTCTCAGAGCAAATCAATAATGGTTCCAAGATTGCTTCAGTATCCTAGGATTGTTTCATCAGGCCCACTGACTTGAATATCCTTTAACCTGTTCTTTCCCTATTCTGGCTTGTATTACCTCCCTCGGTTGTTAATATGAATTGGGTTAAGCAGCTGGTCATAATTAACTTTTCTAGAAAAGAGTGAAGCAAAATAGGCTTTAAACACCTCAGCCTTCTTGATGTCATTCATTATTAGATCTCCTTTCCTGCTGTATAGTGGGCCTACATTTTTCTTCATCTTTCACTCACTCCTAATGTATTTAAACCACTTCTTCTTGCCATTTATGGCACTTGCTAGATGTAATTCATTTTGTGCCTTAAACTTTCTGATTTTGTCTCTTCGTGCTTATGGTATTTTTTTGTTCTCATCATTAGCAACCTGTCCATGTTTTCACTTTTTGTTGGATTCCTTTTTGATTTTCAGGTCATTAAAGAGCTCCTGGTGGAGCCATATTCGCCTCTTACTTCCTATCCTTCCTTCGCATCAGGATAGTTTGCTATAGTACCATTAATATTGTCTTTTTCACAAACTGCTCACTCTCCTGAACTCTTTTGTCCCCTTAGATTTTCTTTTCCTGGGACCTTACCTACCAGTCTCTGACTTTTGTCTGCTTTTTTAAAGTCCATTGCTATTTGTTGTGGTACAGTCACCTCCTTTGCACCCCCTCTTGGCCTCAGCTCACACTACAGACAGCCTGCCTCAGTTTCCCCTCTTGGAGTGTTAAAATAAAACTTTGCCCAGGCTTCTTCTTGCTCAAAAATACTCCTCCTTGGGACTGGGTTTATTACTATAAAATAAACTGCAAATAAAACTGAAAATCCCAAACTAAGTTCATGCATATGTACACACAACACAAGACTTCTCTTCCTCCTGCAAGGCCTTCCTGCCTGGGACCTTTGCAGTCCCTCCTCTGCTTGGTCAGGGTCTCTCCCAGGCCTCTGCCTGCCGCAAGTCCTCTGATCTCAGGGTTTTCCTTGCAGGAGGCTTTCCTCACACTCTGCCACACCTTCCCGAGTGCCCCCAACCCCTTTCACTTCAACTTTCTGCTCCTTTTATACTGGAATCACTTGATTCCCCTCAGGTGGAGCTCATCCTGTAATCAAGATTGGCTTAGTCCCAGACATGCCACCACATGGGAAAAATCACCCTTTTTAGTCTATAGACTGCTGCTGTCACTCCTTTCTTGCCTTAGAATCATGAAATTATCATTTCATGATCTTTCAGCCTTCACCCTAAAGATTCACAACCAAATTCTCCCTGTTAATCAGAATCACGTAAAAAATGGCTGCCCCCTGAATACGTCCTCCGCCTTCTGAACCAAGAAATTATTCCCACTACATCCTAAGAACTTATTGGACACTTTGTGTTTTTCTCTTTTACTTTTCCAACAGATGTCTGGGTAGGTAAAGTCTCCCATTACTACTGGGTGTTGTGTTTTGGATATGTCTCCTGCTTGTTCTAGAAATACCTCATCTACTTGCTCCTCCTGATGCCTTGTTCTACAGTAGACCCCAACAATGACATTGCCCATGTTTTTTATCTTATTGTATAGCTCCCAGAATACTTAGTGCTGGATAGGTCATACAGATCTTAGCATAATAGGGCCCTGATTCTAACTGGGAGCTAGTCTAAGATTGGTACCACCTCTTTCAAAAAATGTTTGTGATTAGTTTGTAAGTCTAACGGCGTGTACATATTTATTTCTTAACCTCTCCATGCTCTATGTCAAACCTCTCTTTGAAAAGTCACAAGAGCTTGTGTAAATTAAGGCACTAATTAATAGCTTACTTCATAAGTCACGCAATAGATGTGTGCATGAAGAGATTACAGCTAAATTCGTCTCTTGAGCACCTATTAAAAAAGGGGGATTTTTTATGCCACGTACACAAAACTACTGTGAAGAAATCACATTGTGAGTGGTATAATATAATGTTTAAGAAAATGTAATACTATAAGGAGACATAGAGGGTTAGGTAAGTGAAAGGAGGTGGGCCTTAATTAAGACACATGCAAAACAAACTGGTATCACCGACAGGTCTATAACTCACTGAGAGATTCTGATGCTTTCAAGGCTGTTGTTTTGATTCACCTTGTCCCCACCAACACCATCTTCTACTTTTCCTTTTTACAACTATTTATTCTCCAACGGACTCCACCGCTACAACCCTGCTGGCCTCTTCAGTACCATGATGGACCGCACCTCCAGTTGTCCTTCCAAATGTATCTGAAATGTTTACCTTATGGAGAGCCAATGGGTTTGCTTTAATCTCAGAGTTCATCATGTCATCCTCATGAAGTACCCTTTCCCCATTATAATCTATGGGGGGGCTGTGTCAACCTTTCACCTAAAACTCTGAAACCAAGTGGAACTTTCATGGATAGGTGTTTAAACATGAACCTGAATCTTATGACCTGACACTGCCTAGGACTCCAACATACACATAAGCAACCTACAGTACCTCCCTCTAACTTCAACCTGTCTTCTTAGCCATATAGATAATAGAGGCCTAAAAATTCTCCCTCTGTACCCCACATCTTCAGGGCATGGGTGATCACTTGCTAGATTTTCAGGGGGTGACTGGCTAGGCCATTCCTCCCATCTGGAGTGTCTGTGTTGGCTCCCATTAGGCTTGCTGTCTCTGAAATCTTTTGGAAGTATGTACAGTACCTTGCCACCGCACCAACAGGGACTGAAAATGGTACTGTAGTAAAACTGCAGGCTCTCGTGAAGCTTTTGACCGCATTCTGGGACCTGATAATCCCCAGAGTGCACTCAGCTAATAGTGCACCATGACAGGTGACAGACATTGACCAAGGAAACAAGGGCAGCTGGCCATTCCAGAGGGTTGCTGATCCTCCTCCTCCATATAGCTTAAGATGGGAGTTGGGGGTTCTTGAGATCTTCTTGGAGGAGGATTGTGCAAGTTACAGGAGGGCATCCTGGGCCCTGTTGGGAAGAGGTAGTACATAGAGTGCAGAAAGTCATCACATTTAGAGTTTTCAGATTTGTAAACCCTGGCAAACCAAACAGGTTGGCTTTGATTCATGAAACCATGAAAACCCTGGGAGCTTGTAAAACCTTACTTACGAAAGTTCAATGTAATGCATTAAACACATGGTGCATGGGTTCAGATTTATATAAACCCAATGCACATGTTCAAGGGAAAAATGGAAGTTGAATACTGGCCTTTTATAGTTTTTACAAGCAACAATCCTGACCCTCTGCAACTAAAAAAAGGATTTGAAAGCAAAATCTCAGCCCAGTCTTAACTGGTCCTCCATTCTTCTGTGTGCAGTTTTGTTCCTGCAGTTATTTGCATCTACAATTTGCACCACTCAAATGGGTTTCAATATGCCTGAAAATCTGGACATTAATCTCTTCACCAAAGTATTACATTTTCTGATCAGAATAAAAGTTTGTCTATATAAATCCCCCCAACACAATTTATATATACTGTATTTTAGGGCTGTCAATCAAACGCAGTTAACTCATGTGATTAACCCCCCCAAAATTAATCATGATTAAAAAAATTAATCGTGATTAATCGCAGTTTTAATCGCACTGTTAAACAATAGAATACCGATTGAAAATTTATTGAAATTTTGGATGTTTTGCTACATTTTGCTAAAATTTTGGATGTTTTGCTATATTGTAGTCTGTGTTGTAATAGAAATCAAAGTGTATATTATTTTTGTTACAAATATTTGCACTAAAAATGATAAACGAAAGAAATAGTATTTTTAAATTCACCTCATTCAAGTAGTGTAGTGCCATCTCTTTGTCGTGAAAGTGCAACTTACAAATGTAGATTTGTTTTTGTTACAAAACTGCACTCAAAAGCAAAACAATGTAAAACTTCAGAGCCTACAAATCCATTCAGTCCTACTTCTTGTTCAGCCAATCACTAAACACACTAGTGTGTTCACATTTACAAGAGATAATTCTGCCCTCTTCTTATTTATAATGTCACCAGAAAGTGAGAACAGGCATTTGCATGGCACTTTTATAGCTGGCATTGCTACAGGTATTTACGTGCCAGATATGCTAAACATTTGTATGCCCCTTCATGCTTTGGCCACTATTCCAGAGGACATGCTTCAATGCTGATAACGCTTGTTAAAAAAATAATGTGTTAATTACATTTGTGACTGAACTCCTGGGGGGAGAACTGTACGTCTGCTGCTGTTTTACCCGCATTCTGCCATAAATTTCATGTTATAGCTGTCTCAGATGATGACCCAGCACAAGTTGTTCATTTTAAGAACACTTTCACTGCAGATTTCACATAACGCAAAGAAGGTACTTATGTGAGATTTATAAAGGTAGCTACAGTGCTCGACCCAAGGTTTAAGAATCTAAAGTGCCTTCCAAAATCTCAGAGGGATGAGGAGTGGAGCATGCTTTCTGAAGTCTTAAAAGAGCAACACTCCAATGCGGAAAATACAAAACTCGAACCACCAAAAAAAAAAACAAAAACAAACAACCTTCTGCTGGTAGCATCTCACTCAGATAATTAAAATGACCATGCGTTGGTCCACACTGCTTTGGACTGTTATCGAGCAGAACCCATCATCAGCATGGACGCATGTCCCCTGGAAAGGTAGTTGAAGCATGAAGGGACATACGAATCTTTAGTGCATCTGGCACATAAATATCTTGCGACGCCGGCTACAACAGTGTCATGCAAATGCCTGTTCTCACTTTCAGATGACATTGTAAACAAAAAGCAGGCAGCATTGGCTCCTACAAATGTAAACAAACTTGTCTGTCTCAGCTATTGGCTGAAGAAGAAGTAGGACTGAATGGACTTGCAGGCTCTACAATTTTACATTGTTTTATTTTTGAATGCAGTTTTTTGTACATAATTCTACATTTGTAAGTTTAACTTTCATGATAAAGAATTGCACTACAGTACTTGTATTAGGTGAATTGTAAAATACTACTTATTTTGTTTTTTGTGCAAATACTTGTAATAAAAATAAACAAAGTGAGCACTGTACACTTTGCATTCTGTGTTTTAATTGAAATCAATATATTTGAAAATGTAGAAAAGATCCTAAAATATTTAAATAAGTGGTTTTTATTCTTGTTTAACAGTGCGATTAATCGTGATTAATTTTTTTATTCACTTGACAGCCCTACTGTATTTCCTAACCAACTATAATCTATTATAGTATCTTCTTGCTCCAATTCCAAGACAAATGTTGAGATTCCTGTATTCAAAGTGTTATCAAGATATTGAACAGGGGAACTACTGTAATTACCCTCCTGGTTGGTTAACAAAAACAATCTTTCTCCAGCTTGCATTCACCACTTAAGACTCCATGTAAAATTTAAATTAATTTACTAAAGGAGGCTTAAGTTAATTGAAATACTAGATTATGAAATGACATTTCTGTACACTTCACAAACCCACATAAGTAATTAATGCTCACGAGTGCAGACTGCTTTGACATGTTATTCATTACAATTATATCACATAATAAGGAAAACAATGAGGAAGATTAACTCAAACTCCTAACACAATATCCAGATTGGTGGCAAATCACTCTTTATATAAATGTCCTTTCCAGTTCTCCAAAGAAATTGCAGTGTGTGATGCATGGTTAGAAAGGGTTAAACATTCTGCAAAATAAATATCCCACAGAAGACATGTGGGGAGATGTTTGTGGTTTTGCGTATTTACATATGTATGAATAGGGTCGACAATGTAATCAACAGTCCCTGTCTATGCTGTATTCCGATAATTCAGAGGTCAAAAGAAGATGCTAGCATTTAAATCAGGGGTGGCCAACCTATAACTCCGGAACCACATGCGGCTCTTCAGAAGTTAATATGTGGCTCCTTCTATAGGCACCGGCTCCGGTGCAGGAGCTACAGGCACCAACTTTCCAGTGTGCCGGGGGGTGCTCGCTGCTCAACCCCTGGCTCTGCCACAGGCCCTACCCACACTCCACCCCTTCCCGCCCCCTCCCCTGAGCCTGCTGTGCCCTTGATCCTCCCCCCCAGAGCCTCCTGCAGCCACGAAACAGCTGATCGGGAGGTGTGGGGAGGAAGGGGGAGGCGCTGATCAGCCGGGCTGCCGGTGGGCGGGAGACGCTGGGAGCAGGGGTGGGGGAGCTGATGGGGCTGCTATGAATCTGCACCTCAGTGAATTGAACTCATGTCTGTATGTATACTGATCTTTTAACCATACCTTCTCTTTTTTGTTTTTTAATAAATTTTAGTTTAGTTAATAAGAATTGGCTGTAGGGGTATTTGGGTAAGATCTGGAATATTCAATAACCTGGGAGATAATTTTTTTATGTTCTTTTATGTGATGAAATAAGAATTACAGAAATTCTCATATTTGATGTGGGTACCTGGATGGAGGCCTGAGGCTGGATCACTTTAAGGGAACTGTGTTGTTTGGACTTCTGAGTAACCAGTAAGGTAATAAAGAAGCTGTTTTATGCTGGCTTGGTGAATCTAAGTATTGGACTATCCACCAGCTTTTTGGCGTTTGGCGTTTGCAGTTCACCCTAATTGAGTGACCACAGCTGGCTCCCCACAAGAACCCTGGTCACAAAGAGCAACTATGAAAAACACACAAAGAACTGAATATTCTAAGGAGATGCTTAGTTACACCTGTATGGGAAATAAATAAAAACAAAAAATTAGAGGCAGTAATTTTAGCATAACCATTATACAATCATATAATTGTAGGACTGGAAGGGACCTCAAAAGGTCAACCAGTCCAGTCCCCTGCACTCTTGGCAGGACTAAGTATCATCTAGATAGACTATCCCTGACAGGTATTTGTCTAATCTGCTCTTAAAAATCTCAAATGATGGAGATTCCACAACCTCCCTAGGCAATTGTATGGAAGAAAAAACCTCTGTTTGAACTACATTAAATCTCATATGGTCTTTCTAGTGGAACAAATACACAAACTATTTCAACCTTTAATATTTGAATGTATTTAATATACGTAAGTCCTCCATGTAAGCACAAGGGTGGGTTCATGGGGGACCAGCCCTTGTGTATAGATCACCCATGCACTGCACAAGCTCTGTCCAAGTTCTTCTCTAAGTGTTGCTGGTTTTGCCAGAGTTGATTATACTTTGTGACCCCTAGTAAATCTTGCAGTTCAGCTCATGACTACCATAACAACAATGGGACCACACCATATGGTTCAACGCTCAACTCATCCATCTGGCTGCAGTCTGGTGTTAGGTCTCATACTGGTGCTTGGGGGTGGTTCCTACTACCTCCTTCAATTTGAGGTCAGAATGCAGGACCTGTTTTACTATTCACTGTGAGAGGCAAATGAAACTAGCATGTTTCCAGATGTCTCTATCTATCTAAAGTACATAGAGGGCCCCACCACCATACTGTCTGAGCATTTCACAAACTTTAATGCATTTATCACAACACCCATGAGATAGGAAAGTACTGTCATCTTCATTTTTACAGATAGGGAACTCAGGCACAGAGAAGCTAAGTGACTTGCCTAAGTTCACACTGGAAGGCTGTAGCAGATCAGGGAACTGAACCTGGGTCTTCCAAGTCCTGGCCTTGTGCCCTAACTATTGGACCATCTTTCCTCAGAAAGAGAATACTGTCCAGTCAACAAGTCACACTACTACGGGACCTTTAGAACATTTTGATTTTTTTATCCCCCTTCATTGACACTAATTTCCCTCTTCCCCAGTTCCATCTTCACAGGTCATTGTGCTATACAGAGACCCTGCTCCACAGACAGGAAAAGGTGAGATATACTGAGCCTTGCTTGATTATGGTAATGAGTTTTTGAAGCTTCGTGCCATGGATGTGGATTATAGCTTGGATCCGCACTGAGCTTTCTGCATCAAGGAACAGATGCAGAGTTTTCTCTGCTTAGTATCTGACAAGTATTAATAAGAACATAAGAACAGTCATACTGGGTCAGATCAAATGTCCATTTAGCCCAGTATCCTGTCTTCCAGTAGCCAATGCCAGGCACTTCAGAGGGAAAGAACAGAATGGGTAATCATCAAGTGGCCCATTCCCAGCTTTTGGCAACAGAGGCTAGGGACACCATCCCTGCCCATCCTGGCTAATAGCCATTCATGGACCTATCCTCCATGAATTCATCTAGTTCTTTTTTGAACCCTGTTATAGTCTTGGCCTTCACAACATCCTCTGGCAAAGAGTTCCACAGGTTGACTGTGCGTTGTGTAAAAAATACTTTTGTTTGTTTGAAACCTGATGCCTATTAATTCTATTTGGTGACCCCTAGTTCTTGTGTTATGAGAAAGAGTAAATAACACTTCCTAATTTACTTTCTCTACACCATTCATGATTTTATAGACCTCTATCATATCCCCCCTTAGTTGCCCATTTTCCAAGCTGAAAAATCCCAGTCTTATTAATCTCTCCTCCATATCCCTAATCATTTTTGTTGTCCTTTTCTGTACCTTTTCCAACTTGCAATATATCTTTTTTTGAGAAGGGGTAACCGCATCTGCATGAGGTACTCAAGATGTGGGTGTACCATAGATTTATTCAGAGGCAATATGAATATTTTCTGTCTTATCTATCCCTTTCTTAATGATTCCCAACATTCGGTTCACTTTTTTGACTGCTGCTGAACACCGAGTGGATGTTTTCAGAGATCTATCCACAATGCCTCCTAGATCTCTTTCTTGAGTGGTAATAGGTAATTTAGACCCCATCATTTTATATGTATAGTTGGGATTATGTTTTCCAACGTGCATTACTTTGCATTTATCAACATTGAATTTCATCTGCCATTTTGTTGCCCTGTCACCCAGTTTTGTGAAATCTCTTTGTAACTCTTCACAGGCTGCTTTGGACTTCACTATCTTGAGTAGTTTTGTATCATCTGCAAATTTTGCCACCTCACTGTTTACCCCTTTTTCCAGATCGCTTATGAATATCTTGAATAGCACTGGTCCCAGAACACACCCCTGGGGGACACCACTATTTACGTCTCCCCATTCTGAAAACTGACAGTTTATTCCTACCCTTTGTTTCCTATCTTTTAACTAGTTAACAATCCATAAGAGGACCTTCCTTCTTATTCCATGACAGCTTACTTCGCTTAAGAGTCTTTGGTGAGGGACGTGGTCAAAGGTTTTCGGAAAAATCTAAGTATACTATATCCACTGGATCAGCCTTGTAAACATGCTTGTTGACCCCTTCAAAGAATTCTAGTAGGTTGCGGAGGCATGATTTCCCTTTACAAAAAATAAGTTTACTCTTCCCCAACAAACTGTGTTCATCTATATGTCTGATGATTCTGTTCTTGACTATAGTTTCAACCAGTATTGCTCACTTGGCTTTGGGGAAACTTTGGGCTGCAACCCATCAGCTTGATTCATGTGCTTCCTGGCTGGTGAAAGCTAGTGGTCAGAGACACTGGTCGCACCCTGGCAGAGATGCTTGCCTTTCGTCAGGAAAGCAGGGTACTAGCTGTTCTCAAGGGCACTGCTGAAACCTCTCCGCAAGAAGCCATCTCCGATACAGGCAGTCTTGCCAAATAGTGACCTTGGACAAAACTCAGAATTTCAGGAGGAAAGGTTGTGCAGAAGCAGTTTTACTGGTATATGGTGTCTCAGCTTTCCTAACACTGCCCAAACACCTCCCATCCCCCCAAAACCCAGTAAATCCTGTTTCAGGCCTGGGCATGATATGGAAACTATTGGTTGCATTCCTTGCTTTCCTCCTGTCAATGGATGAAGATCTGGTGATTGTTTTTGTTCTGTCAACTGCTATCCACCAAGAAGACTAGTTAACACTTGTGCACACCTTGGCAGAGATAGACAGAGTGGCTCCTTTCCTCTGCGAGGGATCTCGGGGTAGTTTTGAGTACTTGCTTATCTGTTTGAAAGTTCTCCCATGTGGGTTCTCTCATTACCCTTTGTGTTCAATGGGCATGTAAGGTCAGGAGTGTCCTGAAATGAGCTACAAGGATACTCAGTACGGCATCTACCTCAAGCTATCAGTCCCCTGGTTTAAAAAGAAGGGGACTGGACAGCAAGACACTATCTGAGGGTTCTCTGCTTTGGAATTAATTCCTTCCCTCCCCTCTTATTCTGAAAATACCCAAACCTTCAGGGCATTATACAAGGCTCTTCTATTTTTCCAGGCTTCTGGGACATGGATAGTTTATGGGATAGAGGGTGTCAGAGGAGGATACTTATATATGTCTTTTGTGTCAGAATCGTTTCATTGATGAAGAATGCAAATCACTTGTATGGAGGGCGGTGGGGTTTCCTGCAGTGTTTGTATGTTTTAAAGACACTCTATATCCTCACTTAAATCCTTGGATGTTTCTTCAGCAAAGCTGGAGGAATAAAATAAATCAATCTAAATTTACATTAATCACCCCTACAGCAAATACATTGTGTTTGCTATTTAGACTAACAGATATGTTTATTTTATACAAGAACATAATCCTGATGCTACAGGATACTAACTTTAAAAGGCATAGGATTCAAAGCTTGCCTGGTTGACACTGCAAGGTAATGAGACTTTTTTCCTGACATCTTGTTTCATCTCACTATTCAAGTAAATAATTTAGTGTATATTTAAAAGAAAATATAAATGTTCCAAAATAGAAAGCTATAGATGACCTACTTATCCTGAGTTTCTAATTTAAAAATGGATATCAGTGAAACAATAATGTCCTACATGAAAGTCCTAACAAAATAAAGTTTGCAGACTCTGTAGAATAAATACTTATCATAGCAGGACATACTAATAATCAACAACAGTCTTTTCATATTTTGTATCTATTATGAAATGTGAAGATTGCACTAAAAACAAGTTCATTATATAACCCTCTGCCAAGGTGCTTACATCTGCTATAGTACAGTGAATGACAGCTTCAGCCAATTAAATTTCATGGCTATGGTAACTGACGAATGAAAGATTGTGGAATATGTACATGCATACTGAGATATACACATGCTATTTATATTTATATTGATAAGAGATACATAACTGAAGGAGTGATATGGCATACAGATTTTATCAGCATGAAATTGACATGGCTGCCTTGCTCATAAGTGAGGAAGACATGAGTGCATTTATGAAGGTCATGGAAACAAAAGTGTTATTAGGATTTTTAGTACTGTTGCTTAGTAAACATGCAGGCTGACCAGCCAATCACAGGGGCTTTATCATGTAAATATTTATAACAAAAAAATAAAAAGAACCCCCCAAAGGATTTTACACAACATTAAAGGAAAGGCTCCACCATAAATCTATGGTGTCAATCAGAAAATGGTACATTTCAAAGCTTTTCTAAATTAAGCATTTAGAAAATAGTCTAAAGTCCCAAACTTTCAAGAGACCTCCAGCAGGTATGTTGGCTGAGGGTAATAATCCCAGGTTGACCTAACTCTGGAATCTAGGGAAGCAGGATTACTAGGAAATGCAGTTTTGTAGCAGGCAGGCTGTAGTCCTGGACACAAACAAGGCATCCTGGCAAATAAAAATCTGCCCTTTCCCTAGCAGAGCAGAAACCTGGAAAGAGGAAGGTTGTGCTGCTAGATCTCTCCTGAAATCTAAGGGCAAGTGACTCCATATTTGCTTGTTTTGTTTTTGGAATGCTGCTGGGACAGGCACCACTGAGAGAGAGGTCTGAATCAATTTTTTTTTCATAAATAAAATGGGGCGGGGGATTAAGTTACACTGTCTGTACTGCTTTGAAACAAACCCCTGGCAACGGAAGGAGGTTCTTTTGTTGTGGTGTTATAAACTTCATTGACATGGATTTGTTTTGGTTTGATGGTCCACAGGCAACATTTGCATGTTAATAATGTACAATATGCATGTACAGTGAGTATGAGCTCAGGTAGCTGAGACCCTGGTTTTGTGTGTGAAAATGCCTGTATTAATATTATATGATCACTAGTAACTTCGAAAAGTTAAGGGCAAAACTGTTTAAAATAGAAAACTGTTTTAAGCCAAACCCATCGTATTATGTTAATAAAGCTTGTAGTGTGAATGTTTACAAAGGGTAGATACACTCAGTGCTATCTAGGGATGGATATATTGCTCTTATAGTATTTAAATGTCTTACATAATTTCCTGGATTTATAATAGACATCATTTAGGCTGGAAGCATTTAAAAAACACCGGGAAAAAAAGTAGAGGATCTGATAAACTTTGAGTACACAAATAATTTGGGTTCTTTGCCGAATACATAAAACACAGTTTGACTTGGTTTGCTGACCTCTTTTTCAATTGGAAAATATGAAATATAAGCCAAGGAAAAGCGTGGGCAGCTAAAGTGTAATGAGAACTAAAATTTGTGCCAAGATATAAAGTCCAAGAGCCAGTAAGATCTAAACTAAAGGAAAAAATTATGTCCAACAGCAAAATGAAGGCCCAATCCAGGTCCCCATAAAGACAATGATAGAAGGCCACAGGCTTGGACAGAAGCAGGATTAGACTGTGTACATTTAAAAATAAGGTACATTGCTTATTTGGATGGTTATTGTTTTATCACAGTTTAGTCCAGGAGTGTGTCAGAAACACTGTACACAGCAATAATTATTCTACAGTCACTGATGTATTTCGGGATATTAATGTTATGGGCAGGCAAAAGAAAGCAATACACCATTACCAAAATATTTGTCCAGTGAGTTCAAAATGGAAAACCACATTTATCAGCCATGGAAGCATGAACTGTAATTTGCAATTCCAAAACAGAACTGTAAGCATTTATATAAATGTAATCCCATTGCACTCATTACAAAAACTTGCTGAGAAACACAAGACTGGTACTGAGAAGGCTATACTGTTACTCAGCATCATTTGGGATCAGGCGATTGGGGATTTTTGATACTACAAAGATATTTTGATAAAGCAGCCACTAAAATAAAAATTTTTCATATAAATTGTCCAAAGCAGAGCGTTTCCGATACCTGAGGTTCATTTGTGATGGCACTTTGATAAGCTACACTCCCACCCCGTGCCCTCTTTCAATGTGAAGCGCCAGAAGGGGAAAAGATATTGTCAGGTGCTTTCTGCCAGTGACATTTTTGTTTTGCAGACATGTTTTTCACTTTATTATCACTCAATAAAAATAAACCTCATCAAAACAAAAGAGAATAATTAAACTATTTTTAAAAAGTATTTCAAAAAGAGCCTTTTAAAGTTGTCTTACATGCAGTCGGACATAATCAAGTATGAGAGCTTTTTCACTGTTTTAGATCGGACAGTTCTGTCTACCTCTCACTGATTCAGAACCTCTGCAGAGTAGGGGATAATTTCAGAACTAAAATAGAGGTCAGAAAATCCTGGCAAACAATTCTACAACTACTCACTCAAATTAAAAAGTTACTTTGCTTTGATGTGCATGAGCCCCTTTTTTGTTTGTGCAAAGCAAAAACATTTAAGCCATTGAGTTCTACTTACAGGAATGTTTGCAGAACAGGAATTTCAGTTTGCAGCCTCAAGCGTTCATTCCAGAAATGGCTGTATGTTTTATATAGGATTGGACACACTCTGACATGGTAGGGAAACAGAGTATGCAAAACCCTTGCTGGAGCCCTGGCGCGTAGGCAATGAAATGAGCCAGGCAAGGCTCTCAATGTACCCTTTGCTGGTCGGAGGGCATACATACACAACATTATTTTGTGAATGTAATACAATTAAATTAAAATGTACTGCACCCAGTTAGTAAACTTTGTAGCAGCCTACCTAGGGGTAGAAGAAATGGGTTTCAATTTTGCTGTGCTAAATAAAATATTTGAGAAATTCTCTGGAGCTTGAAGTGGGACGACCCCAACAGCAAAATTAGGGGAGGAAAAAGCTACCACTTCTGCAGAATTCAACCTGCATTTTAAAATAATGTAGCTTTTGTATGCTGAAATTGACTTTTCACATGTGAACTGATGTAGTTTGTTCTTTTGGAATCTGCTGAGAGACAGCTCCAATGCATCTGACCTTTACCAAGCAGCAAAGTCAAAAGGAAAATAGTCAGCACTGGGAGCTGTGACAATGACATGAGGTAACATTTTCAAGAGTGCATAAAATTCCATTTTTGAAAGTGCCATGGGCACTTAGGAACCTAAATCTCATTGACTCAGAATAAGACTTTGGCACCAAACTGCCTATGGCATTTTTGAAAATGGGACTTAAGGTGCTTTTGAAAATTTTTCTCATGTCACTTTCTCTTTCCTGCTCTTGGCAAAGTTATAGTATGAGCAGCAAAAGAAGACATAGCAGCTATTCACAGGGGCAGAAGACCTGGGAAGTCTGAAGCAGGCCTCTTATTGCTGCTAGAGGCCTGGGGAAGGGGAAGATTAGGAGAACCTCAAACAGAGGTGAAAGTAAGCCTGTTCGCCCCGGTACAGCGTACCGGTAAGAGTTGGTGCGCCGTCCCAGGACTGACTTTCCGAGAGGGCAATTTAAAGCCTTGGAGTAGCGGTGGCGGGGCTGCGGCGGGGATTTAAAGAGCCCTGGAGCTCCAGCCGCTGCTATGCCCCCCGGGTCCCTTTAAATCCCGGCCTGAGCCCTGCTGCCCGAGCCCTGGGGTAGCAGCAGCGGGGCTCTGGCGGGGATTTAAAGGGCCCCGGAGCTCCAGCCACCGCTACTGCCCTGGCGCCCTTTAAATCCCCGCCTGAGCCCTGCTGCCAAAGCCCTTTAAAGGGCCAGGGTGGTAGCGGTGGCTGGAGCCCCGGGGCCCTTTAAATCCCCGATGGAGCCCGGCCACCACTACCCCAGGGCTCGGGCAGCAGGGCTCAGGTGGGGATTTAAAGGGCTCGGGGCTCCGGCAGCCACTACCACAGCGGAGCCCCAGGCCCTCTAAAGCTCTGCCAGAGCCCAGAGCCCCGGGTAGTGGTGGCAGCCGGGAGCCCCCAGGGCTCCTCAGTGATTGAAGGGGCCCGGGGCTCCGCTGTGGTAGCGGCAGCTGGAGCCCTGGGCCCTTAAATCACCCCCGAGCCCTGGGGCTCCCAGCTGCCTCTGCAGCTGGTAGCTCAGGGGTGATGTAAAGGGCCCCGGGCTCCCAGCCGCCACTACCGCAGCTGGACCCTGGCCCTTTAAATCAAGATTTAAAGGGCCCCGGGATTTAAGGCCCTGCCTCTTCCGGTTGAGACCACGCCCCCTGCTCAGGACTCCAGCGTACCGGTAAGTCCTCTAACTTACTTTCACCCCGACCCCAAACCCTCCTTCAAAAACTCCTCAAACAAACTTAAAAGTCAAGGGGGTAGGAAGAGACACAGGCCTTTTCCTTCTCGCAGGCAGAGAGGCTCAGGGCGAAGCTTCAACTTTATCAGAGGCTAATATGAAACAAGCCCTCCACCAAGCTTCAACTTTATCAGAGGCTAATATGAAACAAGCCCTCCACTAGTGTCCAGTTCCTTGTTGGGAATCCCAGCCTCCTCCTGCTTCCCAGCAGCTGAGATGGGGTCTGGTCTCCCAGCAGCTGATATGGGGTCTGGTCTCCTGAACCAAGGCACTGACTCTGGAGTTCTCTAATACCTTCCTCCCCCTCTCCTCAATTTTCATTTCTTCTTGTTGGCTTGTAGGGGTACTCCTCTGTCTACTAAGTGTAACGGGGGAATAGGCCCGCTATTGTGGGAAACTTTCCTGGCTTCTGCACTACTCCGGTGAAGTGGGCTAGCGAAAGGATCTGAGTCCTCGCTCCCACTTCCTTTACACAGTGGCCTCCCCGCCCTTGAGGACTCTCCTGTCTGGCAGAGTCCTCGTAACCCCAACAAGGCTGGGCCCAGGATTCCTGGGGGGCTCGACCCCCAACCCTGCTGTGGTCACCTAGGACAGGGGCTAGGGTGTCTCCACTCCGGGGTACTCTCTCTGCACTGGGCACTTCTCTGACCCACTGACCATTATATACAAGTTAAAGCAAATGCAAGTTATTTAATCAACAATTAATTTTAAAAAGAATAAGGGGAAATGGGAACGGTTAAAGGAAACACATCACCCCGCTCTGTGGCAGGGAACATCACAAACAGTGTCTCTGGAACGTCAGGGCAGTTCACAATCGGTTCCCTGTAAGTCCCAGGCCGCCTTCTCAGGCCCTGGCTGTGCTGCAGGGATGCTGTGCATTGGACACTTGCTCTGCTGGTGGCCACACGCTCTCAGGCTCTAAGTGGTAGAACCCGTCTTCCCAGTGTTGCCCCCGCCCTGTCAGGGGTACGATCCAAGCCTGGCCTGCAGAGCATCTTGGCAGAGGCGTCTCCCTGTGCTGGGCCCACTGCCCAGGGTCACCCTGGGTCTCCCCAGCTGCTCACCGCACCCAGCTCCGGACTGCTCCAGCCCCAGCTCCACCACTCTGTCTCTGCACTGCTGCTGCTGCTCTGCCTCCAGCTCCCTGGGCTGCTTCTTTGGCCCCTCTGCCTCTGGTTGCTGCAGCTCTGCTCCCAGGACAGGTCTGCTCTGCAGGCTGCTGCTGTGACTCTGCTCCCAGCACTGACCTTCTTCGTGGGCTGCTTTTCTGGCCCCTCTGGCTCTGGTTGCTGCAGCTCTGCTCCCAGGGCAAGTCTGCTCTCTCTGGGCTGTGCCTCTGGCTTTGGGGCTACAGCTCTGCTCCCAGGACAGGGTCTGCTCTCTCTGGGCTGTGCCTCTGGCTTTGGGGCTACAGCTCTGCTCCCAGGACAGGGTCTGCTCTCTCTGGGCTGCTTTTCTGGTCCCTCTGGATCTGGCACAACTCTGCTCCCCAGCTCAGCTTTGGCCCCTGCTTTCTCCTTAGCTCAGCCCCACTCTGTCTGACCCAGGCAAATCCAGCTCACACGGAGGACGGGGTCTCCCGACTCCCTGATTAACCTGCCCGCCCCGTCATTCAGGCTGACCTGGAGCATTGGCCTCTCCCCATTGTTCCTGGGGACTATTAGTCTCAGGGTCCTGATTTCCCATAGACCCTTCCCCTTTTAGTACTGGGAGCTAGCCAACCAAAACACCCACACTGAATGTTAGTAAGGGGGCAAAAGTCCCCTTACATAAGGGTATGGTACTTTTTTCCAGCCTTGGCTAAATATTTAGGTACTAAATCAATTATTACATTTTGCAGCTTGACCTCAGAATACCTTGCCAAGAGGGATAATCATTATTTTCCCCATTTTGCAGGTAATGGAAGCACAGACAAGTGAGAGACAGCTCCAGTGCATCTGTGGCCGCTCTGACTTTTATCAAGCAGCAAAGTCAAAATGAAAAGACTCCGTCAGCATGGGCAGCTGTGAAAATGCCATGGGAAAATGGGTAACATTTTCAAAAGTGCCTAAAGCAAGCAAGTTAGTGAAAAAGTTGGCAATAAAAACTGTATTTCCTAACTCATAGCTCTGTGCAAATCCCCTAGATTACAGTTGCCCCTCTGTTTGAATTTTTATTCCACCTGGGCTATCTTATGATTTTGCACCAAAGCCACCTGAAAGCATGAGTCTGAATGAGTTTCCTTCACAACTCAGAGAGACACTGAAGAGATGTGAGTCCATGTAAACTGAGATTGAAGTACCTATTCCCACAAAGTATCCCCCGCCCCACCCCTCACAGCATTTCATATTACTCTGATTAGAAGCCTGCATTAACAATACAACACAACAGTTTCCACAACAGCCATTCTCATCTCACTGTTGGATAAGTCTCGTCAGCACAGCTCTCATCCACAAAATACACCAACAAAAAGCAAATTAACTTACAGTATACTAACAAAGAGAATGGCTGCAAGGTCATTTGTCAATGTCATACCTCAATCCCAAGAACACCACATTCATTATAGTCTCTGCCGCTGGAACAGTGACTTTGACACCCTTTATGCATCCATGTCTGCAGTTTAGCATGCATGGCTACCTCTTGGGTATTAGTTATTAGTCTACCATTAGTTATTCAATGGTAGACTATGCAATGGCTGGGACTCTCTCAGTTATGGTTGTGCTGTATAATATAAATATACAAATGCTTATTTGTTATATTCACATGCTCTCATGAAATCAATTTCTATACAGTCTATTCTGTATTAATAAGGAAAAAAATAAAGAGCATCTCATAATTTAGTACTGATTTTTCTCTACTATAACATTGCCTGTCTTGTCTTTGGGATTTATATATCTAGTTTGTGTAACCCTAATTATTTGAACTGTACATTGTTTTACAAGTCACAGAGGAAGACAGTCTTTCTGCATTGACTTTAAATTCCAAATCTTTGATTTCTTCATTTGGAGATTCCAATGAACTCTTGATAACAATGATTATTTTAGTGCATTGCTTGTTTTTTTTTTGCATTGTACTTGAACTGTGTGACTTCATTATAATACACATTCACAGGGCCGGCAATAAGTCAAGTGCCCAGCACTGTATGTGCCAAACCCAGGAACATTTGGTCCTAGGCCATAAACATACGTGGCCTCCACAATTTTTGTCTCAAAGAATTACTGCAATGCTCATCTAAGCTCAGTATTCTTCCATCAACTTGTAACTGATTTTTTAAAATTCATTTCTTCAGCAGTCGAGTATATTTAATCAAGTTCAACTGTGGCTGAACAGATGTGAAAGGAAATTCCCTTGAATTTACTGATGCCAAAAAGTGAAATGCCTTCTATAATTAATGTCTTAATCATGCTGTGTACATCCCTTTGCTTTTCAAGGTTTGTGTTTCTGTACTTGTTCTGCCTCAAATCATTTTTAATCTATGATTCTGATCCTGCAAACATTTTGCACATGCTTGACTTGATGCACAAGTTACAGGTGTGTGTAATTGTTTGCAAGATCAGAGCATTCCTTAATCTTAATTGAGGTGACTCTTACATACTTTACCTGAAAATTAAAATCTGACTGTCTTTATTAACATCTTTGTGACTAACTATCATAGGAGCCTTGCATTATTTCTCATCCTCACCACACCGAGGGCAATCAAAAGCAGAAATTGGCACTTTAAAGGTTAGATTTATAAAATTTACCTACAGCTTTCCCCATTGAAAATTAAGTCTCATCAAAATGGCCACTCAGCCTCCCTGTTCTCACTTCCCCCTACACTAACAGAAAGTTTGCCCTTAAACTAACAATCCAAAAGCAACAACAACAAAAATCTACATTTCATCATGCTGGCAGCTGCACATATCCCTTTAGACTGGTTGCAAAACTAACCTGTTGAAAAAGGACAGCAATGTAGTGGTTTCTTTACTGTAATATGACAATTTCTCATTGCAGTAGGAAAATACCACTGTATTTGAAAACATTATGTATGTACATTCCCCCTCAACTTTCTAACCTTCGTCCTATGCTACTCTTTTATTTTCATGAATATTATATTCAGATTTGATTTTTAGCATTTCACTTGTCAATCTGTATTTGCATAGTTTTGTATATGCAGCAAACATTTATTTTTAAATTATATTTACTGTAACTTGTGCATGCCAAATAGCCTCTTTTCATAAGAATGGCCATACTGGGTCAGACCAATGGATCATCTAGCGCAGTATCCTATCGTCTGACAGTGGCCAATGCCAGTGCAGAACATGACCTCGTTAAAAAAAACAGCAACAACAACAAAGGACAACAAACTATATTTGGGAGATTATTCAGGGTGGTAATTTAAACTATCATATCAAGCTCTTTTTATTAGAACTATGCTCTACTTTTCTAGAAATATATGGTCTGTTTAGAAGTCTTCACTTTAATCGTAATTTTACTTGCACTGTAAACTATATTCGAAAATTCAAAACTATTGCAGAGCTTTTCCTCTTCATTCATCGTAACACTAATATAGCTCAGAGTACTGCAAACTTTTTCTTCCACCCTACATATTGTACACAGAGTGAAATTAAAACACTGATCACTCATGACTCATGTAAAAAATTCACATTTAATAAAGGCCCCATTCAAGAATTCTTCCTAGCCTTACGACTCACATGCTACCGTGACTGGTGCATTAGAACTATGTAGATTAAATCAGATTAGATACTGATGTCACTTGCCCATGTGTAAAGCTTAGAGCTGGTCAGAAAATGTTCCCTCTCCCTCCACACACAGCCCACGCTGTCAAACTGAAAATGGAAAATAGTCAACTAACATCCCCAAAACAAAAGTTTTTGTTTTGTCAAAAATGTGAACTTTCTGATTTTTTCCCCCAGCTAGCTCTAAGTAAATTGTAATTTACTAAGTAATTCCATTTACTTCAGTGGAGTTATAGTGAAATTAAACCCAGTGTGAGAAATTTGGATCCATAGTGTGTGACGTTGGTACACTACATAATCACAGCTGTAAAGTGCCTTAATTGACTACAGTGTCCAAGTACTAACATCTGTATTGAAGTCTTTAAAAAAACAAAAATAAAAGCCTTTAACTTTCACTGACAAATTGTCATAGGAATGGAAGCCTACTGTGACAAAGTTTCTCCTCTACCTTGGTGGGTCTTGCGCTTATTGGCAGATTTGCTCGCCTTGGAGCTTCATGGCAGCCCTCAGTTTGACCATTTTCATCAACCCACAATCCAGGTCAACTCCTCCTGTGTCTGACCAGCAGTTGGGAGGTTTGGGGGGAACCCGGGCCCGCCCTCTACTCTGGGTTCCGGCCCAGGGCCCTGTGGAATGCAGCTGTCTAGAGTGCCTCCTGGAACAGCTGTGCAACAGCTACGACTCCCTGGGCTGCTTCCCCATGGTCTCCTCCCAACCTCTTCTTTATTCTCACCATAGGACCTTCCTCCTGGTGTCTGATAGTACTTGTACTTCTCAGTCCTCCAACTGTACGCGTTCTCACTCTCAGCTCCTAGTACCTCTTGCTCCCAGCTCCTCACGTGCGCACCACAAACTGAAGTGAGCTCCTTTTTAAACCCAGGTGCCCTGATTAGCCTGCCTTAATTGATTCTAGCAGCTTCTTGATTGGCTGCAGGTGTTCTAATCAGCCTGTCTGTCTTAATTGTCTCCAGAAGGTTCCTGATTGTTCTGGAACCTTCCCTGTTACCTTACCAGGGAAAAGGGACCTACTTAACCTGGGGCTAATATATCTGCCTTTTATTACTCTCCTGTAGCCATCTGGCCCGACCCTGTCACACTACATGAAACGCTTTACTTGATTTTCCAGTTTTTTTCCTCACTCTTCTAATGGATGACTTAGAATACACAAGGGCTTAATACATGAATTAGTTGGCTTTAATTAAGTAATAAAATGGGGTGAATTTGCTTCTAATTACTTCATAAGAAGTTAGTAAAGTACTTTGTCTTATTGTAGTATTTGCTTGTTACTGAATGCCCTGGCTTAGTAGCATAAAGTATATGATTGAGTAGTTGTAAGGATTAAAAAAAAAGCTTTAAAAAATTAAATATTCACAGTCACACTTAAGCAAATGTTTAAAAATACATAATTTTAAAACGTTATTAAATTGATCTGTAATTCTTTGTACTTTCCTTTTCCATTGCTGCTGATTAGCAAAGGGGGGTGTGTGTGTGTGTAAGCTTTCTTCTTTCTAAACACACTTCAGTAACACAGCCAGAAATGTCAAACTCTCAGCCATGCATATGTAATGTGATAGTTTTCTTTGAGTCATGCCCCCATCTGTATTCCACATGTGGGTGTGTATGTGCAGTGTCTCCCCTCATGCTTCCAACCGAGAGTATAAAGGGCAGTGAGGGTTGGCACCTCTCCAGTTCCTTCTTACTGACATATGGCCTGAGTCGGAACCCCTATTTCTCCTTCGCTCTTATCTCAATAAGAGTTGTATACTTATATGCATAGTTCTTTCATAGTTTAAATAGCTCAGTTAAGATAGTTTAATATAGTGTAGTGTAGTTTAGTATAACTAGCATAGAACTTCCCCAGTCGGGGGAAACAACTCCTTGCTATCCGGGGACTATGTCCAGCATCTCAGGCTTCAAGAACTTTGTCTCCTGCCCTCATTCCTTTTTCCAGCAGTGAGGATCATCAACTGTGCCTCTACCATCTGTGTGAGGCACGCAGCATAGCCCTTCTGGCCCCGGCAATTGTAGTTCACACACCTCCTGAAGCTTTCCACCCAATCACCATTCAGATTCTGGTTATTCCTCTCACACAGGACCAAAGCAGGATCAGGCATCCAAATCCAGACCTCCCTCACCTCACAGCCTGGCATTTGGATGGGTGTCTGACATAGAGATTGCATGTTCAGCGCCAGTCTAGCAGATCCCTAACCACAGCAGGAAACAGTCCACCTGAACATATTACCAGGCGAAGTAGCATTACTCCCTGGAGTGGGCCCACCACCATCACCATTCCCTTGGTACGGTGACCACCCGGTCACCCTAGACTACCTCTTAATACAGAAAACATCAGACTTATCTCTCAGCTCTGTTCGTGTTCTGGTGGCACTTAGCACCTTCCTCCCCACCATGGATGGATACTATCTTTATGTACCCTGTGATGGTACGCTTCATGAAAGCCTTGGTCAAAACCTTCCCAACCATTGTCAAACCTACACTCCAGTTTGATCTTAACCTCATTCTCTTCGTTCTTACAGGACCACCCTTCAGACCTATGGCAAGTTGTACTATGACCCACCTTTCCATGAAAGTGGCATTCCTAGTTGCCATCACTTTGGCCAGACGGGTCAGTGACCTAGCAGCCATGAGGCAGACCCATCCTACATAGTCTTTCACAAGGACAAAGTTTCATTGAGGCTATACCCCAAAGTCCTCCCCAAGGTTGTGTCCAAATTCCATCTCAACCAATCAATCCACTTACCTGTATTCTGTCCAAAACCACATATCTGTCCTGCCGACAAGAAGCTACACTTCTCCTACATCAGCTGTGCCCTGGCATTCTACTTACAAAGAACTGTGCCTTTTAGAAAGTCTCTGAGACTCTTTCCTGCCACAGCAGAGAGATGAAAAGGCCAAGCCATAGCCTCACAAAGGATCTCTAAGTGGGTCTCAGGCTCCACACTGGAATGCTGAAAGATATCAAACTTCCACCCTCCCAGGGGTGTTATAACTCACTCCACATGGGCATAGGACACTTCTTTGGCTTTAAGAAAAGGAGTACTTGTGGCACCTTAGAGACTAACCAATTTATTTGAGCATAAGCTTTCGTGAGCTACAGCTCACTTCATCAGATGCATACCGTGGAAACTGCAGAAGACATTATATACACACAGAGACCATGAAACAATACCTCCTCCCACCCCACTGTCCTATTCCACCCCACTGTCCTGCTGGTAATAGCTTATCTAAAGTGATCATCAAGTTGGGCCATTTCCAGCACAAATCCAGGTTGTCTCACCCTCTGCCCCCCCCCCCCACACACACACACAAACTCACTCTCCTGCTGGTAATAGCTTATCCAAAGTGACCACTCTCCCTACAATGTGCATGGTAATCAAGATGGGCCATTTCCAGCACAAATCCAGGCTCTCTCACACACACACACACACACACCCCCGGAAACACACACTCACACACTCACTCTCCTGTTGGCAATAGCTCATCCAAACTGACCACTATCCAAGGACAAAGTCACAAAGTTCAGCCATCTTTGTCCTTACCCATAACTATTTTACATTTGGGGACAATGTATACCTTCAGATCAGCGGCACTGCTATGGGTACCCACATGGCCCCACAGTATGCCAACATTTTTATGGCTGATTTAGAACAACACTTCCTCAGCTCTCGTCCCCTAAAGCCCCTACTCTGTTTGCGCTGTATTGATGACATCTTCATCATCTGGACCCATGGAAAAGAAGCCCTTGAGGAATTCCACCATGATTTCAACAATTTCCATCTCACCATCATAGAATCATAGAATCTCAGGGTTGGAAGGGACCTCAGGAGATCATCTAGTCCAACCCCCTGCTCAAAGCAGGACCAATCCCCAATTTTTGCCCCAGATCCCTAAATGGCCCCCTCAAGGATTGAACTCACAACCCTGGGTTTAGCAGGCCAACGCTCAAACCACTGAGCTATCCCTCCCCCTGGACCTCAGCCTGGACCAGTCCACACAAGAGATCCACTTCCTGGACACTACAGTGCTAATAAACAATGGTCACATAAACACCACCCTATACCGGAAACCTACTGACCGCTATTCCTACCTACATGCCTCCAGCTTTCACCCTGACCACACCACACGATCCATCGTCCACAGCCAAGCTCTGCGATACAACCGCATTTGCTCCAACCCCTCAGACAGAGACAAACACCTACAAGATCTCTATCAAGCTTTCTTACAACTACAATACCCACCTGCGGAAGTGAAGAAACAGATTGATAGAGCCAGAAGAGTTCCCAGAAGTCACCTACTACAGGACAGGCCTAACAAAGAAAATAACAGAACGCCACTAGCCGTCACCTTCAGCCCCCAACTAAAACCCCTCCAACGCATTATTAAGGATCTACAACCTATCCGGAAGGATGACCCAACACTCTCACAAATCTTGGGAGACAGGCCAGTCCTTGCCTACAGACAGCCCCGCAACCTGAAGCAAATACTCACCAACAACCACATACCACACAACAGAACCACTAACCCAGGAACCTATCCTTGCAACAAAGCCCGTTGCCAACTGTGCCCACATATCTATTCAGGGGACACCATCAAAGGGCCTAATAACATCAACCACACTATCAGAGGCTCGTTCATCTGCACATCCACCAATGTGATATATGCCATCATGTGCCAGCAATGCCCCTCTGCCATTTACATTGGTCAAACTGGACAGTCTCTACGTAAAATAATAAATGGACACAAATCAGATGTCAAGAATTATAACATTCATAAACGAGTCGGAGAACACTTCAATCTCTCTGGTCACGCAATCACAGACATGAAGGTTGCTATCTTACAACAAAAAAACTTCAAATCCAGACTCCAGCGAGAAACTGCTGAATTGGAATTCATTTGCAAATTGGATACTATTAATTTAGGCTTAAATAGAGACTGGGAGTGGCTAAGTCATTATGCAAGGTAGCCTATTTCCCCTTGTTTTTTCCTACCCCCACCCCAGACATTCTGGTTAAACTTGGATTTAAACTTGGATAGTGGTCAGTTTGGATGAGCTATTGCCAGCAGGAGAGTGAGTTTGTGTGTGTGTGTGTTTCCTGGGGGTGAGAAAGCCTGGATTTGTGCTGGAAATGGCCCACCCTGATTACCATGCACATTGTAGGGAGAGTGGTCACTTTGGATGAGCTATTACCAGCATGAGAGTGAGTTTGTGTGTGTATGGGGGTGGGGGTGGGGTGAGAAAACCTGGATTTGTGCTGGAAATGGCCCACCTTGATTATCATATACATTGTGAAGAGAGTGGTCACTTTGGATGGGCTATTACCAGCAGGAGAGTGAGCTTGTGTGTGTGGGGGGGGGGCGGAGGGTGAGAAAACCTGGATCTGTGCTGGAAATGGCCCAACTTGATGATCACTTTAGATAAGCTATTACCAGCAGGACAGTGGGGTGGGAGGAGGTATTGTTTCATGGTCTCTGTGTGTATATAATGTCTTCTGCAGTTTCCATGGTATGCATCCGATGAAGTGAGCTGTAGCTCACGAAAGCTCATGCTCAAATAAATTGGTTAGTCTCTAAGGTGCCACAAGTACTCCTTTTCTTTTTGCGAATACAGACTAACACGGCTGTTACTCTGAAACCTTTCTTTGGCTTTGTTAGTGGATATTTTGTGGCAAAACATTTGCAAAGCCACAACATGGTGCTGTAAATGTGTGGATAGATCACACTATGCTCTGACCCTCGCGGCAGCCGCGGATGCAGTAGTAGAACAAGCTATCTTACGAATGGCTCTGCCATAAGCTTCCTTGCACCCACCTTCACACTGATCACTGCTCACAAGTCACCCACATGTGGAATACACATAGGGACCATCACTCAAAGAAGAAGAGCAGGTTACTTACTGTAACTGGAGGTTCTTTGAGATGTGTGGTCCCTATCTGTATTCTACTACCCACCCTCTGCTTAGGACTTGGTTGCTTTGTGGTAAGAAGAGGAACTGGAATGGCATCAACCCACACTGCCACTTATACCCTCAGTCAGGAGCATTAGGGGAGATACTGCGCATGTGTGGGCCAATGGATACTGTTTGGAGAAAACTCAAGCTCATGGTGTGTATGCACACCATGTGTGGATACAGAAAGGGAACACTCATATCAAAGAACCTCCAATTACAGTAAGTAACCTCATTCATCTCTATGGGTCCAGTATTGCAAATTTAGTGAACTGTAATGCAAGCTGAAAGCAGTGGGAGTTCTCTCTCTTTCTCTGGATCATGGTAAATGGAAGACATTATGTGGACTATGGCATCAGTGAGAAGAGGGCTGCTTTCTAAAAGAAGAAAGCTTGTATCCATACCTAAATGCTTTCAAATACATAGTTCCTAGTAATAAATACAGAAAAAGTTAATATTTTAGCAAAGTCCTTTTAAACTATTCCCAGTTAAGAAGTATGCCTGAGTGTGTCTGCTCTTACAACACTGTGTTGATTTCCACAACTTCTCATTACTGATTTATCAGATAAGCACGTACAAACCACAGAATATTATTTTAGTGGAATACATTCAAGGGTACACATGTATCAGACAGACCACTCTGCAGTGTAGCTTTTAGACTGTGGAATCTGAAATGCCAGCAGCCACTCTTATTTTTTTCCATTACTCTTTCCCACAGAGTAGCTTTATCTGCTAGAATAGCCCAGTATTTTCCCCCAGGGTTAGTAATTTTATTTACATTTATTTTTATCTCCAACCCCCTGAAAGCACTTTTTTCCAATGTGCATTTTCTATTGACAGTATCATAGTTATTCCTGATTACAGCCATCATGTACTCAATAACCCTCTGCTTGTTGGCCTTTCTTGAAACCAAGCCATTTTTTTCCTTTAAAATTTGTGTGTTAAACTTTCTCCTTTTCCTCAATAAGTTCATGCAGCAGAATCTATGCACCCACCTGTAACACACCTTGGGTGATAGGAGTCAATTTCAACCTACCAGCAAAGCATACTTAAAAGCATTCTTTTAACCAAATACTACACACAGTACACAAAGTGATAAGTAATTCAAAGAAAAGATTTATCAGCTAACAACATCCCAAACAAATGAACTGGATCCCTCAGCCAGAAGGGGCCTGACTGAAATCCTGTTGAAGTCAATGGAAAAACTTTCACTGACTTCAATGAGATTTAGATCAGGGTCTATGGAGTTGTCATCACAAATGTTTGTGAATTTTTATGTTCCCACCTGCTGCTAAGAGATCATCTTACTCACTGTCCAGGCTGACCTCATCAGTTGCAACCATCTTTATTTACATCTCTAATGTCCCTGATGTCATTCCCATATTGATCTACTTTATTCTACTCCAGTGGTTCTCAACCAGGGGTAGCAGAGGTCTTCCAGGGGGTACATCAACTCATCTAAATATTTGCCTAGTTTTACAACAGGCTACATAAAAAGCACTAGCGAAGTCAGTAAAAACTAAAATTTCATACAGACAATGACTTGTTTATACTGCCCTATATACTATACACTGAAACGTAAGTACAATATTTATCTTCCAATCAATTTATTTTATAATTACATGGTAACAATGAGAAAGTAAGCAATTTTTCAGTAATAGTGTGCTGTGACACTTTTGTATTTTTATGTCTGATTTTGTAAGCGAGTAGTTTTTAAGTGAGGTTAAACTTGGGGGTACGCAATACAAATCAGGCTCTTGAAAGGGGTACAGTAATCTGGAAAGGTTGAGAGACACTGTTCTACTCCATATTGTGTTTTCCACACTCAGTGCTAAAAGGGTTACATTGTCAATTCTCCCTTTTGTGCAATGTGCAATTCATTAAGCCCTCAGGCAAGTGAAAGATAAACATGACAAACATGGGAGTGAATAATAAAGGAGAATCAGAATATGAGTCACCCTGGTGAACAGTTTGAAAACTGCCACCAGACAACTGGCCTAACCTTATAACAGGGCTAGAGTGGCAGAACAGCAACAAGGGGAACATTAGCACCAATAGCAAGTCTGAAGTGATGGTGAACAAATATTAGATACCACGGGCTTCCAACCATCCAAATTGGTGGTGGTGGCCATGTAACCAGCAATGATGGCCTTCCTATTGGCCAGTGAACTCCATGGCTTCCTATTTGGTGGTTGTGATTACCTTGATAAGTGGAATGCAAACCTTCCAATTCTCCACTGTATTGCCATGGTGATCATAGGAGAAGTCACAGGGCAGGGTCTCTGCTTCTTGTCCCTGATATCATTCCCATCCATCCCACACCTTCTAGGGTCCTTGGTTATGAGAAGGGGGGAGCAGCAGAGTCATAGCTATCATACACAAAGAGTATTTGGATTTTTTCCATACAGGCTACCTGTACAGAAGCCTTCTCCCCACAGGGAAGTTACACTTTCCAGTGAATAGGTGTGATGCATGGCCAGAAAGGGTTAAACATCCTGCATGATAAATTACTCAGATTCAACACTTAAAGACATATGGGGAGATAAAGTTTGTGTTTTTGTGTATTTACATACATATGGGTAGGGGTCAACAATGTAATCAACGGTTCCTATCTATACTGTATTCTGTTAATTCATAGATCAAAAGAACATCCACTGAATGCATCCAATGAAGTGAGCTGTAGCTCACAAAAGCTTAAGCTCAAATAAATTTGTCAGTCTCTAAGGTGCCACAAGTACCCCTTTTCTTTTTGCGAATACAGACTAACACGGCTGCTACTCTGAAACCTAGCACTTAAATGAATTGTAAACATGGGATATCGCTGTATTCATCTCTCTTTGAAGTGTATAGCAAATCACCTGTGAATGGTGGAAAAACAGGCAATTGCCTTATGTTAATCTGTGTGAATAATTAATGATGATGCTTAAGAAATGAGGGCCTATTGTTCCCTGAGGGACTCCAACCTGTCAAAGGAGGCTTGAAATTGTATAAAAGATGTTTGGGTCACAATCCTTTTTATCTCAGACCTGCTTAAGCTTCATCAGGGGAAGTTTGAGTCACCAGATTGAGATCCCAGTTATGCTGGTACACCCTTAACAGGATATTGGACATTGAACTATAACCTATGGGCTAAATTCGAAAAGAACTCTTTTAGAACTCTTTGCAACTACAAAGCTCACCATCTCTGCTATGAAATCTGAACCTCAAGAACTGAACTCATGTCTGTATGTATATTGATCTTCATCAGTAATCTTCATCATTCTTGACATGGGTAACTAGGTGGAGGCCTGAGGGTAGGTTACTTTAAGGGAACTGTGTTGTTGGCTTCTGAGCAACCAGTGAGGTAAAAAAGAAGTTGTTTTGTGCTGGCTTGGTAAATCTAAGTATTGAAATATCCACCAGTTTTGGAGTTTGTCTGTCCCATTCTTTGCAGTTCACCCTAATTGAGTAACCTCAGCTGGCTCCCCCAAGGACCCCAGTCACAATAGGCATTAAGAAGAAAGAAAGAAAGAAAGAAAGAAAGAAAGAAAGAAAGAAAGAAAGAAAGAAAGAAAGAAAGAAAGAAAGAAAGAAAGAAAGATGTGGTTTGCAGCCTTCAGTCCTGATACAGTTGAGATAGTAATGGAATTCATTTTTCCTCACTGATTTGAGGACAGCCAGTCATTAGGGCCGATGGAGGTTTTGTTGTGGGATATGGCCCATACTCTCAGTACAAGAGGTGGGTGGCTTACAAATTTCTGTGACTCCATGATTGCCCATGTGGCTCTTAAGTGTCTCAGTTTCATTTGCTGAGATGGGAGGTCACATATATATAGGAGAGAGAAGTACTTGCAGGAATGTCCTAGGTGCTACCACCCAGACATTTGCTTTTAGATGTTGTTAGGCCAATCCCGCCATCTTCCTTTTTAATCAGTGCATGCCTGTTTTCCCTCTGCTGGCCTGGGGCAATAAGAGTTAATTATTTGTGAAGATGGAGACAAAACTGGCAAAAAGCAAGCTGCTTCTATTTACACCGGAGTCCAGCAACAATAAGGAGAGCATTCGAAAAATCTGGCAATAACAAAAAGGCCTGTATATGCTCAGGAAAAAAAAAAGAATGATCTGGTATAAAGCTCACCAAATGCGTAGAGCTGCAGGGAAAAGCCAGGTGCTGGTATAGTAAACATTATGACCCCTAGAAGTGGGAACAGAAATATTGTCAATTGAAATTATAATGTTTCATTAAACCATACAAGGTGTTTAATTTTCCACAACTACTGGATTTTGTTTTTTGCCATTTCACTTCGTCATCTGAAAGCCCTGTAGCCTTGAAAGAAGACATATAACAGTATAATAATGCCTTTAATACTTTATCATATTTCAAAAATAGATTAGAAAATGGCCCTAATACATGGAATTTCTTTAAAGAGCAGCTTCCTCCAATGTGATTGGCAAGTGGCATAGGGCAGCATTTAAAATCTCTCTCCAATTAATCACCTGATTAGATTATTTATAAGAGAAAGTAGCAATGTAATTCTATCTACCCTCTTTATTGAGTTAACACTCATTCAGGTAGATTGTGAGCACAGTAGCATCAGTGTACAATGAGAGAGCATCAGAAATCTCTTCACATACTCTGGTTATGTGTCAGTGTAACTGAAGTCCAAATATGGCATCCAGATCATCATTTTAAGAGAATCACGTTATTATCCCTTTCAGTCTGAGGTTGGAAACATGGATATTTTATCTAGGACAAAAGGAAAATCAGTAAGTGCTGAAGACTTCAGAGTCCACATCTCAGAGGGAATTTTATTTTTGTTTTGTAGCTTTTGCAAATAGTTCTGCTCTTCCAAATGTGCAATGCCTCCAAACACCATGCTGGGCTGTTGATGGATAGAAGGTACACTGGTACTTTTTCAAACACAGTTTTTACCTCTGACTGTCTAGTACATTTTTTTTTTCCATTTGAACAAGTTATTAGTATGCCTGTTTTACAAGTGTTGGAAAAAGAATCCCAGGATTTTGCCTCCTGTGTGTTTTTGCCTTGCTTCCTCATGGTCCATGATGCCAGCGGAAGGTGTCAGCACTATGTACCCAAACTGACATGAAGGCAAAAGGTTGCTCTGCCACTTTTCCAGGTCCTTCAACTGAACATCAAATCTGGGACTGATCACACCACACTTGTTCAGTCTGCCTGTGAGATTAACAATAATTTTCCCAGCTCTGTGATCGTCAATGATCTCAAATTCACCATTGTAACCATGCTTCACAGTTAAAAACCGGACAATTACTTTAGAGCATGGTCGAACGAGAACTTGACGTGTTCCATGTTTCTCTGCATTGTTGATGCTCTTAAGGGGATCGGCCACAACTTAAAGTGACAATTTCAAGAGTTGCCTTTTCCTCTAGCTTCCATGGACAATACATCTTAATGTGCCAATTTGCTTCCCACAATTTGCCAATTTGACATTAATATTTACCTTCCAAATGAATCTATTATAGGAGAGACAGAAAATCAATCTACAATCAAATATCTGAATTTCTCCAGTGGAAGGCATATTCAGTCAGATCAATGATTTTGAGACAAACCTAGGTATCAGGATAAGCTAATTATTTAATCTGATTTAACAGTGAAGACATTCTGCTACTCTAGTTAAGATCACGGAAAACAAAGCAGTTAATTTGGCTTCGTGAAGCAGATTTGGAATTAACCTATTCTATGCAGTTTTTGTTTAGCAGTTTTTGAATATGTAACCCAAGGATAAAAAAGGGCATACTTTTGTTTTAGGGCCTCAAAGCAAAGAATACTTAATGTACGTCTGCACAGCAAAGTCATTCAAAAAGGATCACCCTCCTCTATAGCTGGGATGAAGGTGATAATTTAGGTGCTATTCTACTTGTTCAGAGTTTTGCCAATCCCAATATAAAGAATCAAAGTGGCAAACACTCCTGTTTTTGTTGCCTTCACATTTGAGAGCTACAGTTAATGGAATATGGAAACACTACAGAAGAGAAGGCGATTTCACACCAGTAGCAAATGGAAGAGTTTGAACTTTTAAGTTTGTAGTGTTAATCCCCTCTATGGGGTTTCTGACATCCTACAGGCAATCCACACTGTTTGTTTTTATGCCTCTTTGCAGAAATAGAAAGTCATTAAATATGCCCAAGTGGGAAATGAATGGCAGTAAACAGGGAAGAAGAAGAAGAAGAAGAAGAAAATTAAAAGCACTAAAATACTGATTAAACAGAAAAATGGAAATAAATCTATGTTCATTAATATTTATCTGTGGTAATTCATTTAAAGTGATTGTTTCTACAATGTACATTATCAAAAATTAGCTGAAATGGAACCACCCAAATTAAAACGTTCAATGAAGGGAAATACCTTAGAAAACAGTCAAAACAGAGACACCGATATATCAGCTACCAGTGAAGTGGACTTCTTCTTTCTCTAAAGTTTTATTCAGAAGACAAGCATTGCTTGTGAGTGATAGCACATTATCTTTTAAATTGGTTCATCAAACATACAACAGCCTTACTCTCTAGTGAAGATGATCCATAAAAACTCAAAGAACATCCATAAATGTTTAAAGTAATACGTGCATCAGGGATTAACAAGTATGAAATTAATAAACATTCTATACTGGAATAAAAGTGTGGCAGTGAACCAAATGTGAACTGTCAAATAAAAATATTATGAGTGAAATTCTGGCCCTATCTAAATCAACAGCAAAACTCTCAGTGACATAAAACATAAAAATGGCCATACTGGGTCAGACCAAAGGTCCAAAGGCCCAGTATCCTGTCTACCAACAGTGGCCAATGCCAGGTGCCCCAGAGGGAGTGAACCTAACAGTGATCTCTCTCCTGCCACCCATCTCCACCCTCTGACAGACAGAGGCTAGGGACACCATTCCTTACCCATGCTGGCTAATAGCCATTAATGGACTTAACCTCCATGAATTTATCCAGTTCTCTTTTAAACCCGGTTATAGTCCTAGCCTTCACAACCTCCTCAGGCAAGGAGTTCCACAGGTTGACTGTGTGCTGAGTGAAGAAAAACTTCCTTTTATTTGTTTTAAACCTGCTACCCATTAATTTCATTTGGTGGCCCCTAGTTCTTATATTATGGGAACAAGTAAATAACTTTTCCTTACCCACTTTCTTCACATCACTCATGATTTTATAGACCTCTATCATATCCCCCCTTAGTCTCCCTTTTTCCAAGCTGAAAAGTCCCAGCCTCTTTAATCTCTCCTCATATGGGATCCGTTCCAAACCCCTAATCATTTTAGTTGCCCTTTTCTGAACCCTTTCCAATGCTAGTATATCTTGACTTCACTACGGCCAAGATTTCTCCTTGTATCATTTGCAGTACTTTACCCTTTTATGGCCTGATTTTCAGTCAGATGGATCATTCTTCAATTCTGGTCCTGAACTATTGCGTAGTGTTAACCTCTGCTGTTAAACAGCACCTTTGTTACACTGTAAAGGTGGCCACAGCAATGCACTGGTAAATTTATAAAGCATTTTTTAATACAGTGTTTAGATGAAATACATTGGAGCCAAACCCTGCAGCCCGTTTAAGTTTGCTTTGTACTGTTCTGGAAACACAAAGCAGATTTAAAGCCTGCAGTGACCAACTCAAGAGTCCTCTTGAGTGGAGGACTCCTCCAACGGCACAGAGCTCGAATAGCTGCTCTATCTCACCATTTGCAGACCACAGAGTCACAGGTGTGGCTGACGGAATGGGGGGTGTGGCCAAAATGTCCTCAGTCCCTGGCTGTTGCAAGAGTTCCTTGGGGGATGCTGCAGCCAGGTACAATACGGAGCAGCAGTGTGATTTTTCTATTTTGATAATTTGCCAATAAAATCCTTTTTTGTCTTCCTCAAAAGCCCACCCATCCCCATCCATGGTGACAGATTATGCAGTACATCTCGTTCCCAAATCCTGTTTGGGATGACTCATGTATTTTGTCCTCCCCAACTCTGCACAAATTGTTTTGGGAGCAGGCCATCTCCTCTTTAAGTAGACCCTTTGCAAAATCATGTGCATAACCATTATTGCTCCTTGCTTCCTCCTATTGTCTCCCAAACTGCAGGGTTGAGAATAAAATCTGGATATGTTAGCAAGGCAAACATAAGTCGTTTGCTGTACTCCAGCAATACAGTTTATTCCTACAAGAATTACCTGAAGGTTAAAAAATGTAATACCAAACTGCACATATACTCAGCTATAGCTACCCATCTCACTTACCAAATCAGTCTCTTAACTTCATGAATTAGACAAGAACATTTCATTAAATAGGTTTACTGGATGCAATTAGCAGTTTATCTCCTAGTGAGCAGCTAATTCTTAATCATGTAACTATGCAAAATGCCATAGAAAAGGTAAAAATTAAGCAATCCAATTAGTTTATAAAGCAGACCGTTTAGACTTAATGCAGGATCTTTTTTAATATTCACTTGTAGGGAATTAGAATTATAAACAAAGCCTATGAAAATTGGGAAAAAAGTGTAATGCGTGGCAATTTAACGACACATGAGTGTGCAAAAGGATGTAATGGAGCTTATCACTTTAGGGGGTTTTGTTCCATTGTTGGTATGTGCACATAACTATCAATCAGACTTCAAAAACTATTTATCCCCACTCCACTACATATGTTCATTTATGTAACTTGAAGTCAGAGGGGGCTTTTGTTTGTTTTCATTTTATATTTTTCTTCTGAGAAAATGTATCACAAGTTACACTATGTATATTTTGTTTGTAAATACATCATAAATATAGACAGGTCTGAGCATTAAATTAACAGTATTAAAAGAAAGCTACAAGCAACATCTAAAGAGAGGTAGTGGTGAAGGAAATAGTCAACTGAAACATAATAAAGTCAGGCATTATTTCATCCTGCACAGACAACTGTAAACATCTACCATCAATAAAGAGAACTCCAGGGACCTACTAACATTGTACTGATGGAAAATTAATGGGCCATATGTAGACCTCTCAACTGTAAAGGCTAAGACATCAATGCAAAATGTCTTCATTCTACAAACAAGACAGATCATGCAAACTCAATCATGTCGCAGTACAATCTTTGGCAGACAAGACCTTCATGGGATTTTTTTTTATATGCATGAAATGTTTTAACCAAGATGTTGCAGGTACTTTTCACTGAAATGCCATGAGACCAATTATTTGACAACATGCAGAAAATTATACTTTCCCAAAAAGAACATGAATGTAAACCATTGTGTATAAGGGAAGAGGAATAACCTCTGATCAGAGATTACACAAAACAAAAAAAACACACATAAAAATCAATCCCAGCCGTTTACAAACTTTTAAGTAAAACTTCCATTCTGTAGCATGGGATGGCCTCTTTCTCCTCAGCCTCTCAGGATATGCATGCAGAATCCAGGCAATATAGTGACCCAGCATCCCAGGAATAATGGGCTGGGTGGTGAGTCAGTATATTGCCCGAGTGCTGGGCCTTGCTAAGCATGCCCAGCATCATTCCTTGAATGCAAGAGGGCGTGGCCAGATGTCTAAGGAATGTACAGCCCCCCCAACAATCCTACTGGAACCTGGGTACATACTGATCACTTCCAACCCTGATAGAAAAAGCACTGGGGCGGCAGGGGGCAGGGAGGAACGGGAGAGTGGGAAGAGGAAACAGACATTTACCAATACATTTTCTATATTTACAAAATAACTATCTAGCCATAGGAAATATCAGCACATCTGTTGGTAAGGGTTAACTTTATAATGGTGACCACTGGAATATAGGAATACATTATGAAGCTAGTTTTTTTACATGGCTACCTGAAATGCCATTCATCATCTTCCATGTAATTAACAGTAAATTAATACCAGAAACTAATTTATCACTGGTAGAAAGATGTCCTTTTCTTTTGACTGATTGACATGCACTAACAAGTTAAATTATGTCAAATTATCTGAAGTCAGTGGCCATTTGCACTAGTCCTACAAAGGTCATGAAGTCAGAATCCATATCCATTCTCTACCAGGTAAAATCCAGTAATGACTAACAGAGTTAGACACAATTTAACTTTTGCTAAAAATATAAAGGGTATTCAGAAATTTAAAAAAAAAATTGCTTTATTAGTACAGGGTTTTTTTAAATGCTTTCCATCTATAAAGTCTACAGGTCTGGTTTTAGTCTCACTTACACCAGTTGTACATTGGTGAAATTCCCTTTACCTCCAAGGGGTTACTTCTGATTTAGGTCTGTGTCTACACTAAAAAGTTAGGTCGACCCAGCTACATTACTCACAGGTGTGAAAAAGCCACACCCCTGAGAGACGTAGTGTAGCGAACCTAACTCCTGGTGTAGACCATGTTAGGTCGACAGAAGAATTCTACAAAAAGAAAAGGAGGACTTGTGGCACCTTAGAGACTAACAAATTTATTTGAGCATAAGCTTTCGTGAGCTACAGCTCACTTCATCGGATGCATTCAGTGGAAGATACAGTGGGGAGATTTATATATACAGAGAACATGAAACAATGGGTGTTACCATACACACTGTAACGACAGTGATCGGGTAAGGTGAGCTATTACCAGCAGAAGAGCGGGGGAGGGGGAGAACCTTTTGTGGTGATAAGCAAGGTGGGCCATTTAGGGGAATTACCTACTCTGACAGGAGATCCCCCCCCCAACCGGTGGGTGTAGATAGTGTCTGCACAAAGCGCTACAGTGGCACAGCTGCAACACTACATCTATGCTATTGTAGAATTTCAAGTGTAGACAAGCCCTTCCTCTGGTGTAAATAAGAGGAGAATCAGACATAAGTTAGGACAAATTTGTTAAGCATTCAAAAGATCGGAAATGACAAAGCTAAATGTCCCAATTTTCTCTTCCTTTTGAACTGCTTCAGTTTAGTCATCCTTGGGTTGTGCCTCTTATGCCACCCTGTGCATTGGCATAAGGGGTAAGTGGTGTGACCTGAGCATCCCTATGCCCAGCAATCCCAGGCTGCCCTAGCACTCCCTGAGCCGGTCACTGCCAGCATAAAACAAAACTTCCTTTGGTCGCTCTTATCTGTGCAAGCCTGATGCTTAGCTGTCCCAGGTCTTTTGCAGCCCTCTTTGACTTATGCCAAGGGCTACTCAGCTAAAGTTAAAGAGCAGGGCTGAAGTTGTCAGTGTAACCTTAACTCTGCTCCTAAGTATGTTTCACAATATAGCCTTCAATTACATGATCTCATATTATTTCTCAAATAATACAAGATACAGGTTTTTCCACCATTTTATATATTTGTATTTTAAAACAGAGGAGGTGATTTTTTGCTGGTGAGTATCCCACCTGGTACAGGCTGCTTTCACGGGAGGAGAACAAGAACCAAATATTCCAGCAATTATTCACACTCACAGCCTCTTGTTCTCACAGGAGAGTTTAGCTACTCATATCTGTTAGACTACACACATCACAGCCCAAATCACATCAAAGAGATTGCTATATTACATAGAAGGCAGCTTTTTGATATAAGATGTGGAAATTCCAACAAGAGGATGGTCCAAACTTCTTAGCTATACCAACAGAAAGGAACTAACAGAGAATATCAGAACAGAAGGGAAACTTGGAGCAAGTGATCACAAAAAGTATATTTTCCTGGAAATCCTCAGTTCAAATGTAGTTTTTATATTTATTTAATTAATTAATTAAAAATACACATTCTATTACTCTTTTTTAAAAGCATAAGAACTTGAACTGAAGAATCTTGCAAAAAGAAAAGGAGTACTTGTGGAACCTTAGAGACTAACCAATTTATTAGAGCATAAGCTTTCGTGAGCTACAGCTCACTTCCTCAGATGCATATCGTGGAAACTGCAGCAGGCTTTATATATACACAGAGAATATGAAACAATACCTACTCCCACCCCACTGTCCTGCTGGTAATAGCTTATCTAAAGTGATCATCAGGTGGGCCATTTCCAGCACAAATCCAGGTTTTCTCACCCTCCACCCCCCCACACAAATTCACTCTCCTGCTGGTGATAGCCCATCCAAAGTGACAACTCTCCACACAATGTGCATGACAATCAAGTTGGGCTATTTCCTGCACAAATCCAGGTTTTCTCACATCCCCCCCACCCCCATACACGCACAAACTCACTCTCCTGCTGGTAATAGCTCATCCAAACTGACCACTCTTCAAGTTTAAATCCAAGTTAAACCAGAACATCTGGGGGGGGGGGTAGGAAAAAACAAGAGGAGACAGGCTACCTTGCATAATGACTTAGCCACTCCCAGTCTCTATTTAAGCCTAAATTAATAGTATCCAATTTGCAAATGAATTCCAATTCAGCAGTTTCTCGCTGGAGTCTGGATTTGAAGTTTTTTTGTTTTAAGATAGCGACCTTCATGTCTGTGATTGCGTGACCAGAGAGATTGAAGTGTTCTCCGACTGGTTTATGAACGTTATAATTCTTGACATCTGATTTGTGTCCATTTATTCTTTTACGCAGAGACTATCCAGTTTGACCAATGTATATGGCAGAGGGGCATTGCTGGCACATGATGGCATATATCACATTGGTGGATGTGCAGGTGAACGAGCCTCTGATAGTGTGGCTGATGTTATTAGGCCCTGTGATGGTGTCCCCTGAATAGATATGTGGGCACAGTTGGCAACGGGCTTTGTTGCAAGGATAGGTTCCTGGGTTAGTGGTTCTGTTGTGTGGTATGTGGTTGTTGGTGAGTATTTGCTTCAGGTTGCGGGGCTGTCTGTAGGCAAGGACTGGCCTGTCTCCCAAGACTTGTGAGAGTGTTGGGTCATCCTTTAGGATAGGTTGTAGATCCTTAATAATGCGTTGGAGGGGTTTTAGTTGGGGGCTGAAGGTGACGGCTAGCGGCGTTCTGTTATTTTCTTTGTTAGGCCTGTCCTGTAGTAGGTAACTTCTGGGAACTCTTCTGGCTCTATCAATCTGTTTCTTTACTTCTGCAGGTGGGTATTGTAGTTGTAAGAAAGCTTGACAGAGATCTTGTAGGTGTTTGTCTCTGTCTGAGGGGTTGGAGCTAATGCGGTTGTATCGCAGAGCTTGGCTGTAGACGATGGATCGTGTGGTGTGGTCAGGGTGAAAGCTGGAGGCATGCAGGTAGGAATAGCGGTCAGTAGGTTTCCGGTATAGGGTGGTGTTTATGTGACCATTGTTTATTAGCACTGTAGTGTCCAGGAAGTGGATCTCTTGTGTGGACTGGACCAGGCTGAGGTTGGTGGTGGGATGGAAATTGTTGAAATCATGGTGGAATTCCTCAAGGGCTTCTTTTCCATGGGTCCAGATGATGAAGATTTCATCAATATAGCGCAAGTAGAGTAGGGGCTTTAGGGGACGAGAGCTGAGGAAGCGTTGTTCTAAATCAGCCATAAAAATGTTGGCATACTGTGGGGCCATGCGGGTACCCATAGCAGTGCTGCTGATCTGAAGGTATACATTGTCCCCAAATGTGAAGTAGTTATGGGTAAGGACAAAGTCACAAAGTTCAGCTACCAGGTTAGCCGTGACAGTATCGGGGATAGTGTTCTTGACGGCTTGTAGTCCATCTTTGAAGGACAAAGTCACAAAGTTCAGCTACCAGGTTAGCCGTGACAGTATCGGGGATAGTGTTCTTGACGGCTTGTAGTGGCATATTAAAACACATTAACACAGAAGTGTTGTAAATAAAACTGAAACACCTTATGTTACAGTTTCATTATCTAGAAGACTCTGCCTGCAAGGAAAAATCTATCACCTTGATTTTGCAAGTAATTGTGTCTGCTGTTCTGAGCTTACAGGAACAGCTAAGGAAAAATGATTTTGTGGTCAAAGTCTTGGTTACACTACCTCACAATTGTAGTTGTATATTTTGCATGAACAACAATACACTCAATAATGGAAGGAGATTTGTACAATTCCATATATTAATCACTTTCCTTGTCCAGTTCACTTCAATACATCGTACTGCAATACGTTTAATGTGCATTATCTTGCATTTGGACTTCGATCATGATGATCAGTTCACATCTTAGTTTGCCACTGTTTTTACAAATGTTAGAGTTTTTCAGTTATCTACTTGGGCTGTGGGTTGCTTGCCATATTTTTTCTTTTTTTTCTTTTCTTTTTTGCAGTGTAGTTTCTTTTGATACTAAAAAATTGAGCCCAAGCTGTTTGTCAAAAAGAAAAGTGGAAAGTAAAAGGTTTCTTCTCTGCTTGGTGCACAGGGAGTTCCATATATAACTCAAGGGGTATTTCAGAGGCTAATCACAGGGGCCATGCCTGCAGGAAAATAGTCTGCACATAGATGGAGGATGCTAGGCCCCACACTCAAAAACACAGAATTTCTGCAGCTTAAAATGAACTTGTGGATATTCAGCTGGGAACAGCCAAAAGGATAAGAGGATGTCAGATGGAAAGAAAGAATAATGAAGAGATAGAAGAGAAGGCAGATGCCCAAGGGGAAAAAGGAAGTTACAGAACACAGAACCACACAAATGAAGTGGGAGTAGGTGATTGACTCTGGGGAGGAGATACTGTAGAAGAGAAGGAAGCGAAAAGATCAGGTGAAAAAAATACAGTGGCTGGTAACTCTGATACAAAAAAAGCACTAGCTTTTTGGGTGGGAGGGGTTTAAAATCCAGCCGTTACACATAGTAACTGTATCAGCTGGTAGTTTTTCAGATCTTCCGTTTCCCTGGTTTTAGGATGGTGTGACCTTTGCCTGTTGCCATCCCTTTGATGTTTGGTCAGAGCATGCATGCTGGTAAAGAAGCACGTCAGCCAGTCATGGCCATGCTGACATAGGTTTTTCAGAAATTCTGGGAAGATGTGTCTGAGCCTGCAGCCTTCCAGGTTTGGTGAGTTTTATGGCCTTTTCCACTTCTTCTCTAGTGAATGGATTTGATAGATTTGATGTCTGAGCGATGTAAGTTACACCGACCTGAGCGGTGTGGACAAGCACAAGCCCTGACTTCTTCCTCCAACATAGAATTATAGGACTGGAAGGGACCTCAAGAGATCATCTAGTCAGTCCAGGGCCCTGCACTGATGGCAGGACTAATTATCTAGACCATCCCTGACAGGTGTTTGTCTAACCTGCTCTTTAAAATCCCCAATGATGGAGATTCCACAACCTTCTTAGGCTATTTATTCCAGTACTTAACCTCCCTGACGGTTAGCAAGTTTTTCCTAATGTCCAACCTAAACCTCCCTTGCTACAGTTTAAGCCCATTGCTTCTCATCCTATCCTCACAGGTTAAGAGGAACAATTTGTCTCCCTCCTCCTTGTAACAACCTTTTAGGTTCTTGAAAACTGTTATCATGTCCTCCCTCAGTCTTCCTTTTCCAAACCAAACAAAGTCAATTTTTTCAATCTTCCCTCATAGGTCATGTTTCCTAGATCTTTAATAATTTTTGTTGCTCTTCTCTGGATTTTCTCCAATTAGTCCACATCCTTCCTGAATATGGCACCCAGAACTGGACACAATACTCCAGTTGAGCCTAATCAGCGCAGAGTAGAGCGGAAGAATTACTTCTCGTGTTTTGCTTACAACACTCCTGCTAAGACATCCCAGAATGATGTTCACTTTTTTTGCAACAGCATTACACTGTTGACTCGTATTTAGCTTGTGGTCCACTATGACCCCCAGATCCCTTTCTGCAGTACTCCTTCCTGGGCAGCCATTTCCCATTTTGTATGTGTGCAACTGATTGTGCCTTCCTAAATGGAGTATTTTGCATTTGTCCTTATTGACTTTCATCCTATTTACTTCAGACCATTTCTCCAAGTTTGTCCAGATCATTTTGAATTTTAATCCTATCCTCCAACACTTGCAACCCCTCCCAGCTTGGTATCATCCACAAACTTTATAAATGTATACTCTATAACATTATCTATATCAATATGAAGATATTGAACAGAACCGGACCCAGAACTGATCCTTGTGGTACCCCACTTGTTACGTCCTTCCAACATGACTCATAACCAGGACTCATGTCCGTATCTGAATCATCAGTCAACAATTTGCAATTTAGTGAAACTTTACATAGTAACTCAGCTAAATACAGCATAAAATATTGGGAAGTATTTAATTCTATCTACAGAATATGTTTTCAATTATACAGATGAATCCCTGGCCACACTGAAGTCAGTGGCCAAACTCCCATTAACCTCAGCAGGAACAGAATTTCATGCTATATTTTACCGGTACAGCCTACTACAATCAGTGATATCTGGATCATAAAAATTCACTAAACACACTGTTGACCACAACAATAGCAGATAGTCAAAATATTTTAAAGTATATTTCAATATATACTGAAAATGGATGAAGACTCATTGAAAAAAAGAATGAAAGAAGGTTTGTTCGCTTCTTAGGGATGTTGCGGGAGATACAGACAGACTTCCTAACCTAAAGCTTAAACAGAGGTTGCTTGTATATCCCCAAGACTGTTCACTAGATAAGTATAGACTCTGTGACACTTCACAGCCTTCCCTTAGTACTTTGGGGTTGGTCATCTCATTTCCCCAGTGCATTATCAATTATCTTTTTGGTTCTGATCACAGCCAGCCTAATTACCTTTAAAATGACTAATAATATGGTACAGGACGGAACTGCCTTGAAAAGACGTCAACATGTAGGTTGTGTCCAAAACACTTCATTTAAAAACATTGTTCCATGCATTTTAAATTAAACTGGATTTAATCAAAGTGCCATACAGCTATTCACCTCATGACTGATCAGAGTCATGTTCTTGGTCTTTATTCTTTCAAAGAAAAAAAGTAAACAATTTCTATCCATGAAAAAGGGATAGCATTCTGGGAAACTGAGGAAAAAGAGTACCCACAATGGCATAATGCACTTAAATTGTGGAGTTACAAAGGAACTTTTCGTGTCTTCATGCACGTGTGTCATACACACACATGCTACACAGACTTCAATAAACATATTTATAAAATTCAAATTTAAAAGTGATTCTCTGAAACAACTCCAAGTACACATATGTCTCTTTATGAACATAAGACATTAAGCAGTATTCCATGCTACATACTGGGTCCTGAAAGAACATAAAATCAGCCCAAGCCAAAGTAGTAACACGGTAATTAACATGGATTAAAATCTATCCAAAATGCTAATAAATTACAGCTTGTGGATTTCAAAAGTCATAACCTTATTTTCATGACTAAATTATAAAGTTGATTTAGGTTCTTTGTGAAGAAAGATTCTCAAGAAAAACTGGACATTTCTGATGCTGAATGCTAGCTTGCTTTTGCATAAAAAAAACCAAAACCCACTATAATCAGGGTCTGAGTTATTTTTAAGTTTTGCAAACATGATCTACAGTAACAGATGAACCATGACTTGAGTCCAAGGACTAAATGCTCAACTACAGCAAGCAGTCAATTTACTCAATTAAGAAATGCTCGAAATGATGTCAGTGGCAGCGATCCACTAAAAATCTTTCAGTTGGTCAATAACGGGGTGAGCACATATGCTCTGTACTTCAGGGGAATCCCTAGTTACCTCTTTAGAGCAGTTTTCCAATTCCAGGCTGGAAAAGAAGCATAGAATATGGTCTCAAATGTAGAACATTATCTGAGGAAATTACTGTGAAAGTAAGTTTATTAGAAGAGGAACCGTGAGATGTGCATACAAAATGAGCTGCCATGAGCCCAGCTGAGAGTTCTGTGAGAGCATCCACATATTGTCTCCCCTAAAGATTCAGGAATACATTCGATCAGTGTTTCTTTTTGAAACCAGGGACCAGCTTGATGCCTTCCTAAACTGTGTCAGGGAGATCTCAGGGACCAGTGCCAGTCCATGGACGGGTCATAGAGAAACACAGAGAAACATTAGCTAATGTTAAAAAAGCACTTTTTTTTTAAATTTAAAAAGCTCAACAAAATATTTAAGTACCAAAAGCATCTCTCTAGCTCTTGTATTCTACAATTCTTATTTTTCCTATCTCCCCGCCACTTTAATTTGTCGTTCCTTGCTCTCTTTTGTCCAGTTTAGGAAATGATGATGCAAGGTGCTGAGTGCCCTTAACCCATTTAGATTATGTCTACACTTCACACTAAGCCCAGACTCTGACTCAGGTTTCAGCCCAAGCCACCTTTCTGTTCACATACAAATCAGTCTGTCTCAGGTCAGCAAGCACTCCGGTCTCAGATCATAGGACTCTGCTAGGGGGGTTGGTCAGAGCCCAAGTTCCATTATGATTTGGGTCCAAGCCCTGTCATTCTGCAGTGTGGATGCAGGTTAAACCACAGACCCGAGTCAGGAGCTCTGCACAGAACAATATGGATGCCTTAGCACAGTTGTGAGACCTGGGTCCAGCAATTGTTAACCCAAAGCATCCACAAGCCCAGGTTCCACAGACCCCGGCTTAATGTCCAGTGTAGACTACCCTTACAGAACAGCTCTGGAAGCAATTTAACACCAACTACCCCCAGTAGAAGTATATGCAGAGAGACAGTACTCTCTATACAGCTTTCAGCTGAAGCAGCGGGAAATTTAATTTAGGAAATAAAAAGAGAAACAAACAGTTTAAATAGATGTTTGACAGCTGTACTCTAAAGCCAAGCCTACGAGGCTCACAAAACCACAGTCCATGCAGTTGTACTAAAATACCAAATCAGTTACAATCTTGGTCAACATGAGAGACAGAGAGGGGAGAAGATGTGTGGGAAGGCAAACGTTACTTTGGAGTGTTCTAAAAGTAACAGGCATGTACTTCAAGACAGTTATTCTGAGAAGGGGCAATATGCCCTACCCCAGCATGCTCTGGCCCCAATGCAGCAAGATACTTAAGGCCATGCCTAACTTTAAGCACATAGTAGTTCCGTTAAATACAGTTTACCAGCTTGGCTGGCAGACATGTTCAATCTCTATTGATAACAATTAAGGGCATGTCTACACTACACTGTGTGAGGCTGACTTACAGCCACCACAGTAGCCACCACCTCTTTCTGTTGGTGGTGTGCATCCTCCCCACCAGCACTTCTGCCGACTGAAGGAAGGCCATTAGGGGAGGAAGGTGCAGCTCCGCATGAGGAGTCCAGCTGCCCCCTGGACTTCTCGCCTCCCCCTTCCCTTCCGGAAGTGGGGGCCAACTGCCCAAGCTTCTCACCTACCTGCCAGGAGCAAGACACAGCAGCCCAGGCTTCTCAGCTCCCTTAGCAGGGAACCAGGCAGGCACAGCCCAGCTGGGAGCAGGGAGCCAGGGGAATTCAGGGTCTAGCTACCCAGTTCTTGCCCAACCATTTCAGGGCTCCAGCCAATGTAAGTAACGCAGTGTCTAACAGAGACACTCTGTCGCCCTAACTGCACCGACATAAGCCCTACGCCTCCAGGGAAGATGGAGTCATTATGTCGGTGTTGTAGGGCACTGACATCGGCGGGACAAGGCTGTGGTGTGTACAGTGACATAATTAGGTTGGCGTAAGCTGCCTTACGCAGACCTAACTGTGTAATGTAGACCAGGCCTCAGTATAATAGGACTATTCACATGCTTAAAATGAGGAATTTGCATGAGTGCTTTGCTGAATGAGGGCCTATGTCCCTTCTCATCAAGTAATCAAACTACTGTACTCCTTTAACTCATAGGTGTTTTGCAGAATCAAACAAGGTCTTTGCTATTGACTATTATGACTCACTATTCTGTTACTAAAAATATCTCAACATACTTTCAAATGCCAAAAATTTATGAACAATTCAATGCATTTACCAGTTCTCACTGTTTCAGATAACTGCTGTCAACTGAGACTGAATATATCTGCCAGCCAAATTGATAGTACATTATCAACACACCACAGAAAATGTTCTTGCTTGTTGCTAGGGATGGTACTCTATTGTGCAGCATTACTTTGCCTCATATGATTAGATATGACATGTCAGAACATTTAAAGGTGTTAGAAACTAATATATTTCTCCCATCTCAAGTAGAAGTTTAGCAGGTTGGCTTATCTGCTGTAAAACTTAGTTACATATTCTTTTTTTTTTACACCTTGGCCCAATCTCTGCTCCTGTGTCTGATTATACCCATTTCTGCATGTTCAGGAGCACGTGCCTCTCTAAGACAGAGATAAATAGAGTCCAAATTAGATTTAGACTGACACGCTATGTGGCTACCTTGATATGGAATGTTAAATTCCAGGTCTAGTTATAAAAACTTCACATTCCTAGTTAACCTACTGCAGCATACAGCTTTTTTTTTTCCCTCCCAGAAGAGCCAACAAACCAGAAGCTACATTTAAACAATTAATTTTTCTGTTAAAAATAAAACTCCTCAAAAGAAACTCTGATAATTAGATTTCTTGTTAAGATCCCATTATCAGCCTTTCACTGTTCCTGGGATGGGGGTGAAATATAAAATCAGAGCATACTAGTGTACTGACTATGTCAGCCCTACACAACTACTACACTGAAGACCGTTTGTGGACAGTTGCATATTTTATGCCAATTCAAATGTCTTCTATACCATGGACCTTTTTCTACCATTTTGAACTAATCTGCAATATGCTGACCAAAGTTTTTTTGAGGTGTTTGGGGGGATGAGAGGCTGAGTGCTAAAGGGCAGGAAAGTGGTCAAGTTAGGGTATCCTACTGACATCATTACTGAGAGCAAGTATTATATTTTTTTTAATGAGAAGTTGTTTGTATGATATTTATTTTTTGCAACTGCACATTTTAATTTCTGTAAAAACTGCCTGAGGGATAGGAGTTTTAAATTATATTAATATCTATTTGATATATTGGGCTTTTTATATACCAGGTTAATACTGCTGTTTGAGAATAGGTGCATGCCTTATTCAAGAAGTGACTTGAATTAATTTACATTTTCTTCAGACTTCATTTTTAAGCATGTTTATTTGACAACTAGTGACAATTCTTCATGTGGCAAATTGTGGAAAGTTTTTAGAGTTCAGTTTTGCAAATACTCAGGCACTTCATTATGCCGCTTAGATGAAGAACATTACTCAAATGCAGAAGTGCTTGCAAGATTGGGCCCGTAAATGGTTTAGGATTTTTAATCAATAGAGCCATGAGAAACCAACCTCCACTTCTGATGGCAAGGGATGGCAGGCACAATGTTGAACTTCAGCAGTCTGACAATAGATGGAGTCATTCTTTTTTCCACTTCAGTGGATTAGTGCTCATGAGTGCTGAAATAATTAAAGCTCCATTACAGCATGTTCATTATAACCCCATTTCACAAGAAAATATACAATTCTACTGAGAAAACTGGATCCGATCTGAAGCTTGTCATATTAAAATTCCACCTTGGGACATTATGTATTTTAATAATGTCCAACAAATACATAAATAATACTTACGCATTTCTACTTACACTAAAAATAGTCACAGCATCCTCACAAAAGTGCTACATATAGTTAAAATAAAAGCAAGCTCAACACATACTTACGTACATCTGTCTATAATATGGTTTGACTGCCTCACAATCTTTAAAGTGCTTATCCTCATAGCACCCCTGTGAGATAGTACTTCCCTATCAGCCCCATTTTACAGCTAGAGAACTGAGAGAGACCTAGAGTGGTTTTTATAAGGTATGTAGGTACCTAGTGGGATTATCCAAGGTGCCTAGGCATCTAACTCCCATTGATCACAGTGGGAAGTAGGTGTCCAGACGATTTTGTAAATCCCACTATAAATGACTTGTCCAAGGTCACAGAGGAATCAACATGCATCCTAAAACCACATAGATCAATCGTTCCACTTCTACTTATAAAAATATTCTTCTACTCCACATACATTTTGAGAAAATGTATAGAACTCTAACCCAATTTACTGTGCCCTACAATGATATTTCGTTAGAAACATTCAGTACACATCCAATTAACAATGCACGTGAGGTTCATTATAGAACAGCACAGCAGGGGCAGGTAGGTTCAAGGGGCGATGTAAATTGAGTGAGGTGATAGTTAAATTGGTACAACCCCCTAATATGGATGCCCTTGTATAGCTTTAAATGGACCAGATTCAAACCAATCAAGTTAAAGCAGTACAAAAACTGTGTCAGCAACCCCTAAAGGGATATATCCTCCTCTTCTTTGCCATGTAATCCATCACTAACTATTTCAGTAAAATATCACACCCTCCTAACTGAAATAACTGAAACAGTACACAACTGTGTGTAGGTCAGGCCTGTGTTCATTTCCATATTTTTTAGCCTGTGGGGTTTTTAAGTTGTGCATTTTTTGTAAAGAAAATGTTATTCTGAGAATTTGGGCAAGGGTGGAGGTAGCTGGAGTCCACTGAAAGCAGGAGTCCACTGTTAGCTCTTTTTAATTAAGTCTTTTGTCAGTGAATATGAGCCAACATTGTAAAAACCTGGGCGGCCTGATTTTCTCAGGTGCTGAACATCTACTGATTTCAGTGGGACTTGCTCAACACATCTGAGAATCAGGCCATTTACTTTTGGTTAGATAAATATAGATTTAGGTGCCTAATTTTAGGCAGCGAGATTTTGAAATTTTGGCTATAAAATAATAATATATTTAAAGAAAAATGTGCTTTGTTCTTTTCAAAAACTATGGAAATGCACAAACGATCTCTAATAGGCTTAATTTTGGAAACTTTTATTTTGTTTTCCTGTAACTTATGAATGGCAAACTTTACCTCTTCCTCTCCTTATCTTGTCAATATATAAATTATCCTAAACTAGTCAACTTCATGCAGCCTAAGATGATCTACTTAACAGATCAACTAATATAATGTTGGGTCCAAAAGGACTGTAAAAAGTCAGTCATTGCTAGTTATTGTTCTTTTTTGTTTTATAATAATTTTTAAGACTTAAGAAAGTGAATGGGATTTTTTTTGGCAGTATTCAAAAGTCAAAAACATATTAACATAGTTCCATATTATATATTCTAAGGTGTGACTTCTACCCCCCAAAATTGTACTGCTATAAAAGGAAATAAAATAAAAACACACATATATAATCTGAACATGCTCAATGAAAGTAAAAAGAATTGACCTTAAGTCCTCTCAGACTATCACAATTTGACAGTCATAGCATGGGTCACTAAAAAATTAATTTTCCTTAAATTTGAAACAAAGTTCAGATTTGATCTATGACCTTGATCTTATGATTTAGTAATAATGTTCATACAAATGAACATACAAGCAATCAAATGCATTTTTTGTATAGATTTGTTAGAATTATATCAATCTACAATGATAAACTCAGTTATTATTAGTACTCCGTAATTTCTAAAATGTTACTGATTAAAATGGAATATATCAGTTCATCAGAAGTCCTCTCCACTAGAAGTTAAAGAGCTTTGTTCAAATAACGTTAAGAAATTTAATTTGAAAGCTGACGTCAGTTTAGGTTAGATCATATGCCTCTAAAGGGACACCATCAACTTAAAACGGGATCAGTTTTTTAACAATTTTCCAGCAGTTGTGTGAGTTAATACACACATCGCTGAGTTAACCTGAGTTATACACACATAGCTGACTTAACCTGCCAATTTTTGTGGTTTTACAATCTCATTTTCCCATTTAAAAAAATATTTTTCCTCTCTCTTTTTGCTGGTCAAAAGACCCATCCCAAAATCAAAGGTAACTGATTTCAGGGGAAATGGCAAAACTGACTTACTTTACACAAAGGATAACATTTTCAAAAGTAACTAAGTGACTTAGAGGCCTATGTACCTTAGTTGCTTTTGAAAAAAATTATCAAAATGCTGAAAAATGTACAAAGCAAAAATAATAAATAGTAATAATAAAATAATAATAATAAAAAACAGGAGAAAAATTGACCTAAACTTTTTCAGTTATAGTAATCATAGGTTTTACTTGGATTAATAGTATGTAAAAAGATGTCAGACCAAATGTGATTTTTAAGTTGATACTAGTTCTTTCAATACCTACACACAAATGACGATTTTAATGATTCTCCAAAGTATGGAAGATATTTTACTGTGTGTATGTACTGCAACATCTAGGTACAATGAGGTCTATTGAGAACAGAATATCTCTTTTAGCATTCTTTTTCCTAGCTTAATTCTAGCCTTAACATAATTTGTGGTATATTATATGGTACACATAAGCCCTCAATACTTTCACAAAGAAAATTTATCAGCACAAATTCCAGAGTGAGGTTCTCAAAATTAGAACCAGTGAATCAGAAATGGTACTAATTTACATTAAATAATGATGTCTAACAAAGCAAATTACCAGGAAAAAAACGAGTGCTCTCCTTACAACAAATTCAGTATAGTAGTAATAAGCATTCCTCACCATTCCTCAGGCAAGTCCTTTGCATGCTTAGAATCTTAGTTTTAAAGGCATTTGCAACAATTAACGGAAAACTAAGTTCATACAGATCACATAATTGTCCCTTTGTAGGGCACATGATGCATATTCCAATGTTCTCAGATATTAAATAAGGGCTCTGGCTAGTGTATCTGATGTGACAGAGTGAAATGATGCATGAAGTATTCATCTGTTCAAGTTACAAGACTCTTTTTGAAAAAATAACCTTAAAATTAACTGAGAACTCATCATTTGAATGGAAAGCAAGTTGATGATCTTGGGGGGGAAATGAATGCACGTGGTTTCATACACTAAAATTTGCTCTAAATTTGTTAAAAAATGTTGAACATACAGTAGACAAAATAAGCATACTGCTGCTGATGTAAGTTAGTTTTGACAAAGAATATTACGATAAGGCTTTTACAAATCAATAAAGAGGCAAGAGACAGTCATCTCTGACTCATTCATTTTGTAGCTGGTAATGAAAACACATCCGATTTTAATTAAAATAGTGACCTTCATCAAAGCTTGCTAACTCAGTTCTGAGTCTTCTCTTGCTCCAAACATTTCAAACCCACCTCCGAACAAGCTGCAATCTGAGCATTCTCGGGGTAAGGAGAAAATTATTGATTTTAAACTCTGACAGACAACATACATAATAACGACAATGGACAGATGTCACCCATGCATGTTTGGTATAATCCAGAATTGCCTGGTAGGAAAACATGAAGGAAATAATTTTTCTAGAAATGCTCTAAATAGCTGCAAAATGATTTTTGTTTTAGAAAATATATCAAGTTAACTTTACAGTGCTATGATTTGCTAACGCTGACTGAAATATAACATACAAACAGAACTGGCAGAACGTGAGTTCACCACAGCCAGTGCCAAAGAGTTACTAAGGCATTTATCTACATAGCTCTAGTGAACAACAAATTGGTTTGGGCTTTCCTTCCACATGCCAAAATTATCTGAATCTAAATTTCACAAACTGCTGATTAGATCCAATGTATTTTGGGTGTGCTCTGCAAATGATTTAGAGTTCCTTAATAAACAAACTTATTTCATTGGGACCTCTTGCAAGTCACAGCACAAATCAGCCCATTATAGCTCACTAATTCATACAGTACATCATATTCCACTAAAGCCAGCGGACAAATGTGTTTTCCTCTGCTGTTTGTTTGAGGTTATTTCCCTGCCAGCCTCTGTACATTTTCTTAGAAAATGAGAAATTAGAGCTGAAAAAGGCCTATTAGGTCAGCTAAGCCTATCCCTTTGCTGATACAGGACTGCTCCCTATGGTACATGTATTAGTTCATTACCCAGTTTAGTTTTAAATGTGCCAATCAATGGGCCTTCTGCCATTGTGCTTCCATGTCAATACTCATTTATTAATAATAATAATAATAATAATAATACTAAAAAATGAAATGCCAAGTTGAAACACACTATTTGTGCATGTGCACTAGAGTTATAAAATGCAATTTATTTGTATGTCTGCTATTCTTTTCAGATACAAAAAGCATATTGACCTCTGATGAAATATGTTACTGAAAAAATCTTTTAAGTTTCAGGTTGATACAAACAAAATTCAATGAAAATATATGATTTATATTCCTCTTTGGAGTCGTTGTTCTGGTCTAGCAAGTATGCCCGTCCACTGTCATCTCTTGCTTTGGGAAATTTGCCTTCCCTTGATTTGCACGCCCTTTCAAGTGAATGATTGCATAAATACTGATTTAAATTCCAATAAAAGCACATATATAAGGATTATACTGTTATGATCACTGCAGTGCAGATCTAAATAACTAAACTTGCCAAACTAGTGTTACTATGGAGACAAAACTAATGTACTGTGACCACATTTCTTTAGACCATCTGGATAAAACAAATATTTCCATTGCATAGTATTCATTCACATTTGTGTACTGGTCATCATCTTTTTTTTTTTAAACGCATAATATATGGAGAAAAGATATTACACCCATTGAGATTATATTATCTTGTACATAGTTATATTTCATGTGCCCATAAATAAACCAATACATCTATAGTTTACAAGTTGATCAAGATTCAATTATAAGAAGCTAAATGGTTTCAAGCCCAAAGTTATTTTCTAACATGTTTTAGACGAAATATCGTTTTATATGTCTGAGTCACAGTACCAGCCAAAAAGCACTTTACACCATTTGTACCCACTGGGAATTGTACCATCTTGAAAAGAAAAGCCCTGCAATGCACTACCCAGCTCTCATCCTCAAAATTCTGTTTTCCTGATCGCACTGAATGTGAAAAGCACCTGTCAAGTAAATTGCCAGATCCTTCAGGAGGTACAGTCTCTATGAAAAGGAAGAGTGCTTTCAAATTGTTTGGGCATAAGCTTGCATGGGTAAAAAAAACACTTCTCCAGATGCAAGATGCATCTTCAAGATGCATCTGAAGAAGTGGGTTTTTTACCCACGCTAGCTTATGCCCAAATAAATCTGTTAGTCTTTAAGGTGCCACTGGACTCCTCGTTGTTTTTGTGGATACAGACTAACACGGCTACTCCTCTGATACTTCAAATTGTTTATTACTTTGAGGAGTTTTTCAATCTAAAAATCTTCCAAACCTTTGTAGTGTCTGACTGACCATTAGAAATTTAACTTTGTTTCAAGATATGTCACAGAAATGTAACATCCTGATTGCAAATAAGAAGCATTTTCCACACCAATAGCAAATCTGATACTAAAGATGAATGGACATGCTGATCAGTAACCCCATTATGAAATGTAAGCAAGAGCAACCCTCTCACAGTTCATTCTAGAGAAGGCTGATTAAAGTATATAATAAATTGAAACATTCTTCATCTAAACGATTTGAAAAAGCACTTAGCTTTTCATTGCCTATTTCATGTCATAATATGCCCACACCCACACACTACAGATTCAGATGCCTTCATTCAAAAGAAGGAATATGGTTTAGTTAAAAAGTCATTATCCTTGTCTACACAGGAAAAGTAGAATTTACACCTTACAGGTGAAATCCTGGTCCCAATAAGCCAATGGCAACACTCCCACTGATGTCCATGGGACAAGTATTTCTCCCTACATATTTACCCAACCATAGGTTGTGCCTATTCCCATGTGTAAGGCAACCATAATGCACTGAAGTTTTGGTACATAAGATTCTCTCCCTTTTCTGATCAAGTTTTCATGGCTGTCAAAGACAAAGTGGAGAAGTAAGCAGGAGAATTGCAACAATGACTTATTGAATAAATGTCAGAAAGAGTATCCTTGTGTTGATATAGAGTGGCTGCTACAACTACTAGGATCTTTGTAAATAGTGGGTGGATACAGGCTATTTAAGTATCTGGGATTGAGGACAAACTTGAGATGCACAAACACACAGATACTTCAGCACCATGGGAATATGAAAATAGGTATCCTCTAAATATACTCAAGCCATGAACCTGCCCTAGCTGATGGTTAGTAGAAGAATGTGGTGTAGGAAGTTAGTGTGTATTGACAGAAAGATGAAGCAGATAACACAACAGGTCATTTCCATCTTTAATTTTGATGGTTCTACCAGCGTAGCTCTCCAGGGTTCTAACTTGAACATTAGAGACAGCAAAAAGAAAAGGAGTATTTGTGGCACCTTAGAGACTAACCAATTTATTAGAGCATAAGCTTTCGTGAGCTACAGCTCACTTCCTCAGATGCATATCGTGGAAACTGCAGCAGGCTTTATATATACACAGAGAATATGAAACAATACCTACTCCCACCCCACTGTCCTGCTGGTAATAGCTTATCTAAAGTGATCATCAGGTGGGCCATTTCCAGCACAAATCCAGGTTTTCTCACCCTCCACCCCCCCCCACACAAATTCACTCTCCTGCTGGTGATAGCCCATCCAAAGTGACAACTCTTTACACAATGTGCATGACAATCAAGTTGGGCTATTTCCTGCACAAATCCAGGTTTTCTCACACCCCCCCCACCCCCATACACACACAAATTTGTGAGAAAACCTGGATTTGTGCAGGAAATAGCCCAACTTGATTGTCATGCACATTGTGTAAAGAGTTGTCACTTTGGATGGGCTATCACCAGCAGGAGAGTGAATTTGTGTGGGGGGGTGGAGGGTGAGAAAACCTGGATTTGTGCTGGAAATGGCCCACCTGATGATCACTTTAGATAAGCTATTACCAGCAGGACAGTGGGGTGGGAGGAGGTATTGTTTCATATTCTCTGTGTATATATAAAGCCTGCTGCAGTTTCCACGATATGCATCTGAGGAAGTGAGCTGTAGCTCACGAAAGCTTATGCTCTAATAAATTGGTTAGTCTCTAAGGTGCCACAAGTACTCCTTTTCTTTTTGCGAATACAGACTAACACGGCTGTTACTCTGAAACCTGTCATTAGAGACAGCATATACCCTCTGGACTGCCTACAGGCATTGCCCCTGCAGTTCCTGACCAGTGGGAATTCTGGAGTCAGCGCTCAAGGTGGGGGCAGCACGCAGAAACCCCCTAGAACCACCACCCCCTTTAGGCCACAGAGATGTGCTGGCTGCTTCTGGGAGCGGAGCAGAGCTGCACTGCCAGACTTTTAGCAGCCTAAAACCTCCCGGTTTGGCTTCAGTAGCCTCCAGGAGATAGAGCCCAATTCCAGGACACTCCCGGCGAAACTGGGAGGGTTGGCAACCCTAAGCTTAGACCTTGCCCTGCACCCAGCCTTGCTCCAGCCTAGACCTTGCCCTGCTCCTGGCCTTGTTTCAGTCCTGTCCCAGCCTTGGAACCAGCCCTGCTCCTGCCTTCCTTGATCCCAGGTAATCTGGCTCTGACCCTCGGCTCTAGTTCCTGGCTCCAACTCTGTCTCAACCCTTGATGATGGCATTCGGACTCTGACTTCAGTTCTGATCTTCAGCTCCGATCCCCGGCTCTGACATTTGGATTCAGATCATTAGGCCTGACTTCTGCTGTGACCACTATACCTATGACCCAGTTGCCTAACAACCTAGAATGCAGTCCCATAAATTTTTGCAGGCTTTGCAAAGATTTTAAGAGCGGGAAGTGTTTAACTTTTGCAAAAGCTTACCCTTTCTGAGAGTTCTCCTTGAACTGATGACATTATTAGTTTGGGAGTCACAGTGGGAGAAACTGAATAAAGTTGGTCTTCTAATTAAAAAAAAAATGTCCAAATGTCCTCTCCTATGGTGACCAAATGTGGAAGGTAAAATGTTTTCCTCTCTCCCACAGGAGATGGTACAGGAGGTCAGGGCATCACTAGAACATTAACCTTTTTCAGACTGGTTGGAAACGTGACCTAGGGAAGTAGACAGATGGTGGTATGAACTGTTTGTACTTTACAGAGATTTGTAGATAAAGAGAACTGGGCAGGATCAGTGCTCTGGGATATTTTTGCTGGCAGGCTGGACTGCAGCTTTATTTGCTGAGGAGTCTGACAGCTGCATCCAGAGATGCAAAAATACTGAAGCCTTGCAATGGGACTAGTCATGAGGTTCATTTTGTTAATGAGGTCACTGCTCCACAGCCAGAGCTGGAAAACCCTCTGGCAAGAACCAAGGTAACCATGGTGCTGGTAGCCAACTTGATGGCATCCTGGGAAATACTACTAGGAAACTCAGAGCACTCTGGCATTTACAGAAAAATCTATGCGGCTCCTTTGGCAGGGAAGAAATTAACACCTTGTCTGCTAGAATTTCTGCATTCAAGTTCACATCTTGCACCGATCACTGTATTATCTGAGCACCTGGAGGTCCTCAAATGTATTGCAAATCAGCCTAAAATTTCTCCTTAAGGTTTCTACTGTTTTATGAGCAAGATCTTCTTCAGATAAAATATTCACATCCAGGGAATTACCTGATGCAGAATGCAAAGCTTTGAATCCTAAGTCTCTCCAGCTCTCGCTGTATATTCTATTAGTAACTATCATCAGAATAATTTTGCTACCATTTTTCCGTCACAGATGAGAGGAATGGAGACACCATTTCTTTTACAAATTCTCAAAAAACCAAGACTATGGATGCATAATCTTCCCAGTCCATCCTAGAATGGATTTCAGGGCACCAGCCACATGCTTAGTCAGGTAGTTCCCATCTTGAAGAAACCCCTAACAGAAGCAGGAGATTGCAACAAACCAGCCAGTGCCTCTGTTCTGCCTGCAAAACAATACATATCCCCAACCCCGGCCTCCACAGAGGTGTAGAAGAGCTTGGCTTGAATTATGACTAGAGACCTAAAGAAAAACATATTTACAGCAAGATGAGGTATAAATTAGGGATAGTTATGGAAGAGCTATACCTTCTATCAAGCCATCAGACTGGATCTGAAGCACTGGATCTACCCCTTCCATGGATAGGCCGTCTTTCTGTCAGGGACACCTTACTTGCGTTGCTGGGAAAGTATCCAACAGCAGTCGCTTAGCCCAATGAGGGCTGTGAGTTTGCCCCTGAAGGAGAGTTCTACATCACCACCTAACTGCAGAAGTTGACTGTCTGCTCATATACTGAGTCTGCTCTGGAGACCTGTCCAGTAACACCACAGATGGGGTCTTTGTGGCTTTTCTCTTCCCCAATTCCACTTGGTAAACTTCAAAGAAAATATTAATATAAACTGCCTGCTCCATCCCTGCCAATTAACATGGTGCTGCTGCCATCTGACTGCTTAACACAGAGACAGGAGAGAGAAGCCATTCCTGCTGAGGGAGAGATAGTGTTAAAAGCTTGGTTCTGTGTAGCTGACAACTGATGACAGAACAAAGAAAGCAAAACGTATTTTGTAAGGCAGATGAACTGAAAGTCGTCCCCACAGAGAAATTAAGAGTTTTATCATTCTTAACTTTTGTGATTTGAAGGGGAAAATCATCTTTACAATCTATTTTAAAGACCCACATATACACTCAGGAGACTTAGAAAAACAACAAATGTTACCTTGCACTGCACCTTACTTACCAGAAACAGTGTTTCCACAGGCGTCAGATGCAGTTCGTGTTGTGCCTTACAATTAAGATAATGCTCAAAGGCTCAAATCCAGGGACGCTGCACACAGACCACACTAGGTATCTCTGTAAGGAGGCTGGGAGAGAAAGAATCCTAATCCCAGGTCCTGACATAGCTGAGGAATCACTCCTCAGAGCTACTTGTTGAGGTAGCCGACTGCAGCTTTAACACCTCCTCAAAGAGAGGGAGGGGGGATAGAACGATAACAGCTGTGCAATAGCAGATCCTTGAACACTACCTGTACATTCTCCCAACCTGCTTCTACTATGGCTCCACCAGGCCATTGCACTGGGTCTTACAAGAATCCCAGTTAGGCTCCATGACATGCAGGAGGTGCATACCCCTAGTATGGACCACCCAAGGTCAGCTTTCTTCTGATTCAGAAAAATTGCAATGATTCGGATGCCAGGAGACTTCCACTGTCACAGAAGTGAGGGTGGATTTGTCCCAGAAGTAACTTTGTGGGATCAGATACCTCTCTTCCTCTTGTAATAGCTACAGATGTCCCAAGTGCTTGGAAAAATACATCCTTCTCTAGGATTGCAGCGTATATGGGAACTGCAAACATTTTATAGTGTTTACTGTATATTTTGGCATACTTCCCAGATAAAGTATTGATTCTGCATTCTGACACTCTGCTTTGGTACAATATCTATATAAGAGGACACAATATTCCACCCTAGGGGACATTTTATGGAGTCCCCACACTGTAGAGGATGCTGAAAATAAGGTATATAACAGACAGGGGAAAAAGGAGTACTTGTGGCACCTTAGAGACTAACACATTTATTTGAGCATAAGCTACAGCTCAGTTGATCGGAAGCATTCAGTGGAAAATATAGTGGGGAGATTTATATACACAGAGAACATGAAGCAATGGGTGTTACCATACACACTGTAACGAGAGGGATCAGGTAAGGTGAGCTATTACCAGCAGGAGAGCGGGGGGAAAGCGGGGGAAGAACCTTTTGTAGTGATGATCAAGGTGGGCCATTTCCAGCAGTTGACAAGAACGTCTGAGGAACAGGAAGGGGGAAGAATAAACATGGGGAAATAGTTTTACTGTGTGTAACGACACATTCACTCCCAGTCTTTATTCAAGCCTAAGTTAATTTATCCAGTTTGCAAATGAATTCCAATACAGCAGTCTCTCGTTGGAGTCTGCTTTTGAAGTTTTTTTGTTGAAGAATTGCCACTTTTAGGTCTGTAATCGAGTGACCAAAGAGATTGAAGTGTTCTTTGACCGGTTTTTGAATATTATAATTATATTATAATTGATGTCTGATTTGTGTCCATTTATTCTTTTACGTAGAGACTGTCCAGTTTGGCCAATGTACATGGCAGAGGGGCACTGCTGGCACATGATGGCATATATCACATTGGTAGATGTGCAGGTGAACGAGCCTCTGATAGTGCGGCTGATGTGATTAGGCCCTACGATGGTGTCCCCTGAATAGATATGTGGACATAGTTGGCAACGCGCTTTGTTGCAAGGATAGGTTCCTGGGTTAGTGGTTCTGTTGTGTGGTATGTGGTTGCTGGTGAGTATTTGCTTCAGGTTGGGGGGCTGTCTGTAAGCAAGGACTGGCCTGACACCTCTGAACAACATACTAACCCACAGAGACCTTCCTACCAAGACTACAAAAAGAAGGATTCTGGGTGGACTCCTCCTGAAGGTCGAAACAACAGACTGGACTTCTACATAGAGTGCTTCCGCTGACGTGCATGGGCTGAAATTGTGGAAAAGCAGCATCACTTGCCTCATAACTTCAGCAGTGCAGAACACAATGACATCCACAGCCTCAGAAACAACTCTGACATCATAATCAAAAAGGCTGACAAAGGAGGTGCTGTCGTCATCATGAATAGGTCGGACTATGAACAAGAGGCTGCTAGGCAGCTCTCCAAACCACTTTCTACAAGCTATTACCCTCTGATCCCACTGAGGGTTACCAAAAGAAACTACAACATTTGCTCAAGAAACTCCCTGAAAAAGCACAGGAACAAATCCGCACAGACACACCCCTGGAACACTGAGCAGGGATATTCTATCTGCTACCCAAGATCCATAAACCTGGAAATCCTGGACGCCCCATCATCTCAGGCATTGGCACCCTGACAGCAGGATTGTCTGGCTATGTAGACTCCCTCCTCAGGCCCTATGCTACCAGCACTCCCAGCTATCTTCGAGACACCACTGATTTCCTGAGGAAACTACAATCCATCGGTGATCTTCCTGAAAACACCATCCTGGCCACTATGGATGTAGAAGCCCTCTACACCAACATTCCACACAAAGATGGACTACAAGCTGTCAGGAACAGTATCCCCAATAATGTCACGGCAAACCTGGTGGCTGAACTTTGTCCTCACCCATAACTATTTCACATTTGGGGACAATGTATACCTTCAAATCAGCGGCACTGCTATGGGTACCTGCATGGCCCCACAGTATGCCAACATTTTTAGGCCTGACTTAGAACAACGCTTCCTCAGCTCTCGTCCCCGAATGCCCCTACTCTACTTGCGCTACATTGATGACATCTTCATCATCTGGACCCATGGAAAAGAAGCCCTTGAGGAATTCCACCATGATTTCAACAATTACCATCTCACCATCAACCTCAGCCTGGACCAGTCCACACAAGAGATCCACTTCCTGGACACTAGGGTGCTAATAAGCGATGGTCACATAAACACCACCCTGTACCGGAAACCTACTGACCGCTATGCCTATCTACATGCCTCTAGCTTTCATCAAGACCACACCACACAATCCATTGTCTACAGCCAAGCTCTACGATACAACCGCATTTGCTCCAACCCCTCAGACAGAGAGACAAACACCTAAAAGATCTCTATCAAGCATTCTTACAACTACAATACCCACCTGCTGAAGTGAAGAAACAGATTGACAGAGCCAGAAGAGTACCCAGTAGTTACCTACTACAGAACAGGCCTGTCATAAATATAAAGGAAAGGGTAAACCCCTTTGAAATCCCTCCTGGCCAGGGGAAAGCTCCTCTCACCTGTAAAGGGTTAAGAAGCTAAAGGTAACCTCGCTGGCACCTGACCAAAATGACCAATGAGGAGACAAGATACTTTCAAAAGCTGGGAGGAGGGAGAGAAACAAAGGATCTGTGTGTCTGTCTTTAGTCTGTCTTTGTCGGGGATAGACCAGGAATGGAGTCTTAGAACTTTTAGTAAGTAATCTAGCTAGGTATGTGTTAGATTATGATTTCTTTAAATGGCTGAGAAAAGAATTGTGCTGAATAGAATAACTATTTCTGTCTGTATATCTTTTTTGTAACTTAAGGTTTTGCCTAGAGGGGTTCTCTATGTTTTTGAATCTAATTACCCTGTAAGATATCTACCATCCTGATTTTACAGGGGGGATTTCTTTATTTCTATTTACTTCTATTTTTATTAAAAGTCTTCTTGTAAGAAAACTGAATGCTTTTTCATTGTTCTCAGATCCAAGGGTTTGGGTCTGTGGTCACCTATGCAAATTGGTGAGGCTTTTTACCAAACCTTGTCCAGGAAGTGGGGTGCAAGGTTTTGGGAAGTATTTGCGGGGGAAAGACGCATCCAAACAGCTCTTCCCCAGTAACCAGTATTAGTTTGGTGGTGGTAGCGGCCAATCCAAGGACGACGGGTGGAATATTTTGTACCTTGGGGAAGTTTTGACCTAAGCTGGTAAAGATAAGCTTAGGAGGTTTTTCATGCAGGTCCCCACATCTGTACCCTAGAGTTCAGAGTGGGGGAGGAACCTTGACAAGGCCCAACAAAGATAATAACAGAACGCCACTAGCCATCACCTTCAGCCCCCAACTAAAACCTCTCCAACGCATCATAAAGGATCTACAACCTATCCTGAAGGATGACCCATCACTCTCACAGATCTTGGGAGACAGGCCAGTCCTTGCTTACAGACAGCCCCCCAACCTGAAGCAAATACTCACCAGCAACCACACACCACACAACAGAACCACTAACCCAGGAACCTAGTCTTGCAACAAAGCCCGTTGCCAACTGTGCCTACATATCTATTCAGGGGACACCAGCATAGGGCCTAATCACATCAGCCACACTATCAGAGGCTCGTTCACCTGCACATCTACCAATGTGATATATGCCATCATGTGCCAGCAATGCCCCTCTGCCATGTACATTGGCCAAACTCGACAGTCTCTACGTAAAAGAATGAATGAACACAAATCAGACGTCAAGAATTATAACATTCAAAAACCAGTCGGAGAACACTTCAATCTCTTTTGTCACTCGATTACAGACCTAAAAGTGGCAATTCTTCAACAAAAAAACTTCAAAAGCAGACTCCAACGAGAGACTGCTGAATTGGAATTCATTTGCAAACTGGATACAATTAACTTAGGCTTGAATAAAGACTGGGAGTGGATGTGTCATTACACAAAGTAAAACTACTTCCCCATGTTTATTCCCCCCTCCCCCCCACTTTTCTTCAGATCTTCTTGTCAACTGCTGGAAATGGCCCACCCTTGATTATCACTACAAAAGGATTTTTCCCCCCTACTCTCCTGCTGGTAATAGCTCACCTTACCTGATCCCTCTCGTTACAGTGTGTATGGTAATACCCATTGTTTCATGTTCTCTGTGTATATAAATCTTCCCACTGTATTTTCCACTGAATGCATCCGATGAAGTGAGCTGTAGCTCATGAAAGCTTATGCTCAAATAAATTTGTTAGTCTCTAAGGTGCCACAAGTACTCCTTTTCTTTTTGCGGATACAGAGTAACACGGCTGCTACTCTGAAACCAGACAGATAGGGGTGAGTGCAGGGCCTGCCTCACTTCTCTGGTGAACAGAAAGTTTAATCAGATCAAAGGGCAACCATATATGATGCCAGCTCCCAGGGGCAGTTCACGACTACACATCCCTCAAGCCACCTCTTCATCTGGCCTGCTAGAGGTAGATTTACATCCTCCTGTTTCCCTGGAGGCCAATCTTCACAGCCTTTCATACTCCAGGTCCCTCATCATTCCTCCAAATGACAACCCATGACTCAAGCCACCACATGGCTTTGTTGGCATTTGCTTCAGGTGTCTATTTATTTTTTAATTTTTTTTGCTCTTAATTGACGTGACTTGCTTTGACAAACCTCCTTTCCCCTCACTCTTCTCTGTTCCCATCCCAGCACTTCTTCCCTCTGTTCCTCCAACCTTCCTTGCTCCCACTCAGATCCATCTGCCTCCCACTATAGTCCCACTCTCATTCCACTAGCCCCAGAAAAATTCATTTATAAACAAAAAAATAAATGTTCCAAAAAACCTTCTCTGTTAGCTCCACAAAGGTGTGTGCATATTCATAGGGAGACTAAAAGCATGATAAGCCAGGGTGTAAATCTACCGTGCACTGTGTTATGCATGAGCTGTGCACCTGGACCCTGATATCATGCACTAGATGTTCCTTATTGCACAGCGACCTGCACCAAAATGGAGACATGAAGTGAAGTCAATGGAGTTCCATAATAAGGGCCTAATTTAACCTGCTGTGAGATACAATGATATGGAATAACACAATGCCAAGTCAATTTTTAGGGTAGAACTGCATTATAATAATATAAGGGCTAAGTTTCAAAGTTAGACCAGCAATTTGTACCTGCTGGGTGCACATTGGTATTTATTAGGCATGTGCAAATATCCACATGTTCCTAACTTTGAAAACCTGTCTCATCCTCATAAACCAATCTGAGGCCAAATTTACAGATTTAAAGTACCTAAGTACCCAAACTGGTATGCGGAAGTCTAAAAGAGGTATTTGAATGCTAAGTTGCTGTTTGAGTATCCAAGTGTGGCACAGAATGCCCTAATTTAGAAGCCCACACGTGCAAATTGAGCTCCCATCATTGAATAGTGTCTTTGGCATGTACTGTCAATTCCTAGCAAGAATATTTTCTTGAGAATAGAAAAAAGGTTAACAAAAGGTTCCATCTCCAGTGTTCAGCACATCTGAACATCACCTAGGAAACTGCAATAATTGCATTCCAAGAGTACAGTATTAAGATTTTTTTTTTTTTAAAACAACAACCTGGAATCCTAGGCAGCTTTGTCTGGTCTACATTAAAATTCAGCATGTTCAAACCAATCTCTCCACCCCCTGAATGTTTATTTATTGAAGCCTCATCCCAGAAATAGAAGACCAGTGCTCTCCCACATGCAAACCTAAGAAAATCACAGATGTGCACAAAACTAACGACAAGTAATTTATTACAACCCTTTACCGGATGCAGCTTCTTTCCCCCAGATGGTGTGCTGGGGGCACCCTCCACCCACTCACTCCTGTGGGAAGTAGCAGCCCCCAGACACTGCTATCTAAGCCTGGACACATGATTTGGGAAAGCCTTACTTGCTTGTGCAGTGGATGGCACAACTATTTAGAGCCAACACACAGTCTAGCCCTATACTTGTGGTCGAGTGGATGCAGATATGTAGTCCTTAAACATCCAGTTTTGTTCTGTACATTTTCCCCCTTCTTTGTATTTTTTAAAAAACTTTCAGTAAAATCTTTTAAGACTGAATTGTGGACTGTTTTTAAAATATGGCTGTGCTTATCTAACTTTTACTTTCCTGAAAACTGTAACCATTGAACTGATCTTCAAAATGTTTTTAAAGGAGTTGCCAATTCTTCAATATATTATACTCAAACATCACATGCTGCAGTTTCTACAAAATAAAATGATCAACTGTCTGTAATTAAAACCCTTAGTTAAATCTCAAAGTGACAAATCCAGGAAGGGACTTTCTTGATAGATGAAGCGTTGTTTAGGTAATTGCAGGCATCTCCAAATGTCTAAAAGATTCTGACTGTTAACATTCCAAACAGCTTTTGCTTTATTACAAAGTCGTGCTTTGCCACATAGTTCTTGATACAGCAATGTTAACTATTTGACATTATAAACAGCAACAGCACTCTCCTTTTGCTACAGCTGATTGTAATGACTCCTCTAAGGCTTGATTTACAGTCTGCTGAAATCAGTGGGAGTCTTGAATGGACTTTGGATAAGGCCACAAGAAAACAGTTTCTCCTTAAAGATGTTAAAAGAAAAAACTCTGTATTTTAAAGGTGGGTAGAATAATGGACATGTCCATAAGAACATAAGCATGGCCATACTGGGTCAGACCAAAGGTCCATCCAGCCCAGTATCCTGTCTACCAACAGTGGCCAATGCCAGGTGCCCCAGAGGGAGTGAACCTAAGAGGTAATGATCAAGTGATCTCTCTCCTGCCATCCATCTCCACCCTCTGACAAACAGAGGCTTACCCATCCTGGCTAATAGCCATTAATGGACTTAACTTTCATGAATTTAGCCAGTTCTCTTTTAAACCCTGTTATAGTGCTAGCCTTCACAACCTCCTGAGGCAAGGAGTTCCATAGGTTGACTGTGCGCTGAGTGAAGAAGAACTTTCTTTTATTTGTTTTAAATCTGCTTCCCATTAATTTCATTTCATGGCCCCTAGTTCTTATATTATGGGAACAAGTAAATAACTTTTCCTTATTCTCTTTCTCCACACCACTAAACAGTCAAGTATATGCATTTATTTACAGACAGGAAATAATTACATAAGCATAATGCAAGCAAACTATTGTCGATGGCCTATAGATTTTGGCAAACCAGACATTTAATTTCACCCCTTCTGTGGTACCAATGTCTACAGGCTTTACACTCAGGCCTATAAATACCCCTTCTTCTCTGATCAGGGCCATCCCACATTCCTTCTTCCCTTGATTCCAAAGGTCTTCTACAGCCCTCTCAAAGAATGAGCTCTTTGAAAAGTCCCCTTCATTCCCCATTTGCTCCTGACAAACCCTAACTGGCTTCTGGCCCTAGGCTCCTCCCACAGGCCCTTCCCAAACAAGACAGCAGCCATACCTGTTTTCCCTTAAGTCTTCCAGTGGAGAGACTCCCTGCTCTCTCCTGGGACTCTTCTTCAGCCAGCCCTCTACAACGGGCTCCGGCCCTCTGGAAGGAATAGTCAATCCATACTCTCCCTCCCCACCCACAGTCAGCCTCCTGCTGCCAGGCTTTCTTCCTTTTAAGTGTCACAGCCTGCCCAGTTGTGGCGGGGCCTGGCCGGCCCTGGGTCTTTTGGGCTTATAGGGAGAGGCCACCCTGTTAAATTGTGGAATCCTCTTTATTTTTCCACAATATTAAGAGACTATACATGTAACGCCAATAGACTGCGGTTGTCATCAGATAGGATCAAACCTGTGACCTCTGGAGTTTAATGCATGAGTCTCTACTGCACGAGCTAAAAGACACATCTCTTTAAGCCAAGGCCGTAGAAGGCTCATCAATCTCTAGCTGGCCTAAGTGCTACTAGAGGGGACAGAGTGCTGCACTAAGCTTGGCATGGGCTGCGTGTACATCTTTAAAAACAATGGATATATGGACTGTAATGGACTAAAATATTTGTTTCTTTTTTTAGAAAGGAGGTTGTTTGTCCATGGGCTACAGCGAACAGCTGTTAGAGGAAGAGGGAGTGAGGTGGCAAGAGATTGGAAGAGGATCACTTTGCCTACAGAGGAAGAATGGACACAAAATTAAAGCAATCTTATCAATGGAAAATCTGATTTACTGTTTAATGACTGTGAAATATTCTTTTACTGTTTGTCAACTGTACAGAGTTTGTAAGGAATGCCATTGTTTGTTACTTTTTGTCTGGTTTTATTAGATCAGAGGAAGGATTTTCTGTGATTAGTACAAGAGCTGAACGCCTGGGATTTCACTCTTTTTTTAAAAATGTGAGTGTGATCACAGAATCATAGAAATGTAGGGTCAGAAGGGACCTCAAGAAGTCATCATGTCCAGCAGCCCTCTGCACTATGGCATGTGGAAGTATAACATTGTATAAGTATAGCGTTGTATAAGGGGACATGCTGGATACATTGTATATGAGAGGGCATGCCAAAACATGTTACAAAGTAACATCATCTGGACCCATGGAAAAGAAGCCCTTGAGGAATTCCACCATGATTTCAACAATTTCCATCCCACCACCAACCTCAGCCTGGTCCAGTCCACACAAGAGATCCAATTCCTGGACACTACAGTGCTAATAAACAATGGTCACATAAACACCACCCTATACCGGAAACCTACTGACCGCTATTCCTACCTGCATGCCTCCAGCTTTCACCCTGACCACACCACACGATCCATCGTCTACAGCCAAGCTCTGCGATACAACCGCATTTGCTCCAACCCCTCAGACAGAGACAAACACCTACAAGATCTCTGTCAAGCTTTCTTACAACTACAATACCCACCTGCAGAAGTAAAGAAACAGATTGATAGAGCCAGAAGAGTTCCCAGAAGTTACCTACTACAGGACAGGCCTAACAAAGAAAATAACAGAACGCCACTAGCCGTCACCTTCAGCCCCCAACTAAAACCCCTCCAACGCATTATTAAGGATCTACAACCTATCCTAAAGGATGACCCAACACTCTCACAAATCTTGGGAGACAGGCCAGTCCTTGCCTACAGACAGCCCCGCAACCTGAAGCAAATACTCACCAACAACCACATACCACACAACAGAACCACTAACCCAGGAACTTATCCTTGCAACAAAGCCCGTTGCCAACTGTGCCCACATATCTATTCAGGGGACACCATCACAGGGCCTAATAACATCAGCCACACTATCAGAGGCTCGTTCACCTGCACATCCACCAATGTGATATATGCCATCATGTGCCAGCAATGCCCCTCTGCCATGTACATTGGTCAAACTGGACAGTCTCTACGTAAAAGAATAAATGGACACAAATCAGATGTCAAGAATTGTAACATTCATAAACCAGTCGGAGAACACTTCAATCTCTCTGGTCACGCGATCACAGACATGAAGGTCGCTATCTTAAAACAAAAAAACTTCAAATCCAGACTCCAGCGAGAAACTGCTGAATTGGAATTCATTTGCAAATTGGATACTATTAATTTAGGCTTAAATAGAGACTTGGAGTGGCTAAGTCATTATGCAAGGTAGCCTGTTTCCTCTTGTTTTTTCCTACCCCCCCCCCCCCAGATGTTCTGGTTTAACTTGGATTTTAACTTGAAGAGTGGTCAGTTTGGATGAGCTATTACCAGCAGGAGAGTGAGTTTGTGTGTGTATGGGGGTGGGGGGGATGTGAGAACCTGGATTTATGCAGGAAATAGCCCAGCTTGATTGTCATGCACATTGTGTAAAGAGTTGTCACTTTGGATGGGCTATCACCAGCAGGAGAGTGAATTTGTGTGGGGGGGTGGAGGGTGAGAAAACCTGGATTTGTGCTGGAAATCACTTTAGATAAGCTATTACCAGCAGGACAGTGGGGTGGGAATAGGTATTGTTTCATATTCTCTGTGTATATATAAAGCCTGCTGCAGTTTCCACGATATGCATCTGAGGAAGTGAGCTGTAGCTCACGAAAGCTTATGCTCTAATAAATTGGTTAGTCTCTAAGGTGCCACAAGTCCTCCTTTTCTTTTTGCGAATACAGACTAACAGGGCTGCTACTCTGAAAAGTATCTGAGGGAGCACATGTAGGGACAGTTAGCTTTTGAATGGAGAAGCAATTAAGATAGAGCCAGCACGTCTAAGAAGTAGGCATCAGAATGGAAGGTGTGAAGGGCAATTAGTTAAGTTAACTGGAAGCTGTTAAAGGAGATTGTTAAGGGTGGCAGGTAATTGAAGATACGTGACTGGTCTCAGGGATCTCAAAGGGTGGTGACTAAAATCTTTTTTCTTCTTTTGTCTGTAACTTCTCTGTAACTTGTTCTCCAAAACTGTATAAATTAAGAGACACAAGCCCCACTCAGGGGGCTCACTTCTAAATGTATTAGCAGAGCAGCTTTGCTAATAAAACAGAGTGGTCTGATAAATTGTGAGTCTGAGTCAAACTTTGACAGGAAGGACCAAGTAAACCCACACTATTCCTCACAGGTGTTTGTCCAACCCGTTTTTAAAAAACTTCCAATGATGGGGATTCCACAACATTCGTTGGAAGCCTACTCCAGAGCTTAACTACCCTTACAGTTAGAAAGTTTTTCTTACGATCTAACCTTAATCTCCTTTGCTGCATCTTAAACCCATTATTTCTTGTCCTTTTTCAGTGGACAGGGTGAACAATTCATTACTCTCTTTATAACAGCCCTTAACATATTTGAACAATTACTGCCCTCTTTACAACAGCGCTTAAGATATCTGAAAACTGTTATCACATCAGTCTCCATCCCATTCCTTATGCATCTTATACTCACGTTTGCTTTTTTGACTATGGTTGCACATATTGAGCTGAGGTCTTCACTGAACTGTCTAAAATGACACTCCGGTCTCTTTTCTGGGTTGATTGGCCCCAATAAAGGCACTGGATGCTAATCTTTAGCCTCAAGTCAGTTTTTACAACTGATTATAAACTCCAGAAAACAGACATTAATAACATTTGCCTGACACAACCTGATGTGTTGGATAGTAATAATGGGTTTGATGCTTGTGTGAATCCAAGTCTGGAGGCTCTCCTTGACAAAAAGTATTTATATTCACCCTGACTCATAAGTTCTATAATGGCTTCTCTGCAAAATATAACCACTTTACAACACTTCCCGTGTATGTCATATACATCACAGCAAGTGCGTAAGTGTCCTACATGGATCTGCAATATGTTCTGTATAACTAATTTTACAAAATGCTTTTCCCACAGGGCTTGTAATGTCAGCAACAGCTCCGCGTCATCTTTAAGTTTAAGTAGTTTAACTTAGTTATGCTTTAAACACTTGATCTTCTTACAACATTGTCTGCTTTCCTGTGCCTCCCATACCTCTGATTTTGAACAGCAATAATATGGAAATTCCTTCTCATCAAGATTCTGGGATGCTGCTATCTCTTCAATGTTGCAGCATTAGAAGCCATGCTACTTCAAAACACTTATCTTATTGAAGCAGGACACTTTGAACACCCTTCCATATATTTATATTGCCAGTTTTTAATACAGGGAATGTTTTCATAATTATTGAAAGAATTAACTTCTGACTGCTTTTTGTAATTATTTCTGTTCCAAAAACAACAAAAACAACAAGCATGCACACCGCTCTCATCAAACCTCCCTCTTCCTCAGGACATTTTTGTTCCTCTTCTCTGGACTTTCTCCAATTTCTCCACATCTTTGCTGACATGTGGTGCCCAGAACTGGACACAATATTCTAGTTGAGGCCTAATCAGCGTGGCGTAGAGCAGCAGAATTATTTTTCCTATCTTCCTTACAACAATCCTGCTAATACAGCCCTGAATGATGTTTGCTTTTTTTTTTTTTTTGCAACACCATTACAATGTTCACTAATACTTAGCTTGTGATCCACTATGACCCTCAGATCCCTTTCTAGTACTCCTTCCTAAGCAGTCGTTTCCCATTTTGTATGTGTGCAACTGATGGTTCCTTCAAAAGTGGAGAACTTTGCATTTGTCCTTATTGAATTTCATCCTATTTACTTCAGACCATTTCTCCAGTTTGTCCAGATCATTCTGAATTTTAATCCTATCCTTCAAACCACTTGCAACCCCTCCCAGCTTGGAATTGTTCACAAACTTTATAAGTGTACTCTCTATGCCATTATCTAAATCATTGATGAAGATATTGAACAGAACTGGACCCAGAACCGATCCCTGCAGGACCCCACTAAATATGCCTGTCCAGCTTGACTGTGAAGCACTGATGACTACTTTCTGGGAGCAGTTTTCCAAACAGTTATGCACCCACCTTAGAGTAGCTCCATCTAGCTCCTATACTGTACAGGCAGTCCTCAACTTTACGACATTCGAATTATAGTGAACAGCACTTACGACATTTATAAATTGTCATTGCGTTTCAACTTTACGATGCTCCATCCGGCATTGTTCCTATGGGAAATTCGAGTTACGACATTTTCAACTTAAGACGCGATTTTCAGGAACCAATTGTGTCGATGGTCCGAGGACTGCCTGTATTTCCCTAGTTTGTTTATGAAAAGGTCACTCGAGACAGTATCAAAAGCCTTACTAAGGTCAAGATATACACATCATCTGTTTCCTCCCACCCACAAGGCTCGTAATCCCGTCAAAAAGAAAAGGAGTACTAATGGCACCTTAAAGACTAACCAATTTATAATAAAAAAAAACCACTCCATATGGCTAAATGCAGCGCCTTGCATAATGACAGGTTTCAGAGTAGCAGCCGTGTTACTCTGTATTCGCAAATTGATTAGTCTCTAAGGTGCCACTAGTACTCCTTTTCTTTTTGCGAATACAGACTAACACGGCTGTTACTCTGAAACCTATCCTGTCAAAGAAAGCTATTAGGTTAGTTTCACACAGTTTGTTTTTGACACATCCATGTTGACCGTTACTTATCACCTTATTATCTTTCAGATGTTTGCTAACTGATTGCTTAATTATTTGCTCCATTATCTTTCCGGGTACTGAAGTTAAGCTGACTGGTCTGTAATTCCCTGAGTTGTCCTTATTTCCCTTTTTATACATTGGCATTATATTTGAACTGGACTCTCTCACCCATTTTCCATGACTTTTCGAAGATAATCGCTAATGGCTCAGGTACCGCCTTAGTCCACTCCTTGAGTATCCTAGGGCAGGGGGTCTCAACCTTTTCCTTTCTGAGGCCCCCCCCCAACATGCTATAAAAACTCCACAGCCCAACTGTGCCACCACAACTGTTTTCTGCATAGAAAATCCAGGGCTGGTGTGAGGGGGTATCAAGGAGGGCAACTGCCCAGGACCCCACACCACAGGGGGTAACACAAAGCCAAGCTGCTCAGGCTTTGGCTTCAGCTGCAGGCGGCAGGGCTCGGGGCGCCAGACTACAATCCCGCATGACGAGACTTTGACTTTCTGCCGTGGGCCCTAGCAAATCTAATGCCAGCCATGCCTGGCGGACCCCCTGAAACCTGCACACAGCCCCCCAGGGGGCCCCACACCCCTGGTTGAGAACCACCGAAACACATCCTAGAACAACAGGACCTGGTGACTTGAAGACATCTAACTTGTCTAAGTCATTTTTAATTTGTTCTTTCCCTATTATAGCCTCTGATCCTACCTGCCTTCATGGGATCTGCAGAACAATTGATCGCAGTCCTCTTTATAACTGTCCTTAAGACTATCAGGTCCCGCCATCCCTCCTCCTCGCCCAGTCTTCTTTTCCCCAGACTAACCACGCACAGGTTCTTTAATCTTTCTTCATAGGGCAGGTTTTCTAAACCGTTTATCACTTTTGTTGCTCTCCTCTGGACTCTCTCCAATTTGTCCACATCTTTCCTGAAGTGTGGAGCCAAGAATTAGACACAGTATCCAGCTAAGGCCTCACGAGTGCCAGAGGTGACAGTTGCCTCCTGTGTCTTACATACAAACTCCCCTGTTAATACACCCAAGGACGATATTAGCCTGTTCGCTGCTGCATCACGTTGTTGACACATACTCACTTTGTAATCCTCTATAACTCCTAGATGCTTTTCAGCAGTACTACAACCCTAACCATTTATTCCACATTTTGTGGCTGTCCATTTGGTGTTTTCCTTCCTAAGTGAAGTACTTTGCACTTGTCTTTTATTGTCTTGTTGAATTCAGACCAATTCTCCAATTTGCCAAGTTGGTTTTGTGTTCTAATTGTGTCCTCTAAAGTGCTTGCAACCCCTCCTGGCTTGGTGTTATCTACAAATTTTAAGCATACTCTCAATTTATTATCCAAGACATTAATGAAAATACTGAATAGCACCATATCCAAGACTGACCCCTGCAGGTCCCCAAGAGATATAGCCTTGAAGTTTGACAATGAACCATTGATAACTACTTTTTGAGTACAGCCTTTCAACCAGTTGTGCACCCACTTTCTAGTAATTACATCTAGACCACCTTTCCCTAGATTGCTTATAAAATGTCAATTGGGACAGTGTTAAAAGCCTTTCTAAGATTGAGATATATCACAACTACTGCTTCGCCTCTATCCATTAGGCCAGTAACCCTTTTTTTCCTCTTTCTTTTGATTTAATTGGTTTAATTGGTATTCACCCCAGGAAAAAGAGGCAAGCACCGCACCTTACTCAAGGCTAGAACAGTTCTGTTTTACCCATAATAATGATACATAGGGAAAAATATAATGCATGAGCAAAATATACTGGGTATTAATGGATACTTATTGTTTTGAGCCATCCATCATTTTAATGGGGATGAATAGATGGGAAGCAAGAGGATTGCAACTACTATCTGCGGCCTCTGATTAATGCCCTCACCCTGCCCAGAAGTAGCTGTTCAGAACACTGTTCTGCACAAATGAAAACATGAAAGAACAGCTTGCTGAAAGTTGTAAAGACAGCATTGTAATATAAGAAGTAGCTAGTCACACGTCTGACTAGCTGTAAAAAGCAAAGGAGGGGTTTTACTGGTTGCAAGTTCATGAAGGGAGGTGAACCATATCATTCACAAACATATTCAATATACGAGGGCAGATTGTCACTGACCCCATTGTGGATGGCAAGTGTGAGGAAGGGCACATGAATCCTTTCTGCCTGTCTCACCAGGCACACTGCATGAGGGCTAGGGACAGTTACAGTCCCTGCACTTGATCAGTGTAGGGCTGGCTCCTTTTGCACAATTGAAGAGTGCGGAGGAGCCATGTACTGATGCAATCTATCCATATCATCCTACAGAGCCATCCCTGGGGACAATGAAATGTGTGCACTCCTCCTGGTTATTGGAGAGCTGGGGGAGTGATTTTTATTTAAAGCCTCTGAAAAGAGGCTGTAAAAATGACATCATGAAGTACTAGGCTCATGGTCTTCGATACGTTTAGTTTTCAGGTCAAAAATTGTTTTTCCTGACTTCCACACATGGAAACTCAACCTGAGATAAGGAAGTCAAGAGCTTTCTTGGTTTTAGCATGAGCATTGATACCTGTAGTAAAGGGTCCACATTCAGAACTGAGGTGTTGATTCAGCAAGGCACTTAATCATGTTTGTAAGTTTAAGTGCATGCTTAAGTCCATCCACATTCAGCAAAGCACTTCACCTGCCTTTAGCTGAACTTAACCACACACTTAATTAGTCTGCAAAATTAGAAACTTTAATAATTCTGCACTGGATTTTCAGTGAAACTGTACTGTACCCAATTTCCACAAGCCGAAATGTATGCTTGTTTTGAGCGCACATCACCACACTTCTATTTTTACACCATTACTTATTTGACTATAACTATTCTTTTAAGATTTTAGTTTCCTAATTTTTTTTCTTTATAATTTAATACAATTATTAGATTATGCACTTTTCCTTTAAGACATACAGTAGCACTGAAATAAATCCAGCTGATCCATGTCAGAACTCATATGAGACCATAATATACCCATACTTTATCTGGCATTTTAATCTGATCGGCTCCTTTGTATCACCACTGATAACCCAGTCGACAGAAAGGCACCAGGAAGGAAGGTTCCATGTGAATTTCAGAAAAAAAACCCTTGATTTTCCTTGTTATCCTATTGACTATTCAGGCCAGATGAGTATTGAAGAATAAAATTGTCTGCAAACATTTAGGAGTACTTCTAAACAGAATTTTGCTTTGAGTAAGTTCTACCCAGTTTGTATTCACTTTTTGTGAACACTCATGTAAGCAAAGTATTGTTCACTCCATGTTCATGTAAAGCAAAATTCGGGCTGATGGCTGACGTTTGTTTAATCATGATGCAAAATACACTTCAGGCGGAATCAGCAGATCATCCTACCAGGGGACAGAAATAGCATGTGATTTAGGTGACCAAATATACTTACCTGAATATATGTGTTTTATTAAATTATGTTCATATGCCTGAGCCACACTGAAGAAGACATTCCATACATCTAATTAGCAACAATGAACTAATGAGGACCCAGTCCTCAGAGCACATAACATACCCATTGACTTCAGCAGGAGCAGGATTGAGCCCTACTGCTCACCTGTGTAATTCTTACATATGGTGAGGAGAAGTTCTTCTCATGGGTAATCCAGTGAACGTGGTCAAGTGGCTGGGGACCAAGCCTAGGACTTTGTATTCAAGTCCCTGCTCTGACACAGACTTCCTGTGTAAATTTAGGCAAATCACTTCTCATCTCTCTGCTTCAGTTCCCTACCTGTGAAACTGGAGTAACAGTAGTTTCCCCACCACACAGGGATGTTGTGAGGTGCTCAGCTACTATGATAAGGGGGCCACCTATGTGCCATTGATGAGTGAAGTGGTATGAAGTGTGAATAAGGGATACACAATTGGGCCCTAAGAAATAAAGCAGCAGCCACAGAGAAATTAAAGAACAGTGAATTAAACTTCTGCCAGTGAGTTAGATTTTAATACTACTGAAAAAATGTTTTGTGAGACAAATGAGTTTGATAATTATTTACTTGTATTTGGAAAGTTGTTAGTAGCTTTAGTAGCTACAAATTGTAGCTAGTTGTAGCAAATTTTGTTAGTAGCTACAAATTGGTAACTGAAGTCTGAAAAATTCACTGATATAATTTCCATCAGACATCAGAAAAATCTGCCCATCTGGCTCCTCTGATATTATGTTTGATGCTGCCAGGAATAAAAAATAGTAATTAAAGCTACCCAGTGCATGAAACACCCACACTCCCTTGACTTCTCATAACAGTGTCTATTTTTCATACTCACAAACCAAGGCCTGGCCTGTAGCTGGCCTCTTCCTCCAGAGCCCCAACCACATGCTCTTTCAATAGAAGGGGCATCTATAGCCTTTGGGGAAAGTGCAGAGATGCCACTTTGGCTTCCCTTCCCCATGTACCTGCACTGATGAGTATCTGCACTTCTTCTAACCATTCTGTGCTTACTGTAAAAGCAGTGAGGATGGTACAGAGCTAGTTATTGCTGAAGAGCAGTTTCCTAAAAATCAACACTTTATGAAAACACAGCTTATTATTTCAACTGACAGGACACACCAAGATTATAAATGACAAACTACTTGTTATAACTGCGAGGTAAAGTGCCAACATTACACTGTTTGCATAGTGATCTCATGGTGTCTATAATGAATACGAAGGATTAAAGTACCCTTTTGCTAGACATTTCAGATATAGCACTGATGGACTGCAGCTGTTCCCACTTATATTAACTGCCAGCAGCATTAATGAAATGTGAGCACCTAAGTTGTAGAACAAAACCCTAGGAACTATCTTGTACTGGTAAAGGATGTAGCAAATTGTGCAATCTTTTTATTCTGTGGCTGTACAGCACCTAGCATATGACTGGGGTTTCTTGGCATTGGCACATACAAATAATTAACAATAGATTGTTAGGTATTTAGTAGACAGACACCCAGGTACTTGCAAGGCCCCCAATCACTATGGTGTCTTAGAGGCTAATAGGTTTTCTCCTTCTCTAGTTTATGTTATTCAATGATTTTTCTCGTTTTCTCCACCTTTTCCCCCCAGATAAAGCTTCCAAGGCACTTGGGACAGGGGAACCCTCACAAAAACAACAGCTTAGACCTTGTCTATATGGGGTATTTGTCCCGATTAAAGCCATCAGTGTAGCTGAACCAGTACCCTAATGGAGACAGGCAAAGCTGCTGTCTGGGATTACCAGTGAAAATAGCAGCTTTGCCAATCTAAATTAAGGGTTTGCACTGGAGCAGGTACACCAGTGGCCGTAATCAGGGAAAAGTCACAGTCTAGATAAGTCTTTACAAGTGTTTCTGGTACCCTCACTCCTAGCTCACCCCGTAGCATGCAGATACATGGGATGTTGGAACCAGTACTGCCTCCATATGTAGTGTCCCATGGCATGACGAAAGACTTTGCTATCCACTCTGGGAGTGTGAGCTCCTTCCTCCCTGGTAGGGTCTGCATCATCAGTGACACAGTAAATGTAACTCCGTCTCAGAAGGTAATTGCCATCTGCCTGTTTGATGTTTGTAGAAAGGAGATGCCCTTTCCTGTAGAAAGATCTTTTGGGGAAGAGGACAATGTCCAGATTAGCAGACAGAGAAGCACATAAGAAGGTCAGCTTCCTATTCTGCTGTCACATGTCCTTGTAAGATTATGCCAGCTTCTTGTGACACAATGCCTTAACATTCTGTTATTATGCATTATAGTAGACCCCACACGCTCCAATCATAGTTGGGGCCCCACTCTGCTGGACATTGCTCAAACAGACAGTAAAAGGCAGCCTCTGCCCTGTAGAGCTTGCAGTTAAGGTCCCGATCCTGCAATATGATGCACTAAATCAGACTCTACACTGTTGAGGAGCCCCACTGAAGTGAATACCAATATCATACTAAGACATGATGTAGGTGGGTGTAACAAGCAAACAGAGGAGATGCACAAAGGAGGACATGGATAGCAGTGAAGAAAATATGGTTATACAGATTTGCTAAGAGCACGTTAGTTTGCCATTACCAAATTACATGAAAATACTACCACATTTCATCAGAAGATTAGTATTTTGTGACACATGGTGCAAAGTGGTATTTTGTGGACTTTTAAGGTAAGGGTTTGATCCATGAATACCTTGGAAGTAAATGCTTATCCAGTAAAACACAAGAACAATTCAGAAAATACTAGGATCGCTGGCAATATTGAAAGGAGTCCTGAGTGGAAATACAGCAAATAAAAAACCTGACATAGAATATCATTATTCCCAGGAAATGAAGCTCACTTCTAAAGCTAAAATGGCCAAAAACATTCATTTACCTTCCTCAAACCTTGATGAGTTGAAGCACATTTTGCTGCAATATTCTCACTCTGAGACAGAGAAAGCAGAAGACAAGAATTTGCTACCAAATGTTTCGTGCTCAATCTTCACTGACACTACAGCCGGCTAATTTAAATATGAAGAGCTGAAGCGAATTAGTCTAGACTGGAGTATCTGAGGGGTCAGAATTTAGGTTAACAAATGCTGCATAATATTATCTGAACAATAAAGAGCAGTCTTACTACAAAGGATGGATCCCAAGTCTGCCCGTTAAACTGTAAAACAGGTGCAAAGAGAGTGTGTGGGAGAGGCGAATTTATCCCTCCCGTAAATGGCAGTATAAAATAAAATTAGGATGTAAGATTTGGGGGTGTCTCTCAGGGCAGTTTTTAATTACATACTTAGCAGCATTTTTGCATATAATCATTACTTCAGCCTCTTCATTTGGCATCTACCTATTCTTTTGTACCACAATCAAAGAACAAAGGTCAAATCCTGTTGAAAGTTAATTCGGGCACTGGAATTGAAAATAGCTATTTTGGTGGAGGATTGGATTAGTTCCACACCACCACCCCCAGGTTTGAACTGTCTGCATAATCTGCTTGAAATTCTGGTTACTTATTAAATCAGATCTTTGTGGCGCAGCACGGAAGGCACTTGAAGAACACAGGTGAATCAGTATAAAGTTTGAGGGAAAATTCCAAGAATATAGGTCTCCTTTTAAATGGGTGGATTCCAAGAGGTAGGGTGAGATGGACAAGATTATCTCTCAAACTAAGTTGTTGATTGGCTCTAGCAGGCAAATAAAAAGAAAACTTTTATGATTGACACATCTGTAACCCTCCCAAACTTTGACCAGCTGATCTCCTCCTCTTGCTTTGCAGAGAATGATTTAGGACCACAACTAGGAGCCAGAGTACATACCCACTCCCTGTTCAGCACCTCAAACAACTTGTCCTGTCCTTTCTCTCTTGACAATGGGAGGTACAATCAGGAACTCAGGAAAGGACACCAGTCTTCTAGGAAAATGTTAACAGAGACAGAAGTACAACTGTGTCAGGGATTTTGCAATTATTACTCACTAGTATGCTCAGGGGCACCTTCTAACACCTTACCTTTGGGATCTAGGAAGGAATTTCCCTCTGCATGTGATTAGTCCTATTTTGGAGAGCTTTTCTTCTTCCTCTGTTGCCTCCAGTTGGTGTTGAGTAGATATAGTATTGTGTCAAGGCATTTCTATATTTATGGCTAGGTCTACACGTGAATACATTGTTTTGTTGCATGTTTGGAGAAATTATTGGTTGATTTTAGAGCAATGTTGAGGTTGGCAGAAATCCACTAGAGTTTTTGATACATTGGTTGGCCTCATAATTGATACCTAACCCAAATACAGAATTGGGAATAAGTGAAACATGGGAGGCAGTGAATGTCATTTACACCATAACATGAGGATGCCTGTTACTATTTTACAGATTCTGGATATCCCTTTGTTAAGACCAGTTGTTTTTACTTTTATTTTTTAAATTTTCAATTAAGAAATCTCAGAGTGATTCATAGATTTTAACACCAGAAGGGACCATTCTGATTGTCTAGTCTGACCTACTATAAAACACAGGCCACAGATTTCACCCAGTGATTCCTGCATCGAGTCCAACCTTGTGGTTGGACTAGAACACAACATTTATGGTAGGGACAAAGGGAACAGACAGTAACAGCTTCCAGCAGAACTTTCCCGATATTCCTCTGTTCCATCTAAACATGTACAAGCTATCATTATATTTTGTGGTCTCGACAACGGAACAGCATGCTGGCTTATGACAAAAGCAGATTCTGACTGGGCTAGGGCTTCCAAGCAGAAATAATTATTTTCTTGTTCTAGTTTAAATACATTGTTACCAGCAATACCTGTATGTTGATTTAACAAGCTGAATTCTTCAAAGGTTTTGGAATACGTTTGAAATTCATATCATTATCTCCTTACAAAACAAAGGTGAAGTCCCAGATGTTCTAGCTGAAGTCTGATCTGAAGTTCACTCAAGCCAACAGGTCCCTTTGCTCTTCAGAACTGAGACTGTCTCATACTCTGTTTGTATGGCATCTAGCGCAATGGGGCCCTATCTTGTCTGGGGCCTCCATACGTTGCCATGCTGCTAATAATAAAGTAATAACTTACAATGGACTTTGGATCAGGACCCTAAGGCATAGAGAGTAGCTTTAGCATACTTTAAATATTTTAATCAGGCTGAAAACAGTCGTGTATCTCACATAAATTTAAAAATATTGCCAACATTTTCAAATGCCGGGTGCCTAATGTAAGGCACTTTAAGCCCTAAATAAAAATGGCCCATGGTGCTAAGGATACACAGCTCCCACTGACTTCAGTCCTATGAAAACTGGCTATTATTTTTAATGGCAGCTGTCTGGTTGAAGCTGGTTAGAATAAGACACGAGGAGATGGACTAGTGGGTAGATGAGGCAGTCAAAAGCACCTGATAAAGAAATGTATTACATGGCTCAGCAATTTTCATGCTAATGTAACCTGAACAAATGAGGCATTCACATTCAACAATGAGCTGTCTTCAAGGTGACTCATCAGCAAGGAAAAAGGAAAACTTTTGTATATAAACAGTTTGCCCAATATATAAAGCACCACTTTGGGGCAGGTAGAGTCAGCAGGAGAAACTGCAGCATCATTTGAGAAATACAAAATCTATGTGATATCATGCATCTTTGACTGCTTCAGCTGACCTCTGCCCACTAAGCCAGCTTCCTATGACTTGGTCTCACGTTCCAACCACCTAAGCAGCTTCACACAACCACTGCTTTTTAAAAATGTGCCAGAGAAATGCTTCCTCTTTCTTCTTCCAAATGTGGAGCTTCCCAACAAAATGACACCTGCCCCAGGCTCAGGATGGGCAAGATCTAGCCCCTGTGCCAGTGACTGTTCCCAAATAAAAATATCAAACTCATTTAAGATGTATTATTTTGCAGCCCTGAAGTAGTTTTACAGCATTCGATAGATGAGACTCTCAGCACTTGCTTCTAGATCCGCAATGACCTGAAATATTGGACCCCAAATTAATTAATTAATTAAATTAATTAATGATTGCACGTGCATGTGTGTATACAGACATATATACACAGAAAAGCTATTTCAGTTCATTTTTACAAGTTGTTGTAGCTCCTCTGCCTTTGGACTCATGGTAACTAAGGGACCTGGCTTTACAGGTAACTGGATAGGAATAAGGGAGAGCTCAGTGGTTTGAGCATTGGCCTGCTAAACCCAGGGTTGTGAGTTCAATCCTTGAGGGGGCCATTTAGGGATCTGGCCCAAAAATTGGGAATTGGTCCTGCTTTGAGCAGGGGGTTGGACTAGATGACCTCCTGAGGTCCCTTCCAACCCTGATATGCTATGATTCTATGTAATAACCCCAACAATATGCTTACACAGTCTCTAAAGGATTCCTAAAATTATTTTTCTATATGTGGCACACGCAATATACTTGATGCAGTTCAGTGGTATAAAGGCTTTAATTGGTACTCATTTGAGATGACCTGAATAATGCACTTGTGGCTTCGCCATTTGTAATTAACGTGACCGTTCCAAGTTCATGTCAATAAAATCTTTCTACCACACAAGCATATATTTTATTATAGGTCTCACAGCCAGGGATGTTCTTAGATAAGGCAGCCTAACACTTTCCTTTATCAGACACTCTTCAGTTCTGTATCACTTTGCCAAACTTTAATCATTCAGAGTGAAATATTCCTTGTCCGGTGTCTGCCTCAACCTTAACTTTTGGGGAAAGTTTCAGCTAAAATGGTTTGGCCATTTTCAAGAATGAGCTTAATAAAAAGCTTTGTTTTGCTCAACAAAAAAATTCTTACAACTGTTTTGTGGAGAAGCCCTAGCACTCCCTGCTTTGGAGCAGGGACTTACAATTTGGCAGAGGAGGGGGGCCTGCCCCAATATTGTGGATGTGGATGTGCCTTTTGATGTCCCCATGAAAATGTCCCCAAATTCGGCCAAATTATGAGCCTCTAAAAAAATAAATCCGAGTTTGCATATGCTCAAGCTAGATTTGTCAGAGCTTGGAAGCTAAGCTCTTTGGAAATTCTGTCTGTTCCATTTCCTTGTAGCTCCTACATGTCAACCGGCCTGCACATGGCTCCATCCCCACAGAGCATGTTCCAACCCTAGGCAGCAGTAAGTGAGCAGAACTTTCCTTGGAATTGCTCCTTCTAGCAGCCACAGACACTATGGCACCCAGCACTGGAACTGAGAGCAGGGAGACTGTCTCTCTTTATGCTCTCAATGCTTTCCTCCCACCCCATCCCAGCTGATGCCCAGGCAGAGTGGAGGACAAGGAGGAAACAGCCTGAATGGAATGCGGGAGCTGGCGGGGGGAGAGAAGAGGCATAGGATGGGGACAACACTAGGGTCAGGAGCCCGGGAGGGAGAAACAGTGGTAGGAGTAGAGGGGAAAGAAGTTGAAGAAGGGGGATAGTAATGTGAGTGGAAGAGGGAGATCAGATAGGAGCAGAAGGGTGAAAACGGGCAGAAGCACATGAAGGGTGCAGGTGCAGGGGAGAAGGCAGGAGAAAATAGTATGTGATCATATAATTAAAGACTGTATGATAATACATACACAGATAGGGGTTGAATTAAGGTTGCCGAGGCCAGCATAGGCACAGTGTCCACTCATCCACCCTTAACATGATGACGAGGAGAAAGAAAGAAGCTGGGGGGGCGGGGGAGATAATTTATTTACGATTTATTCAGGGTGCAATAAAGTATTACAGCAGTATCCACAATCAGGTAGGCACGGTTCCCACCGGCAGTGAAGACAAAATCCTATCCCTGAAGAATTAATAATCCAAGGAGAAAGAAAGAAATTCGCCCTCAGCAAGTGCAGAGCAGAATGTTTCAAGGCTTCTGTAGAGTAAGGAAATTATATCTTCTTGTCAACTCATGTCACGTGAAACAAGTAAAGATCACATAATAAAAGGGATGCAGTGACATTCTAACTTTAGAACCTAACATGTACTCTCTTTAAAACAAAGTAAATTTCATACAATATCCATTTCTTCTACAGTATTTTGTTTGGTTTCACAAAATAAACATGGACTGATTTTTCTTTTAAACCATTACTGTACATTTTATATGAAAAAGTCAGAAAATGTCTATTTCAAGTATGCCAGATGCAATTTACCTTATTTTCAGGAGAGTAGAAAGTATTTTGGGGATTAAACATATTAACAGACACATAACTAGATAGTGTCTATTTAACAAAACAATTATAGAACAGTTTGTAAACAGAAGTTTTTCTCAGTTAGATATATTACAAGCCCCCTGAAAAGGCTGTAATCTGTATTTTGTTAAATGGCGCTTCTGACCATTATTTAAATGGATAAGAAAATATACCTACCTGCTAGGTGTGCTTTCAAACCTTCATAGTTTCTTCAATTTGATATAAGTTATCTGCATTTCTTACAGCACCAAAGTTCAAAGTCACACCCACCACTGCTAGAGAAGTTGCAGCTCTAATAAAACTTCTCCCAACAAGGTGTGGTCAATAATTTAATTACATCCTTACCCTAAAATTTTAGGGGGAGTGGGACTCTCTTGTAATTTTTCCTGTCCCACAAACTACAAAATCAAGACATGCTGAGTTCCTGCAGATTCTCCAACTTTCCATTTACCAAGATTGGAATTTTCAAACAAGCTTTGCTGTGAAACAGTCCGCAATATCTCAATATGTAAATACTGTAACATGCCACGGCACTAGTAAAAATACAGCTATTTGAATTATACTTGTAAAATTTGCTGAAATATAGACTTTTATTACATTAAATCAGCAGTTTTCAAACTGTGGGTCGGGACCACAAAGTGTTTTAATGGGGTTGCCAGTGCTGGTGTTAACTTGCAGGGGCTCTGGGCCAAAGCCCTGCGTGGCGGGGCTCAAGCTTTGGCTTCAGCAGAGCTCAGGCTTAGGCTTCCGCCCCCGCCAAGCAGGCTCAGGCTTCGTCCCTCCCACCCCCAACCCTTGGGGTCATGCAGTGATTTTGGTTGTCAGAAGGCAGTCACGGTGCAATGAAGTTTGAAAACCCCTGCATTAAATGATGTATATATTTTTCTTTCTATGGTACATTTGAAACAAAATAGAAGTTAATGAAAGAAACTTTATATAGAGTTTCTCAGCTTTTTTGAATTTTAATTGGTAGCTTTATACATATTATTTATTATATTTGTTGTTCTTGAATGTATGCTTGTGATAACCCCCTCATAATATTTCACATAAATATAATTCTATATAAATATTTAATTTAAATAGGACAGCTGGCTATACTTCTCTAAAATACGCCATGTTTTTATAGAAGCATTATTATCATGATTTTCAGGTCAAAGCAGATCGGGGTCAGCAACCTTCGGCACGCGGCCCATCAGGGTAATCCGCTGGCAAGCCTTGAGACATGTTGGTTACGTTGACCATCCACAGGCCCAGTCCCTAGTGGCTGTGGTTTGCTGCTTCCCGCAGCTCCCATTGGCCGGGAACAGCGAACCGTGGCCACTGGGAGCTGTGGGGGGCCATGCCTACGAACAGTCAATGTACACAAAATGCCTCACGGTCCGCCAGTGGATTACCCTGATGGGCTGCGTGCCGAAGGCTGCCGACCCCTGAAGCAGATGTAAAACTCTTATCTATGTAGTAGCACCCCAGTCCTGTGAACATGCATATGCTACTATAGGAAGACTCAAGCAAGCATGTGCACAAATGTTTGCAGCAGCTGGCCCTAAGGGTTAGATTCTGCCAGTACTTACTACTAGCACAGTGCTTATGCCTTTGAGGTGCCCCACTGACGGCAGTAAGCACTACACCCAGTAGTAAGTATTTCCAGCATCAGGCATTTAGAATTTCTGCCAGCTTCTCTACTTGCTGTAGCGGCATTCTCTGCTGAGAGCTAATTGCCTCCCCTGAAGGGATAGTGGTGAAATTACAGAGCTGGCACTGACCTTAAAAATCATCACAAAGATATAGCTAGATAGCGAAAATTGAACGAATTCTACGGAAACTTTATAAACCAGTGAGGTCAAAGGAAGTTTAAAAAGGAAAGAAAACACATGACACTAGGTAGATGCAGACTGTAAGGGGAAGTTGACCTTCCAGTAAACCATTTCTATCTGTTTATATTTGTTAACCTACTGTTACTAACGGCACTATAAATACAGGCCATGTACTGGCACCAGTATCCTCTCTAGAACTGAAAAGTTTCCCCAGCTGCAGCAGAACAGATTATGTATATTATAGCAGCTTTCAGCTAACTGTATTCCTCTACAGAATTGTGGTTTCAGTCATTATGGAGGCACATCTGATAACTCCATAGTTTTTTCAACAAAGGACAGCCAGCATAGCATCCATGCAGCTCTCAGGAATTCTACCAGGACCTAATTGTTTTATATTAGGCACACACAGAAAGCCACACACTCGTTTGATGTGACTGGAAAATACCATATAAAACGAAAAAATATTTTTTGTTAATCTGATAATAGGCTCAATAGAGCTTCTCAATAAAAATATGTTTTTTATCTTTCCATGCTGGTGGTCCCCTGGATTGATTAATTCATTTCACGTTAATTTTACTTTAGATCTGCTGACAAAAAAAATGACAATGGATCCAGGAACTGAGCTGTGAGATACACTGTTCAGCTTCAGGCTGTTCCATGGGTTTCATTTAGAAGAGACTCCTCGAGAGAGAGAGAGAGGAGTAGGAGGGGGAAGCCCAGCAGGATGGAGAATACAAGGTAAGGCACTGCTGTGATTGTGAGTAACATTAACAGTCTCTTGGAAAGCCAAAGGAATCTGTACAACGTCCTACTTCTGTCATGCTCTGCCAAGACACTGCTCTGCATCTGAGAGTTGGAGCATTTCTTTTTACTCTACCAAGCCGGTCATTTTTTTATTTTTATTTTTTAAATGTTTCCACCATAAGGATGGTGGCTGTCATTTCTGAAAAAGTCATTGGCGGTCACAGTGAATTACTGCCTTCATAACCAATTGAACTTTCAGTCATCAGAACTGGCTTGAGGAAGACTCTAGGAAAAGTTATATTTTACCTGTTATGCCCAAGGATCTTTGGCTTTTCTCCATCTTCAAAAGAGTGCTTGAAAAACAAACTAGTTTAAAATGAGAGTGTAAATCTAGTGGAGACATGTTTTCTTTATGACCCATAAGTCTAAATCTTCAATGTATTCCAAACAATTGATTTTTTTAACTGAACTTGTTAGCTACAAGGATAAGCAATACCCAAACTCACGGTCTGTTCACCTCTTATTTATACACTACTGGCTTGATTTTCAGTGCACAACTCCAGCAGAAGTCATTGAGAGCTGCAAATGCTCAACACCTATGAAAATTAGGCCCTATATCACTGATACGCGAGAACACATAATAAGCTGAAGTTAGAAAATACCCTGTCTGTGGTGATCTATACTATTATTCTACTGGCACACTGTCACTGCCATCTCTTTCTGCTAGTTGGGAAAATGGACAAGTGGTGCTAAATCTCTGTCCCTCCCTTTTTCCCCCTGAGAACTATCAATATGGTTCTTTGCTGTTGGCTGAAAAGGCATGCAGGAATATGGTTACTGATTTCTGAGACAACTCTGACGCTCAGCGGATTGCTAAACTGTGTCTGTTCTAAATGTAATTTGTTGTTCAGACTTCCAGCAGAGACTGTGATACAGTTCACTGCCCCTATGTTCAAAAAGACTCGGCTACAGTGTTGGGAAATAAAACAATTGCCATGCCACAAGCACATTTATTTTACCTGCAATCAAACCACTGAGGGGGTAAAAACAAGAAGTACATAAACTAACCTAACCTGAGCTCTAGATTCCCTAACAAGCCCAGCCTCTAGAAAGTTAAAAGTAAACAAAACTTACTCCTGTTTAAATACAATTACAGATCAGGGATTAAGAATTCCCACAAAAACAGCAACTTCTTGTGTTATGACTCTAATCTGAATAGTAGCTCACCACAATAATCTGAGCCTAATGCTACGGACACTAAAAGATCAATGGCACAGCAGATGCCTTATGTGGATATGTTTCAATATCATGTACATAAAACATATCTTAGAAAAATATGTTCAAAATCAGCCCATGATATTTTCCCCTTCCAGCGTCTGACTACACAGCTAGGGCTAGAGCCTGTATCATTTGATAAAAAATAAACTCACTACAGGAAGCTGGCTAGATTTTGCACCTAAGCAGAAACAGAAATAGAATTCTTTAATTATTAAGGAGTATTTTTTTAAAAAGGTAGCTTTTCCTGTTGTTAATACCCAAAATCAGATTACAGTGCAGCTCAGATTAATATTTCAGCATCTGAGTGGAAACAAATGTCTATTAAACTGCAGGATGGCCTTTATAACGCTTTATAAATAACCATGTCACCTCTCTGCCAGGTGCAGTTGTGACGACTGATTCAGAATGCTAAGTTATTTAATCAAAGTCACGTGTTTACAAGAACATTGCAAAGTGAAGATCAAGGTTAAATAGTGATCATTAAATCCTAGGCAAATAGATGACCCTACAACCTTGCAGTTCTGACATGCTGTAACTGTAATATATACTTAGGGCTTCTGATTCTCGGTTTTAACCAATAAACACAATAGTGGTTATCCAATAAACATGAGAAAAACACCAGAGATGCATCTTGTGTCTACTTGGAGCAGTAATGCAGACTATGGCAGTGTGATTTCTAAACTGCCCTAACACGTTGCACATGTAACTGGTCTGTGTAGATCCTGATGGTGCACACTCAAGGTTCCGTAGTGCACTTTAACATAGTGCTGTTTGGGAACATTATAAAGAGATTACTCAACACAGTACATACTACTGCGATGAGCAATGTACATAATACATATGCATGTAATATACATGTATGTTGTATAATATATATCTTGTATATTGTATTGTTATACATTACTTATTACAGTGTATACTAAAAGAAAGCTCAACCCCCCCCCTCTGATTTTGGGCATCTAAATAAAACTCAAAAATTGCTAAAAATAAATAGTGAAAAATGAAATTAATAAACCCTACAAAACAGAAGCTCCAGATATAGTAATCAAAGATTACTGGTGATTTCCCCAGGAGATTTTTTTTTTTAATGGATACGAAACTCTTCACATGTCAAAGAAATAGTCAAGTTAGAATAATCAAAAGTTCAGTCATATCAAAAGAGATATTTATAAAAAGCATCCACATGAAATATCATAGGATATATAAAAATGGTTACTAACCTTTCATAACTGTTGTTCTTTGAGATGTTAGTTCATGTCCATTCCATGCTAGGTGTGGGTGAGCCGCGTGTACTGTTGCCAGAGATTTTGCCCTTAGTGGTAAGGCCAACTCTAATGCCCTCTGGAGTCACGTGCATATGCATATATATAAGGGGCGCTGCCAGGCCTGCACCTTCTCAGATCCTTCTTGCTCATAACGCTGACAGAGGGGTAGGAGGGTGGGTCATGGAAACATGAGCAACGCATCTGAAAAAACAACAGTTACGAAAGGTTAGTAACTGTTTTTTCTTCTTCAAGTGCTTGCTCATGTCCATTCCATGCTAGGTGATTCAAAAGCTGTACCCCAGGAAGTGGGCTCAGAGTTCATGGACATGCTGACTGTAACACTGCTCTCCTAAAACTGGCATCATCTTGGGCCTGTTGGGTAATGGCTGAGTGGGACGCAAAGGTATGAACCAACAACCAGGTTGCAGCTCTGCATATGTCCTGGATTGGTACCTGCGCGAGGAACACTGCTGACGAAATCTGGGACCTTGTGGAATAAGCAGTCATGATGGCTGGAGGCGGGACATTTGCCTGCTCGTAACAAGCCCGAATACAGGTGGTTATCCAGGACAAGATTCTTTGGGATGACACAGGTAGCCCTCTCGTCCTTTCCACTATTGCTACAAAGAGTTGTGTGGATTTGCGGAAGGGCTTAGTCCTTTCAGTATGAAAGGTGAGAGCCTGCCTAACATCCAGCTTATGAAGTCAATGTTCCTTGGTGAACTTATGAGGTTTTGGGAAGAAGACAGGTAGAAAAATGATCTGGTTGTTGTGGAATTGTCCCACCACCTTTGGTAGAAAGGTTGGATGGGGGCATAGTTGGACCTTGTCCTTAAAGTACACCATGTAAAGAGGTTCTGAGGTAAGGGTTTTGATCTCAGAGACCCTTCTGGCTGAGGTGATAACCACCAGGAAGGTGACCTTCCATGAGAGAAGCAGTAGGGAGAACAATGCTAACAGCTTAAAGGGGGGCCCCCATGAGCCTCGACAGGGCCAGGTTTAAGTCCCATGGGGGGGCGGGTCTGCTCGCGAACCTGAGGATAGAGTATTTCCAGCCCCCTGAGAAACCGTAGGAGAACAACAATATGACGTTCACTGGAGTGCAGAAGGCTGAGATAGGTTCTAAATTAACCTTAATAGACAAAAGCACCAGACCTGGGTGCTTTAGGTGAAGCAAAGAAGCTCAGAATGGAGAGAGATTCCATTCAGAGGCCCAACAAGAGAAAGTTTCCACTTGGCCAAGTAGGTAGCCCTGGTGGAAAGCTTTCTATTACTTAGCAAGACCTGTTGAACCTGGTCCAAGCAGGCTTGTTCCTCGGGGTTCAGCCACCCAGCATCCATGCAGTCAGGTGCAGGGAGGCAAGGTTCGGGTGAAGCAATCTGCCATGGTCTTGTGAGATCAAGTCCAGGAGAAGTGGGATTATGAGTGGTGCTACCACCAAGAGGTCCAGAAGCGTGCCAAACCACTGCTGATGTGGCCACACCGGTGCTATCAGGATAATCCTTGCCTTGTCCCATTTGATATTTAGGAGAACCTTGTGAATCAAGGGAATCGGAGGAAAGGTGTACAGTAGATGGTCTGCCCATGAGAGGAGGAAAGCATCAGAGAAGGAGCCTGTGCTGTGAACAGAACTAATGGCATTTCCTGTTCTGCCTGGTGGTGAATAGGTCTACCTGGAGAGGCCCCCATCTCTGGAAGATGACACTGATAATCTCTCGGTGAAGAGACCACTCATAGCGAGTGGAAAAAGCTCTGATGAAGTGATCCGCCAGTACGTTTCAGGGTCCTGGGAGATGTGTTGCCATGAGGTGAATGGCATGTTTTACACAGAAGTCCCACAGCCGGAGGGCCTCCTGGCACAAGGCCGAAGATCGAGCCCCTCCCTGCTTGTTGATGTAAAACATGGAAGTGATGTTGTCTGTCAGGACCTTCAGTACTTTGCCTGAAATCTGGGGAAGAAATACTTGGCAAGCTAAGTGTACTTGTACTTCCCTGATGTTTATATGTAGCGAGTTGTTGTTCTTAGAACCAGAGGTCCTGGATCCTGAGGTTGCCATGGTGGGCTTCCCACCCTAGGTCTGACGCATCTGAGACTAAGGTTACTGACAGTCGAGGGGCAGAAAAGCATATCTGCTTCATTACCAATCCTGGGTCTTTCCACCTGGTCAGGGAAGCGAGGACTGGTTGTGAGTACTGAGTCTAAGTGGTGTCTGCTCAGGAAGTAGACTGACGCCAGCCACATCTGGAGGAGCCTGAGATGCAGCTCTGGGTACTGTACCATATAAGTAAATGCCACCATGGGTCACAATAGTGTGAGGCAGACTCAAGCAGTCATAATTGGGTGTATCATGACCTTGAATATCAGGTACAACATAATCCAGAATCGAGCCTCCAGCATGAAGTCTCTGGCTTGGGTCAAGTCAAGCACTGCTCCAATTAACTCTATTCTCTGAACCGGGACCAGAATTGACTTGTGCTCATTTATCAGTAAGCCCAGTGCCTGGAAAGCGGCCTGGACTGTATTGATGCTGTGCCGTACCTGAGCCTGGGACTAACTTTTGATCAGCCAGTCATCAAGGTATGGGTAGATTTGCACGCCTTGGTATCTGAGGAAGGCTGCTACTACTGTCAAACACTTCATGAAGACCTGTGGGGCTGCTGATAGGCCAAAGGGGACAGCTGTGATTGGTAGTGGCATTGACCCACTACAAACCTGAAAAATCTTTTGTGGCCATGAAAGATAGAGATGTCAAAGTAAGCGTTCTTTAAGTCGAGAGTGGCGTATCAGTCCCCTGCAACCAGGGAGGGAATGATGAAGGGCAGGGAGACATGTGGAACCTCAGTTTCTTGAGATATCTGTTGAGGTGACACAGGTCCAAGAAGGTCTGCAGGCTCCCTCTGGCCTTCGGGATTAGGAAATATCGGGAGTAAAACCCCTTCCCTCTCAAGTCCCAGGGAACCTGCTCTATGATCCCCACACGTAGGAGGGATTGAACCTCCTGATCAAGAAGTTCCTTGTGATAAGGGTCCCTGAAGAGGGACAGCCTTGAGGGGTAGATACAAACTGAAGGGTATAACTGACTATTACTGTATTGAGGACCCAATGGTCCAAAGTTATATATTACCACGCTGGGCTGATGGACCACAGATTGTCCAAAAACAAAAGAGGGGCCGGATCCAGAGCTGAGACTGGTGCACCTTCAAAAGGCTTGCTTGGTCCTGCTGGGATATCTGAGAGAGCCCGACTGGAAGGCTGAAGTGGACAGGAGGAGTTAGCGACACTTGTAATCTTTCCCCTTTCTTTTGTAAGGCTCCTGTCTGGGAAGAACTGTGAATCTGGAAGCCTGCTGGGGTCTAAAGTGCTTTCTCGATGCTGGAGGCCTATAAAGTCCTAAGGACCGCAGTGTGGCCCTTGTGTCTATGCAGTTTTGAGTCCTTCTGCTCTGAAAACAGGAAGGAGATCCTGGATGCATTGTTTAATTTTGTGAGGGAGGCCCAAGGACTGGAGCCATGAACACTGTCTCATGGCGACTGCCGATGCCATAGTCCTGGCAGCCAAGTCCACTGCATCCAGAGTCACTTGGAGAGAGGTCCTGGCCACACTCTTGCCCATCTCCAAAATGGCCATGAACTCTTTCCTTGACTCATGCGCGAGGGTGTCTTTAAATTTGGACAATGAGTCCCACAGATTAAAATCATACCTCTCCAGCAAAGCCTGCTGGTTGGAGATACGTAACTCAAGGCTGCCCACTGAATAAACTTTCTGCCCAAAAATGTCTAGTCTTTCAGCCTCTTTATTCTTAGGGATAGTGCTCGACTGCCCCTGCCCATCGCACTCATTTGCTGCCGACATGACCGGGGCAAAAAGTCCCTCGATCACAGGGGACTATTCACACTACTCTATATACTAACTCTAACTAAGAACTATATACACTAACGACAATAACTACACTTTGAACAAATGGAGAAGAGTGCAAACCACTGGAACATAGCCCTTGCCACACCAAGAAGAATCATTCCAGCAACCATCTTGGGCGGTGAGAAGGAACTGAGAGGGTGTGGCACTGGCTGCGCCCCTTACACTGGCACATATGCATGCAACTCCAGAGAGCGCTGGAGTCAGCCCTACAGATACCACCAAGAGAAAAATCTCCAGCCACAGAGCATGCTGCGCACACACGGTCTCATGTCTAGCATGGAATGGACGTGAGCAAGCACTCAGGAAGAATATTATATCAGCCAGCTGCTCACTCTTTTCAGTTATGAAAAACTTCCCTGTGCTAAGACCCTGGTCAAGGCAACTTTCAAAAAAAAACCCTAAAAATTAGTGTTTTCCATTAGAAATTGTGCTGCTGCTTCAATGAATTCCCCTTACAAATTTGTATCTGTCTCCAGAATGCTTTTCTGGTATGTACATTCTAGCTTTATTATCCCTAACTTTGACTGACATTTCCTCCCTGTAACAACTGTACTTAGAATGCATCTCCAAGATGGGAGCATAAATGTGACCCCCTGCCCAAAGATCTTCCCTTTGCTGTGTAGGAGAAGGATCAGGTGCCTCTGTACCACTATTCCATCCTCCTCCAACTCCCTATAGACATCACAAGGAGATAACTCCATGAGGCTGCCACCCATGCAGGGGAGAAAGGATGAGGACTGGGCAGCCCTGCACTGGAAGGGGTCAGAGTCAAGGGGATGCACGTTGTCTCCCATGGGTCTCTGAAGAGTTACCAGGGAGCGGTAATATAACTTTAAGCTCCTATTACATTTGCCAGAACACCCCTGTGTGATGGGACTCCACCGTTAAGAGGGAGACCCACAGTCAGCCATAGCGAAGATCCATGCTGCCAGGGAGGCTCCCAAGCCCACAGAGAGACACAGAACCTCCATGCAAACACCACTTGTGGCCTCCTGGGAATTCTGGTGGTTCCATAGGGTTTGGGGGCAGGTCCTGTAGCTCGTTGTACAGGGGAGAAAAGCCCTTCTCCCCACTGTTGGAAAAACAAGCAGGAATTTTCCATAACTCATGGAGATGCCCTCCCACCCCTGCTGCACACACCCACCAAAGATTTACACAGGAGGGTGCAATCCAGCCTTCTGTTCAGTGGGGTAACTCCACATTTATACTGGTGTAAATGAACAGAATATGGCAGTGTAGTTCCCATTTTGCTGCCTCTACCTTTTATCTCCTCCTTTAAGGCAGGAACTGGGGGTGTCCAAGACCAGTGATAAGCCCCTTACCTCACGTTCATCCTCTACTTGGGCAAGGACTGCTTCCACAGGAAAGAACACTAGATCTCCATCAAAGGCAAACTCAACCCTTCACGTACACCAGTCAGGCGACAGCAACCATATTGCAGCAAAGAGCAGGGGAAAGGCATCCCACACAAATGCTCTTGGAAGAGCCATAGTGACAGTGGCACAAAGTTCACCAGTACTCACATGGTAGAGCGAAGAATGTTACTTATATACAAGATTATTATATTAAAATGGTATTTAGATGTCCTGTTTTTAATGTGGCAGTTCCTTTGTGTGCAAAAGTTCTACTAAAGCTGGTTGAAACTTCATGTATGCAAAGATGTCAGGATCAGGCCCTTAAGCGTACGCCTACTCTGAGAGGCTCGCAGTCTAGGTAGGACAGACTCATGCTAGGTAGGGGACTCATGCTAGACTCATGCTAGCTTGAGCTAGCATGCTAAAAATAGTCATAGAGTGTAAAGGCAGAAGGGACCCCCCCAGATCATCTAGTCTGACCTCCTGTATATCGCAGAACATCAACACTACCCAACACTCGCACAGTAAACCCAACCATCAAAATTAGACCAAAGTATAACAGAGTAGGAGACTAAACAATTATGTGCCACAGACAGAACAGAAGGAACCAAGGCCCACCAATGCCCCAGGTTCTGAAATGTCAGGGAATTGATATGCAGCAGATATGCAAGGTCAGATCTGGTGTACACTGTTGTAAACCTGCTGTGTCACTTTATCCCAGGAAAGATTTCATCTGAGGCAAACTAGTCCATGAGAAATATATACAGATAATTCTAGCCAATATATTAGTTTAGGGTCAACAGTGCTTTCAACAACAGAGAAGGATTAGCAAGAAGGAGTTCAGCTGACAGCTAATAAGAGGATATTTAGTGATTAATAATGCATGAATACAACTCCACATTTGTTTATGAATGGTGATTTGTATGACCTTAAAATGCTGCTGATGCTTCTTGGGATTCTCCTAACCAATTTGCATCAGTCTCAGGAGTGCTTTCCTAATATAGAAATATAGTACACACAAAAAACTACATTAAAAGAAGGTTATTAAGGTTGCACAGTTGAACACCCAAAAGTTAGGAAATGTCAGAATTAAGGTTGCATATACAACCTCATTTTCGGAAACTGCTGAACCATTTTGTCTGAAATATTTCAAAACAATTCAGCCTAAGGCAGAAACACAGCATTGAAAATTTAAGCCCAACCAGTTAAATTTTGGCACAGTTATAAGAAAGTGAAAACCAGGTGTTACAATGGGAAATATTGGACAACTTTTACAGTGGATGGTACCAGCCCTGCCTATAATTCCAATCAGCATTCCTGTTAGCTCTACTATCTCTAATTGTGAATGACACTTCCCCCCTATTAACCATATGCAAAGTATTGTAAAGCCTCCAAATTTTCTCCAATGTCTATGGAGCTTATAAAAGTCTGTATTTGTAATTTTTTTTTCTTTAATTGAAATGAAGCCTCGGGCATCTTATTACAATTTGACAACAAACACCATTTAAAGATTTCAAGTCATTAGACTGAACAGTTGTTACAAATACATTTCTAAGCACTTATTTTATAACACAGTTTGGGATGACCTATGCATACATTTCATAAACACAATTTAGTCTACTTAGTGAACTGCTGAGAGACTGAAAACAACTGTTTCTAAATGGTTATCACAGGAAGACAGGCGACAACTCACTCCAATTTTAACTATATATCTTACTATATGTGCCATCCTATGCATCCGATGAAGTGGGCTGTAGCCCACGCAAGCTTATGCTCTAATAAATCTGTTTGTCTCTAAGGTGCCACAAGTACTCCTGTTCTTTTTACTGTCAGCAGTTTCCAGCCATTAGCAGCTGTCAATGAGGTTCTTGTACTTAGATGGCACCCTGACTTAGACTGCACTACAAAGAATCTCCTTCACCAAAATGGAGCTAGTCAACCTTCAAGTGAAGATAAATAATAATCTGGACACAAGTAAAGTGCTAAAATTGTTGTGAAACCCTAGAATATGAGTTTGGTCCCTGTACTACATTTTGATAAATAATGTTGTTTTGTCATGTCCTAGTATGAACATACTAAAGAATAATCCCATCTTTCTGCAGTAATGAACACAACCAACTTTTCCAATTGAAACGAATGATTAAATGCAAACGCTGGAACATAACTTGCCTGAACATTTTTTGTTGTTGTTTTCATCCTACAAAAGCATTGTTCAAAGTTTTTAATATTTGGCATGTAGAATTTAGAAAAATGGGCTTGTATATTTATAATATTTGTGACAAGGTAATTCCTGTGCCATTCAGTTATTCTGTATACCACAGACCAGTATTTGAAACATTTTATTAATGACCGCAGCCATTGTAACATCCCCAAAATCACTATCACTTCAGCTAAAGGAATAACTGCTTAGCTGGCAACACCAATAGTGTCCCATCTTGTATGTGGACTGGTCACTAGAGAGGGACATGATACATTTATTCAGAATGCTACATCATTCTGCTCCCTAACCATAGGCACCGACTCCATGGGTGCTCAAGGGCTGGAGCACCCCTGGGGAAAAAATGGTGGGTGCTGAGCACCCACCTGCAGCCCCTCTATCAGCTCCCCCAGCATCTCCCGCCCACCAGCAGGCCCCATGGATCAACATCTCCCCCTCCCACAGCGCCTTCCGCCCGCTGCGATCAACTGTTTTGCAGCATGCAGGCAGGAGGCTCTGCAGAAAGAGGGGAGGAGCGAGAATTCAGCGCGCTTAGGGGAGGGGGCAGAACTGGGCTGGAAGAGGCGGGGTGGGGATGGAGCAGTGGTGGGAAGAGGCAGGGTGGGGATGGAACTTGGGGAAAGGGGTGGAATGGGGGCAAGGCCTGGGGCACAGCTGGGTGTTGAGCACCCCCTGGCACTTTGGAAAGTCGGCGCCTGTGTCCCTAACCCAGAGGTAAACAGTTATTTTGTGTCAAGGTCAAAATTTCTTGGTCAAGGTATAGTCAAGGTCCAGACTCCAGAGAAAATAATTTTAAAAATAACAATAAAGTAAATAAAAAGATTTTTAGATCCATTCAAAACCATCTGGCAGTCCGGATTTGGTCTGCGGTCCACCTATTAACTACCTCTGCCCTAACCCTACCTACTGACCAATGAAAATGAACTTAATTGACCAGATTTTCAAAAGGCCTCAGCAATATTTGTCTTTGTGCTCCCCACATACATCTGTATCCATGGGCTGTCTCTTGTCTTCTGTTTAGATTGTAAGGTCCCTGTCCCAAAGACCATATTTTTGTTCTCTGTTTGTACAGCACCCAGCACTTGACCTGGGCTTTTAGGCACTACTGCCGTACTGTTAACGATAATGGTTTCAATGGTGGCTGCTGGGTGCTGAGCCATTTAGAAATCTGGCCACTGGCATCGGACCCCCAACCAATCTACTCATCCCAGAAAAGCAAACAAACCTTCAGCCCTTTCGAAAAACTCCAGTTTTTCATGATCATTGAACTTGGAATTATTGTTTGCATTTTTTTAACAGTACAATTTAGATGCTTATATTAAGCTAAGACACTTTACATCAATAAACAACAACAATTATAGATCTGAAGAATAGAATAAAAACCTCAAGCTTGTTAACAAAACAAAACATTCTCTATTACTGAAGAGGTCAGTGAAACCTCTGATCAAACAATAAGGCCATTCAGTGTGTCTGAAGCTCACCAAATTTAGGCTTTGATGGAACACTGAAGGGAGCGGGTTTCAGAGGCATGGGTATTGCTGTGAGAATGCAGTGTGAAGAGCTAAAACTCAAGGTCTGTTTAGACCTGATGTAAAGAAATGCACAAAGGAAGCTGTTTGTAGAGCACCACAAGTTTGACCAGTCCTCCAAAACCCAGGAACTATGTTGAGTGCTATCTTCTTGGTGCTACCTACTACTACCTTAACTATTAATTATTTACATATATACAGATATAGAACTCTCTCATAACAAGATCAACAGCAAAGTGACCCAACAGGCCTTAATTTAGGCAATGAGACACAGAGGGAGAGAAAGTTTTTCAAAAAACAGGGTTCTGGGCTATTTAGATCAGTGTTTGTCACCCTTTTTACGCTGGACTTAATTGTGGACACACACACCCCCCACTAGAAAAAATGGAGACTCTCCTACCTTAAGAACGCAGCTTACAGCTCCAACCCCATGGGTTGCAGATCTGAAGCCCCAAAGGGCATGGGGCTGAAACACAAATTAGTTTCGCTGGACCTCCTGTGGTGTGGGGCCCCAGGCAATTGCCCTACTTCCTATTCCCTAACGCCTGCTTGTGACCCCCCTAAGCATGTCCTATGACCCCCCATGTTGAAAACACTGATTTAGATCATAACAAACATCTTGAAGTGTACCCGAACATGGTTAGTTAACCACTGCACTGGATTAAGATGCTAATGGTGGTTTGCGCCATTTTTCCTGGTGTTCTCTTCAGGGAACAAATCGGTGACCCTTTCCAATTAATTCAGAGAGGGTAACAAGGAAAGACCCAATCTGGAAGGGCAAAAAATGAAACAAACTGAGACAGAGGCATTACCAAACCACCATATTACTTTAAACACAACAATTACATTTCCAGAGGCTCAATTTGATATTCACCAGGCAGGAACTTTGCTTGGAACTTCCACAGGTGTACAGCATACAGTGAAGCAGAGCTGGAAACTGAAGGTCTAATTAGATACCCAGAGGGAAGCCAGGAAACCCCATCGATGTTGCATGGCAGTCAGAGAGGAGATGGAGATCCCTGTGGAGGCAGAACTCCATATCCAGTTTTTATTGATCTGTGTTTGTAGCCAGAGCTGAGCAATTTCTATTACTGTTTAAAGAGAAACTTTTTATTTCTTTTGTTATCCGATGTTTTTCTGGGACCTCATGAATAAATGCTGAGGAGAAAAGCTTTTGGACGAACGATTTATTTATTTGGTTGGTTGCTGGACCAGCTGGTTTCTGCTGCCTGTTTATTCCAATTTTATTAAAGAAAGAGGGGCCACAAAGATGAGCTTGTAATATAATGGCTTATGCATATGTGTATCATTGCCCTCTGGCAGATGGAATGTTTGACCCGTTCTAATGTTTGCATCTGGATTCAAAAGCTTTAATAATGCTAACAGAGCTCTTCCTTGTGTTCAGGGCTGATGCTTTTGGAAAAAAAACCCTGAGTTCTATTCCCATGCCTCATGTTTGTGCAGTTTAGCTGACCAAGTAGTGTCTGCAGTCAACTCGTAATGGCCTAAACCAGAGGTTCTCAATGGGGGTCTGTGAGCCTTTTCAGGGAGTCCACTGGCCCTACAGCTGAAGCCTGGAGCCCCAACATCCCCCTCCCGACAGCAGCCATGGGGCTGACGCCCCGAGCCCCACTCCCGCAGTGGGGCAACAGCTGGAAGCTGCGGGGATGAAGCTCCAAGCCTGGGTGTTGCCGCAGGGTTGAAGCCGGAAGTTGCAGGCTGAAACCCCAGTGCTGCTGCAGGGCTGCATCCAGGAGGCCTAGACTAAAGCCCCAAGCTCCGGTGCAGCCCTGGGGCTGCGGGACTGATGCACCGAGCCCCGATGCCGCAGCGGGGCTGAAGCTATGAGGCTGAAACCCAAAGCCTGTGTGCCCCGCAGGGCTAAAGCTGGGAGCCAGAGCTGAATCTGGGAGCCATGACACCCAGTGACACCATGGGGCTAAAGCAGGGAGCAGCAGTGCTGAAGCCCTGTGCCCCATGGGCAGAAGCTCAAGTCATGGCTTCCTGCCCAGAAGGACAGACTTCCGAGTCAGCCCCGGGGGTCTGGGGTCACCTAGCCTGTATATCAGCCTCAATGCCTTTTGGCCCAGCTCTGACTCTGTCCCCAGAGATTTTGCATGTCAGGGCTCACTCCTTGGTTTCTGCCAGTGAGTCTGATGCCAGCCTTGCAAGTTAGCTAGCTCCCTTTACTGGTTGTAAAGGAGCTATTTCAACCAGAGCAGGACAAGTTACACAGCACAGGGGAAATTTTTGTAAATGTAAACAACGAATATCAGATATGAATAAATTTTTAATTCAACCATCAGCTTCAAAACAACGAAGCCCACAGAGCGATGACACCGAACTTCCTTCAACAAGTTAAACAACCATAATGGCTGAAGAACACCGAGGAGGTGATGTGAGTAAGAAACAAAGCTGCTATTAACCTCGCAAAATTTAGGAAATACAAAGACACCTATTTGAATTTCAGTTTGATTTGTTCAAGAAGTAGAGAACTGCAGTATGTAATTTGCACACAAATACTGTCCAATGAATGTTTGAAACCCTCCAGAGGCATTTAATTACAAGACATGACATCTATAAAGATTAGCACCATTCATTTTTTGAGCGAAAGGCCAAGGAACTGCTTGGTACTAAAGCAGTAATGAAATCCACAACTACTGCAGATGAAAAGTTTTTAAGGTCATCCTGCATAGTGGTGTAGAAAATTGCTAAAACAAAAAAATCACATACGATTGCTGAGATTTTGATAAGGCCACGTGTTACTGAAATAACAAAGGCAGTGTTCGGAGAGAAGAGGGCCAAAGTACTGACAAAAATACCGACATCAAATGACACTGTCAAACAACGGAACATTTCTATATCAAAAGTATCTCAGTGTATTGGTCAGTTGCATGACAATGATTTTGCTATACAACTAGATGAATCTACAGACATTTCAAAAATGTCCCATTTACTTGCCTATGTTCGGTATGTGTGGAATAAGGAAATAAAGGAAGACTTTTTGTTCTGCGAAGACCTCGAGATAACAACAACATCAGGCAACATTTTCAAACTGTTAGATGATTTTATGATTTCAGCAGAAAACACCTGGACTAATTGCACTGATGGAACCACAGCAATGACCAGAAAGCATTCGGACATTGTGCAAAAAATAAAAGCTGTTGCACCTCGTGCTATTGGGACACGCTGCTTTTTACACTGAGAACCACTTGCTGCCGAAGATATTAAACCAGGTATTCACAGTGTTCTGAATACAGCGGTGACCCTTGTTCATTTTATTAAATCCAGAGCAACAAACTCCAGGTGTTTTGCTGCACTATGTGAGGAGGAGGGTACTGAGTACCATTCCTTGCTCATGCATACAGAAGTGAGATGGCTATCTCGAGGCAGAATGCTTGCCCGTATTTTAATCTCAAGGAAGCGTTATGTACTTTCTTACTTGATAAGAAAACTGAATTTGCTGAAGTGCTGAAAGATGACATGTGGCTGGCAAAACTGGATACCTCGCAGACATATTCAGTGAATGAACAACATGAATAAAACTATGCAAGGTGGGAACACTAATTTTATTGCCCAGCGTGAAAGAATTGAGGCATTCAAAAGAAAACTACAACTCTGGAAAGTTTGTATCTGCGGGGGCACTATTGATATGTTTGGGCTCTTACATTCTTTCATTCGGGAGCAAAACATTGACTTTGACGTAATTTAACCTCAGTTAGCAGCGCATCTGTCTGGTCTGCTTAACAAATTTAATGCTTATTTTCCCGAAGTCACAACAGAACAAGTTGTCTCACATATGTGAACTACAAACCCCTTTAGTGAGAACATTGAAGCTAAACTTCCATCCGATGTTCCATCAAAATTATTAGACGAGCTCATTGACATTTCACCAGACAGCTCCCTCAGAACCAGGTTCAAAGAAATGCCACTGGAGACATTTTGGTGTCAGGGTTCCAATGAATACATCACAGCTTCTCCTGCAGCGCTGAAAGTTTTGATCCCCTTTAGTACCACCTACTTAGGCAAAGCTGGAGTTTCAGCCATGACATCAATGAAAACAAAGTCCCGAACCAGGATGAACATTGACCATGCCATGCGCGTGTGCTTGTCAAAGATACCCCCATGCCTTGGCAGAATTGTTGATCAGCACCAACAAGTTTCACACTGAGTAAATGAAAAAATAATATTCAGTTTATTTTTGTGCCTATATTGTCCTGTTTTATATAATTTTCTGTGTGTGTGTGTGTGTGTGTGTGTGTGTGTGTGTGTGTAAGAACCCATTTAATACACTTTTAAGCTCTTGGATGTGCAGAAAAAACATTGTTGTGGCACAGGTGGGCGTTGGAGGTTTTGTAGCATTTTTGGGGGGGCCTAGGAAAGAAAAGGGTTGAGAACCCTGGTCTAACCCTTAGGTTGCCATCATGGTGGATAATGACTAAAATCTCATACATCAGGGCCTCACCTGGTCACCTGCAAAGCTCAAGACGGAATTTTTTCTCCAGATGCACAAATGACTAGATATATTATGGGTTTTTTTCTGCCTTCCTCTGATGAATCAGAGATTAGGCACTGGTGAAGATGGGACACCAGACTGGATTGACCAGTGCTCTGAGGTGATGCAGAAAATCCTCTTTCTAGATGTCTGGATGGTGTGTCTTGCTCACATACTCAGACTCATACTAATCACCAACTACGGATGGAGAAGGAGTATTCCCCCAGAATAAACTGGCAGAAATCTTTGGGGGACGGAAGGAGGTCACGTTTTTCTGAGGCATGAAGTGTGATTAGCCTGCTGGGATCATCGACACATATCTCACCTAACCCGTTCCTCGCCATTGCAGAGGCCTCGAGCATTGGTGGCACCTGGTCACTCCTGCTCTCTGCCTGTAGCACACCATTTAGTCTCCTGAGGATTGAAATGCTTCACTCTAGCCAGTCTTTGGGCTTAATATAGGGATATCGGGTGAAAATATAATGGCTTGTGATATACAGGAGGTCAGACTTAATGATCTAATAGTCTTCTCTGGCTTTGAACTCTATGAAACTACCAGCTTGACATGTCTGAGTCTCTGACTAGGGGTGGGGATGGTCTTGCTGAACTATCATGTCATTTTCTACTCTGGAAATGAAAAGACTGCAAGCCCATTTACCAATGTACTTTAAAAATGGCTATTCAATCACAAAAAAGTCACTCTACTAATGAAGGCCACAATCCTGCTATTCACAATGCTCGACAGGACTCACTGCGTATCTGGAGCCCCACTCATTTTGACGAAGCTCAGTAGAGTCTGCACACTTGGCTCTACATTGCAAGATGAGGGTTTACATCAATTCCTAAAGTTGAAAAATATTAATTGAGATCTTCGGAGTACAATAACAATCTACAAAAACATTAGAGCAGATTGCTTGTTGATCTCTCATATTGCACAATCACTCTGCTAGCATCATACGTGACATTACTGCTTAGCTTCCACAACTTGGCTCCGAAATGCCAATTTTAATTAATTAGATTTTTCAGAACAAGGATTGTTTCTTACCCTGTGAATATTCATACTGATGGGCTGAGCAAAATGAGTGCAGTTGTCTGAAGGTACACGGGTTCTGTTTTCAGCTCTAATATGGCTCTTTAGTGCTTTTAAAAAACAGGATTAAAATTAATTTAGTTTAATTTTTGAATATTTTATTGAACAAACCATTACATAATTAAGGTTTCAGTATTTGGCATAACCAATATTTACTAGTAAAATAGCACTCTTAAAATTAAGGTTGTGACATGCCAATGTAAGCCAAAATGGTGGATGGAAAGAACCAGGGTTGGTGTTCGTATTTTTCACCTTTTAAGTTCCCATTTCCACTAGGTTACGAAACACTACTCCAGCTGCACTCTCAAACAGTCTCATAATCTGAAGCAAGGCACACTTTGCTGTCTGGAGCATATTGTAAAAAAGTTACTGAAAAGGCACATAAAAATTGGTATTTACTGATGGAAGGGGAAAATCACCTAAAATATTAAGCAAATACAGTAAATGCCTCAAAACAGAAGGCCCTTTTATGATATCTGAAGTCAACTTATTAACTAAGAAGAGTGCTATCAATTCATGATTTTATCGCAACAAGACATCAAGCAAGACACCAAGCTCATGATTTTGAGGCCTGACTCATGATATACTGAACATTTGGTGTTGGCAATACTGTAAGAATTGCATGTTGAATAAACGTGTTGTATTGCTAACCCCAAGCTTTCAGAAATCAGGATATTAGCTCCCTCCAAAATCATAAGTTTGGCTTAAAAACCATAAGGCTTTTTAAAAAACAACAAATTTGGGGTTCTTTTTATTTGTCCTCGGGTTTTTGAGTCTGTAGCATTCACATTTTCAAGATTTTTTTCTGCAACCATAAGGGCTAGAAACTTCTACTTCTCTTTCCCGCCCCCTGTCCCCACCACCCCACCTGAGATTCTCACATTATATCATGATGATTGCAGGAGTTGGTAACACTTGATTTCTTACGCTCTTTAATCTACAGCAACAAGAATGACAGCACAAAAATGGAGAAGTTGCTTAATTAGTTTGCAGTATTTTTTCCAGTTTTCTTAGACACTTAGAGTACAGAAAGATACTATTGCAGGATTTGAGATGAGCTTTTGAATGACATAAGATTTCCTAAATTCATCTGGCACTCTCTACCCTCAATTCACACAGTGAGAGAGTGAACTGCAGTACCTTTCCTGAGCATGTAATGCTCTCTCTACATTCAACAAGACCTTGGGGAGCCTTTTCCGCTAAATGAAGAGACAATGAGTCCACCCTTAAATTACTGATTTATAACCTTCAGCTTGACTGTGTTTCTGACTCCCCTTCCCAAAACTCCCACCTCCCCTCCTCACACAGGATGTTTTTATGGCAACCACAGCAAAAGCCTACTAAGTATTTTAGAGTGGGGAAAAGGAAACATCTAAAACAGGAAATTGAACAATTAGGCCTGGTCTGGATGTGTAGTTTGAATTCTCATAAGCTCTTAGCTCTGCAATACTTTCTATCTTTCTATTGCCAACTGACTTAGCACAGGGAAACTGGTGCAGAAGGTATTATCCATTTGATGGAGATTTTATTCCAGACTTAAGCCAAACAGGGGGAAAAAAAAAGAAGAAAAAAAAAGTCTCATGAGGGTAGCCCCAGAAGGTACAATTTAGAAAAAAATCTGCCAACAAGGAGCAAAACCCATACTTTATTTCTATTGAAAGAACATTAAAATAAATAGCATCATTAACTGCATCTGCTAAGAAATTAACTAGCATCTGCAGAGAAGGAATGAATTTCTGTTAAGGAAGATCTTTTATTGCCAGCATCCTGTCCATCCAGCCATTGTAATAGAATCATACATCAATTCTGCTCTTTCATGTCAGACAACAAAAGGAAATAAAGGCTAAAAAGTGTACAAAAAATGGGAATCCATAAGAGAGGAAGTTAGGTACCATTTATGTGCACCATGAAGAGGGTTAGGAAAAGAAGAATGAAGGCATTCAATAAGTTACTTATGACAAAAGTTTCACCACTTCAAAAGCCAACAATAAACAATTTACTCCCATTATATTATAACTCTGGGACTGCAATTAAATCCAGAAATGTTAATTAAACTGGATAGTTGTTGAAACTGGAATGAAACACAGCAACTGCTGAAATTGTTAGTGTCAGTGTTGCCAACTCGTGATTTTGTCATGACTCTCATGATATTGCCATAAGTCTCGTGATAATTATTATTTTCCTTAAAGCCGCAGCTCATGGAGTCAAGTGGATACATGATGATTTCAGCCTTCATTCTTAAAGAAAAAGTAAGTTTCTAGCCCTCGTAGCTGTGGAGAAAGCTTCAAAATGGGACTCCAGTGATCCTAAAGGCTCAAAAAGCAGAAGGCAAATAAAAAGAACACCAAATCTATTATTTCTACATAATCTCATCATTTGAAAGCACATCTCATGATGTTTTGTGAGCTTGATTCATGATTTCTGAACTTTCAAGGGTGGCAATACTGTTGCGGTGAACATGCTATACTGCTAAAAACCAAATTGATCACATCTATAAGTTAGCAGATGGAGCATCTTCCCTTGTTCAGACTATTCTTTTATTGATATTATTTACATAAACACATATAGAACACAAAGGATAGATGTGACCAAATGTACCCCTGTATTCACACCCTAAACACTATTATAATAATCTTTGTACAAAATATGCTCTGTGAGGTATAATTTGAAAACTAATTCCTGGCTGGTCAATAATACCATGATGAAATGTGTGAAGCAACATTATATGTGAAGTCATGAATATAATGTAAAATTATGACTGAAATGTGGGTTATCAGATAAGTCTAGTTTCAGAGTAACAGCCGTGTTAGTCTGTATTCACAAGAAGAAAAGGAGGACTTGTGGCACCTTAGAGACTAACAAATTTATTTGAGCATGAGCTTTCGTGAGCTACAGCTCACTTCATCGGTTGCTGTAGCTCACGAAAGCTTATGCTCAAATAAATTTGTTAGTCTCTAAGGTGCCACAAGTACTCCTTTTCTTTTTGTAGATAAGTCTAGGGAGTGGATAAACCTCTCTCTCTCAAAGACAAAAGGACCACCAGACGCCTCTAGCCAGTGTCATCAAAGTTGATGGGCAATCACCTGTCAAGTGGACATTCTCTGGCAAATAAGGGGGGTAGTAACAGATCGATCTACATTTTACCAAACAGCATGGAACCTCTTTTGCCTTGAGACTCTGACTCCAACCTCTCAGCAGAAATGAACTTTATCTAGGGGTGACCCTCAGGAAAATAGAAAAGGAGGACTTGTGGCACCTTAGAGACTAACAAATTTATTTGAGCATAAGCTTTCGTGAGCTACAGCTCACTTCATTATGCTCCAATAAATGTGTTAGTCTCTAAGGTGCCACAAGTACTCCTTTTCTTTTTGCGGATACAGATTAACACGGCTGCTACTCTGAAACCTCACGAAAATGCATTTGAAAGGGTGAATGGACTATAAAACACACCAAGATCTCTCTCCCTGTCAATCTCTCCATCTCTCTTTCACAGAAAACAAAAGAAACCAGCCATTTGGTCTTTGGGGCAGATCCTGACCTGAAATTTGGTCATCCCTGTTGCTGGGGGCACTTGTTAAAAATTTCACCTTGAACCACGTCTAATTTGTTAGATTTTAGCTACTGGAAAGCATTTTATCTTTATTTTTCTTGTAACCATTTCTGAAGGCTAGTTTACACTACAAGCCCTACAACGGCACAGCTGGACTGCGTGTGGTGAAGATGCTCTATGTTGATGGGAGAGAGCTCTCCCGTCAGCATAATAAAACCACCTCAGTGAGAGGCAGTGGTTATGTCTTTCAGAAGTCATGGAAGATGGGAGAGATTCCAGAAGACCAGAAAAAGGCAAAGATAGTGCCCATCTATAAAAAGAGAAATAAGGACAACCCAGGGAATTACAGACGTACAACTGGGAATTACAACTTAACTTCCATACCCAGAAAGCTAATGGAGCCAATAATTAAGCAATCAATTTGCAACCATCTAGAAGATAATAGGGTGATAAGTAACAGTCAGCATTGATTTGTCAAAAACAAATTGTGTCAAACCAACCTGATAGCTTTCTTTGACAGGGTAATAAGCCTTGTGGATTGGCGGGGGGGGGGGCAGTAGACTGGTATATCTTGATTTTAGTAAAGCTTTTGATACTTTCCTGCATGACCTCATAAATAAAATAGGAAAATGCAACCTACATGGAGCTACATGGAGCTACCATGGGTGCAAAACTGGTTGGAAAACCATTCCCAGAGAGTAGTTATTAATGGCTCACATTCATGCTGGAAGAGCATAATGAATGGGGTCCCGCAGGAATCAGTTCTGGGTCCAGTTCTGTTCAATATCTTCATCAATGATTTAGATAATGGCACAGAGAGTACCGATGAAGTGAGCTGTAGCTCATGAAAGCTTATGCTCAAATAAATTTGTTAGTCACTAAGGTGCCAAAAGTACTCCTTTTCTTTTTGTGGATACAGACTAACACGGCTGCTACTCTGAAACCTGTCATAAACCTTATAAAGTTTGCGGATGATACCAAGCTGGGAGGGGTTGCAAGTGCTTTGGAGGATAGGATTAAAATTCAAAATGATCTGGACAAACTGGAGAAATGGTCTGAAGTAAATAGGATGAAATTCAATAAAGAGAAATGCAAAGTACTCCACTCAGGAAGGAACAATCAGTTACACATACACAAAATGGAAAATGACTGCCTAGGAAGGAGTACTGCAGAAAGGGATCTGGGGTCAGAGTCAACCACAAGCTAACTATGAGTCAACAGTGTAACACTTTTGCAAAAAAAAGCGAATATCATTCTGGGATGTATTAGCAGGAGTGTTGGAAGCAAGACACGAGAAGTAATTCTTCCACTCTACTCTGCGCTGATTAGGCTCAACTGGAGTATTGTGTCCAGTTCTGGGCACCACATTTCAGGAAGGATGTGGACAAATTAGAGAGAGTCCACAGAAGAGCAACAAAAATTATTAAAGATCTAGAAAACATGACCTATGAGGGAAGATGGAAAAATCTGGGTTTGTTTAGTCTGGAAAAGAAGACTGAGAGGGAACATGTTTTCAACAGTTTTTAAATATGTAAAAAGTTGTCACAAGGAGGAGGAGGAAGAAAAATTGTTTTTCTTAACCTCTGAGGATAGGACAAGAAGCAAGGGGCTTAAATTGCAGCAAGGGAGGTTCCTAACTTCCTGTCAGAGTGGTTAAGCACTGGAATAAATTGACTAGGGAGGCTGTGGAATCTCCATCATTGGAGATATTTAAGAGCAGGTTAGACAAACACCTGTCAGGAATGGTCTAGATAATTAGTCCCGCCACGAGTGCAGGGGACTGGACTAGATGAACTCTCGAGGTCCCTTCCAGTCCTATGATTCTATGTCAGAGGGAGAAATGGGGCTTGTGCTTCTCCACGCCGGCACGTAGGTCAGTGTAACTTGCATCACTCAGAGGGTGGCCTATTTACATCCCTGAGCGACATAAGTTATACTGACATAACCCTGTAGTGTAGACAAGCCCTGACTTCAATGCCTTATACTTATATGCACTTAAAATTTATCTCTTTGCAGTTAAACAAACTTGTTTTATTCTTTAATCAAAACTAATCCAGTGTTGCATACAAACTGAACTGTTTGGGTAAGTCCATCTAAAAGTAACAAAAAGTGTTGGATATTTTCGCTTACAGGTGCACCGGACCTAAAATATCTGAACTTTCCAGGAACAGGCAGGACAGTGTGGGGGAAATTTGGGACTGGGAGTCTGTTGGAATCACCCTGAATGTGGTAACCAAGACTGGTGGAAGCCAGAGTGTGATTGGAGTGTTGCTGGAGGCTGCAGCTGAACACAGACACTCAGAGTGTGACCTGGATGCTGTTTGGCTGTTTGTGAGGAGTCCTGGTTGGGAGCTACAGTAGCAAAATATTGTGAGGCACCCCAAGTTGCAGGGCAGGTGGTGACAATCCATCATGGGTCTGGATTGCACCCTGGAATGTCATTATAGAAATCCATTTTCTGCATTACACCTTCATAACCTGGTTTCTGGGAATTCTGTTTTTTTTACAAATACATCAAATGGTAACACGTGGAGCTCTACAGTACAGTATCAGTAAATATGAAACGTTGAAAAAGTCTGAAGCAATGCAATTCTGAAATAATATTTGCATTGCTGACTATTAAAAAGGTTAGTAGCATGGTCCAGAGTAACCATGTAGCTCTGTACGCTGTAGCTCACTATACTTACAGCATTTTTCAGTCTCTTCTCCTTAACCTTTGATGACTGCAAATAGAGTCACAGTCTCTGAGTCTAATATATCCCACTTCAGCAGGCATTAGCCAGCAGCCTGGAAAATGACAATATTCTAAATAAATGTTTGAAAACAAAAATTAATAATAAATCAAGTATAAGCTGCTGTATACCATCGTAGTACTGCCAACATTCATGATTTTATGAGTCTCACAATATATGAAGTTTTTCTTATAATTTTCTGGCCAGTCTCCTGGTGTCATGTGATTATGAGAGAATCAAAGCTTTCATTTAAAAAAAAAAAAGGCAAAAAAGGAAGTTTATAGTGCTCATGGATGCAGAGAAAAGCTTGGAAATATGAACCCTAATTGGCCCAGACTCCAGAAAGCAAATACAAATAATCCAGATTTATTATTTTCAGATCTCCTGGGTTTTAAGCCAATGTCATGATCTTTGCAGGCCAGACTCACGATTTTTGAATGCTTGGGATTTGCAGTGTTGTTCATACCTAGTCAGTGCTCCACTGCTTTTAAGACACAGAGGCTCTTTTTTGTTAAAGTACCAATGTATGTCAGGAGTCCCTCGGACTGTTCCTAACCCACGGGGTTATCCAAGAGGAAATAATAATAATAATCAGAACCTGGTATGAAAATGTGGAAATCGTTAAACTAGCAATTGAATTTGCAGTAAAAAGAATATGGCTTAGACAAAGTATTTTTCTTCCAAGAAAAACAAACAAGGGTAAAGAAGTACCTCAGTTATAGATGTCTGATACATATATAGAAGAAAAATAACTATAGATGAATGCTCGAGCCAAACTTTCAACTAACATTAATTAGGATGCAATAAATTATGTAACCTATATTCTGAATAATCAAACCATGCCAGCAATCAAGGATTAACATCTATCCTTCTTCTCCCAACCTCCCATACACAAGGGTTGAAACTGATGATGTAAATAAAAGTTGTCTTTCTACAGCAGGTTCATTTTTAATTAATTTACTCATCCAGTTTCCTAGTACACAAACAAATCACAAGTAGCCATCTATTCACTTTGTACTCCAAGTGCTTGATTCTAATTTCATTTACATTATTTCACACCGGTGTGACACAAATGACTTTTACAGAGTTTTGCCTGATTTCATAGAATCATAGAATATCAGGGTTGGAAGGGACCTCAGGAAGTCATCTAGTCCAACCCCCTGCTCAAAGCAGGACCAATCCCCAATTAAATCATCCCAGCCAGGGCTTTGTCAAGCCTGACCTTAAAAAATTCTAAGGAAGGAGATTCTACCACCTCCCTAGGTAACGCATTCCAGTGTTTCACCACCCTCCTAGTGAAAAAGTTTTTCCTAATATCCAACCTAAACCTCCCCCACTGCAACTTGAGACCATTACTCCTTGTCCTGTCCTCTTCTACCACTGAGAATAGTCTAGAACCATCCTCTCTGGAACCACCTCTCAGGTAGTTGAAAGCAGCTATCAAATCCCCCCTCATTCTTCTCTTCTGCAGACTAAACAATCCCAGTTCCCTCAGCCTCTCCTCATAAGTCATGTGTTCCAGACCCCTAATCATTATTGTTGCCCTTCGCTGGACTCTCTCCAATTTTTCCACATCCTTCTTGTAGTGTGGGGCCCAAAACTGGACACAGTACTCCAGATAAGGCCTCACCAATGTCGAATAGAGGACGACAATCACGTCCCTTGATCTGCTCGCTATACCCCTACTTATACATCCCAAAATGCCATTGGCCTTCTTGGCAACAAGGGCACACTGCTGACTCATATCCAGCTTCTTGTCCACTGTAGGTCCTTTTCCGCAGAACTGCTGACTAGCCATTTCGGTCCCTAGTCTGTAGCTGTGCATTGGGTTCTTCCGTCCTAAGTGCAGGACCCTGCACTTATCCTTATTGAACCTCATCAGATTTCTTTTGCCCCAATCCTCCAATTTGTCTAGGTCCCTCTGTATCCTATCCCTGCCCTCCAGCGTGTCTACCACTCCTCCCAGTTTAGTATCATCCGCAAATTTGCTGAGAGTGCAATCCACACCATCCTCCAGATCATTTATGAAGATATTGAACAAAACCGGCCCCAGGACCGACCCCTGGGGCACTCCACTTAACACCAGCTGCCAACTAGACATGGAGCCATTGATCACTACCCGTTGAGCCCAACAATCTAGCCAACTTTCTACCCGCCTTATAGTGCATTCATCCAGCCCATACTTCTTTAACTTGCTGACAAGAATACTGTGGGAGACCGTGTCAAAAGCTTTGCTAAAGTCAAGAAACAATACATCCACTGCTTTCCCTTCATCCACAGAACCAGTAATCTCATCATAGAAGGCGATTAGATTAGTCAGGCATGACCTTCCCTTGGTGAATCCATGCTGACTGTTCCTGATCACTTTCCTCTCATGTAAGTGCTTCAGGATTGATTCTTTGAGGACCTGCTCCATAATTTTTCCGGGGACTGAGGTGAGGCTGACTGGCCTGTAGTTCCCAGGATCCTCCTTCTTCCCTTTTTTAAAGATTGGCACTACATTAGCCTTTTTCCAGTCATCCGGGACTTCCCCCGTTCGCCACGAGTTTTCAAAGATAATGGCCAATGGCTCTGCAATCACAGCCGCCAATTCCTTTAGCACTCTCGGATGCAACTCGTCCAGCCCCATGGACTTGTGCACGTCCAGCTTTTCTAAATAGTCCCTAACCACCTCTTTCTCCACAGAGGGCTGGCCACCTACTCCCCATGCTGTGTTGCCCAGCGCAGCAGTCTGGGAGCTGACCTTGTTCGTGAAGACAGAGGCAAAAAAAGCATTGAGTACATTAGCTTTTTCCACATCCTCTGTCACTAGGTTGCCTCCCTCATTCAGTAAGGGGCCCATACTTTCCTTGGCTTTCTTCTTGTTGTCAACATACCTGAAGAAACCCTTCTTGTTACTCTGGACATCTCTCGCTAGCTGCAGCTCCAGGTGCGATTTGGCCCTCCTGATTTCATTCCTACATACCCGAGCAATATTTTTATAAGAATATATTTTTATATATTCTTCCCTGGTCATATGTCCAACCTTCCACTTCTTGTAAGCTTCTTTTTTATGTTTAAGATCCGCTAGGATTTCACCGTTAAGCCAAGCTGGTTGCCTGCCATATTTACTATTCTTTCGACACATTGGGATGGTTTGTCCCTGTAACCTCAACAGGGATTCCTTAAAATACAGCCAGCTCTCCTGGACTCCTTTCCCCTTCATGTTAGTCCCCCAGGGGATCCTACCCATCCGTAGGATTTACACCTATTTGAGAGCTGAATCACTTCCAACGTTATTAAATTTTGTGTGGGTCCTGTAAGTTAGTAGTTCCTCTGATTGTGAATATTAATAGCTGGCAACACTTTCCATAAAGAGGATGTATAGTCACACTGACATACGATCTGCTGTACTTCATGAAAAAAATATTTATAACCAAGTTGGGTGGCATAAGAGGCTTTAGGACAGTAGAAGAACTACATCAGCACAGCTGCGCCACTGTAGCGCATCTGGTGAAGTCGCTCTATGCAACGGGAGAGCGCTCTCCCATCGGCATAATTACTTCATCTCCTCCAGAGGTGGAAGCTACGCCAGCAGGAGAGCTTAGGGCACTCTAACTTATGTCATTCATGGGTGTGAAAAATACATCCTTCTGAGGGACGCAAGTTAGATTGATGTAAGCGGTAGTGTAGACCTGCCCTTAGTAAGTTCATTTCTGAGAAATGTGGTTTGGGGTTTCTGTTGCTGCCCATTAGACCATAATGTAAACAGCAATAATAGTAAGGTACCCATTTATTTAAAAGGACACATGAGAACAGTTAGCCTTACAGATCAGTGATTTAGTAGTTAGCATGCAGTGCACAGAATCTGAGTGTGCTATCATGCTACAATTACATCCATGGGATAAATCCTGTGCTACAAGAGAAGAACTAGAACTCACAAGGTTCTTTGGAATCAGCTCATTAGAAGCAAGTTCTGCTTCCCCCAGAACACTTTGCCACACATGACAGAGCTTAGCCATTTCACTTAATTCACTACTAGAAGGTGCTCAGATATTACAGTGGTGAGGGCAGTATCAGAACCTGAACAGAAAAGAATGGAATTGGACGGAGTGGGTTACCCTCCTAACCTATGGAACTCTCAAGTTCTGCTATTCACAGAACAGTTCAATTACTATGTTTTTCATTGGTCCGAGGCATTCCTCTGGTCCGCATGATGGGGGCTGGCTGGGTGAACTTCCCCCAAAGGAGTTTGCATGTACAAAGTGCTAACTCTGACAGGGTCAACATTAATTGCTGCAGTTATTTTCCCACACATTTGGATTGGGGAGATGTTGTGGCAAACCGTCATTCCCTGTCTACACCACATCATCACTTCCACCAGAAGAGCAACAAACATGCTTCTAAAAGAAATGGGTGCATAATACCACCTGGGCCCAAACCCCTCTCCTTCCAACAGTGAAGTCAGCCTACAAGTTTTCCTCAGCTGCTTCAAATACAAAGTGATGTGATGACTGGGCTGAATGTTTGCCCCCTGCTTGTGTATTTCAGGGCCTTCCTCCTCATACAAATCCTGCCAGCTGAGGGTGAGAGACAGTGTGACCAACTTACTTCTCAACCCTGAGCTGGACCAATAAATCAAAAGAGAGCAATCATAATTACAAAGCTCAGCCCACAGAACCCTGAAATTCTCAGCATGCTCCCTTCTCAGTGTACAGGAAAGCACTACCACTGGGTGAGATGGCTACAATGACTAAGATACATCCTCCACAGACAATTAATTACCAGTTGCTTCCGTATCTTTCTTAATTATCTTACTAACGGTGTACAACATTCTCCATTTTATATTCTAAAAAGGAATGCTGTATTATTTCTTTACAGATAGGAACACTGAATGTGTGTGACAGGCAAGAACATTTAGTGCAGACAAAGGTGACCTGGAAAATGTGAGCGAAAATTCAAACTCAGAGTGAAATGCAGTTTTCATCTTCCAGATAACCAGTGTACCACAAAGTGACTTAACTCATCTGACAAGATGGAATACAGCTGGCTTCTTATCTCTTGTCCTGCTTAGCAACATGAAAGGAAAAGAAAAACAATGCATTAATTGATACTGCAGAACATTTCTTTCCTAATGGTTTCCAGCCAGAATTTTTGAATTTCAGCCATTTCTGAAATAATGGCTAGCATTTGTATATACATTACTTTTTTGTGTGTGACATGGAAATGTAATTTTTCTTTAAAAAACATACTGGTTAAGACAGAGCAGTAACTGAGCATTTTAGTGCCCTGAATGAGCATGCATATTTCTGCCCCATAGAGACAACACATGGGGGGCATGCAGGGGCTCGCCCTCCCCCCCGACTTCTGCCTTCCATTTAGAACAGCGGTTTTCAAACTGTGGGGCGCGTCCTCCTGGGGGACAGTTTGAAAACTGAGGCCTTCTACCAAGGAACCAGCAGATCAGAAGCAGGTGGGAGTCACCCAGCCTGCTCAAGCCTCTGGCTCTCTTTGCTGTGGAACCCTTGGGCACTGGCTGGCTATCCAGCAGCCCTTCCTGTCCCCTCCCCAAGACAGGCCACCTCTGTATGGCCAGGCGCTCCTCAGGTAGGGTGAGTGGCACAGTTCCCACCTGTACCCCTGACACGCTCCTGCCTCAGCCCTGAAGGAGCCTGGAGCCGGCACCTACCTATGGAACCTGGCTCCCTAAGGTGCTCCTTGGAGCACTCCTCCCTCTTGGGCACCTGCCTCTCAGCAGCCCGGTCACACTCAGCCTGGGGACCTGCCATTGCAGTCAGGTCACTTTCCTCTTGCTCCCTGCCTGCAGTGGAACTGCTCCTTCCTCCACTTGGCTGCCCTGCCCCATCCCCACCCTTGTGGATCCTGGACTTGCGGTTGCACAGCCCAATCTCTGAGCTCAGCCACACAAGCCTGGTGCCCAGACCAGACGCTGGTGGCATGCGGCTGCTGCTGGCAGGCCTGACTCGCTCCCACCAGCTCTGGAAACAAAGGGATACCATATTTCAAGTTCCCAAACAGAGGAGGGGGGGCACAGTTTGGCGACACTGGAGGGAGTACCTACTGCAGGGGTACCCACTGGAGATGGGGGGCAGTATCACTCCCTGTCACAGTGGCAGGGGTGGCTCGCGCAGACCAAGGACACAGCATCAGCCATCAATCAGCACCTCCCTTTGGGCCTCTCTCCCTCCCCAGGGCTGGACGGGGGCACCATTTCAGATTTTGCGGGGGGGTGGGGGGGCAGGGCGGGCGGGACTTTAACTGTGATTCCAGGGGCTTCTTAGGCACCTGAAAACTAATGTTTTGCAGATAACTTAGAAATTAGCTGACAGGAGCACTGTTATCTAACTCTTATATAAAGAAATATGTACGAACACCAATTGACGCCATATTTTAAGTTATGTAAACTTAGCACAATCAGGAGATAATACAGCAAAATATTCCCAATCTCAAATCTTTTGGTGGAGTCAGAACTGTCTGGCAGTGTCCTGCCATTAAACCATTAAAACCATCTTTCAGCTCAGTTGGTGGTGGGAAAGAGCCTCTGATTTGGGAATGGGAGCAGTTCCACTTCAATCCCCATGGCCATGATAAAGTGCCATATTTATGAGGAGGGGGTGCCACCGTCACTGAAGGGCCTGCTGCTCTTGTGGGAGAATTCTGGATTTGGGAATGACAGGTCCCAAAATCCCATCTCAGGCAAGGCCGAGCACAAACTGCAGAAGTAATTGGTGCAGATATTTATTTCTGCTGTCAGAAGAAAGATCTGAACTGTTCTGATGGCAAGCTCTGTCTATCTAAGCAAGTGGGTTATGAACAGGCTGGTGTGTATGCGTACCATGCAGCTCCCATGGTTCCTCTGGCTGTCTTGGGCCCTACACTGCTCACAGATAGCAGAGATTCGCCTTTAGCTCAGGCATCAGGGCCCTGTGCTTTGGTGCAGGCAACAGGTGTTCTGCCACAACTGTGAAGCTCTCCAAGGCTATTGTGGGCAGCACAGCGGCACACGGTCCTTCCAACAGGCTGTTTAACTGTCACAACAGAGCAGTACTTCCCTGAGTTGTTACTCCTCCATCCCAGTGCTCAGTGAGCTGTTCAGTGCAGTGAAAAGGTTGTTACAGAATAGAACAGGGTCAAATAAAAGCTGGCCACTGTAACTGGAAATTATGTGCAAGTGACAACAGCCATCATTTTTCATCAGCAGTTGTGAAAACTGTAGTCTCCAGACCCCTCAGCTGGAACTGCAGCCTTAGACTCCCCAGTTCCATGGAGCTGAGCACACATGTGTGCCAGGGGGTACTCACTGCCATGTGGGGCCCTAGGATGCCTTTCCTCCTTGCCACTGCCATGCAGTTGTGTCAGGGTCAAAGGCTTGTCAACAGCCAGGGGGCACAGGCCATCCCTCTGTGCGGCAAAGGCCCCAAGATGGCACCAACCCTGTGAGTGCCCTGAGCAATTCCCTGTGGGTGTGTCAGAAACCTGGGCCAGGGATGAGTCTGTTTAAACTGCAAACACCCTTTAGTGTGTACGACCTGTGATGAGCAACTTTAATGAAAGCCTTAATTGCAGATGTCCTCTCTCCCCAAGCACTGGGAAGGGCCAGGCCCCAGGCTGTGACACTGCTCCGTCGGGGCTCAGCCCTGCACAGAGGTTAGGGAACAGGAGCAGAGCCAGTGGCAAATGGCCAGATAGCGGGTCTGGGGAAGGCAACCATTCCATCCTGAGCTAACCACCCACACAGTCCCTTCTGGCACAGATCCGTACAGCACCTAGCACATTTCATGTACACTCCATCACATGGCCCGACTTGTGCATACCTTATCCTCCTAGCGCCTATGCTGATGCTCTTTTATCTCCTTCTCCCCTAACCCTGCACTTCCCGCCTGAGTTCCCTGCATTCCCAACCCTGCAAGCCCTCCTGGCCCTAGCCTCTACACTCCTGCCCCCACAGGTACTTGGTGCAGCCAGTCTCCTATCTACAGAGCTGCACATAGCTTGCCTGGAACCAGCTGTGCAGCCCACCCTCCTCCTGCCCTTCCCACCAGCTGGCACTCAAGAGCCCTGCCTGCCTGCCACTGCAGCCCTAGTGCCGGGGGAAAGCCTGTTCCAGCTGGGGTCACTGGACCCATGATGATGCAGGATGGGGGTGGGCACTGAGCACCCTGGGCTCCAACTAATGCTGCTGGGCCCAATCCTGCAGGGGGAGGGTCTGATGCTGCTGGATCCAATCCCTCCCTGCCCCACTTTTGCATCCCCACTGGCTCTGCGCCCTGGGCAGCTACCCCTCTCTTCCTGCCCTAGTTATAGCCCTGTGTTAAGGGGGGAAATAAACCCTTCCCCATCTTCCAGAAACCCTCACCCTGCAGTTCTTCACCATTTGTATAAATCTAACATGGTTCAATGACTTTAAAAGATTGAAGAACCTGCAGGCCCTTTGATAATTCCCACTGGAGAAACACAAGCAACCTGGCACTCTCTCATGGTGAAACTCCTAATGCATAGAACAGAAGGTTGCAGTTGCTCCCAAAGGCCTTAATCAGGATCGGGACTTATTGTTGTGGCTATTGTAGAAAAACATCGGAAGACACAGCGCCATACTTCAAGATTTTACAATTTAATTTGAAACAAATAAGTGTAATCAACAATTGAAAGGAAGGTGCAGTGAAAATAAGATAATACTGATCAGATCACATGGTTGTACAGGTTAGCTACATGCAAAACTTGATGGCTCATTTGAAAGTATTAATTTTCTATGCTAAAAGTTTTAAAACTTCACTTTTGTATCATCCAGCTTCTTTGGGTATGTCTACACTGCAGTTAAAAACCCACAGCTGGCCAGTGTCAGCTGACTTGGGTTCACAGGCTGTTTAATTGCAGTGCAGATGTTCAGACTCAGAATGGAGCCTGGACTCTGGGACCCAGAGATGGGCCTAGAGCCTGAACGTCTACACCGCAATTAAACAGCCCTTTAGCCTGAGCCCCATGACCCCAAGTCAGCTGACACAGGCCAGCTGTGAGTTTTTAATTGCAGGTGTTTAATTGCAGTGTAGACACAGGGTTTGAGAACAGGAAATACAATCAGGCACAGCTTCCTTTGTGTTAGACACTTTACAAAGGCTTAAGTGCATTGGGCTATTGAGCAGCAATCACGACGGCAGATAAAAGTTAATTTGAATATATGAACACTAATGCACATTGGCCTAGACACCTAAAATTCTCTTGTGCCCTCTGAACTTGTGGGATCCTCAATGAAAATGGAGTAATTTATGGATAGCTCAATGAAGATATCTGCATAATGTGCTCTACCAGTTAAGAATAAAAAAGAAATGTTTGGGGAGTGTAAGAGGGGAACAGAAAATATAGAATGTTGTATAAGTTGGCACCACACAATGCATCATACAATATGATGAACAATGACATGCATTTATTTGTCTCTCTTTTCGGTTGCCCTTGTTTAAGATATAGCTGACACCATAAAGGTCCACAGAAGGCAAAGAAGATGGCCAGAGGTATGGTGACACTTGGGCTTGATAACATGCTGCCAGAATAAAGCCTATTTAACATGGAACAGAAAATTAGAAAGAAGTTGGTTGAGGTAACTGATTATAGTGAAAATTGGTCAATCTTTCCTATTGGAACTGACTCCAAATAAAGTCTTGATTAAATTAATGGTGTGTTAGTTTAAAATCAGTTAAATAAAACACCGAATCATAGAAATGTAGGCTGGAAAGGACTTTGAGAGTCCAGCCCCCCTGTGCTGTGGCAGAACCAAGCAAACCAAGACCACACCTATTGGGTGTTTGTCCAACCTGTTTTTAAACATATCCAATGATGGGGATTCCACAACCCCCCTTAGAAGCCTATTCCAGAGCTTAACTATCCTTAGAGTTAGAAAGTTTTCCCCCATATCTAACTGAAACCTTCCTTGCTGCAAACTAAGTCCATTACCTCTTATCCTACCTGCACAGGATATAGAGAACAATTGAATACAGTCCTCTTTCTAACAGGCCTTAACATATTTGAAGATTTATTAGGTCTTCCCTCATTCTTTTTTTCTCAAGACCAAACAAGCCCAATTTTTTCAACCTTTCCTCATAGGTCAGATTTTCTAAACCATGCATCATTTCTCTGGATTTTCTCCAATTTATCCACATCTTTCCTAAAATGTGGCACGCAGAATTGGACACAGTACTCCAGCTAATGTCTCACCAGCATTGAGTAGAGCGGGACAAATACCTCCAATCTCTTATATACAATACTCCTGTTAATACACCCCAGAATATTAGCCTTTTTCACAGCTGCATCCCGCTGTGGACTCTCATTCAATTTCTGATCCACTATAACTCCCAGATCCTTTTCAGCAGTATTACCGCATAACCAGTTATTCCCTATTTTGTAGCTGTGCATTTGAGGTTTTCTTCCTAACTGAAGTACTTTGCATTCGTCTTTATTGAAGTCCCTCTTGTTGAATTCAAACCAATTCTCCAATTTGTCTAGGTTGTTTTGAATTCTAATCCCCTCCTCCAAAATGTTTGCAACCCCTCCCAGTTTGGTGTCATCTGCAAATTCTATAAGCATACTCTGCACTCCATCATCCAAGTCAATAATGAAAATATTGAACAGTACCCAAATTGGCTCTTGCAGGATCCCACTAGATACTCTCTCCCAGTTTTACAGTGAACATTGATCACTACTCTTTAAGTAGTCTTTCAACCAGTTGTGCACTCACCTGACAGTAATTTCATCTAGACCACATTTCCCTAGTTTTGTTTATTTGTTTCTTTCTGAAGCACTTAGAGGAGAAGAAAGTGATCAGGAACAGTCAGTACGGATTCACCAAGGGCAAGTCATGCCTGAGTAACCAAATTGCCTTCTATAATGAGATAACTGGCTCTGTGGATGAGGGGAAAGCAGTGGATGTGTTATTCCTTGACTTTAGCAAAGTTTTTGATACCGTCTCCCACAGTATTCTTGCCAGCAAGTTAAAGAAGTATGGGCTGGATGAATGGACTATAAGGTGGATAGAAACCTGGCTAGATCATTGGGCTCAGTGGGTAGTGATCAATGGCTCCATGTCTAGTTGGCAGCCGGTATCAAGCGGAGTGCCCCAAGGATCGGTCTAGGGGCCAGTTTTGTTCAATATCTTCATAAATGATCTAGAGGATGGTGTAGATTGCACTCTCAGCAAATTTGCGGATGATACTAAACTGGGAGGAGTGGTAGACACGCTGGAGGGCAGGGATAGGATACAGAGGGACCTAGACAAATTGGAGGATTGGGGCAAAAGAAATCTGATGAGGTTCAATAAGAACAAGTGCAGAGTCCTGCACTTAGGACGGAAGAATCCCATGCACCGCTTCAGACTAGGGACTAAGTGGCTAGGCAGCAGTTCTGCAGAAAAGGACCTAGGGGTTACAGTGGACGAGAAGCTGGATATGAGTCAACAGTGTGCCTTTGTTGCCAAGAAGGCCAATGGCATTATGGGCTGTATAGGTAGGGGCATTGCCAGCAGATCGAGGGATGTGATCGTTCCCCTCTATACAACATTGGTGAGGCCTCATCTGGAGTAGTGTGTCCAGTTTTGGGCCCTACACTACAAGAAGGATGTGGAAAAATTGAAAAGCATCCAGCGGATGGCAACAAAAATGATTAGGGGGCTAGAGCACATGACTTATGAGGAGAGGCTGAGGGGCCTGGGATCGTTTAGTTTGCAGAAGAGAAGAATGAGGGGGGATTTGATAGCTGCTTTCAACTACCTGAAAGGGGGTTCCAAAGAGGATGGATCTAGACTGTTCTCAGTGGTAGCAGATGACAGAATGATGAGTAATGATCTCAAGTTGCAGTGGGGGAGGTTTAGGTTGGATGTTAGGAAAAACTTTTTCACTAGGAGGGTGGTGAAACACTGGAATGGGTTACCTAGGGAGGTGGTGGAATCTCCTTCCTTAGAGGTTTTTAAGGTCAAAGTCCTGGCTGGGATGATTTAGTTGGGTATTGGTCCTGCCTTGGAGCAGGGGGTTGGACTAGATGACCTCCTGAGGTCCCTTCCAACCCTGATATTCTATGATTCTATGATAATGTTTTGTGGGACTGTGTCAAAAGCCTTACTAAAATCAAGATAGTTCATACCTACTCCACTTGGCAGTAACCTTGTCAAAGAAGGAAATTAGGTTGGTTTGGCATGATTTGTTCTCGACAAATCCATGCTGGCTATTCCTTATAACCTTATTGTCCTATAGGTGCTTATAAACAGATTTTTGAATAATTTGCTCCAGTATCTTTCCAGGTATTGAAGTTAGGCTATTTCCTCCACTTTCTGGGACAAAAAGTTGTCCCTGATACATTCCAAGAGCTTCCTAGAAAATTTGTGTTTTACCGTATTACTTTTCTAACAGATGTCCAGGTAGTTAAAGTCCTCCATTACTACCAGGTCTTGTGTTTTGGATATTTCTATTATTTGTTCTAAATATTTCTCATTCACCTCCTCTTCCTGATTTGATGGTCTACAGCAGACTTCTACCATGACATTACCCCATTTGTTACCGCTTTTATCTTTACCCAGAAAATCTCAACTGGTCTGCTTCCCACCTCCTTCTAGACCTCAGAACAAGCGTATATAGTCTCAATTTATAATGCAACCCCTCCTCCTTTTTTACCCTGCCTGTCCTTCCTGAACAAACTATACCCCTCTACACCAGTATTCCAGGCATGAGAATTATCCCACCAGTGTCTGTGATGCCAGAATACAGCACAATTGTGAAATGCATTACTCCAGGAGATCATAAGGACTAATGCTGGGGCACAGTTTTATCAAGGATGGAGAGTTTTATGACCACCAATAAATGTAATGTATATACAACACAGTTGATTCCATTAACCTCATGCTGAAAGTTATGAACTGAGGGATACAGGTATGTGGGAACATTCCCATCCAACACTCCAAAGTAAAACACTGCATAAATGAGGAGGAGGGAACAGTCTTACTGAACTATCAAATATTTGTCAGTGAAAAAAAAACATCGGGTTTAATGCTGTCTGGCAAATCCTCTTACTAAAAGAGGCAGAGTATTAGAGCACAAGGCTGGGACTCAGAAGATCTGAGTTCTGTTCCCATCACTATCAGTTCACATGTGTGAACATAAGGAAGTCACTTAATCCTTCTTTGCTCTAGAGTCCCATTTGGAAAATGGGAATAATAAAAGCTACCTTTGTACCGTAAGTATTGGAAAACTTTGGATGGGAAGCACAGTATAAGCTATATACTATTACTGAACCAAAATTTAAGTTTAAACATGTTTATATCCCACTTTGGTGCAGCTGAACATACTAGATACACAGAGCAAGATGCACTTCTGTTGCTGCTCCATGTAGCTGGTACATCAGCGGAAAGCTGGCACTTCAGAGAATGTTGTTGTAATCAACACACAAAGGTCATGCAGGAACAAACAATGGAGGGGGTTAAATGGTCACCAGGATTTCCACCATTACTAGAAGTAATCCAAGACTATGGCACGTGACACTGTAAATGTAGAAGGATTCTGAGAATCTGCCATGTGTTTCTATCTATGGCAGCATATCTATCTAAGAAACACACACATCCCTGTCAGTAACTCTTTGAAATGTTTAAAGTTCTTTTCCAAGGGTAATAAATATCTTTCATAACTCTTTCCAAGGCTGCGTTTTTTTCTTAACTACAGCTATTGTACCTGGCAAGCATAGGTGCTGAAACTAAGGTGCTGGGGGTGCAGCAGCACCCCTTAGCTTGAAGTGGTTTCCACTGCATACAGGGTTTACAGTTTGGTTCAATGGCTCTCAGTAACCCCACTATGCAAATCGTTCCAGCATCACTGCTGGCAAGGGAGTGGTGTGACATTTTTTTGCAAATGCTTTTGAGGTGAGAGAGAAATCGATAGCTAAGATACCTTTTTATTGGGCACACAACTACTGTGTGGCATGACTGACTACACAAGGTGCTATCCAAAAATGTAACTGAAATGTTCAGTGATTGGGGTGGAGCTGGGGATGATAGCATTATGAAAATTCCGCAAAAGATTAATTACTGCATTTCACAGACACATCCTTTTCTTTTAAAAAAAATAAAAGGAGTATCTTTTTGCGGACACAGACTAACACAGCTGCTACTCTGAAACCTAGCCTTTTCTTTATCCTTCATAGAGAAAACTTCCTTCTGCAGGTGCACAACACACAATAAGGAATGTATTGTCGGATATGCGTGCTTAGGCATGAGGCCCAAGGCCAGGGAACTTTCAGCCTATCCTAGCAGTGTGCATATTCTTGAATGACTTCACTGGAAGTATTATTGCGATGATCATAATAATAAAATAGAGGTAATATGGATAATAGAGTCCCACCCTTGTGGACATAAAGGCTATACTGCTAATCTCCAGTGTTCAGAAATTGTAAGTCAGGCCCCAAAAATCATGAGATATTTTAAAAAATAATAAATTTTATTCACATTTTGGTTTTGAGCCATTGGGTTAGGCTCAGGTTGCAGTCACACTTTTCTTCACAACCACAAGCTAAAAAAAACTCATATTTTTATTTAAATGAAAGCTGAGATTCTCATGTAATCACAGGACTCAGGGAGCCAAAGCATTAACAAAATCACGAAATATTTTGAGACTTGGGATAAAAATCTCAAGACTTGGCACCACAGTATGGGCTATGTGTACAGTTTGGAAATTTCATTGACCAGTAATAGCCCTTTTTTTCCTAGAACTATTTATTCAGTCCAATTCTTGTGAAGCAATTTTGATACATATGTGGGCTGAATACAATTATCTTCACCTGAGTTTTAGCTTTGGCCACAGATTCTCACACTATCACAGAGCTAATTCCTGCTGCAGACTAAAAGCGACCATTCACTTATAACAGCACCAAAAAAATACGAGACCCGGGTGTTCCTTTCAAACTTGAACCCGAGGATCAAGACTGAGTGCTATGGAAATTATACTGTACTGTTTCACAGCAGCCCAGTTGCACCCCTGATTCTTCTCATACCCTATTTATCTCTCTCTTTGTGTATTGTAGGACAGATGCACTACACCATAGTTTCTGAAGTTATTTGAATTTGCATTATACTGTTAATTACTGCATTAATACAATGTGAACTAATGATTTACCAGATATTTCTTAGATTTGCTACCTAATTTTTTCTTTAGTTTTCTGGCTGATGTTTACTCTTTCAATATATGTTACAGTCAATATACTGTACCTCCTTTTGACAATGGAAGTCTTGTCTAAGACATTTTTCTTTTATAAATAACATTACTGGTATAATTTTTATGGTATATACCATTGTACATGTAGTTATACACACACACACACACACACCCCATTAGTACTCAAACCAAGTGACTGAAAATACAATTTCTGTTTTTATTTTGTCTGACTTTGTCCTCTTTCTCCCTCAATCTATCCCTATCCACCCAATAGCAGTATTACAGACTCGTTATTAGCTTCCTTGGGTATTTCGGCTGACGGAGACTGCAGGACTCGATCCCAGGGTATACTTTAGATGAACATTTAGCCTGTTAGTGGGAGAATACTCAGATGATGAGTTTATTATTAAGTCATTTTTATGAGAACCTTTATTTTAAGGATATCGTGTGAGGCCACAGCATATTACTCTGATAGAAGGACACTGTCATTTATATGCAGTAGACTCTTTGCAACATAATGCAAAACATGATACGGAGGCAACCTGGAGCTATTGTCTGAATGTCACTTAAATTCAGCATCTTTCTGATCTGTGAAAAAGTGTGGCAAAAAAAACAAGTCAATATTCAGAGGCGGGAGCACAGACTGTGGCCTGTGCAAACACTTATACCCATGAGTAACTATGCAGCTGAGTAGTACAGATTGGATCTCATGTTTGTAAATTTGGTCTTTATTAAGTTTTTATTTTAATGTTACATTTATTTGAGAAATTATATAGACAGTTGGTTCTATCTGGGAATACAGGCTCATTTCACATAACACTGAACAGCTGTCAGAAAGTAATACATTTTGGTTGCTACCAATTTGGGACTGGAGTTGAGCCAGTGCCCAAGAGGTGAAAATCTCCATATCCCATTACCTACTCCCTGGAGCCATCCAGTCACCCATGAAAGTATCCCTTTTAATGTAGCAGATGATTACAGGTATGAAATAGAAGAAATTAACTCAGTTATTTTTAACAGTTGCTATATTTTCTTGACATCTGTTTCATGAATTTTTCCAATGGGAATGGCCTCATGAATGCAGGCATTGGATTGTTTGTTCTAATCTCAAAAAAGGGGACGCCATAAGAGTTTTTTTTAGCTTTTATCGCATCCATCTCCCAATGATACAATGTTCAGCTAATATGAGAATACCTTCATTTCCCTTTTCCAGGTATGTAGTTCTCCCTTTACATCCCAGGCTTGAGAAATAGCTATCTTCTTCTGAAGCTGAAGTTATTACTGATTTGTAAATCCGCTATAAAGGGTTGGAATCTCTGTACACTAAACCAAATCGTGCCATCATTTTTTAAGCAGAACTGCCCACTGTGTTTGTTTGCCACTCGACCTTGGCTCAGGACCTGAGCACCCTCTGTTTGCTTGCCACTTTGCCCTGGCTGAGGGCTTGAGCACTCAAGACTGTTGATTTGTTGTTCTACCCTGCCTGAGGGCCTGAGACCCTGGGTGGCGGCCTAATCTATCTTGACCACTAGGTCACACTGCCCTGGGAGCAAGGGTAGCTCGAAGGACTCTGACCAGTAGGTCACACACTCCCATTTTGTGGGTTAGGCCATTGGAGAGATTCTAGCAGTTGGGGCATAAGCTCCCTGCTGACTGTACATGACTGGACACCCCTTGACAGGGTTTATCTACCCCACGATAGGGTGTTAGTTGAGATCCCGGTGATGACACTTTAAACCTCACCATTAAGTATTATAAGCTCAGGGAGCCAGCTGGGCATCTGAGTACCATCGACCAGAAGCTCAATTAATTAAATCCAGCAAAGCGTGCATATCACTTTTTAAATATATACACAATCTAGCATCTCAAGTGGGTGTTCATTTTGTGGGTGGGGCTTGAAAAAAATCCCACTGACTTCAACCACCACCATCCCTAATTTTAACCATAAAGGGAACCAACACAAAAACATAAAACCAAAATAATAATAGAAAAGACAAGGAGAGAGACACCCAATGAGAAAAAATAAGAAGTGACATAAAAGTGACAAAACAAAAATTAAACCAAAAGAAAACCTACTAAAAGAAGAAAAAAAGGAACATTAAGAAAGCAAGAAAGGGGAATGCAGGAACATTCTACTGAAACCTTCAGATCAAGACAGGAAGATAAGCTTTAATCAAACAAGTTATTGGAATCAATACAGGAATAACTGGATGAAATTCTATGACTCTGTTATACAGGAGGTCAGACTAGATGATTTAAGGGTCCCTTCTGGTCTTAAATGAATCTACAAACAGAAAAGGAAAACGGGTGAAGTGGAAGCCAGGGAGATTCAGTTATTCATAATTTACTATTTTAGACAGAGAATTTAATGCCAAAAATGTTACAACAGCCTATATTTCTTGCATATTGTTTGAACTGCACTTGACCACAAGATGGTTTCCCCAAATACTAAAGGAACAGATTAACGTTAACACCTTAGAACCATCTTTTTCATTTGACAATCTGTCACATGGTGGCTACGCAGTAACACTGACTTGATAATGTCATAAAATTTTGCACCACATAGCTGCAAAGTGGCCTGGGGAACCCACATCTTCATCTCTTCTAAGTGGGCACCTGCAACTCTTTCTTAAAAAAGGGAGAGCTCTAGCCTACTTTTACCACCTCCTAGTGATCCACTGATTTATTTAATATGGGGCAAATCCTAGCCCTTCTGATCTGCTCTGTATAGTGCTGATTGGAGTTCCATGGCCTAGCATAACGAACAGACTTTAGATGCAACAGGGTTCCTGAGGGAGGCTCTCTGCAATACAAATGAAAAACACACTTGAATCATGACTTCTTTCAGCCCCCCAAAAGCTAATTGGAGGGTGGTGGAAAGTCTCATAGGACACACATTACAAAAGCTGAGTTTTTAAGCTTCATTATAGAGTCCAGTTTAGAACTTCTGAGCATGCTCTCATCTATGGTTGCTAGGGCCATACCTTGACTTGCAAAGCAGGGTCATGGTTTAAAAATAAGAGTTGACATTTAACATAGGGCAGAACCTAGGATTAACCATGACCAGCCAACACAGTTTTAAATACAACTGACCCTGTCTGTATTAGGTACAAAATCATCTCATTAGTTAAAATTGGCTAATAAATGCATTTTAAAACATTGCACACTCTCCTAGTCTACGCGGGAGCTGGAAGGGAATGCAGGATGTTCCTCCACCAGTTTCATGACAGGCTCGGATACTCACCTGTCCTTCCTTGCAGAAGATGAGGGCCCAGGCCTTCCACTTTCAGATTTGCCCTTCAATCTGCCTTAGGTAAAGCAGTCTGCATAAAATGTCCTTTTTAAACAGTTTGAGAAACTGTGGGGTTACTAGCTTCCCAGCCTATGCCAGATGGACATGGACCTCAAGGGTCTATCCAGCAACTGCGGATACTGCACTCTCGTCACATCTCTATTTTTACATGCCCCTTATGCACTGGATCATTAATCCCTGGGTTCGGTGGATACTGACTCCTGACATATATCAGGGATTTTTTTAACCTTTTGTAGCTCTGATCACAGTCACATGACTGAGACCAGGCTATAAAGATCAGGCTCTTTACCAGAATTCCTGTATGTTTGACCTTTATTGGAATGCACATATTAGTAAAACAAGGCTCTAAGGGTCGTATTGATACATTTCTCTCAATGCCAGAAAAGTTACATCTATGATGCAGAAGTTGCTGCTTTTCTTTTGATTGTTTAAGAACTGATTTGGAATGGTGATTGTTGGGGCTGTTGTGAGAAGGGAAGAGAAAGGAGGGTTGTAATCTTACAGATCGAAGTTTGAACTTTCTATATTAAGCCAATCTCTCAGGAGTTCAACGTAATTCACAATATATATGAATTTTTTTTTAAAGTACCATAAAACCAGTAGCCATAGCTTTCATTACAAGTCAGACCACACACAAATCCATACAGAAGCCAGAACATAATTGGTAAATGCAGTCATGGGAAAACAAACAACAGCATTTGCATTTCAGTGCCTGCCTGGTCAATAATGCCTCAATTGTTTCCGTTCACAGAATTGTATATAGAGTCAATTAGCAATGAAATAAATGTTCTTTTAAAAGACTGGGGGAAAAAACCTGGTTCATTTCCTGACCTTTAGGACAAAGACTTGTATTTACAAATGGGGAGTCCGACTGAATATCTTGCACCACAGCAGATTATAATCCTCCTTTTTCTTCCCTTCTCAGTGCACAGGAATTCTGGTAAGAGCCTGATCTTTATATCCTGGCCTCAGTCATGTGACTGTGATCAGAGCTATAAAAGGTTAAAAAATCCCTGATATATGTCAGGAGTCAGTATCCACTGAACCCAGGGATTAATGATCCAATGCATAAATCTTCTCATAGTTTAGCCCTTGTATCAATGGATTTAATCTATAGATAGGCCAAAGAGAAGGGGGGTGTGCATCCAAATTAGTGTTAGACTATAAAAGCAGTAACTTGTTTGAACCTAGGGTTCAGGTTTGCACCAAAGTCTAGCAAAGTGGCCTCTGCAATTTTAGCCCCAAACAGAGAACGCATAGGATGACCGGATTTGGCAATATCATTTTCTTCTCAGGATATTTCTAAATCTTGGACTGAAATCTTGAGACTTTGGATGCATCCACATCAGAAATTAGAAAATATAGGCCAGTTTATTTTGTTTCTGTATCTGGGACTAAAACTATCAGAGCCAGGCTTGGATCTGGGAAACTGACTCCTCACTCCACTATCCCAAAATTTAAATGGGTTCATATTCAAAGTTCCAGTTTTGGTCCATATTTAACTTCTACCACAGAAAACCAATAGAATAAATAGCAGCATCTCTGGCTGAGTAATAGGTAATTTTAAAAAATACTTCCAATCTTTGTTAAAAAAAGGAATAATATTGAAGACTATAGTAAACATTCCTCCCATGTTCTTAAGTGCCTCAGCTATGGCAGAGTACAACTGAATAATAATCGTAGAATTATTCATTTATTTATGATGAATAAAATATGATGGAGGGCTGTTCTCAAAGACAATGGGAACCTAATCTCTCAAGATACACACATACATTTCCCATTAATGTTAGTAGGCATTAAGGGACTGATCCAAAACCCATAGATGTCCTTGGATCAGGCCCTAAGTGCATGCATCAAGGGAGGAAAAATTAATTCTCTTTCAGTACACTAAGTGAATTCTACACCTAAAATCCATGGTTTTGCATATAAAGAAAAACAAATCACTGAATCAAGAAAGCAGAAAAGTTTAGTAAAATTCACAAAACTAAGAACAAATTTTGAATTACGGTCAAGTCTTTTTTGGTTACAGGTAAGTTAAAAAGAATAGATATTACTAAACCTAGGTAAGAACTTAGGTTTTGCAGGATCTGGCATTTCGACTGGCAAAAGCTGATTTAGAAGGAGAAATACATTAACATATCTTCACTGATCAAAAAGATAAGTGTACACTTGGGGTTGGTTGTTTCCTACGCTTTGCTGGAACTGGGTCTATTCTTGGATTGACTCATTTTTTCTAAGTGGGTCCAACAATAAATTTAAAACTATGTTTTCTTTCTGCAATCATAAGTGAAAAGTTTTTGACCTATACATTGCTTGGAGTTTAAACTTGAGTTTTGACCTATACATTGCTTGAGTTGCCAACTCAGCAGTTACACATGAAAAGCAAATTCAATCACGATAATGGTGAATTCAGTGTTTGTTGTATTATATCTTCTAACTGATCTCAGTAGTAGAGCTGAATACAAAGGAGCTGCTAAAACCTTGACTGCTGACAGGAGAAATCAACATCTTACTTAAAAGAGAGAAAATTATAGAATTACAAAGCTGAATATTTATTACTTGTACGGAAATAAAATATTAGAAAAAGCAGTGAAGTCATCACGGACAGTTAACCACATTTTAAATTGTTGCCTGTTCTTTTCTCCTAGGAGGAATGGCCTTTCTATGACATGGTCGAGAGAAGAGCAACTTCTAAAACTGTAACTTATCGTTAGCAAAGTCTCATGTTTTGTTTGTGAAGTACCTGGGATTTCTTTGGTAAACAGCAAAACTTGAGTTACACAAGCCTTAAAGTACAGTTTGAGTCATAAAAATGACTATGCAAAAATTGCTCCTTAACAGATTTGCTTCCCGTGTGTATTCCTTATCAGGTCTAGTTTCTTTAGTGACAAAAGTATGTATATTCTATTTCTCTATGTCTTTTAGCAGTGCAAAACCCAACACAGCTATGAAAGAGTGAACTAGATTGTTTTCTAACTCTAAGTTCCAATTGCAATGGTGGTAACGTATGAGCCATGAAGTACACAGGATGTCATTCTGTTTTCAGGGTTGGCAGTTGGGGAAAAAATATTCATAAATGGAGCATGTTTGATCTGGAAGTCATTGAATGAACTCAAACATTGAACCCCACAATGTCATTAACACAGAACCACTTTTCAGATTATAACCACAATTTAAAAATAAATAAAGGGTTCTCTTAATTCACCGAGTTTCCCCCGGAAACATTTGTTTACAATGTTCTTATGCCTAGTGGTGTTTCTAGACAACTACCCAGAGGGCACACTAAATGCTATACAGCTTGTAATGTTTTTAAAGTAACATCTTAATTCTGTTAGGATAAGAAATTGAGAGCATAGCTATGCAGACAGTTCTAGATTTCTGTACTGTCTACTTACTTATTAATCTTACAAATTATCATAATATCCCTTCCTGAAATATGAAACTGTTTCCCCAACTGTTTTTGGTGTCCATAGAGCTATTTTCCCACTATTTTTGTAGTGCTGCAGCAGTGAAAATGGATGACGTTTACTTGCTTTTCTACACTAGTGGTTCACAACCAGAGCCATCACAGGGAGAAGGAATACTGGAAAGAGTGAAACAAAGGAAAAGTGTCAGTGTCTGACAGTGGTGGGTGAAGTCCTTCAGATGTACATGCACTGAGGCAGCCTGTCATCAATCTCACCAGCTAGTTCTTTCAGGTGGCCAGACTGCAGGTTTTACAAAAAAATCTGGAACAAATTTTTTGTAAAATCAAGAAAGATACTGATATTTGTAAAACCAAGAGATGCAGGGAAAGGCCCTGAAAACAGGAACAGTCCTAGTTGTCAGGGTTGCACAATCACCCCAGACAACGAAGACGTCAGCAGGAATGTGCAGTACACATTGGGTATCTAAATATACAATCCACTCACTGCTTCCCTTTTGTATAATTAAGGCACAAAGTGAGATCGGCAACTGTTGCTAAGCTATATGGTATGCTAAGGCATGGTGGCAATGGCAGCTCAGCCTGGCTTATTGTAGTTTATGACTGCAACAAAACAAAGATAATAAAATATTGTTATTGAGTATACAACATATTAAAGGTATAAATTTGTGTCTTATATAGCATTGTAACTTTACTATGCATAGAATCCCTGAACAGCAACAATACACACTGAGAATTTACAAACATGTTCTTTTGTTAATCTGCTCCAAGTCTAGCAAATGTATGTCAATATGTTATAACCCATGTAAGAGTATATCTAGCAATTTCAGTTATTTTCATTGTTCCTCACTGGAACATCCATGTGGTATTTCGCTTTAGCAGGACCATCTTCACAGTGCGTGTATTCTTTTAGGAAGTTAATGAATGGATTCCAAACAGAAACCATGTCTGAAACTTGACCCCTAGATAAGTAAATCGCCTTTTCCATCAGAACAATAGCCTTCAGACTTTGGCTCAGATTCAGACCTAGGAGAGTTCAGATATCCAACAACATAACAATGCAAAGACTTGGCTGTTAAGAAAACCAGGTGAACACATTTTGTTTATATGTCTTCACAGTGACCCCATTAAATAAATATACAGAAGTCAAGAGCATGAATAGGATCAAAAGGCACAATTTTTGAAGTATCCCTATTAACTAGTTTCCTTCCATGATTAACTGAATACACACATGACAAAAACACATAAAACACCATGTAAAGAGCTCTACTCATTAGACATTAGGAGAGAAGTCCTTCAGAAAAAATGCAGAGCTATACAGAGGAGTTAAACAGATTCTGAACACTGAAATAACTTTAAATAGCATCTTGTATTTTCTGATATTCCCTGCTGTATATACCTCCTGCCATGACTTTTTATCTTTAATTTTTGGTAGCAGTAAGCAAATGCATTTTTAAAGAAAAATTTATATTGAAGTCTGAAGTATATATTCAAATGGACTATATCAACAATGTGGATTATACCAATTGTTGCACAGTGATCAATACCTTATAAATGTCTAGCTGGATTAATAATTAGGTCAGATCTTTAAGACAATGGAGTTGATGGTATTCTGTAAAATGGTGAAGTATCTTATGGATACCTTTACTGATAATTCAGAAAAACTGAAAAAAGTTTCAGAGTAGCAACCGTGTTAGTCTGTATTTGCAAAAAGAAAAAGAGTACCTGTGGCACCTTAGAGACTAACAAATTTATTTGAGCATAAGCTTTCGTGAGCTACAGCTCACTTCATCGGTGCAACAAGTACTCCTTTTCTTTTTGAAAAAAATCAAGAAATCCTCCCTGGCAAAGCTATTTTTTCCATATCCAATCTAAGATGACAACTTACAACCAACAAAGATTAATAAATAGCTGGTGAGAGGGAAAAGAATATGTAACAAATGAAGGAAAGCCTACAGAAAATGCAGAAAGGGTCAGTCATAATTTTCAAGGCACTAAAACCTTGGATTTGATTTGTTTTACAATTTGCTATCCTATTCCCATCCATTGTCAGTAATTGTGATCTGAGACCATGTTTGGTAAGGAGCTCCGTTTGCAATGTTCTCTCCCTGAAATTCTTCTCTTGTCCTCTTTCTTCCGTTATACTTGTTATACTTTCTTTGATATGCTGATTTACTAGTCTGATTGCTCTCCAATATTAAATCAGTACAGATAAAGTTTTCTGAATATCATTTGTACAGAAGTGCAAAATTTTTCTTTTCATTGAACAGTTTCTTTTAGCAAATATTCTGCTGTTGAAAAGGTGCATTTCTCTCCCTACCTAGATTTCATTTGAACAAGTACAGTGCTTCTTGATGCCCTTCAGTGCTAGCAGGTGATGAATGAACAGAGTATCATGTACTTCTACCTGAAAATATATCGGGCTGGCTACAAACAACAGTGAAATATACCTAACAGAATCACAGCAACTAAGAGCCTATCTAGCCAAGTTTTTATACCACTGTGGAATCAGCACACTTATGAGTGGGCTCAAAGATTGGTAAAGAGAATCTCACAACTAACTGAATACTGTCCTTTCTGCAAAGTTTCCCTATCTGATCCAGATCTAAGTAAGTTAAATTAGATGCAATTAGAAAGGATGCAATTAGTTCCCTCACTTCTGAGGAGACCTTTCAAAGGACTCTTCAAATAAGGATCAAAGGGAAAATTTCCAAAAGCACCTAGGTGGCTTAGTGTTTCTCAACGACCGGTCCATGGACCGGCACTGGTCCCCGAGATCTCCCTGACAGAGTTTAGGAAGGCAGCAAGCCGGTCCCTGGTATCAAAAAGGTTGAGAAACACTGGTTTAGGGTATGTCTATGTAGGGTACATCTACACGGCAATTAAAAACCTATGGCTGGCCCAGGCCAGCTGACTCGGGCTTGCGAGGCTCTGGCTAAGAGGCTGTTTAATTGCGGTGCAGATGTTAAGAATCAGGCTGCAGCCCGAGCTCTGGGACCCTCCAACTTTGCAGGGTCCCAGAGCCTGGGCTGTAGCCCAAGCCTGAACATCTACACTGCAATTAAATAGCCCCTTAGCCTGATGCCTGTGAGCCTAAGTAAGCCAGCACAGGCCAGCCACAGGTATTTAATTGTAGTGCAGACATATCCTTATGAGCCTACGTTCCACTGAACGTAGGCTCCTAAGTGTCTTTGGAAAGTGAGACTTAGGCTTCACCCTGGACTCACCTGGAACTACTAGCTAGGAGCAAAATAAGACCCCACTCTTGCAAAGCACTAAAACAGTGGTGGGCAACCTGCGTGGCCCATCAGGGTAATCTGAGTGTGGGCCGCGATACATTTTGCAGATGTTGACCGTCTGCAGGCCCCGCCCCCACAGTTCCCAGTGGCTGCGGGTCGCAGTTCCCGGCCAATGGGAGCTGCGGGAAGCAGCAGGCCACAGGGACTTGCAGCCTGCATGTTGCCCACCACTGCACTAAAGCATGTGCTGAACACTGAAGTCAATGAGGACTACGTATGTGCTTAAGCTCTTTGTAAAACTGCGGCCTAAGTGCAGCTGAACATATTTCAGCTCAACACCTTACAAACCCCTAAAGCGTTACTCTCTGAGAAGACAGGGGGTGCACAAACCAGAGACCTAGGGAGGGAGCTCTGGCAAAACAGTTGCTAACCTGTATGGCTTCTACTTGGGTTTTGTATTTGAAGGAATGCAGTTAGCAGCTTTTGCCAATTTGGTGTCAATCTGTATTAAAGCAGATCCCCTGCAGTAAAACCAGATCTAAAAAGGATAATTAATTTTGTAGTATTGAGCATCTGGTGAATTTTTCTCTCTCATTGTTCTACCCCTAGGCTGAGGTAAGGCTCCTAATATTAATGTTTACATTAATGTATTATATATGTAATAATAGCATGTTGCATTACCTGTGTTATAACTTGCAACATCTATTAGGAGATGTAAGAAACCAACAACATGAAATGTAAATCAGCTGATGTCACCACTTGGCAAGGACTACTTAGAAAGTGACAGTCACACCTCCAAGTAATATCCATACTCACAAACATTACAGTTCATTAACAATCCTGTGTTTCCTTCTTCATTAAGTAACTGATGCTTCCCACATTTGGAAAGTAATTGCTTCTTGCTCTCTTAGTTTTACAGTTTTTAAAAAAAAAAAAAAAAAGCTGGAGAAGAAAGCAAGCCTCAAAACTTGTTCCAAAGGAGATTCTGCAGCTGTTCCTGTCGTCATGCACTTCAGCAAATTATTTACAGCATTATTTCAGAGGACTCTTTAACAATAAAATATACACACTAGAATTACTATGGGGTAAAAAGCTGTGGGTTTTGTTAGCATTGCCATAGGAGAGACAAATATGATTTACACTTGCTACAAAATATAGACAGATACAGTTGACAAAGGTTATTATGATAAAATGCAATTTGTGCTTATACTAATCACCAGATGTATTAATTAATGAAAGACAAAGATTACAACAAATAATTTTTATGCACTTTCCACACACTACAATTTATAGGGCTGTTTACAGTGTGGCTGTTAAGCAGAGTCCACATTTCATCCCAGAGGCAGTTGCATACATCCTACGCAATTCTCATCTGGTTTACACCTCAGACCACATTTCTCATATCTCCCCGCAACTCTCTTCACTCCAAGGACACCAACCTCCCCATCCCTTGCTTTTCTTTTTCTCAATCTCCACTTCATAAGCCTTCTTCCATGCTGCCCACTATGCACAGAATAACTTTCGAATCCAGAGTGCGGAACCCCCCCAAGATCTTTCCACTCAAACTACTCCTAAAGACTTATTTCTTCAATGAAGCCCACAAACACTATCCTGGGTCAGACACGTGGTGTTGTCACCACAGTATTGTATATGGGGATAACAGAAGGAAAAAAGAAAATTTAAACTCTAAGTTAACACCTTCCTTTGGGGCTCCCAAGGGGTCATGTTTTTCTCTGTGTCTACTATATAGCTTATAAAGTTTGTGTCTTTAACAGGGCCAAGACAACTGTCCCCAAACAAAGAAGGAGAAAGAAGAAAAAAATAAAAGAAGTTCACATTTGGGAGCCTTCTACATAAGAGACATTGTTCAAATGAACAGATTACTATTATTACAGTTAATGTAATTATTAACATACATATTACTACATTGTAATAGATACACCTAAAAAATCAAAAAAATAAAGGTATACATTTAAATCACATATCAAAAAAACTAATTCAGTGTAGTAACATGCCAGCTTGAGGCTCAATCCTGCAGTGTTTTCTTAGGCAAAAACCCAATGACTTTAGTTTAAACTATTTACTCTTTTTATAAGGAAGTATGTACTCTTCATACCTTGTACTTGGCACACTTCAGGTGTAAATTTTCAGAAGGGCTGCAGCACTGGGCCCTCAGTTTCCATTCTTTACCATTTACCATTAAATATACAATTAATAGAAAGAATTAGGGACTAGAGAACACAGAAAGATTAATAACTTTATTAAAGTCTTCACTCACAAAAAGTATAGTACAAAAACAACGAGGAGTCCAGTGGCACCTTCAAGACTAACAGATTTATTTGGGCACAAGCTTTCGTCGGTAAAAAACCCACTTCTTCAGATGCATGGAGTGAAAATTACAGATAGAGGCATAAATATATATTTACCTTGTTGCTTTTGTGGATACAGACTAACACAGCTACCCCTCTGATAAAAAATATAATCTGAACCTAATAATTACCCCGAATGCATAACATTTATTTTGTTTCCCCAAAATTGTTCCTCTTTCCCCCTTTTACACCAAAGCATCAGAAAGAAACAAGGAAGCACTAAACTTTACTTATACTCTATCATACTGTATACATCTAGCCAAAACCACAAAACAGGTGACATCAGTATCAAATTCTGTGAGCAAGCTCAAACATGTGCCTTTGTCATCTCTTTCTCAGTTTGTAGTTACTAATGAGGAAGCAAGCAATTTATAAGGAGAAACTAAGTGGAAATCAGGGAATTAAAATATATATTAAAAACAATTTAGTGGTTATGAAGATTTTATATTAACTCAGTAAGGCATTAAATAAGGAAAGTGAATGGCTTCACTATTTAATCAAGATTTCCTGATTAAGTTTAAAAAACTTATGCAAAAAAGCCTACTAAAAAACCAGGAAAAGGTTAAATTCTGCCCTTATTACACCCCAAAAAAATCGCAGACTTCAATGGGCTTGCACAAAATGTAAACCGGGTCCAAATTTGGGCTAAATATGTTTAACAGAAAATACTGTATGACTTAATCAACAGCCCCATCCAGAATTTCACACAGATCTCATCTCTGCAACACTTACTCATCCAGGAAGTGTCATTAATTTCATCCGGATGGCTCACATGAGTCAATAGAACCCTATGCTTTTCTACGTAGCGCTGCAGTTAAATGGCCCCCTGGACCAGCTCTAGGCACCAGCAAAGCAAGCACGTGTATGGGGCGGCACAATGCCAGGGGCAGCATTCCGGACACCCTTTCTTTCTCTTTTTCTTTTTTTTTGCGCTCTCGGCACTTGGGGTGGCAAATTTTTTGCTTGGGGCGGCCCTGATTGCCCCTAGTAGTCAGATTTAAGTGACAAATTCAGACCTGGTACGAGTGATATGTTACTCCTCCAAGTAAGTTTACACTAATAATGAAACAAAGATGATAACTAGAGAGAAAGCAGCTACCCAAAAGAGTCTACAGAAAAGATCATTTTTCATTTCAAATTTTTTATTAAAAAATAACCCATAAGACCTTAAGACAAATGGTAACATCCAGAAAGTCCCATATTTAACAGGCTTTTTAAGTTTGCAACTTTACTCTATATCTGCATCTAACAAGGCCCCACATTTTGCCCACTTGACAGAATAATGTTTCCATTTTTTCCTAGTGAAGCCAAGTGATTAAAAAGTTAATTAACAGCAATCTATGACATTTGGGTTTTGTTCTTTACTCTCTCAAAATACTCTCTCAAAATACTTTTGCATTAGTTTTTAACTCAAAGATCCTGTGATGGACGCATTTCTTTAAAATAAAATATAAAAGTATTAAATAAGTACATGTAAGTTCTTGCTCTAGAACAATCCCTATTCAGCTACTATGCTACAATCCATTTAATTGTGCCTCGAATGTTAATTTACTCAACCACACTATAAAACAGCAAGGATAATATTTTACTGCCCTACATGGTTAGCTTTCAGACTTCACTTTACATTGCCCAGATCAAGGCTCTTGTCTGCCATCTCCCTTTATAGGGAACAGAGGGAATGGGGGTTGGGGGGCGGGGAAAAATCACTAAAATAAACAACAGCCATAAAAAAGCCACCTAATATTCTTGATACTAAAACTAAGATCTCTACTTTGAAGTGAGTATAGGTTAAGTTACAGTACCAGCCTTCATAATTAGACCCTTTTTTATGTCAAGTTTTCTGGTATATAATGATGCCTTTTTTTTTTAATCAATGCTACACACTGACTCAAACATCTGACCTGAATGAGATAAAACCGAACCAGCTGTTTTCTCTGCTTTCATCTGCCCACATCTCAAAGAGGGCTTTGTGCACTGTCAGTTCACAGAGAAGAGCTGAAAAAAATCACGTCATGTCAGGGGCACAACATATGTGGGTCACCCAGCAACTCCCAATCCAGAATCTGAAGTCTCTCGCCAGGCTATCCACCCCCAATTAATCTTAGTATGCTAAACGGACATGAATGAAAACGGCAATTACTCGCTCTGCTTAATTTCTACAAAAAATTAGGGCAGCCAGCTTTTGTTCAGTGGTCGATGCTTTTCTAGATGTTCATATGAGCAGAGGACTTAAGGGGAAAAATACTTTTTCAATTTCATGAACTAAGATAATGACTGTTAATTTGGATCCATTACGTTATATAGATCTACACACACACAGAGAAAGACTTACAATGACTTCTCCCAGTCCTTTGCATTACTTCACCTCACTTCACACAACATCCCTAGTTAGCGGTAAAGTTCGCATGCTCTGGATTTCTAGCACCAGAATAGATGCTCATATGCCACCCATTAGTTCAAGATGCTGTGCACGCTTAAAAATAGATCATTTTAATTAAATCTTTTTTTTTAATTTCACTCAAAGACATAATCTGAGCGTAAAATGGCTATGTTACAGCCAAAAAACAAAACCATAGCCACCAAGCAGAATTCAGAGATTCAGGCACTATGTCAGTTTTAACAATCACAAATGTAACATTTGAGGCGTCTGGAATGGGAACATTTTGGGATTAAGTAAAACGACATAAAAAGTACTACCCAGCATATAGATCTTTAGCACTTGTTAACGGTGACATTTTTGAATCTGTAATCTACGAGGATTAAAGTGTTGGGTTTTTTTACTGTTACTCAGCAGGGCTAGGACACGGCTGATTCCTTTCCGACACACTAGCAAACATCACATTAACTCCAGCAGAAGATCTGTTTTTTGTAACCTGAGCAGCAGGACTATTCAAATAAATGCCCATTTCAGAACAGCAGTAGCCTTTCAAATGGCACACAAAGAAGAAACAGCAGCATTATTAAAATTGCTGCAGCATTCTATATTTTTCAAGTCAAAGCTACAGTAATTACATTTTTAAGTTCTTTATTCATTTAAGAAATCAGATCAACATTGCAAACATTCAGAGATGTTACACGAATATATTTAAACATTATTAGCTGATGTAATAATTCTATGGCCCAATTCTGCTCCAAAATAATAAATAATAATAATAAAAACAAAACATTATTTCGGCCTTTAGAGACTCAGAATCTTTTCTATTCCTGCTTAAAATGACATTCCAATTAGATCCGATGACAATACTTTGCATTTCACATCAAATCTCCAAAACATGTTTAACCCTCTGATTAACTAAAAGATCATAAAAACATGAAATAGCGAGTCTTGGTTTTGCCAGAGAAACCAGAATACAGTATGACCTACTGGATAATTCAGAGGAATGCTCCTAACTTCTGCACTACATTCTAAACACATGAAAATTCTGCACAGGTATTTCCACATTTGGCCACCAGGTAAATCCTAATGACTTCTGAAGTTCTTAAAAAAAACAAAACAAAAAAAAACAACACACAACCTTTAAATCGTTATCAAACAAATATTTAAGAGCCAGGGTCCCCATATCTCTTCATTTGTTATTCAAGTTGACTTGAATGCCTGCAAACATTTTTAAATTTACATTTGAAACAAAGTAAAGCCTGTGCAAACCTTAAAACCCGATCCGGGAAACTGTTCCATGAGAGCAGATCCCTGCACCTACACGGGGCCCTGCTGATTTTAATGAGGATCTGTGCCGGTACAGGGGGCTGCATGCATACAGCTGCTTGAATAAACTGGGCTTTAGTTAGGTAGATATTTACAAATATTTGTGGATAACTGAAAACTTTTTGATGTTCACAGTGGGTCGACTTGTGTTTGGGGGGCAAGGAGAGATTTTGTCTCAAAGCCAAAGAATTCCTCCCAGAGCTCCCCAGCACACAGGGGAGCATGCCCACTGTTATGGTCCCGCTGGGGGAGCAGCCTCCTCTTCTTGAGGCAATTTCAAGATGACCATGTCCCTTTAAAAAACAATCCTCCGCTAACATGATTTACACAGTCACTTTCTTGAAAGAAATCACTTTGCTTAGGAGGCATTCTGACACCCAAATCCAACTGTGTGGAGGTTGAGAGGCTTGCCCTGGGGGTACCCGGGAGGAGACAACATGAGCATGCATCAACCTCGGTGTTTCTCCCTCTGGCAGTGGGGCCTGGAGTAAATCTCCAACAGTTTTTAATTCTTTGCTCTGTTTTTATTTATTTGCTTCCAATATTTACACGGTGACCTCAGCATAGGCCCAAGTACTTTTCTTATGCAAAAACACCAACACAAAAGAAATACATTTCCTTGACCCGTCCGCCAGACATTGACATATGCTGGCTTCTAGTTTCCAGCCTTTCCCCAAACAGAAGTAAATTTGATTGGTTCCCCTATAGGGAGGAGAACAGCCTTCCACCTGGGAGAAAACTTTTCTCCCTGCTGCCCCTAACTCTGCTTCCACTGATTTCTCACCCCTCCTGCCTTTTTCTCACCAAAAGAGGGGTTTTTTAAAGGTCACCCACAGCCCTTAATTGGGCTGAGGTGTCTCTAAATTCTGACAGTGATAGCACCATGGTGGAGAAACCAACTAGAAGAAAGAGCAAGGATAAGATTGCATCATACAGGAAAACTCCAAGAGTGGATATAAAAAAAAAAAAAAAAAAAGCTTTCTTATAGCTGTCAGGTCTGACTTCATCACAGCACGTATAAAGCCTGGTCACTTATAACCGGGCCAAGAATGAGCTCTGACGGTAACTCCAATGCCACCAAAAACCTTCTCCCTTACAGCCTACAATACTTTATAGCAGCGAATGATGCCAGTACTGCAGCACAGCATTTCCAACTGCAAGGAAAGCACCTATTAGAAGTATTCTTATAAAAGTTTTATTACTCCAACGAATATGTCACTTCAAGTCCCAAATGTCAGCACTGCTCTAAATTTCATTGGAATATTGAAAGCAGAATTTGTCAAAGCATCAAACAGGCAAAAGCTTCCCACAGAGTCACAACTCAAAGTGCTCACTGGTAAGTAAAGAAAACCATTCGCCACTATCATCCCAAAGAAGGAACAAAATGTGTCCTTGCTAATTACTGGTTTCAGAGTAACAGCCGTGTTAGTCTGTATTCGCAAAAAGAAAAGGAGTACGTGTGGCACCTTAGAGACTAACCAATTTATTTGAGCTGTAGCTCACGAAAGCTCATGCTCAAATAAATTGGTTAGTCTCTAAGGTGCCACAAGTACTCCTTTTCTTTTTGCTAATTACTGTTATTTACATAAAATATGATTTTGTAACAACTCAGCTTACAGTTTAGCACAGTACAAAATCTCATCATTTCTGTGCTGAAGTAACAACCCAAGAGCCTGCTCTTCCTCTCAACCAAGAGTCCTTTGACCAATATGAACACATTCAGGCACGGTATTCAGAGTAATCAGCATTTTTATGTGCACTGCTTAATATACAATTTATTTCATTTTCCAGTTCCCATTTTGTTCAATGGAGAGTTTCTCTACAGTCTAGTTCTTAAGCACAAATTTAACAATCTTCTCTTTTTTTATATATAAGCATAAAAAAACAACATGATAAGCATAAAAAATTTAAAATGCAGAAAAATATAATATGAGCATTGTGAATATATTCTTCAGGATACTTGGTAAACAATGTAGAATAAGAAAAATAAATTAGCTAATGACATTTTAAAAAAAACATTTCAGAACTTCTGTTACAAGCATTTACAACGTTAGGCTCTAACCCCGCAAAGATTTACAGTCCCATGTGAAAGTCCCCCTGAAGCCATAAGTCTTTGCAAGATCAGGACTTTAGTTATACAACTTGAAAGTGTAGGAAAAAGCAGAGACTCTTCTAAATATCTATATTACTAAAAAGCATAAACCAAAAAAGTAGAGATGTGCCAAAGATGCAAAGTTTTGATCTGAATTTAATCTGAACTTCTGAGATGTTTGCATCTGTCTGCGATAAAAAGTTCATTTGTTTGCATTGTGTAGACAGCTAAGGTACATGAAAAATGGCAAGTGTCTTAGAACACAGATTTGGAAGCAAACTATTCCAGAGTAATCATGATAGCTAAAACTCGGATGATGGATATAAAAATAAGACCAGGTAATTTCTCAGCTATGAAATAATCCTCAAAATCAACCAACCAGTTACCAAGTTTTAATGCATAAAGCACATTCACAAACCTCTATATTGACAAATGAAAGGCAAAAAAGCTAGGATAAAAATACAGTAAATACCTAGACATAAAAATTAAATGTTACATATTCCTATTAAATATTTATATTGCCATAATGCCCAGAGACCCAAGTAAGGATCAGGATCCCATTGTTGTTCAGCATCAAGCACACATACTAAAATATACAGTCCCTGTCTGGATTTTCACTAGCCCTAATATGCCCCCAAAGGGGAATAAGAACCTTCCAGTGTGCATGTATGCACCGCCCGCCCTCTGTAACTTCCCCACATCTGGACTCCAGGCATGGGGGAAGAGGTGGAGCAAGCTCAACACAACCACAACTCCCTGCTGCAAGCAAGTGGGAAGAGAAGGAATGGATACAGCCTTGACTCCATATGTGGGCCAGAAATATGCTATACCTGGTAAGGCATGGCTGTCATGTTTCATGCATCTCCATGTATGACATTTTATGCAGATTTTTTAATAAGACAATTGGCATGTTTGCAAATTACTACCCGTCCCCTATCAACCTCCCCCACTCTGCCCCATCTCTTTCCTGAGCCTGCCTTATTCTCTCCCCACTTCTCAGCCCCCCGACGTTTGATCTGCCAGCCTTGCCTTCCCTACCAGCTGTTGCCACCAATGTCTTCTCCTCTGCAGGAACTTCCCTCGTGGACCAATGCCAAAGGGGGGAGAAGAGAGAGCAGAGTCAGAAAGGCACCACTTGGCTACCTGACAGCATTCCCCCGTGGCCAGAGATTAACTGCTGCTGCTGCCCCTGGCCCAGATAGATACATGAGATTCCAGCTAGACTGTGGCAATATGAGACAGGATTGCCAGATGCCTGAGTGTTCCATGAGATGTGTGACACTTGGCAGACCTGGTGAGAGGCTATAACCAGTTGTTCGCTCCACCCTGGAAGCAAGGTGAAGGAGGAAATGTGACTGAGTAATAATTTCTCCCCAAAGCTCCTCCGGGTCCAACACAGCACACATCATCCATTATACAGGGCTATGCCTAAAGGCATATTATATCCCTCAGCTGGCTAAATAAATGAGGGTGCAAAATCAGAGGTCATTTTATTATAGGTAGTCCTTAGATCTTCCCCCAAAAAGCTATGCATGGAAAATTACTATAGTTCAGAGAGCTGTATGTTTCAATGGGAATTTTAACTTAAAAATACAAAAATCTTAAGACTGCAGTTTTCATCTGAAATGTACCAAAAAACAACATGTGGGGGTTCCATGTTTGTTCAGTCTCAATGACTCCAGACCAGATTTGTTAGGTTTACAAATAAGAACATAATTTATTTGTCTGACAGTCCTGAAACGTCAACCAGGGATCTGAAAGACAGCCTGTGATCGTCCTTGTTTACATATCATCATTAGCAATAAAATTCTGCAACTGGAAAAGCTAACAACTTTGTTGATGACAAGCCAGAATAGAATCCATCTCCCTCTCCAAGAGCGATGTTGGCTCTGCAATCTTAAGAGTTAAAATAGCAATAAAAACGTATTTAGTCACTCAAGTAAGCAGATTATATTTAGAATGCATAAGGGGACAACTTTGTTGGAAAAGAAGTTACCAATTTAATGTACTCACTTTCCTTACTATAAACATACTTTAAAATATTCACTGTGAGCCAAATAATGCAGTCCTTACTCAAAATCCCTTATCTTTTAAAACTGGTATAGCTGCAAGGAAGAATTCTGCTCTCATAGTTATCCCAGTGTAAATCCACCATTGATTTCAGCAGTTACCCCAGATTTACACCAGTGTAACAGATTAGAATTTATCCTGTTTAGTTCAACTATTAGTCTGAATAACAGTTATTGCACACGCACATTCATTTTCATACTTATTTATAGGACATTTCTACAGTGCACATTGCTATTTTACTAAGACTATCGTTTAAAATGGATCGAATTTAAAACCAGTATAAAAACCCCCTTCGATTTATTCCTATAAAGCACACTGCAAAACTCTATCGGTGACATTTACCCCTGAGCAGATGTTCCATACAAGGCCTATGCATCACATAAGGGTCTAAACAGGACAGAAATGGGATACAGTTTTTGTATATACCCTCTGCACAGGAGTAAATTTCACCCAATATGCATAAACATAGGGGCCATTTTGTTCCCCCTGAGATCCATTTTACCCCTCCCATGGAAGGCAGTCAACTGCCTCTACAACACTAACCCCTACCTCCCACCAGGGCCACCCTTAGGATTTATGGGGCCCTACGCAGCATTATTAAATTGGTGCCCCTATGCTCCACTGAAGGTGGTCCCCAGCCAGCACCACTGACCCCGGTGTGTCGAAGGGGCACAGCCACCACTCCCACCCACGGACTCCCAGAACTCCTTCCCCCCCATTGCTGACACACACCAAGCTTCCTACTGCAGCAGTGGCTCAAGGCAGGCTTCACGCTGTCACATGGGGGCTGCATCTTGCCAGAGCTCACGGCCCTCCTGCAGCCCCTCGCCACTCCTGGCTCACCACAAGCACTTTGACAGGAAGTACCAAGCAGTAATAACAACAACAACAAGTGTGTGTGTGTGTGTGTGTGTGTGTGTGTGTGTGTGTGTGTGTGTGTGTGTGTGACTGTGTTGGAGGACTGTGTGACAGTGAGTGTTGGAGTGTGAGACTGTGTGTGCATGACAATCTGTTGGGGGACTGTGACTTGTGAGAGGCAGAGTATATGTGGGTGTGAGAGCCAGTCTGTGTGCGCGCGCACACAACTGCTGCCGGAGTACTGTGTCCAGACCTGGTTCCACAGTTCCAGAAGGATATTGAAAACTTGGAAAGGGTTCAGAGAAGAGCCATAACAATGATTAAAGGATTAGAAAATCCTTATCGTGATAAACTGATGGAGCTCAATCTATGTAACTTAAAGAGAAGGTTATAGGGTGACCGGTCAAGTCTATAATTACCTACATGGGGAACAAATACTTAATAATAGTAATCTTGAATCAAGACTGGATGTATTTCTAAAGAAATGTTGAAGGAATTATTTCAGGGAAATTTTATGACTTTTTTTTGAGTACAGACATACCCTTAAACATTATTAAGTATAATGTAGTTTCATCACAATGGAAAATAACACAGAAGAGGTATCATGCTATGAAAATGATTCAAACTACTATCTTAAAACACTGTCAGAGAATCATATGGTAACAAAAATGAATGTCCATATCCCGCACCTCAGCCTCCACTTAAACAATGGTGAAATCAAGTGCAATAATGCTTCAAATTAAGTAACACTTGTACAGTGTATACACAAGTCTTAGCAACAATGGTGGTAGTAAAACTAGCTTTCTTAACTCCTGACAGCTTCTGGACATGTAACAAACCAGCACACATCTATAAGAGGTAAACATGTAAAGACGATAATGCTTCTCGTGCCAGATCAAACCTTTAGTTCATTAGCCCAATGTTGTGCCTTTACCAGTGTCTCAGACATAAAACTTTAGAGATGGACACTACCCACTTCTCTGACTTAATTGCTCCTGGTCATTTGTGCAGGTGATATGCTGAATAGTTAATGTTTTGAGGGGGTAGCAGTCAAAGCATACGTAAAAGGAAGAAGCTTGTAAAATTTCAGTAATTATTTAGAGGCTGTATTTTTGCTTTAAAACTAAGTTTGAAATCAAAGGAGTCAGTTTCTTGGAGGGTGGGGGGAGTGTTGTTATACATTAGCAGCCTACTGCAAATTTTCTCATATTTATTAAAAGCACAGGTAAAGACTTGCTATGGAAAAATCTAGGTTATGCTTTTATCACAGCTGCATACTCCCCCATCCCCTGCCTACCTGCCACACTGATCAGTGACTCTCAAACATTTTGAAACTTCTAAAAACTACAGAATTTATCCTGGATGTTGACAGTTGTGAGATCTGTGATATTTAAGATCTAAACATCATGTTACAGAATTCTGATTCCTATGGTTCATAGATGGACCCCATGTTGCTGTGAGGGTTTTGTTTTGGGATTTGGGGGGTGGGGGGTTTGGTTTTTTTGTTTTTTAATTGAACAGAGCTAAAGAGAGAGATCTTCACCTTTTCAGCCTTTATCAGCCAAATTGCAACTGGAGGGTTCCATGCTGCCTTCACCCTGGAGCTATGTGGTGAAGAAGTGGCAGAAAATCTCCAGTGTAAAGAGAAAGGGGGGAAAGAATAGTAATTTCATGGTATAACCTATTTCCCTGGGAGTCTGCAGAAGCTTCTCCATGTCCATTCTGCGTGTTCCATGGGTGCAGAAGGGGTGTGTAGTGGCATAAAGTGGCTGGAGAGCAGCCACTCGGCGCACTCTGCTCTTCTCATCTACTGCCAGATTGCCATGCAGAAATCCATGATAGTTGAAGCAGATGCATCGCCATTAACTCTCCCCTCTGCTCCTTCTATACCCATTGCAGATGGAAGTAGAGTGCAAGCAGCAGGAGGCAACGACAATATGGGTTATAAGCAGCTGAGGGGGGGAACAGCCCAATGAGTCACAGGATCCATGATGCAGGATTCAAATCTCCATGTGGACCCACCTGGTTTGCAGGCCACACATCCAGCATCCCCTATATGAGGCCATTAACTTCTCCTCGGATGGGCAACAAGAGGCTCTAATTCTCAGTTCTGGGGGTGGTGGTTAGTACTCCCCCGCACCTGAAGACATGGACAGGATTCACCCCTGAAAAGGAATATGTGGCCAAGGTTTCTACAAAGCTGATAGCACATCTCCCAGACACCCCAAAACATAACTGATGCTTTAACAGGCTATCACCACACACATTTTTAGAGCAGATAAAAAGCACCAGACTTTTATCTATCTTTAATGCACTGATGCTGTCAGTGCCTCCTAAGAAAAACTGAGCACCCTTTGTTCCCATTTAAATCAATGGGAATTCTTTGCTCAGCACCTCACAGGATAGAGCCTGTATGGCTGAAGTGGACATGCCCATTTCAAACCCTGAGCCAGTCCAAACTTTGTTTTTTAAAACAGATATGGAGCTGATGTTTTGTACAGTACATCATCTAGCTTTAGTAACGGGTGCAATGATACCAGGGGACGTAATAAAAACAAAAAGCAATTCTAAACCACCATTTCACATACCACTTTCAGTCAAAAAGGATATGAAGTTTGACTCAGTGCAATCTACATACATTTAATGGATTTTTCCACACTCTAGTTGGGCTCCATATCAACAGGAAGAAGGTTATTTTCTCACTAAAGATCATTAACAATTCATATGCTGCAGTTTCTACCATATGTGACTCATCAACTGACTGCCTTCGACCGAAGTTTTGGGGGGCTTTTTAGACGGGGGAGCACACTATAATTTATATGGTACTTTCACTCAAATTACAGGGAATGATACTAAATTACTAAAGTACTTTGCTGAGAAAGAAACTGATTTTGTTTAGAACCACAGTTGCTTAATAAGCTTGTGCCTTTTTTCTGTGTGTTGGAGCATGGGGAAGAGGTGGAGAGAGGGGGAGGAAAAGCACATTTGCAAAACATAAAATGTTTCAGAAGTTCCCAGTCCCCTACTTCTCCCTCCACGCACACCAAATTCTCTAACTAGGTTATCTTCAATTGCTCTTCCAGTCGCAAGGGCAACATGTTGTTTCAAATGAATACAACTTTGAATGAAGAGAAGGGGAAAAAATGAGAGGAATCCACCAGAGAGAGTAATTCTCTCACTCTCCTTCCCTCATTCCCCACATCATCAACAGCAGCAACAAATAGATATTTCCATGTATTTAGTTAAAGTTGAATTTTTAATAGCTATTTATTTAGGAGGTTTCAATAATTCTATAAGCAATAGAATTCTGGCTTTACTACATACGTCCCTGAAGCAAATCCACATTAGGGTCAATTTCCAACTTTTCCATTTCAAGGTAAGCACTGACATCAAAAAAAGAAAGAAATCCTGCAATACACAAGTCTTAGCAACAATGATGCTGCAAGAAATCCTGAGCCTGATTCTTCTCTCACACCAGTTTTATGCTACTGTAACTGTGTGAACCTCAATGGAGTTACTGGTATAAGTTAGAGAAGAGTTGGCTCTGTTTTTTCCCCAAGTAATTAATATTCAGTATATACAATATAATCTCAATTAAATGTACCACTGTCACTGACCCAAAGAATCAGCACCCTTTTAGGGCCCCATTCCAGCAAAACTGTAATTCACTGAGACTACTCATACGCTTAAAGTTAAACATGTCCTCAAGTGCTCTGCTGGATTAGGCCTTTCTGCTGCTGTAACTTGACAATTTTTATGACGGTTTGTTTTTTTCTGTATAGATAAATGATAGCTATTTATTCAGTGAAACTATAGATTCCATTTATTTATATCTGTTCATCCCAAAGGATCCTAATTCTCTTTATGCAAGCAGGATTTATTTTACCAATGAAACACAGCCACCTATGGGAAAGACAGCACACAGTGGTAAGGAATTTTGTCCAAGGACAGCTTTCTTTTTCAGTAATGTGTCATGGGATCTTTATCATCCAGTTAGGCCAAACAGTACTTCATATGTTAAGGTCTTACCCAAAAAATCCCCAACAGAGTACTGTTTGGAACCTCTTTCTATTTTGGAAAGAAGGAGGATTGAGTCAGCACTACTGGGATTTGAACCTGTGGTTCCAGAACTCTAGGTATTTCAAATATGATGCTTTATTAAGCAGACTTCTGCACTTACAGCAAAACTAACATAGTACTTCTTAATCTGTATAAAGAGATTGCTAGAAAGTTTGTAGAAGGAATTTTGGCTTAGAGATTGGAGCAAATAAAAATACAAAGAAATGAATCTCTCTAGATCTGAGCATGCTTCTAAAAACCCACAAAAACAAAGAACGGTATTCAGGATTCTAAACATGAGTACTTAATGGACCAAGAGAATTTGTTATGTTGCTTTTTTCCTTTGTCATGTAGTAGTAGCAATAATGTGGATAACTGATAGAGTATTAAATAAAAGCAAACATCTTCCTTTGTTTCATATAATGATTAAACAGCCAAAAAGACTAACCTTAGAACATAAAGTGTTATACAGAACTTGTTTTTGAACACATCTTATCTTTATCTATATGTAGTACTTTGGTTTTGAAAAAAGTTTGTTTTATAACAATAGTTAACAGTACAGTCCCAAGTCAGTAAGAATTGAAAAAAAGCCTAGTGGTAAGTGCAGGTGACTCCTAGCTTCTATTCCTGGGTAGTCAGACTTGTTATGCAACTTTGTTAACCTTTAGAGCATGAGGCAAAGCCTGCTATTTCTCCATTGCCCAAATGTATTAGGAAGATGGCAATGAGGCTGAGGAGTGATGGAAGGGGATTCTGATCGTGATTTTATTTAGATATTTGTTGCTCTGGAATAGTGTGATCTGGGGTTATGGGCTGGAATCTCTTTATTTTATTAAATATATTTTAACAGTTTGTCAAGTGTGCCCAGAGATTGGGATAGGCCCTCTTGTTTAGAAGAATATAAATTTCAGTAGCTACAATCACTTAACTCTTCTGCCTTATTTTACCCATCTAAGATATGGGTATAATAATTACTTACAAACACTAGTGTTCCCATAATTAGTCAGAGCATACAGTTGCATCTTTCTGCTGTTGCATTTTGGAATGGAACCAACACAGAAAACCTGCCATCCCACAAAACATGCAGCAGTAAAACTTGTCTCAACTGGATATTATTTTAGTAACTCTGAGCCTTCTGCCAAAAGTATTGATATTCTGGTCTGAAGGCTTAAATATTTAGGCCCAAATTTTTACAGGTATTTAAGCACCTAGCTCTCATTGAAATCAATGGAAGTTAGACACCTAAGCAGCTTTAAAAATCTGGTGCTTTTAGTGCTTTGTTACAATTATACTGTAATAACAAAGCCGACTGTTAGTATGATGGAAATCAGTTAAGTGGCTATGGGAAGAATGGGGGAGAAAGCTAGATTCATTGCCAGAACAGAAAAAAAGGAAGCATTACCAGGGCACCTAAGACCCCAGCCATGCACCAGGACCCTAGTGTGCTAGCTGCTGGACAAACAGAACAAAAAGATAGACCCTATTTCAAAGAATAATAGCAGGACTGTTATTTTCCGAATAAAGAAATGACATCGAACTTGATATCTGAACTCCTTGCATTTATAAAATATATATATACACTGAATGAATTCAATTTGTTCTGATTTGTACTTTTTTTTTTGGCAACTGAAACTTCTACGAAAGTGTACTGTACATACATATGCCAATGACCTCTCACCACAGACAAACTGCAAGTCTGCTCCTCCTCCTACTGAGCCAGAGGGAGTTCTGATTAATTTCAATAGGAGCAGAATTGACCCTTGAAAGTTATACATTCCTACTTTTCCTTGGCATTCACTGAGATTTGTTTCCATTATCCCTACTATGACTGCAATGGTGACTGACTCAAAAAGCATTGTAGGAATTATTTCAATCAGACTGAAAGACAGTAATTAGCACAGAACTTCTGTAATAGTTTAATGTAGGCTGCAAATCTGCAATGCTTCCTTTCCAACCAGCTCATACAGTGGTAAAATGTTAACACATTTAATCATAATCAATCTGACTGTCCTTCAAGCCGTCAACACCTTTTCAGTTTCGATGGGAGGCAGGAGAAGGTAGACGATAGCTGCCACTGGTTAAGTAAAAAACATGCCGTAGTGGCATGTGATCAGCATTATATGGAAGGAAAAATATGGCCTTATTTAAGAGAGGGAACACACACAATGTTGTATTTACCGTATCTGATTTACTGGCTCCCAGCTCCCCATTCACACTATGAATCAATGCTTGAACACTCTTCTGAAGTACAAAAGTGCAAACACATCTGAGCGTGTCATGCCTCCTTGTTTTGTGTGCATGCTCATGTGTCAGGCCAAATTACAAAATTAAAACTATGCCAACACTATTAACGCTCAGGTAACTTTAAAGTAAAATAGAGACAATACCAGGCCAATCTATAGTTCTGCCTGCATGTGTGTGTGTGAAAAAGGAAGATGAAAATGGGTTATTTAGCAATCTAAATGTCTCTCTTTTCCTGGGACAGAATCAATGAGCAATGTGAACTTGCAGTGTTTCCTCACAGTATGCATGAATTATATCTTCAGCCATGGAATCAGTACTTTTTCCTCAAACAGCATACAGAAATGTCTGCTAATGGTATGCTTCAAGTTGAACAAAATGTCAGCCCTACAATGGTGTTTGTCAAGATCAACATTGTAGACAGAACTTATATTAATTTCATCACTAAAAGTAAACTAATTAGTTATATTTATCACAAATGACACCAAGCACTGTGTATCCTAGCAGCTATATTGCATTTTCCGTTATTCTGCTTTTCATTGTCTGTTGCATAAACTCCATTTTGCAGATCACAGTGATATGTGCAAAGCCCAAATTCATGCCTTCCAGTGCTGTTTTTTTTTTAAGCCAATATTATACTATGGAGACATACAGACATAGTTCAACTATATGTCAGCAACAAAGGTCTCTGTCCATTCTATGCCAGAAACAAAGTGAGCTGATTTTTTTTTTACCTTTATTGCAGTACGCTTTCAATTAACTCATTTAATAAACACAGTTTGGTCGGCCATTATGGATGGCGTTTAAACTGGCTTAGAAATCACACCAAGTATGAGTGGCTAAATTCAGCCTAGGTGTAAATAAATATAATTCCAATTACTTCAACGGAATTAGAGTTTGTTTGTGCCATGGACTCATTTTGGCCCTAGCCAAACATGGTCTTTAAATCATGGGGAGAAATCCTGGCCAAAATGAAGCTAAACAACAAAACTCCCACTTCCTTTGGTGGGACCAGGATTTCACCTACAGTCTTTATGTATGGTCTTTAAATCATGCTTTCGACTCATCCATACAGTCTAGCCAAAACATATCTAAACAAGTAACTTTATTACACAATTGTAATACATGTGTATAACTTTACCCTGTTTTTCAGACTGTTTCTAGAAATCAACAGTGGAAAGCAACTAGACTAGCACAACGTTTAAGAGTTGGCAGGATCACAGTTTATCACTTTACATAGAGCATAATATTCCAGTCATGGAGGTTCAATTGGCACTGAGTGTTTACTATGCAGAAACAATGCTGCTCTTCAAGAAGCTACATTGCTATGGCTGCTTCCGCTGTAATATTTTAGGTGTTTGTAAGTAAAAAGTAAATTTCAGGTTAGAATTTGGTATTTAAAAAAAAAAAAAAAAACCCCCGCAGTCCAGAGTATTTCCTCCTATTTTTAATGTGTCCCCACAGTTTTTGTTTATAAATAATAAATTCACAAACATTCATAAATTCACATTAGTTCTACAATGTAGCCAACAACTACGACAGCTATCACTGAAAAATGTCATTCTGCTCCTTCAGCAGCTACAGGTCCTTTCTGCATCCGCAAGATTCCATCTCAGCAGGCCAATGAACTTTAATAGACGTTCCCTGTGGGCCAAAGTCACCTGCAGGAGTAGGTTCTACACTTTACAGTGACAGCTACTGTAGGGCTGCGTGACATCACTGTAGATGTGCTAACCAGAATTTACAGGATGTACCAATCACACCTAGACATACAATAGTTGAAGTGCACCTGAAGGCACCTAATAGAACTAGACACAAGGTGCCCTATCAAATCTTGTGAAGTGCTATAGCTGGCAAGTTATCTTCTTAATGCTGCACCAAGTGCAGTCTGGGATGAAAGTCTAATTTTTCAAGGCAGATTAGATATACAAGGGCTCACATTAATTACAGTAGGCGTTCTGGGCACCTATCCACAAACACAGGTGCAGAAAATATGAGTTTGCTGTTGGTTTAGGAGCTCTGTAATGGTTAGACAGCATCCGTTAAAGCTGCATTCATCTCAAGTGACATAAGGCCTTTTATTTCTGAACTATTCAAGTGCAGTAGCACCCACAAGCAACTGTGCAGGACCTATGGCTATTCAGATTTTATTATTAAGATCTACTGCTAGTTCCTTTATAACCCATTTTCAGGATTTCTTACTAGTCTGATTTAATTCATACTAAGATGAAATTTACCATAGAAATTATCAGTCTAGATACAAAGGCTTTTCTTTCAAAAAGAGAATAATAGAATCGTAGGGCTAGAAAGGACTGCAAGGGTCATCTAGTTTAACCTCCCTGCCAAGATGCAGGATTTGTTGTGTCTAAACCATCCAAGACAGATGGCTATCCAGTCTCCTTTTGAAAACCTCCAGTGAAGGAGATTCAACAATACCTGAGTTTTGCCTTTTTTTAGGCTACAACAAACATGTACAGATCACAAACGCTGACCTTCAGAAAGAGCAATTGCAAGATGTGAGACACCAGCACCAATTGGAAGGCTCCACAATATTTGGATACAGAGAAAACGGAATACCAAAAAATAATATTTGTACACCACCTTTCATCTTCAAAGCATTGTAAGAACATTAATTAAACCTCAAACACCATGGGGGACAAAGTAGGCAAGCAGTCAAGTTTTTGGGCTCATTACAGGAGTAACTGGCTACATTTCTATGCAGGTGAGACAAGACAATTTAATGGTCCCTTCCAACCATAAAGTCTATGAATTTATCTCACATTGAATGCATGGGGACACAGAAAAGCAGGGTAAATGACTTCCGAGATAGTGTCAGAGCCGGTATTAAAACTCAGGAGTTCCTTGCTCCCATTCCTCTGTTCTCCACTACTATACACCTCCCCTTCAATGTAACCATTGAATTTACTGCCTCTTAGCACAATATTTGGCTAAACTCATGCATGGTAGGAAACACAAAGTATCAGTGGCTGCCAGCTTGGAAGAGCTATCAGACTTCTAGGTAGGATCGATGGGGCCAAGAGAATTTCTGCAGTCCACACCAGTAGGTTCAATCCTGAACTCTTAACTCAGACAAGCCCTACCATGAGTTCTCTGGTCCCAACAGACCTACTTTTTCCAACACTGTCCCTATCCTAAGACCAGGGCAGATCACATTATGGCACACTTAATGGTGATTCTGTAATGTAAACAAATGTCAACTGAGAACAAATTAAAGATGTTTCCAGTACGCTTATCTTTATTAGTATTTACTGAGTGCTGACAGCGTGGTTGGGGCTATGTAAACATAACATGACAAAAAGAATCCTTGCTTCAAGGAGTTTACAATCTCATTTAGGCACACACAATGCACTTCAGACACAAATAATACAGCAGATGCCAACCCAACTCAAAAAGCAAGTCTCATCAGTGAAGAGCTCATCAGTCAAAGGCTCTGTTTTTCATCTCTTAAAAAACCTCTCTCAAAAATTTTAATTTGTTATAAAATGACTCCATTTGATGTAAGAAAAATGTACTTAAACTCTCAAAAGCTGATACTGTAAAGATGCACGATGCATTAAAATATACACGCATATTATTCAGTAAATGACAGTATTGGTGAAATTGACATATTACAGAGCTCAAAGGACCAATGTATCTAACAAGCATCCATGGGAGATTGGAGGACTGGTTTTTCTATTACAGTTACATCAATATGTAATAACAGCTCATTACAAGACAAACCCTGCTCGCCTTTCTCATACAATCAGTGCTGTTGAAGTCAATAGGGCTATGTGTATAAGAAAATAAATAGGATTTGGCTCTGTATTAAACAGATTATTTCTCCCTGGAGGGAGAGCAGTTAGCAGAGGGCAGGGATTTTTTTAAAGGAATAATTAAGACACACATTAATATTAAAGGCCTAGTTTAAATTAAGAAAAACAAGACAGACTGAGACTCAGCTGAAAGTCCAGAGCATCACACGGCATCTGATCATTTGCATGGACTGAATAGCTTTGAGGATTAGTAACACAATACTGAAAGAATGGTTATTTACCCTACAATAACTGTCATTCTTCACGATGTTATAGTCAGTGTGGATCCTACTGTAGGTGCGCATATGCCTCACAGGGATGAGATCGGAGTCTTTTGGATCACAATTCAAAATTCATGGTAACTGAGGACTCTGGAAAGCAGGGATGGAGGACGGGTTGTGGGATTCACACTTACTACAATATCTCGAAGCGCCACAATTCAGGTCGGGTAAGTAACCATTCTTCTTTCTTCAAGTATGTGCCAGAATGGACCCCACTGTAGGTGACTGGCAAGCTGTACTGCCCCAGCTGTGTCAGTCAAAAACTGACTGTAGTACTGCTCTCTTAAACTCAGCACCTGACCAGCAGCTAAGTCCAAACAACAATGTTTGAGAAAGGTCAATGGGTCCACGTCACTGCATTATAAATTTCTGATGTTGGCATATTCCTGAACCGACCAGAGGATACTGCTTGCACTCTGGTGAAGTGAGCCTTGATATTCAGTGGGAGATGTACACCAGCCAGCTAAACACATTAAGATACATTGTGTTATTCACTCAGATAATCTGGGTATCAAGATGGCTTGACCTACAGAATGTCTGGTGATGACTAGAAACTGAGAGACAGTCTGAATAGTTTAGCCCTGTCAGTATAATCACAGAAGATTCGGGTTGGAAAAGACCTCAGGAGGTCATCTAGTCCAACCTCCTGCTCAAAGCATGACCAACCCCAACTAAATCATCCTAATAAAATAAATAAATAAATAAATAAATAAATAAAGCAAAAGTCTACCTCTAGCACCTGTAAATTCTTTTCTCCTGGTACTGAGTGTAGCTTCAGAAAGACGACAGGCAGGTTAATTGGTTTAGATGACATTCTGAGACCGCCTTAGCAATGAACTTCAGGTGAGGTCTCAGCACCACCTTGTCCCTATGGAATGCTGTACAGGGAGGTTTGGCCGTAAGTAAGGCTGCAAGTCTGTCACGGAGATCACAGATACTGTGACTTTCCGTGACCACTGGGACTTCTGCAGCAGCAATGCAGCTGACCCCAGGTCTGCCCAAGAAGCTGGGGTAGCCCTGGGTCCAGCCACATCGGCCGCTGCTCAGGCAGCCCCATGCAGCTTGTCCTGGGGGACCCCAGAGCAGCAGCAGTCCAAGCTGCTGCCCAGAGCAATGATCCCAGAGCAGCCCCAGTGCCCTGGGTCACCCTCCCAGCACCCCGGGCCACACCCCTCCTCCCCCTGCAAAACAGACCTTAATCAAGCTGAATGTAAGGCCAGCCTGCTTTAAGGGCAATAAGTAATTCAGAATCTTTGGTACTGGGGCCTGGTTAGGCTCCAGACCATGATAGACAGCTCATATCCTCTTCCATGTTAAATAACGTGTTTCCCTGGTAGATGTTTTCCTCCTCTGTATCAGGATTTCCTGGAACATAGAGGAAGCAGTCCCTGTCCATGGTACTCACCACCCAACAGCTACACCTTTGTGCACAGTGACTTCTGGTCTGGATGGAGCATCTGGATGTGGTGCTGTGAGACCACCTCTGGGCGGTCTGGGAGCTGGATTGGAGGCTAAATGGTCCATCTGCGAGAGGTCTGTCAGCCAGAACTGCTTCAGCCAGTATAAAGCTACAGGAATAATTGTGGATCTCTCTCGTTTGATCTTGGGAACCAGGGGAACTGGAAAGGCACAGAGCCGAACTCTGTTCCATTGCAAGGGGAAGGTGTCTGGCAGCAATCTTGGACTCAGGCCTCTTCTGGGGCAACAGTTGTGACATTTGGTGTTGTCCCTGGTGGAACCTAAGCCTATTATTGGGGATCCCCAATGATGTGATATCATTTTATGATGGAACTGTGGAAGGACTATTTACGATCAGAGAAAGATAACCTGCTCAGGAAGTCTGCTAGGCTATTGCTGATTCTTGGGTGATGAAGGGACAACAGGATTCCCCGAATTCAATGGCCCCCAGGAAGAGAGGAAAGGAGCAGACAGGCCTCCCTTGTTTATGTCGTGCATGATTGTTGTATTGCCTGTATTGACTTGTATTATGAAGCTTTGAAGGAGAGACAGGAACACCACACAGTCCAGCCTGATGGCTCCGAGGTCCAGGACCTTTACATATCCCTTGTTGGCTGTGGACCAAATTCCTTGAATTTATAGGCAATGCACATGAATTCTGTGACCAGCTCTATCAGTGTCTTTGTTGGGAATGAGACTGAAAACAGTACCCCTTTCCATATGTTTCTGGGTTCCAGTCACCAAGCGAATTCTGCAATGTCACGATCTGGCACGAACACCTTCCTGTCCATCTGCTCTCGTCAGGGAATAGACTGACCTGAGCCAGAGTGGAGTGAAGAGAGATCGTGTGCATTCCAGGCTTACCACTGGGATCTGACTCTGATCAGCCAGTCAGTCAGTCAGGGCTAAATGCAAATATGTTGCCTTTTCAGGTGGGCTGCTACACCACTAGGTATTTGGTGAAGAGTAGAGTCCAAATGGTAGTACCATTGTACTGGTAATGTTGTGGTCCCCCAGTAAAGCTCAAGTACTTCCTGTGGGCCAGGTGGATGACTACATGGAAGTACGCATCCTGCAAGTCAAGAGGCCTGCCTCAGGGTCACAGGGTTGCCTCAGGGTCAACCTCATTGCCACGTCAGAGACATCCATGGCTGCCTGTAGGACTATTCTGGCAACCAATTGGCTTTCTTTCATGATCTCTCTCAATTCCTCCCGAGCGTCCTGTGGTACTTTCAATAGGAAGGGAGTCATCCTTTCCCACGTCAGGAAGTTATAATTGGCAAACAATGCTTGGGGTATCTGCTGCAAGACACCTGAGATGATGGCCCTGAGTATGGTCAGAGCAGCATGTTATATAGTCACTAGACTGGTTGCGGCTGGTCAGCCCAATTCTACTTGCATCCCCTTTGCAGCAGTGTCCTGTTACGGGGATCTCAGGTCCTGTCTCTATGGATTGCTTGCAAGGTAGAGGAGAGGCTCTCCAACTCGATGCCCGGGGGAAAAAAAAATCTGGTGGTGGTGAAGATGAGTAACATTCTTCAAATGACAGTGTCATGGGGTAATGCTGCAGACCTGGCTCCAGCATCAAGCATCCCCCAATATCAATTATATCCCTGGAGGAAATCATGACCATTCCATGATAGCATGTCTCAGCCTGCAATCGGCTCAGTGCTCAGCACCCAGATTCTTCACTGGCACTGGTGTCAATGCATGTGTCATTCCTGCCTTAGTCCAAGACTTAGGCACACTGTCCTTGGAGAAGTGATGCTTCTCCTCCTAATGGGACAGTGTCTCTTGGTGCTTGGAGCGATGTTGGGGTTCCATTCAGCTCTGCCTTTTGGTCATGCACTTCTGTTGGGACTCTGGTGCTGCTCTGATCATAACATGCCAGAGGCATCAGTGCCAAGGCTAGTGCCAAGTCTGTCAGTGCCCGTGCTGATGTGGGGGTTGTCAGCACCAGGGTCAGTGTAGTGGTGACTGGTGCTGAAGACCCTGGTGTTGAGGTAGTCAATACTGAGATAACCAGCAACTCCTCTGGGTCTGAAGTGACATGCTTTGATTGCTCAAGCAGATGCAACTTCAGCCGTGCAAGGAGAAAGGCATGCACACTGAATAATCATCTCTGGCTCTCCCCTAGACAGAATAAGCATTGACTATGCCCATTGACAAGGGGGATGAGTCAACTGCAGGCCAAGCATTGCTTAAAATCCTGAGGGTTTGGAGTCACCACAGGGGGTCAGCAAGACGCACCTTGCCCTTCTGTACAGGGTGGTGGTCACGGTTGTCGGTTTGTCTGGTGTCTTGTTGGGGTTTTTTTTTTTGGAAGCTTCAAATTAAAGAAATTAGGGAATAAAAGGTGAAAATTTATTATTTTCTCAAACTAATCGAGAAAAGGACAAGTTTGAAGCTCAGCAGAAGTAGCAGTCAGACACTCTTGTTGCCAAAGACAGTAAGCGGGAACTGAGGAAGGATCATGGCTATGCTGCCCTTTATGCCCTTGCACAGGAGCATGAGGGGGAACAGGGTGCGTGTCCAGCCCTGATGGACACGGTTATTCAAAAAAAATCCAATCTCCTACACGAGGTGCATGAGGTGCATACTAGAAGAAGAACCTGTCTTCTCTAGGTTGCTGGTTCTAATCCAACCCAGAATGGTTGTGACCTGCAGCCATTATTATTATTCGTATTGCTGAAGTGACCATTGTCTCAATCAAGATCCAGGTCCCATCTTGATAAGCACAGTAAAAATATATTGAGACAAATGTGTTATAAGGCCTAATAGAATGAAAAGATTCCCACCAACTGCAATAGACTTTGGTTCAGGCCCTAGGTGTAGCCACCTAACTGAAAAAGGTTAGTGGTTTAAGTCCAATTCCCAGCAAATACTGTCAGAACTGATATTGACTGATACCTTTTCTGGCCATCCCAGAAGAGAGGCCAAGAATTAAATGGACACTTTCAACATTACTCCTAAGTCAGGACTGAGGGGTATTGCTGGGACAGTTCAGGGAAGTCTCGCTGTTGTGCCCATCTTGTCCTTTTTCTCTTGCATATGGGAGGAGTCAAGTCGCCAGGGCTGTCAGTTCAGGACTTTCCTACTCACTACAAATTCATTACATATAAAAATTTAAAGAAAAATAAAGCAAAGACAGACCTTGGGCCCGTGATACAGGATGCTGAATACTCTGAGCTCCTATTGAAGTAAACGGAAGGCACTGGCATTCAGCAGCATCATGCAAGTTTAACCCTCTTACTGTGTGGCAGGATCCCAGCACACAAAAACCCATACTGTTGCACAAGCCTTCTTGCAGACAGTGCAGTGAATTAAGGACACAATGATGACCTTATATCTGAATCCCTTTCTTACATTTTGATTTAAGGGACCAGCCTAAGCCAACAGACGCTTACGTTAAGAGGTTTTATTTCCCCCTTCTTTTTTTTGTATTGAATATATTATACCTATTTTGACACTCTTATCAGTTGTTTGTAAAATATTGCAGTGAGTTTCCATTAAATTCTAAACATAGACTGATAACATGATTGATGCAGCTTGCTTTCATGCTGATAATTCCTTATCGGAGTGCTAACTCTCCTTATCAGTCAGCTAGTGTTTCTGGCCATATCAGCAAGAAAAATAGCCACACATATTCCCCAAAGTAGTACAACAATTTAAAGTGTTAATGTCACAGTAGCTAGCATCTATCTACAGTCAAGCATTTAACATATCCTTTAAAGGACATATGCCTGGATGGAGAGCAATTAGATAAAACAAAACAAAAATTACAGAAAATATTTCTCTGAGTTATATTTACTGAGTTAGGTCTGAAAATTGCTGAGCCTCCCCACTCTCACTGACAACAATGAAGGATGAGGGCTCTCATGAGATGCTTGTCATCTTGAGGAATCAGAACCGTTATCTTTACATGCAGATCTGGAGATTTAGGGTCAAGTCCTGCTTGATGCCATGTGCTTCCCATGGTTTGACAGCTACTGCATGTAACCAAGAGAGCTCTCAGCACTGCCATCCTCATCTTCCCCCCACTGTTCGCTCTTCTCTTTTGCTGTCCTCATTTGTTAGTATCTTGTCTTAAGTTATAATGTAAGCTCTTCAGAGCATGGGCTGTATCTTTCTCTGTGTCTAACACAGTGGAGTCCTGATGCCAACTGAGGTCGGAGGGCTACTGAACTACAAATAAATGTTAGCACTGTAGGTGTGCATGACTGCAGGAAAATCAAAACCACACTGGGCTAGATTCTCCACTGCTCTGCACCTTGTGTAGTCATTTACATTCTGATTTAGTCGCACTTAACACCCATTGTGCACACACAGAAACGACTGCGCAACTTGCAGGGCAGTGGGGATTCTGGCTCATAGTCTATACCTGAAGGCGCTTCTAATCCAAATATTTCAAGGAAACAAAAAACTATCTGGCTATGGTGGGAAGGTTCAGAAGCGTGACAATGGGAAGCAGGGCTTTGGAGCGGAGCCTGGAACTGGAGCACAGCGCAGTGGAGCTGCAGGTTTTTGCCTGGAGCTGGAGCGGAGCTGGAGCACAGCTCCAAAGCCCTGACGGGAAGGGAAGACTGCTCTTGGACATCTACATTATGAGCTAGGGGTGCAACTTCCAGCTTGCAAATGCATACGCTGGCTCGATGAGAGCGAGCAGGAGTATAAAGAGCAGGGTAGCTGCGGTAGCACGGACAGTAGCAGATCCATGTTGAGTGTAACCCCACCTGCGCCTTGTGGGTATGTAGCCATGCCGCTATTGCCACTGTCTGTGCTACCAATACTACTGTTTATGCCAGAGGTGGGCAAACGTTTTGGCCCGAGGGCCACATCTGGGTATGGAAATTGTATGGGGGACCATGAATGCTCATGAAACTGGGGGTTGGGGTGCGGGAAGGGGTGAGGGCTCCAGCTGGGGGTGTGGGCTCTGGGGTGGGGCCAGAAATGAAGCACTCAGGGTGTGGGAAGGGGCTCCGGGCTGGGGCAGGTGGTTGGGATGCAAGGGTCTGGGGGCGGGAGTGTGTGCATTCTGGCTGGGGGTGCGAGCTCTGGGGTGGGGCTGGAGATGAGGGGTTGGGGGTAGCAGGAGGGGGGTCCAGGCTGAGACCGAGAGGTTCGGAGGGCAGGAGGGGGATCAGGGCGGCACTTACCTCAAGCAGCTTACAGAAGCAACGGCATGTCCCCCCCTCCATCTCCTACGTGGAGGTGCAGCCAGGCAGCTCTGCGTGCTGCCCTGTCCACAGGTGCCCCCCCAGCAGCTCCCATTGGCTGTGGTTCCTGGCCAATGGGAGCTGTGGGGGCAGCGCTTGGGGTGGGGGCAGCATGCAGAGCACCCTGGCTGCCCCTACGTGTAGGAGCCAGTGGGGGGACATTCCGCTGCTTCTAGGAGCCACGCAGAGCAGGGCAAGTCCCCAACCCTGCTCCCTGGCTGGAGCACCAGAGCAGGGCAAGACCCGGACCCCACTCCCTGGGGGGAGCTCGAGAGCCAAATTAAAATGTCTGAAGGGCTGGATGCAGCCCCCAGGCCGTAGTTTGTCCACCCCTGGTTTATACTCTCTCTGGCTCTCATTGAGCATGTGTACACAAGCTGGGAATCAAACCCCACAGAGAGAAGAAGACTATATACTATGCATGTTTCACTTGTATCTCGTCAACTACAGTAAGGTGCGAGGGGGGCAGGGATTTGAGTTTTGTTATTGTTATTACTTTTTAAAACTACACAACTGATTTTTTCAGTTATTTTCAATTTGGGGATTAATTAAAAGAAAAGCATCAGGTGCCTTAATCTGGCAATATATCATATTAAGTAGAAACAAGAGCCCAATAATGCAAATCCAAGGCATAGTGCCTACTACCATGAGCAGCTCCTGCTCCAGAAAGTTAATCACAAATAATTTTCTTGTGCACTCAGTAGGTTAATTTAACTCAGTAATCCACCCTCCATTCATAGAAAGCAGACGGACAATCTGTTAATGCAAACTATTAAAACGGAACTTTAAAAAAGATCCACACCACTCAGCTCTACACCCGCTCCGCTCCGCCCCCTCCCGTCTCTAACTAACAGAGTCACCACAATGCAGGCTGTGCCATCAGTCCCCAGAATCTATATATATATATATGACGACACAGGCAGGGCACTTTTCATCACAAAGGATCCATAAATGTTTTGTGAAATGTATTTACAGCACTGCTGACATGCGGCAATCTCTGAAGTGGAGGGCAGCTGCCAACTGGTTTGCAGCATGCAGCACAATAGTGAGAGAGAACATCTTGAACAAGGACACCAGAAGAAACTCTTACTCTTTTATAAAGTGCGGGATCTGAATATGCATACAGACCACACAGAACCTCAGCATTTATGTCTTGTGAAAAACACTCAGACACTGAAATCTAAGAGGAAGGATGGCTTTATGGTTAAGAAAAGTCACTGGACTGAGGCCCCCACATGATAAAGGATCAATACCCAGATATTATACAAGTTTCCTATGGGATCTTATTCATAGATTTTTTTTTTCAGCTAGAAGGGACAATCGTGATCATCATATCTGACCTTCTGCATCACACAGGCCAAAGAACCTCACCGACTAATTCCTGTATCAAGCCCATAACTTCTGATTGTGTTGTCACATACATTTTAGGAAGATATCCAGTTTTCATTTAAAGACTTCAAGTGATGGAGACTCTACCTCTATTGTTCCAATGGTTAATTAGCCTCACTTAAAAATGTGCACCTTATTTCTAGCTTTAATTTCTAACTGATGGGCCTTGCTATGCCTTTTTCTCCTAGAAAGTATTTCATTTTCACTGCAGAATATGTATTGAATACTTCTGCTTTTTCTACATCATGATTGACAGTTTTACCATTCTTGTCTAGTATCTAACCCAGGGATGGGAAAACTTTTTGGCCCAAGGGCCACATCTGGCTATGGAAATTGTATGGCGGACCATGTATGCTCACAAAACTGGGATTCGGGTGTGGGAGGAGGGAGAGAGGGCTCTGTCTGGGGGTGCAGGCTCTGTGGTGGGGCCAGAAATTAGGAGTTCAGGGTGCGGAAGGGGGCTCTGGGCTCAGGCAGGAGGAGGGGTGAGGGCTCCAGCTGGGGGTGCAAGCTCTGGGGTGGGGCTGGGGATGAGAGGCTTGGGGTGCAGAAGGGTGGTCCAGGCTGGGACCGAGGGGTTGGGATGGCAGGAGGAGGATCAGGGCTGGGGCACAAGGGGTGGCTCAGAGTTGCAGACTCCAGGCAGCATTTATCTCAAGCAGCTCCTAGAAGCAGCGGCATGTCCCCCCCTTCAGCTCCTACATGGAGGCGTGGCCAGGCATCTCTGCTGCGCGCTGCCCCGTCTGCAGGTTCTCGGCCAATGGGAGCTGCAGGGGCGGTGCTTGAGGCAGGGGCAGCATGCGGAGCGGAACTCTCTGGCTGCCCCTATGCGAGGGAGCCAGAGGGGGGACATGCCGCGGCTTCCAAGAGCCGCACAGAGCAGTCCCCAACCCTGTTCCCCAGCTGGAACACCGGAGCAGGGCAAGTCCCAGACCCCGCTCCCCAGAGGGAACTCGAGGGCCAGATTAAAACAGCTGGCATGCCAGATGCAGCCCCTGGGCCATAGCTTGCCCACCCCTGATCTAACCCATACCATTATTAGGATTTTACACATTCCAGATACAGTTGAAGAATTCCTTCTTACTGTCGTTAACCTTACTGGCCACATATTTTTCATAGATACTTTAAGCTTCCCTTATCAACTGTCTGCATTTCCTAACTGCTGGCTTGTTGTACTCATTGCTTTCAGATTCCCCATATTCCAATTTTTTCATATTTATTTTTGGTATTGCTGCCTTCACCTCCCATCTTATCCAGAGTAGTTAATCTCTGGCAAATCAACTTATCCATGCTTTATTTCCCCACCTGTAAAAAAAAAAAAGGGGGGGGGAGGAATAATTAATGCTTCCTTTTCCCGTCTTTGTCTGTCTTGTCTAATTAGATCACAAGCACTTCAGGGCAGGACTGTCTCCTATGTGTTTGCATTGCATCTAGCATCATGAGGCCCTGATCTCGGTTGGGACCGTGAAATGTTACGGCAGTACATATAAAATAATATTAGAAACTGCATCACTCTCAATTTCGCTACCTCCAAACCTGAAAAATAGCGAAACTGGCACGCTGATGCTAGCATCCATGTCCACAAGGCAACCCCTCGAGTCTACTACTACATACAGTACAAGCAGAGGGAGAAAATCACCTCAATATTATTGGGAGGAGCACATTAGAAATGACAAAAACAGAGAGGGGGGAAGGATGCAATCTTTAGCCCAATAGGAAATAGGATGAATGATATTGTGGATACTGATGATGAGTAATACATTGTCACTATACTCTGAAAACCTCTAGAGAGATCAAGTACGAGCCAACCTATTTTAAAATTTAAATTCCCAAACTATGCATAAAACCAGGAGGATGCAACTTTTCTAATGGCCAAGATCATATCTGCCAACAAGCGGCATGATTTTATATCGTTAAAATAATAAAAGTTGAATTGGCTCGAGTATATAACACAACTAAGAGTTCACACACTGCCATTTAAATAATGAAGTGTCATAGGCCCCTGCAAAATATTTATCTATTTAGTGCAACCTAAGGAAAAGAAAGAATGTGTGTTACCCTATACTAAATAAGTTTAAAGTGTTTAGTAAACCTTTATAAACAAAATAACTTCGACACCAAGAAAAAAAACACAGCAGTAACACGTAAGAGTTTGATACATAATGTAAATTAAAAATTAAATTGCAGGTCATATAGCTTATGAGCACTGCACCAGAATAAAATCTTATCCTGAGTAAAAACATCTTAGATGACTGGACAAAGCAATTATGAGTCCTTTCTAACACAATGCAACTATTTCTTCCTCCAAAATGAATATGGTTTTGAGCTACAAAGTTTGTATGTGGACCTGAATCCAGATAGCAGCAATGCTGCTATCTGGCATTTCTCATTTCTCATTTCTCCTCCAAACTAAAGTCCAGTTCAATTTAGGAATGCCTCCACAGTACTCTGCCTGGCAGTACAACTCTAGGAGTTATGATCTGGGACACTGGAAAGTCAGAGGCATGAGAAAATTGCAAAAATCTGTAATTTTGATAATGTTCTACAAATGTTGTTGATGTTTGCAGAAACTACGCTTCCTTTGTTAAAAGATATGGGTACTTGGCTTTTTTCATTATACAGGTAGCTTTAGCAGTATAAACACAGAAAAACACTGTGATCTAGACTGCCAGGAAACTGTCGCCATCTGAAGAGAGATGGCAAGTTTATGAGATGTACTACCCACGTCAACAAAGAAGTCAATTCAGAGGCTTCTTGGGACTGTTTAAATCTTTAAATATTATTAGCAAGCTAAGAAGCACACACAGCTGGAGTTGATCAAATGTTTATAAACAATGAACCAAATCATCATCTTCTGCAGAAAACCTTACAGCAGAAAAAAACGTAGTTATTAAACACCTTGAGATGTAGTGTGGCAATCTCCCTCGGTTACTCTTATCAACTGCCTGGATTCAGCAGCTTCACAGGGGATGTAAAGATTGGGGCTTGCCGGGTCAGTACAGGTCAGAGATTCAAAGGTAGTAATTCTAGCCTCACTCCTCTGGACACCTCGTTAATGCTATCCCATGAGAAGACAGGGCAGGTGACATGGCCTGAAATATGAGGTGTATTTCCTTAGGTGACTTACATAAGGTGTATTGTCATAGCTTGTATAGGTGCAAGTGTCCTTTCTGAGACCATAATTTAGTAATGTACTTAAGTATGTGCTTCAGTCCATCCCTCTTCAGCAGAAGCATTTAAGCACATGCTTAAAGTTAACACACTCTTAAAGTGTTTTTGGGACTCAAGGGGTGTTAAGCCTCATTATATAGAGGATGAAGCCTTTTTCCAAAACTGGAATTGAGAACTGTAAACTTAAGAACTGATCATCCCAAAGAGCAAAGAAAAAAGTGGCATTCAGCAAATAACTGAACTAAACTAGGTAAAACATTTGTTTCAGGAACCCTCCAGATTCTGCTGCAGACAACTCCTAAATTTCTGATGGCCCAGAATGCATCAATCTGTAATGTCACATACACCAGTCTAGTTGCTGTACTGTAAAGTCTGCTATGCAAAGGTATTGTCTTCACACCAGTCTTCAAACTGACTATCACACAGTTGGTACAGTAATACATTGCTAATCATCAATAGTGACAGTACTATCCACAACCGAGCTGCAGCAGTGCAGCCCAGAAGCACTCTGTTAAGAGGTGTTTTTTAATCACTGTAAGCTAATTTTATACCCTATGCTGTTTGAGACATTAAACATATAACATCACAGTTTTTTAAAATTATTTATTTGTTTGTTTTTGCAGTAGGGGTCCTCTTTAAAAATACTAGGGACTTAATCTGCCATATGTCTTACAATAAAATGAAATTACCCAGACTCCTCAAACACAGTACTTGGCAAAAAGCTTTTAATAGGAAACACATAAAGAACATAAAGACATCTCTTGGGTATTTAAATAAAACAAAACTGCTAGTAATTTTATACTGGAGAGAGTAAAAGATTCTCTGGAGAGATTCTACCACCATTTATGGTTCTATTTGCCTCCTTATCCCGAAACAGTGTAACGCCCATGAGAAAAGAGAGAGAGATCTATCTGGATTCCACTGGCAAACCTTATCTAGCAGGAAAAAGTAACTCCTCTCCCAGTCACATATGTTTCAGTCGTCTTTTTAACTTCAGCACTCTCCAACTTGAATTTAGCTAAAATAAAGTCTTTCCCAAACTATGGAAATTAGAGATAAATTTGCATGTCTATTTTGGAACTGCACTGCCTCAACTATTTCCCTTACACATTAATCAGAATGGGGTATGATTCTACACAATATACTGCTCCACAGCAGTAAAAATCCCTTAGAAAAACAAAATCTGTGTCTTTTCTTTCCATGCTTTCAGGAACTCCCTCCAACCGGACATTTCTTAATCAGATTCTGTTTTCCAGGTCATCAATCAGATTTTTCAAAACTTTCAAATCCTCAGTATTCTTAGGAAAGCATCACACACATCTATCATTATTTTCCACATTTTCCATTTCTATTTCAGATGTAGTCCTTTTTTAATCAAAATTTCCAAGCTCTCTATCGAAACCACTTAAGCCTAAAATGGATCCAATCTTTTACTACTCTACCATAAATTCTTCTTAAAGTAAGACACAGTATGATAAATCCCTTCTGTATCTCTGGATGGTGTGAAACTCAAAGCAGACAAGCCTCCTTCCTGATTCATAGAGGCTTGGAAGTTACACACTCATTGTGTGCCCAGAATAAAGCGTAAGGAAAAAGAAAAGACATCAGAAACAAGTCAAGTCAACATTATATTTCAATAAATAGAAGCTTCTTCCAGAACATTTGCTATTGTTCAAAAGGATCTAAACAATTATCCAATGTCCAGCTGTAAAAATATAACATTTAAATCTAGTCTCTGCTAAATTACTTTATAAATTGTTGCCAATAACTTTGTCAAAATATAGCTTTATTCAACAGACAAGGTTTACACTTATTCTAAAACAAAATATACTGCAATCATTTTTGCCCCGGTTAATTTTTTATTTTTTTATTTATTCTTCCTGAGGGGTGGGAAGAAGGACACTAGCTGAGACACTACTTTTAGCAAAAAAACACCACAAACACGAGAAACCAGCACGGTATTTTTATTCCCCCAATCCTGCAAACACTTATACATGTGTTTAACTTTATCACGGGTCTAGTCCTATTAAAGTCAATGTGCTATCATGTATAAAGTTAAGCAGCACTGAGGTCTAAATGTTCACATCCAATATTTAGAATACAAAACAGAGCACATTAAGAACTTCCTATTAAATGTTTGACCTCTCCCATAGTGGCATATTTGTTACAGATAACTGGCCGTTGGCCTGTAAATCTAATCAAGTCTGTACCAGATACAACTGCATTCAGGGTCAAATTCTGCCTTCAGATACACATGGAGCTCCTGTTGATTTCACATGTGAATTAAGGCAAAATTTGACCTTCAATATAGGAACTAAGTAATATAAATGATACACCAGAATATGGAAAATTGGAAAATAAGAGACAATGAATACTGTCTTCAGTGACTGACCACTCAAGAGATTTACAAAAAAGACTGTTTAACTGTGGTGTTTTAATAAAGATCAAGCAGAACTGGGTACACTTTGAGGTGCACTTTTAACACAGGAGTGCTAATATGTCTGCTCTCTAGGATGGGTTTTGCTGTATTTATTACAGAAAGATGGCGATTTGATACACATGCAATATACACAGGCAAAAACTAGCTAAGAGTGAGATCCTTTGAATGTGGAACAGGTGAAAAAGCTAAAATTTTCCGTCACTTCTGGACCATTGGAGAAAAAGTCTCCAAAAGTTCATATCTGAGGTTTTCTGTCCTCAACAAACTCTCTTACATGAGCAAAGAACATTAGACACATTTACCCCAGAAACCAGTCTTTTCCTTTTTACCATAAACGGTTTTAAAACAAATACCTCTTTTCTTATTGCATGCTTAAACAGTAATACTTAATACCCAGACATGATTTTGAGTCAGAGTACATTATCTCCCAATAATCACCATGCTAATCTTTATTAAGACTGCATTTAAACAATTATTTTGGTATTAAAACCATTTTCCAAAGTCTTAGTTTCCATCTTCTAAATCCACTCTTAAGTTCTTATAAGAAAGGGAGAACAAAAGTTCTGTAAAGGAACATGTTAATCGCACAGTAAATATTTTAGTTCCAATACTGACATTTAAATTCTTAACAAGACAATCCACTTCATTCACTTCGGATAATAGTAAGATTTTTCACACTATTCCCTCTCTCACTGCACTAAATATTCTGCCATACAAAACACAGAGGGCCCAGTCCAACCCACAGACATGTGTAATCCCAACAAAGTTATTATATTGCACAGTAGTAAATGAAGACCGAATATAGGCCACAATCTTCTAGTTTCTATATGCTCAATTTTGGAAACAGGGCCAAAATCTGCACTGACATGGGGATTGGGCTGGATACAAATCACTGCAGAGTTTTTCCCTTAAATGTGACTCAAAACACTGTGGTTTACTACTTCCCTCATTCTAGTCTTCATCCTGCCCCTCGAACATATCTGTTTGCTCATGCAGCCCACAGCAAAGTAATATCCAGTACCTTTCCTTCCACCTTCAGAACGTTGTCTCACCTCACCCCCCTGTTCACAAAAACTCCTCTCTTTGCCCCCAAACTTAAGCAGGAGCAGATGCTACACTAAAGTTCTCTACTAATTCTTTCCTGGATCCTCTAACCTCAGCTTTCATACTCCAACACTAAAGTGGTCATTGACTTCTCTTCTGCGTTCCCATCCTCCTTCACCATTCTGCTACCTTCTGTACAGTTGACCATCCAACTGTCTTTGAACTCTCCTTAGTTGATAGAGACCATATTCTTCTCTTCCTACCTCTCTCGCCACTCTTTCGTCAGTAATTCTTCTTCGTTCCTCCTCTTTGTATCCTTCAGGGCCCCATTCTTGATATTCTCCTTGTCTTCCTCTATATTCATTGCACTGATTGCCTTCCCCCTAAATCTCTCTTCTCTCCATCAATGTTGGCCTTTCCACCATCCTCCCTGCTATTCAATATGCAAAGTAATGCACACTGGAAAACATAATCCCAACTATACATACACAATTATGGGGTTCAAATTAGTGGTTACCACTCAACAAAGAGATCTTGGAGTAATTGTGGATAGTTCTCTGAAAACAACCACTCAATGTACAGTGGCAGCCAGAAAAGTTAACAGGACATTGGGAACCATTAGGAAAGGAACTGATTGGGGTTGGCAAACTACGGCTCCCGGAACCAGCGACATATCCCCCCTCTGGCTCCTACGTGTAGGGGAAGCCACGGCACTCCGCTCTGCACACTGCCCCCGCCCCAAGTGCCATCCCCGCAGCTCCCACTGGCTGGGAACTGTGGCCAATGGAAGCTGCAGGGGCAGTGCCTGCGGATGGGGAAGCATGCAGCAGAGCCACCTGGCCGCGCCTCCACGTAGGAGGGATATACCGCTGCTTCCAGGAGCCGCTTGAGGTAAGTGCCTGCACCCCTGAGCCACCACCCCCCAACGCCCCAACCCCCTGCCCCAGCCCTGATCTCCCTCCCGGCCTCCGAACCCCTCAGTCCCAGCCCAGAGCCCTCCTGCAACCCAAACCCCTCATCCCCAGCCCCACCCCAGAGCCTACACCCACAGCCAGAGCCCTCACCGCCCCTGATCTGCACCCCCTCTCACACCCTGAACTCCTCATTTCTGGCCCCACTCCAGAGCCTGCACCCCCAGCCAGAGACCATACCCCCTCCCATATCCCAACCCCAATTTTGTGAGCATTCATGGCCCGCCATAAAATTTCCATACCTAGATGTGGCCCTTGGGCCAAAAAGTTTGCCAACCCCTGCTGTAAAGGAAGGTATAAAGTAGTATCATAACCACCAAAAATATGATCCCCATGAGACTTGCATTCACAACTTGCACAATCTCATTACATACTCCCTGAAGCCCTTTTCTTCCTGTCTCCCTCCCACCCCAATGCATCCCCAGTGCTTGTCCACATATATAATGTTTTGTTTTTCAACTTAGGATCAGGTTATTCCCATCCCGTGTGGTTACAGAAAGGAAGAAGAGATTACAAGGGGCTTCTCCCTTATGACTGACCCAAGCAAAAGCGAATGGCAAGGGCTCCTCCAGGCTAATGCGACTAGCAGCATTAAGGTTAAGGCAGAATGAAGAAAAGCTGTGAACCCACCTCTCCATACCGGCCAGTTTCACGCAGAAGGGAGAGTAATGAAATAGTTGTGCTTTTTGGAAGCTCCAGGAGTCATTGCACCTTAAAGAAATTTGATGCCTCCTGGAGCATTAGCTGCACCTCTGCACTAACCACCAGGCAGAGCTGTGCCTTAACACTATGCTTCAGCCCTTGGACTGCAAGCTTCTCAGGGTAGGGACTTTGTCTTTTATTTGTCTGTGATGTGCCATGCCATGTATTATTTAATACAAATACTGTAATAGTAATATTTAGGTAACTAAACAGAAGACTCCAATTCTGCTCTCTGTTACATCAACAGAAGTCTGGAATAACTGCCCTGAGTTCAGCGGAGTTATTCCAGACTTGCACTGGTGTAACGGAGAGCAGAATCTGGTGCATAAAGATCAAATTCAGTAAATCAACAAGTTGAATGCAGTTATGTCCTGATCAGCATTGTAAGTTTTATATTTATAAGCTGGTGCTACTGCACTATAAATCCTTCCTTGGCTTGCTGCCATCAGTCAGAGTGGCCACAATAAACAAAGAAACTAACTTTTAAAATGCAACTCATGAAAAGAAAGGGGGAATCAGAGAGCATTTTCAATATGCAAGTTATTACCACTCCTTTTCATCTCTCCCCCTTTCCTCACATTTCCAAGAGGCTGTGCACAGTGGAAATACGTATTAACTGACTGAGTTTTTTTAATGGATTTAAGTATCCAACAGCTGTATTGCTTAAAAACTTACTTCAATAAGCTTTTCCATATTTAATATTGCCTTCGCTTTAAAAAATTAATAAGCCACGTCATATATTTTTTCAGAAAATTGGAAGTTAAAAAAATAAATTAAAAAACCCCTACTAGTTAAGTAGGAGTAGGTTACATGTAGTCCAAATCCTCCACCCTTTCCTGCATCTTATAGAACACCAGGTTCCAACCAATTCCTTTTAACTGTGTATTTAATTGCGTGTTCCACGCATTTTGGACATTTGTGCTAAGTTATGTACAGTGAATTTTTTCCATGTTCTGATGAACCCATGGTACATCAAATGTTAATGAAATTGAAAAAATTTATGCCTAGATAAATTAATACCTTTAAATAGAAAATATTCATGTACAATTGTCTTGGGTTTTAGCTTAATACAGAAAATTCTACTTTGTGTGTCAAAGTGTCTGTCTAATGCTCTATTACAAGATTCCTAAGTAAGAGGCCTACAACACTTGATTGATACAGAAAGATGTAACATCATCAGAGAACTGCCTTGAAAGATTTACTTCACGACTTATCTAAAAAAATCTTTATTGTGTTAAATACAAATTGCCTTTCATTAAACATCATTATATAATGTGTATGTTTGTTTAAAGCACCAGTTATAGAGAGTAGTGCTTGCATTTTTCCAAATAATTCATGTTTACACCCTGCAGAAAAGAAAAGTTTACTCCCAATGCAAGATTTTTAATCATGGGTACTGTACTCCATTGATCCATCTTCCATTGTTAAATATAGTGAACTACTTGCAAATATGTTTGTGTGTTTTGTTTTTTACTTTTTTATCTGAGCTATTTTCTGTGGCCTGGCAATGCTAGTACATACTGGGCATGTGGTGTTTGACCTGTCACACAGCCATGAGATAGTCTGGATGAGGAAATTTTGTACCCAGTCTTTTCCGCCTCTGCTCCTCCCACCAGCTGACTTCCAGCTGACCACTTTCCAAGCTGAAATTAAGGGCTAGCCTACAAATGACTTGCTGAAATGGTTACTTTGCCCAAGTGGACTCATTCACTGGAGTGCCAAGAGAGGGGTTTTTGCACAGTTGTTATATAAAATTGAGGGGCAGGAAATATCTGCTTTTTCATGGCATGGCCACAAAGCTGCTTTAAGAATAAAGCCTAGGGTGAAATCCTGGCCCCACTAAAGTCAAGCAGTTTTGATTCAGCTTCAATTCCACTTGCAAGATGTTAAACAGACAGGCCAGATCAATTATACTAATGAATACATCTGGGTTGTGGGTTTTCCCTTTGTTCTTGCAAGCCTGCCTGCTTGGAGATATATGTGTGTATATTAACTTGTGTCTTTGAGTTGTTGTTTCTCAGCTGAGGCAGTAACACCTGGGGCAAAAACCTGAGCAAATCTTCAGCAGGCCAGCAGGGCGAGCGGGCTGCAAGAAGAGAAAGAGAAATCAACAGGAAAATGATATGTTGCCTCCAAGTGGTGAAAGTTAGCAGAATTGCCCAGGAGTTAAAAAAATGGCCAGAGCAGTGTATTTCTACACTGGCTAAATGCAAGATATTTTCGAAGATGTAAGAAGGAACTGAGGAGAGCAAGGGGCAGTGTGTGGTGGGGCCACTTGGAGAGCTTCCTTAAGGATAGAGGGGAAAGGATTCTTTAGTGTGGACAGAATTGAAACTGGGTATGCCTTATTAAGCCAGTATTGTTGTAGCCATGTCGGTCCCAGGACATTAGAGAGACAAGGTGGGTGACACAATATCTTTTATTGGTCCACCTTCTGCTGGTGAGAGACAAGTTTTTAAGCTACACAGAACTCTTCCTCTGGTCTGGGAAAGGTACTAAGAATGTCACAGCTAAATACAAGATCAAACAGACAGTTTAGCATAAGTAGTTAGCATATATTCTAAGCGACCATTCAAGGTGAAGTGGCCCATTACCAAACCTGTAGTCATAGACCAAAGGGGGAAAAGGGGGGCCAGTGGGTAACAGATTATTGTAATAAGCCATAAATCCAGTGTTTTTATTAAGACCATTTTTAAGTGTCTAGCAAAGCTATGGATTTAAGCTCCCAGGCTTGTCTTTTGAAAGCGCTATGCAGGTTTCCTTTGAGGATGAGGACTGATAGGTTAGATATAGAGTGATTTGCTTTCAAGATCTATGGGTCCTACACTTGCCTATCACAAGATGGGGTATACCTCATCCAGTGCACTAATGCCCCAATAGCAACTATGTGGGTGAAACCAGACAATCACTACACTGCCACACCAGAAAATGATAAAAAAAATAACCACTGTGACCTGTGAGTGAACCCTTAGTGAAAAGTGATCACTCTATAACTGACCTATCAGTCTTCATCCTCAAAAGAAACCTGCACAACACCTTCAAAAGATGAGCCCAGGAGCTTAAATCCATAGATTTGCTAGAAACAAAAACTCATGGTCTTAACAAAGACGCTGGATTTACGGCTTATTACAACAATCTGTAACCCACTAACTCCCTGTGACGGGGTGTACCAGGCCCTTTGAGGTCCCCTACTGGAGGCCTCCCAGTCTTATCACAACCTGCTCCATAAAAGGAGCTGTGAAGGTGGGTCCTCCAAGCCTGCCTAGAATGGCTGCTTCCCTGCAGCCTATCAGAGCACAGCGAGCTCAGCTAAAAGGAGTTGTAGGTGATGAGGTCAGCTCCTGGCTGGGACCAGAGCAGTAAGGAAGGGTGCTTCTTGCAGGTGCTCCAGGGAGAACCAGAAGATGGGCTCTGGTGGCACTGGTATTCGGTGAAGGAGAAGAGGAGTGGAGAACTTCAGCCCTGAGGTAAGGGTGAAGCGGAAGGGGACCAGGGAATAGCAGCAGCAACTATTAAAAGGAAGCAGCATGTGGCTGCTATTTGTAGGGTTCCTGGATTAGGATCCAGAGTAGCTGGCAGGCCCAGGTCCCCACACCGGAAGAGGTCTGAAGAGAAGGAGTGGCCTGGCTGGACAACTGGGGCAATAAGAGCTGGTAAGACAGAGTCTCCAGGGAGAAAGCCTTCTGGGCACTGCTCTATACCAGGACAGGCACAGACTTAAAGCTAGCCCAGAAGGGGTTGAGGACTGAGCGTAGAGTCAGGGCTAACGACTTTAACAAGGGCACAGGGACAGGACCGGTTGAACCTTTTATCCTGGAAGGGGTGTGTTCATGCATATTGACTGTGTCTGACCTGGCCAGATGAACCTGATGATGTTAACAGCCAACAGGGGGCTGCAGACGCAGAGAAAGATGATGCAGGTTTGCACCCAACCAACAGGAGGCGTTCATGAGAGGTGTCTCTCCCTCGTCTCACTCCCCTTTTTGTCCTATGACTACAGGGCCTCTTCACCTTGAATGGTCCCTTAGAATAGGTACTAAATTCTTACGACTATCCGTTCAATCCCGTATTTAGCTGTGACACTCTTAGTACCTTTCCCAGATCTGAAGAAGAGCTCTGTGTGGCTCAAAAGCTTGTCTCTCTCTCGGCCCTGGAGATTGAAGCAGGTGGGGCCCCGGCGCCCTTCCCCTCCACCTCGCTGTGATGCAACACGCACTTCTGCTGTCGTGTGCAGTTGATAGTGAGTCCCCGGGAGCAGCACAGAATATGATGCCCCTTCCCCCCAGCCCCTCCCTCTGTGCCACCCCTTCTTCTCAAGACCCCGCCCCTGCACTGCCCCTTACCCAGTCCCCACCCTCACACTGTCTCTTCCCAGCAAGACCCCATCCCCCCACTCGCTCCCTTTTCCACCCCCCGATCCCCATCGCTAGCCCTTGTGAGACGGCTTGCTGCTGCAGGTGCAGATGCGAATACAGGTAAAAGATGGCTAGCGGATCGTGGGTTGATCCTGGCAGATGTGGATCCACATTTTTGTATCCGGGCAGGGCTCTAGTTATTAGTCCAGAATGCAATTTTCCATCTTGATCTTTTCAGCCTCCAGAGACCCCAATCAGAAGAAGAGGGATAACTGCATGCTGGCATGCACTGTTTCTGCAAGATCTATGTGCTCGTTGAGGAATAAGGCCTGCTCCACACACAAAGTTGCCACAATTTAAGTAAAGGTATAATTCTAAACTAATTTAATTCAACATGGCAACTTTGTGTGTGGATGCTGAAAATTATTTAAACTTTATAATCATATTAATTTAAATCCAATATAAATGTGTCCTTGCACTGATTTAACTAATTTGGTTCATTTAAACTGGTGCATGTTTGTGTGTAATGAAGTCCTAAGATAGCTGCAGTTGGCTCCATTTATGTCAACATTGAGCAACTCGCAAGCTCCTGACAATCTCTCAATGAGTACTTAGTTATTAAAGTTCACACGTCTCAAGTTGAAGTGTTCAAAGAGAAACAGAAAACTTTGAGAAATCGGTAGTGTTATCTACACATTACTGTACTTATACAACAAATACCGGAGAATGGGCTAAGGGAAGAAGTTGTTTCTGATACCTTTTAATCCTACATTCAGATGCCGATAGCACTACCAAAACTAAAATCTGTAAATCTCACACTACATTTGAAAACCAGGACCACTAATGGATAGAATTTGTTAGCTCTACATAGTTTTGTTTTGCAAATCCAGTGAATTACATCACTTGTGACTCACAGTACAGAGCCTGAAGAGGTAGCAGAGTAGATGGAAGCAAGACAGAATAGATATTCCAATATCCCTCAAACCCCAATCATAAAAACATTTACATTTAATCACTGAGAATTCAGTTTTGGGATGGAGAAGACACATATGCATTTCTCTAAATTCTTAGAAAAGGTTTTTCATTCTTATTTGAGTTGGGGAGGAGGACATAATTAGAAGATATAACACAAATGTAAGAGAAGTGGACCATATATAAATTCAAAACGGTATGCCATGTTAAATTGATTGTTGTTAGCTAGAAGACCCTCCTGGTTCTTTCATGTTATACAGGGTCCAGTTCACAAGGTTAGAGACTATCTATTTAAATTAATCCCAGGCTTCAAACAGATGTCAAAAACAAAAAGTGCATTTTTGTAAACAAATGAACCAAATTCTCCACAACATATGTCCAAGCCGTAACCATTCATAGACGTTATCACATTTTTATTAGATATATTTGAACAAATGGGAAAGTATCACATTTCTACAATAGTTTTTCCCTGAAGAAACACAAAATACTTTTATCTTCTATAGCCTACTTATGAAGTGCATTTTTCTTTTTAGCCTCTTGTGGTGCTGTGTAAACTCTCTGGAGTCAATCTGAAAAAAAAAAATCTATAATGAATTATGCAGCGGCAAGTTATTAAATAAAACAGATTGTGCTTTACTAAAGCACAGAAGCACTCACATGCACGAAGTTTTACTAAAAATAGCTTAATAAACCCAAGTTACTGTAGAGATGGTGTTACTATTAACACACACGTTTTTTAATGATCTTTTGAAAACAACTGGGACATCATAACCTTTACACCAATGCAAAATCTTTAGACACAGCAGAATGCTATTTTAAACATTCTTCTGCACCATAGCAATGCTGTATCAGAGCGGTAGGCTGGTTCACATATACTTTTCATAAAAAACACATGTATTTCTGACAATAGCAGAATTAAACTGCAAAGAATAATCATGTTTCCAAAAGGAACCGGCATATAGTTCAAACACAATGCACCACTTTTTTCTACCATCCTCATTCTTTTCTAGCAGAAGTTACATGGAAGCTATCTATAAAGCCAATAATCTGCTACTCCTGATTACATCACTGAAAATAAATCAGTACTATCCCAACTTTCATGAACTTTTTCATTCTACTGTAAAAAAAACACCACACTACTATAATTTGACCTGTTATATTCACTTACACTTAGATAACAAGAAACAGAACAGCCTTTTGGTATCCGAGATATTCCATCAAACATAATGCTTTTTATATTTTGTCAAGATCAAAAACAGTTTTCCAAACGTATGGGAGCATTCAAGCTTTTAGCATGAACGCAACGAGGAGTCTGGTGGCACCTTAAAGACTAACACATTTATTTGGGCATAAGCTTTCGAAGGTAAAAAACCCACTTCTTCAGATGCATGGATTGGAAGTCTCCATGCATCTGAAGAAGTGGGTTTTTTACCAATGAAAGATTATGCCCAAATAAATCTGTTAGTCTTGAAGGTACCAGCGGACTCCTCGTTGTTTTTGTGGATACAGACCTAACATGGCTACCACTCTGATACTTAGCATGAAAGCATCATTTCTGAAATGAAATTGTGTAATTCTCATTGAGGAATAAAAGTCACCTGCCTGAAAACAACCAGCAACAGTATCTAAACAGAGCCAAATTCGGCTCTCCCATACACCTGACGGTCAATGGCTTCTAAAACACTTTTAAATTTGATACTTTCTTTGAAGAACTGATTGCTTTCCACCTGCCAAGGCTTTCATCAAATTTGTGTGACTTGCTACCAAATTGCTATCAAAGTTTAGTGATGACGGAATTGCCCTGACCTTTTTTAATTAATTTTTTTTTTAAATCACATACTCCACACTGTTACAATTCTTTCCCAAAACACAACATACTGTTGTAGAGGAAAAAAACAAAACTGGTATATAGGAGGGAGATTTTCAACTCCCATTCAATACTTACAATGACTCAACTTCCAAATCCCATTCACATTCAATGACCCGCTGTGCCTTTGAAAAATCTCTCTGTAAAATATAATGTGCTATATATGTATCATTCCCATCCTCTCTCTGTGCCCCAAGAATGGATACATGCTGGACTAACTTCCTGTTCTTATCTCAGTCAATCATTGTAGGATCAGCATTGTAGTGCTTTAAGTGATAGACAGAAATATATTGGCATGAAGAACTCAAGAATCTGAATGTGGAGGAGGCTTCAAATTACTTTCAGTCAAAGTAGCAGAAGCTATCTGAAGCCTATATCCCAAGCAAGAGGAAAAATTTGTAGGCAAGGGTTCAATACCAAACTGGATGAGCAAGCCTCTCAAATAGGTTATTAAGAGAAAGCAGAAAGACTACAAGGATTGGAAGATGGGACAAATCTGCAAGGGAAAAAGACTTGTTGGAGGTCAAAAAGTGTAGAGAAAAAGTGAGAACTGACAAAAGCCAAGCAGAGTTGAACTTTGCAAAAGTAACAACAACCTTGAAATAGTCAACGGTTCTATAGCCATATAAATAAAAAAGAAAAGGAAAGAAGGGGGACCACTACACACTGAAGATGGGGTGGAGATTAAAAATAATCTAGGCAATACCTAAATGAATACTTGTCTCAGTTTTTAATGAGGATTTTAGGGCCAGGGGCAGGGGTGGCAAATGGAAACGAGGATATGAAATTAGAAATTACCACATCAGAGGTGGATGTCAACTCAAACAGCCTAATTGGATCAAATCAGGGAGCCTGGATAGTCTGCATCCAAGAATATTACAGGAACTGGCACATGAAATTGCAAGCCCAATAGCAAAGATATTTAATGTATCTGTAAACTTCGGGTTCTACCCTACGGCTGGAGAATTGCTAATCGAATACCTATTTTTAAAAAAGGGGAAAAAAGTGATCCAGGAAATGACAGGCTCATTAGTTTGGGCTCAGTTGTATGCAAGGTCTTGGAACAATTTTTGAAAGAGAAAATAGTTAAGGACAAAGGAAAATGGTAATTGGGATAAAATGCAACATGGTTTTACAAAAGGTAGATCATGCAAGATCTCTTTCTTTAAGACGACAGCTGATTTTATAGCCAAAGGAAATGCAATGGATCTAATCTACCTGGATTGCAGTAAACCATTTGATACAGTTCCACATGGGATATTATTAAATTGGAGAAGATGGGGATTAATATGAGAATTGAAAGGTGGATAAGGAACTGGTTAAAAGGAAGACTACAATGGGTTATACTGAAAGGTGAACTGTCAGGCTGGAGGGAGGTTACTAGAGGAGTTCCTCAGGAATTGGCCTTGTGACCCATCTTATTTAACATTTTCATTAATGACCACAGCACAAAAAAGGGGGAGAGTGCTAATAAAATCTGTGGCGACACAAAATTGAGAGGTATTACCAATACGGTGGAGGACCGGAATATCATCAGAGAAGATCTGCACAACCTTGAAAACTGGAGTAATAGAAATGGTATGAAATTTAATAGTGAATAATGCAAAGTCATGCACTTAGGAACTAACAACAAGAAATTTTGCTATAAGCTGGGGACATATCAATTGAAAGCAACAGAGGAATGGAAAGACCTGGGTGTACTGGTTGATCACAGGATGATTATGAGACGCCATTGTGATGTGGCCGTGAAAAAAAGCTAATGTGATCCTAGGATCCATCAGGCGAGGTATTTCCAAAAGAGATGGGGAAGTACTATTACCATTACACAAGGCAGTGATGAAACCTCATGTAGAATACTCTGTGCAATTCTGGTCTCCCATGTGTAAGAAAGATGAATTCAAACTGGAACAGGTGCAAAGAAGGGTTATTAGGATGATCAGAGGAATGGAAAACCTACCTTACGAAAGGAGACTCAAGGAACTTGGCTTGTTTAGCCTAACCAAACGAAGACTGAGGGGAGATATGATTGCTTTCTATAAATACATCAAAAGGACAAATACCAGGGAGGGAGAGGAGTTATTTAAGTTAAGAGCCAATGTTGGCACAAGAACAAATGGATATAAACTGGCCATCAACAAGTTTAGGTTTGAAATTAGTCAAAGGTTTCTAACCATCAGAGGAGTTAAGTTCTGGACCAGCCTTCCAAGGGGAGGAAAAAAAACTAACTAGCTTCAAGACAGAGCTTGAAAAGTTTATGGAGGGGATGGTATGAAGAGAGATTGCCTATAATGGCATGCAGCCCATCTGCAGCTGCTAGTAGCAAATATCCATAATGGCTGGTGATGGGACACTAGATGGGAAGGGCTCTGAGTTATTATAGAAAATTCTCTCCCAGGTGTCTGGAGGATGGGTCTTGCCCTGCCCACATGCTCAGGGTCTAACCATATTTGGGGTTGGGAAGGAATTTTCCACGAGGTCAAATTGGCAGAGACCCTGGAGGTTTTTTTCACTCCCTCTGCAGCATGGGGCATTGGTCACTTGCAGGTTTAAACTAGTATAAATGGTGGATTCTCTGTAACTTGGAGCCTTTAAATCATGATTTGAGGACTTCAGTAACTCACCAGAGATTCTGGTCTATTACAGGAGTGGGTGGGTTATGTGCAGGAGGTCAGACTAAATGATCATGATGGTCCCTTCTGGCCTTAAAGTCTGTGAGTCTATACTTTTACTTTAATATTCTGCAATGTGATACACTGTCCACTCCACCCACCACCTTCCTGCATGTCAAAGCAATTGTAAAATATGAAAGAAGGGATAACAAGCATATAAAAAAATGAAAATGGATTCATTCACCATAATATTTCACAAAGTGTTAAAATGAAGCACAAGCTCATGGGGCAGTAGGAAGGACATGTTAGAAATGATAACTCTCGTTCATGTTAAAAAAATCTCAAATTATTTTTTCCATTTAGCTAGTTACTGTTCACTGCTTCTCAGTAGTCAACAATCTACCTCATTTGAGTGTTGAAGACTAGTAATAATGGAATACAGATGAATATGAATGCATTCTCAAGACAATAAGAAGTCAGCTCCATTAAAGTCATGCCTCCCTTAGTGCCTTTTTTTGGGAAGGAGAAGAAATGCTGGATTTTGGGGTTTCATAAGAGTTTCACTAAGCTTTTTTATAAGAATCACAGGAATGATCATATCAAATGAGACCACAGACCCTCCTAGTTAAGTATACTTTCTCTAACAACATCCCACACCAGAAGATTTAAAGGCAAGTGTAAAACGCTATGATGGTTAACTTATTCACTAATATGCATAAAGGGGAAGTTTCTTCCTAAAGTTAGGCAGCTAATGGCTGGTTTATATCCTGAAACAGAAGAACTGATTTCCCTTATATCAACTTAAGTTGTTAAGGACTTGATGTAAGCTAAAGTAAGAAATGGCAGTCAAACTGATTTACAAGTGCTCACACCAGGGGATTCCACTGATTTAACTACATCATTTTCTAAGTTGATTTAGTCAAAATTGGTGTAACTGTTGTGTAGACAAGGCCTAAGACAGGGTATCTGCAGGTATCTAAATGTCTAATCCTTTTCTGAATCTGACTAAGCTCTTTGCCACAATAATAGAGCATTACATTTCACAGACTGCTATGTAAAACATTATTTGCTTTGACCAGATTTAAACATGTTGCCTTTTACTTTTTTGGTTTCGTCTTCTTCTTGTATTATAAGACAATACCGCTATCAATATATTGAATATTGACTCAGTAAAAGTATAATCTAAAAATATAATTCTTAAAATTACTTTTTAAATAAATAAAATTCTAGCAGCTGTACAAAAAAATCCAACACCATTTCATAGAATCATAGAATATCAGGGTTGGAAGGGACCTCAGGAAGTCATCTAGTCCAATCCCCTGCTCAAAGCAGGACCAATCCCCAACTAAATCATCCCAGCCAGGGCTTTGTCAAGCCTGAACTTAAAAACTTCTAAGGAAGGAGATTCCACCACCTCCCTAGGTAACACATTCCAGTGTTTCACCACCCTCCTAGTGAAAAAGATTTTCCTAATATCCAACCTAAACTTCCCCCACTGCAACTTGAGACCATTACTCCTCGTTCTGTCATCTGCTACTACTGAGAACAGTCTAGATCCATCCTCTTTGGAACCCCCTTTCAGGTAGTTGAAAGCAGCTATCAAATTTTTTGCCTACGTATTACCTACATGCAGATCGTTAGTACCACAACACCTCATGGTCAAATCAGAGATCTTAGGGAAATAAATATTGTGATATTAGCTCCTAGATTATTAAGAGTTAAAGATTATACTCCATATGTTACAGCAAAGGAAAAGTCCTACTGTTCATTGAGAGTGCACAAACCAGATAGGATACATATAAAACAAAACAGTGTTCACTTTGGTATAAAGACTTTAATTAAATCAAATAGAAAAGAATTTTATATAGATTTAATTGTATATAGGTAAAGAAAAAAAGGCAACATTTCTCAACAATGGCAACAAAAAGCATTCCTCAAAATATGTTTGCACATTGATTCTTTTCCCCCCTATAATGCAGAAAGGGAGGGTAATCTGATTAAAATATACTGGAGCGTATGTTTCTATGCTGAGGTGTTCAATATTGGTGGTATTTAGATTGTGCTGAGTATGTGTAAGAGCGACTAGCAGTTATAACCTCTAATAACCTTCAGATCAGTTGGATGTTTCTTTCCCCCTTCTCCCCTCCCCACCCCCTGCTTTCTATAAGCGGAATTTGGAGCGTAGGAGACAATAGAAGGTAAAACTATAGCTTACGCTCCATATCATAGTCCAAAGATTGTGATTTGTAGCATCTGCCTTACATGTCCTATCAATCCAGTTCCTATATGACCATTTCACTCACCATCAAGTGCTGTTGAAGCTGAACAGCTGCAAAGCAGTAAAACCACAAAAAGGAAAGGGGTAGTGGTATAACTCCCTTGCAGGCATCTTAAAATTAAAGCAGAATTTATATTGCAGGATCCCACAAGACATTTGAAACCTTAGGTGACCTGCTAAGGTAAAATACCAAACACCAATATCATTACCAACAGTATTTAATGTCCCCCAACAGCCAAACTATTCCGTTTAACACATTACAATTACTGGGAAATAGTGCTTTGCCTTTACAGTTACTTTATTATAACACACTCCTACAATACCATATGTAATGTGAAACACACTTGCTAGGTCACAAAAATCAAATGAATAAAAATGTGCAGGCATATGCGCACACACTCATGCACAGGCTGCCCACCACTGCACTGAAGACATCACAGACCATCTGATTGATATACATCTTTAGAATCTCTGGAAGTGCTAGTTCAAAGAGCCATCTGTTTCCCACATTGCTACTTAACTGAACTAGTTTGGGTTCTGTCCCGTCCTCCCCCCACCCTTTACTTTCTAACACCAACACAAGTTAACTAGTAGTTAAATATCAATATTGACAAATGGAACTATGATTCTCCGTTCTCTTGAAGCTGTAATTGGAAAGAAGTTTCAGTGCATACAATTTTAAAGAACTAGCTCTTCAAGAACAACCTCAGTAAAGACAGAGATTTTGAAACAAAAGTCAGTTTCAGATTTCAAAGCATGAAATTTAGCTAGAGGGGGGTCACAGTGGGCACTACAAACATTCCAAGGCATGGAATTGTATCCATCCAGACCTCCCCTAACCCAGCCTTAGCTGCATGCCATGTACTTCCAGCAGATGTGAGCAAGATCACTTGGAAACTCAGAAAGAAAAGGAATACTTGTGGCACCTTCGAGACTAACAAATTTATTTGAGCATAAGCTTTCGTGAGCTACAGCTCACTTCATGCATTCAGTGGATTGTAACGAGAGTGATTGTAACGAGAGTGATCAGGTAAGGTGAGCTATTACCAGCAGGAGAGCGGGGGGGGACGACGGATACCCCTTTTGTAGTGATAATACTATCATAGGGCCTAATCACATCAGCCCCACTATCAGAGGCTCGTTCACCTGCACATCCACCAATGTGATATATGCCATCATGTGCCAGCAATGTCCCTCTGCCATGTACATTGGCCAAACTGGACAGTCTCTATGTAAAAGAATAAATGGACACAAATCAGACATCAAGAATTATAACATTCAAAAACCAGTCGGAGAACACTTCAATCTCTTTGGTCACTCGATTACAGACCTAAAAGTGGCAATTCTTCAACAAAAAAACTTCAAAAACAGACTCCAACGAGAGACTGCTGAATTGGAATTAATTTGCAAACTGGATACAATTAACTTAGGCTTGAATAAAGACTGGGAGTGGATGTGCCATTACACAAAAGTAAAACTATTTCCCCACGTTTATTTCCCCCACTCCCCACCGTTCCTCAGATGTTCTTGTCAACTGCTGGAAATGGCCCACCTTGATTATCACTACAAAAGGTTCCCGCCCCCCACTCTCCTTCTGGTAATAGCTCACCTTACCTGATCACTCTCGTTACAGTGTGTATGGTTCTTTCATGTTCTTTCATGTTCTCTGTGTATATAAATCTCCCCACTGTATTTTCCACTGAATGCATCTGATGAAGTGAGCTGTAGTTTACGAAAGCTTATGTTCAAGTATATTTGTTAGTCTCTAAGGTGCCACAAGTACTCCTTTTCTTTTTGCAGATACAGACAAACACGGCTGCTACTCTGAAACTTGGAAACTCAGAAGTTTGATCTGTGTTTGACAAGGTGAACCCCTTCCTACCTTTAATCAATTGCGAGCAATTTGTGATGAAAGGGGGAAAAAATGGTGGAGGGGGGTGAAAAAAGAAGAAAGAAAAGGATGGAAAACAAATGGTCATTGAGATACAAAAAGTCTCTCGACCCAAAAGAGATCACCACCAGAAACACACCAAATATAATTGCATAACTCTTTCTAAATATATTATCTACCATCAGAAAAACCATTCTCAATGTGAGACGGGTAATTACTCTCTTTAATTTTTAACACAGGGGAATAATAATATGGCCCAGACTGATACAGGGTAAAATACATCAAAGAATGGAGATGTACCCTTGGACTTAAATTTTGTATCATGCCAGAAGAAATACGTGCCATAAAAACATGAACGAGATTTAAAAAGAGGACTGTGAGATTCATGAGAATACGCTATTCCATAAATTAGCATTCTCGAGAAGCTCATTTAGCCTATCTGCTGCAAGGTGACAATGGGAAGATTCTGGGTTTCTTCTTTGCAGAGAGTTAGATAACTTAGCAAACCTTCTGACTTTTTGCTATGGAAGATGTCAGACCTCTTGAACAGTGAGCTCTCAGCTAACGTAAGTATCTATTTCTGAACTACGAATCTTTCGCTCTGAAATACATAATGACATAATCCATGAGACACTGCTTCCTTTACAAGCCAGTTGTGTGTGTCTATGATTACATTGCCCTATAATGGCTAATTCACCAAGAAGGTCGGGGACTGAAACCAGAAGAAAAAAAAAAAAGAGAGATCATCTTTACCTCATGGATTCTTATTTCTGGTGGTGATGGACCAGAGAGGTGAGGAGTTAGTTTATATAGTTATTGCTTCTGATGTCAGCAGTCCATTGATTCATTACACCTCAAGCTCCCTCCCTTTACAAACAAGTTCAGAAAGGCATGTTTGGCCAAGATCAAACTTCTGCATTTCATTGACAAAGATCATTCTCAAAGCCTTTCCCATTGTCAAGTCTCTCTCTGCCATGCTCTCACTAAACATCATTGCCTGCTACATAAAGCCCATCTGTAATGGAGGGAAGTCAGTGCTTGGCTATGCTGTTCCATTCCTATCAGAGTAGTGCCCACGCTGTAAGTGCTGGTGGATCAGTAATCAGTTCTGGAGAGAAACGTTTTAAAGATGTCACGATCAGGCAAGAAACTGAAAATGACAAGCAGAGCCAAAACGAGATGTGAGCAAAGCTACTTGAGTTCTCAGCTGATAGGGACAGGGGAAAATAAGTGGAAATTCAAAAATGTTTACTTATTAACATCAGCAGAGTTTCAGCATGGTCTCAAAAATTAAAATTTACAGGTATGACTCTGTGGACAATATGTAGTGGAGGAAAGACAGAGAAACAGCTGGTTTATTCTTAAGAGAGCCTTAAATTAGTTCATCCTCTGCGTCAGAGAAAATGAGGATCCTATATCATACAGGCTAGGTTCAGATGAGGCACAGTAGACAATGGCCACATTTCTGGCTTCCCCACTCCAATCATTTTACAAAAATATCATTTTTATTATTAATAATAGTGATAGGTCAACTTAAAAACTTAATGACTGCAGTGTGAATTGCAGGAGCAGAAGCGGCTGAGGAAATATGAGTTGTCTCGTAATCTAACTTGGAGAGAATTCAAGACACCTAAAATTGATATCACTGATTTTACATTCTTGGCAGGAAGAACATGAATAAGAAAACACTCTTTCGCTAGTTAATGCTTTTAATAAGTATCCTACTATTTGTAGCCCATAGGAATTGGTATAATGACTAACAGTGGGTAAGCAGAGCAAGTGCATGAATTGCTATTGAGTTATTCTTAGGCACTTGATGTCATAGCAATGATGGATACTTCTTTGGAAATGTTGCTTAGAAATGCTATCAGGTTGCTTCAGCATTTTTACCAAGCTACTAGAAATTAGGCCTCTTTCAGTACCAAGTACTCCGTCAGTCCCAGGGAGAGAAAAGCAGATGGAGACACCATTAGAAACCTTTCCATTGGAAGAGTATTAATCCTGATTCATACAACTCACTAAAACACACTTGGTGGTAAAACAGTATATGGCATCCCGCCCATCTTTTATATGAAAACAAAAACCTATGTCCACAGAATGATTCACTACCCCCAATGTGGTATTTCCATCGCACTAGCAAGTAGGTAATCTAAAATGCCTCTCAGGCGGGCAGCCTTAGCAATGCTGCAAACATCCTCTTATTTGCAAGAAACCATTCATCTTTGACAACAGAGCTATATGCCTCTTCACACACTTGGCAACATCTGTTGACATTTACATGCTAAATGTAAATACCTGAATAACGAAGAAAAGGAAAACAGTTTCCGGTTGCTAAAAAATAAAAGAGAGAGAGAAGAGATTGCATTTCTGCAGGCACCTAGAAGCTGAATGACAAATACAAGAGTGGCAAACTATATAGTTTGTTAGGTAATTGTAAAGTTGGCAGAGACTCTGAAAGCAATGCCTAGGGTAGAAAATGTCAAGTAAGTTCTAAACACAGACTGGGTATTTGCCTTAAGAAGCAGGCAAATGTCTAGAGACAGACAACCCAGACATTAATATTGGACTTAATTTCAAATGGAACAAAAGATAAAATGAATCTTGGCAATTGCTGGGCCAGTGCTGAATCCTTCCATTGTTAATTTGGAAAGTTATTTAACAGTCAAAAAACTGAGGGGAATAGTACTGGCTTGAATCAGTCAGAGTCCAAACTTCCAAATGCCGCATTTGTCAATGCACCTCAACTGTCATTATGAGAAAGCCTGCAGTTCATGCTTCTCTTGCCGGGCAATCAGCTTCAGTGCTGCTGAAAGTCTATGAGAGCATACGATCCATTTTTCCATTACTTCTCTGATTTCTTTATCCTTCATCCTCCCCCAAATTATGAACATAATTGTTCTCTCAGCACAAGCTGAATTCAGTAGTCTTGTGTCTCATATTTCATACACAATCATGCATTTGTCTTCAGCTGGAGTCGGGGGGGGCGGAGGGGAGCCAAAGTCAGGAGACTGAACTCCACAGACAAGTAATAGACAGTTTTAGCTCATAAACCAATGCTCAGCTCCTTTCCAACAGAGCTGCAGAGACTGTTAAGCTTCTATAGTGAAGGCTGAAGAACTGGGAATTTCAGTGTCTACGTTTCCAGACACCACATATTCTACCCATTTTAAGTAGCATAGCCACAGAAATGCAGACTATTATATGGAGTCCTGGTAACCCTAACTTAGCTAAGTCAGGCAGAATTTGACTAGTTGACTAAAACTCTATGCAGTGCTAAGTCTCTGGCTCACTATTATGAGTTACCCAGTACTTCAACAGCTTTAATTCTATTATTTGCCATGAGTCACTTTAGTTAACTATTCAGCAAGCAGCAGAAACAGTGAATCACCCTATATTTTCCCAGAGAAACTTCATAAATGAGACATTCCATCTCAGAAGAAGTTATTGAAATATTTTATTATGAAGCAAATTGTTTTGGTGCTGTTTTGGTAACAATGATTCAGTTCACCAAACAAAGCCTTCACTTTTTCATGATGATCTGCACTTGTGAATGATAAAGATGGTACATTGCTGTGCTCATCTACATTTAATTTACTCTGCCTAAACTAGCTACCAAGACCGGAAAGGAAGCAAAATAAATCCTGCTCTTTAACAAGATTTTTACCCGAATTTACGCCTTTCCCTTTTTTAGTTTAAGTGTTCCCCAAGGCGGAGGTGATTCAATAATTACCTCAGACTTCAACATGAAACTAGAGACTTTATGACAATTATGTCAATTAAATAAGCCAGCGTCTTCAGATATCTTGATTATAATGAGATGCTAAATTTCAAGCTAATTTAAACTACAATCAGTCTGTATTTACATCACAGATGAGTGCTAGATAGGAACTTCAATTAATTCGTGAATATTGTTTGAGAGACTAATTATGACTGTCAGGCACAGTGCTAGACAATAGCTAACAGTTGGTAAACAAACTGATTTTTAAAACAGTAATTTTTGTCAATAGTAATCTCATTCATGCAGTGTAAGGACTCCCCCCCTTCAATGAAACAAACAAAAAGAAAAAGAAAAAACTTGTCTTGGTTAAAAAAAATCCTAAACCTTGTTTTAGCTTCTTATATTTCTTGAAGATCTTCAGAACTACTAACCTTGGGATGTGTCCGATTGTTGATTAAATTTGTATTTAATCCTTCAATCTTGACTGGCATAACAAGACATTAAACACTGAGTATCTCTCATGCAATAGCTCAATACATCATAGATAAAATCCCTACTCTATTAAATCAGTGGTAAAACTTCCATTCACTTCAATGGAGCCAGGATTTCACCCCAAGTGTTTGCCCAGGATATGGCTTCCCAGAAATGTTTTCTCCTCAGTGTTAACGGATTATGGCCCATTTCTGATTTGTTGGCAGGATGCTTCTAAGTAATTCAGTTCTGTTTTGGCGATTAGGCAATTTGGATTTTCAATAAATAAAAAGCCACCTGTAATTCTACTTTATTGACATATGACTTTCCTAAACACTCTGTGATGTTGCACTCCATATAATTTTATGAAAATATGCTAATGAGTGTGAATATAATGTAACTGGAATATGCTTCATGCAAAAAGTCTCTTGTAAGGTATCATTACAAAGCTTATAATCGACTGCATGTGGTCATCCTATTTGTATAAATGTAGAAATATGAAATATAACTCTGCGGTCCTATTGTAATTATGCAAAGTGTGGGCCATTAATGGTGGTTTGGAATCTTGATGGCTCCCATCAGCTAGGACAATTGGTTGTAATTGGCTCTGTTTATTTGCAAGCCTTCCTGTGAGTCAGGCCAGGAAAAATGAAGGCTTGGGGTCTCACAGGACATGTGAATTAAGAACGACAAAAAGCACACTCCTGCATTAGGGAGGCAGAGTAGGGAATAACTGGAATGAAAAGGGAGTGCTTAAAAGTTCAGTTCTGCAGACTCTTCCATGATTCATTGACTTGAACAATGGTTTACCACTGTGAAATATGGCCACAGAAATGATTTTCTCTTATATATTGTTAAAGCAAGAAGTAAAATTTACTGACAAACACCCAAGAGCAAACCCTATGTTTCTCCATGGATATAAACTTCTTGGGGGGGAATCAAATTCAGTTTAAAATTCAAATTAAATGTAACAGAGTATACACAATTACGTAGGTTCAGTCAAGATGTGAGAGGCCCAGAATATTGAGCCCAGTACACATTGGGTATTTAAGCAGTGCTGAGCGACTACTCATTCTCTAGAGAGATGACCACTACATTCAGTTATGACCCTCACTTCTGAATCATATTGGCTTGATATAAAGGGCTCCATGATAGCCTCAAACATAACATCCACACCAGAGATGACACAATGTCTCTCATGGATGACTCTTCATTCTTCTTCCAGCTGCTGGTTAAACACCCAATCCAATGGCCATTCAAGTTAATGGGAGCCTTTGACTGGATGAGGGTCCACAAGCATTGAGAGTCATCTTCTCTTATAACTCTCAAGTATTCCCGTCTTCCCCTATTACCCACAAAGTATCCTGATCCTGTTCCTTGCAGCATGCAAAGACATCCTCAGAGCAGCAATTTTAAACAAACGAAACCTTAATTATTTTTTAAAAACACAAAACACAATCCTGCCCCCACCCCACCCTCCCAATTTTTGGTTGGGATGTTCAGAAAAAAAATCTTGGAAACTAATTTTTCAAAATTTTCCATGTAAAAATAACTGGCATTTTACACAAAAAGCGATACAAAGGAAGTAAGCATTTACCAGCTGGTAAAGCCAGTGACTGTGGTATATATTCATATATTTTTTGTGTATTTTATTACCTAAATATAATGGTGTGCCTAATCCTGCATGTGAACAGTGTTTTAGATACTGACAATATTATCATGCCCTATACAGATTTAGAAAGGAAAACAAAAAGCACATAAATTCTATTTTGACAAGAGGACTAGAGAGCAATATTTTTAGACTCACATGCACCATGACGTCTCAGCAACGAACAAGGGATGTTGCAAAATATTTGTGAGTTTAAACAGCAAAGTATTTGCACTCTAAATTCCTGACTCATTAAATTCTCAAATTGCTCAGCTTAATTCTTCCACACAGTTAACCATTTTTTTTTTGCTTTACGCAGTTTACCTAGAATAAAAATGCCTCCTCTTTCTCTTGCTGTGTTTTTGTTGCATAAGTCCTACAAATATTTCCATAACAAAGTTTACTATCGCAGTTTACATTGCATCATTCATTATTTGTTTTCTGCTCAGCCTCTTTATTAGCACAGGATCTGTAGTACCAGATTACACCGATGGGCCATTTAGATCCGTATCCTGTCTCTGACAGTGACCAATAACAAATATTCAGTGGGTAAATACAGAATAACCTGCTTATGTGGAATTTTCTTCCTAACACCTTCCACTACCAACTGCCCCAAGTTCTGGCTCTGTGTTTGTACAACAGTTAGTACAATATGGCTAGGGCTCCTCGCCGTTATGATGTGGGGGTGAGAGGAAAGAGAGAGAAGAATCAGAAGCTCAGACATTAGCATTTATACCCCTAATCTTATATTTTACCTACAATAGTTTATGCACCTTTCTACTGACTTCACTGGGTTTTATTTCCATTTTCTGAAGAATACTTCCATTAGCCTCATGAATATTTAATATTGGTGGAATTTTTTTTCGTTTGTTTAGGTATTTTTGTAATCTTACTTCCTTTTTCATTTTAGGATATGCACACCTTCTGTGACTCCACAAGTGACTGTCCTCAGGAGTTAGATGCCCAAATTAATCTAAATGCAGCTTTGAATGGAGGCCTGATAGAATCAAAGGTTTTATGCAAGTAGATGGCACATTTGCCACTAGGCTTAGACAGACTGAACTATATGACACTAACAAGGCCTTGTCACAGATCTGCTACGTAACTGCCCATCAGACTGTGGCTCGATTAGCTGGCGTGCCCACATTTCTTCGGCTTTGTCTATACTGGCAAGCGAATGACAAAACTTTTGTCGTTCAGATGTGTTAAAAAACCACCCCCTCCCCTCAAAAGACAAAAGTTTTGTCAAGGAAAAGCACCAGTGTGAACAGTGCTTTGTCGGTAAGAGCACTCTCCTGCCAACAAAACTACCACCTCTCATTTGGGGCGGGGGGGAGGGGGAGGGAATTTTTTGTTGGTGGAAGAGCTCGCCGACAAACAGCAGCTACATTGTAGCGGCACAGCCGTGTCGCTAAAAGCTGCATAGTGTAGACAAAGCCTCAATTTCATTGAGCACAACTGCTGTTCAAAACATTTCAAATACAACAGTGAGAAATTCAATGATTCCTAGCCCTTGGCCCTCCCCAAAATCGTTCTAAATGTTCAACTGTCCAACCATGTGTAACATGGCCTTGAGGCTGCAAAGCAATTGATGACATCTAAGTCATATGAATGAGCAATATTGAATGTAATGCTTTAATGGCTATTTTTTTTAACTCTTCCTCCAAGCAGACACAAAAGCCTAACTATCCAAACCTCCAAAATGTAATGCACATTTCATAACACGCTCCTGACATAAGCAGTGCACTGAACAAGATGTTTGCACACAAGCTTATGAGTGTAAGAACCAAACACAGGGAAGCTGCTCTGCATTATATAAAGGAGGTGTTACAGTAGCATCTACAATGTCTGACTGCACTCTGCTCTCATGGGGGCTCAGTCTCCAAAACTCAAGCAAGTTGAGGAAATACCACGAGCCAAAACAAGATTTAAACCTTAAAAACTTGTGAGCTAAATTCTTGGCGGTGTTTAATAAATAAAATAATGGCAACATGAGTTGTGCATACACATCTGAGGGAAGAATTTGGTGCTAAAGCAGCTTTCAGATTCTCACATAATTGAAAATGTACCCTAATCGAATTAACCAGTTCTAGTCACAGTCATAAAAATGTGCTTTAATGTACAGGGTTTTGTTTTGCTTTATTTCTTTGGGTCCACAAAACACACAGGTAAGAAATCAATGAGAGTTCCACACATAAAAAAGATTCAGCAATGAAACAATAATGCCATATTCAATCACAGCTATCGTAGAGTCTAATCTTCAATGATTCAGCCTACTGCCATGTTCCATTCCTCCTCCCTTCTTCCTGTTTGGAAAACAGTGGAATCTCTATCAGCTGGTTATACATGATCAGCAAAAAAGCCTGGCAACTCCATAACTTAACTAAACTGATTTTATTTCTTTGAATTCTACTGTTGTTAACATGGGGCACGGTGAGGGGAGGGAGGAGGGATTTGTTCCTCCATTTATTACAAGAGTAAAGAAGATTCTTAGGCGGTTGGGGATTTGTGTGTTTGCTTGATTAGGTTTTGGAGGGAAAGGGCACTGAGTATATGGGGTGTAGAGTTACTAATCTATCTTAAACTGATATAAACCAGGTATAAACTGATTTTAAAAGTATTCACTCTAGGAGTTTGTACTAGTTTAATAAAAACAATCTGAAAATATGACTGTTAAATCACAGCTAAATTGTTATGTAAACAAGGCCCAAGATTGTAAGAACAAAACAAGATGCACTGTATAAAAAGTCAGAGGACATGAAATTAGTCACTGAAACATTCATGTTGATCATTCTTCAGGACAGCAACCCAAGGCAACACCTTTGTGATTTCTGTCCTGTTATGTGTCCTGCCTCATATTCTTACTGCTCCCCAGCTAATATGAAGTTTTTCAATTTTACATCTAATTTATTTTATTACTATTAGCAAAGTCTCTCTCTGACACCTGCTATGAAAGGCAAGTGCAGCTGCTGCTTGTCAAAGCCTGTTCTGGACCCCAGAGTATACGCCTTGACCAAGCATGCATATTCTGGTATTCCTTCCACTCCTCGCTGCTTTTGCTCTACTGCTAAAAAAAAAAAAAAAAAAAAAAAGGGGGGGGGGCAAAAACAAAACCACAAGTTCTTTATCAGCTGGCTCAACAGAGGTTTGCAAGGATTTAAAAAATAAAAGCCCAATTAATTCATACAGCCATTACTGATCTGATTATCCCTCTTCAGTGTTACCATTGAAATATGGGAGGAAAAATCCACTTATTTTGATTGAAGTTTACAGAAGACTTGAAATGAGTCTACCCGGAAAAAAAAAAAAAAAAACACTCCCAAGCTTCGTCTTGGGACATATCCATTTGGAATAAATTTTGACAATGATATTTTTTGGATGACTTGTGCTTTTTGTAGTATTTGATATTATCCCATTACTTCCACAGTCTGGAAGACCAAAAAATCATCAGATACACAGAAAGGCAGCAGCCTTTATTATCCAATGGTAATGTCACTCCTTTATCGTCCAACAGGGATCAACTCTGCACGCAGCAGCCCACTTTGCCAAGTTCAGACCTCCCAGTTCTTACACTGAATGATAGAGGACAAGTTTCCTTTAGCAATTATTTGCTCTATTAAAGCTGAATCCTGTAGCCCTTACTCATGTATTACACAGTCAGAATTCCCCTAAGTAAGACAAGGAAGACTTACCCTTAAAGCACACTTTATAGACACCCATCATACATACCAAATACTATCTGTTAATTGTATTCTGTGATCCAGAAACAGAAGTTGTATTCTGTGATCCAGTCTGCTGGGCTTAAGTCCTATTCTTTCTGGCAGGGAATTGCTACTGTCAAATTTTTGTACCCTTTGACCTCTGCTGACAGCTGGCCTTCCTGTTGACCTCATTGAGCTGTTTTCCTACCGCTATCGGGTTCAGTCATGCCTCTGGAAACTCCTACACTCTACTTTCTAGAGCCGAGTTTAGTTTATATTTTTTCCTAAGGGTCATAGAAATCTAGTTTTCTTTTCCACAACTGGACCTTCTCATGTTTCCCTGATGTAATGTACTCTTCACTGCAACTTTCAGTATCCGTGCTAGCTTTACTTTTTCTTTCCTTCCCCTCCACCTCCCCCCCCTTTTCCTTCACAAACATCTGTTCTGAAAATTAAAGGTTAGAAGCCAAATGGGAGGTTGAGCGACCCTGGATTTACTCCAGAGACTGCAAATGAAACCATTATACAGCTATGTATGAAAATGAAGGGAAAAACCCCAAACCATTCCTTCACTTCCCTCTTGCACAGTGAATCCGTATTACAAGGCTTTGTTCTAAAGCTAACCCTGTTCGAATGGTAACACGCTTTGGCTCTGAACTCTGTTCAAGTCCACTAGACAGGCACACTTTAGAGACACAACCGTTCCTAACACACACACAAGTTACAGAGAGGACGCATTGTATAAAACAAGGACACGTCTGCCATTTGACACATTTTGAAAACATGGCTTTGTCTTGGATAGCAAACCTAACAGACATCTTTTGTATTCAGGTACAGATTCAGAGATCTGAACAGAAAAGAAAGTACAGCTTTAAACTGCAGAGAATTTTGCAACCGACGACTGTTTGAACCCTAAGACTGGAAAATATCTCAAACTCAAGTCTGCTTTTTGAAAACAAATACTTCGTTATTCCTCTGCAAACTAACCTCGCCTAATTTTTTTGGCTAGCCCATTAACCAGCATACCCTACATCTGCCAGTTCCAGTCAAATTAACACAGAGCCTCATGACAGAGACGGAGATTAAACATGGAAACTGGCATGAACACAGAAATGATCGTGTTTTTTTTAAAAAAGGACTGTGGGTAACTTATAGGAGTTAGTTGTCAAATTAGGCACCTTTCTTTCTTTTTCTTCACTGTTATGGTAGACTAAAGCCTGTAACTACACTTTGAAGAATGATTACAGTGGCTAATTTCAACACTTTTCATCTATGGGGCCGTGCTTCATCTGAACTTGGCCTGCGGTCTCAGCTGTCCCCCTGGGACATCATAAGATGAGTAGATACGATTCATCACCAATTTTTAGTGGGAAGGGTTTGCATGCTGGCAAAAAGAATAATTCTTTTTAAAAAGCCCAGACCCAACACAGAGTAAACCATTTCTGACCCCAAATGGGCTTGCTATCCAGGCCACTGATGAAGGTCATTGATGAAGCAAAAGGTATAGATATGCACTGCAGTTACAACCCTAATACTGCACATTTTTCCTGTAGATAATTAATTTAACTGCAGTCCCTTTAACTTTTCACACACAAAAAAAAGCGCTTCTGAAAACATAAAAGTCTATTAAATCTTTCTAGAAATCATTCCCATAACATTATGCAGTAGGCAAAGCTGTAAAGATTTACTACGGAAATTAATGTAGGGTAATGTGTTGACAATAAAATTCCTCTCTAAAATGGGGACTTGTCTGACTTCCGTGTAAAAAATAAATTAATGTTGAAGGGTGCAGTAGGAAGGAGGAGGCTTGGTCAAGTCACAAGGTTTAACACTGTGTTTTTTTTTTAAAATGGACAAGGAGCTTTCATTTCTGCAAACCACTAATTCAAGATTTTCATAGCACTGAGGTTGCAACATCTAACTATGTGCTGGAAAAGAAAAAAGTTCACTTTGGGATCTGATTTCACTTGGTGCAATCCTCTTGTCAGTTTAAGAGTGCTTTTTATCAATTTATCTTAATTTGGTAGGGAAACATCTTAAATTGCACTCTTAAATCAACAATACATGGAGTTTGCACTAATTTAACATCTGTTCCGAAACCAATTTAGTTAAAGTTGGTACAACTTGTACATAGACACAGCCTTAACTTTATTAAAGCCTAACATAGGGTGGGGTATCTTTTTGGGTCACGTGTCCGTTACTTCTGATGCTTTGCTCGTGCCTACCTCCCCTCCCCCCACCCGCTATTAGGGATATTTGCATGGACAAAAGATGTTAATTAATTCCCCTGCTTACCTCCTACCAGGAATCATGATCCTCAGTATGTCATAAAATTATTTGCAAAGCAACTAATTATGATATTATGAGAAGCTTCTTCAAAGGGTGTAATAAACTGGGGCAGATGAAATTTTTAAAATCTTGTATTCATGTAGGTCTAGGTAATAGCTAACTAGGTCAGAAAAATACAGAAATGCATGACAAGAGTTTTCTCCAGATGGAATACTCTTTTTTTGGAGGCATCGGCAACTCTTCAGGCAAATGCCACCAATCAAGCTAATTTTCACTACTTCCCATACACTGAACACAATCATAATTGATACTCAGAAACCCAGTGCTCACTCTGAGGAATGAAGTGTGAACATTAGCTATGGCATGTGAACAAATGTGCTCCTAGGCATTCATGAACTACACAGAGGAAGACACCAGCAAATACCCTCAGCCCCCAGTTTTACACCCCAGAAATGTGCCATCTTACACTGCTCAAGATCTTCTCTTGAACAATGCAAGCTCATTCATTAGTTCGCCACTTCGTCAAAGGATAGTGGACATGCATCAGCCTTTGTAACCTGAGCAGATTCCCCAAGCACTTTAGACAAACTGACTGGTTAAGATCAAACATTAAAATAAGTTTATTAAATACAGAAAGATAGATGTTAAGTGATTAAAAGTGGTAGGCATAAAGATCAGAGATAGTTACCAAAGAAAATAAAAAGTAAATATGCATTCTAATGCTAAATTTCCAGACTAAGCAAGATTTGAATTAAATGGCTTTTTTCACCCCATCTACCTGGATGTTGCAGGTAGTTTACAGTTCTTAATACACAGGCTGAATTTCCTTCTCAGCCTGGGACCAGTCTCCTCAGTTCAAAGTCTTTGTCTTCCCAATGTTCTTGTTGCCTTCAGAGTAGGTGGGGGAGGAAAGAGGTGGCCTCATAATGCCACTGTCCCTTATTTTACACCAGGCGTGGGCAAACTACTGCCCAGAGGCCGCATGCACCCTCCAGATGTTTTTAAATGGCCACTGAACTCCCGCCAAGGAGCGTGGCCTGGGGCTTGCCACACTCCGGCACTCCAGCCAGGGAGCGGGGTTGGGGGCTTGCCCCGCTCCATGAGGCTTCTGGAAGCAGCGGCATGTCCCCTCTCTGGCTCCTACATGTAGGGGCCGCCAGGGGGCAGAGGCAGCGTGCAGAGCCCCAAGCGCCGCCCCATTGGCTGGGAACCGCAGCCAAAGGGTGCTGCAGGGCGACATCTGTGGACGGGGCAGTGTGCAGAGCTGCCTGGCCGCACCTCCACATAGGAGCTGGAGGGGGGACATGCCATTGCTTCCGGGAGCTGCTTGAGGTAAGCACTGCCCGGAGCTTGCACCCATGACCCCTTCCGTGCCCCAACTCCCTGCCCCAGCCCTGATTCCCCTCCCCCCCCTCTGAATCTCTTGGTCCCAGCCTGGAGCACTCTCCTGCATCCCCAACCCCTCATCCCCAGCCCCACCCCAGAGCCTGCACCCCCAGCTGGAGCCTTTGCCTCCTCTTGCACCCCAACCCGCAGTTTCATGAGCATTCATGGCCCGCCATACAATTTTCATACCCAGATGTGGCTCTTTGGTCAAAAAGTTTGCCCTCCCCTGTTTTATACTCTCGTTCATATCCCAGGGATGATACAGGCCCAGACGTGTCCTGGTGGGCTTTGCTGAGCCACAGAGTTGAGCAATCCCCACTGTGTGGTGCATACGCAACTGGGTCATAAAGTTGAGCAAACCTCATGGTGGGGTGCCTGCACAACTGTCTCTTACAGAACTGTAAAACTCTTGTTTAAAAATTCCCCTGCTGGTCAGTGACGGTCACTTAACGCCCATCTGGGTATGGGACACCACCTTTGCCATCACTGAAGAGTGAGCAGTGGGCTTCTCCCGGACACATAACATATTTCAACAACCACCATATAGCAAAATCTCATAAACACTAATGATAAACATGTTTTCACAGAACAATGAGTTTCAACAAAGCACGAACTTTCATATGGTATCTTACATGGCATGCTTTATACAAATGATGAATACGGGGGATACCGGGTGTTACTTTTGAGGTCCAGTGCATCACAGAATGACATTACATTTCCCAGATTTTATGGAAGTGTACAGTTTAACCTTGTAGCTATTCTGCATGGCTCTGGAAGCAGGAACACCCATCTAGTACATTAGCACAATGGTACTGGAAACAAATAATAGTCAACACTTAGAGATTAACTTGGTATCTAGTACATTTAAAATAAAAAGTAGTTTCAGGAGTTACACCAGCTCCTGTCTCCACCTCAAAATTCTTAGGATTTTACAGCCACATTTTCCTGGTTTTCAGTGAGGTTTTACTTCGTCCCCTACTGCTGTACAAAAGACCCACACAAACAGGAAACTCATTTGGGGCCACATCATGGCTGGTCCTTGCTCTGGTGTGGGCTAAGGGGGTAAGGAGCCTTCCCCTGCTTTACATGGCCTGTGTAAAGGGACCTTCTGCAATTACAGTCCGTTGCATTCAGGAAACCACAGGATATGCACAGCACCCCAAAATGGGAGGAGAGGGGAAGAGGGCAGGCAAGAACCCCATCCTTTTTACACTGGCCCCTGAAGTAGCCTGGGTGCACGGAAGAAAAGTTGCAGAATCCTAAAGGGTGGTGCAGCCCACCATACCCCGAAGACAAAATCCTAATAGCCTTTAGGAGACCATAAGTCACACTAAGATACAACGGCCTTTAGCCTGCTCTAACTTGTCCAGAAGCTGGTTGGTCTTCACCCAGTCCCAGGACAGAATGAGGCAGAGGTGTTTTGCCACCAAGATGCACTCCAGTTATGCATCCAACTGCAGCAGCAAGTGCTGCTTCAGAGAAGTTTAGGAGTGAGCCCATGATACAGCACTGACCAACCGTACAGTGAAAGTGACTGTTCACAAAGGGTAGTTAGTATTCTCAAAAGAGTCTATGTAACATAGGAGCGCACACACAACAACACTGAAAGATAAGGGGGCTTGTACTCCACTATCACATAGCGCTTTTGAAAAATCTCGCTCAAGATGGTGTCAAGTACTCGAAGTAAACAACGTGGGGGAAAGAGAATAAGTATTATTTTCTCAGATTTCCTGCAGTTATAATAATCTCTGCTACTTGTAACAGTTGTGCTGTAGGTAAAAACAATTCAAACTGGAGTGTGATGTTTCAGCTAACGCTGTTCCTTTAATAGACCTCCAAAAGGAATCATCTAACACATTCCTCAAGGAAATCTGCAGCTACTGCACTATCATTAACCAACCACTCCGTTCAGAAAACCCCAGTGAACATTTTAAATCCATCTTTCCGCTCTGAACTGACTTGAGAATGGTATTTTTGGAAGTATGGGTGAGAAAAGAGAGGGGCAGAATTACTTTACTCATGGAGATGAGGCAGGATGAAACAAGGAATAAAGTGTAATGATTTAACTGAGGAGCACAAATAATGAGGTTCATAAAGGGAGACTAATGAAATACAATAAAAGGAATTTCCTAAAAAAATTGGGATGGGATTGTAAAGAACACTTACTGTACCCATTTATCTCCAGATCTGCTACAAGATATGACTCCTAACATTAATTAAATGAAGACGGGCCGCGATTTTGCCATCTAATCTTATGGAAAAAATGATTAAGATTTTTTACTGCCTCTTACAGAATATTAGGCACTAAATTGTCCAAAAACTCTCTCTCCTCAAGAAACACAAAGATCTTCCATCAATCCAGTTTGAGTGTCTTAGATACCATGCAGAAGACTCGCTTTTATATGAGATCTTGTATATAGACTACTCTTCAAACTTCAAAGATTACTATAATCCAAAGACATCAATATGCCTTTTTCAAACATTTCAATTTTTGAAAAAGGCATAGCTTTTGAGGCTACGGAGTAGACAACAATTGTTATTAATAATATTATAATGTTCTTTTGGCCTGGTAAAGCCTGTTTTCTTTGGGGGGTTTAAGTATTTGTGAATTGTGTCAGTTAAAGACCACTGGAATCTATTTTAATTGGCCAAACCGGATAGTCTCTATGCAAAAGAATAAATGGACACAAATCAGATATCAAGAATTATAACGTTCAAAAACCAGTCGGAGAACACTTCCACGTCCCTGGACACTCAATTACAGACCTAAAAGTCGCAATTATTCAACAAAAAAAACTTCAGAAAAAGACTCCAACGAGAAACTGCAGAACTGGAATTCATTTGCAAACTGGACACCATTAAGTCAGCCTTGAATAAAGACTGGGAGTGGATGAGTCATTACACAAACTAAAAACTATTTCCCCATGCTAATTTTCCCCCTACTGACAGGTTTCAGAGTAGCAGCCGTGTTAGCCTGTATTCGCAAAAAGAAAAGGAGTACTTGTGGCACCTGAGAGACTAACAAATTTATTTGAGCATAAGCTTATGCTCAAATAAATTTGTTAGTCTCTCAGGTGCCACAAGTACTCCTTTTCTTTTTGCCCCTACTGTTACTCACACCTTCTTGTCAACTGTTTGAAATGGGCCATCCTGATTATCACTACAAAAGTTTTTTTTCTCCTGCTGATAATAGCCCACCTTAATCGACTAGTCTCGTATGGCAACCCTCATTTTTTTCATGTTCTCTGTATATACATCTATATATCTATCTTCCTACTGTATTTTCCACTGCATGCATCTGATGAAGTGGGCTTTAGCCCATGAAAGCTTATGCTCAAATAAATTTGTTAGTCTCCAAGGTGCCACAAGTACTCCTTGTTCTTTTTAATGACTGAAATACTCTTCTATCCCATCCAGTGTGTCTCAGTCATGATCTGGAAGGATCGCTTGATTAGGGAATTTACCTTTCATGCCCATTCAGTCCTTTGACTTTCTGTTGATAACATCAATAAGGGTGCCAATTACTCCAAGGGGATTCTATATATGGACACTAGGGACCACACTGAGAGCACCAACTCACTTCACATTGGCCCTACACACATCCAGTATAGTGATTTGCCACCACCTGGAAAGAGCATCTGCATGAGCATACATCAACATACATGTATGTGTGGACAAGGATTTCTTCTGCACTGTGGCTAAAATTAAATTTAAATCCCCTTGAAAGTATCTAAGAGGAGACACAATTTTCAGGTTCCAAAGGGTACAAAGCACTGTGGGGTTGGATGAAAGAAAGATGCAAGACCAATCTCTCTCTCAGAGCCCTCTGCCCGCAAATCCGCAAAGCATCATAAATAGCTTACTCTATCTACTTTTGTGCCCTCATTATCATAGTATCAGAGCAACTCACAGTCATCCATGGATTTTATCTGTGCAATGCCCCTGTGAGGGAGGGAAGCACAATCTCCATTTTACAGATGGGGAACTGAGATTAACTGGATAGATTAAACCCAACATAACATAAGAAGAAAGTGGCTGCGACAGGAATTAAATCCAGGTTTAATAAGTCCTAGTCCAGTGCTCTATCCAATAGATCATCCTTCTTACTTGGTAGGTTACTGCTGTAAATGTCCTACACTCACTATGGAAATAATGGTGAAAAAGATGGAGACAAAACAGGATTAAAATGGTGGCACCAGGAGGGCATAGTAAAGGAAACCCAAGACTTCATCCATATCAGCCCACATTGGGTACCTGAATATTCTAGACTGTAGGGTATTTTGTTACTCTGAAATTATTTTAAATAGAGGCATTCATTCCAAAAAAAGTACAAAAATAAAAAATCCATAAAGAATTCGATGATGTATTTTCTGTGCCTGTACATCCAACAGATTGATGGAATTTTTATACTCTATTGGGCCAATCAATGGTCCATGAACTAACAACTTCTGTAATCAGGCCTTAAAACAATAAGAGTTTCCTTTGGAGCCATTACATACTAATAACACCCATCTTAAGTGGTCTATAATTGTAAATGTACATGTAGTAATAAATGTTGTAGTGTCATTTTATTTAAAATACACTTTTTACCAATTGTTAATTACTGATACTTTGTGTTTAATTTTATTTTGCATTTTTATATTTTTGGCAGGGACACAAAACCACAGATAGGCCCCCTCCTCCAACACCCGTATAAATCTAAACAATAAAAAAATTAGGTAAGTTGTGAGAGGGATGATATGAGGAAAGCAATGTTAAATATCTGCATTTATTGACAATGGAGAACAAACCTCACTCATTTACATTTCCTAATTTCAAGAGAAGAAGTTAATGCCTGATTCTGGTAAACAATGTACTGTAGTGCAAAAGGTACATTGACAGGTACTGCTTGCCCTAAAAACGTTGAAAGAAATTAAGGCATGTAATAGTTCAACCAAGTTTACATTCAATGCCCTGTCCAGTACATTCACAGATTTTGTTTTGAGTTTTTCCATGTTCCTCTACTAACAGTCAGCCTGGCCAACACTGGGTGATATGGGACCAACATTATCACAAGTTTGAATTTATTAGTGTGGCTGGGTATAACAGAGAGCGTACCAGTTCCGGAAAGAATATTTTCCAGTGGACACTATTCCATTTCACATTTTTCTGTTTCAGGGGCTTTATTTTATTGACAGAAATATTCAGATTAAAGGAATATTTACCAGTAGGATGTCAGCAACATTACAGTACAATTGAGTTGCAGAAGGAAAAAATGATAAATACATCAGTGCACTATTATATTCTATTCATCATATAGACCTAGAAACAGACTGTGTTCTGTCAAACTTCTCTCTTCTCTTCCATAAAGAAATAAACCAGCCATAGAACTTCAAAACAATTTTTTAAAGTTAAAAATCATCTATCATGAAACAACTGAGTTCTAAGTCTAACCTTATCAAGGTCAAGATAAAATATATTTATATAGAGAAAAGCACAAATAAAGTGACACAGCAAGATAATTCAATAACGTGTAACATGCAGAAAAAGAAAAAGGAAAATAATGCTATTCCAAATTAAATTCTCCCTTTCTCTTTGTTTTGGAATCCCTATTCATTCCCTATATCCCATCTCCATGCCATATCATGAGGTCTTACACCTGAGCTTACTATCTAAGTAAGTTTACACATCAGGGCCCAGACCTGGTCTTCCCATGTATCATTAAACAGCACACACTTATGGTATGGTGTTTAGATAAACAGTGACAACAGTTGTCTCTATTTTGAATGGTCATTATTTTATGTGTATAAAGAAAAGGAAGAATAGCCCATGGGTTAGAGCACTAATCTAAGGTTCAAGAGAGCAGGGTTCAGTTCCTTCTCAACCCAGACTTCTTGTCTGACCTTGGGAAGTCATTTAGTCTTTCTGTGCCTCAGTTCCCCATCTGTGAAATGGGGATAACAGCACTTTCTCTCACAGAGGTGTTGTGAGGATACATATATGAAGACTATAAAGCACTCAGGTGCTATGGAAATGTGTGCATATAAGTACCTAATACAGATTAAACAATACTGTGTTTTTAATTGAACACACCTTTCCCACTGCAAAGCATATTTGCTTTTTGGGTTGCTGGATTTTAGTTATTCAAACTGAAATAACTGTTGTATCACCAGTAAAAAGAATAAATCCACACACTAAGAAGTATGTTTGTCTATTTACAACAATAGGAACTAGAAGTGTTTCATGTTGTTAAACTAAACTAAGAAGCTACAGAACAACTGACAACATAAGGGAGTAATGGTCCAATATTCAAACTGCAAAAAATCCAGAATGTAATTATTACAAACAAAGGTTCAGCTCAGCATGGAAACTAAGTACCTTACCTGAATAAATCACAGTTAACAAGCTGACTGTGCCTTTGCAGTCATCACCAAACTGGACTACAGTACAGTATGTCTGACACTAGTTTCTATAATTTCACCTCAACTACAGTTGAGTGTCTTGCTGAAATTAGGTTCATTAATAATCCACAATAAGACTATACACAATATACATTTTACTTGCTTACCCCAAAGCCACAAACATGAGGTGATAAGAAGTTGTGAAATACCCTCAATTCATAAGGCAGAGAATTTCTTTAGGCAAGTTTAAGATCAACTAAAAAGAATGGCGCTGGTTCCATTCATCTCCTAGGAACATAAACCATTTGATATACTCTACAGTAATAGGGGAATACTACTTACAAGTTTCCAGTGTAAGAACATGGAGCACAAATCAAAAGCAGGTTTTCCCCAGCGATAATACTTTCAAGTCTTTTCTGGTTGTGAAACATTTTTAAAATAATGCTCTCAGACCTCTCACTCATAGATAGTAAAAGAACAAAGAAACATTCGCCAACCACTACCACGGGAGCAGCTAGGGAGTAAACTGGAAGCCTAAATCTGGTTCAGTCCACAGATCAGGGAATGGACGGCACAGAGAGTAATGATTTATATTATTACACCTACAGAATAAAGTGACAGTAAAGCCCTGGGTCTGCGAAATAGAATAGTGATTTCTTAAAAGATTTAAGGCCAGATCTCCAGGTGATGTAAACTGGTGACGTATCCCGGACTTCAATAGAATTATATCAATTTACTCCATTGCGGATATGGTCCCTAGGCTGAAAAATACAGTGCCATTTGAGAAATAAATATCAAGATTGAATCCATTTTTCTTACGAAGACAAACTTGCAGTGTACACTGGATCTGACCAGGATGATGTTGAAAAGATTTAAACCATTTTGAACCTCTGTCACTGAAGACAGGAAATGGATTTCCGTTGAATCACTATGGCCGCAGCCTCCGTAAAGTGCTTTTGAGATGCCTGTGCACCTAAATCATAACAAATATGAATCCTGATTAATTAGTATGAAAATTAGGTTGCAAACAAAAGTAATAAAGATGAGAATTCTCTGCTGAGTCAGTAAGCAGACAATCAAGTTTCAACTACTTCGATTCTTCATTAAAGGGATCTGAATTACACTTGCACATATAAATGTCTTCTACTTTAAGATTCTCACTCCACATTAATATTACTTCAAGGACTGAGATCACAGTAATCTAGTTCACTTCAATTAGCATTTCATCCCCTCTGTCAAGAAAGATTTATTTCCATGCATACAGCAACTAAGCCAATTACATAGAATTAATCCAATTTTCCCAAAATATTTCTTCTTGGCTAAAATCTTGCAAGGCCAAAACCTAGGATACATCACAGCGTGACAGCTTCTTGGAAGGAAAGGAGCCAAAACATCAGGCAAGACATGAATGATTAAGATGGACAGATTACGACAATTACTTAAGCAAAGACCATTTTGGCAGAGCACCCACTGAGATTAATGGAAAGTGATAAGATTTGACAACACCAATGCCACCTGTTGCCCAGAAATATATTTTTTAGGACAAGTGATCTGAAAATATAATGAGCAATTGAGAAGAGGCCTCTGGAATCCCAAAGCAAGCAAAAACAAGATGTTCACAGAGAACAGATCTACTGTCTTTTATTATTTGGATTTGACGATATAAACTGATTTGCTGCAAGTTATTCATTACATTTCCCCAACGAAAGCTTTGTGTGTGGCTCTCCCATTATCTTCTCACTATTCAGAAGTTAGAATTCATAGTATTCTACAAAAAGAAAAGAAGTACTTGTGGCACCTTAGAGACTAACCAATTTATTTGAGCATGAGCTTTCGTGAGCTACAGCTCACTTCATCGAATGCATCACGATTGAGCATTGAGCATCACAACAACTTATGCTCAAATAAATTGGTTAGTCTCTAAGGTGCCACTAGTACTCCTTTTCTTTTTGCGAATACAGACTAACACGGCTGTTACTCTGAAACCTGACATAGTATTCTACTTCACTTTACCTTCATTTTCCACCCACTGACAAGAGGAATTTCACTAAGGTAATACTGACACCAGCCAAGCCATTAACAGTGGAATCAATTATTTCCACAACTGTTGCCTTTGGGTTAATACCTCCGAGACAGTGAACTACAGGGTCCAGCTTCTTTACCTGTAAGTCCTCCATTATACAAAGCACTACAGACACAGAGCACAAAAGACCACATGATAGGTAATTATAAATAGCCTTTTATCGCACGCATTTAAACTACAGTACACGTTCGCTATAATGTCCTTCACAATACTGTACTTTGGGCCATAGCAAACCCAGTCCCTTGATTCCACCTCAAGCCCCACCAATGCGGCGAGGGCAGAGAGCTCCTCTGGCCAGCTGTCAGCCTCCCGCTGCAGCCCCAGGGCCAGAGGAGTTTTCCCCAGCCACTCCACTCCCCGCCCCTCCAGTGGTTCTCTTTTGCTATAACGAACCCCTGGCTCTACTGAACAAATGGCTTTGATACCCAGGGGTTCGTTATAGCGAGGGTGGACTGTACGTCAGCTTCAATTTTAGTCAATGCTATGACCTCCAGATGTATAATAGGGCTCCTCTCTATGGATCCATCATGTTAGCAGGCACTGACCAGGCTGGGAAATGTTAAGTGTGGCTAGTTAATTTCACCTTGCATGTAACGGAGGTGGAGGGAGCCATCCACGCAGAGAAATCTAGGATCTGTGCCTGAGCCCCACTAGTGGAGGAACCCTCAGAACACCCACTCCTGAGGAGAAGGCATGGACTGGAGCATATGTTGCTTATTTTATGTTAAGAATAATCGGTTGCAGTTTACTCTGTTTCAAGGGAAATAATCAATTGCACTGATGTAACAGAGGGAACAATTTGACATGGTGATTTTAGAAAGTGTCTCTCCTCTTTGGGTCCAGGTGAAAATTCCAAGGGGTCAAACAAACAGTCTTCAGACTCTGTGTTTCATGATTTGAGCAAAAGATCAAATTTTCAAAACGTGGTCTCCTTTGGTCCAGGCACACCTTTGATTGTGCGACAGATTGTACATGTAATCATTTCACACTATCATTTGTGCATTCCAGTAACATCTCTTTTGTGCATGCAAATGAAACATGGGTTGATTATGCACACGCACACGATACCATTTGTGTGCACAAGTGATAGTGCATGGAAACTGCACACGCACAAATGGAAGCCAATTTGATGTCCCTTTGCAAATGTCTCTTGAATTCAACAATATCTGCAATACAATAAGAATGGGATGAATTTAGTGGTCTATGTACCTGGTTTGAAACATCTTAACTCCTTGCTATTACAATACTGAAAAGGAGTATTTGTGGCACCTTAGAGACTAACAAATTTATTTGAGCATAAGCTTTCGTGAACTACAGCAGCTCACGAAAGCTTATGCTCAAATAAATTGGTTAGTCTCTAAGGTGCCACAAGTACTCCTTTTCTTTTTGCGAATACAGACTAACACGGCTGCTACTCTGAAACATATTTCAATACTGTACATTGAGTTTACCCATGCAGTTTACCTATGTGAACCTTTTGGAAGAGACCTTAAATATCCATGTTATGTATGCCCAGCTTGGACAATGAAGTTATCTTGAGACTTTTCCAAAGAACAGATTCCTGCCCTATTTTCCTTGGCAGCCACACCCCTTTCCCAGAGATAACTGCATTTCAGTGAAGGAGCATGTATATAGCTTGGAGTTGGAATAAAAACTGTTACACAAATGTACATTATTCTAAATATTACTGTAGTATTGGCTAGAGAGAAACATGGCGAACACCAGCACCTTGTTCAGTGACTAGCAACAGAGTCAGTACCTGGTCACCAGTCGTTTAAAATAAAACAAAGCTTTCCTGTGGTAGTTAATGCTGAGCTGCTCTTGTGGAAGAGTGAAGAACATGGAAGACACCGGGTGTAAAATCCTGGCCCATTGGCATTAATGGGAATTTTACCATTGACTTCAATGGAGCCAGGACCTTCCCCAGATTCAACAGGAGAGGAGGGAGAACTAGACTCTGATTGTGACAGTCTCTTGTGTGAGGCATGCAAGAGGAACTGTGTTTGCATCTCCTCCTTCACAACAGCAACAATCTGGCCCTAAGTCTAACTCTACTGCCACTGAAATCAGTGGGAAAAATCCAACTGATTCTAATGGGATCTGGCAGCCTCCAAAATAGTCCTTGGCATCTTCTAACTTCCCATACATTAAATGGTTCTCAAACTACTTCTTGCTTATAGAATACCAATTCTGAAGCATTGGGCTCAGCTATAACAGCTAGGAACACCACAGCCCGGTTTGTGAATGTTCTTCCTTAAGTATTTTATATTGGAGGCTAGACAGTGCTACTGTTTTTCATAGATTCCAAGGCCAAAGGGACCATTAGGATTACCTAGTCTGACCTCCTGTATAACAGGCCATAGAACTTCCCCAATATAACCCCCTTACATCCAAAGCACAGTGTGGAACTACACAGTTGATATAAAATCCTTTCATTTTAACTAACTCATTATAGCACATCAACATCGAAAATGAATTCTAATTGTCTATTTCTTCTGAAGTGGGTCTGAATGCCCAGACTCGTATTCCTCGAAACCAAGAAATGCGACCTTTTGCCAAACCACAATTTTGAGGATTGTGACAGATGCAAAGTAAGATCACTGCTTAAAAAAACAAAAAAAAACCCAACTCACTCCTAATTACACTCAGTCATTAGCTGCAGAAATAGATAGGTCTATATCAGAATTACAAGTACATACAAGTACACCAGACTGAAAATTTGTATGGCCGTGTAGCAGCTTTTATTGGAATCAGACTGGATTAGACTTCTGATGAATGGTAAAATATTTGCATTAGCATTGCCTCACTGAAAATTGTTTGAGGCAGAGAGAGGGGTTCAGTTAACCACCAAGACAGACAACAGCCTGAGAAAGCAAGCTGTGTGTAGGGACACAAATCTGGTTTATAGGGGAATATCCTTAGCTAGTGTAAATTGACATCCATGGGCCGATGACAATTTACACCCTCTGAGGATGTACTCCCTAAAAATCAAATCTTTTCCCCTTCCAGCTTAATGGAAACATACCCCAAATTCTGCACTTTTAATTGGGAAAATGATTTGGCTTTGGCTCTTAGGGCAGAATTTGGGGTATATTTCCCTTGAGTGGGTTAGTCACACATCAGAAAACAACATCCGTGAGGAAAAAAATAAGTAAAATAGATACAAATAATAATAAGCAAGAAAGCTTTTAAATACATCAGATGTGTTCCCAGTAATTTCTGGAATAGAAATGAAAACTTATGGGGAGGTGAGTGACTGCATAAAACTTAAACTTACAGATAGCATATCCAAAATATAGCATACGTTACAGATAGCATACGCAGTTATTTCTGCTGATTAAGACTTACACTAAACAGGAGTGGCCTCAGCAAAGCCAAAGGAATTTGCACAGCTAATTTAAGGCGAAGAGACAAATATAAAAACAGCAATCATCCCAGGTGGTTTATTCCTTGTCCAGTATGAATTCAATCCTTTGCTTCTCTCCCTCCTCTCATAGTGTTCCCATTCAGTGCCCCACAAACCACTGTAACAATACCCAGATCCACCCCCCAAAATAATCTTTAAAGCACTATTCTAAATTACATTGTTGTTTCTGGAATACTTACACATACTCAAGGTGTTTCTTTCAGCAAATCAGTGTTAGATAGAGGCCTGTTGCAATTATGGGAAAAATTTGCATTATCCAGGCAAAGCCTGACTAAATTAACTCTGAGTGGGTATCATATACTAGATAGGAGAGGAATTAACATAACCAGTCATGCATCAGCGGATGGAATTCCTACACAAAATAGGAGCCACAGGCTAAAGAACCCATCTCCACCCCCCAACCCCAACTGTAGTTTATTGCTAATGGAGGTATAGTTTATGGAACTGCCGCTGCCACTCCCTTGTCTTGCCCACAAACAATCCCATGCTCTATGGAGACCCACCAGCAAGTGCACAGGAATTGTGAAACCCAAGCTGAATCTCTATACCCTATTCCCCACCACCAACCGCAAACAGTTGTTTCTACTGCAGTTTGGGCCTTCCATGTACTTGGGAGCAGGTGGGAAAGACAGGCTACAGACTCCATATCCATAATTTCCTATTTAAGGTTTAAAAGCTGGTTTATTCACAAGTGTACATTTGCAAATATATTAACCTGGTTTAACTTTGGTGTTCAGCACTTAAAACAAGATAAATCTCTTGTTTCTTTTAACTTGAAGAGGAATGTGCAGACAAAAACAGAGTTCAACCAGCATTAGCCATTGGTAGTAGGCAATTAGACCCATTATATAGTACAATCTACCAACAATTCATTTAATCCTATTCCACCCATTTTATGCGAAAGAACCCACCACAGTGAGGTACGCATAACTCTTTGCCGTTTCATGGAGGAAATACAGCAGACATGTTTTCTTCACATATCTGTAAATATTGGCAAGGCACATCTATTGGAACAAATGTCCAAATATTATACTTAACATCTGCACTTTAATTATAAAATAAGTCTTTCTACTTCAGCTGAACATACTATTTAATTCAGTAGCATATTTCTATAATTCTCATGAACCTACTAACTGGCATACTGATCTCTACATTTTCATCTTATTTTTAGCATAATTTTGCTGAAATGGTAGCTTTAAGTTATCCAAAATCAAGGACATAAAATACTGTTAGAACTTTCAAAATAATATATCCCACAGTTTCAAGTCAATAAGATATAAACATCTCTATTCTTGATTGTGACTTGCAGTTGTAGAACTGTAGGATACTTTCATAGCTACATAGCTAACCACCCCTCATTTAAAAAAAAAAAAAAAAGTAAGACTGCAGCTGGTCTCCAACAGCTTCTAATTTAAGAAAGGAATGCTATACAAAATGCATGTATATGAATCCAACTCTTCCCACTGATATGCATCTCTAGAGAAACAAGAGGAGAGGACAGGACAGAAGTGTATGGAGAAATCAACACTTACATTATGTGATACTAATTTTATAAGCCAACTGTTATATATGTTTCATGAGAGAACTAGCCTGCCCTCAGAGCCCTTACACATCTTTGATGGATAAGTAAACTGAAATATTAAGTAAATAGTATAGTCTCTAAAAGACATAGCACTCTTTTATGGGAGACCAATATTGTACTTAAAACGTTCAAAAAAGAAAAGGTTTAGCTGGAGATTGCATACAAGAGCGATATACAGCATCTAAACAATTAAACTTATTTTGCACTACTGTACTGAGACTTTTTCTGATAAAACAAAATATTTCCAGAAAGAAAATATTAAAAAACATTCCAAATGGATTTCATGTACTGTTTGATAACGTCAGCATATTAAATTATAAAATGACACTGTTGACCAACAACAAGCTTATCCTAGCCAGACAAGATGTAGTTTAGGAGGAGGTGTTCCCTTAAAGAGAAAAGGATAAGTGAAGCTACACATACTCTACTAAGAGAGTGTTCAAGTTATATTTGCCGTAGAAGATTCTTGCATGAGGGAACTTACAGACAAGACATACTAGAGAACAATGGATTTATACTATATTCAAGCCAAATCTAATGTAGCCTGGCATTGTATTGAACAGAGTACTATTTGCAGGTGTACTCTTTAGACTTTTTAGTTCTCAATTGTGTGAATAAAAAAGTCCACCTTAAAGGTGAACTGAAAAGTTTTCACTCCTTTCCCTCCCCACCTCCATCCCTTTAACTTACTAGAGTTTTAGAAACCTTTAAAAGATCGTACATCAATAACTGAATACACATTCAGAATAACATTGTCCCCAAAGCCTTATAAGGTATGTGGTAAATGTCTGTATATTCCCCCACAAACCTCCATTCCATCCAGAGTGCAACAGACCAGCTGCGAGAGTGCTTCTCAATGCTCGTAGACAGACACAGGATAGCTCTGCTCAAGTAAGTATGCTTAAAACAGCAGGGTAGCCGGGGGTAGTACGGGCGGAAGCTTGGGCCTGAGTACGGACGTGCTGGGACGTGCTGGGTACAGATTCAGGCAGCTAGCCTCAGCCACCACCCATCTTCCCTTGGCTACATTGCTATATCTAGCACAGTAGCTCAAGCAAAGCTAGCATGTCTGTCTATCCATGCTGGGAAGCATGCTCTCGGCTGCAATGTAGACATACTCAATATCCTAACGCATCTCTCCTCCCATCACACTTCCTGATCCATACCAGTATGTCAGCTGACCAGCTGTACCATTTCCCATCTTCATGGCTCTCCCAGATTCTGCTGTCCCTGGGGGATCAGGACAGCTTCCATTCCATTTCCCTCTCCCTCCTATCCTCACTTGTATCTTTCCTATTCCACCAGTCTTCTGTTTTGTGGCTTTGTTAGTTTGCTTCTTCTATTCTACTCCTTTCTGTGTTTTTCCCTCTACCACCCATCTGCTACCAGCTTGACAAAGCCCTGGCTGGGATGATTTAGTTGGGATTGGTCCTGCTTTGAGCAGGAGGTTGGACTAGATGGCTCCTGAGGTCTCTTCCAACCCTCATCTTCTATTATTCCATGATCAACACCATACCACTATGTTTATTTTTAGGTAAATAGATAAGAAATAAGCTTCCCAAATGAAATTACTGGAGGAATTTTAAATTAGGAAAATATTGTTCAAACATGCTCAAATTCGGATCAGGTCCTGGGGTTAAAACTCCAGCTCTTGCAAATAAGACTCACAGGTTCCTTAATGAGCACAAATGGCCCACACTTGAGTTTTAAATCTCATTAAAAATACCCAAATTTACCAGGGTGGCTGCCCAGATACTATAGAGTATCAAGTAGAATAAATGCCACTGTTGGACTGAACAATTACAAGAGTATGTTTCCCTGCTTAAAACTGTAAAAAGAGTTAAACTAAAGAACTGCTGGGAGTTGAAGACCAGCCACTTACAATCAGAATTTGTTCAAGGTATAAATCAGCAGCCTTTTCTGAAGGCGTAGCTATTCCCTTTAGTTGGATTAGTTCACTCAAATAGGAGAAACTGATTCAAACCAGAGAAAAGCTAATCTTCCTGTTCTATGCAATGAACAGAAACCAAGTGCCAGATGAAGCAATCCTAATCTCAAAAACTTGACAGGCCCGAGTGGATTTCAAAAATTTGCAAGAGGACTAAACAGTTGTTACAGTTTAGCCCTTTTAATCAAACCATCAGCTTTAATTGAAACATGCTTTGATTCTGGCAAAGGTTTTGTCACAAAAGAGGAACTGAAAGCAATGAAATTTGGAGACGTTCTACCATCAATACTACAACTTTTCTGTATCTTCTCCAATTTTTGTTAGACTATTTCCTGAAAAAAAATTGCAGTACTATGTACCATGAATCGTAATGTGGTGACAGTTTATCATCTATGAAATGTGAGACATGTTGACTCAACATGTGAACTCTGAGGATTCCTGTCCCACAAGGTATCTAAATAATTAGTTTAAATTCAGTTTGGCCCTGAAGACAGAGGCCTGTCTTCAAATTTAAGATATTATAGGCCCTGGTCTAAGCCAGGAAAGCCGTCCATTGGCTGTTAAAGTCTTCAGATCAAGCCCATGGAATTTACAATTTGACCATTTTAACACAACCCACTGTACTTTAATAATTAGTAACTACAGGAGAAGAGAGAGAGAGCATGAGTCAAATAATGTAACACTGAATTTAACTCCATCTGGCTATCAAAATTATTCCTGTGGTAGCGCTCTGGAATACCATGTTGCAATATCAATTATTTAAATCATTGTTCTTTTTGTTTCGAAAGCATATTTATTTTAGGTATTCTCTAGATTTATACAAAAATAAAAGGCATGTCCATCCAAAACCTCCGTAAAGTACAAAATCATATACCATTACACAGCCAGCTGAACACGAAAACCCCCCTTTCCTTCCAATAAATCTGATTCTCCTTGAGAGCCCATCTTCACAGCACCATGTGAAAACAGATGCACCTCACAGCATGCCCTGAAAGCCAATGGTCCCAGGCTACATCGGACCAGGAGGAGACCTGTTCCAGATTTCCATCTACGGTACTGGAATGTAGTCTCCATTGGAATGTAGTCTGCTTTCTTTGGAATTTCAAGGGAGAAAGGGGAAACCAACCCCAAATGCCCTTGATACATGGGCGATTTTTTGGTAATATTAATATACACTGACATTTTACAAAACAAGTTTGAACTGAAAATGCCATTCAAAACTTCAATAGCACCCAGAGACCACAGCCAAAATGGGGAGTCCCTCCTCTCCACAACAAAAGATAAAGAGGGAAAGGAAAACAACAAAACAAACACACTTTTGCTGCATGGGACCAACCATAGCTCAGGCCAAATAGGGTCTATCCAATGGATCCAGACCTTTGTGTAGGTGGCCTTATAGCGTTACCGGTCTGCTTCTAATCTGAATTCCTTCCTTTCTGTGGAGTGGAGTGGAGTGCAACCCACAAAGTTGTTTTAAAATAGCTCATCTGGTTTAAATTTAAAAGTTTAGGCGAAATTCTGCCTTAGATTACAACCCAAATGAAGTAGATGGGGTCTAATCAAGGCATAATTTGACTGGTAGGGTCTTGCAAAATCCAAATTTGTTTTCTAAATGACACATGGCTAATGGTCTTCTGCCAGGCTCGCCCATCATTCCTCATCCTGCATATTTCTGAGGGATCAAGGACATTCTGAAGGAGAATGATTTGAAATTAAAATAGGTCTGCTGTGCAGAGTCTCGGGGGGGTCTTCCACTGATGGCTCTGGAATGTGGTGAGCTAATCTGGCATCCTAGATATTTAATTGACACCAAAAGTTCTCAGGAAATAATTCTTCAATAATGCATCTCAGACACAACTGACAGATTTTTCTTTGCAGTAATAAAAATCCATTTAGGATGGAGAAAACTTAGTCTTTCAGGGGCTAAATTCTCTTTGCAGAGTAGAAATCACCAATATTATATGTTTCTAACCGGTAAAATACTGTACACTAACTGCATCAGTATTATTCTGAGAAAAGGAGAAGACATATTGCCACTTTGGTAAGAGCATATCCCTTTTTTGAGTCAGATATCCATTATTCAGTATTTCCACAGCATGTCTGTCCAAGTTCAAAATAGTTCATGACCCACAAAGAAAGAATATATAATCCCAGCACACCTGGGCACAGGTTCCAAATGTCACAGTCTCCTTTCCCAGCTAGTGGACTATACTTATATATGATGCCACAACTAAAATAAACATACTTCTCCACTGACAACATGCAACAAAACAGACACTTCTTCTGCACTGCGTTTTCAAACAATGTCATTACATTGAATATTAGGACTAGTCCAGTGTTCTCCCCATTACTTCAATAAAAAAATATAATTTATGTGATGATGATCCATCTGTCTGGGGGGGGTTGAATGGCATATGAACATTTATAAAGTTGAAGGTCCCTGCTCCTTCACCTATCCTAATTTGGATGAGGCACAAAGACAAGGTGGGTGAGGTAATGTTTTTTATTGGACCAGCTTTTGCTGGTGAGAGAGAGAGAGAGACAAGCTTTCGAGCTACACAGAGCTCTTCTTCAGATCTGGGACAGGTATTCCTAGTGTCACAGCTAAATGCAAGGTGGAACAGATTGTTTAGCACAAGTAGTTAACACATATTGAAAGGGACCACTCAAGGTAGACAATCTGTTCCACCTGGCATTTTGCTGGGACTTCGAAGGAAGTTTTGCCATTGAGACAGAGAGGCCATAGCGACCTAACTTTTAAAACTACAAATTACTCAATCATAGGGTGACCATATGTCCTGTTTTGGCCAGGACAGTCCCTGGCCGTCCCGACTTTTTTGGCAAAAGTGGGCGTTTGCCCATTTGCTCTTGCTGACTGATCAAGTTGGGGAGTGGAGGAACGTGCAGAAGAGCAAGTGGCAATGCTAGCCCACTCAGGGGGGTAGGCAGAGCTCCAGCGAGCAGCAACGCCAGCCCCAGCCTCGTGGGGCGGGGGAGGGGTGGCAGGGCAGACAGCCCATGGGGTGGGGGCATTTCAGGCAAGTGGCTCAGGCCAACCCCATGTAGGGAGGGGGGGCTCAGGCTAGCCCCATGTGGTGTCCCATTTTCCCTTTAGGAAACATGGTCGCCCTACTTGGTCATATTTCTTCTACTGCCTGCTGAGACTGTGATTTCTCTGAAACATCCGCAAGTTTCCCCAATATTTTAGTATGTGTTTAATCTGTTATTAAAAAGAAAAGCTAGACTCCAGCACTTTCATAACCCCTCCTAAATATTCCCACTTCTGGCCACCCTAGAAACTGTCAGAAAGTGATTAGGGTGAATAAACAAGAGTAAAAGTACATTCTGAAGGACAGTCATAAGAACCAGAACTGCTCTAAAACTAAATCAATATGTGAAAACAGCCTGAGAGATTTTTATCAGGAATAATCTTCAGATAAAATCATAATCTGTTTAAATGGAAAGGTTACTGCTGTTTAGGTCATCTATCAACAGCACCAAGTGCTTCTGAGGCATATGTGAAGTCAAAAGGGCAATCTTTGAACTGTTTCATGAGCATAAAAGGGAGGGGGGGGAATATTTTCTTTTGAATGTAATACCTGCATCCATAAAAACTATTTGAGAAAGAAACCAAGAATTAACTCAGCAAAATTGTATTCCTGTTCTTTAAACTGGGGGGGGTGAAAAGAACACCTCTTTGTTTTTATTTCATCTAGGTTAGTAGATATCTCAATATCCTTCTTCTGAAAGTGAGATTACCTACAGTAATTTGTCCTTTCTTTGAATCTATTGTCCCTGTAGATAAGACCAGCAGCTCTCCAGGAGAAGGTCCAAGCCTAATGTCAAATAAAAGAAAAGAATCTTCTATGAAAATAAGTACAGGGATAGAGCTTCAATAGACAAGGGTCAGTGACAAACGGCGGCATAAAAGTAACCTTACTAAGCACTGTGGTGGGAAGGAGAATCCTACAGCATAAACCTTAACAGTGAACATGAAACAGAATTTGCCTCCTTATCCAATGAGATTTCCTAGCAGTTCTTTCATTCTTCACAACCGCATTCTGGAGCTAATGCTAATACAGGGGTGGGCAAACTTTTTGGCCCGAGGGCCACATCTGGGTGGGGGAATTGCATGCAGGGCCATGAATGTAGGGCTGGGGCAGGGGGTTGGGGTGTGGGAGGGACTGCGGGGTATGGGAGGGGGTGCAATGTGCAGGATGGGGCTCAGGAGGGGGAACCAGGGCAAGGGGTTGGGGTGTGGGGTGCAGGAGGGGTGCGGGCTCCGGCTGGTGCCGCTCACCGGAAGCAGCTCCGGGGTGGCAGAGGTGCCGCACCACTAAGGCAGGCTCCCTGCCTGCCCTGGCCCCGTGCCGCTCCCAGAAGCGGCCAGCACCACGTCCCTGTGACCCCTGGGGGGCGGGGGGGCAGAGGGTTCCGCACGCTGCCCTCACCTGTGGGTTCCACACCCAAAGCTCCCATTGGCCAGGAAACCCGGCCAATGGGAGCTTTGGGTGTGGAACCCACAGGTGATGGCAGCGCGCGGAGCCCTCTGCCCCCCCGCTCCATCCCCCAGGTGCCGCGGTGCCGGCCGCTTCCAGGAGCAGTGTGGGGCCTGTGGCACCACAGGGGTGACAATCCCACAGGCCGGATCCAAAGCCCTGAGGGGCCGGATCCGGCCCGCAGTTTGCCCACCCCTGTGCTAATAGGAGCCTTCCTAACAACTAACCCATAGTGTCTCTGTGAAGATTTCCAGCTGAAAATAAGATGGGCGGGGCGGGGGGGCGGGGAGAGGAAAGAATTGTTTGCTCAATCTCAGAGCCGAGTGGGTTATATTAAAAAAATTATTACAATGCAGTCAGGTTGGCCCTGTATTCTAAATGCCAGTGGCTATTGGAACAGGGTTGTTCTGGGCTGCCACGCTGTACAGCAGCTGGGAAACTCTGGCAGCAGCTATGGACTCCTGCTATAGCAGGGCTGAATAATAAAATCAATCTCTGTGTCTCTAATTCCCACTGCCCGCACCCATTGTCTATCTTGTCTATTTAGACTGTAAACTCTCTTCAAGGCAAGGACTACCACCATGCAATGGTTAGCACAACAAGGGCTGCAATAATAGTAAATCCAGTTTATAGTTTGCTCTGCCAGAGGGCCCTAATTAAACATTAAAAAAAAATTAAAATGTCATATGGGAAACGAGAGAACTGGTGAAGCAGCAACAGCAAGAGGCAAGTTGCTAGCAATAGGTAGCAATGATCTGGATGTCCAGAGCACACGGAGGGCTTCTTAAAGTGCTTTTCTTTTCTAAAATCATTGTTTCGTGGATGTGAGAAAACAGACAAACTAATAACTAAGGCTAAGATTTAGTCACGGAGGTCGCGGAAGTCACGGAATCCGTAACTTCCAGAGACCTCTATGACTTCAGCCTACAGTGGTCGAGAGCTGCAGAGGTCCCGCTCGCAGAGGTAGGGGGCTGCGGGGTACCCCCTGCCGCTTCTGGCAGCACCTTGAGCTCTAAGCTGCTGCAGGTGGCAGGGTATCCTGCAGCTCCCAGCCACTGCGAGTGGTGGGGGAACCCCCAGAGCTCCTGGCCACTGCAGGCAGTGGGGGCCCTTGGAGCTGCCAGTGGCAGGGGAACCCGAGCTCCCAGCCACTGTGGGCGGCGGGCAACCTCACAGCTCTCGACTGCCGCAGGAACCCCTGAGCTCCAGCCCCCGCGCGGTGGGCATCCAGCTACTGCGGCTGCGAGGGAACTACTGAGTTCCCGGCTCCTGTGGGCCCCTGGAGCTATGGGAGGTGGGGGCACCCCACAGCTCCCAGCCCCCACGGACAGCAGGGGGACCCCCAGAGCTGCAAGCGGCAGTGGTACCCTGCAGCGGCTCTTAGCCCCTGTGCAGCTGCCCCACTTCAGGCGGTGTGGGGACCCGCAGATCTCCATTTTGTCTGGGATATTTTTATTAAAAAAGTCACAGACAGGTCATGGCATCCGTGAATTTTTTGTCTTTTTGCCCATGACCTGTCCGTGACTTTTACTAAAAATATCCGTGACAAAATCTTAGCCTTAATCATAACTAAGTGCGCAAGACGTTAACTCTTCTTTCCCCTGCCATTTTTAAAGGAGTACAAATTATACACTTCCCTATAGACATATCTTTAGATTCCTATTATAACTCCAGCAACAAATGAAGCGCTGCACAATAATGTACTATATTCCTTCCATTCCCCCTTTTTAAATACTTTGACTATGGATAAAGGTTTAACACCAAGTGCAGTATATTTTATTTATACTTTACACATTAGGTCTCTGCTCCTATTAGCTGAACAAGAGGCATTTTATATTGTAAGTCCTGCACGTTATAGAAAATATTCCTCCGTTTTCATGTGATTTAACAGGGGGCAAATAGGGTCATGGTAGCTAAACATGGAAAAATATTATCCAGCTCAACCTCCTATGATGGTAGAATGTATTGTCACCAATAAAGAATGTATGACAAATTAAATAGCTACAAACACTTTCATTGTTGTAATTTTACTTAGCACTTATCTCTTCTCGCTAAGCAGATTACAAAAGATTCTGGACTCATAATTAAGTGGCCATATGCATTTAGATAATGTATACCATAATATCAACACCTCTTCAAAGTGTTACTACTAAAGACACAAAGTCAGACAGAAAAGCCTAAACAAGCAACAAAATAACAAACCTTCATCTGACCAAAAAGCACGTCACAACAAATACAACAGCATGCAGTTGTATTTTTTCTTATTTTTTCCATCTGTATATACATATCACACAGTACTTCTCAAACATCTCTGACAAGGACTCTGAATCTGAATAATCAATTCTTCCGCTAATGTACATTCTGCTTAATTACTTCCCTTGTATATTTCAACCATATTTTTACTCAGATTGCCTACAAAGTTTATCTGAGTTATCCAAAACAATTAATCTATTTATTAACAGAATTTATAGTTACAGAAAAAGGGCCAAATTATCTGCAGACATTATTCCCTAGCCCCTGCCTATCAAGGTCAGCCATACCAGCTGAATGTCACCAGCAACATTCTCCTTGAAAGTCACCTGGCTGACATTCCAGACAGTCTTCTGTAGATCTAGTAACTTTAGGTAAAGACAGACATAGATTTCCAACTCTTAGCTGTTCCGCCAGTTTTGGTTCAACAACAACAGATTTGGATTGAATCTCTCTTCCACTTTAACATACAGAAAGAAGTAAGTAATTCCTTACTGAACAGTATGTCTGATACTATTAACCGGGAAATACTTCTTTAAAGCAAGTTGCACTTATTTACATTGACGCAAGATAGCAAAATCATAACTTTGAAAATATTCATAACCATGGTGCACCATGTCTCCTCTAAAGTCAGAGCACTGAAGTAGATGTACATAAACAGAAAGTGGACAAAGACATACCAGTGGTGTTAATATATTCATCTTTTAACAAAGATGAACGCATTATCATCGTACCAAGTTACAAACAAAAGGTCACAGATTATACTCCATTCAGCAATATTCTTAGATGGATTTGCTTTGGTGGTTTTAACTAGAAGTTTTGTTGATTTTTTAAAAAAATAAATACATAGGTTTTTGTGTTTATGTTTAATTTTCCTTTGAGAAGTCTAACAATCAGATTTTTCAAATTCCCACATTTCCCCACAGTGCATACAAAAAACTTAGTTACAAAAAATTATAGTATTAAAATCAACTACATTCACTTTTCTAGCTTGTGAAACAAAAATCATTTGTGTTTCAATTTGAGTTATGCTTCAGTTTTGTACATCCCCATACATGAGTTGTATTATTTCCACACTGCTTTTGACAAGTTTGTGTGTAAGCAGCTGTGAAAGTCACCAGATTCACATCAGTTTCACTGAGTCCTTGCTCAGAAAAGTTCGGAGCAGCTGCAGCAGAGGCTGGCACTGGTGGTAAAAATCTTGGCCCCACTGAAGTTCATGTCAATCTTACCATTGCCTGCATTAGGAGCAGGATTAGCTAGATTCCCACCATCTCACCCTTTTGAGTGAGTGAACCTTGGACTCCACACAACAACAATCAAGTTGTGAGGATCAGATAGGAACCAGGAAAGAAAAATAAATTCTCCCTTCCAACAGTTGTGATAGCTTCAAATTTACCTACCAGCCAAGGGAAGGTACAAAAAGAAGACACCCCCATAACCCCTGACAGAGTCCAGAGACAGCATTATAGCAGGAATCCCAGTGTCCCTCCTCCTCTCAGCAGCTGGGAATGGCCTCCTTTCAGATCGCTGCCCCTGGATATCACCGGTGAGTCATCCACCTTTATTTTCATATCAGCTTCCGGCTAGTAGGTATTCAACACATTTTCAAGCCATAAGTTAAGTGTGTTCTCTTTGTGCTCTCTCAGCGCAAGTGCTTTCCTGTACAACTAATGGTAAACATCTAATTTCAAATTCTCATGCTAAAACATTTATACATTCCCACCTGGATCATTTTCAAAAATGCAAGATGCTCTGTACTGGATCAGTCTCCAATTAAAACATACATGTGAGGAAGAATCTCGGTCAAGAAAATTAAGTAATGGCTCATACCCTGAGAATGGTACAGTACTAACTTTTAATGCTGTATTGTGCATTAGATCAAAGGATAATTTTCACTTTCCTTCCTGCTATATAAGACCTATGTCCCAAGTTTGTGTTTGCTACAAGCTACTTTCATTGTTGGACAAGATTATCGTAAATCTTTTCTTACCTAAAGAGAAGAAAACAGCCAACAGTCTAGTTTGCAAGGAACAGAAAAAATACTGGATTAACAATTCTCAACTACTTTGCCAAAAAAAAAAAAAAAAGTGTATTATCACTACAGCATATGTGAAAACATCAGTATTTTCTGTAATGTTAATGCTCCAAAAATATGTCTCAATGATCAAAAAGATGACCACCACCAGAGAATTAAAAATTTTTTTTAAATCAAAGATTCCCTATATTTAACCCTTCCAGCATAATCTTACATATCAAAACTAGATAAAACAGCTGAAGCTCAACAAATAGATTTTTTGCTAAATGTTTTAAGTTAAACACATACAGAGTGAACAAAATCAATATGAGGCTGGCTGTAACCTTATAAAAAGCCTCAAATCATTTCTCTGGATGACAAAAGAGGCTGCACACAAATATAGCATTTCACACTGTAGGCAGTTTCCTTGCAATATAGGTCAGTTCCCTCTTGCACTATCATGGGACTCAGGCTTCTCAAGAAAAGTTATCACAATGTTTATTTAGAATCATAGAATATCAGGGTTGAAAGGGACCTCAGGAGGTCATCTAGTCCAACCCCCTGCTCAGAAGCAGGACCAATCCCCAACTAAATCATCCCAGTCAGGGCTTTGTCAAGCCTGACCTTAAAAACTTCTAAGGAAGGAGATTCTACCACCTCCCTAGGTAACGCATTCCAGTGCTTCACCACCCTCCTAGTGAAAAAGTTTTTCCTAATATCCAACCTAAACCTCCCCCACTGCAACTTGAGACCATTACTCCTTGTTCTGTCATCTACTACCAATGAGAACAGTCTAGATCCATCCTCTTTGGAACCCCCTTTCAGGTAGTTGAAAGCAGCTATCAAATCCCCCCTCATTCTTCTCTTCCGCAGACTAAACAATCCCAGTTCCCTCAGCCTCTCCTCATAAGTCATGTGTTCCAGTCCCCTAATCATTTTTGTTGCCCTCCGCTGGACTCTTTCCAATTTTTCCACATCTTTCTTGTAGTGTGGGGCCCAAAACTGGACACAGTACTCCACATGAGACCTCACCAATGTTGAATAGAAGGGAACGATCACATCCCTCGATCTGCTGGCAATGCCCCTACATATACATCCCAAAATGCCATTGGCCTTCTTGGCAACAAGGGCACACTGTTGACTCATATCCAGCTTCTCGTCCACCTTAACCCCAGGTCCTTTTCTGCAGAACTGCTGCCAAGCCATTTGGTCCCTAGTCTGTAGCAGTGCATAAGATTCTTCCATCCTAAGTGCAGGACTCTGCACTTGTCCTTGTTGAACCTCATCAGATTTCTTTTGGCCCAATCCTCCAATTTATCTAGGTCCCTCTGTATCCTATCCCTACCCTCCAGCGTATGTACCTCTCCTCCCAGTTTAGTGTCATCTGCAAACTTGCTGAGGGTGCAATCCACACCATCCTCCAGATCATTTATGAAGATATTGAACAAAACTGGCCCGAGGACCGACCCTTAGGGCACTCCGCTTGATACCGGCTGCCAACTAGACATGGAGCCATTGATCACTACCGGTTGAGCCTGACAATCTAGCCAACTTTCTATCCACCATATAGTCCATTCATCCAGCCCATACCATACAGAATGCACGTGACCCTCCAACTTCTACAGATTGTGGTGCCAGACCAAGAAAAATGACTCATTGCTGCTAATAACTGTCAATAATGGGTCCACCTAACCTTGTGCATGGAGATGGAATGAAACCATTTGCAGCTCTGCAACAAAAAGAGTTCACGTGAGGCCTAGTGGAACCCAGGTTCACAGCACATGTGGTCAGTAACGGATCATACTGCTGGTGAAGATCGATGCCAGAAGTCAAGCTGAAAAAACCATTCTCTGCAAAACAGGACAAAAGCGCACATTTCTGGTTCTTAACTTGACCTTTATATTTCCCTTGCATTCAGCTGTATGTTGAATAGCTTATCTGCAAATTGTATTCTGCATCTCAGAATCCATTAAAACAGAACCAAAAGTGGTTCATTCCTTTCCAACCGAGGCCAACAGCATGGCAACTCGTAAGCATTCTCCAAACATTTTTGGCACAACCTGGCTGCAAAGTATTTGGTCTTAAATTCTTGCTCCCCAGTAAACAGCTTCTGAAGACCCTTTAACACTCCAGTCCAGATTAGCAGATACTGAGTGTGTCTGTTGCAGCTTCGCACTGGGATGCTTCAGGGCAATAGCTATAAGGTAGAGAGACAGGCAAGTCAAATGGAGTCCACGGAAGGTGGTCTGGAGTGAACTGTGATGTTTGAGACATCTCTAACCTTTGTGATTTCTCTTCATTTTCAGAGCTGTAGCCACACATACAGCATGCCCTTTTTCCTTGCCTCCTTCACTTTTTAAACAACATAATGTAAGGTGCCATGAGAGTACAAAGCAATTTACAAATATTAATTAACCTCAGAACATCCCTGGATGGCAGGTAAGTATTACCATCATCCCCATTTTACAGCTGGGAAAACTGAGGCGCAAGTGTCATACAAGTCAGTAGCAGAGCTGGAAGTAGCACCCAGGTCTCATGTCAAGTCCTGCACTTTAACGTTAAAATCATCCCTTTCTGCAAGCTTTCCCATTAGGTAACTGAAAGAGAAAACTTAAATGGAGCAACTCCACCACAAAGTAGAAAAGAGGTTTGGAAAGAAGGGGAGAGCGTCATGCCCAGGGATTGGGCAGCCAGGCCTAGTGGTCAGAGCAATAGCAATCAGAGACGAGAAACTGTGAGAAGGTCAATGCCAGAAACCAGGAGTCAGAGCAGGGGCCAAGAGTGAGCAGAAGAGTAGGTCTGTCATGAGATCTGACAAAGGAGTCCATCTTGTTACATGGACACTTCCTGGAACTCCTCCTTGGCTTAAGAGGGCCTCTGGACCAATAAAAAGAGCCCACAAGAGAAGCTGTCAGTCTGGCCTTCAGAGGTGATACTTCCTGTTGTGTTTACCTCCACAGGGTCTTTGTGATAACGTATGCAGCCTTATCATAACTGCCAGATAGCAGCATGGATGCAACAGCCACCCCACTGACCCGGATTCTAGTCCTCACAGAACATCACAGAGAGTGGCACTGACTGGATTTCAGCCATATGATACCAAAACCTTGTGAAAGCTCTCACTGTTGATGGCCAACTGCCATACACGGCTGGAAAGAAAGCCCCCAGCAAGTATGGAACAGTAGGTACTCAGGATGAAGGAAAGAAAACTCAAAGCATTTCATTTTTTTTTTTTAAAGAAATCACAAAGTTGCAAAGAAACCAAATAGCTCTCTAGTATAGTGTTTACTCATATATCATGTTATGTTGTAATTTCATACTGTCTGAATACCATGAAATATAAAGACTTCACCAAAGGAATTCACTACTTAGATAACCCTAAGGACATATAGTAGAGGTTATTCCATACACTCACCAACTCGCTAAAATATATAATGTAATCAAAGTATATTATACATATATATAAATAATGTAATAAAAGTATATTATACATGATAATAAAATTATATTACAAATATCTGCTCTACTGTAAAAGCAAAAGCATTCTTATATATGTCACTGAGGCAAAGAATTTAGCAAGATTCAAAGAGACTGGACATTTAAAGAGATAGCAAGAATGTCTAAAGTTATAATAGTTAACTGGTAACGAAGTTAAAAAGGGAATATAAAATGTCATGATTCAGGGCTTAAACCAATCTTTAACTATTAGTGGAGACCTTCATGGTGGGCAGATTATCCCACATGTGCCCATGCAGGATTTCTTGCAACTTCCTCTAAGGCATCTGGTGCTGGCCACTGTTAGAGTCAGGATACTGAACTAGATAGACTCTGCGTCTGAATCAGCATATCTGCATGTGTTCAAGTCCTAGGCCACAATACCGTTTGCCTAACATTGTTAAAGAACCACTGTTGTGCCATACTAGCAATAAAACAACATGCTAGAACATGGACATCCATAACTGTGGCGGTCAATTCACACTAGTTCTCAGTTATACTTGTCATGTGGACATGCCCTAAGCAATAACTCATGTAGGAAAAGAATTAGCTTAAAAGTTACTGTAATACTGTAAGGCCTGCAAGAGTTAGACATGGGAAAGGAGGAAGGAAGGACGGACAGACTTTCTGAACATTGTAAGCTAAATCACAATACTATTAAAGAAAAAAATGGTCTTACCCCAGATTTTTAGACAGCTGGAAGGTAATGTTGCACTGAACAAATTTAGAAAACATGAATACAAATTGGAATTCACACATTTATTTGTCATTGTATGTTTCTGGCTCGACAGTGTGTACAGCTGGTTTCAGAAATACAATGTGCTACTTCATACGTAATATAAAAAGATTCATGTCCATTGCAAATTAACATGTAGAAGGAACATTCTTCTGCAAGACATAAATGATTTAACATTTGGAATTATATAATCTGACCATCTTGTTTCCATGCCCTGATGAACGGGCTTTCATTTCCAGAGTCACAGCTGGGACTGGAAGTTTTGCTTGGGGTTGATTTGAATACTTTACTGAAGGACATTGCTAAGCATTAGTCATAACACAAAACAAAAAAATCAAAGTAAACACTGTTCTGAGAGGTGCCAAGGCCTTAAAAAACATGGCCTAGCTGCTTCTGCTGCTGTACACTGGGCATGGTTTCTGTGAATTTAGAATAAAAGCTATCCAGTTCCTGCATATATATGTGGCACAGTAATGTCCACGGATGTGGCATGTGATACACATGTCAGAGGCAAACAAAACCTTCAAGAGTTTGGACGCTTCAAAAGAAAAATTGAGATAAACTGATGTGCTGCTTAGTTTGTGACAAACAAATATAAAGTCACATGGATCTTTTGTACAATATACTTTAAAGAACATATTGGTTTATTTTTCAGTTTACTAATCAAACTATAACATCTCATAAAAATATTATTTGTATGAGATATTATGATTCTTTGGTTTCAGGAATGCTAGAATGAAAACAAGAAAAGCAAATGTGTATAGACCACAGAATTAAGATGCACTCAATGCACTTCTGTAATAAGAGGAGTGCATTGAAAAGAAGAATATAGTCTGTCCTACCGAAGCTCAACATTAGCAAAATAGAGATAGAAAAATAAAGCAAACTGACAACTGATAAGTAACAAACCAGTTAATTTTTTCTGATTTACACTTTTTACCGATGAATCTAAACAAAAATATTTCTATGAGAAAACAGAACTACTTATTATTAATCAAGCTCTCAAAAACGTGCAAGTCATCTCACAAAATAAAACATTGACATTGCCCTGAATAGCTTACAAACTGTATTTGACATGGCTCAGTAATGCCCTGCTTCAAAAAGCATCACTATGCAGAACAACATAAGAACGGCCACACTGGGTCAGACTAATGGTCCATCTAGCCCAGTGTCCTGTCTTCTGGTTAGTCTCTAAGGTGCCACAAGTACTCCTTTTCTTTTTGCGAATACAGACTAACATGGCTGTTACTCTGAAACCGGTCTTCTGACAGTGACCAATGCCTTATGCTTCACAGGGAATGAACAGAACGGGAAGTTACCGAGTGATCCATCCCCTGTTGTCCACTCCCAGCTTCTGGAAGTCAGAGACTAGGGACACCCAGAGCATGGGGTTGCATTTCTAACCATCTTAGCTAGTAGCCACAGATGGATCTATCTTTCCCAAACTTATCCAATTCTTTCTGAACCCTGTTATAGCTTTGGCCTTCACAGCATCTCTGGTAATGAGTTCCATAAGTGGACTGTGTGTTGTGTGAAGTAGTACTTCCTTTTTGTTTGTTTTAAAACTGCTGCTTATTAATTTCATTGAGTGACCCTGGTTCTTGTGTTATGGGAAGGAGTAAATAACACTTCCTTATTCAATTTCTCCACACCTCTATTATATCCCCCTCTTAGTCAACTCTTTTCCCAGCTGAAAAGTCCCAGTCTTTAATCTCTCCTCATATGGAAGCTGTTCCATACCTCTAACCGTTTTTGTTGCCATTTTCTGACCCTGTTTCAATTCCAATACATCTTTTTTAAGATGAGGCGACTAAAACTGCATGGAGTATTCAAGATGTGGGCATACCATGGATTTATATAGTGCCATTATGATATTTTCTGTCTTACTATCTCTCTCTTTCCTAACGGTTTCTAACATTCTGTTAGCTTTTTTTACTGGCACGGTTGAGCTGATGTTTTCCAAGTACTATCCACAATGACTCCAAGATCTCCTCACTGAGTGTTAAGAGCTAATTGAGATCTATCGTTTTGTATGTATAGTTGGGATGATGTTTTCCAATGTGCATTCTTTGCATTTGTCAGCATTGAATTTCCTCTGCCATTCTGTTGCCCAGTCACCCAGTTTTGTGAGATCCTTCTGCAACTCTTCACAATCTGCTTTGGACTTAACTATCTTGAATAATTTTGTATCATCTGAAAATTTTGCCACCTCACAGTTTATCCTTTTTTCAGATCATTTGTGAATATGTTGAACAGCACTGGTCCCAGTACAGTTCCCTGAGGGAAACTGCTATTTACCTCTCTCCATTCTGAAAAATTGACCATTTATTCCTTTCCTTTGAATCCTCTCTCTTAACCAGTTACTGATCAATAAGAGGACCTTCCCTCTTATCCCATGTGCTTAAGTGCTGTCATAAATAGGGATGGACTTAAACACACGCTGAAATCCTTTTCTGAATCAGGGCACAATGAAGGGAAGGAAAGAGAAAGTATGAGGTGACAAAATCATTTAGTAGAGCATGCACATATACTGATGGTTCCATTAAAAAGTTATTTATTTACCACCCCGCTCCTCCTCCTCACAGGCAATACAGCAGAATTAGGATAATCAGTAATGGAAACTCAGCGTTCCTCACACATGGAGCTCATTGCAGGATTGTCATCTGTATGAACCCAACCTCTAGTCCAAGTAGCTGAGATCTAATTGTTCTGAAGCAGGGGAGCCTAAAAAACACATCCTTTTAATTTAAAATGAGACAGTTAAGGTAAAAGAGGGGAATTCATCTTGCTCAAAAGTCCTAAGGCTGAACCAGAGTTATTGTGAGACAAGTAAAATATTTTAGATGCTCAGAAATCTTATATTGATGCCACATTTTCATTTTACATTCTAGGAGACTGCTTCAATTTAAAAACACACAAAAAATCAGTTTGTTTGTCTAAATCTGTAGAATTACTATCCATTAGCGTAACTAAATAAGAAGCCATTTCTGTTATTTATTAATAACTCTGGCTATGGTTACACCTCTTCATTTAATAAAATATATAAAAAACTAACTAACTAACAGATAACCTACATATCTCCCTGGGGGCACATCTACATTGACAGTCACATCTTCCGGCCACTCACCACCCGCAGGGTAGTGTAGTGTATCCTTCAATACCTGAAGCAGTGTCTCATCCAAGCACAACTGTAATGGAAGTGTCTGTAAAACCTTATTTTACAAGAGTGTTGTAAGGCTTCTTTAACTGTCTATAACACAGTTGGATAGCCTCTGGTGAAAGAATTAGGTCTCAAATTCAAGAAAGGTCTCAGAGTAGCAGCCGTAATCTGTATCCGCAAAAAGAAAAGGAGTACTTGTGGTACTAGTCTCTAAGGTGCCACAAGTACTCCTTTTCTTTTTGCAAATTCAAGAAAGCATCCTATCTAGAATGGCACGTTAGCACATGATTAAAGTTAAGCACATGCTTAAGTTCTGTTTACCTCATATAGACATAAGCCAGTACTTAAAGTTAAGCATGTGTAAGAACTTTTCTGAATTGAGGCCTATCTATGTGAAAAGTATTATGCACCAAGACCATTTAAGCTTGGATTCACCCCACTCCCCACCTAAAGGGGTAAAATTAAAGTTCACAATTCTGCAAGGCACTGAAATAATGGGACTGGATCTTTGATTCCCACTATTTGAAACAAGCATGGCAATTTGATTAAAATGACTGTTAAAAGAGTAAGAACAACAAGTGCAATAGAAAATGAAGACTAGGATCTTTCCTTCAGCTGGTTTGCTTTTACAAAAATAAAAATTAAAAAAAATTATGTTTTAAGCCTACAGGTTTGCAATTGCATTTGCTATTAATTTTTGAATTCCAAGCTTGTTTTATGTACTGTATCTATTCCTTACTTACAACTTATACCATAAAAAGAAAAGGAGTACTTGTGGCACCTTAGAGACTAACCAATTTATTTGAGCATAAGCTTTCGTGAGCTACAGCTCACTTCATCGGATGCAAGAAACAGTTTTACTTTGTGTAATGACACATCCACTCCCAGTCTTTATTCAAGCCTAAGTTAATTGTATCCAGGTTTGTAAATGAATTCCAATTCAGTAGTCTCTCGTTGGAGTCTGTTTTTTAAGTTTTTTTGTTGAAGAATTGCCACTTTTAGGTCTGTAATCGAGTGACCAAAGAGATTGAAGTGTTCTCTGACTGGCTTTTGAATGTTATAATTCTTGACGTCTGATTTGTGTCCATTTATTCTTTTATGTAGAGACTGTCCAGTTTGGCCAATGTACATGGCAGAGGGGCATTGCTGGCACATGATGGCATATATCACATTGGTGGATGTACAGGTGAATGAGCCTCTGATAGTGTGGCTGATGTGATTATGCCCTATGATGGTGGCCCCTGAATAGATATGTAGGCACAGTTGGCAACGGGCTTTGTTGCAAGGATAGGTTCCTGGGTTAGTGGTTTTGTTGTGTGGTGTGTGGTTGCTGGTGAGTATTTGCTTCAGGTTGGGGGGGGCTGTCTGTAAGCAAGGACTGGCCTGTCTCCCAAGATCTCTGAGAGTGATGGGTGGTCCTTCAGGATAGGTTGTAGATCCTTGATGATGCATTGGAGAGGTTTTAGTTGGGGGCTGAAGGTGATGGCTAGTGGCGTTCTGTTATTTTCTTTGTTGGGCTGTCCTGTAGTAGGTAACTTTTGGGTACTCTTCTGGCTCTGTCAATCTGTTTCTTCACTTCAGCAGGTGGGTACTGTCGTTGTAAGAACGCTTGATAGAGATCTTGTAGGTGTTTGTCTCTCTGTCTGAGGGGTTGGAGCAAATGCAGCTGTATCGTAGAGCTTGGCTGTAGACAACGGATCATGTGGTGTGGTCTGGATGAAAGCTGGAGGCATGTAGGTAAGCAATGCCCGTCTGCCATGTACATTGGCCAAACTGAACAGTCTCTACGTAAAAGAATAAATGGACACAAATCTGATGTCACCTTACCTGATCACTCTCGTTACAGTGTGTATGGTAACACCCATTGTTTCATGTTCTCGGTGTATATAAAATCTCCCCACTGTATTTTCCACTACATGCATCCGATGAAGTGAGCTGTAGCTCACGAAAGCTTATGCTCAAATAAATTTGTTAGTCTCTAAGGTGCCACAAGTACTCCTTTTCTTTTAACTTATACCATAATAACTTGTGTTTGTTTTGTATTCTACAAATAGCATCACAGTGATTTAACTGCCTTAGAAAATCTTCTGTAAAGGATTTTTTTTTTTTTTCGTAAATCACCCTTCTCAGCTATCCACAGGGAGCTGGCTGGCTGTTTATTTTTTACTATGTGCCATTGTGTGTTGATACAGGTTACAAATCTTAATGTGATAAAAATGCATTAGGAACATGTAAGAGAGTCTGAATATTTAAGTGATCCAACCTTTTTTCAGAAGCATGTCAGGTTCTATAAAAATGGGGCAAAAAAATCATAGCATTTTTTTATTCTACTCTTTTCTCCAACCCAACCTTCCCCTCCATATTCTCAACACTTTGGAAATGATCGTTTTTAAATACCAATGAGTAATTTTTTTTTAAACTGCAAAAACAGGTTGGATTGTGATGATTGAAGTTCACATGGTTTAAAATGAGCATGTTTTGACTGAATACTGACATTTATTCACTGTTCTAAGAAAGGCACTTTGGGTCAAAAAACAGAGGTTTTAAAGTAATGATGCAATCTAAAGCAATAGTTTTGAAACTGCTCTATGGGTCCAGTCATGACATCAGCTCATGGAAAAATCAGATTCAAACTAAGCTATAGTTTGGGCTTCAAGTGGCTAGACCTGATAAATCTGTCAGGAATGTGAAAGGCTGCATTATTGGAAGCTTTTGTTGAAAGCAAATTCTAAGTATGGAAACTCTATTTTTGTATTGCCTGTAGTTTCTTTTCTTGTCTCTACTGTACCTCCAAGGAAGAAGCCAAGTGAGGATATTTATGCCAAGCCACCATATATCCTTGTACATGAACTAACAAACACCACAAGGTACTGTTAGAAGACTGTAGATTTATACCCCTATTCTTCAAGACAAGAAGAAGTGCCACATCTGGATAACAATGTACAGCCCACAACCTGAAGTTCCAACTCCCCATATCAGTTCTGACTTCCTCCATGTCATTTTATTGTTCCATTAGACTTAAATACCCAGATTCTGGGAAATTTGGGAAGCCCAGTTACTTATCCACTGTGGAAGGAGGAGAGCAACAACAGCTGCCCTCTATGAATGACATGGGAAATTGTTTGGATTTGTTTTCATCATCAGTTTATTCATTTATGGTTTGAGATGAAGGAAAGCTGCTGGATTGGGGAGTTTTTGTTACACAATTCCATTTTTAATTTGTGACAAAGGCAGCTGGAGCTTTTAAAAATGTATAATAAAATCAAATAGTCTGCTCAAGAAATGTATCATACTGATTGAATATTGTTACTAACTTCTTTACCTGTCCAAATCTAAATTATGGTCATGTAGATGATTCTAAAGATTAATTTATTCACATTTTTTATTTATTATACTCAACTTCACTAAAAATACTCACGAGTCCAACCCACATCAGGTCACATACAAATGCAAAATCTGACAGGAAACAAGTTCTGTTTTGGTAAATTGTTGCCCTATATTATTTCTGAAAGTTAACATTTCTTACATGATTGATTTGACATCCAAATAAAGAAAACACAGAATAGTCAACTATTTAAGAGTCTAGATAAGAGTGAAAGACATAGGCAACGTATTTTTCTAATATTATTGCCAGCAGGATCCCTGTAATCCTTTTTAAAATACTAGCTAGGCTTTAAATCCAAGAAAAATCAAATGAATACATATTTTGGTACCTACACTGGATGTCTTCAATTCTGTAACATCTCTACAAATAAGCAGTTGGTCTCAACAGCTGATTGCTTGTTTACTCAATAACTAGATGCAGTTGTTCCAACTTTAGAGTCTTCCTGTTGTCCAGTGGAGACCATAACTGTTTTTCTTTCCTAGTCTGTGCCAGATATCAGAGTACTGAAACAGGGACTAAGGAGAGCAAAATGTTTCCTAGATCATACTCCTACCTGGTAATTTAACTGTTATGCCTCCAGTGATTCAGAACACAAGAAGTCAGGCTTTAAAAGTAGGGACATTCAATCATTTCCACAACCCAAAACAAAAGAAAAAAAGGTTTAAAGTATCTCCATTTTTCCTCAGAATATACCTTCTTTGATAGTAGATGATTTTACTGATTTGGTCTAATTTCAGAGTGATATTTTATATCAAAAGTTTTTGGGATTTTTTCAGCAAACATTTTTTTAAATATACTGATCCTGTACTGTTCACTTCATTAACAAAAATGTCTGCCAAGTTTGAGAATTTACTATAGCACAGCTATGACATTACATTACATTTACTAATGGCTACAGATGCAGGTTTTGTGTCAACTTCATCATCATTGGACTTCTGAGGCATTTGATACAGTGAATCATGTATTTTTCCAGCATGCTGCCATGACTTAAGGTCCACTGATAAGCTATCTGATATAGCCTTGGCATGTTTCAAATTGTGCCTCTCATACCACATGAGGACAGTCTAACTGGGTCAGCATTTTTCAGTTCTCACTTCCCTTCTTATATTTTCAAACTATGCCTCTTGTTCTCCTCTTTTTGGCCCAGATTCAGCAGTCCATTCCTATTCAAAACACTTTAAAATGTACCTAAAATTAAGTACATACTTACATTCCAATTGACCTCAATGGGATTTAAGCGCATGCTTAAGTTGAGAACATGCTCAAAATGATTTGATGAACAGTGATTGATTTAAGAGTGCACCTAAATGCCTTTATTAGCAAGTATAATCTATGCTTTCATAACTATGCAGACAATACAATACTCAGATATATTTTTCTCTTCATTCTGAATGTCACACTGCAATTTTCACTCTGACCAGTATTTTACAGGGCATTCAATAATAGATGTCTCACAATTTTATGAAGCTGAATCCAAAGAAAGACATAAGCACTGATTACTGGCTCTAAGCAGTTGTGGAGAAATGTTTCCGCCTTAGCAACTACATTCAATAAAGTACCACTAAGTCCATATTCAAGTACAAAAAGCCTGGGTGTGATGTTAATCTCAGCTTGTCCATCCCTAAAACTGATTTATTAAGCACCTATAATATTAGAGGGCTCTTACATTTAGAAAAGCAAGACATAAGACCCAATGGTTGGAAGTTGAAGCTAGGAAAAATTGAAACTGGATAAAGAGCAAATTTTAGATTCTCCCTCACTTGAAGTCTCTAGGTTAAGACTGGATGTCTTTCTAAAAGATAGGTTTCAGAGTAGCAGCCATGTTAATCTGTATCCACAAAAAGAACAGGAGTACTTGTGGCACATTAGAGACTAACAAATTTATTTGAGCATGAGCTTTCGTGAGCTACAGCAAATAAATTTGTTAGTCTCGAGGTGCTACAAGTACTCCTTTTTTCTAAAAGATGCGCTCTATTTCCTCCACACGTTATTGCACTTGATGCAGGAATTATAAGAAGGAGTTCTATGGTCTGAGTTATCCAGGAGGTCAGAATAGAATAGATGATCATGACGATCCCCGCTGGCTTTAAAAATCTATGAATTCCTGAAATATCATCAGGCTGAGACCGTTGTTAAATAGCACAAATCTGAAACGACTGATGAATATGTATGTTTTAGCAATGATTGCAATTCTTTATATCCAAGAGCTCCAGCTTAAATTATAGACAGGACACAGCTTTACAAGCACATGCCCACCCAAGCACATTACTCCTATTTTAAAGTCTTTACATTGGTTCCCTGTCAAATCATGCATTGACTTCAAAGCTATGTCCCTGTCTGCCAAACTGATCTTCTCTCTCATTATGTTCCCAACCAATTACTGGGATCTGAACTTGCTCCAGTTTTTAAAATGGTTCAAGAGGAGCCAGAGCATTCTGTAACTATATGCCACTGCTCCTGCAACTGGAAAGGCCTGTTCTGTGTCACCACACAGAGCAAGGCTAAAGATACATATTTTAAACTCAGACAAAGACTGCTCCGACACGCAGATCATTTTATCATGTTAATTGTACAGTGCTGCAAGACACTGCTGTAAAGAATGTCATAAAATATATGCTGCTGTTACCAAATTTAATTAAATTGTTATGACTTCACAAAAACACATACATCATAAGACTAAAAGGTATTTGTAAAAAAAAAACAAACAAAAAAAACACAACCATTTTGTTGACAAAGGTACTGGTGAGTCATTACAACAAAGGGCGAGTCAGTAAGAGAGCTAGAATGCAACAAAGCAGAAATAAATAAAATTGGTTTCAATGATAGAGCCATATAGTTCTGCTGAAGCAGAGGATGACGATCAAGAAATCTGATTACTGTGGTAGGCCTTTTAAACCAAAACAATGATAATGATCTGTCCCTTGTTCCACTTGACCTGAGCCGTTATTTTAGGAATGGGAAGCATGGTGGGGAGGGAAGGCATATATCTAATCCACAAAGCTCAGAAGGAATCTGTGAGTCACAGAATGTGGGGACACAGGGATGCCTATCTCTGAAAGAGCTGCTTCTTCAGATAACATTCCCATAAGTGGGAAGACTTGCTCATTCAAAGAGTTGAGGGAGGTGGGATTGGGTTTTGGGGGGAGAGGTTGGGAGGTACTCTGGATGCACAGCCCTTTTAATCCCCAAATACCCTCCTCTCTACCCTCCCCCCCACACACATATTCTGGGGGTTTGGGGCCACATGATTTAAAAATAAGAGTATTTCCTTTACGAGTAAGAAAAATAAATTGTTGTTTCAACAGAAGTTTGCACAAGTTAACTCAACTTCTCAAATGTGTCATGCTTAACTAAGCTATTAGTTTCTAGATGGCAGTGGCTCTCAACCTTCCCAGACTACTGTACCCTTTTCAGGAGTCGGATTTGTCTTGTGTACCCCCAAGTTTAACCTCGCTTAAACTACTTGCTTACAAAATCAGACATAAAAATACAAAAAAATGTCACAACGCATTATTACTGAAAAATTGCTTACTTTCTCATCTTTACCATATAATTATAAAATAAATATATTTGAATTTAAATATAGTTCTTACATTTCAGTGTATAGTATATAGAGTAGGACTGTCAAGCGATTAAAAAAATTAATCGTGATTAATCACGCTGTTAAACAATAGAATACCATTTATTTTACATATTTTGGATGTTTATTATGTTTTCAAATATGTTAATTTCAATTTCAATTACAATACAGAATACAAAGTGTATAGTACTCACTTTATATTTTTTATTACAAATATTTGCACTGTAAAAAACAAAAAAATATTTTTCAATTCACCTCATACAAGTACTGTAGTGCAATTTCTTTATCATGAAAGTTAAACTTACAAATGTAGAATTTTTCCAAAATAACTGCATTCAACATAAAACAATGTAAAACTTTAGAGCCTACAAGTCCACTCAGTCCTACTTCTTGGTCAGCCAATCGCTCAGACAAACAAGTTTGCTTACAATTTGCAGGAGATAATGCTGCCTGCTTCTTGTTTACAATGTCACCTGACAGTGAGAACAGACGTTCGTATGGCACTGTTGTAGATCACGTTACAAGATATTTACATTCCAGATGCGCTAAAGATTCATATGTCCCTTCATGCTTCAACCACCATTCCAGAAGACATGCTTCCATGCTGATGACGGGTTCTGCTCAATTACGATCCAAAACAGAGCGGAGCGATGCATATTCATTTTCATCATTTGAGTCAGATGCCACCAGAAGAAGGTTGATTTTCTTTTTTGGTGGTTTGAGTTCTGTAGCTTCTGCATCAGAACGTTGCTCTTTTAAGACTTCTAAAAACATGCTCCATCCCTTGTCCCTCTCAGATTTTGGATGGCACTTCAGATTCTTAAACCTTGGGTCGAGTGCTGTAGCTATTTTTAGAAATCTGACACCGGTACCTTCTTTGTGTTTTGTAAAATCTGCTGTGAAAGTGTTCTTAAAACGAACATGTCCTGGGTCATCATAAGAGACTGCTATAACATAAAATATATGAAGAATGCAGGTAAAACAGAGCAGGAGACATACAATTCTCCCCCCAAGGAGTACAGTCACAATTTAATTAATGTGTTATTTTTTTTAAACGAGCATCATCAGCATGGAAGCATGTCTTCCGGAATGGTGGCCGAAGCATAGAAGGGGCATAAAAATGTTTATCATATCTGGCATGTAAATACCTTGCAATGTCAGCTACAAAAGTGCCATGCAAATGCCGGTTCTGACTTTCAGGTGACATTGTACATAAGAAGCAGGCAGCAGTATCTCCCATCAGTGTAAACAAACTTGTTTGTCTTAGCAATTGGCATAATAAGAAGTAGGACTTAGTGGACTTGTAGGCTCTAAAGTTTTACATTGTTTTGTTTTTGAGTGCAGTTATGTAACCAAAAAAAAAATCTGCATTTGTAAGTTACACTTTCACGATAAAGAGATTGCACTTCAGTATTTGTATGAGGTGAATTGAAAAATACTATTTCTTTTGTTTATTTTACAGTGATATATTTGTAATAAAAAATAATATAAAGTGAGCATCGTGCACTTTGCATTCTGCATTGTAATTGAAATCAATATTGAAAATGTAGAAAAACATGCAAAAATATTTAATAAATTTCAATTGGTATTCTATTGTTTTAAGTGTGATTAATTTTAAGTTAATCACGTGAGTTAACTGTGATTAATTGACAGCCCTAATATAGAGCAGTATAAACAAATCATTGTTTGTATGAAATTTTAGTTTGTACTGGCTTTGCTAGTGCAAAACTAGGCAAATATCTAGATGAGCTGATGTACTCCCTGGAAGACTTCTGAGAATCCCCAGGGGTATGTGTACCCCTAGTTGAGAACCACTGCTATAAGGAATGTGCACTTTGTTCAATTAATTTTTTTTATGGTTTTATGCCTCAAGTTTAATCAGTTCAATGAAGTGACACAAAACATATGGTATGTAAGCGAACTTTATACATTACTTTCACCAGCCCTGTGGATTCAAACACTAACGTTGTATTCATTTTTGCAGATCATTCCTATTATTGCACCACTAGTCCAAAGTTTGCATTTGTAAATTTCGGCTGCTCAGCTCTTATGGAACACAATAAACGAAGGGTAGCAGGACACCACAGAGCTATCAACTTCCTAGCCATCATTATGTTATCACAAAGACCACTCTGACAATGAAGCCAAAAGATCCAATAGACTCAACGGGAATAAAGAAAAGATGTCTCCAGATAAAATTAAAGTTCTGGGTAGACTATTAGTGGATTGAAGAGAGCAACGGCCCTCGTAGGTCAACGAGCTGGACAGCAAGAGGAAGGTACAAAAAATATGCAGAGCACACCACAATGATATGTAGGGCCCTACCAAATTCACGACCATGAAAAACACGTCATGGACCGTGAAATCTGGTCTCCCCCTGTGAAATCTGGCCTTTTGTGTGCTTTTACCCTATGCTATACAATTTCATGGGGGAGACCAGCATTTCTCAAATTGGGGGTCCTGACCCAAAAGGGAGTTGCAGGGGGGGTCACAAGGTTATTTTAGGGGGTCGTGGTATTACCACCCTTACTTCTGTGCTGCCCTCAGAGCCGGGTGGCCAGAGAGCGGCGGCTGTTGGCCAGACGCCCAGCTCTGAAGGCAGCACCCCGCCAGCAGCAGCGCAGAAGTAAGGGCAGCAATACCGTACCATGCCGCCCTTACTACTGTGCTGCTGCCTCCGGAGCGGTGCTCCCAGCCAGCAGCTGCCGCTCTCCAGCTGCCCAGCTCTGAAGGCAGCACCACCGCCAGCAACAGCACAGAAGTAAGGGTAGCAGTACCGCAACCCCTCCCCCACAATAAACTTTCATCCCCCTCCCCCCCACACACGTCCTTTTGGGGTCAGGACCTCTACAATTACAACACCATGAAATTTCAGATTTAAATAGATGAAATCACGAAATTTATGATTTTTAAAAATCCTAGGACTGTGAAATTGATCAGAATGGACCGTGAATTTGGTAGGGCCCGAATCACGTGGTAGGACTCTGCAGCTCATTCTAGCACCACTCCATAAATAATTAGAGCAGTACATGAACTCTTAAAAGGCGTCTTTGGCTATGTCTACGCTACCACTTATGTCCGATGAAGTGAGCTGTAGCTCACGAAAGCTCATGCTCAAATAAATTGGTTAGTCTCTAAGGTGCCACAAGTACTCCTTTTCTTTTTGCAAATACAGACTAACACGGCTGTTACTCTGAAACCAGTGTAAATTATGTCACTCAGGGGTGTGACTAAGCCACCCCCCTGAGCAACATAAATTACACCGTCCTAAGCGCCAGTGTGGACAGCGCTATGTCAGCAGGAGAGCTTCTCCCACCAACATAGTTACTGCCACTTATTGGGGATGGATTAATTAATTAAGAGCTCTCCCATCGGATTAGAACACCTACAGTAGAGATCTTACAGCGGCACAGCTGTAAGATCTCTTGTGTAGCCATCATCTTTGCCACACAGTTCCTGAGGGGATGAAGGAGATACTTCATCCTTAGCATCCACCGCCGTACGCTGACTTTCTTGAACTCTAGAAAATTCCCACCATCCACCTCCCTCTGCCTCTCCCTCCCTCACACAGAGTCCTTAAATTGAGTCTTAAGAATTATACCGATAGATCCAGAATTTCCAAATCTGGCCCACATACTTGGCCCTGGAGCTGAGGAGACAAATATTTTTGTCGGTGGGTTGAGGATTACAGCAGATCCAGGAATCAGGTTTGTTAAGGCCACATCAGAGATAAGAAATGCTCCAGTTTTAGTTCTCATTTCCCAATCTCCCTCATCCTCTGCAAGGGCAATTGCTCTCTTTGGTCTACCAATATTCCAACTGGAACTTTAATTTGGTCTTGGGCATCTTTTTCTTTATTCCCATTGGGTCCTGCTATATTTTAATATAGCAAAAGGGAAAAAGAAGTTAAACTATGTTCATAGACTAAAAAGGGCATCAACACAAGTGGCTGCCAGGTCTTTGTAATAGTCAGTATCTTTTATTTTGATGCAGAGTGATTACTGGTCAACCCTGTTTCCTTATTAGCAGACCAAATGCATCTTGGTTTCATGAGCGCAACCTCTGTGGACTGATGTGCGTCTTAGGCCATCTTGTAACAAGGTGACTTTTCCTGCTACTGAAGACAGAATGTTCCTGAGGAGGAGATTTTTCTGTGACCAACAAAAACAAAGGTTTCAGAGTAACAGCCGTGTTAGTCTGTATTTGCAAAAAGAAAAGGAGTACTTGTGGCACCTTAGAGACTAACCAATTTATTTGAGCATAAGCTTTCATGAGCTACAGCTCACTTCATCGGATTACAAAGTTGTATTCTCTCATATATAGATACAGAGAGAGAGAGAGAGAGAGAGACACAACATACAGACAACATCTCATATATTATAGTAAGGCCCTCAGTTGAGAGGACTTTTCAATCTCCATAGAACATACAGACAAATATATATTAGGAGACTAATTTGTTTCCACTATCTGTAATAATCAGACTTCATGTTAACTAGCGAAATCAGTGGGATTTAAGCACATGCTTAAATGCTTTGCTGAATCAGGGCCATACTCTACATACCCTTCATTTGCTAAAGCTGTGCACAGTTGCTCACTGTTTGAATAGTCAGGAGAGTATCTGGATATGGAAGCTCTGTGACCATACTGAAAGGCCTTAGCTGTACCCTAAAATACAATCCAGCTACTCTGGACTTCCCTCCTTATAGAAGCAATCCAAGGCCTGGAGAGCTGAGAAACAAGTAGCGGGAGCTAAACATTCAACAGAGGACCAAAGTGACATAACAGTTCTCAGGACAGGGGATCCTATTGTGGGTGGTTCAACTACACCAAAAGTGTTTGACGACTGCTTCCAGTTTATTCAGAATGATTCATTATTGCTTTAATTGCCCGAAACAGTGAAAAGATAAGGGATACTGAAGTGCATGATTATAGGTGGGCACAAATCTCAAGATGGATTTGAACAAAAGTAACAGAAGATCTCATCAAAATACAAGACATTTGCATACCGGAATTAGCTTTTATGGCTAATCAATCAAATAAATTGATTTTAAACAACATTCAGTACTACTTATCCACTTACTGCAGTTAGAATGGCTGGAAATATTCTTCCTAAAATATAAAGAGGCCCAATACTTCTCTGACACCAGTGTAATTCAAAAATAACTCATCTGAAGTCAATGAAGTTGAACTACTATAAGTGACAGGAGTATCAGGCCCATAGCATTCAAATCACCCACCACCTCAGTTCAAATTATTCATGCAAGAGGTAAATTTCAATAATTACCAAGTTTTATATACAAAATCAATAGCTATTATTTTAACTAAAACAGTTTTAAAATTCCAACATCTGCTTGAATGCATATATTGTATGCATTTTATTCTATTTTAGATATAGAGAGAGCATGCGCGCACTAGTTATTACTGTACATGGCATAATTTAAAGCCAAATTTTAAGTCCCAGTACTGCAAGAGATCTGAAATAGGGACCAAATGACTGCAGTGTGATATCTATGATAAGACACTAGACATGCCATAGAAGTGAATTTTTACCTGTCACTATTCCTTCTAAAGATCTGAAGTGATGCCTTGTTTTTAATGCATCACCCCCACCAAGAATCCTCCGAGCTAAATTGTAGCTTGTCATTTAGGAAGGAAGGGAAATCTTAGGGAAACATGGCCAAGAATACCACTTCGAATGAAAAAGAATATAATCTTGTATTACACACATAGGACTCAATCCAAAAGTGATGTGTAAAGAGTTCAGGGTGTGAGTTACATGTCAGTAAGTGGGTATGAGTCTTACCCCCTTTCATAAATATAAAGGGAAGGGTAACCACCTTTCTGCATACAGTGCTATAAAATCCCTCCTGACCAGAGGCAAAACCCTTTCACCTGTAAAGGGTTAAGAAGCTAGGATAACCTC